>NC_081405.1:341020484-342436734 GCF_030272615.1 Cryptomeria japonica | reverse complement strand
TAGGAATCATCAAAATATAAGTAGATCAATCAAAACATTAAACATGATAGCTCAATCAAAGAAATACTCATTGAAATGAACCTAATTCCAAAGCACATTCAATAGAGGTATGGAAACAAAGCATTCAAAAGTAAAATTATGCAAACCATATGCTTCTTCCATGCGGCTCCATTGTTGTTCTTTCCTCTTCAATAGTTTTGTGGATCTCACCTACAAGTACTCACACAATTGAAAGCAAAAAGGCTCAAGAGTACTAGAAACGAAAGTTCGGTAAAAATTCGAGATTCATCAAGGATTTGATTGAAGAAAACATCCAATTTATAGAGAAATTGGATAAATGAGCAAATTAGTATGAAAGAGATTTGAATAGAAATTCAAATCAATAATAGCATATCTATGACAAATTGCTATGCAAGGCTTATGACAGATTTTATGACAAATTGCTATGACATTTTATGACAAATTCTATGACACATTTCTATGTCAAGAATTTTATGACAATTTTGGACAAATTCTATGACACATTTCTATGTCAAGACAAAACTCTATGACAAATTGCTATGTCAAGAGTATGACGCATGAAGCACACAAATAGGGAGAACTAGAGACAAGATAATTAGGTGGAATTTGAATTAGAAAATTAGAAAATAGGTGGAAATTAGGAATTAATGAAAATAGGAAATTAGAAATTAGTGAATTAATCAATAATTTTTCATTTATTAATTAATTCACTCACAAAGAGGAATAATTAGCCAATTAAATGAATATTTAATTGTAATGAGAAAACTTAGGATTAATAAATAATTTAGTAATCCTAAAGGAAGAAATGGCAAATTAGGTTAAATGAATAAATCATAAAACCCTAGAAGACGAATTAGAAGCGCGAGGATGAAAATTAGGTCTATAATTGACTTGATCATGATTTGATTTGATAAATGACCAATGCAACAAAATGATTTGATTGATAGATGCGCCAAGGAACAATGACAAATTGATCCAAATTGACATAATTGAGACAGATAACGATCGATGACAAATCGGTTGAAAAATGACAAAATTGACAAAATAGATTGCAAGATGACAAGATTAGACATGACCACGATCGATGACAAATCGATCGCAAGATGACAAGATTGAAGGATTGATGATAAATCGACAAGATTGATAAACCGATCGCCAACTGATAAGATTGAAAATAGGACAAAACCCTAATTAGGATTGACGATGTCCAAAATGATAAGATTGATGATAAAATTGATAAGATTGCTAAACCGATCGCCAACTGATAAGATTGAAAATAGGACAAAACCCTAATTAGGATTGACGATGTCCAAAATGATAAAATTGATGATAAAATTGATAAGATTGCTAGGAGGACAAAACCCTAATTAGGATTGACGATGTCCAAAATGATGACAAATGAATACGCACATTGATGCGACAGAGTAAAATCGATCAAAATCACGACTGGATAATGTTGTCGACAAGACCAAATTCGAGGACGAGATGATTGAAGAATGTAGAAGAATGACTCGATGCTCTCAAATGATAAAGACCAAGTGCGTGACATAGGAGAAATGTTAATGCGACGCAAAAACCTAAAATGAGGCAATGCGCAAATGTTAAAGTATGACCTCGCAAGCGTTGACCATTTTTGGGTGTCTACAGGAATTATAATTTGGGGATTGGAAGAATTAATTTAATTAGTTAAATATTTTAAATGAAATTATTTAGTCATAGGAAATTGAATTAATTAAATAATAAAGATTATTTAACTAAGGAAAATGTCACAATTAATTAAATAATTCATATCTAATTAATAATTGAGATAGGGATAATTGATTAAATGATGAAATGATAGAAATTCAATAATTAAAAATGTTAAATATTTTGATCAGAAGAAATATTTAATTTAATCAAAGAATTACTTAATTAAATAGACGAATAATTAGTGTAGAATTAATGATACATTTTTAGGTGTCTACATTTTCCCCTCTTTGACACAATGTCAGAACAATGTTGTTTCAAAGAAAACAAAAAAAATTCTGCCCTAGTATGCCCCGACGATATTTAGGGTATAAATATGCCCCCTCGAAAAAAGTGGTCAAAAATTTGTGGAACGAAGACCATTTTTTCGAAATTGTACTAGTAATCAATCATGTGAAATTTTGTAAGTGTTGGTGTAAATAATTATTCATCATGGATATTATTACACTTACTTAAGTTTACTTAGGATAATGCATTTCATAGTAGTTTGGATATGAGACACTTGGGTGTTTGTGCCACATTGGGATAGTGTGTGTAGGAGAAATTCCACCTCTTATGGTGTTGATCTTGTTATTACACTATCATATCCACTTATTGTGGAGTGATAATTCCACCTTCGGTGGGTGATCCACCTCATGTGGAATATTATATTATTTCTCCTACCTACCCACACCTATTTCCTACCTACCCTTATTTCTTATTGAGCCACATGTCATGTTTGTGTGCTCATACATATCCCTAGCCTTGCCTATATAAGCAGGCTCATCTACATTGTATGTAACAACAACAACAATAAGATAATCCAGTTGATTATTGATCATTTTCTATTGATGAGAATACAGTTTATTCTTGTCCCATATTATGTCTCTATCTTGTACATTTCAATGACTTCTTGATCTTGGCAAAATCCAACATGGTATCAGAGCCATTGGAGCTTCATTGATTCGTCTTGAAGAGGCATTATTGCGACGTTAAGAGGCAGATCTGAGGAGCATCGTCATTTGGAGGCGTCCTAGACCAGATCCGACCTCTCCATTGCGTCCGGAAGGCCCTTTCCATGAATTTTGGTTATAAAGTTGGCCTATTTTGGTGAGGAAAATTTTTTTCCCCAATTTTGCTTATCGTACGGATTTTTCGAATATTTTATATATTTTTTTCAAAAAAAATTTTCTGCATTTGTTTTCAAAAATAAAAAAAAAATTAAAAAAAAAAAAATATATTCAAAAAGCAAAAAAAATCAAAAAAAAATTGAAAAGAAAGCAGAAAAATCAAAAAAAAGGGGGAGATTTTTTTGGGGGGTCCGCAGACCCCCCCGTACTGCAGGTTTTCCGCAGTCCCGTACCTGCCACTGCCGTCCTCCGGTACCTGAGCGCTGCCTCCAACGCCGCCGGCCGGATCCCGCACAACCGCCGGCGCCGCTCCCCGCGTCCCGCCCAGCACTGGCTGCCGCCCCCCGGCGCCTCCCGTGTCCCCGCCTCCCGGCGCCCGCAACGACCGTTTTCGGCGCCCGCCGTCCGACGACCGCCGCAGAGAGCTCGATCGCCGCGCCCACGCCGTCCAACCTGCATCACGTTCCGCGCCCGCTGCCGGCAGCTTCCGGCACCGCGCCCAGTTTCTGCCACATCTCCTCCGCTGCGGCCTCGGCTCCAGCCACCAGCAGCTCCGCTGCCCGAGCGCAGCCAGCTCATTCCGCCGCCTCCCGCAGCGGATCCCACGCCTCCCGCCGCCTCCCACCACGCGGACACAGACAGGGAATCCACGCCCGCCACGTGGCAGGAGGCCCGTGGCCCGTGGACATAAACCCTGACACATCGCCCCCGTACTGTGCCACGCAGCTTTTCCGTACTGCCACGTGGAAGCCGTACAGTGACACGTCATCACGCCAAGTCACCTCTGCCACATCAGCATCCGTACAGTACGGAATATCCAGTCAGCTTACCACGCAGTCTGTCCGTACGGTACGGACGACCAGTCAGCCAGGCAGCGAAGTTTTTGCGACGGTCATACGGCCGTCAAATTTAACCCAGTGAATTGCTGACGTCAGCGCCACATCAGCAGGGTTTGGAAATTTTTTGACCCCCTCTCATTTGCATTTTTGATTTTGCAGTTCAACTTCAAATGGCCATAACTTGCTCATTTTTGCTCCTTTTTGGGTGCAATTTTTTTTGAAATGGGCTAGAATTTCGTGCTCTCCGCAGTGGTGAAAGAATTTTTTGATTTTGATGCACGGATTTTTCAGAAAATGCAGTTTTTGGTGACTGTCCCTGAGTAATCCCAGTTTTTGCAACTTCAGAGGCTTCGTTTGGGGTCATACGACCTCCTTTTCAGGTGCCGTTTTTTTTGAAAGTGCGTATTTTTTCGTCTACTTTCACATGATGCTATCAGATTGATGTCATTGTAAGTAGAAATTGTACTTTCAGATTTAGGCCATTTTTGGCTTTCTTGGTACTTGCATATTTGCTTGAATCTCAGTTAGATTCATTGCACTATTGATTGAAGTCTCTTGTATCTCATTTGAGAAGTTGTAAAATTTGCATCATAAGCCCACTTTGCCTTGTTTTGCAAGTGGCTCATTGTAATCGCACTAAGTATAAAGTGCCAAAATCATCACTTTTGGGGGGGTACTTTGATTGATTGAATTTGGGGGGTGTCTCTTGTGCTTTTGTGCTCTTGTGTTCCTTCCTTTTTGCTGCTATGAGTTCTTCTAAGTTTCCTCTCTTAACTCCACATAACTATGCTACTTGGAAAATTGATGCATGGAGTAAACTTATGGAAAAAGGACTCACTCATTACATTGATGGAACTATTGTTGCTCCAGCTGATCCTAAGGCTGATCCAGTTGGTCACTTAGATTGGCTCACTAAAAATATCATGGCAATTGGTACCTTAAGAAAGTATGTATCAAAGGATCTCATTTTTCATATTGAGAAATGCACTCTAATCAAGGATGCTTGGCAAAAGTTTCAAGACTTGTATGGTCAAGTTGATGAGATTAGGGGATATCAAATTGATAGTGATCTCACCATGTTAGATCCCAAGAACTTTGATACTATACAAGATTATGTCACTAAGGCAAATGAGTTGAGGGCACAACTCAAAGATTGTGGCATTGATAAGAAGGATACTCAATTGATATTCAACTTGATAGGGAAGCTTCCACAAGAATATGCAGCATTTGTTTCTAGTTTCCAAACTCATAGGATGACAATGGGTTCAAGCTACAAAATGCCTACATTTGATGCTTTCAATGAAATGTTGATGATGGAACAAACTAAGTTGATAAGCATGGGCATTCTTAAGACTTCTTCTAAGTCTCAAGCATTAGTGGCAAATCAAGGAAACAAAGGAAATCAAGGAAAGGACAACTCAAACAAGAAGAAATGGCAATCAAAGCCTAAGGATAAAGCATCATCTTCTCCACAACAAGGAGATTCATCTTCTTCCAAGAAAGATAATTCACCAAAGAGAGAGAGACCTACTTGTGCTTATTGTAAAAAGATTGGTCATGAGGAACATCGTTGCCATACTAAGAAGATTGATGAGCTCACACATATCATCAAAAAGCATAACATTGATTTGCCTAAAGTCTACAAGAAGGATGATTCATCAACTTCCACTTCCTCACATTCAAAAGGAAAAGGGCAAGCATTCATGGCTTCTACAAGTGGAAAAACTCACTCTTTTGGAACAAGAAAAGGACAAGCTCTATGTGCTACAACAAATCCTACTTCAGAGAGATGGCTTCTAGATTCAGGGGCTTCTCATCATATGGCATCTTCACAATCTATGTTCTCTACATTTGAGCCTTGCACCATGCCACAGATTTTGATGGGCAATCATACATACATGGATGTGATTGGGAAAGGATCTATTGACATTGGGGATAACTCCTTCAATGATGTGTTGTGTGTACCCCACTTGACAAACAATCTCCTTTCTATCTATCAAATCACACATGGCGCAACTAAGAAAGTTGTGGAGTTCACACCTGACTCAGTTTTTATTAGAGACATGGAGACTAGAGCTATCATTGCAACTGGGGTGGTTGATCATGCATCTCGGTTATACTCCTTTTCAGATTTTGTTGATGATGATGATTTCACATTTGATGATTCTACACATGTTGATCACACTTATTGTGATGATTCAGATTTTGAGGAGAACTTTGGACACTTGAATTTGGGGATTCTCACATGTGAACCCGTTCTTGAGTCTTGTATTTCATCTTCTCATATTGATATCACATCACCTATTGCACCTGATGATGCAGATAGTGCGACAGTTTTGCCTACATGTGATTCAGTGCAGCAGGATATACATTGTCTTCCAGCTTCAGATTCATGGGATGATTACATGACAGGCATTGCAGGTTTGTTTGTGGAATCCTACATTGCAGATTTGGGAGACATCATTGATGACATACCTCTTCTCTTTGATGAAGATGATCCTTCTTCGATTGTTGCGAGGGCACACTCTGACCCTCTTGTTCATTCTCTACATGATCATTCTTTCGAGGTTGACATGATTGTGGATACTTATGTACAGCAGTTGGAGGAGGTCTCTTTATTCTTTGAGGAGACACATGAGTCTTTGGATATTGTTCTACATCCATCTCCACTAGATGTTGGAGTTCCTTTTTCAGCAGTATGGCACAGTTTACCATCTTTGGAAGGGGTATCTTTCAGCATCGACATGGGGACACTTGAGCAGTTTTCACAGATTCCTTTCATCATGAGTTTTCTTCATACATCTTCCCTTCATGATTGGGGAGACTTTATGGATACACCTTTGGTTTTGTTTCTTCCTAAGGGGAGGAATGTTGTTCGACGTTCGTGGAGCAGTTTCTTCATACATCGAGCTTCTATCATTGGTGCAGATTCTTCATTGAGGGATGATCACAGTTTGACTTCTCTTCTTCTCTCATATGGGGGGGACTATTTCCTCACATGGGGTTTTGTTCCTCACATACTTCTTTGAGAGTTCTCTTGTATAGCTTTCATCTCTCTTTTGGGGGAGGGTTTTTTCCCATTGGGTTTTTCTCTCTTTCCCCACTTTGTGAGAGATTTCATTGCATTGGTTTGCATGCATTTGCATTTGTGCATGGGTACCTAACATGGCCTCGTAGCCGGGACCCATCTTGCATTGCTTAGTTGCATTGTAGACTTAAGTGCATTCCCCTAAGTTGCACTTAAGGGGGGGTGTTGGTGTAAATAATTATTCATCATGGATATTATTACACTTACTTAAGTTTACTTAGGATAATGCATTTCATAGTAGTTTGGATATGAGACACTTGGGTGTTTGTGCCACATTGGGATAGTGTGTGTAGGAGAAATTCCACCTCTTATGGTGTTGATCTTGTTATTACACTATCATATCCACTTATTGTGGAGTGATAATTCCACCTTCGGTGGGTGATCCACCTCATGTGGAATATTATATTATTTCTCCTACCTACCCACACCTATTTCCTACCTACCCTTATTTCTTATTGAGCCACATGTCATGTTTGTGTGCTCATACATATCCCTAGCCTTGCCTATATAAGCAGGCTCATCTACATTGTATGTAACAACAACAACAATAAGATAATCCAGTTGATTATTGATCATTTTCTATTGATGAGAATACAGTTTATTCTTGTCCCATATTATGTCTCTATCTTGTACATTTCAATGACTTCTTGATCTTGGCAAAATCCAACAGTAAGATTTGGAATTTGTTTGGTATGGCTACAACTGCGTTGAAGTTGGAGGGGTCCATGACCGTTAGGGTGACAAAAACTCTAATTTTGAGCTTTATATTGAAAATTGGTTTTGATTTGAGCACATTTGCACTCATTTGCTTTGTAATAATTCCTCAAGATTATAGTGCTTTCAGTGTCCTTGGAGCGAGATGGCGGGTCATAGAGCAAGGTTGCATTTGTCCGAGCGAGTGCGATCGTATCAGAGACCTCCCGACACTGGCGGCATGGTGAGTTTTTTAGAAATTTTGCTCATTTTTGTGTTTTTTTTCCAAAATTTTCATCATTGTCTGAAAGGGTCTAAATTATCTCATTCGCAATTGATAAAATTGCCCACAATTGCTATTGTTGATTCACAATTGTTAATTTTAATTCACAATTCAAAGTATATGTTCACACTTGCTAATTTTGGTTCGCATTTGCCTTAATTGATCCACAATTGAAAATATTAGTTCACATTTGCTTATATCAGTTCACATTTGACATAATATGATTTTTTTTGTGTTTTATCGTGATGCGAATGACGTATCTTATTCATTGTTCTTTTTCTCAAATGTAGGAGCATTATCTAGTCTCGATCGCGAGACAAACAAGGCCAGATGATCTTGATCGACGTCATGAGTTAGATGTAGAGGATACCACTTTTCTTTGACAAGTTGGATTGTACCATATAACGTACTTGTCTGAGGTTACGACCAATAGGGCCATGATTAGTGCCTTGATTAAGCAGTGGCATTCATTGACTTGTTCATTTCATCTTCTAATAGGTGAGGTGTCTATCACACTGGAGAATGTGTGGCATATTCTACACATTCTCATATTTGGTGCTCGAGTTACTTTTGATCGTAGTGATGGGATAGCTGCTTTGTGCACTTTGTTTGAGTGTTCTGAGGATGATCTTCATATCCGAGGTTGTTATAAGATTCATTGGGAGGATTTTGATTATAATGATCTCATTATTGCTCTTGGTTGCACTGTTGCGGGATTATTGATATCTGATAGACGTATCCATAGTTTCCTTGTTGGATGGGGACGAGTGATTCACGATATGGTTATTGATAGATGAGTGTTTGCTTGGGTTCCCTATCTTTTTGCCACTTTATATCATCAGATGCATGGGATTGCATATTTGATACAGAAATCCGTTAGATGTGGTGTTACTTTGCTTCAGATATGGGCTTGGGAGTACATAGCTATATTTCATCCTATGATACATGTTGATTTAGAGCCAACACAACTATATGATTACAGATACACTATTGGAGTGAGACATAGGGCATTGGGTAACATTTTGTATTAGCATCATCAGATTGATACACTATAGTATTTCTCATGGAGACCTTATCTTACTTACCCCGATTGGGTTGATGGTGCCCAACACCTTCCTTTTTGCAGACAACAAAGATATCTTATTGGGCAAGATGTTGGTGGTCACAGAGCTATTGATATGCATCTTCATATCTGTGTACTCTGACAGTTTAGGGAGATATAGGGTATTTTGGATGTGACTTCTTGTTTTCCTCATACTACTCATGAGATCGGTGATTGGGGTGCATGTGTGCATCCTTATGTTGCCATTGTCTAGTTTTATGCTCTTGCTTCTATTCAGTGGGGCTGGTGAGTTTGTGTCACAGATCCAGGGACTACAACACAATATAGTGTATGGTGGATATAGCATAGGCCCATACCTTTGACAGATCTGGCAATTCTGATTGTTAATCAGCAGATTAGACATGGAAGGGGTCCCAGAGGGAGAGAGAGAGAGGGCGAGGTGGAGATGGTGGGGGAGATGGAGGAGGGAGAGATAGAGGGCAGAGAGATAGAGGGTAGAGAGATAGAGTAGGGAGAGATGGTGGACAAGGAGAACGAGATAGGGGCCAGATAGATCTGATAGCAGCAGTTGCAGAGGAGGTGGAGGGTGGAGGAGAGGATGTGGATATCAGTGGAGGTACTATATCGATGAGCAGTTATGGTGAGAGTGGGAGTGAGAGTGAGAGCAATGAGTAAGTATCAGGCTCATTGAGAAGCGATGGAGATGAGGGTGGGGATGGTGGACATGATGCTGATATGCCACAGGCTATGGAGAGAGGAGATGTGGAGGGAGATGATGATGAGGAGGGAATGAGGGCTCAGGTTAGGAGCTTGGAGGACTTGGTTCCTACTTTTTGGCATTGGTGGATGGAGGATAGAGATCAATATGGCTGGCAATGGAGGAACTTACCCAAGAGAGAGATCAGATAGCTAGTGAGAAATATCGGCTACAGAGAGAGAGGGATGAGGAAGTCAGGTGGGCTCAGATCACCATGAATGCATATGATCATTTATTTGGGTCAGTTACAGAGGCACGGAGCCAAGCAGATAGATATTTTGATGCTACACAGGACTCCTATAGGAAGTCTTATGAGAGAGTTGTTCCCAAGGGACATAGAGAGCCTAGTTTTAGTGCTTTCATGGGGAGGAGATCGAGTCGGTCTACTTCTTGACAGACTAGTAGTGGAGGAGTGATGGGTCCACCTAGGGTGTGGTCAAGACATACTAGTGCTAGGTGAGATATGCCTACTGATAGAGGAAACATCGGTTGAGAAGCCTTGTTATTGATGATGTATCATAGATGCGATGTATTTTGACACATTTATGAGATATATGATATGCACTTTTGTGATGAGTTGTGCCTTATTTTATGATGCATTCTATGATTTGATGTTTTTGTTTTTATTGTGTGCTTGATGATACAATCATGATGTAGTGTATGTGACGTGCATTTATTTTATGATGTATGAATCTATGTGTGATGATGATTTAAATTTGAATTTTTTGTGATAAAGCAACTATGTGGATGTGTAACAAATGAACTAATGCAATATTATGTGAAATAGAAATGCAATGTGAATTTTTGTTGTGTCAAAATAGGTGTTGAAAATCACATGAATTTGGAAGAATTGTTAGTTGTTAGATGGAGAATAGATTAGAAGAAATGATAAATCAATTGAACTAGCCATTATTTATTTCAGAACTAGATATGATGGAAACAATTTGATTGATAAGATTTTGATGAAAAAGTCTTCATTGCTCTATTCGTAGTTCAATACATTATCATCATTAAGCCTTATAGAGATTATTACACCAAGGTATGAGGAACCAATATGTATAGATATCTCATTGCAAGAAACAAACAAGTAGTAGACAAGGATTGAACCCTCCATTCTAGGAATAAAGCTAGAAGTCTAGGTATGTGTGGCATTCACAAGCAGAATTCTCCTATCATAGACACCCACTAGAGAAATTGAACTTCATTGGTTCAAACCACAAATAGTAAACAAATAAAAAGGATCATGCCCCTGATAGCTCCTCTAGTCACTTTTTGGACATCCTTGAGTAGCTAAAAGCAATTATCTTCTCCAATTTGATAAAAAGAGTCAACCAAAATAGACAAAACTCAGCAGTTGGACTGACTGTATCTTTGCTTTGATATGTTTGATGTGATTTTGATAATGTCTAGTTTCAAAAGTTTTGGACCCCATTTAAGACTAACCTATATGGTTTCGAGTGTACTAATTCTATTTAAGACAAGATGGTGATCACGTTGATAGTTCGATAGTGATTCGATAGATTAGATAGTTGATTAGCTTGATTGCAAATGTTTTGACAAGATAGTTGTATCCTTTGTTTAACTTCATGTGAAGCATTTGTTGGATATCTGGTAGGGTGTTTTATTCTTGCGCTCAATAATTTATTGCAAGTTTTTTAATTGATTTTTATAATGTTTTTGTATTTTATGGATCGATATTTGAATGTGCTTGGATTGATTTTTTCAGGACTTTATTTGAATGTTTTAATTTTTTTAGGACTTTATCTGAATGTTTTGGGATTTTGTCAGTTATGCCCCTAGTGTGCAAACCTATTATGACATGATGATCTAGCTGATGCATATGGAGACAATGAATTTTTCAAATACAAAGTATGCTAATGTAGTATGTGATATGAAGATGTAGTTCCTAAACAAGGATGAATGTGTGTTCCCCTCACTCTGAAATGCATTGATTTGATTGGAGATGTGAAACATTTCAAAGATAGGAGTTCAATCCATCCCCAAAAGACTTTAGACAATCAAATCTAACACACTGTGTAGCTGAGATTTATGAACAGAGGTGCAGAAATTTTTTCCATCAATTCTTGCAACTTTGATCTTCTTTTGCCAATGTGCGTGCATTTGAATTCATTTTGACTCTTATAACCATCAAAGACCCTTTGAATCCTATGTGGCTAGCTACGTGAGATATTCTAACTTCAAAAGCATCTTGGATAGAGCCTCATTGCCAGCAAGCTTTTAGGGCTCTGACGAGGTTATGCACTGTAATCCCTCAAATATTGCTCCATTTCCAGTAGGCGTCCATAGCCCTAATGGAGTTATTTGCATGTTCCCATAGTCAAACTTGTATTGTCGCACTTGTATGTGTGATATTTCATTAATATATCATTTTAAAAATTTTTCCTTGAGATGGATATTGGCATAGTTTTTTGGTTTTTTTTCTATATTTTCTTGCCTTGACTTGTAAGTAATAAAATGTACATGAGTATTACAATTACAACGGCACTGAAGCAGTATTTTGGATTTTTCACTAGCTACATGATCAACTGGGTATTTGTAATGACTTAGAGCTATTGATTAATGTGTGAGATATAGCAATCGATAGATTTTCAATGGTAATAAGGTTCAATAGTGAAACTTCTACACAACCATGGATAAAGCTTAATGACAAGGAGACTTTCAGGATGAATGACTAAAGCCCTCTAAGGACTTCATGAAAAAATATCTAGGAAATGAGACCACCTTCTTTATTTTTAGTGCACATAGGTGAATAAGTCAGACAATCATTTTCTGTTATTAATGCAAAGAATATGATGCCTTTACGAAGGAAACTATATGAGATGCAATGCTTTCAAAATGATATGCAAGTACATAAAGTAAATTCTAAATAAAACCTAGCCCTTTAGATGTAATATATTTTTAGGTGCATGTTGTTAATTGGACCAGGGAGTGGATCTTCCTCCATCATTTGCAAATGATAAGCGTCGTTTCCAGCTACTTTGGTTATAACAAAAGGACCTAACCGGTTTGGCTCAAACTTTCCTAGTTTTTCGTGTTCAGCGAGATTCTTGTGATTTTTTGTTAAGAAGGATATCTCCTACCTCAAATCAATGTGGGTTTACTCTTTTATTGTATCTTCTTCTCATTCTATTTTGATATCCTTGTAAGTGATTTAGTGTGCTTTGTCATTTTTCATCTAGGAATTATAGTTCTTGCAAACATGCTACTCTGTAGTCTTCTTCAGATATAATGTGTTTCAGAGAGACTCTTAATGATGGAAAGTCTATCTCGATAAGAAAAATAGCTTCTAAACCATAAACCAAAGAGTAAGGTGTGGCACCAGTGGTTGTGCGGACACAAGTTCAATAAGCCCAGAGAGATGGATTTAGCTAAAGATGCCAATCTTGTCCAGTGTCGTTGACAACTTTCTTTAAAATTTTCAAAATAGTCTTATTGGTTTCCTCTGCTTGACTGTTTCTCTAGGGATAGTAGGGTATCATAAAATGTTGTTGGATTTGAAATTGTTCGCAAAGTTCACTCACTTCTTGATTTTTGAAGGGTTGCCCACTGTTAGTTACAATGCACATGGGGACTCCATATCTACAAATGATATAATTCAAAATGAACTTAGCTTTCTTCCCTATTGTGAAGGTCATTGGGATTGCTTCAACATATTTTGTAAACTACTGAGTAGCTGTGAGTATAAATTTATGTCCATTGGAGGAGGTAGGGTGTATTTTCCCCACAAGATCGAGTCCCCACTGTGAAAATGGCCACGGTGATGTTATTGGCTGAAGATCTTGAGCAGGTGCATGGATTAGGTTTCCATGTATTTGGCATTGTTTGCATCTTTGGACATACTTGTAACCATCCTTTTCCATTGTAGGCTAATAATAACCTATTTGTAATAGTGTTTTTGCTAGGGCTAGTCCAAAAGAATGTTCTCCACATGTGTTGTCATGGACTTCTTTTAGGGTGATTTGTGCTTCTTCAACATTGAGGCATCTGAGCAAGGTGTTGTCTGTTAGGATTCCCACAAATACTGAGAGGGGGGGGGGTGAATCAGTATCTAATTGGTTATAAGATTTTCTTAACTTAAAACATGTAGAGTGATAGTTTTGATATTTAATATAAGTACAGATCCAATAGCCAACAAGATGAGAGGGGGGGGTGAATTATACAAACTTAATCATCCATAAAAACATCAAATTCAACCTTGGTAACATATATATCAGTCATATAACCAAAACACTTTCAAACATGCAAACTCAAAAGCATATGAACAATATAAACCTCATAACACCAGGTTTAACATGGAAACCCAAATAGGGAAAAACCACTATGGGATTTCAGACCCACTGAGAAATATACTCTTCTAGAGTATGCTCGGTTAAAAGAAAATCCTATTAAAGATTACAAACACATTGCTAGATGTGACCCGGTTAAGGGATTTCCCTCAGATCTGTTAGGATCTTCACTTTGTTAGAAGTGACCTTGTCAAAGGATTTCAAACACTCAATTAGAATGTCACCTTGTTAGAGGATTTACATATAAGATTGTTAAGTCCACCCAGTTAAGAAATTTCTTGTCACTTTCACAAAATAACAGTAATGAAAATCTATCTGCAACTTCACATCTAAAATGCTAAAGCAGATTCCTATTTGTTCAATACAATCTAGACATAGAACTAATCTTGTCTATCTACTGGGCATCAATACTCTATTATACTAACAGGTCTTCAAGCTTCTGTGCTCGGTAATCACTATGTAGCATCCCTGTGCATACATTTTCTCGCATACATTGTTTAACAACAGTTTCCTATTTATAAACAAGTAGGTAACTGCTTAATCTCATTGATCACATTTCCCATGATCAATCATAGCCATCAGATCTTCAATCTTGTCTAGGTTCATTGTATCTTTCGATCTGAAAAATGTTTTACCCCGCCTTGGAACTTGCACATTCACCTTGGAACTTGTGTTAGGGTAATGCGGTTCAATCTGAGCTGTAGATCTTCATGTTGACTTTCCATTGCCTTAGATTCGTTAACAAACTTCTTCCATGACTTACCAATCATTGATTCGCTCCAGCGCATCAGCTTCTTTCATTAAATATCACATGTAAACATTTAATGCATTCTGTTATAGCTCGGTTACAACTCGGTGCATACTAAACTTCACTCGGTAGACATTCTATCTTCATTAACCGACAGCGATAACCTTAGGGTTTACCGACTAGGTTCCTTAGGGTTTACCGACTAGGTTCTTTGCCTGATATCATAGTGTAGTATTAACCTTTACATTTTACAACATATGTATGATGTTAAAACAATCTAAAACATCAAGATCTCATCATTGTCAGACTCGGTAGAGTTGCCCATTGAATAACTTATCCCCTTATTCATCATATTCTTTCCTATGTCTTTACCAACTTCTTTATAATCTTCATATCATACTTCTCAAGATATGGCAACATCATACTAAATTAGAAAATCAATTTCTTGACATAAATGACAAAATAATAATATCAAGATAGTAAAACATCTTTAATCAATTATGTCCATAATCATCAACAACCTTCTCAATATCCTTATTGAAATATCAACAATCTTTCATTGTCTGTTATAATGTAATATTGCCAACAATCTACCCCTTTGGCATTGATGGCAAAACCAATTGATTTGACCTGTAAAAGAGTTGGATTGCTGTGATTTTAAAATGCTTGAAATTCTCTCCCCCATACATTAGACTTCTCTTCTGTTTTCAGTCTTTATTTCAATCTGTAGTCTTCTCCCATATATTCTCAGTCTTCTCCCCCTTAGGTCTTCTCCCTCATTGGTAGGTCTTCTCCCCCATTGTTAGGTCTTCTCCCCCTTTGACAACAATGTCAAAAAATAAAAAAATAAAACATAATTTCTTTCTGTAAGAGGTTATTTCCTGCTATTTGTGTATCAACCGAGTCTCGGTCAGAGCATTTGTCTTCAATTCCTGTTCTTTGTATCATTCTAGTAATAATTCCAGTACACTTTCAGAAAAACATTCTAAAGTGTATCACTCCAGCATCAACTCCCCAAAAGATATTCAATAGAGTCATCGAAGTGATGCTTTCACTGAACTCGGTCAGTGAGTAGAAGATAGGGGTAGGACCCCTAACTTACTTCTAAGATATTCAAAAGTGTCCTTTTGTAGTGGCTTCGTGAAGATATCAACTATTTGCTCCTTTGTGTTAACATATTCCAACACCACTTTCTTCTTTAAGATAATGATATTTGATAGATATGTGCTTTGTCTTAGAGTGCATAATAGGATTCTTTGAAATATTAATGGCACTAGTATTGTCACTGAATATAGTTACTAGCTCGGTAACTTTCTCATTTATACCTTCCAACAGTTGTTTGATCCATGCAATGTTGGTGCAATTTAGTGCTGCAGCAACATATTCATATTCGACTGTTGACTGAGAAAC
This sequence comes from Cryptomeria japonica, assembly GCF_030272615.1. Classification (NCBI taxonomy): domain Eukaryota; kingdom Viridiplantae; phylum Streptophyta; class Pinopsida; order Cupressales; family Cupressaceae; genus Cryptomeria; species Cryptomeria japonica. Next base: position 342,420,670 of record NC_081405.1, on the reverse strand, counting down.
ACATCCTTGTTTCTTGCTAAGCCAACTCACTAGTCTTTCTCCTAAGAAGAAAGCTCCTCCACTTGTGCTTTTCTTGTCATCAATGTTGCCTGCCCAATCAGTATAAACTTTCAAATCAAAATTATTTCCTTTCTGATATACTAAGCCATAATCTTCAGTGCCTTTCAAGTATCTAAAAATTCTTTTGATTGCCATCATGTGTATTTCCTTAGGATCTGCAGAGAATCTTGCAACAATACCTACTGTATGTGCTATTTTTGGCCTGCCGTGAACAACATATTGTAGTTTTCCAATCATGGATCGGTAGAGTGTCTCATCAACAGATGCAGATTCATCATTCTTTGATAGTTTACAGTTGGTAGTCATAGGAGTACTTACTAATTTTGAATCTTCCATTCCAAATATCTTCAAGATTTCCTTTATGTACTTGGATTGAGTAATGAAAATCTCATTTTTCATTTGTAGTATCTATAAACCTATAAAATACTTTATCTCACCAATTAATGACATCTCAAATTCTTTGCTCATTTCATTTCCAAAGTTCTTGCATAAAGAGTCATTTCCACAAAATATAATATCATCAACAAATATGGCTGAGATTAGTATTCCATTTTCATCATTCTTCATGTACATGTTGTTGTTCTCACTTGTCCTTATAAAACCAATCTTAATCAAATAAGAGTGCAATCTTTCATACCATGCTCTAGGTGCTTGTTTCAGACCATATAAAGCTTTGTTCAATTTACATACCTGATCTTTATTATTGTCTTCAACAAATCCTTCAGGTTGTTCAATGAAAACTTCTTCTTCTAATATTTCATTCAGAAATGCAGATTTGACATCCAATTGATATACCTTGAAGTTCTTGAAAGCAACATATGCAAACAATGTTCTTACTCCTTCAAGTCTAACAACAGGTGCAAAAGTCTCACCATAATCAACAGGTGCAGAGACTTGTCTTTTAATACCATGATCATTGCAAAATAAGTTAAACTCATATGATGTGAACTCTCCTCCTCTATCTAATCTAAGACATTTCAGTTGTCTTCCTGTTTCATTTTCAACTCTAGCCTTGTACCATTTAAACATTTGGAAAGCTTCTAATTTTTCTTTTAAAAACATTACCAACATCATCCTTGAATAGTCATCCACAAATAATATGAAATACTTATCACCATAATAACTTTGAACTTTCATAGGACCACAAAGATCAGTGTGCACAAGATCTAAAATTCCCTTAGAAGTGTAGGACTTACTTGTAAAGCTTGATCTTGTCATCTTACCCATCTGGCATCCTCGACACATAGCATTCTCAAGTTTTTCAAGACTCGGTAGACCTCTTACTCGGTGCTTCTTACTTATTTTGATCAGATTATCAAAATTAACATGACAAAATCTTTTATGCCATAACCAGGTATTATCAATCTTTGCATGCAAACACTTATTGTGAGTTGAGTCAAGGTGAAATGTATTACCTTTTGTTTGTGTCCCGGTAGTAGCTAACTTTCCGTTCTTGTCATGAACTTTGACAATTCCTTTCTAAAATTCTATTCGGTAACCTGTGTTGTTTAGCTGTGCTACACTCAACAAATTGTATTTCAAACCTTCAACCCAATAAACATCATTGCATCTTGCATTATCAAGAAGTGTTATGGATCCTTTACCTCTTACCGGACATGGTGCATCATTACCAAATCTAACATAGCCTCCATCATAATCTTCTAACATAACAAACTTGTGTTTATCTCCTGTCATATGATGTGAGCATCCACTATCTATAATCCAAGAATCATTAGTGTTTATGTGAGATATTAGGGCTTTTTCTTCATACCTTTCTTCATCTGATCCATGCTTGATAGCCACATAAACAACTTCCTCTGTATCTGTCTCATCTGATTTATCATCGTTAGATTCCTCATTAGCTATTAAGCATGTCTTTCTATCTCTTCTTCTGAAGTCTCAGTGTCCTCTGTAATGGTTATCTTTCTGTCTGTCATCTTGGTAATCTCTCTTTTCAATGAAATCTTTGTCAGGATAGTTAGAAGCCATATGTCCAATCTTATCACAATTGAAACATTTCAAAGGTAATTTTCCTTTATACTTACCTTTGCCTCTCAGTAACCTTTTGGCCAATAGTGCTTCAAACTCTTCTTGCTTTCTGATTTCTTCATACAGTTTGTGTACTTCTTCCATGTTCTTCTGAAATCTTTCACTTGCTCCACTGTGATCTCCTTCAGAGTAATTATACTTTCTTTCATTGTAATCATTAGATTCATTCAGATGAAAAGAACTAAATGTAGATTCAACTTTATTTACCGATGACCCACTATTATCAAAATTACTTAACTCAAAAGCATGTAGCTTACCAATAGTAGCATCCAAGGAAACTAACATATTGGGTACAGACCTCAATTCATTGATTGCAGAGACTCAGATTGCATAGGCAGGTAGAAGGGTTCTTAACAACTTACTTGTTACATCCTTTTCTTCAATAGTTCCTCCTGCTCCTTTGATTTGATTTACAATCTCCTTTAGTCTTGTACTATATTGGGTTATGTTCTCACCTTCATTCATCCTCATAGATTCAATTTGTCCTCTTAGACTATCCACTTTTGCTCTTTGAACATGTTCATCTCCTCCATATACAGATATGAGCTTAGTCCACATTGCCTTTGCATCAGTACATCCTTCTAGATCATTAAACTCTGAATCGGTCAATGCAGATGTTATTTCAATCATTGCCTGAATTTGTTCTTGATTTGCCTTTATCTCTTCCATAGTCAATGGATAGGTGCTCGGTGCCACAAAATCATTCTCTAGATAGTATATAGCATATTCTCCAACTCCTAATAGATGTAGCTTCATCCTTTTCTGCCATGTAGAGAAACTTGACTTATTCAGGTTAGGTGCATCCCTCTTATACATCTTTGGATCTTTAACTCAAGTGCCTTTAAACTTTCCTTTCGGAGTCCAAAGCTTTGATACCAATTGATAGTTCTGATACTTAATATAAGTACAAATCCAATAGCCAACAAGATGAGGGGGGGGGGGGGGTGAATCATACAATCTTAATCATCCATAAAAACATCAGATTCAACCTCGGTAACATATATATCAGTCATATAACCAAAAAACTGTCAAACATGCAAACTCAAAAGCATATGAATAATATAAACCTCATAAAACCAGATTTAACATGGAAACCCAAATAGGGAAAAACCACTGTGGGATTTTGGACCCACTGAGAAATATACTCTTCTAGAGTATGCTCAGTTAAAAGAAAATCCTGTTAAAGATTACAAACACATTGCTAGATGTGACCTGGTTAAGGGATTTCCCTCAGATCTGTTAGGATCTTCACTTTGTTAGAAGTGACCTTGTCAAAGGATTTCAAACACTCAATCATAATGTCACCTTGTTAGAGGATTTACATATAAGACTGTTAAGTCCACTCGGTTAAGAGATTTCCTATCACTTTCAAAAAATAACAGTAATGAAAATCTATCTACAACTTCACATCTAAAATGCTAAAGCCGATTCCTATCAATCTAGACATAGAACTAATCTTGTCTATCTATTGGGCATCAATACTTTGTTATACTAATAGGTCTTCAAGCTTCTGTGCTCGGTAATCACTATGTAGCATCCATGTGCATACATTGTTTAACAATAGTTTCCTATTTATAAACAATTAGGTAACCGCTTAATCTCATTGATCACATTTCCCATGATCAATCATAGCCATCAGATCTTCAATCTTGTCCAATTTCATTGTATCTTTCGATCTGAAAAATGTTTTACCCTGCCTTGGAACTTGCACATTCACCTTGGAACTTGTGTTAGGGTAATGTGGTTCAATCTAAGCTATAGATCTTCATGTTGACTTTCCATTGCCTTAGATTCGTTAACAAACTTCTTCCACGACTTACCAATCATTGATCCGCTCTAGCTCATTAGTTTCTTTCATTAAATATCACATGTAAACATTTAATGAATTTTGTTATAGCTCGGTTACAACTCGGTGAATACTAAACTTCACTTGGTAGACATTCTTTCTTCATTAACCGACAGCGATAACCTTAGGGTTTATCGACTAGGTTCCTTAGGGTTTACCGACTAGGTTCTTTGCCTGATATCATAGTTTATTATTAACCTTTACATTTTACAACATATGTATGATGTTAAAACAATCTAAAACATCAAGATCTCATCATTGTCTGACTCGATAGAGTTGCCCATTGAATAGCTTATCCCCTTATTCATCATATTCTTTCCTGTGTCTTTACCGACTTCTTTATAATCTTCATATCATACTTCTCAAGATATGGCAACATCATACTGAATTAGAAAATCAATTTCTTGACATCAATGACAAAATAATAATATCAAGATAGTAAAAAATCTTTAATCAGTTATGTCCATAATCATCAACAACCTTCTCAATATCCTTATTGAAATATCAACAATCTTTCATTGTCTGTTATAATGTAATATTGCCAACAGTAGAGCATATCAATATTGTATACCGGTAAACAAGATATAATGCAATAAACGAAGATAACAACAACCACATGAAAAACACACCATAACATAGTAGTTTAACGAGGAAACCCAGTGTGGGAAAAACCTCGATGGGATTTATGACCCACAATATTCACTTATTGGCCAATAAGAGAATATTACTGCTACAAGAGGGGCCTGCACATGCAGGAAGACCAAGTGCCTAGAGCTCACTGCACAATTACAAAATGGGAAGTCTCACTGACTTACAAAATGGATTATATAAATCCAATGTCTTGTATTGCTTCAAAATAGCATCTACTATGCCAGATCCAGTACCGGTTTATAGCTTTGCTTCATACATAAACCCTTAACCTATAATTCACATAATAGATCTGCCTTATTTCACCTATATATTTTCTTCCTTCTACTCTATGACAAAATGTTCTACAATGATCTCTTATATATAAGAGTCATTTTACAACTTACCAAGTTGGCTTACAATGATTTTACAATAATAAACAAAATATGTTACAAAAAAAATTCTTGTCGGCTTCTGTGTCAGTATGCTTCCTTTTGCTGCTAGTGGTCTCTATGCTAGTGTGGAGTTTGTCTTTGCCGGTGCCGGTGAATTTTCTTTGCCGGTGTCATAGGATTGTAAGGTTTCCATCAATGACAAAACCTTCAATCACCTACAATGTCTCATTGGAGTGTGCATTTTCCAACAATCTCCCCCTTTGGCATTGATGGCAACACTCATAAGAAAAATTCAAAAGTGTATACAAAAATTGAAGTCCAAAAAAAAGTTACCAAAAATGTGTGCTCCCCTTGAGTAGATGATCCCTAAGTTATTGGATTTTTCTCATACCACTACTCCCCCTTTGGCATCAATGACAAAGGTTGTCAAAGTGTCAATGGAGTGTAGTTTCCCATTTCAACCTTGTAACCGGTTGGTTACAATCTGAAAAAGTTCTGCCAAAACCAGATTCAAGCTCTCAATGAACTTTTTGTTGTCTTTTATTGCGGCCTTTGTCCTCTGAACTGTACCGGTGAGGTGTTGCATTTGCTCTGTCAGTGTTTTCTGTCCTTGAACCAAGGCATCAAATATTTCTTTCCTTAAGGAGGTGAGATAGTCCAATTTTGGACTAAGTCTCCATTTAAGATCTTTAGCCTTTCCTTTTATTCTTTCTTTGTCTCTTTCCAACTTTAGTAGTTCTTCCTCAAAACCTGTTATTTTCTGCTCAAAAACTGATAATGAATATGATGAATTGATGAGATTGTCAGCTAGTTGATTTATTTCTTCCTGTATCTTGCTAATTTTCTTGTCTATATCAACTGCCAGAAAGTTAGTTTTACATGTATCCCTATACAAAGTTTTGAATTCCTTCAATGTGCTACATAGTTCCGGTAGAAGTGTGTCAAATTGCCTTGTACACTTATTTATTTCTTCCTCAAAGAATTTGTGTTTTTCCTTCTCTAATCTCTCCTTGAATGCTTCCTCTTTTATTTGTTCAACTATCACAGTGTTTTCAGTAATATACTTAGACAAAGTGTCAAGTTGACTCAAAGAATCTTTATTATCTACATTACATTTTGGTGCTATCATTTTCAAAATTGGAATGGTGTCATCTATTGCCTTGTAAGCCTGTGAGCTACAATCTGTTATCTTCTTTATGGAATCCAAAAGAACTTCTATAACATTAGTTGGTTTGAATTCTATACTTAAAGAGCCAACACTCTGTATTCCATCGGTGGGAGCAATATCCTTGCTTGTGGTGACCTCTAGTAGGTCAGTTTGTGTTTCCTTTTCTTTAAGAAAAGGTTTGTCTTGCTCAGCTATTGTTGGTGGCACTAACTCTATATGAACCTATTGTGGTGATGGAGCCTTTTGCTCTACTTGTTGCTCTGTGTTATCATCTGCCGGTTTACCTTCTGTACCATCAGTTACCGGTTGCTCATTATCCATATCTGTCTTCTCAGTTGTATCCTTATCTACCACAATATTGACCTTTTGAGTATCAATCTCCACTATGTATAATACCTCAGAGTTAGGATTTGTGTCCTCTTTTGATATGTCCATGCTCTCACTATCCGATTGATTATCAGTAGTCATTACCAGTGGAGTATTCAGAGGTGGTGGGGATAAGTTATCTTTTATTTTTATGCTAGGTGGTCCACCAACCTTTCCTTTTCCCTTATTCTTATCCTTCTGATATACTTTGATGTGTTTGGGTTTTCTATATTCTTCCTGCTTTTCCTTCTCTACAAGGAATATATCCCATACATTTGCAGTTTCCTCTGCTACCTCATTTACTCTACCAACCATAAGTGCTACATGCCAGTGTGTAGTTGAAAATACTGACCAGTTAGCCTCAAAGATCAGATCATCTATCTCTTTTTGTGAGTTGACAGAATAAACAACAAGTAGTTTTTCAATTTTCATTTTCTTATCAAGCTCTACAACAGCTTGCCTTCTAGCTTCAAGTCTTTTAAACAGTTTTGCCGGTAATTCATCTACAACTTGCATTAGAAATTTCTTGTAAATGTCCAAGTGTAGAATTACACTGTTTTCAACTTTCTCCTTGTCATCAACTGATAATGAATCATATAATTTATTGATGTTTTTCAGCTATCCATCGTCTGTTATTTCATCTAGTAGTTTGTCAATTGGAGCAATATTTTGTTGAGTCTTCTTCTTGGGTGTTAACTTCTTCTTCTTTGGAGTTATCTTCTTAGTCGGGGGCCTTACTACCTATTGTTTCTTTCTGGTTCTTCTAGGAGAGATATCGGTGAAGGTTCTCTTTTCCTCACAACTCTTTTAAATGCAGCTGGCATGTCACTTTCCAAAGAAGTTGCTATCGGTGAAAGGTGATTTTCTAGCTATTGTGCTTCTAACTCATCTTCAGTGATACTGGTTTGTTTAAGTACATCTTCTTTGATAGCTTTAGCTTACCTAGATCCTCTTCTTACTGTTGCTTCTACCTTCTTTACCCTTTTCTTAGATTGAATTTGATTCTCAATAGTCTCAGCACTACCAAATACCTCTTCTTCAGGTTCCTTGGGTGCTTCCAGGAGTGCTTTTGCATATGTTTCAATTATGTGGTCATCAGTTTCATAACCCATTTCAGTAACCCAAATGGTTCTTGGGACAACTGTCTCCATCCAAATCTCATCCTTCTTAATAAAAAATCATATTTCATCCTTATACTTATTTACAATTGCTTGTGAAAGTCTGACTCTAGTATTCATCCGGGCCTTCAAAGCCTGAAAGTACTCATTTATATTCTTTTCTCTATTTTCACCCATGTTATTTAGTAAATTAGACAATTGTTTTCCTACCGGTATATCAAAACCAAGATTCTTATTACCGATACCGGGCACCTGTTTTGTTATGTGCAATATTAAACAGACAAGTAGGTTTCCAAATCTAAATGTCCCCTTTTTGTCTTTCTTTATCTTTCCAAGATTGTCAATAAGTTCATCTTTTAACCATTCACACACATCTATTTTTTCATTATCCTTGATCATATCATAGGCACTCTTTATGCATAGGCTAGAGACTGAGTTTAACCTATTTGCATGTGTGGTTTTGTAGCCTAAAATCATGCTAATGAATCTGAAATTGATGTCAGTTACATCATTTACTCTTAAAGATATCTTGTCAGATGTTGCACCTGTTAGGTTCATCACCAGGTCATTTGAGACCTTCTTTGTTTTATCAGGTCTGTTATCGATGGAGGGTAACCCTATCGCAGCCTTTACTGCCTCTTTAGCAATTTTTTGAACTGAGTCTAACTAGAAGAATTCACCATGAACCCTTCTTAAAACTATCCTTATAACATCCTTGGGGAAATCCAGAATACTGAGAATTTCAGTGAATCCTAGGGTTTCAACTATTTTGTGTTCAAGTTTCACATTACCAGAATCGTCATAAATTACAGTTTTATACATGCTCTTGATTTCTTCATCACCTAATTCTTCTATGTGACAATGAATGTACATTCTAGGGTCTTCTGCAAAAACTACTCCTTTGGGGATTTGAGAAAATGCACCAACATTATCATCCTTCTTAGCAATTTCAAGAACTAGCTGAAATACAGGTCTAGGGCGTTTAATCACTTTGACTACAGTAGGGTTTGCTATGAATTCAGGAACAGATGAAGAAGCCATGGATATAAATACCTTTATCTGCCTTAGGAAAAATTGCTTGTTGAATTGCTTTGCTTCTTTGCTCAAAATGTCTTAGCTCAGGAATTTTCACGCTCTTTGATTGTTTGAATGCTCGGTGAAATGAAATTGGAGCCAAAAACACTGATTTATAATGTTATTTTTGCCAACTACCACATTTAATGCTTGTCGGTTAAGTAATGACTTAACTTATCTACCGGTATAGAAGTAATTTCAACTTCTCACCATCAATCGAGGGAATAATAGTATGTTTCACATTTGATTGCTAAACCCTCAAGGAAATTTTCTTCAATTAGATGAAGAGTCTCCTATCGGTGGAGTGTTACTCTCTTTTGCTAGTGGAGTGTTACTCTGTTCTGCCAGTGGAGGAGTATTCCTATCAACATTTAGTTTTGATTTCCGGATCCATTGTTTTGAGAATTTCTGCTTTACTTCTTCAACTTTTTCTTTACCTTTCAAACTAGGACCTTTGTTATTTACTGGTGAGGACTTGCTTCTACAAAATTTTGCAATATGTCCAATCTTGTTACAGGCATAACAAGTAACATTATTTTTCTGAATAGCTTTTCCATATCCTATGCCGGTTTGTGTTCTGCATTGATTAGATAAATTTTCAAATCTTCCACAAACATAACATCTCACATTCATTCTACAATTCTTAGAATTATGATCAACTTTGTTGCATTTTGAACATTGATTGGTGGGTGTATTGGTATTCTGATAATTTCTAGATCTACATTGATTTTCTCTATGACCATACTTGTTACAATTAAAGCATTTGCCATTAAATTTATAAGCAGTAGGTTGTCTTACCAGTTTTCCATGATCCTGTGTGTTTACAATACTAGAGCTTTCACCAGATTAAAAGCCAAGACCATTAGTGTCACCATTAGGTTTCTGATTCTTCAACAATTCACCAAGTTCTTCTGAGCTTTTCTTGAATTTTTCTTTATGATGATTTGCAGCAGCCAGTTCTCCTTCCAAGATACCTTTTTGTCTCATGAGTTCATTTGAGTCATTCTGTGCATGCATCAGATCTGTCTTCAACATATCATTTTTGTAACTAAGTCTTGTGTTTTCATTTGCAGCATCATTCAGTCTTCTAGTCAAGTCTTCTTCATTCTTCTTTCTATCTTCAATTTCTTTACAAAATCTCATAGTCATATCCTGCATCTCATTCTTTGTTGTCATGTTTTCTTGTTTCAGCTTATTCATTAGATCACTAAGAGTTTCCTTTTCATCATTCTCATTTTGCATATTTTCACAAAGTTTTGTTCTCTTCTTTCTTGAAATGGTAAGATTTTCTTGAAGTGCTTGAATAATATCCTGTGCAGCTTTTAGATCATCTTCAAGTTTGATATTTTTCAATTTTTCTGCATCATAGTCTGAGAGAGCTGCTTCTAATTGCTTCATCAAATTTTCCATCTTACCGGTGTCAAGATCTTCCTCAAGTTGTTAGGCTTTTGAAAATAGAGGACCAAGCTTTGATACCAATTGTTAGGATTCCCACAGATACTAAGAGGGGGGGGGGGGTAAATCAGTATCTAACTGGTTATAAGATTTTCTTAACTTTAAACATGTAGAGCATATCAATATTGTATACCAGTAAACAAGAAATAATGCAATAAACAAATATAACAACAACCACATGAAAAACACACCATAACACAGTAGTTTAACAAGGAAACCTGGTGTGGGAAAAACCTCAGTGGGATTTGTGACCCACAATATTCACTTACTAGCCAATAAGAGAAAATTACTGCTACAAGAGGGGCCTGCACATGCAGGAAGGCCGAGTGCTTAGAGCTCACTGCTCAATTACAAAATGGGAAGTCTCACTGACTTACAAAATGGATTATATAAATCCAATGTCTTGTACTGCTTCAAAATAGCATCTACTATGTCAGATCCAGTACCGGTTTATAGCTCTGCTTCATACATAAACTCTTAACCTATAATTCGCATAATAGGTCTGCCTTATTTTGCCTATATATTTTCTTCCTTCTACTCTATTACAAAATGTTCTACAATGATCACTTATATATAAGAGTCATTTTACAACTTGCCAAGTCGGCTTACAATGATTTTACAATAATAAACAAAATATGTTACAAACAAAATTCCTATCGGCTTCTGTGCTAGTATGCTTCCTTTTGCTGCCGGTGGTCTTTGTGCTAGTGTAGAGTCTGTCTTTGCCAGTGTCATAGTATTGTAAGGTTGCCATCAATGACAAAACCTTCAATCACCTACAATGTCTCATTGGAGTGTGCATTTGCCAACATCGTCTACACTCTTTCTGTATAAAGTGTCAGGAATGATTGAATGTCTTTATAATTATTGGGTGAGTAACTTTCTTTGATTTCATGAAAGATTGGGAGGTATATATTGATCAAGAATGTATGCATATATATCTCTGTACCATGGGGACTTAGGTCCTATTATCATACACATATATTTAGTGGACGGTATTTTATAAGCTGGCACAATGAGTTGTTCCACTTGAAAATCAAAGTGAGTTCCATTGTTAGGTATATCCAAGAGATAGCCTATTGTTGCCATTACATCGGTTGCCTTATTTTGCACTCTTGGTATTTGTTCAAATGTTACATTGGTGAAGTATTGTTTGTATTCGTCCACCAATTGTTTGTAGGGTGTTAGATTATCATCTTTTGTACTATAATCATCATTGACTTGATTATTAATAAGTTGCAAGTCTCCAAAGACTTGTAGTTCCATGATCTTCCATTGTAGTGCAGTATGGAGTCCTATCACTAGGGATTCATATTCAAAAATGTTATTGGTGCAAGGGAAGTTGGTCCTGAATAATTTGGGAATAGAATCTCCTTGAGGACTAATGAATATAATTCCTTCTCCTACTCCATGATTTGTGTGATCCATCAAAGTATAGTTTCTAGTTTGTTTGTGCTGATAGTGCAAATATTGATTCATCTGGAAAATCTACCACCATCAGATGGCTGTCTTGTAGGGGTTCTTCTACAAGTTGGTCTGCTATGAGCTGTCCTTTGATGGATTTTCTATTGACATATTCAATTTTGAACTCACTGAGTATCATGACCCACTTGGCAAGCCTTCTGGTTAATGTTGCTATGTTCATCAAGTACTTGAGTTGATCGAAGTGTGTAATGAGCTTGACTTTATGACTCAACATATGGTGTCTCAGTTATTGTGATGCAAAAACTACAACAAGACATTCTCTTTCTATTGGTTTGTAGTTGAGTTCATATCCAACGAGTGTTCTACTAATGTAGTAGACAAATCTCTCTTTTCCTTGTTCACCATGTTGTGCTAGGAGAGCACCTAATGAGGAATTTTTTGTAGCTATATACAAGAGTAATGGTTTCTCGTGCATGGGTGGAACCAAGACTGGTGTGGACAAAAGATATTCTTTTAGTTTTTGTAATGCCTCTTGGCATTGTCGTGTCCATTTGAATGTGACACCTTTCTTTAAAAGATGTTGAAATGGTTGGGACTTTTCTGTCCATTTGAATTTGAGTGTAGTGGGCGACGACATGTCTAAAATGGCTTTTACTTTTTCTGGATCTATTTCAATTCCGTGATTGGATAAAATGAATCGCAAGAGTTTTCCGGATGTTACTCTGAAAACACATTTTTTTGGATTGATCCTTACGTTGTATTGCTCAAGTCTATCAAAGATTTTAGCCAATATGTTTAGATGATTATCTCTTGTGTTGGATTTTGCTAGCAAATCATCTGCATAGTCTTCCATGATTGTGTGTATCATGTCATGGAATAAGGTGGTCATTGTCATTTGATAAGTAGCACCTGCATTTTTAAGGCCGAATAGAATCACATTCCAGTAATATGTTCCCCATAGATAAGTGAATGTTGTCTTAGGTTGGTCCTCTTGTGCAATTCTGATTTGATTATAACCAAAAGCCATCCATGAGTGATAACATTTCATTCCCAGCTATCAAGTCCACTATCATGTCTATGTTAGGGAGCGGAAAGTCATCTTTTGGGCAAGCCTTGTTGAGATCTCTGAAATCGGTGTAGATCCTAATACCTCTAGTATGCTTGGTTATTGAGACTAGTTTGAAATCCACTCAGCATAGTCTATGGGTCTAATGAAACCCACTTTCAACAATTTTTGTAGCTCAATATTGACTAATAAAGCTATGTGAGGGTGCATCTTTCTGAGTTTCTATTTATATGGTTTGACTCTTGGTAGTAATGGTAAATGATGTAAGACCAGTTTAGGATCTAACCCTGGCATATCTTCATAAGACCATGCAAAATTGATGGGTCTTTGCTTAAAGAATTGGATAAACTTCTCTTTTTCTATTGGATTCAGGGACCTTGCTAGGTGTATATTATGAACTTGTTCAGCATCAACGATGTTGATTTCTTCAGTTTCTTCTACTAATAATGTTGATTGTTCTTTATCCATAGGAAGAGTGTCCATTTTGTTATGAAAAATATGTTCCTCTTAATTATAATTGTCCAGATTGGAAGAGGAGCTTCTTCTCCGAAATATGCAGCCCTATCCAAATCTATTGCAAAACCAGCTTTGTGATCATCATAAGGGAATCCATCCCTTGCACCCAAGAATTTAGCTATGGCTTCATCATTTTGAAACTAATATAATTGTGGATTTTCTTTTTTCCCCCAGTCAATCAAATGTGGGTGTATAAGGGGTAAGCCATTGTTCCCTTCTGTTGTAGAAGATTATGATAACATGCATACTTGGTTATTTGGATGACCTGATATATCCTCATCATCAGTTGTTTGTGAGATGTCATTATGATTAGATAGGAATTCATAGTCATGAGAATCTGTCACACTTTCTATGTATGTTTCACTTTCTGAGACTATGTCACTCATCTCCTCTTGTTCTTGTAGCTGAGTTTGATTAGTGGCCCTCCTTTGTATGGTGGATACCCTTCTTAAGCCTAGTATCAGTCGTTGTAGTCTTTCTAAATTTGACTCAAATGGAGGTGCCTGAGTTATTTTGTTTGGTAAAAGTATTGACAACAACCAAGGATTAGACTCATGTTTTGGTGCTAAGCTTGTATTTGTTACCATATTTGCTTGTTCAGATGTTTCCGGTACTATATTGCTAGATGATTTTGTGTTAGTTTCTTGTATAAGTTGCCTCATATCTTCACCATTGGATTCCATACTAGGAGATGTTTGTGCTCTCTTGCTTCTATGAGATGAAGAGGGAAATACTTGTGTTGATAACTGATTCTGAGGTATGTATTTTAAGGGTAACCTAGGCTTGTTCAGTATATCTAGTGTATGTTGCCTTTCCTCGGTTATCTTTGGTACATGTTTATATCCTAGTGTACATTGCCTTGCCTCGATTATCTTTGGTACATGTTTATATCCTAGCCCTTGATTCTTTTGGTTTTCATGTGGTAGAACAGGTTCTAATCTGCCTTGCTTCTATAATCCCAATCCTGTGGTACCATCGTACCCATGTTTTTGTAGCATCTTGAAGTCATTGCCATACTAGTCTAGAGGTAACTTGGGTATTGTCATGTCGTCTTCTTCTCTATATATCCAATGATTGACAACTTAATTTAGAGATTCTTCTTGTAAGTCTCCCCATCTAATGAAAGAGCATGAATTTGAGTACTTCACTATCTCTTTTCCTTTATCTTGCTTTATTACTGTGTTTTGCGGCTTCCTAAAAAACCTAAGTGAAAGGGATGATTGTATACCATTCAAGGTACTTGAAATAGAATATTCCCCACAACCAACTTCCTTTATTTGTAAAAAAGATGTGATAGGTGTTTTTTTCCTATTTTTTGACTGTCAACGATTCTATTTGTAGGTGAAGTGGAGCTGCCTGATAGTTTGTTACTTGATTGTTCGTGCTCTCCCTTAAATAATTCCAATGTTGAAAAGGGTTTGGGTCACCATGAATAGTGATCTCAATTCCATTGTATGGGAACTTCACACTTTGGTGAAAATTTGATGGTGCTGCTTGCATGGTATGTATCCATAGGTGGCCTAATAGCATATTGTAACCCAATTCTTTGTCTAGGACTTAAAAGGTGATGTATGTTGTAACTGGTCCTATGTACTGGCAAAGTCACTACACCCTTAGAAGGGCGTTCCTCATCATCATAAGCTTTGATATTGATTCTCTTGGTAGAATCAATATAATGTTCGAAATATCCTAAATCTTTGATCAAATATAATGTACATATGTTAAGGCCAACTCCACCATCTATAAGTACTCTTCAAACTTTCTTTTGGTCTATCAAAGCTTCCAAGTGTAAGGGATCATTATGCATGGGCCAGTTTGTAGGTACATCTTGCTCAGTGAATGTGAGCTTTGAAGCTGCCAAGTTTCCAACCATGGAATGAATGTGTTCTCATCAATATCTCTGGCAACAATTGAATCTTGTAATTCTTTGTCAAGGACTGCCTTATGAGCTGGCGAGATGTGGAGTAACTCAAATAATGAAATTTGAGTTGGAGTTCGCTTCAACTGATCCACCATATTATAATTGCTAGTTGTTGAAGGGGGATTTGAAGGTACCCCTTGCAATGTGACCTTTGATCTTCTAGTGATGACAACATAGTCTCTCCTTGTGGGATTTATTGTGATTGTAGCCACTATGTCATCTCCTACACTGAGTGCATTTATGGCATAATCAAATGAGACATTAGTATAATTGCTAGTATTTTTTTGTGCATTGGAACTAGAAGCCTTTCCTTTGTCATGTTTGACAAAGGGATCCTTGAAGATGGTATGATCCGTGTTTGGTGTCTTACTAGCATCCACGATAATTTTTCCTTGATCAATGAGATCTTGTATGAGGTTCTTTTGTTGTGTAGCAACTTTTTGTCTTGTGACCTTTATTGCGATGGTAAAAAAAAAATCATTGCCATTCCACCAAGTGGGCTTAAATCGACCTAGTTCATAGGGCCTAACTTCTGGTAAAGTTATGGCAATACTTTGTATCATTTTTTTGAGTGTTGATTCAATAGCTTCACCAAGGGGTCTAAAGATTCTTTTGGGTGCACCTGCCTTTGCTGGTCTCAAATTTCTTGATTGTAGTGCATTGGTGTTGTTTATCTAAGTTTGATTCTTAGTGGCAAGATCAACTAGTCATTGTAGAGATACTGTTGGTTGAGCTCTATTTACAAAATGGGCATCAACAACTCCATCATTTGTGACATTCTTATTCCTAGGCCAAAATTTTGGCCTTTCATTGTTTGTACTTGTGTTTGGCCCATTATCTTTGTGGTGTTTCAATATCCCTTGCTCTAATAGGCCTCTTTCACATTTGATGCCTTTTTCCATGATGTTTTTAATATTATTTAGGCATGGCATTTGTAATGGATACTTAATTGAAGTTACAATATTTTCATTGAAAATGTCTACTTGCTCAGCTTCAAGGATGTGACTAAGACATCTCCGGTATAAACCTCTCCATATTTGCAAGAATGTAGCGAAGGTTTCTCCTTCCTTTTGCTTTGTTGCACACAAATCCATCAAGGTAATTGGATTTTCTATATTGAATGAAAACTTTGATATGAATAACTCAACCAGTTCACCCCATGAAGCAATCTCTGGTGGGAGGTGTTAAAACCATTATAATGTTGTCCCTCCAATACTTTTGGAAAATAGCCTCATTACATATGTATCATCATGGGCTACCTTGATACATGTCATGAAAAATTCTCTGACATGATCTCGAGGATCACCTTTCCCTCTATATTTGTCAAACCTTGGAATTTCAAAATGCATGGGAAAAGGTGGCATGTATAACTTTTTGTCAAAAGGATATGGATAGAGGTCGTCCATTGTATATCTCTTTTTATTATTGATTGTTTGCATACTAGTCATCTATTTCTGAAGATTCTCCATCTGTTGAGTCAGGATCTCTGTTTGCGACAATGGTGTACTAACTTGATGAGTGTTTCCCACAAAAGGAATAGTATTGGAGTATCTTTAAGCTTGCTGAAACGTAGACTAATCACGTAGTTGTGTACCATAAGTCCCACTAGGTGGTGTAAATCATGCAAATTATGTATTGGCATTTGGCTGAGTTGACCTAGTTATCCCTTGATTCACATTTTGGCCACTGTATGTGGATCCACCTAAAACTGAAGGTTGAGTTATACTTGTTGAAGTAGGGTTTTGAGCTATTGTAGCTTGTGTTGTTACACTGGGAATTGTCTAAAATGTAACATTTGTACTTGCTGATGCAATTGTTGATGGTGCTGAAGTTGTAGTCACTTGAGTATTTTGAGATACACCCTAGGTTGATGTAGCAAGTGTTGCTTGAGTCTGTGTAATAGTAGGTACTTGAGGAACATTTTGATTCAATGTCACACCTAGTGGTAATATAGTCAAAATGCCCACCCTTGGAGGTAATTTGGCCCCATTTTGGGCTAATAGTGTGAGATATATGTCTCTATCATTATTGATGAGAGCGTTGAGAATCATAAGCATTGCAAGATCTTGTTGGTCTGCTTCCAATTCTTCTTTTGTCAGATTATGTTGTATTTCATCAATGGAAGGCATCCTGTTTGTGTTTGTTGATAAGGTTGTGGGTCTTCGACCCGATGTTTTTTGATTTGTGGACAAGTTAATAGTCCATGTTGGGTTAACCAAAGGGTTGTTGTTAGGTTCCATCTGATGTTTTTCCTTTTGAGCACGTGTTAATGACATGAATGTTATTCCAATGTGATCTTGACTCTTTAAGAATCTCTAAAATGTGAATGCAAGACTCAACTAAATGTAGCTAGGTATCCTTCTAAGACTTTCTAAAGACTAAAATGCAGACAATGCAATCTATGAGTAAAGACTTATTATCAACGATTTCAGAATTCAAACACAAGATCTTCAGTGTATTGCTGAAATGCTTCAAATTCTGCCTCTTCTTTGATTTGATTTTTGAGGTCTATGTCAATTTGTAATAACTTCCGAACTTTCTCATCTATGACAGTTTGGACTATATTGAATTGGTCTTGATCAACTATCAATTCCTCAGCATGTGTGTTTGACCCATCAATTATTTCTAATTGAACGTTGTTTGACCCAAGATTAGGTTGCTCAAATGGGAATTTGTCATTTCCTTTTAAACCCATATGCTAAAGATTACATTGCAGACTATATGGAACCTAGGAATGATTGATACTTTTCTTTAAGGACTCTAACAAGGATTTAGAAACTCTGTTATGGTCTTTTCAACCAATTGTCTGATGTCTTCCTTTTAAGCTGCCTTTTTTATCTTTTTTCTCAATTTTTCATCAAGAAGGACAGATTTTTGGATCTCATTATCTATAACTATTTCAACTATATCGTACTGATCACGATCAACTTTTAGTTTCCAAGAAAGGTTGTCCAAACTATCAATTATTTCTAATTGGTTGTTGTGTGGTCCAGGATTGGGTTGCTCAAATGGAAATTCATTGTCTCCTTTTAGACCCATGTATTGAGGTATGTTTTTTAGACTCTATTGCAATACTGAATTCTATATGATTGGATGCAACTTGATTGAAGACTACTCTTCTTGTGATGTGAGGACTTGTGCAAAAAATTTGTGCAGTATGATGACACTAAAGGACTTATGCATGAACTAGATGTCTTGGACTTAAGATGACTTGAGAATACCATGTTTTTCATCTTTGAATTTTGCAAAATTTTTGATTTGATGTTGACATTGATGTTGACACTTGACTTTGTTGAGGGACTTGATCTTGTTGATGTTTTTGAATAAACCTGGTTGAGATTCCACTTTGTTTTTGGTATTTTCTAAAATGTTTGAATTTGGTGAAATGTAGCAAAGGATAGAGAAGACACATCAAAAAGAATAATAACACAGAAAGAATACTTGTTTAAAGAAATTTTTCAAATTCTCATGAATGTTGGAGTCTTTTTCAAGACCCCATTTTGTTTTCGTTGTAATTGGTCAATCGATAGCACATCAAGAAGACTCTCCTAATGGTCAAAAGTTCACAAGTATTACCACAACCCACATCTTGATACTCTGTTAGCTCAAACATTCCTATCACACCCTAGGATGTGCCCATTTTTTTTCATTTTTTCAAAAATTAGACCAAAGAAGATTGCTCCTTAATTGGCCCATTATCCTGGGAGATATATGGTGAGTGTCCTGGGGGTAGATTATTCCCCACCCTTGCGCTGTGATAATCCAAGTGTCTGGTTATTGACTTAGTTGAGCTTCTAATTTCTAAGGTATTTAGAAAGGGTTTCATTCAAGTGGTCACAATCGACAACATTTTACACTCCATTGAGGGAGGTCTCCCAGTCTATAGAGGTTACACTCTATAGATTTTAACATACTATATAGGCATTGAGGGAGGCATAACATCATTGTGATAGCATGTAACACTTGTCGCATATGATTTTCATCACATATGCATTTATTTAGAGTGGCTTGGATTACTTGGATTTAATCGCTATCACTTAGGTCATTCCCTCTCACTTGGCCTTATGGGATACTTGGGAGGAAGGCCTTCTAAAGGTGTTATCCTAATGCAAAAAATGAAATAAAGAATGAAAAAGGTGGGTCTGGATTTTTTATCACCCAAAACAGGGGAGAGCATATACCTATCACGTTGAAGACATGAAGAACAATGATTCCTTTTAAACCTTCATTGCAATATTTTCTAAATTATTGGAGATGTTGCTCCAAAAAGGCATGGGGTTCATTTTAACTGTCATAGCAATGATGAAAGTTGTATTGTTATTTTTAACAACAGCAAAAAAAATTTTCTACTCTAACCCTGTAGAGAAAATAATGTTAGTAGACATATGGTGGGCTATCTAGCCTAAATTTCTCAGTTACAGAACTCTGTCTTTTCACAAACAGAGAGAAATCCTGATAAAAACTAGAACTAAATAAAGACAGAATGCAAAAAACCTAAACTAGCAATTTTGAACTAACTACTGAGCAATTGCGAATTGATATCTGACCAATTGCAAATTGATATGTTATTGTTAGCACCCCCCACAATTTTTCATTTAGAATGTTCAAACTTGTGAGTTACCCTATGGTGTCTTTATTTCTTTTGGGTCTTTTGTACCTCTTCATTTTGAACCTAAACCATTAAACTTTAAAAACAATTCAATAGATTCAAGGTTCAAGGTGCATTTTAGGAAAATGTCTTTAGCGGCCTCTATCTCCACTAAAGCAAGCGCATTATTGTTATGCATTTTGAACTTTGAACCCGTGAACCTTTTTGGTTCAAGGTTCAAAATGTATTTTTGTGAGTCGTGGCTATGTAATGTTGCTTAATGAGCGGGTGTCAATATGTTTTATGTCAACTTTGAACTTGAACCTTGAACCAATTGTCTCTTCGGTTCAAAGGTTCAAAGTTCTTTCTTGTTAGTCATGGTTATTGCTCATTCCCGATATTGTTTTGAGCCACTAGTTCATTGTTGTTCTTCCTGGATGAACTTGAACCATTGAACTCTTTGTAAAATGGTTCAAGGTTCATAAGGTTCACTTCAAGCTGATTCTAAGACTTTGTTAACACTGAAAGCGGCACGGCAAGAAGGAATATTCCCGACATTTAACAGTTTAAAATTCTAAATTTGGAAAGTAATCATGAGAACATTAACTATTTGTGTGGAAGTGATGGGCAATTAAGAAGGTGTCAAATTTTTAGTCATTTCACTATTACTTCACACGCTTAAGTGAATCATTATGAAGTATGTGTGGTTTTCTTGGTTTTTTCCCATCTGTTTAAAAGGATATATGAATTCATCTCCACATTTGTAAGGGTTGTGGCTGCTATAATTGAGCAAATTGGAGGCACTGAAGGTAAATTCAACTCTACTTTCCTGAGAAGGTTTCCAAATTCATGGTGGTAATGGGTGGTTCAAAGCCAATTATTGAAAAAATCCAATCCAAGAGATCAAAAAGGTCACCATTAGGTTATACAACAGCCTAAGTAACTCGGTCAAGGAGCAAGAAAAAGAGTAAATAGCCAACATTGAGCCAGATTGTTATGGACCTAGATCCTAGTGAAGAGGTAGAAGTATAATGGATCAACAGGATTTAGGTGAGCCTGCAGTGCAAGAAATGGACATAGGTAAAGGAACAAAGAGTGAATTGGACCCCATGAACACTCTGGTTATTGTCAATTCACCAGATACTCAGACAAATCCTCCACCTAAAGAACTTGCAAAAAGACTGCGATGGTTGGAAGCTGTTGTTGGGAAGAAATGAAGTGTGGTTCCAATTACAATCCCTATAGAAGACATGGTTAGCAAGTGTCTTGGAAAGGTATCTAAGCCGAAAAGACTCAAAATGCAGACAATGCTTGAAGTAGATGAAGCATTAGGTCATTGGACAACTGAGATAGCCAAGCCTATTCTAGATAGAGATGGAGACAAAGCTACCAAGGATGACTTCATAGTGGAAAAGATTGATCTGGGGGTTGCTTCGTGAGCCATTGATGTTAAACATTTGGAGTCTTCCATGAAGAGAATGATTTCTAGAACATGGAAGGACGAGAAGGATAAAAGGGAGCTGAAGAAAATCATCACTCAAATGGTTGAGTACATCAATGCCATTCACCATCCAAATCCTCAACCCTTGTCACAGGTGGCAGTATCATTTGATCCCAAATCTACAACAAATCAAAAGATGTTGGATGAAGTCCAAAGAAATAGAATGGTCGCAGAGATGTTCAATAAATGGTTGGATCTTATAATACAGTAAGGTTCAGACTATATTGTGAGTTTGGTGAAAGTATATGAGGATGTTGTGACTATGATCAAAGAACTAGAATTAGAGGTCATTGCTTGGGAGAAAGGAAGGACCAGATGGGTGGCCGTTCTTGCACAGATGAATGATATACAAAAATATGGAGTGATGAAGTTCTTGGATGAAAAACCTATGGAAATCCTAGATGATAATGCATTATATGTGTCAAGGAAAAACATCGAGTGGCATAATTCAATTATCAAACAGGGCCATGAAGAATCCACTAAACTGCTAAAGGGATTGATAGATTTAATTGATACAATGCAAAAGGATCTTAAATGCATTACATCCATCTTATGAAAGATGATGCCCAGACAATTGAAGCTACCACAAAGATGACAAAATCTTCCAACAAAGGATACAGTTCATTTAGAAGACAAAATCCTTGACTATGAATGATTTCTCAAAAGTAGCCAGGATTGAGTCAATGCTCGCGGTCTGTTTTGATCATCTGGAAGCACACAAGGCAAGGGTGACACGAGTGAATATGGACAAGGAGGTTTGGAAGCAACTAATCTAGCATATTGGAATTCCCTACTTTCAAGTCATCTTGAACGTCTTGGCGACACATTTAGAGTGGCATGCGTAGTTCTGCGGCAAAGTAGGATAGACCAGTGGCTTCCTCTACCACAATGGAGTCATGATCAATTAGGGGATGAGCTGTCAGCCTTTCTGTGTCTGTTATTTTAGTTTCTCTTGGTTTTAGTAAATGGTTTCTTTAACCTTTGGTTAAAATGAAATTTTAATGATTATGTAACAAACTATGAACCTGGAGGCTATTTAACCTAGGAAGTAAGTTTATGTTAAGGTTCAAAAAACTATGGTTTTTCAAGGAACAAATAATATCTTTTTTCTATGAATTTCTTAAAACTGCAATGACTGGTTTATCAATGAAATGTTATGGTGTGCAGTCTTTGAAACTATGTGTTTGAGGATGGGCGATCTTTATTGAGAAATCAGCTAATGTGCATGATATCATTTTGTTATCAGTTATTCCTATGTATTTTGGATTCATTGTTACCATTATTTGCAAGTAAATTCATTGTGGATTGAGTTGTGTTGATCCCTCTTGTTCTATGAGACATGAGAGAGAATCGATCAGAGTTCATACTGCTATGCATTTGCTTTTTCTTTGAATTTATGAAATGAACATGTGTGAAAATCAGAGTCTGTGAGCTCTTATTTGATCTTCAAAATATACTTTTTGTTTTATGTTAAAAGCATTCCTTTGTGTTGATAGATGAATGCTAAAGCCTTTCCATGCTTTCTGGTTAAAAGTGTATTCATTTCAAAGTTTTCTACATAAAATTCATTGCAAATCATACGAGGAGCTGCCCTCTAATGCAGAAGATGGTTTTTTAATTGATTCATCCAACTAGTTGTTTATTTGTTTCCTTTCATAAATGGGTGTACAAGAGTCATATTATTATTCAAAGAAAAAAAACATTACAATTTGAAGAAAGGGACAAATCTGTTCACCAACAGTTATCAATTGTGAATTGATGTTTGAGCAATTGCATAGCAATATCAGGTCAATTGCTCATCAGTTAAATGCAAAAAGAATTATTTTTTAATTATTTTATTTTTAAATAAACAATAACAAATGACAGAAGATAGATATTTTATTCTGCAATGATGTTATCCCAAATCACACGAGCCATCACATCAATGTCATTATAAAATTTGTATTTAGCAATGAATCGGTGGATGCTTCTATGGTATTGGGCGATTTCTTCTTTTTCTTCAATTTTGCGAAGCTTTCTTTCTGCTTTTAGGAGTCTTTGGTATGCTTTTTGTTTTCTCCTATGTTGTCTTTCCCTCCTTGCACCTGAGATTTTGAAGGTTACCTTTCCTACCATTGGACTAGACACGTTTTACGCAAAAAGTGAAAATTTCCAAAATTGAAAGATTTTTATGGGTTAGGTGCGCAAGACCAACTAATTAAGAAACGCTAAATAAAAATTATTTTTTCCCCTTTTTTGAGCAATTGCGCATCATTTTAGCAATTATGGTGGATTTTACTATCAATCACAACGGATTTTGATAGCAAGTGTGGATAAATATTCACAATTGCAAATTTTTGTCTAGTCAATTGTGAATTCTTATTTTTTGGGCACATACGGATCTGCAAAATCAACCAAAACAATAAATGAAGGTTAGATCTGTTTCATGTCGGGTTCACCAATTGTTCTCATGTTTGAAACCATCAAATCCAAGCTAATTAGACTGAAAGGATGAATCACAAAATCCTTAACTAATCAAACTAATTTTAAAAATAATACAATGAAATAAATGATAGAAATAGAAAGATTAAACTAAATTAAAACTCCCTATTCTCCACTTGTGCTTCCATTGTTCTTCTCCATTATTGTTGGTGTAGGTGGCTCTCATGTATTGCACTCATTTTCTGCATAAGATGGACAATAACTTTGAAGACTGTGATTCTAGCTTGAAATGAGAAAATAAGGTTGAATTTATAGATTTTCAACACAAAGGAGCTTAGAATTTGAACTCAAGTGTTGATTGATAGACAACTAAAATCAATTCATCTGTTAACTCATTAGATTGAGGATTCAACTGAATTGATTGGAGAGTGAACACAATTGATTGGAGAGTAAACTCAATTGATTAAACAGTAGATTGAATAGACTAGCCAATTGACTGAGTCGATGAATCAGATGATTGAATTGATGGATTAGAAGACTGAAATGATTGATTAGTCATAAAAAGCTAATTTTGAGTGAAAATGGGTGATTGATGAGTTAACTGATTTGATAACTGGTTTGATCAATCAATTATGATTTTAGCATGTGTTGTAGGATTTTGAAATTGAATTTGATTTTCATTTTCAATTTGGATTTGAATTTGGACTTTCGAATGCTAAAATGCACATGAAATTAACTAAAATTCAGATTTGGTGAAATATGAAATTGGAAGAAATGAAATTAATTAGAATTAAGTGAAATTTGAATTTGGGGAAAATGACATGAAATTAGATGGAATTAATTGGAATTGGAATTTGGGGATTGGAAGAGTTAAATTAATTAATTAAATAATTTAAATGAAATTTTTTAATCATAAAAAATTGAATTAATTAAATAATAAAGATTATTTAACTAAGGAAAATGTCACAATTAATTAAATAATTGATATCTAATTAATAATTGAGATAGGGTTAATTGATTAAATGATGAAATGATAGAAATTCGATAATTAGAAATGTTAAATGTTATGATCAAAAGAAATATTTAATTTAATCAAAGAATTACTTAATTAAATAGATGAATAATTAGTGTAGAATTAATGAGACATTTTTAGGTGTCTACGTATATATATATATATATATATATATATATATATATATATATATATATATATATATATATATATAATGGCTTTCCTTTGGATTTGAGATGACACAATTTCATGGGGTAATCGATAAAATATCATGATCACACCTTAAACTATCAACTTTCAAGATTCTCACATGATTCTATCTATGACATTATTACATAATTATTGTTCTTACATTATCATACCCTTTCATATATCTTGTTTTGATTTCCTTAAATTTTGTGCATCCTTTGCACACAACCAATTTGAGTGAGATTATTATATCAAGTTAATGTTTTTTCATGTTTATGGTTATAGTCATTATTTTAATAATCATGCCATATTACTTTTTGTTATTTGGGAGTATGTTTACATGGTCCAATCAATAATTCTATACTAGATGTTGGTTACAATAAGTTATTCCCTAATCCTACATAATTATCTCACTTCATCTCTCTTTTTAGGTTATGGTGATGTGGTGTTTGATCATACAAATTTCTTTTTATGTTTAGATAAGGATTGTTGACATAATTGATAAGTTTTTGATTAGGGGAAAACATGATTTGATTGTTGACATAATTGATAAGTTGTTCATCATTATTTCATATATTTATTAAATGCTAATATAGTTTTGAACTTACAAGTCTAAATATGGAGTTTCCATTAGGTAATTTCATTTTTTTTGTTTTCTTCCTTTGACATGCATGGCTCACATGAGTTATCATGCAAGTCAAAGCTGGGGGAAATGTAGAGGTTAAAATTGCATCACGTGCACTTTTCCCTATGTTTTTTGTACTTTCTTTAGGTACACTTCCTACCTAGTGCAATAGTTTGGTGCTTAAATGATATGTGTGTGTGTAAGAGTTGGCATTCAATCTAAACATGATTCTTATTATCCAAAGGATGTCGATCACATCCATAACTTTATTATTTTTAATCCCAAATCAAGATAACTGGTGTGGCTATTAACCTAGTTTAGGACAACACATACAACCTTAAGTCTAATTAGCCAAAAATAAATTTATTCATGGGCCCAAGCCAAAACTCTCTTACAAATAGTCTTTAATTTCACTCACATACTCATGCATAAAATATTTAAATTTAAATGCTAGGGTGTTCTAGATAAAATGAAAAATACCTAGGTTATTTATACATACATCCATCTCTTGTCTAATTATCACATTATTATCATAGAGAGCATTGTATCAATATTTTCAATAATAACAAATATAGATATTTGCATTCTACTTGGCGTGTCTATGATTATTGCAAGGTCAGAAGGTAATTGACTTCCATTCCCCAACATAAAAAGTTCTACTTGTACTTTAAGAACCACGTTTTAAAGATACATAGAGGTAGAAAGGAATCTAAAGACTCAAAGTACATAGTCTAAGGCCTTAAAAAGAGGTTTAAGGTTAAAATTTGCTAGATCAAGGCTACATGTATAGTTTTAACCTTAATATAGGACAACTCTTTTCCCATTCTATCAAAAGTTAGCATTTAAATATCTAATAGGAAAAATCTAAATTGGATCACAATACACACACTACAAATAGATCATCCTTGTTATACATAGAGCTAAGCACTTAATAATCCTTTTGGACCAATCTCAGTGTTTATTGAGTACATGGTGTACTACTTGTCTTGACTCAACTCTTTAACTAGATTTATTGTGATATTGATTGACCTATTCACTTAATTGGTTCAGATATCTCCATGGATATTTATTTTTACTTTTTTCAATTGATAATTTGTCTAAAACAAACATTGTTATCACAATTGAAAACGTAAACAATTAGAATGTATGATGTAACAAAAAATTATAATAAATTTGAATATCTAACATCATTTTTAAAATTTAAAGATGAAGTCATCACTAATGACCTTAAGAATTGAAACTAATTATAATGTTAAAAAGACCTTAATAATTGTTGGCATTTGGCATAACTGATGTAGATGAGATGATGCAGGTAATGCAGTTGAAGGATGGTGACTGAACCGGTAGAGGATAGAAGACTGAGATTTTGTGGTTAGATGACATGAACAGTTATTTATGTTGTCATTGATGGGAACTGATGTGAAATGATGTTTGTTGATGATCACTGATGTTTTCTGATGTTTGGTTTGTCATCTAAGTGATTTGGTTTACTAGAGACAAGGTTTACCGACAGAGAACTAAAGTCTGTGAAATGGGACTTTAACCAGTATAACCGAAATGTTTTGCTTGAATCGGGCGATCAGTAATGTTTGGTGATTTGAGTTTTGAATGGTGAAATTTTATCATGGAAAGGAGTATCTGATCAGAATCGCATTTTGTGATGATTACCAAAAGACATGTTTCAAATTTCTGATGAAGTTTTGCCAAGGTTTTAGTAGGGTTTAAGGACTGGTGGAGAAATTATCAAAATGGTAATGATTTTATTATGTCGGTGCTCGACAACGAGTCTACATGAAGGTGGTAACATGAAACAACCCACGTGAATGATTTAAGTGTTGTTTTGGCATGAATGATGAAGGAATTTCATGGAAATGTGCAAAGCGCTTAGGAGAATGAGCTAAGGGTTTGACTTTGGTACAAATCAGATTTTTTGTGATGAGTTACGGTCAACCAATGGTTGATATTGCATTGTAATTTGATGTAATGATCTATATGATTGATCTAAGTTGATCTCTTATGATCTGTATTGTAATTCATGATGTAATTTAGGGTTTAGTGGCCAATTTAGTTGAGATGGCTATTTAGGTTGACACAGTTGATGTTCATTGTGTCAGTGGTCTTAGAGAATGTGTTGAGCCATCCAAGTGAAGTGTGAGATCTTCCTAAGAGTTATAGAGTGTTGATCATAACTGGATCTAATTTAGCAAGCAGAGAAGTGCAAGTAACAGATCATTTTCTTACTATTGTCTTCTAACAGTTGCAGCAGGTTAAATCCCTTAACCGGGTAGGTCCTAACAGGGTAGCTCTCAAAAGAGTGTTAAATACTCTCACAAGGTTGATCCTAATAGGTCATCAAGCTCCTAACTGGGTTTCTAAGCATGTCCCTTAACTGAGTGATTCCTAACAGGCTGTATTGTAAGCTCCTAATAGGATGTACTTCAAAAGAGTACAAATACTAATGGGTACCAACTCCCACCATGGTTTTTCCCATTTGGGTTTCCAAATCAAAAAATTATAGTGTTCATGTGTGTAATTTTTTTCATGTGATGTTCTTGTTTATGTTTCATTTCATGCATTATTTCTGAGACACCAGTTATGATGTCTTATCAGAAGTTTGTCAAAGGTTACCGATATTGATAATAAGTTGTTAGAGAAAGTATATGATCAAATTGATATGATTGCTTAAGTGGTCAAATTATTGATAGTTGTGATAAATAATTTGATAAATGCGTTAAGCAAATCTGATCAAGAGGTTGTTAGATCTAATTAAAGAAGTTGAGATATTTGTTAAATGGTTTTAGATTTGATATAAGTTTGGTTTTGATTTAAAGTTTCAATTTGTCTTAATACTGATTCACCGCCCCCGGTCAGTATTAACCAGATCCTCATAGGATTAACAATTGGTATCAGAGCTTTGGTCCTCTATGTGCAAAAAGCCTAATTGCTTAAGGAAGAGATTCTGAGGAAGTCAAGATGATGAAGAAAGAGGGTCCTAAGTTCAACAAGGATAACTACAAGATCTAGAAAGATAGAATAAAGATCTACATCAAAGGTCTTGGTGCACAATATTGGAAGCAAGTTGAAACAAGATATGTTGCTCCTACCACTACTCCTTTGACATTGGATGAACTCAAAGAGCAGCAAGAGAACATGCAAGCCTTAGAAGCTATTGTAAGTACTTTATTTGATTTAGAATATATTGATGTTCAAGGAATAGAAACTGCACAGGAGGTATGGGAAAAGCTAGACACAATCTATGGAGGAGATGAGCATGTACAAAAAGCCAAAGAGGAAATCTTGAGAGGAAAGTTTGATGACATGAGAATGCTTGAAGGAGAAAATATTGCACAGTATGGTCAAAGAATCAAAGAAGTTGTTGGTGGCATAAAGAGTGCTAGAGGTAAAATAGATTATAATGCAATAGTAATTAAGATGCTTAGAACTATTCAACCTCAGTATGCTATAAGAGAATCCATAATCCAAGAACTTCGATCTATTTCAAACGATAAGGTATCTATTGATTCATTGATTGGTAAACTTACAACTTTTGAGTTAAATAGTTTTGACAATAGTGTGAAAAAATCTATTGAATCTGCCTTTAAAGCTTCTGTTAACAATTCATATGCTAGAAAAGGAAAAGATATATGTCAAAATCATGAGTGCGGGATAAGTCATGGAAGCAACTGGGAAAATGAAGACAATGAAGATCAAGTGATGGAACTTGAGGCATTGTTAGCAAAGAGATTTCCAAGAGGCACTGATAAGTATAAAGGAAAGCTACCTTTGAAGTTTTCTCTTGTAGTAAACTTGGTCATATTGCTGCTGACTGCCCTAACATCGATAATAAAGAAAATTTTAAAATATTCAAAGGAAAGGGCAAGAAACATTGTTATGTTGCAGTAGATGAAGGTGTGACTAATGCGGAGTCTAAAGATGAAGATGACAATGAAGATATTGTGTTTGTAGCCACAAAGGAGGAACTGTCAGATGAAAAGGTACTAGTATCTCATATGGAGAATAGTGATGAGTGGATTATAGACAGTGGCTGCTCACACCACATGATCGGAGATAAAAGCAAGTTCATAACCCTTAATGAATTTGGTGGAGGTGTTGTCAGATTTGGAAATAACTCTCCCTATATGGTGAAAGGTAAAGGTTCCATCTCTTTAAATGGGAAGAGTAATGTTGATGATGTATTTTGGGTTGATGGTCTAAAGCATAATCTTTTAAGTGTTGGTCAACTCAATGATAAAGGTTATTTACTTGAGTTTAAAAGTGGAGTCTGCAAAATTATTGGAGGCAATGGTGAATTGATTGCTACTGTGAAGCAAACTAGAGGAAACTTATTCCATTTAAATAGTAATGTTAATAATTGTTCGGTTGCTAGAATGGAAGATAGTTGGTTGTGGCATAAAAGATGTTGTCATGTTAATTTTGATAATTTGGTTAAAATAAGTAAGTCAAGTGTTGTAAGAGGATTGCCACAAATTGTCAAACCAAATAATGTGATATGTAAAGATTTTCAAATTGGTAAGATGACCTCTATTTCCTTCAAGAGAAAGAATTGTACTTCTGAGAATATTTTAGAATTGGTACATATTGATCTCCGTGGCCCTATGAGAACAAAGAGTTATTATGGTGATAGGTATTTCATGCTTTTCACCGATGACTATTCTAAAATGATGTGGGTGACATTTTTTAAGGAGAAATCATAAGCATTTATTAAATTTAAATCATTTAAAGCTCTGGTTGAAATTGAGATCAATAAGAATTTGAAATGTTTAAGATCAGACCGAGGAAGTGAATTTACATCTGATGAATTTCTTAAGTATTGTGATGAACAGGGTATTAAGAGACAAATGTTAGCTCTGAGGACACCACAATAGAATGGCATAGTAGAAAGGATGAATAGAACAATACTTGAAGTTGCAAGAACCATGATATAATAGGGTGATGTATCCAAAACATTTTGGAGAGAAGTGATCAGTACCATTGTATACACTTTAAACCAGGTACTAATGAAAAGAGGTTACAGCTGGACACCCTATGAGCTATGGTATGGAAAAACACCTTGTGTAAAATATTTAAAAAAAACTGGAAGTCAATGTGAAGGTAGATGATCTATCTAGAAAGTCAGAAGGTACTAGCAGATTTGAGCCTAAAAAGATGATAATGAGGAAAAACTTATAATCATTGAACTAGAAGCATAGAACAATGAAGAACCAACAATGCAAAATTAGGTGCTCAACCAGTAAGTGATGACAATGAGGAAGAAAATGAAGAACCTAATGCAAAAGATGCAGAACTGACACAAGAAATACCAAGATCTGTCAAATTAAACCATTCACAAGAGCCAATAATTGGTGATAAGAATGCAAGTGTGCAAACCAAGAGAAAGATCTGAGAGAACTCATGTTTGATATCTACAATTCAACCCATTTTTGTTAAGGAAGCACTAAAAGATGATGATTGGGTGAATGCAATGAATGAAGAATTAGATCAAATTTAGAAGAATCGGACATGGTCACTTGTTCCTAGACCAAAGAATAAGAATGTAATTGGAATAAAATGGGTCTTTAGGAATAAATTGGATGAAGAAGGAAGGATTGTAAGAAACAAAGCAAGGTTAGTCTACAAAGGGTATGCATAGGAAGAAGGTGAGGACTATGGTGAAATATTTGCACCAATTTCTAGATTGGAAGGAGTAAGGACGCTATTGGCATTTTCTACATATAAGGGATACAAATTCTATCAAATGGATGTCAAATCAGCCTTTTTGAATGGGATTCTAGAAGAAGAAGTCTACATTGAAGAGTCAGACGGATTTTCATTGACTAATGATAAAGACATGGTGTGTAAATTGCATAAAGCTTTGTATGGTGTTAAGCAGGCACCAAGAGCATGGTATGAGAGATTACATGCACATTTGAATAATATTGGATTCCAACATACCAGTGAGGACAATAAAATTTATCTGAAAACTAATGGAGACAAGATGTTGAGAGCAGAAGTGTTTGTAGATGACATAATTTTTGGTGGAAATGATGATATGTGTATGGATTTCGCTGATATAATGAAAAAGGAATTTGAAATGTTTCTAATCGGTGAACTAAAGTTCTTTATTCTCTTACAGGTCCAACAACTAGATGGTTGTATCTTTATTTGTCAAACCAAGTTGTGTGCAGGAAATGTGGTTAGCAGAAATAGAAAATCAGTTTCAAAAGATCCACACACCAATAAGACTCTTGGTGCAAGTTATGGAGCTATATTGAATAGCTCAACATCCCAAGGTGTGTCCCATTGTTCTCTATCTCACAGGAATCCCAGGGTCTCACTCTTTCTCTCAAATCATCGAGAAACGTGGCTTAGGAATGAAAAATCCAAGAACGAGTGATGATTTATTAATAAGCATGAATGCATTCCTACAACATGTATGATATTTGAGACTAGAATGATTTAAACTAGCATGAATATGATGCTATGATAAAGATTAGTAATCCTATCCTAATAAAATATACTAGTCTAACATGGATATGATATGATAATGGAGATGCTTCTAAATTATTAGTGTATTTTAAACAAAGAGAGGCTAAATGCTTTAGTAAAAATGACTATAAGTTAGATGCATAAAACTTGGATCATAAAAATGAGAGAATGAGAACTCTATTTATAGGGGAAATAGGGAAATGGATGGTCAAGATTGAGCAATCTTAACAAGGGCTAGGATTGAAAGTTAAGCAATCCATGTTCACAATTCTCACCAATGAAATGGTGACAATTGTCAACAAGAGGTTGCTTGAGAGGAGTTGTAAGAAGAATTAAATGCTTGAGAAGACATGAAGGTTACCTTAGGAGGTAAGGTTAAGGTTAGGCTAGGGTCATCCATTGGATAAAGATTTTATTCAAGGAGTAAATTCTTGTGCAAAGGTTAAAGGGATAACCAAGGGTAAAGTCATGAGTGCTTGATGAGAACCTTGGGTTAGATGAAGGTTGAGTTAGGCAATAAGTCTCTAACCATGCCAAAAGGGTTAGTTAACCATTCATGGTTTGGAAGACTTTGGAGACAAATTTGTAAGAGTCCTTCCAAATTTGGGGGAACTCAACAAGTTAGCTTGTTGAAGACACAAAGCCTTTATTTATTTTGGAAGACTTTCCTCCAAATTTGAGAAGTGACATCCTCAAATTTAGGCAAAGGGGATGATTGGAGGGATTAAGCTAGTTGATTAAGATTAGATGGGTTCTAGAAGAATGCTTTAGGAGGCAAGTGGGAGATGTAGGAAAATGCAAGTGGATGGAGGGGAATTTTAATTAAAATAAATTACTTTATTTCAACAAAAATAGAAGCAACTTGCATAAATACAAGTGGGGGATTTAAATAAATAAATTAGATTTATTTACTTGCAATGATTAATTTAATTAAATGTAAATTTAATTAAAAGGGGAGAAAGGGGAATTAATTAAATAAAGTGATTTATTTAATCAAAGACTAGAAAAGGCTTAGGTGAACTTAATTAAATAAATTGAGTAATTAATTTAATTAAATAGATAAATAATTTAATTAAATAGAGGAATGGGGTTAAAATGAATATTACATATTCATTTAGGAAAGTGCTCATTTTTATATGTCTACATTTTGCCCCTCTTTGAAGTGACGTGTGTGCACATGTTCATTCAAATAAATTCTTGTCGGATATGATGCTTGTGTCAAAATGTCAATTTGATACCTTGTGTCAAACTTGTCGATATGATGCTCCATATTTGATGAATGATATTGATGATGCCCCCTTGGGAGATGAATCAAGGATTTTGAAAAATTTGTCGATGAGCGTTTTCGAATTGATTGTAATATGAGATATTGACTGTGTTGAATTTAGTTGAATTGATTCATCTCCCGATAATTATGTTGATAAGATAAAAATGAGAAAATGAGGAAAATACATGCACCACTTATTAGCCTTGTTGACTTTCACCCTATAAAAAGGTAAATATTGATTTTACTCTTATCATTTGCACATTTGTCTCCTTGTGATTGTGACATTTTAGCTCTAATGAAGATGTCAGTTCCATATGCCTCATACAATTCGAGCGCGTTCATCAATACCAAAGGCCTGCCACGTATGGTCCACCTATAAGTGATCTAAAACTCTCCATGTTTTGGATAGATTTTGCCTTCTTTTATCACGTTTTTAATTTTTTTGTTTAAAATTTGTCGTTTTAGTGCATAGAGTTTTTTCCATAGTGCATACGATAGATAGGTTATCGCAGAGGGTTAACCTAGGTAGGTTAGCGTCCAAGTAGCTTCCATCAGCATGTCTGAAGGTTAGGTTAGTGCGTAGATTGTTTTAGCGCATAGGGTTGATAGGAAAGCGCATGGGGTAAATAGGATAGCGCATACGGTTAGCTTTGTAGCGCAATGGTGGAACCAAGTAGTGCGTCAGGGGATTCAACGCACAGGGTAAAGTACATGCCACATTGGAGAAAAAAGATAGCGCATAAGTAGCAGCTTAGCACATAGGAAGCCCTGGTTTAGCGCATAGGGTCCAAAATGGGTGAAAAAGGTTTGGAAGAATGCGGTTTGCCATGAGATAGATGAGATAGATAACATAGAGGGTGATAGGTGTCTGTCGAGTATTCTAAGATGGGTCTTGAGCCAATGTTTTACCTGTTGCGATGATGTCTAATTCTGATATGATGATTTTTGAGTCTGCTAACAGAATTGCTTTCGATATGAAGTGCCGAGTTGTTTGATTTTTTGATGAGGATCCTGATTTTGAGTTTGCTGTGGATCTTTGATTTGTTGCCTTGCGATATGAATGTGTTGTCTGATATGAGTCCTATTTCTTGATTTTTGATATGATTCCTTTTTGATGCTTGTGATATGGGTCTTGATTTGATGCTTGATTTTTCGATATGGTTCATGAGTTGATGCTTGATTTTTCGATATGGTTCTTGATATTTGATATGGTTCAGATTTTTTGATATGGTGTTCTGATTGATTTTTCCATATGGGTTAGATTTGATTTCTCGATATGGTGCTTTGATTTCTCGATATGGTGCTTTGATTTCTCGATATGGTGCTTTGATTGATTTCTCGGTATGGTGCTTTGATTGATTTCTCGATATGGTGCTTGATTGATTTCTTGATAAGGTGCTTGATTGGATGCTTCGTTGTTTCAATTTGATTTGTTTTGATTGGATATATCTGATAGATATGGAAACTGATGATGGACATTTGTTGTTTTGCAGGCACAACTTGGCATACTTCAGTCGTGAGAGCAATTTTTGAGACCGTGGTCATTGATTCCGCACTTATCTCAGGTTGATAGAGAGGTTATTGAGAGATGCGGGTTATCATCATTACTAGACATGCCTCGATATATCATTAACTAGGGTTTGTTGACAGCTTTAGCAGAGAGCTGGCATAGTGACATGAACACCTTCCACTTGGCTACAGGCGAGATGATAGTCACACCAGAGGATTGTTACTGGATTTTATAGATCCCTATGATTGGGGCCTTGTTGCCATATGAGAAGGCTAAGGAGGGTGGGATAGAGGCTCTCCGTTGCATCTTTCATGATGATCAAATTAGTGGATATGAGATCCCTTGGTAGGAGTTCGTGGATTTTGATTATGCTATGTTACCCTCAGTACTAGCAGGTTTCATTGGTGGATTTTTATGTCTCGACCATAGGTCGAAGGGACTAGCCATGGGATGGGGATTGGTTTTAGAGGATATGGTCACATAGGGGTGCAGGTTCACATGGGGGTCTTGTATGTTATCCCATCTTTATAGAGAGCTTCACCAGGTGGTGTATCTAGGATACAATAGCTTATCAGTGGGGGTGACATTACTACAGGGGTCGGCATGGGAGCACATTGCTGTAGCGAGGCCACTGGCAAATAGCGATAGGCCATTTGGTTGGGCTTATGCCCATGGTTACATCGGTATAGTTGTCCAGTGGAAGCTAAGAAAACTAGAGCACTGGAAAAGGGTACTAAATGACATCAATACAGTCATTTGGAGACCATATATGGATTGCAAGGTGTGGGCTGAGGACGGGCTAGAGATAACCTATGTTTATATGTCAAGATATTTGATTGGGCAGATGCCCTTCATTATCGAGTGATTTCTGCACAACCGTGTTTAGCGGTAGTATGGTAGACAGCAGGGGATGCCACAACAAGCTTGTTTATATTCTTGTCGAAGACAAGATGTGCCAGAGTGGGGACCCACTATAGATAGTGCAACAACAGTAGAGGAGTATATGTTACTGGTCGGGCAGATTTGGGATTATAGAGTTTGGGTTGTGGATGCGGGGATGACAGAGGAGTTCTCGGTGTTCTTCATGGAACATGCAGTGGCACATATATTTGATCCGGCAGAGATGTCTTCCTTTGATGATGATGAGGATGAGGAGCCACAAAAGGGAGGGGGAGTCAGATGAAGAGATGAGGAGGGAGAGGAGGTAGTAGAGGGTGGTGGAGGAGATGATGGAGGAGGTGGTGGAGGAGGAGGAGGAGGAGGAGGTGGTGTTGGTCAAGGAGATGATGGAGGAGGTGGAGGAGGACAAGGTGGAGGAGGAGGAGGACGAGGAGGTCTTGGTTGAGGAGCCAGATATAGGGGAAGAGGAGGATTAGATAGAGGGAGGGGAGGTGGTGGAGTAGGTGGTTTGGACAGAGGAGATAGACTCCTTCTAGGTACTAGCGAGGTTGGCAGGGTAGAGGCTTTGCTAGCTGTGGTGGGTGGGATGGAGGAGGATGAGAGGTGACCCACTCAGATGAAGAGATCTGATATTTTACCTCCACCAACACCTCAGATAGGGATAGATGTAAGTGGAGTTACCACACAGGCACCAGTATAGATTAGGATACCTACTCATCGGTATGATGCACAAATCAGGGCACTACTAGTCACAGTGCGGGAGGTGCAGGCACAGGTACTAGCACAACAATACCAGATTACGTAGATTATGGTTGAGCGGGATGTAGAGAGAGTGTTGGGGTCGAGCAGAGGATCTTGCCGAGAGATTGGAGAGGGTGATGGTTGGTGCTCCGATGCCGGATACACTGAGAGAGATATGGTATATGACCAAGGAGGTTGAGTACTACAGGTGCTTATACGAGGAGGTGGTTCCTAGAGATTACAAATCTCCTAGATATGTTGTCAGTTGATTTGGTCGTAATCAGACGAGGACAAAGACCAAAGGGGTTATGGGGCCTACCCAAAATGATCCACCTAGTGGAGATCTAGGAGTTGGGCCATGGACAACGAGATCTTTAGTCTCATGAGATATTCATACCTAAGTGACTTGTCTCTATTGTATTTTGATCATTTTGTTGTAGTCTGACAAACATGCTATCCCTTGTATATTCTGACCATTCTGGATATATATATATATATATATATATATATGACATTGATTTTCTTTGATCCATATGTGATGTGTTATTGATGATGATGCTTAGATAAATGCTCTTGATTTGTTTATGATGTGAATGTATGATTTATGATGAGATGAGAAAAAAATGTAATGATGCATGGCATTGATGTATTAATGATGTGAAACAAAATGCAAAATGATATGATGTGAGATGTATCTTGAAAATGAGATGTATGATAATGATGTGCAACTAAATGCATCAGTTAAAAATGATATACAACTAAATGCAAGTTTTAAGATGATATGCAACTAAATGCAAAATTAAAATGATATGATATGCCACTAAATGCAAAATTAAAATGATATGATATCTAACTAAATGCATGATTTGATTTTGTCGTTGTCATTCCTGTGTAGCCACCTATTTGTGCTCTATTTTGTTTGTCATCATTGATATTTTTATATGTTGGAATTTAATACAAGCCTTATGGTATAATTGAACCATAACGACTTGAGTAACACTTACATGGATTTTGATATTGCAAGATGGCACAAGCGTCGAGGCATAATTGAACCAAGATGACCTGAGTGTTGCTTGCATTAAATAGACAAGAGTTAACCATTGGTATGTGAAAAGTGAAAATTTATTCAATGATATGTTTCCAATCATGTCTTTAGACACATTCACACCATACGAATGATCGTGTCGTAGACACAAAACTAAAAAAAGTATCGGATTCCCACTTTGCTTCTCTAGCTGAATGGATCCTTGAGTAGCTTAGGAGATCTAAAGTTCAAAAATTAAAAATAGTTAAAACCTCATACTATATGTAAATAAATTATAATCCATAAAATCATCCATCATGTGTGTGTTAAAGTTTTCAGTTGGATAATGGTCTTGTTTTCTAGCCTAATGAGTAGTTGATGACATTGTTTTCTTATCATGTTGCGATCCTTGCCATTTGTTGTTGGAATGGTTAATTTGAGAGGAATGCTGCTCCTAGCTATAGATATCTATCAATATGGATATACATGTTATCACCAAGACATGGTGGGATATGATATGGAGAACTGATTCTGGATAATCAAGGACAGTGACTACGCTAGGTATGTCCTGGATAATGTTGTGTAAATAAGTGTTGGGTGATGGCTAGTAGCTGAGACTTAGATGGATCAAAAGATATGAGTAATGATAGATAGAGAAGTTGTTCTCTCACAAATAGTGCCTGTTTCTAGGTTTTCACCACTTGTTTTTATTGCACTTTTTGATTTTTGATTTTTTTGGTATTTTTTCACTTTTTTGTTTTTTTTTGTATTTTTTCGCTTTTTCTGTGCATTGGATGACTTAAGTGTAGAATTTATTTAGATGGATGTTGTTGGTTGGATCATTGAGCATGTCTCCTTATGAAGTTATTAGCAGATAAGCACCTGATCCTTAGGCTGATATGATGACAAAGGGACCTAACCAGTTAGGTTCAAAGTTCCCTTTCTTTTCTCGATCTTGTTGATTTCTTGGATTTTCCTTTAGTACCAGATCATCGACTTTGAAAGCCCTAGGGATGACTCTGTGATTGTAGCTTTGGCACATTTGATGCTGGTATGCCTTGATATGGTCATAGGCATGTTATCATTTTTCATCCAGAAGCTCTAGTTCATGCAACTTGTTGACTCGATACTCCTCATCTGGTATGAGGCTTTTCAAAGATACTCGTAGAGATGGTATTTCTACCTCAAGAGGTAAAATTGTTTCTAATCCATACATAAAAGAATATGGCATAGCCCTTGCAGGTGTCCAAATACTAGTCCTATATGCCCAAAGTGCCGGATTGAGTTGTACATGCCAATCCTTGCCTGCATCGTTTACCATTTTCTTGAGGATTTTCAGAATAGTTTTGTTTGATGCTTTTGCTTGACCATTCCCCTATTGGTAGTAAGGTGTAGAGAAGTGAGGTTGTATTTTGAATCGTTCACATAGCTCTTGTACATATTGATTTTTGAAAGGATGCCCATTGTTTGTGATGATGGAATTGGGAATGCCATATTTGCAAATGAGATAATTGAGAATAAATGAGGTGATTTGTTTTCTAGTTACCATGGTCATCGAGAATGCTTCAATACATTTTGTGAAGTACTATGTTGTAGTGATAATGAACTTGTGTCCATTTGAAGAAGAAGGATGGATTTTCCCTACTAAATCAAGTCCCCACTGATAGAAAGACCAAGCTGTAGTGAACAGTTGTAGCTCTTGTGTTGGTGCATGAATAAGATTGCCATGAATTTGGCACTTTGGACATTTCTTTGCAAATTGATATGATTCTTTTTCCATTGTATGCCAGTAATATCCCATTCTCAGAAGTTTTTTGGTGAGAGTAGGACCACTTGAATGCATATTGCAGATACCTTCGTGCAACTTATGTAAGGTATAGTAAGATTCATTATGATTGAGGCAACGAAGAAGATTACCATCTAGACCTCGACAGTAAAGTGTGTCAACGGTTAAGGTATAGTGGGCAGCTTACCAGATGAAGCTGTGTTTTTGGTTGTAGGATAAGTTGAGTGGAAGGGTATTGTTCTTAAGATATTCGTAGATTATCTCATATAAAGGAGAGTCTTAACTAGTTAGGGCATAAATGACTTGGGATGCGGAATTATTATATGCCCGGGAAAAAATTGCTCTACTAGGAACTCGTAACGACTCTGTTTATCCAAAATTTATAGTAGTGAAGTAATAGTGAAAATTGCATCAACCACTGTGTTGTCCAACCTTGGTATTTGTTCGAAGGTGATCTGTACAAAGTATTGTTTGAAAGAATCCACCATTATTTTGTATGACAGTAGCTTATCATCCTTTGTTTGATAATCATTGTTGATCTAATTGATAACTGTAGACACCCAAAAATGGTCAACACTTGCGAGGTCATACTTTAACATTTGCGCATTGCCTCATTTTAGGTTTTTGCGTCGCATTAACATTTCTCCTATGTCACGCACTTGGTTTTTATCATTTGCGAGCATTGAGTCATTCTTCAATCATCTCGTCTTCGAATTTGGTCTTGTCAACAACATTATCCAGTCATGATTTTGATCGATTTTATCTTATTGCATCAATGAGCATGCTTATTTGTCATCATTTTGGACATCGTCAATCCTAATTAGGGTTTTGTCCTCCTAGCAATCTTATCAATCTTATCATCAATCTTATCATTTTGGACATCGTCAATCCTAATTAGGGTTTTGTCCTCTTTTCAATCTTGTCGATTTATCATCAATCCTTCAATCTTGTCATCAATCGCTGTCATGTGCAATCTTGTCATTTTGCGATCAATTTGTCATTGATCGTGGTCGTTATCAATCTTGTCATCTTGCAATCTATTTTGTCATCGATTCTTGTCCTTTTGTCAATCTTGTCATTTTGCAATCATTTTGTCATCAATCATTGTCTATCTCAATTATGTCAATTTGGATCAATTTGTCATTGTTCCTCGTCAATTGGCGCATTTTCTCAAATCAAATCATTTTGTCGTATTGGTCATTTATCAAAATCAAATCATGACATTAATTATCTCTAATCAAGACCTAATTGTCATCTTCGCATTTCTAATTCGTCTTCTAGGGTTTTATGATTTGGTCATTTAACCTAATTTACCATTTCTTCCTCTAGGATTACTAAATTATTTATTAATCCTAAGTCTTCTTATTACAATTAAATCTTTATTTAATTGGCTAATTATTCCTCTTTGTGAATTGATTAATAAATGAAAAATTATTAATTAATTCACTAATTCACTAAATCCTATTTTTCATCAATTTCTAATTCCAATTTCCTAATTGGTCATCAATTTCAATTTCCTAATTTTCAAATTTCTAATTCTTTTTCCCTCCTATTTCATCTCCTAATTCTATGGGAGTGGCATTTCAATTTGTCATGAAATTGTCATAATTGATTAATCAATCAATTTTGACATGAAATGTGTCATAATCAATCAATCAAATTGTGCATGGAAATG
Source organism: Cryptomeria japonica (assembly GCF_030272615.1). Classification (NCBI taxonomy): domain Eukaryota; kingdom Viridiplantae; phylum Streptophyta; class Pinopsida; order Cupressales; family Cupressaceae; genus Cryptomeria; species Cryptomeria japonica. The sequence continues at coordinate 342,379,859 of NC_081405.1, read as the reverse complement.
CATAATTTGTCATAATTTGTCATATTGATTTGCAATTTCCATTTGAATTGCATCATGCCAATTTTGTGATTTCTCCAATTTCTCTATAAATTGGATAATTTTTCTTCAATCAACCCCTTCAATTACTTCTTGAAATCCGAATTGCTGTCAAACTATCAAATTTTAGTTCTAGTACTCTTGAGCTTTTTGCTTTCAATTGTGAGAGCACTTGTAGGTGAGATCCACAAAACTATTGGAGAGGAAAGAACAACAATGGAGCCGCATGGAAGGAGTATTCAATCTTGGATCTGGTTTGCTTAATGTTTTCTTTTGAATGCTTCATTTTCATACCTTCATTGAATGTGCTTTAGAATTAGGTTCATTGCAATGAGTATTTCTTTGATTGAGTTATAATGTCTTGTGTTTCATTTTGATCTACTTATCTTGTGATGAATCCTAATTTCTACGCCACAATAACAAGTTGGGAATCTCCATAGACTTTCAATTCCATGATTTTCCATTCCATAGCCATTTTGATTCTTGTTACCAGTGCTTCATATTCAACGATGTTATTGGTGCATGGAAACATGAGTCTATAATATCTTGGAATAGTGTGTCCTTTGGGAGTGATGAATAGGATGTCGACACCTGATCCATGCTGGGTATAGGACCCATCAAAGTATAAGGTCTATTGCTTGAGTGTAACAGTAAGGACATCCATGTCTAGAAATTTCACTTGCATTGGTTGTTTATCAGGTAATGGTGCTTTAGCTAGTTGATCAGCAATCACCTGTCCTTTGATAGCACAATGTTCTGTGTACTGGATATCAAACTCATTAAGAATCATGACCCATTTAGCCAATCGGCCTATAAGAGTTGCTTTGTTGAGTAAATACTTGAGAGGATCAATTTTTTCCACCATCTTGATTGTATGCACCAACATGTAGTGACATAACTTTTGAGAGGCAAATACCACTGCTAGGCAAGCTTTCTCAATGAATGTATAGTTTAGCTCATATCTATTTAAGGTTTCATTGATGTAATATATAGCTCATTCCTTGCCTTCTTGATCTTCTTATGCCAGCAGTGCCCCCCAATGATACTTTGGTTGTTGAGATGTAGAGGATGAGCAGCTTCCCTACTATTGGTGGTACTAAAACTTGCAGATTCATTAGATATTGATTGAGTTGGTAAAATGATTCCACACACTTGTCTGCCCATCTGAAAGGTATATTCTTGTGGAGTAGATGATTGAATGAGAGACATTTATCTGCTAGTTGGGTTACAAATCACATGATGGATTGCAATCATCCTTGTAGAGATCTGAGTTGTTTAATGTTTTTGGGAGGTGGCATCTCCATGATGGCCTGTACCTTCGCTGGATCTACTTCAATGCCCTTTTCTAACACAATGTAACCTAATAGTTTGCCTGATGTGACCCCGAAGAAACACTTCTTAGGGTTTAGTTTGACCTTGAATTGTTTCAATCTTTGTATGATTTTATCTAATATGCCCATATGTTCAGCTCGGGTGAATTATTTAGCCAGTAAATCATCTACATAGTCCTCCATGAAGGTATGCATCATATCATGGAAGATTGTCATCATGGCTCTTTGATAAGTTGCTCTAGCATTTTTCAAGTCAAAAGGCATGATGTTCCAATAATACATTCCCCATGGATAGGCGAATGCTATTTTATCTTGATCCTCCAGAGCTATCTGGATTTTATTGTAGCCTGAGAAACCATCCATCAATGATAACATTGCATGGCCTGGTATTAGATCCACAATTATGTCAATGCTAAGTAAAGGAAAGTCATCCTTTGGGCATGCTTTATTGACATCTCTAAAATCTATACATATTATGATGCTTTTGTCAAGTTTTGAAACTAGTACAATGTTTGAAATCCATTCAGCATATTCTATAGGTCAGATGAATCCAACGTCTAATAGCTTTTTTAGTTATGCTTTGACCAATAATGCTACATGTGGATTCATTTTTCTTAATTTTTTTTTTACTGGCTTAGCTCCTAGAGTGATGGATAAATGATGCATGATCAGGTTCAGTTCTATTCTAGGCATATCAAAATATGACCAAGAAAAATTGATTTGCTTTTCTTTGAAGAATTTAATGAAATTTGGTTGTTCCTCCTTTGTGAGTGATTCTGCTAGATGTATGGTCTTGACTGTTGCCTCAGTGTTGATTTTATTGATTGATTTGGCTAAATCAATATTGGAGATCATTCTTGATAGTGTTCTAGAAGAATGTCAATTCTCCCATCTTTAGGTGCCTCAGAAAGGTTTTCACCCTCAGATGCATCTTTTATTTTTTACTTTTTTGGGATCTAACACTACCATTGACTAGTTTTCACCATTAGATCCTTTGTTTTTCTCATTTTCATGACTGAGAAACTTGGCACTCCCTGGATTGCAGATATCATTACTTTGTTCACTAGTAGAGCATGTTTTGGGAATGACAGAACAGAGGTACTGGACAATGGATTCATCATCTGGGAATATTGGTAGACCATGGTGTTCTGGTTCTTCCTAGTCTATGAGGTCATGAAATATGAGTGGTAAGGAGTCATTCGGTGGGTTGAGATTGGCCACAGTAAGTGTTATGATAGCTTTATTATAATTGTAGCCTTGTAGCCTTGTTCGTATTGTCACTGCTCATTCTCGTTAGCTTCGTAGATATGTTGTGGCCCAAATTCAAGTGGTCGAGACTCTGAGCCTTGTCCTTCTTGAGAAAGGGATGTGTAGGAGTGGATGGCATCCACCTTAATATCTTCAGTAACATCTGAATAGGTACCCCACTCATATTCACTAGAATCTGTTTCAGAATCGTTGTCCCAAATTATCTTGCTGCTTCTAACAGGTATGTTGTATGGTGAGAAAAGATCTCTGACAATTGATACTAGTTTTGTAGTTTTTTTTAATTCAGTATCGGAACCTGCTTGTACTCTTTTCATTTGTTCATATACTGTCTCTCCTTGGTGGGTAGTAATTTCCTTGGGTGATGGCTCTATCTCAGTTTGATCAGGTTCCTGCACATGATGCACTTTTTAATAAGAAGCTTCTTCTTTTTGAATGGCTAGCTCTTCTTATTGTCTCTCATGGTCTTGATGTTCTTGCTTAGTCCTTATTTTTCCTGCTACTTGGTGTAGTGCTTCTTGCCATGATTTTTCATCATATTTCTTCTTTTCTCTCCACTGAGGTTTTTGATAGTTGTTTTGTTTTTACCGAGGTGGTACTTGTTACACATATCCTAGTCCCATCTTATCTTTTGCAAATTGTGAAGGAGGTTGTATGGGTTTTGTAATTCCTTCTTGGTGCTTGCCAATAGGTCATTTGCCATTGTATCCCAACTGTTGCATGATCTAGAATTTGTTTCCATATTGTTTTGTTGGTATGACCATGTCCAGGGGAGAAACTCTAGCTTCTTCTTCATCCTTGTATAGCCAACTAATGATGTCTTTATCTTCTCATTTAGTAGCTAGTGTGCCCAACTAGATAAATTTACCACCAAAATTGGTGAAGGGCTGTGTTGCTTGACGTGTTGATGCAAAAGGTTGCCCATAAGATTTCGGTGATGTTGGCAGTTTTCATAGACATAAAGGTTCAAAGAATACTCCCCCATGCCTTGGTCCTTGATTTTTATTTTTTTATTAAATTCTATAGATAAATAATTGAGTTCTTCTTGATGATTGGGTACCAAGGAAGTTGGGCTTCCCTGCTATGTGGAATTAGGTGTGTGCAGGAAATGTGGGGTAAGGAAATAAGAAAGTCTAATTCCAAAGTGTCCACACACCAATGGGACTCTTAGTGAAATTTATGGGAGCTATATTGAATATCTCAACTTCCCAAGGTGTGTTCTATTGTTCTCCATCTCACAGGATCCCTCAAGTGAATGCCCTTGCTCTCAGATCACTGAGAAAAGTGACTTAGGAATGACAACTCCAAGAATGAGTGATCTTTGATTAATTTAGAATGAATGAATTCCTAGATATGTATGATATTGAATCTATGATGATTTAAACTAGCATAAAAGATGATGATAAGATAAAGGATTAGTAAACTTATCCTAGCATGATATACTAGTACAACATGGATATACTATGGTATTTTAAATTACTTCTACAATGCTATTAAGATGGTTTCTATCAAAGAGAGGCTAAATCCTTAGTTAAAATGACTATAGATTAGATGCATGAAATTTGGATATGAAAATGAGAGAATGAGAGCTCTATTTATAGGGAAAATAGGGCAATGAATGGTCAAGATTGAGCAATCTCAACAAGGGTTGGGATTGAAAGTTAATCAATCCATGTTCACAATTCTCACCAATGAAATGGTGATAATTTTCAACAAGAGGTTGCTTGAGAGGAGATGCAATTAGCATTAAATGATTGAGAAGATATGAAAGTTACCTTAGGAGGTAAGGTTAAGGTTAGATTAGAGTCATCCATTGGATAAAGCTTTTATCCAAGGGGTAAACTCTTGTGAAAAGGTTAAAGGGATAACCAAGGGTAAAGCCATGAGTGCTTGATGAGACCCCTGGGTTAGATGAAGGTTGAGTTAGGCAAAAAGTCTCTAACCATGCCAAAAGGGTTAGTTAACCATTAATGGTTTGGAAAATTTTGGGAACAAATTTGTAAGTCCTTCCAAATTTGAGGGAACTCAACAAGTTAGCTTGTTGAAGACATAAAGGTTTTAATGCTTTTAGAAGACTTTCCTCCAAATTTGAGAAGTGACATCCTCAAATTTAGGGAAAGGGGATGATTGAAGGGTTTAGGCTAATTGATTAGGATTAGATGGGTTCTAGAAGAATTTAGAAAGGGGACAAGTGGGAGATGTAGGAAAATGCAAGTGGATGGAGGTGAATTTTAATTAAAATAAATTACTTTATTTCAACAAAATAGAAGCAACTTGCATAAATACAAGTAGGGGATTTAAATAAATGAATTAGATTTATTTACTTGCAAGGATCAATTTAATTAAAAGAGGAGAAAGGAGAATTAATTAAATAAAGTGATTTATTTAATCAAAAGGCTAGAAAAGGTTTCTGTGAACTTAATTAAATAAATTGAGTAATTCATTTAATTAAATAGATGAATGAGGTTAAAATGAATATTAATGAATTACTTAAATAGATGAATGAGGTTAAAATGAATATTAAATATTCACTTATGAAAGTGGTCATTTTTATACATCTACATTTTGCCCCTCTTTGAAGTGACATGTGTTTACATGTTGATTCAAAGAAAATTGTTGGATATGCTTCCAAGATTTGATCGATATGATGTCGTGTGTCAAGATGTTGATACAATGTCCCAGATTTGATGAACTATATTGATGATGCCCCCTTGGGAGATGAATCAAGGATTTTGAAAAATTTGTTGATTTGATGAGCGTTTTTAAATTATTTGTGTGTCGACTTGAATTTCATCCTCAGAATGCTACCTGCAACAAGTTAGTTTCACAAAATAACAATGGAAATGCTACAGGAAATCCAAACTCAACCAATGAAACTACATGAAATACATATGAAATAAAAATGCTAATATTACCTTCATGGTTTATGTCTCATTGTGTCCTAACTCCACTATTCCTGGTTGCACATGGTGTGCTCTCAGACAATGCACTGATAGCTTCCAAGATGGCATATGAAGAATGGACTGATAACTGGTAGTTAACTGATGCTATGATATACAATAATACATGATTATGCTAAAATGATTATGCTATATGATAATTGCTATTTGCTTCAAGATAAAAACTCACAAATGCATAATTTTTACAAATGATTTTCTTGAAAATGCACTTGAAGTCTAACTCTCTCTCAACTGAAGCTCTTGATTTTATAGACTTTGAGAGGATGAGACGATGTGGCTTAGATCACTGGTCATGATCAGATCTGCAAATTTGGATGGCTGTGAGCAAAGGTGAAGGTTGAGAGAAAGGGGGAAGGAGAAGACAAGTGTCACTCATCTCACCTTGACTGGGTTGCTGACTGAGGGAATCTAGGGATGGTTGGAGAAGATTTAGGCATGATAGGACAAGTGGATTCAAGTCCTTCCTAAGATGTAGGGGGTGTTGGAGAGAATATAGGAGATGGTTATGAAATATGTGTACGTACACAATATTCATTAAGTTTGGAGGTTGGAGATAAATGATAAATTACTATTTAAGAAATATTAATTTCCTTAGCCACAAGTTTGATGAGTTGGCAAAGGGAAGATGAAGTGGAGATGGAAGGTGAGTTGGAAAAGGGATTTAAATAATTTAGATATTATTTAATATTTGAGACTATAGGATAGGAGAATAACTATTAAATATTAGATATTTAATTGTTTGGAGAAGATAATTAAATATTAGATATTTAATTAATTAGAAGAATATGATAAATGAATGAATTAATAAAATATTAATTAATAGAAAGACATGAAAATGAATTAAATAAATTAATCTTTTCAAATCAACTATTTAATAGAAGAATAAACATTAAATAAATATATAATATTTATTTAATCACTCATAGCCAATTTTATGTGTATACATTTTGCCCCTCTTTGAAATGATGTCAAGACAACATTGTTTCAAAGATTAAAGCAAGTCTCGATAATGGGCCTGATGAAGATGAAAATCCTGATTGTGCGCCCCCTCAAGAGATTGATCGTGAAATTGTTGAAAACTTTGGTTTGAACAATTGATCTCATGATAATTGATAAAAATTCTATCAATTAAATTAATTTATAAAAAACAAATTAAATTGCCCCATTGAGTAGCATAAATTACTCTTCAAATAGTAAATATAAAATTAACCAAGGCTAATTTTAACTTCATTGTTATCCTTGTCAGCTTTGTGAAGAAAATATTCTTGGTAAGGTGGCGAAATGGTGATTCCTGTGGAGAACCATTGTTTTGAGTGTGTTTGACGATATCAGCGACCTCCCGAGTATGGGTATCCGGTATGTATCTTATCCAGAGCTTTGTTTTCAATGTGTCGTGCAACTTTTCATGTTTTAGGCATGTTTTTGTGAATTTTTGAATTTTTTCACAATTTTCGATATTAGGTTAGCACATTTGCATTTTTATTTAGTGCATATGCAATTTGGGTTAGCGCATATGCATAGATTAGCACTTATGATCATTTTGTTAGCGCATATGTTAAGTATGATAGCACATATGCTTAGGATAGCACTTTTGCTTTGTGTGTTTGCACTTTTGCAGCTAAAGTTAGCACTTTTGTAGCTAAAGTTATCACTTTTGCTTTGTTTTGCGCATATGTTTGTAGGGTTAGCACATTTGATCAAAAAGATAGCGCATATCCTTTTGTTTAGTACTTTTTCTCAATAGGATAGCACAAATGCTATAGTTTAGCGCTTTTGCTCAAAATTGATGTTTTTGATAAGTGCAAAAAGCTAAAAATTACTTTGATGATTAGATTTAACGTGTTTGATGTGCATGTATGATGAATAGGGACTTGATTAATTGATTGATGTTGTTGGATAAATCGATTTGATTTGTTTTGATAGAGTAGCTCTAAGAAATCAATTTAGTGTCTGATGCAAGAGCTTAGCAGAGTTTTGATTGAACTTAGTGATTGATAGAAAACCATGATTGATAGGTTTTAAAATGATTTGACAGCTTAAGTTGCTTGAATTTGATTTGATAGATTGATAGTGTAAGTTGGCTTGAGTTTGATTTGATAGATTGATAGCGTAAGTTGGCTGCAGTTTGATTTGATAGATTGATAGTGTAGGTTGGCTTCAGTTTGATTTGATAGATTGATAGCATAGGTTGGCTTCAGTTTGATTTGCTAGATTGATAGCATAGGTTGGCTTCAACTTGATTTGATAGATTGATAGTGTAGTTTGGCTTCAGTTTGATTTGATAGTTTGATAGTTGATGATTGATTGAATTCTCTTGATAAATAGGAGAAACTTGATGTTCTCTAGTGTTGGGAGAAATTACCAGTAGTACGTCATTTAGTGCTAGAGCTAACACGAGCTGAGGCTAGACATATAGATGCTTGTGGTTTACACCATCTGTTGTATATGCTTGAGATTACACATAATAGAGGATTATTGATGATATTAGCCAAAAGATGGCACAGTGAACATAACACTTTTCACTTTCCCACTGGTGAGATTAGTGTGACGCTCGAGGATGTGTATAGGATTCTGCACATCCCAGTGACTGGCAAGTTAGTGTAGTATGATTTTTAGGATCATGTTGGGACAGAGGCTTACAGAGCTATGTTTGCTGATGATAGCATTGCTAGAGGAGAGATCCGATGGAAGGATATGGTGATGTATTACAAGACTCTCCCTATGATTCTTACTGGTTTGATTGGAAGATTTATTTGTCCTGATAGGTGATCATGAGGTTTTATTGTTGGATGGGGTGAGATTCTCCTAAGTATGATGCAACATCATACTCGATATGCTTGGGGTGTTTGTATGTTGGCACATTTATATCATGATCTTCATCAAGTGGTGTATGATGAGGGTGCTAGTTTGTCTACAAGATGCACTTTATTGCAGATCTGGTGGTAGGAGCACATTGCTATTACTCGGCCTATCCATCACAGAGTTTGTGGAGAGAGGCATCCATATGTGTATTTTTATGCAGGTATCCTTACTCAGCATAAGCTGGGTAAGATGGAGTATTGGCGTTGGGTGCTTGATTCATTGGATAGCATTACTTGGAGACCATATGTTGATTGTGAGCCATGGATGGATGATGCATGAACATTACCATTTATCATGTAGAGTAGATATCTCATTGGTTGGACTCCTTACATTGTTGAGTGACAATTGATTAGTCACATTCCTAGATAGTTTGGTATCATCCAGCCTATGCCTACTAGTGTGATGATATATGCTCGATGGTATAGAGATAGACGAGATTGGGGACCTTCCTTTTCATTTGAGATTTCTTGTGTAGAGTTTCTTGCTACTCCAAGAGTGGCTTATGATATGAGAATACACATTCTTGATCTTGGGGTTACTATAGATTATGCTCAGTACATACTAGCTCATCCATTTCCTCGTATTACTGATCCAGTAGATCCTCCTGCCAACTCAGGAGATGAGGATGATGATTCTAATGATCTAGGTGTTAGGAGACATAGATGGAGATGAGAGCTCAGAGCTTCTCAGGAGGTTGGGGAAGGTGGAGATGAGGGTGGAGATGGAGGTGGTGGTGGTAGGAGACCTGGATGGAGGAGAGGTCAATTGAGAGTCTATGGAGGACCATTTGGACTGGCTGGCAATATTGGGAGACCACGTCCTATGGGTGGGAGGGAGCATGGCAAGGTAGGTATGAGATCACTAAGAGGGTTGCCATTGATAGGAGGAGGCAGGGTGACTGGACTAGATGGGGGTTGCGGGAGGCATTGATTTTGGTCAGATTCAACAAGACCCTAGGGTTATTGCAGCTCATGGTGGAGATGATGAGGATCTGGAGGATCATGTTCCCCTTATTAGATTATGGATTGTGAGAGCTACTCGGACGAAGATTCCATCAGTTAGATAGAGTGGTGGTGAGGAGGGGATTGGGGTTCATCCACCACAACAAGATTTGCCATTGTAGGATGCACCAGTGCATGATATGCCAGAGCAGGATGCACTAGAGCATGATATGCCAGAGCAGAAGACCATTGATAGTCTTAGAGAATAGATTGATAAGCTTCGAGCATAGGTGCAGACTCTTATGGCTAAGAGGGATAGAGCTGTTAGGAGACAACAGGATACTCAGGGCCTTCTTGATCATATTCAGCAGGTTGGATCAGGTACTCTCTCAACTGACACTATTAGAGCACTAGTTCGGGCCAAGAAGGAGACTTCCCACTAGCAACGATCATATGAGGAGGCAGTTGCAGAGAGCTAGAGAGTAGGTAGTTATCATACCACTGTGTTGATGGATACTATCAGTGGTGGGGTCATGCGACCTCCTCAGAGGAGTGGTGATCATGGGAGACAGGCATTTGGAGGATCTTCTCACCCACAGCCACAGAGACGGATAGAGTCAGGTGGTAGTGGTACAGGACAACCATGACTTTATTTGGAGGCACTTTTATTGTTTATTTGATATCATTGTATACATGAAATTTTATTGTTTTTATGATGATCTATATGTAGACATGGATTCTATATGATGACGATCTTTATTATGCATGTTACTCTATTTGATGATGATGCTTTATATGATGATTATATGGATGCATGATTAGATGGATGATGATATTTATGCATGTTACTGTTTTTGATGATGATGCTTCATATGATGATGCAATGATAAATGCTTTTGTTGATTTTTTATTTTGATGATCTTGGATGAAAATGAAAATTATTACTAACTTAAATGATATGTAAATGATGTAAATGCAATGATCTATATGGAAATGCAAATAAATGATTTCTTTAATGCTTATGATGATGCAAATGATCTATATGAAATGTTTTTTATTGCATAAGTAATGTTTATGAATCTAAGTGCAAAGATGCAACTAAATGATCGTTAATGGAATGATAATGAAAATAATAATGATGATACACTATATGATGAATGAAATGCCCTTAATTGAATGCAAATTAATGCAATGATTTATATATACAACTAAATGAAAATGGATGATGATTAAAATGATTCTAAAAATGAATGCACCTACAATGATTAAATGCAAATTGTTTTTGTTTGTCCAAGTATACTCAATCTTTATTTATGACCGTTGATCTGTTAATGAAATGAAATACTTATAATGTAACTGACAATGAATGCTTATAATGTAGACGAATAATGAGCTCATGAAATGATCTAACTAAAAATGATACTACCATTCTGTTGGTATTTTGGTATGGTTTTGTCATTGATGTCAACACCTACTAAAACTCTAGCACTTTGGAGATCCAACAACATTCACCAGCAAGCAAGTGACTTTTGCACAATCACTGGTATATGGTACACCGGCAGGAAATAATGATCACCAGCACTTGGTATAGCATGGAAGACATCTGGTAATGTCGAAGACATTATTTGGACATCTTATCTTGGTGAATTATTTATTGACATATTCATATTTGCATATTTGTTGTTACCAACAAATAGGTCCAGGGTTACACCGGCAGGCTTATCTTTTCCAGATCAGCATGACACACTATGGAGATGATTAATTATTGTTGTAAATGCATTAAGCCAACATGTTCAATCAATTATTGCATCAGATGTTGTATTGGTTGTAAAATGATTTTATTGTAATATCTTATAGAGCCGACCTACTAAAATTGGTCTTAGGTTATGATATAAATATAAGATCTTATTTGTAAGATCAAGTGTGGAATGTGAAAAAGGTTAAGAGTGAAGGTATATGTGAGATTAAGCAGAGCTATACATGAAGACATCATTAGAAGGTGAAGCTAGGTTTTTGTGAAAGCATATCAAAACTACACTGGTACTGAATCCAGCATATGAAGATGCTATTTTGTGTAGTACATTTTTATTGGATTTAACCATCCAATTTTCGTCAGTGTGACTCCCATTTGTGATTGAGCAATGAGCTCTAGGCGCTTGGCCTTTCTGCATGTGCAGACCCCATTTATGTGCACTTACTATCTACAGCAGTATCATCTAATTGTGGGTAAGGTTTCCCACCGTGGTTTTTCCCCTTACAAGGTTTCCACATACAAATATTGGTGTTATGTATTGTGGATGGCTTTGTCTTTTTGTTTCATGCATTAATCTTTACCAGCATTGCATTTATCTATTAAAACTGTCCACCAGTATATCAGGCTGGTTCACTGGTATTAAGTATTAATTTGATTAAGTTGTTTTTGGTTTAATTATTATTGGTCAACTGATTCACCCCCCCACCCTCTCAGTTGCCTCCAGGACCTAACAATTGGTATCAGAGCTAAGTCCTATTTTGTAGAAGTTTAACAACTTGAGGAGATCCAATGTCTAATAACTATTTTAGGAAGGACAGTCCTAAACTTGATGGAACCAACTATGGAATATGGAAGATCAGAATGGAGACACATCTGAATTGCATTGGAAAGGACATCTAGGAAGTTACAAAGAATGGTTATACTACTGCTACTTCCAGTCATCCTAATCCACCTAACTTGACTAAAGATGAGGAAAATGATTGCAAAGCAAGAGAAGCACTTTTGAGCACATTGACAGATCAGAAAATCATGGGATTATCAGATAGATCAATTGCTAAAGCTATTTGGGATCATTTAGAAACACTGAATGAAGGAGATTCGATAGTCAAAATTGCAAAACTTGAAAGCTTCCGGGTCAGGTATGAAAATCTGAAAATGGAAGAAGATGAAAGAATTTATGCTTTTATGGAAAGAGTAAATGAAATTGTTTTGGGTATTAAATGTTGTGGAGGAACCTTAAGTGAAGATGAAATTATTTCAAAAGTTTTAAGAGGATTGCCACCAGCATATAAAATGAAGGTTACTGCAATAAATGAGTTAAGAATAATGCCTAATACATCAGTAACTAGGGATACATTGATTGGAAAACTTTCAGCCTTTGAAATTGAGGAATTTGGTCCTGTTGCTACTATAAAGATAGATTTAGCCTTTAAAGCATCAACATCATCTCCATTTGAAAAATCTGATTGGAAAGCCTTTTATGTAAGAGAACTTGAGGAAAGAAGGAAAGAAATGGAAGAACTTGAAGAGCTTGAAGCACTATTTGCAAAGAAAATGCCTAAAGGTCCAGTTGGAAGTAAGTATGAAGGTAAAGCACCCTTTAAATGTTTTAACTGCAATAGGATTGGTCATATGGCTTCAAGATGCCTTGATAGACATGCTAGACTAAGAGAAGAAGCTAGAAGATCATACAAGCCTAACCCTGAATATCAAAGATATAGATTTAAGAAGAACAAAGATAAATCTTGTTATGTAGCTGATGAAGGAGTGACTGATGATTTTGATGAAGATCCAGTAGACAATGGATGGGTTTTTGTTGCTATAACAGAAGATCAACTGGCACCTACAGTCCAACCGGTAGAGAAGGCCTTGATAGCTAAGATTGAAGTAAAAGATGAATGGATTATTGATTCTGGATGCTCACATCATATGACAGGAGACAAAGGTAAATTCTTGAACTTTCAAGAATATAATGGAGGCTTAGTAAGATTTGGAGATGACAAAGCTTGTCAGATCAGAGGTAAGGGTTCAATATCTCTTGATGGTAAGCATAACACTGACAATGTCTACTATGTTGAAGGTTTAAAGCATAATATTTTGAGTGTTGGTCAATTAGTTGAGAAAGGATTTCAGTTACAATTTAAAAATGGAAAATGCAAAATCATGAATAGAACTGGTTTAGAAATTGCAACCAGTAATCAGACTAGAGGTAATATCTTTCATTTGAATAACAGTGAAAAGACATGCTTGATTGCACACATTGATGAAAGTTGGCTATGGCATAAGAGACTCTGTCATGTAAACTTTGATTGCATGGTAAAAATCAGTACTACTAAGGCAGTTAGAGATTTACCTAAAATTCTCAAACCTCACAATACAATATGTAAGGAATGTCAATTTGGAAAACAAGCTAGAGCTAGTTTCAAAAGTATTCCAGAAAAATCCAATAATGCTCTTGATTTATTTCATATTGATTTATGTGGTCTAGCTAGAACTAAAAGCTTACAAGGTGATATATATTTCATGCTAATCATTGATGACTATTCTCGAATGTGTTGGGTCACTTTTCTCAGAGAGAAATCAGAAGCACATGGAAAGTTAAACTGTTCAAAGCAATGGTTGAAAATGAAATCGGTAAGAAAATAAAATGTCTAAGATCAGATCAAGGAGGTGAATTTACATCTAAGGAGTTTAATGCATTCTGTCCACCGGTATATCAAACTAGTTCACTGATATTAAGTAAAAATTTGATTAAGTTGTTTTTGGTTTAATTATTATTGGTTAACTGATTCACCCCCCCCTCTCAGTTGCCTCTGGGACCTAACACATTCTTCATATGTGATCTTTGTAACAATGCTTTGATTTCATCATTGAGCTTTAAAATGTTGGAAGAAAATACAAGCAACTTGACATAATGATTCAAGATGACCTGATTATTCCTTACATGGATTTTGATATAGCAAGTTAATACAAGCAACTTGATATAATGGATCAAGTTGACCTGAGTATTGCTTGCAAAATAGACAAGGATTATCTCCTTTTATGCATGACTTGGAATGTCCTCCTTGATCTTTTGTCGATCATATCCTAAGACAAGTTAATACCGTAATTAGAGATAAACCACAAACAACAATCAAAGAAAATAATCATGCCCCATCATAGTTTCTCTAGTCATGGACATCCTTGAGTCGCATAGAGTACATGATTAGCAATAAAATCAAGATATAAACAATGAATCTTGCATGTCATTCACATGTTCTTATGGTCATTAACTGATATAACCATCTTGATGAATGATCTTTGATAATCCTTTATTACTTGTTGATTGATTCTTTGTTTTCTTGAATTTCATGATTTAGTTATTGATTAAATGCCTTGATTGATTTGTTGCTTTGTTTCTCATTATCTATTTCAAAATCCTAGGTGTTTTTGGTTTTTCTAAGTTTTTAGAATGTTTTGGGATTTTCAAAGATTCAAAAGATCACCTTAGCAAAAGGAATTAGGATTTTGTCCCCAGTGGAAACAAAATTATTATGGATGTATGAATTGATCAAGATCCAAACCATGGTGGGATACAAATGCAGATATGATTGATTTTGATAAAATCTAAGACAGTGACTATAACAAGTATGTCAAAGATTGATAACTGTTGGTAAGCTGCATATTTCTTGCTAAATGGTTCAGAGCAAATGGATAAGATAAGATATATGGAAGTGATAGATGCGATAAGATGGAGTAGATAGGTGCACAAAGCAATCTTATAGATGGAGGAACTTACTTCTTAGATAGCGCCTATTCACCAAGTTTTCACTGTCTAAATTTATCGCAATTTTCCATATTTTGATTTTTTAAGACTTTATATGCTTTTTGTTGATTTTTTCAGGACTTTATATGCTTTTTGTTGATTTTTTCAAGACTTTATATCTCAAGCATAGAATTTCTTGAGATGGATAGAATTGATAGGTTCATTAAACCAATCACCTTTAGGGGTAGATAACTTGTATCCTCTTGTTCCATATGTTGCTACTATGACAAAAGGTCCTAGCCAATTTGGTTCAAATTTTCCCTTCTTTTCTCAATCTTGCTGATTTCTTGGATTCTCCCTTAGAACTATATTTCCAATCTGAAAATGTGCGGATTGACTCTATGGTTATAGCTTCTTGCCATTCTTTGTTGATATACTTTCAAATTATCTGTTGCATTTTGGCGACGTTCCTGAATCAGTTCTAGTTCCTGGAGTCGAGAGACTCATTGTTCTTCTTTTGGTATAAGACCTTGCAAGGATACTCGTAGAGAAGGTATCTCTACTTCTATAGGTAATATGGATTCTGATCCATAGACCAAACAATATGAAGTTTCCCCTATTGGAGTGCGGATGCTAGTTCAGTATGCCCAAAGAGCAGGATTTAGCTAAATTTGCCATCTTTTCGAGTTCATTGACTGTTTTCTTCAAGATTTTCAAGATAGTTTTGTTTGATGCCTCAGCTTGACCATTTCCCTGTGGATAATATGGAGTAGAAAACCTATGTTGGATATGAAATTGTTCACATAGCTCCTTCACATCTTGATTTTTGAATGGTCTTCTATTATCAGTGATAATGGTCATAGGAACTCCATAGCAACAGATTATATAATTCAAAATAAATGATGATATTTGTTTTCCTGTCACTGTTATTAAAGGCATTGCTTCAATCCATTTAGTAAAATATTTAGTAGCTATCAAAATAAACTTATGTCCATTAGGAGATGAGGGATTTATCTTTCCTACCAAATCAAGGCCCCATTGCGAAAATGGCCATGATCCTATCATAGGATATAATTCTTGTGCTGGCGCATGAATGAGATTCCCATGGATCTAACATTGTTTTCATTTTATAGCATATGTGAATGAATCTATCTCCATAGTAGGCCAAAAGTAACCCATACAAAGAAGTTTCTTGGCCAATGTTAAACCACTTGAGTGTGTGCCACAAATACCTGCATGAACTTCGTCAAGAACTTTTTTAGATTCTTCTTGTTCAAGAAATCTTAATAAAGTACCATCTAGACCACGCCTATATAGGATATCAAAAATTATATTATAGCGAGAGGACTAGTGAATAAAATTCCTTCTCTGATTGTGAGATAAGTCAAGAGGAAGGATATGTTCTTTTAAATACTGATAAGTTTGACCGTATGAGGATTGATTGGTTCCTGATATATGGAAAATTCGGTAGGTATACTAGGATTGAATGATAGGGGTTAAGATATCTTCCATGAGAAATTCATAATGTTGTTAATTCTCCTTATTTTGCAAGAGAGATTCTATTGTAGCCATTGCATCTGCTGCTTTATTCTCATTTCTTGGAATCTGGGTGAATGATATTTCTTTAAAGTGTTCTTTAAACTCCTCCACCAGTTGTTTGTATGGAATAAGCTTATCATCCTTTGTTTGATATTCATCATTTAATTGGTTGATGATAAGTTGTGAATCACCATAGATATGTAGTTCTTTGGCATTCCATTCAATAGCCATTTTAAGCCCAATAGCATATGCTTCATACTCTACAGTATTATTAGTACATGGAAACCACAGTCTATATGATTTGGGAATTGTGTGTCCTTAAGGTGTGATAAAAAAGATGCCTGTACCTTATCCATATTGTGTATAAGAACCATCAAAGTACAATTCCCAAAATTTTGTACTTACTATAAAGATATTTGCATCAGGAAATTCGATGTGCAAAGTCATGTTATTTTGTAAAGGTGCATCAGCCAATTCATCAGTGATAACTTGTCCCTTGATATCTTTTCGATCAACATACTCTATATCAAATTCACTGAGTATCATAACCCATTTGGCTAGTCTCTCTGTCAATGTTGACTTGCTCAACAAATATTTGAGAGGATCTATCTTTTCTATTAGTTTTACAGAATGAATCAACATATAATGTCGCAGCTTCTGAGTTGCAAATACAACTGCTAGACATGTCTTTTCTATTGAGGAACAATTCAATTTATAGCCATCAAGCGTTCTACTGATATAATAAATTTCTCTTTCTTTTCCTTCATCATCATGTTGGGCTAGGAGGGCTCCTAATGATACATTTGTTGTTGAGATATAGAGAAACAATGGTTTCCCTTTGGTTGGTGATATCAGTACTGGAGGACTCATAAGATATTCTTTTATTTGCAAAAAAGCTTCTTCACATTTTGGATCCCATTTGAATGGAACATTTTTATGTAGAAGATGGGTAAATGGAAGACATCTATTTGCTAACTGAGAAAAAAAACTCCTAATTGATTTCAATCTTCCTTGTAAAGATCACAATTGACTTATGTTCCTAAGTGACTCCATCTCCATGATAGCTTTGACTTTTTTAGGATCTACTTCAATTCCATGAGCTGATATAATGTAGCTAAGGAGTTTTCTAGAGGTTACCCCAAATGGACATTTCTTTGGATTTAATCAAAACTGACATCTTTCCAACCTATCAAAAATCTTGCTTAAAATGTTCAAATGTTCTTGTCTTGTATGAGATTTTGCAAGTATGTCATCGACATAATCTTTCATACATGTATGCATCATATCATGGAAAATTGTTGTCATAGACTTTTGATAAGTCTCTCCTGCATTCTTAAGCCCAAATGGCATAATATTCCAGCAATATGTTCCCCATACATAGGTGAAAGCTATCTTTTCTTGATCTTTGGGTGCGATTATTATTTGATTATATCATGAGAAGCCATCCATTAATGAAAGCATCTCATGCTCTGCTGATAAGTCCTCTATGATATCAATGTTTGGTAGTAGGAAATAATCTTTTGGACATGCTTTATTCAGATCTCTAAAATCTGTGAAGACCCTTATGCTTTTATCTGGTTTTGATACTGGTACAATACTTGAAACCCATTTTGGATAAGCAATAGGTCTTATAAAACCCACTTCTAATAGTTTCTTCAGCTCAGTTTTTACAAGAAGAGCAATGTGTGGATGCATCTTTCTTAGCTTCTGCTTAACTAGTTTTGCTTTTAAATCCATATTAAGATGATGCATGATAAGATCTGGATTAAGTCTTGGTATATCTACATAGGACCAAGCAAAATTTATTTGTCTTTGCTTAAAGAATTTCATGTATTCATTTCTCTCTTTTTCTGATAATGAGGAAGCATAATGAAGTATTTTAGGATCCTTTGATGTACCAATGTTTACTGCTTCTGTTGGTTCTATCAAGATAGCAGATCTCTTCTGAAAATATGCAAGAACAATGTCAAACTTTCCATCATCTAGCGCCTCAAAGAGGTTTTCACCATCAGATACGTCCTTTGTTTTCTCTTTTGATTGATCTAGTGTTGCCATGAAATGGTTTTCAACAATAGGTCTCTTTCCTTGCTTTATTTCGCTTTTGCGACTGGAAAGTTTGGCATTCTCCTGATTATGAGAAACATCACTTGATTCTGCAATGTAAGATATCTTAGGTGGGATGGGTTCAACAATGTTAAGGTACACGGCTAAGTCATGATCATTGGAAAAGACATTCAGTTCAGGGTTGTCTAAATTATCCCAAACAATTAGTTCAGGATGAAGAAGGGGTAAATCATAATCATTGTCATCATTAGGTGTTTCAACGTTCATGACATAATGATCATAACTTGGCATACAATAGGTATTGTCATAGACTAAATGTTTTTGAGAATTTTCTTTCTCAAGCGTCTCCGAATTAGTTCTAACAAAATCAATATTAGCATTTTATAGTTCACACTCAAATGGTTCTTCAACTGATGTTTGTCCTTTAAATGAATGGATTATATCAACACACTTGTCTTTAATACTGCAAATTCCTTCTTGATTGACCTCATTTGCATTTTGGAGTTGACATACTTATGTACATGATAAAGAGGATTATTTTGCTAGATTTTGTCTTCCTTCAAACTCAACTTCTTCTGGACTAATAGTCAATCCAACTTGACTATCTCTTAATTCTTCTATGGTTCTGCCATATCTGGATACATCTTGTTCCTCTTTTGATGAAAATCTTGTATTTTTAGATGCTTGATCTATCCTTGTTTGTACTTCTTGTGGCATTACTTCTTTGTCTTTGCCATTCCCTTTCCTTTTTTCATATGCCTCTTTTCTCTAAATTCTGAGTTTTTCTTGTCTTGTTTCTAACTCCATCTTTTGTTTTGCAATAGACAAGTCTTCTTTTGTGATAGCTTCTTGGTCTTAATTGTGTTGCTTACTTGATGTAGTAGATAAGACATATGGACCCCATTCATACTCATTTGAATTTGGCTCTAAATCATGATCTATGACTACTCCACTATACCATACAGGAATGTTGTCTAGCGCAAAAAGTTCCCTGATTTCTGCCATCTCTATTTTTACTGCTTCTGGAATATCTTGTTCAAATTTTGTATTTTTTAATTTTTCTAGAACTTGTTGACAAGATTTTTCTTTACCCTTGATGGTAATCTCCTTGTCTTTCTTTTCATGTTCTTCTTGCTCCTTTTGTTTATTTGTTACTATTTCTGCCACTTGATGTAGCTTTTGTTGCCAATTTTCTTCTTTACAAACTGATTTCTTTTTCCACTTTTGTTGTGGATGATTATGTTGCTTTTGATTGGATTTCAGATATCCAAGCCCAGAAATATCTTCTTTGGATTGTGAGTGTGGAAAAATAGGTTTTGAAATACCTTGATGTCGCTTACCAATTGGTCCTTTTCCTTCATATCCCATTTTTTGCATGATTTCATAACCTTTGCCATATTGTTTTATGGGAATATTGACTTCTGCTGCTATTGCTATAGTTTTATCTTCATCCTTGTACAACCAACCAAGAATGTCTTTTTCTTCATTTTCTTCTTCAAGAGATCCAACACTAACAAATATCCCTTTAAACATATGTTTTGATTTTTCTGATGTCTTTGATTGAATATCTGTAGGCTTTCCATATGACTTAGGGGAAAGTGGAAAATTATGCAAAGATTATTTTCCCATTCCTTCATCATTTAATTTGAGCTTTTCCTCAAAAGTTGCCCATAACTTTGCTTGAATTTCTTTGGTAGGATATACTGATTCTCTATTATGTGGAACTCTTGTATCTTGTGTTGGCTTCAAATTATTGCAATATTGACTAGAATCTGCAATTATAGTGATCTCTTGTCCTTCATAATGAAATTTCACACATTGATGATATGTAGAAGGAACTACTTGCATCTTGTGAATTCATGGTCATCCTAGAAGAATGTTGTAAGAGAGGTTCAAATCTAAAACCTGACATAATGTATCCCTTTCCACGGGTCTTATTTTTATTGGTAGCACAACAGTTCCTTTAGAAGAACGTTATGCTTCATCATAAGCCTTGATGGTTATTTTTTTTTTGGGTCCACTGCATTTTCTGAAGATCCCAAAGCTTTTATCAAACTTAATGCACAAATCTTTAAGCTGGCTCCTCCATCTATGAGTACACGTTTGACACGAGTTTTATTAATGGAGACTTCAACATGTAAGAGATAATTGTGAGGATGTTGTAAGGATGCATCATCATTTTCAAAAAATGATAAGCAATGAGGAGCTATAAGGTGTCCTACCATGTTTTGGAACTGATCTATATCCAAATCTTTTGAAACTGTTGTTTCCACTAAAGCTTTCTCCAAAATTTCCTTATGCATAGGTGAAACCTTGAGAAGTTCCAGAATTGATATTTGAACGGGTATTCTTTGTAATTGCTCTACTAAATTGTATTGTTGTGAAGTGGATGTTGGATCTTTTGCTTGTTACAAGTGTGGTTGTCGTTGCATCAAAAGATCGACCTATCAATGCCTGATACAACCACTAGACTTATAGAATCCATAGGAGGTTGTTAAACCATGCCACGAATCCACACGAGAGACGTTGGCCCACTACCAACAATCCCCCTCCCAATGACACTCACCGCAGCCTGCATGATTTGAACTTGTGGCCAAGCTCTGATACCACTTGTTACAAGTGTGGTTGTCATTGCACCAAAAGATCGACCTATCAATGCTTGATACAACCACTAGACTTATAGAATCCATAGGAGGTTGTTAAACCATGTCACAAATCCACACGAGGGACGTTGGCCCAGTGCCAACATTGCTATACCTAGAAAGGTAACCTTTTCTTTGCTTTTAGTAATTACATTGATTGGCTCTAACGATGGATTATCTTTAACAATGATCACATTTACCACATCATCATATGTATAAGTTTAATTCACTTTGGCTTTCCATTTGTCATCTTTTAATTGTGATGGTTCACCTTTGTCATAATTTGGAAGTGGAGTTTTGAAAGCTAGGTGTGATTCGTTTGTCTTATGGCTATCCACTGTGATGGTTCCATTATCAATTAGATCTTGGATAAGGTGTTTCAACCTTTGACAATGATTTGTTAGGTGTCCTTTATTCCGATGGCAATTGCAAAAATGATTGTCATTCCACCAATTTGACTTGACTAGTGGTTCATAACTTCTTGCTCTTGGTAAAACAATCAATTTGTTGGCAAGTAGAGTTTTTAGAGTTGATTCCAAAGATTCTCCAATGTTTGTTAATTTCCTTCGAGGATTGGAGAAAAAGGACTTGGCTTTATTGTTTTATGGATTATTATTGCTTGGGATTTGCCTTGATAGATTAAAAATTGGTTGTTGTTGTTTTGTAGTACTATTATCGTCATTTCCTTCATTGTTGTCATTCCTATTCTTTGACCAGAACTTGGGTTTGTCATTGTTATTGTTGTTGTTGTTGGAATTATTGTTGTATGAATTATTGTAAATTTTTAGTTCTCCTTTCTTTACCATTGCGTTCTCTATTTTCAGACCATTCTCGATTATTTTGGCAAAAGAGGGAGGACATTGCATTCTTAGTCGATAACTCATTTCACTGATAAGATTATCAATGAATATGTCCATTTTTTCTTGATCAGGTACATCTCAGGGATACCTATTAAACATGCATTTCCATCATTGTAAGAAGATCATAAAATATTCACCATTCTTTTGTTTAACATTGCAGAGATCCAACATCGTTATCTCATTCCTTATATTGTAGGAGTATTGTGAAATAAATCTATTCACAAGTTCTTTGAAAGATTTGATTCCAGATGGTAATCTTGAAAACCACTCCATTGATTGTCCATTTAAACTCCTAGGAAAAAGAAGCATAAGGTAAGTTTCATCATGAGCAAATTCCATGCTCATAGTACAAAACTCCCTAATGTGATCTTGAGGATCAGATTTTCCATCGTATTTGTCATATTTAGGAATCTCGCAATGTTGCGAAAATGGTATCATATTCAAATTCTTATAGAAAGGATATGGGCATATATCTTCTAATGAATACTTCTTGGAACTTGTTCCATTTTGCATGTCTTGTATTTGTTGTTGTAAAGTTTTCATTTGTTGAGTAAGGTTTGATAATGGATTATCCACATAGTTTCTCCTTGTTTCTTTGTGAGTTCTTTTATCACTATGTTCTTTTTTTGTGTCATCCCTTTCTTTCCTTGTTTCTTCATGACTTTCTTTGATCATATCTTCATTATTTGAATCATTTGTGTTTTGGGTGTTACTTGCCTCTACATCTTGTTTCAAGCTTTCTATGTTAAAGTATTGTGGTAGTTTAGCTCCAGATTTTGCCAACAATTTTTCCATTAGCCTATCAAATTTGAAATATTAATCGAGGTCTCTAATGGTGCTATTGACTGCTTCTTCATCAACAATGGTAAACCCAAAAGTTTGCAATACAGGATTATCTTCTTCCTCCATATGTTGTTGTTTTCTAATTTGTTTGTATTGGGCTCTAGTCCAAACTGGCATGTGATTATTTCAAAGTTGTTGAAATTTCCAATGGAAAAAGTCAATAGGTGATTATTGGTTTAGGAAGATATGATTTGTTGATTTTACCGCTATTGTTTGTTCATTGTGATAAAGCCTCTCTTTGTTGAAAAGCACGTCTTTGCAAAATTTCATCATCAAACTTTGTACCGCAGCCACGTAAGTAGTGATGAAAATGGTGTAGAAATGTGTTATGTTTTAATAAGATCTTGTGATTGATATACAAGAATCTTATTCTTTTCTGAGTAGCTTTATAACTGGGTTTTCTTTTCTTAAGGTGATACTTAAAA
Source organism: Cryptomeria japonica (assembly GCF_030272615.1). Classification (NCBI taxonomy): domain Eukaryota; kingdom Viridiplantae; phylum Streptophyta; class Pinopsida; order Cupressales; family Cupressaceae; genus Cryptomeria; species Cryptomeria japonica. The sequence continues at coordinate 342,356,592 of NC_081405.1, read as the reverse complement.
GTCATATAAGCATTTGACAATTTACAAGTTTATTTGATTCCAATGTTGGTGCAATTCTGATTTTGATATAACCTAGGTTCAAAATAGGAAAGATATATCCAAGATTATGAACTTAGTATAGATTGATCAAGCTTCATGATAGAGGATTTGATTATCCCAATGAGAGACTTGACAATGATGTTGATTATTTTGCACTTAAGATGTTTGAATCAATAGCTTGTTAAATGTTGATGTTTATAGAAGCCTCTTGGGATTAGTGACCTAGTTGTTGAGCTAGTTTGAAAATACATGATGGTTTAGAGACAAACCTACTTCAAGAAGTATTTTGATACTAACATTTTGACACTTTGGTTTTGATCTGGTGTTTCAAGTGTTGGAAATATTTCGTATTACCCTTCTGATCAAACTTTTTCAGCAATTTGTTGGATTTTTGCTCACTCGTAGGTGATAATTTTCTTCAATTTTTTTGACCATTTGGAACATGTAATAGACATAGAAGACACAATGTCTAATAAACAAAATGCACAAGCAAGTACAAATCTTATGGCAGGCTGAGAGAATAGTTGTTTAATCTCACATGGGGTTTCCCCCGAGGCTATGCTATTCAAAGCAGATATTTAGATGCTTGACCCCACTGGCTCCACCCTCGACACTCACTTCTTTGGCACAACCAAGCACTAGTTTCCATGAAAAATCCGCATGGCAAACTTTATATCTTTACTAGGAACTGTATGTGTGTGAGCCGCTTCAGAGGTCTGACCTCCTGCGCCAACAACTAGAAGGATTTTGGCAACTAGTACAAGTGGTTTTTAGTAAAGGCTTCCGGTCATGTGGCCATACATGCGACACTTTCAACTCTGTAAATTCAGAATGTTCCCAGCCTATAGAGGTTACACTCCAAAGGGTTTATGGGGAAACATAGTGTCGGTATGAACTTATCAGCACTTGTTGTTTGGGACTTTCGTCACAAACATGATTTATTTATAATGGATTGGAAGGACTTGGTATTAGCTCATTTCCACTTTAGGTCATTCACCTCTCACTGGCCCCCTCAAGGCAACTTGGGAAGGCAGGCTCTCTAAAGGATTTAATTGATTGAAAGTAAAGAAAGCATAAAAGAGTGGGTTTGGCTTTTTGGTCACCCAATTAAGGGGAGAGCATATACCTACCACTTTCGAGACACAGAATATAAGTGTTGTTTTTAACCTTTTCAAAGCAATTGTTGGCTAATTCCTATTTGAAGATGTTACTCCAACAAGCATGGTGTTTATTTTAGCCTGTTTAGAAGTCTATGTGCAACTATTTTAGAGAAGTTACTAAAAATGCAAGTTGCATGCTATCAATTTATCCTCTTAATTAGACTAAATGAACAAGACATAATATATTACTTTCCAAAATAAGGCCTTTAATTAACTAGATGTAGAAATGCATAAAATTTGCCTTAAACACCATCCTGCACATGCATGTTAGTAGTTTGAGAAATCTAATTTCTTGGACATTCGGGCCTGCAAGAAAATTTTGTTAGTTGGAAACAAAAGCACTATTCTAACACATGCGCTATCTTTCTCCTCAAAAGCGATAACATGTAGAGAAAAAACACTAACATAGACTACAAAAGCGCTGCTCTGGGGATACAAAAACATGATTTCTTTAATAAATGCGCTAATCTAGAGGACAAAGCACTAACCTAGAAGACAAAACCGCTAACCAACGATGCTAATGCATAGATTTTCAGATAAAAGCGCTAACCTGCATGGCATATGCGCTAACCTGTGATGCAAATGCGCTAACCTATGAGAAAAAGAACTGTCAGAATTCACATATGCGTGAATCTACATTACAAATGCGTTAATTTTACTTTTTGCAAGAGTTTTAAAGGTATATGCGAGGTCCATGAGCCCCATGGTGGGCACCAAAATGTGTTGACTTGAATTTCATCCTCAGAATGCTACCTGCAACAAGTTAGTTTCACAAAATATCAATGGAAATGCTACAAGAAATCCAAAATCAACCAATGAAACTACATGAAATAAATATGAAATAAAAATACTAATATTACCTTCATGGTTTATGTCTCATTGTGTCCTAACTCCACTATTATTGGTTGCAGATGGTGTGCTCTCAGACAATGCACTAATAGCTTCCAAGATGGCATATGAAGAATGGACTAATAACTGATAGTTAACTGATGCTATGATATGCAATAATACATGATTATGCTAAAATAATTATGCTATATGATAATTGCTATTTGCTTCAAGAATAAAACTCACGAATGCATAAGTTTTACAAATGATTTGCTTGAAAATGCACTTGAAGTCTAACTTTATCTCAACTAAAGCTCTTGATTTTATAGACTTTGATAGGATGAGATGATGTGGCTTAGATCAACGGTCATGATCAGATTTGCAAATTTGGATGGCTGTGAGCAAAGGTGAAGGTTGGGAGAAAGGGGGAAGGAAAAGACAAGTGTCACTCATCTCACCTTGACTAGGTTGTTGACTGAGGGAATTTAGAGATGGTTGGAGAAGATTTAGGCATGATAGGACAAGTGGACTAAAGTCCTTCCTAAGATGTAGGGGGTGTTGGAGAGAATATAGGAGATGGTTATGAAATATGTGTACGTACACAATATTCATTAAGTTTGGAGGTTGGAGATAAATGATGAATTAATATTTAAGAAATATTAATTTCCTTAGCCACATGTTTGATGAGTTGGCAAAGGGAAGATGAAGTGGAGATGGAAGGTGAGTTGGAAAAGGGATTTGAATAATTTAGAGATTATTTAATATTTGAGACTATAGGATAGGAGAATAACTATTAAATATTATATATTTAATTGTTTGGAGAAGATAATTAAATATTAGATATTTAATTAATTAGAAGAATATGATAAATGAATGAATTAATAAAATATTAATTAATAGAAAGAAATGAAAATAAATTAAATAAATTAATCTTTTCAAATCAACTATTTAATAGAAGAATAAACATTAAATAAATATATAATATTTATTTAATCACTCATAGCCAATTTTATGTGTATACAATTTGCATTTTGAATATGTTGAATCCAGTTTAATTGATTCATCTCCCGAAAATGATGTTGATAAGGTTGAAAGTGAGAAAAATGAGGAAAATACATGCCCCACTTACTAACCTTGTTTGACTTTTACTCTATAAAAAGGTAAAAAGTGAATTTTTTCTATTATTTGCAGATTTGTCTCCTTGTGATTGTGACACTTGAGCTCTGACAAAAATGTTTGTTCCCTATGCTTCACACCGATTCGATATTGGAGGCCCGCCACGTATGGTCCACCTGTAAGTGATCTAAATCTTGCCATGTTTTTTTTATTGATTTTGCTTATTTTGATCACGTTTTTCATTTTTTGCTTGATAATTTGTCATTTTAGCACGTAGGGTTTTTGTTATAGTGCATACGATAGGAAAGATAGAACGTAGGGTTAACCTAGCTTGGTAAGTGTTTAAGTTGCATTTTGTAGCGCATAGGCAAGTTAGGGTATCACATCAAGTTCTTTAGTGCATTGGGTAGACAGGTTAATGCATAGGATAGATAGAGTAGTGCATCTAGTAGAGTAGCGTATTGGGTGAGAAGGGTAGTGCAATAGCAAAACCAATTAGCGCATAGAGGGATTTAGTGTGTAGAGTAAAGTGTCTAGCGCATTGGTGAAGAAAGATAGCACATAAGTAGCATCTTAGCATGTAGGAGGTTTTCTTTGGCGCGTAGGGTTCAAAATGGGTGAAAAAGGCTTGGAAGAATGTGTCAAGGGGTGAGTAGGTTAGGTAGATGGCTTGGGGGTGAATAGGTACCTGCTAATTGTTCTGAGAGGGGTCTTGACCCAATATTTTGCCTATTGAAATGATGTCTCATTTTGATTTTTGAGTCTACCTTTTGAAATTGTTTCCAATATGGATTGCCAAACTGATTGATTGTTTTGGTGAGGATCCTAATGTTCTTTTTATGTGGATATGTGATTTTTTGCCTTGCGATATGAATTTGATGTCCGATATGAGTTTCAATTCTTGATGTCTGATATGATTCTTGATGTGATGCTTGCGATATGGATTTTGAATTGCTTGCATTATGGATCTTGGATTTTTGATATGGGTCTTTAATGTTGCTTTCGATATGATGCTTACATTCTAGATCCTAGATTTTCGATATGGGTCTTTGATTTTTGATATGATGCTTACGTTATGGATCTTGGATTTTTGATATGGGTCTTTCATTTTTGATATGGTGCTTTGATTTTCAATATGGGTTCTTTGATTGATTTCTCTATATGGGTTAGATTTTCGATATGGATCTTGATATGTGCTTTGATTTTTGATATGGGTCCTTTGATTGATTTCTCGATATGGATCTTGATATGATGCTTGCTTTATTTCAAGTTGATTTTGTTTTGATTGGATATATCAGATAGATGTGGGAACTAATGATGGACATTTGTGGTTTTGCAAGAATAGCTTGGCGTACTCCAGTCACGAGAGTGAATTCCGAGACTATGGTCATTGATTCTACAGTTATCACAAGTTGATAGAGATGTGATTGAGAGGTGTGGTTTATCTTGTTTACTAGACATGCCTCATTATATCATTAACCAGGGTTTGTTGACAGCTTTAGCTGAGAGGCGGCATAGTGAGACGAACACCTTCTACTTGGCTACAGGCGAGATGACAATCACACCAGAGTACTGTTATCAGATTTTATGGATTCTTATGATTGGGGCTTTGTTTCCATATGAGAAGACTGAGGAGGGTGGGACAAAGGCTCTCCATCGCATCTTCCATGATAATCAAATTAGTGGATATGAGATCCCTTGGAAGGAGCTCGTGGATTTTGATTATGCTCCAATACCCTCGATACTAAAAAGTTTCATAGGTGGATTTTTGTGTCTCGACCGTAGGTCGAAGGGACTAGCCATGGGCTAGGGATTGGTGTTGGAGGATATGGTTACATAGGGATGCAGGTTCGGAAGGGGGTCCTGTATGTTAGCCCACCTTTATAGTTAGCTTCACCAGGTAGTGTATCTAGGATACACAATCTTATCAGTGAGGGTGTCCCTACTACAGGTGTGGGCTTGGGAGCCTATTCCTGCAGTGAGGCCAGTTGGTTGGGCCTATGTTTATGGTTATACAGGTATAGTTGTCTAGCGTAAGCTGGGAAAACTAGAGCATTGGCAGAGGGTATTGGATGACATTGATACATTCATTTGGAGTCCATACATGGATTGTGAGGTGTGGAATGAGGACAAGCTAGAGTTGACCTATGTTTACATGTCGAGATATCTGATCGGGCGAATGCCCTTAATCATCAAGCAATTTATGCAGAACTGTGTTCAGTGGCAGTATGGTAGACAACAGGGGATGCCATAGGGAGCATGTTTATATGCTCATCGGAGACAAGATGTGGTAGAGTGGAGACCCACTATAGATAGTGCAATGGTTGTAGAGGAGTATATGCTACTAGCAGGACAGATTTGGGATTATAGGGTTGGAGTTGTGGATGTGGGGATGATAGAGGAGTTCTTGGTTTACTTCATCACACATGCAGTGGCATGTATATCAGATCCAACAGAGATGCTACCTGTGTTTGATGATGATGAGGATGAGCAGCCAGAGAGGCGAGGGGGAGTGAGACAAAGAGATGAGGAGGGAGAGGAGGTAGGAGAGGGAGGTGGAGATGATGGAGGAGGTGGTGGAGGAGGTGGTGGAGGGAGAGGGAGAGGAGATAGAGGAGGTAGTGGATTAGATAGAGGATAAGGAGGGGATGGAGGAGGTTGTGGAAGAAGAGGGAGAGGAGGAGAGATTGAATTAGATAGAGGATAAGGAGGGGATGGAGGGAAAGGAGGAGGGTTGGTTCTTTGTGCAGGTGGGTTGGTAGGGCAGGTGAGGGGCTAGTGGCGGTGAGTGGTGTAGAGGTTTTCAAGTGGAATACCCAGAGGAGGAGATCTGATGTGTTACCTCCACCGACGCTTGGGATAGGGACAGGTTCGGGTGGTGTCACGACATAGGTACTAGTTCAGATTAGGGTACCTACTCATTGACAAGATACTCAAATCTGATTGCTATAGGTCACAGTACAAGAGTTGCAGGCACATGTGCTAGCATAATAGCGCCAGATTACACAGATTATGGTAGAGCGAGATAAAGAGAGAGAGTGTCAGGGCTTGCTAGGAGATTGGAGAGAGTGATGGCTGGTGCTCCTATGTGGAACACACTGAGAGAGATATGGTACAGAACCAAGGAGGTCAAATGTTATAGGTGCTTATATGACGAGCTGGTCCCTAGAGAGCACAGAGCACCAAGATATATAGCCAATTGATCTACTCGTAGTCAGATGAGGATAGAGAGCCAAGGTATTATGGGGCCTCCCTGACGTGATCCATGTAGTGGAGAACCTAGAGTTGGGACATCTATTGTAAGACCGTCAACCTCAGGAGATAGTCATACCTGAGAGACTTGTCTTTGTTGTATTTTTATCATTTTGTTGTATTTTGATCGATATGATATCCCTTGTATATTTCAACCTTTTTTGAGAGATATATATAGAGCACTGATTTCTCCAATCCATATGTGAAGTGTTATGGATGATGATTTATGATATGCATTGCTATGATGTTTCTATGATGATGATGCAATGCTTAGATAATAATGCTCTTGATTTTGATTATGATGTGAATGTTTGATTCATGATTTTGATAAGCGAAAATGTGATGATGCATTGTATTGACTACTATGATTCATGAGATGTATCTTGAAAATGAGATGTATGATAATGATAATGATGTGAAACTAAATGCATGATTTAAAATGATATGAAACTAAATGCAAGTTTAAGATGATATGGAACTAAGTGCAAGTTTAAGATGACATGCAACTAAATGCAAGTTTAAGATGATATGCAACTAAATGCAAGTTTAAGATGATATGTAACTAAATGATCACCTTCAATCTGACATTGTCATTCCTATTTAGTCACTTAGTTATGCTATGTTTTGTTTGTCATCATTGAGATTTTGATATGTTGGAAGTTTATACAAGCATAATGGTATTATTGAACCATAATGACCTGAGTAACACTTTACATGGATTTTGATATTGCAAGATGACACAAGCATCGAGATATAATTAGAACCAAGATGACTTGAGTGTTTCTTGTGTAAAATAGACAAGAGTTAAATATTTGTATGCACAAAGTAGAAAATATCTTCAATGAATTGTTTCCAATCATGTCTCGAGACACATTTGCACCATACGAATGATTGCATCACAGATAGAAAACAAAAGAAAATATCAGATTCCTTCTCTGCTTCTCTAGCTGAATGCATCCTTGAGAAACTTACAAGATCCAATAATTCAAAAATTTAAAATACAAAATAGTCAAAACCTCATGCTATATGTAAACAAATTATAATTCAGAAAATCATCCATCAGGTGTGTGTTAAAATTTTCAATTGGATAATGGTCTTGTTTTCTAGCTCGATGAGTAGTTGTTTGATGGTTTTTTCTTAGCATGTTATGATCCTTGTTGTTTGTTGTTGGAATGGTTAACTTGAGAGGAACACTACCCCTAGCCACAAATATCTATCGATGTGGATATATACATTGATCCCCAAGCCATGGTGGGATATGATGAACTAATCTTTAGATAATCAAGGACAGTGACTATGCTAAGTATGTATGGGATATTGCTGCATGAAATGTGTTGGTTGATGGCCATTTGCTGAGATTTGGTGAAAAAGATATGAGTAATGATAGATAGAGGAGTCGTTCTCTCAAAAATAGCGCTTGTTGCCAGGTTTTCACTACTTGTTTTTATTGCACCTTTTTTTGTTTTTGATTTTTCTTTTTTTTTTTTTTGTATTTTTCTGGTTTTTTTTTTTTTTTTTTGTATTTTTCACTTTTTCCGTGCATCAGATGACTCAAGTGTAGAATTTCTTTAGATGGATGTTGTTGGTTATTTCTTTGAGCACGTCTCCTTCTGAGGTTTTTAACTGATAGGTGTTTGATCCATAGGCTAATATGATGACATAGGGACCTAAGCAGCTAGGTTCAAACTTCCCCTTCTTTTCTCGATCTTGTTGATTTCTTGGATTTTCCTATAGTGCCAGATTACCTGATTTGAAAGCCCTAGGAATGACTCTGTGATTGTAGCTTTGGCACATTTGTTGTTGGCATGCCTTAAGATGATCATAGGCATGTTGTCAGTTTTCATCCAAAAGCTCTAGTTCATGCAATATGTTGACTCGATACTCCTTATCTGGTATGAGGCTTTTCAAAGATACTATGAGTGAGGGAATTTTTACCTAAAGAGGTAGAATTGCTTTTGATCCATACACCAATAAATATGGCATAGCCCCTGTAGGAGTTTGAATTCTAGTCCTATATGCCCAATGTGCCAGATTGAGTTGTACATGCCAATCTTTACCTGCATCATTGATTGTTTTCTTAAGGATTTTTAAGATTGTTTTATTTAATGCTTCTTCTTGACCATTCCCCTATGGTTATTAAGGTGTAGAGAAGTGGTGTTGGATTTTTAATTGCTCACATAGCTCTCGCACATCTTGATTTTTGATGAGACGCCTGTTGTCTATGATGATGAAACTTGGAATGTCGTATCTGCAAATGAGATAATTGAGAATAAATGGCGCAATCTGTTTTCCAATTACTGTGGTCATTGGGATTGCTTTGATCCCTTTTGTGAAATACTCTACTGCAGTGATAATGAACTTGTGGCCATTTGAAGAGGAAGGATGGATTTTTCCTACTAAATCAAGTTCCAACTGATAGAAAGGCCAAGATGTTGTAAATAACTGCAGCTCTTGTGCTGGTGCATGGATAAGATTTCTATGAATTTGGCACTTAGGACATTTCTTTGCAAATTAATAAGAGTCATTCTCCATTGTCAGCCAGTAATATCCCATTCTCAAAAAAAATTTAGCGAGAGTAGGACCACTTGAATGTGTGCCATAGATACCCTCATGAAGCTCGTGTAAGGCAGAGTCAGATTCATTACGATCAAGGCAACAAAGAAGTGTACCATCTAGACCTTGATGGTAAAGTGTATCAGCAGTTAAGGTATAACGAGTGACTTGTTGGATAAAACTGTTGTTTTGGTTATGAGATAGGTTGAGTGGTAGGGTATTGGTCTTAAGATATTCATAGATTGTTCTGTATAGAGGGGAGTTTGAACCAGTTAAGGCATAGATGGCATGGGATGTAGAATTGTCATAGGCTAGGGAAAACAGTTGCTCTACCAGGAACCCATAACAACTCTGTTGCTCTAGAATTTATAGTAGTGAAGCGATAGTGGCCATTGCATCGGCCGCTCTATTGTCCAACCTTGGTATTTGCTCGAAGGTGATATGTACAAAGTATTGTTTCAAGTCATCCACCATTTTCTTATAGGGCATTAATTTATCATTCTTTGTCTGATATTCATCATTGATTTTATTGATGACTAATTGAGAGTCTCCATAGACTCTTAAGTCAATGATTCTCTATTCCATGACCATTTTGATTCCTATTACCAAGGCTTCATATTCAGCGATGTTGTTGGTGCATGGAAACATCAATCGTTAAGAACATGGAATTGTGTGTCCTTCTAGAGTGATGAACAAGATGTCAACACCCAATCCATGTTGGGTATAGGAACCATCAAAGTACAAGGCCCATTGCTTGGATGTGATAGTAAGGACATCCATGTCAACAAATTCCACCTGCATTGGTTGTTTATCTAGTAGTGATGCTTCAGCTAGTTGATCTACAATTACCTGTCCTTTGATAGCCTGACGCTCTGTGTATTGGATATCAAACTCAATGAGAATCATGACCCATTCAACCAGTCGGCCTGTAAGAGCTGCTTTGCTGAGTAAATACTTGAGAGGATCAATTTTTTCTACTAGCTTGACTATGTGAGCTAGCATGTAGTGGTGGAACTTTTGAGAGGCGAATACCATAGCTAAACAAGCCTTCTCAATAAATGTGTAATTTATCTCATATCCATTTAATGTCCTATTGATGTAATAGTTAGCTCTTTCCTTGCCTTCTTGATCTTCTTGTGCTAGCAGTGCCCCAAATGATACTTTTATCGTTGATATGTAGAGAATGAGCAACTTCCCTTCTATTGGTGGTGCTAGAACTGGTGGATTCATTAATGGACTTGAAAAGCACTGAGAGGGGAGGGTGAATCAATGACACCAAAAACAATACTACTTTAAACACTGACCGATAGATATACTTAAAAATTCTCTTAAACACTAAGCATGAAATCCAAAATGATATAAAAGCATCCACAACAAGTAAAACATCCACCATAACACAAGTGTTTATACATGGAAAACCCAAATGGGAAAAACCACGGTGAGATGGGACTCACAAGTTAACTATCTGCGGAAATAGATAACAGGCCAGTTAGGGTCTACATAAAGTTGCTCTGCTAGGAGTGAATCTTGTTAAAGATCCCAAAGCTTAGTTAAAAGCTATACCCTATTAAAGGTAGTACCCTGTTAGGAGTAACCTCAGTGGAGGATTTCTTAATCCAAACTAATGGATCACCTGGTTAGAGAATTTTAATAGTGAAGCTTGTTAGAGCTTACCCGGTTAGGGGATTTGTTTGTTGCGGTGATTAGAAAACAACAGATGGTGTGATCTACTAGTAGCACAACTTGCTTGATTAGATCCTTTCCTATTCTCAAAAATTCTTTACCAACATACTCTAGAATTTAACACTTCTTCCTTTTCATCAAAACATATCTCCTTTGCTCATACATAAACAATTCCTTTGTGATGTCAATATAGATATTTAGATTTTATGTCAGCCTTGAGAAATCATATCACAATTTTCTAGGTGCACTGTATCTGTTCAAATAATCAGTACTCATCTCAAAAATACCACCAAAATTTGTCGATGAGGATAACTCATGACGACCAATGATAACTCATCAAACAATTAACTAATACTAGTTAGACCAATAGTACCAGTTGGAGTTAAACATATAAACTATCTGACCTTCAATGCTCCTTAGATGATCTCTGCTAGATCTTTCTTGTTGGTGTCGAGTTATGAATATCCATATCAGCTGGTTCTATGCATATACCGGTTGTCGCCATGTACTGGTTTGATATAAACCTTCTAGCATACCGATTTGTAGTATAAATAACTTTGGAGTCACACCGTTAGACAATGTGAACATATGTGTGTGTATGTGTTACATTAATGACAACTTATAGATCATTATAATCATCATCAAGCCAACAATATCCCCCTTTGGCATTGATGGAAACACTTAGAAAATTTTACAACAATAACATACCATTCTACACATAGAGTACACATATATTTCTACTCTAACTCCAAATCCCCCTTACTACATATAATATACAAAATTTTCAAAACATACATGCATATTTTTACTCCCCCTTTGACAACAATGCCAAATTGAAAATAAAAATACACACACACACATATATATATATAGAAAATTTGTATCAAAATGTTTTACATGTACAAAAACTTTGAAAAACTAAATCAAGATGTATGCAGTGCAATCCTTAGAAAAATGTCACTAAATTTGCTCTTCAATTGAGAAAAAGAATGTTCCCATGTTTCCAGTAAGTTCTTAGTGATCTAAATTGTTGGCATAATTTGAGCGCAGAAATCTTCCATGGAATCAAGTGTACATTTCTCTGGGGTTGCCAAAATTACTTCTACATTCTTGTAGGCTCTCTGCAAGATGTCCTTTTGGGGTCTAACTAAATTGTTCAACTCCTTCAGGGACCAGAGTCTTTTTTCCTTCTCAAAATCATAAGTATTTAACCTATTTTACAAATCATCCACCGATTTTCCAAAAGCAAAAATAGAATCCTGGAGTGGTAAATATGCATTGCATATCTTCTCTAATTCTTCCTTGGTTTCAATTTGTTAGTTGTTGATATCAGAATAAAATAATGTAACGTTGGAAGTAGAGGCAAGGATATTTCCTCTTGATTCAATAGATTTTATTAATAAGTCCTTATTAAGAGATAGAGCAATCTTCCCTATGTCAATTTCCTTCATTAGTTGCTCTCCACACTTCTTCTTGTAACTTTTCTCAACATAACTTTGTGCGGCATCTTCAAGGGTCTTGATTTAATCAGATGCATCAACAACCAACTAACCAAGTTTACCAATAGGTGAAGGCAAATGCCCTGCAGCAGTTTCTGGAAGTAGACTTGATAGAATATCCACTGCATTTTGAATGGTTTCAACTTCAATTCTCTTCTCTCTAAGTCTCTTCTTTTGTGCTCTAGATTGCATGACAGATGCAATCTTCATCATTTTTGATGCACTCATATTCTCAACAATTATGGGCCCTGAAATGCCTAGTGAATCATCATCATCTTCATCAGCCTATTGAATGACTAATGTGTGTACCAGTTCAGAGGATGTAACTTTATCAATCTTTTCTTTCTCTTGTCCTATCTCTTTTTCTTGTGCACAAATATGTGTATTAGCCTTTTCAACAGATTTCATCTGAGTGGCCTAGGAAACTAGTGTGGATTGGGGTTTCAATAATTGATATTTTTCCGATTGAGCATCCACTTATGCTTGAGTAGTTGGTATCTCAGCTGCAGCAACCTGTGAATCTAAAATTCCTGATGGTTGCATATCAGGTGCGGTTATGTCACCAGATAAATCTATTGTATCCTGAGTATCATCAACAAGTATGACTCTTTGTAAAATTGTGTCATCCTTGACAAGATAGACAACATCATCCTGTACAATTTCTTCCTCATCCATTTCAGGTCTATTAACAATCTCTTGCTCATTTTTGGAAGAAGGAATAAGATCTCGCATCTGTTGGATATTACGAGCAATTTGATGAGTCTCATGTTGGCATTTTGTGAACCGACATGGCATTATGTAAACTGGCATGAAGACATAATGATATTGTATGTTGTCATTGATGTCAATATGAGACATGATGTGAACCAGCACATGTGATAGGTGAAGAGAGAGAGGAATTGACATATGTATGAACCGGTCTATATGTATGAGAGGATCTTGCATGAAGATGACTATTCCTATCTACCTTGGGAATGTGTGAAGTCTGTCAAATGGTGATACCGTGTGATGGGTTATCAACCACCATGAAAACGGTGGATAATGGACGATGGAGAATGTCTTGAGATCGATTCAAGATTGTTGCATTTAATGTAGCATGATTCAACGGTCAGGATTGAACCGTTTGAATTGCCTAACCTAACAAGTTTAGGGTTTAGGGTTTTTGCTACCGACTTGTATGTTTCCTATAAGGTCGATGTTGGATTTCTTTCTGAGGTTGTTGGCAAAAGTTGTGAGTGTGTATCCAAGGAAAGTGATACATGATTCTTGCCAGACCAAAGGAGAGAAGAGATACCTGCAAAGTGAATGTGCAAAAGGAAAAGAGGAGCCTAAATGAATTTGCATTAGCATTGAGTGCTATTAATAGATCATTGTAATACCTGTTGATCTCTAACCACTTCAACAGTTATAAAATCCCCTAATAGGGTAGCCTTAACTGGCTTGATTCAAAATCCCTTAAATCAGGTGGTCTTAACCAGCTTGATTCAAATCCCTTAACTGGGTAACTTGAGGCTAATGAGTTCTGAGAAGCTAGAGAATCTTAGGAGATCTTTTCAGCTATTGAGTTCTTGAAATCCTCTAACAAGGTGACCCTAATGGGTTTAACCCTTAATCGGGTACCCCTTAACCGGACAAGGCTCCTAACAGAGCAGACTTCTAAAGAGTTCAAAAAGAAACTTGTGGGTATTCATCCCCACTGTGGTTTTTCCCAGTTGGGTTTCCACATGAAAATATGTGTGTCATGTGAAATTCTTTTGTCTTGTAATGCTTTGTTTTATCTGTTAAGCACATGAAGGTTCTATGTTTTATACCTGTCTATAAAACATACTGAACTCACTGTTGTGAAGATCTAACGAATAAGTTTACCTGTTTATGCATAAGAATATAATGATACTGTAGTATTGAGCTAAGAGGAAAGCTTGTTGAGTGACCGGTTCATGACTGACTGAGCTATAGTGGATGTTATCGGTTGCACTCTGTTTTACCGGTATCCCTGTTTGTCAGTCATTTGGAGTATTTGTTGTCAAACCGGTTTTGGATTGTATTGTGTTGGTACTAATTCACCCCCCCCTCTCAGTACCAATTTGGTACAAGATATTCATCATTGAGTTATCAATTGGTATCAGAGCCCTCCAGGTCCTCTGTGTTGTAAGCTTAACCGCTTGAGGAAAAGATCCTAGTCAAATGATGAATAGGGAAGGTCCAAAGTTTAACAGAGAAAATTTTGGTTTATGGAAAGACAGGATGAAGATATTCATCAAAAGCATGGGTTTTCAACACTAGAGTTATGTTGAAAATGTATATGTTGTTCCTACCGGTACTCTCACCGATGATGAAAAGAGAGAGATTCAAGAAAATGGACAAGTCATGGAAGCCCTCATCAGTAGTCTATCTGACATTGAGTTCATTGATGTTCAGGACAAGGAAAATCCCAAAGAGGTATGGGATGCTCTTGAAAATATCTATGGTGGTGATGAGCATGTAAAACAGGCTAAGGAAGAGAGCCTAAGAGGAAAGTTTGAAGACATGCAGATGGTTGAAGGAGAGACCATTCAATAGTATGGAATAAGAATCAAAACAGTAGTTGGAGAAATAAAGAGTGCAGGTGGCAAAATAGAAGATTCCACTGTGGTTAGCAAAGTCCTGAGATCCCTGTTGTCGATCTATGCAATAAGGGTTGCTGCTATTCAGGAGCTGAGATCAATAGACAAGTCTAAGGCATCCTTGGACTCCATCATAGCCAATTTGATAGCCTATGAGCTAAATAGTTTTGATGGTAGTGTTCAAAAGTCAGAACCAGCTTTCAGAGCCTCTGTTATACCTTCCAAAAAAGGAAAAGAGGCTAGCACTAGTGGGGAACCTAATCAGAATAGAGAAATGAAGGATGAAGAGTTTTTGATGGAATTTGAAGCACTTCTTGCCAGGAAATTCTCAAAAGGAACTGGTAAATACAAAGGTAAGCTACCTTTGAAATGTTTCTCCTGTAACTAGATAGGACATATTGCTATGAACTGTCCTAATAATGACAACAAGGATAAACCAGAAAGGTTCAAGAAATTCAAAGGAGGAAACCAGAGAAATTATTTTGTGGTAGTTGATGAAGGTGTCACGGATGAGGAATCAAAAGATGAAGAGAATGAAGACATTGTGTTTGTTGCTGTAAAGGAAGATGTGGTAGACAAGAAGGCTCTTGTCTCTTGGTTTGATGATTCCAATGAGTGGATCATTGACAGTGGTTGTTCTCACCAAATGATTGGTGACCGGAGAAAGTTTCTATCCTTAGAAGAGTATGATGGTGGTGTGGTTCTCTTTGGCAATGATGCACCATGCATGGTCAAAGGCAGAGGGTTCGTCTCTTTGAATGGAAAGAGTAGTGCTGACAATGTGTATTGGGTTGATGGTCTCAGACACAACCTTCTAAGTGTTGCCTAGCTAAATGACAGTGGTCTCACTCTACAATTCAAGAATGGAGTTTGCAGAATCAAAGGTAAAGATGGTAAATTTGTAGCCACCGGCATGCAGACTAGAGGTAACCTATTTCATCTGAATGCAAATATAAGTACATGTCTTATGGCTAAGCTTGATGATAGCTGGATATGGCATAGGAGATTCTGCCATGTGAACTTTGATAACATTGTGAAGGCTAGTAAGATCAAGGTAGTTAGAGGGTTGCTGATGCTGAGCAAACTAGATAATACCTTGTGTAGAGAATGTCAATTGGGGAAAATGTCTTCCTCAACCTTTAAAGTTAAATCTTTCACTACTGACAACTTGCTTGATCTTGTGTATACTAATTTATGTGGTCCTATGAAAACTAGAAGTGTGCAGGGTGATAGGTACTTCATGATTCTCACTGATGACTGCTCAAGAATGATGTGGGTCACATTCTTGAAAGACAAGTCTAAAGCTTTTGGGAAATTCAAAGCTTTCAGAGCATTAGTGGAGAAGGAAAGCGGTAAAAGGATCAAATGTCTCAGAATTGATCAAGGAGGGGAATTCACTTCTAGTGAATTCAATAAGTATTGTGAGGAATTTGGCATCAAGAGATAGTTGTTTGCCCCCCAGACTCCATAGTAGAATGGCCTAGCAGAGAGAAATAACCGGACTGTGGTTGAAGCAGCTAGAACCATGTTGATCCAAGGAAAGGTTGCTCACACCTTTTGGAGAGAAGCAGTGAGCACTGCAGTCTACACTATGAACCAGGTACTCATAAAAAAGGGTAAGGACAAAACTCCTTATGAGTATTGGACCGGTAAGACACCTATGGTTAACTACTTTAAGGTATTTGGTAGCAAATTTTACATCAAGAGTGAACATCAAGGCAAATTTGAAGCTAAATGTGATGAGGGAATATTTCTAGGATATTCCACCAAGAGTAAAGCTTTCAAGTGCTACAACAATAGGACTCAGAGAATTATGGAAAGCATCAATGTAAGAGTTGGTGAATCCTCTGAGAAGACTGAGGAAACTGACAGTGAGCAAGCTGTAAATGAATCGGTTACAACTTTCTAGGAATTAGTTGTCAGTCAACCGAGTACCAGTAATAGTGTTCTTGAACTAGTGAATGTTGATACTGATGAAGATGAGGATGAAGAAGAAAAACAAGAAGAAACAGTTAAGACCATTCCTCAGTATGTCAAGTTGAATCATGATCCCAAGAAGATCATAGGTGATAAGGATGCAGGAATCCTTACTAGAAGAAAGATTAGAGAAAACTCATGTATGATCTCTGAATTTGAGCCTAAGTCATTCAAAGAGGCTCATAAAGATGAAGACTGGATCAAGGCAATGGAAGAAGAACTTGACCAAATAGAGATAAATGGTACATGGTCCTTGGTACCCAGACCAGAGCATAAAAATGTCATTGGCACCAAATGGGTTTTTAGAAATAATTTGAATGAGGATGGCACAGTGAATAGGAATAAAGCTAGACTGGTATGCAAAGGATATGCTCAAGAAGAAGGTGAAGACTATGGGGAAACCTTTGCTCCTGTAGCTAGATTGGAAGGAGTTCGTATGCTTCTTGCATATGCAGCTTGTAAGAGGTTCAAGGTATATCAAATGGATGTAAAATCTGCATTCCTAAATGGTGTACTTGAAGAGGAGGTGTATATTGAGCAACCATATGGGTTTTCCCTATCTAAAGATAGTGACATCGTATGTAGGCTACATAAAGCATTATATGGTCTAAAGCAAGCACCTAGGGCATGGTATGAGTGCCTACATTCCCATCTTGTGAAGATTGGATTTGAGAGAACAAGGGAAGATAGCAATATCTACTTGAAGTCTGAAGGAGATCAGATTCTAATCTATGAAGTTTTTGTTGATGACATCATCTTTGGTGGAGATGACAAGATGAGTCATGAGTTTGCTAATGAGATGAAGAAAGAATTTGAGATGTCACTCATAGGGGAGATTAAGTTCTTCATTGGACTGTAGATCCAGCAGATGGAAGATGGAATCTTCATCACTCAGTCCAAATATGTCAAAGAAGTGTTGAAGACTTTTGGCATGGAAGATAGCAAACCGGTTGGTACACCGATGGTGACCAGTTGCAAATTGACAAAGAAGGATGATTCCACACTGGTTGATGAGAAGGAATACCGATCAATGATTGGTAAGTTGCATTATGTAGTGCATAGTAGACCGGGTATTGCACATGTAGTTGGCATCACTGCAAGGTTCCAAAAGAGTCCAAGAGAATCTCACTTGAGTGCAGTCAAGTGGATTCTTAGGTATCTGAAGGGAATAGTTGACTATGGATTGTGGTACCCATACAATAATAATTTCAATCTGAAAGTATTCACAGATGCTGATTGGGCCGATAATGTGGATGACCGGAAGAGCACAACCGGTGGTGCATTCTTTCTCGGTGGTAGACTAGTCTCATGGATGAGTAAAAAGCAGAGTTGTATCTCTCAGTCTATAGCGGAAGCAGAGTATGTTGCAGCTTTCATAAACTACACTCAGACAATCTAGATGAAGCATGTACTGGAAGGCTTCAAGATCCCTGTATCTGAACCGGTAAGTATATTCTATGATAACATAAGTGCTATCAATATATCAAAGAATCCGGTTTTACATTCTAGAACCAAGCATTTTGAGCTTAAGTATCATTTCTTGAGGGAAAAGGTTCAGAATAAAGAGATTGCACTGGAGTATGTGTCCAGTAAGGAGCACCAAGCCTCTCCCAAAGACAACATTTGTGTATTTGAGAGGTGAATTAGGGGTATTGTCCCTTCAGGAGGTGAACTAAAAGTGATTGTTCCACATCAGTCAGGTACTGGAAAGACAAATCTTTGGTTGATTGGTGTGTTTAAGGATGCTACTCCTCATGGGGAGTACCATGATGGAATAGTGATGATTGTACCTCCACTTTGGCATTATTGTCAAAGGGGGAGAAGGAGTAAAGCAAGAAGATATCTTTTGTATATTACCATCAATGCCAAAGGGGGAGATTGTTGGCATTATGTGAACCAGCATGGCATTATGTAAACCAGCATGAAGACATAATGATATTGTATGTTGTCATTGATGTCAATATGAGACATGATGTGAACCAGCACATGTGATAGGTGAAGAGAGAGAGGAACTGGCATATGTATGAACCGATCTATATGCCAAAGTGAAGCGACATAGTTGTTCAAGGTGAACCGGCATGTAGTTATTGGAACCGCACATGGAAGCATTGTATGACTACCAGTTGGTAGGTAGTTTCCACTTCGGGGTTTCTGGTTGGAGTACCTTAAGTTTGTGTGACTCAATTGGTGATCCTTGTGTGATGAGTTAGTAGTATGATGGAGGACAGATCATGTTTCCATGTAAGCTCTGTGTGCATAAAGGATCTTGCATGAAGATGACTATTCCTATCTACCTCGGGAATGTGTGAAGTCTGTCAAACAGTGATAACGCATGATGGGTTATCAACCGCCATGAAAATAGTGGATAATGGATGATGGAGAATGTCTTGAGATCGATTCAAGATTGTTGCATTTAATGCAACATGATTCAATGGTCAGGATCAAACCGTTTGAATTGCTTAACCTAACAGGTTTAGGGTTTAGGGTTTTTGCTACCGACCTGTATGTTTCCTATAAGGTCAATGTTGGATTTCTTTCTGAGGTTGTTGGCAAAAGTTGTGAGTGTGTATCCAAGGAAAGTGATACGTGATTCTTGCCAGACCAAAGGAGAGAAGAGATACCTACAAAGTGAATGTGCAGAAGGAAAAGAGGAGCCTAAACGGATTTGCATTAGCATTGAGTACTGTTAACAGATCATTGTAATACCTATTGATCTCTAACCACTTCAATAGTTGTAAAATCCCCTAACAGGATAGCCTTAACTGGCTTGATTCAAAATCCCTTAAATCAGGTGGTCTTAACCGGCTTGATTCAAATCCCTTAATCGGGTAACTCGAGGCTAATGAGTTCTGAGAAGCTAGAGAAGCTTAGGAGATCCTTTCAGCTATTGAGTTCTTAAAATCCTCTAACAAGGTGACCCTAATGGGTTTAACCCTTAACTAGGTATCCCTTAATCGGGTGATTCCTAACAGGATCGGTTCCTACCAGAACCTATTGTAATTTCCTTAACTGGACAAGGCTCCTAACAGAGCGGACTTCTAAAGAGTTCAAAAAGCAACTTGTGGGTATTCATCCCCATCATGGTTTTTCCCAGTTGGGTTTCCACATGAAAATATGTGTGTCATGTGAAATGCTTTTGTCTTGTGATGCTTTGTTTTATCTGTTAAGCACATGAAGGTTCTATGTTTTATGCCTATCTATAAAACATACTGAACTCACTGTTGTGAATATCTAACGAATAAGTTTACTTGTTTATGCATAAGAATATAATGATACTGTAGTATTGAGCTAAGAGGAAAGCTTATTGAGTGACCGGTTCATGACTAACTGAGCTATAGTGGATGTTATCGGTTGCACTCTATTTTACCGGTATCCCTATTTGTCAGTCATTTGGAGTATTTGTTGTCAAACCAGTTTTGGACTATATTGTGTTGGTACTGATTCACCCCCCCCCCTCTCAGTACCGGTTTGGTACAAGATATTCATCATTGAGTTATCATCTCAAACTTAACAGGTTGAACCTCTCCATTGAGTAGCTTCAATATTCTTGATTTAAAAAAAAAATTGGGCTTTATACTAATCAAGAAATTTGATTAACTCATCTTTTGACAAATTGGGAAAATATTGCATAAATACTTCATCAATAATTTATTTTTCTTGTTTCATAGCTTCCTCCCATTTATTCAAAAGAATAGAATATAAAGAATTAGAAATATATTTTTCAAGATCATGTGGTAATCTATTGTAATAACATAAATGATCGATTACCTTTTGTACAATTTCTTCCTTTTGATCTTCATTGAATGAATCAAAATAATCTTTGACATTGCCAAATCTGTTTCTCCCTAATGTCTTTACCATTCACTCAAAATTAGTCTCAGGCTTGAAAGTTGAGAAATTAATAGGTGAAGTTGCCTTTTGCACTTCTTTTATTGATTTGACCACTTTACCAGTGTATTTCATTTTCATCGGTTCCTCCTCACTATCAGTACCCTCAGATTCTTCTTGAAGAATTAGTTTCTGACCTCTCTTCCTTGATGCAGTTTGCTTCTTCACATACACTTTAGGTTTTGGTTCCTTTTTGGTCTGGACACTTCATGTCACTCTTGTGCTTTTTGTTACTGGAGGTGCTTTCTCATCCTTCTTTCGTTTACCTTTACCACTTGTGATTGAGACACTATTGGTTTTAGGTTTTGAAGATTGCACTTCAACTGTATCTAGTCTAGCCTTCTTTTTATCCAAAGGAGATGCCAACAGGTTATTGGCATAACTGGTCAACAAGTCATAGTTGACCTCATAGCTCATGTCATCCATCTCTTCTTCTCTAGTCTCAATTGCTTCCATCAAACAAAAATCAGTGTCAACTGTGAAAATAATATCCTTAGCAAAGTGTTTCACCACATCCTCGGGTAATCTTACCCTCGTGCTCATTTTCTACTAGCTTCAAGCTCTCTAGCCATCTCAAATTATCTCATATCCCCCATGGTGGCTTCAAGGCTTCCTTCCAAGTGATTAGGCTTTAAATAATTTAGGCTCTGATACTAATTGATGGACTTGAAAAGCACTGAGAGGGGGGGGTGAATCAGTGACACCAAAAACAATACTAATTTAAACACTGACCGGTAGATACACTTAACAAGTTTGTTAAACACTAAGCATGAAATTAAAAATGATATTAAAGAATCCACAACAAATAAAACATCCACCATAACACAAGTGTTTATACATGGAAAACCCAAATGGGAAAAACCATGGTGAGATGGGACTCACAAGTTAACTATTTGCAGAAATAGATAACTCACCAGTTAGGGTCTCCATAAAGTTACTCTACTAGGAGTGAATCCTGTGAAAGATCCCAAAGATTAGTTAAAAGCTATACCCTGTTAAAGGTAGTACCCTGTTAGGAGTAACCTTGGTGGACTATTTTTTAATCCAAACTAATGGATTGCCTGGTTAGAGGATTTGAATAGTGAAGCTTCTTAGAGCTTACTCGATTAGAGGATTTGTCTATTGCAGTGACTAGAAAACAACAAATGGCGTGATCTAGTAGTAGCACAACTTGCTTGATTAGATCCTCTTCTCTACTCAAAACTTCTTTACCAACATACTCTAAAACTTAACACTTCTTTCTTTTCATCAAAACATATCTCCTTCGCTCATACATAAACAATTCATTGTGATGTCAATATATAGACATTTAGATTTCATGTCGGCCTTGATAAATCATATCACAATTTCCTAGGTGCAGTGTATTTGGTCAAATAATCATAACTCATCACAAAAATACTTCCAAACTTGTCAGTGAGGATAACTCATCACGACTAGTGATAACTCATCACACAATTAACTAATACCGGTTGGACCAACAGTACCAGTTGGAGTTAAACATATAAACTGTCTGACCTTCAATGCTCCTTAGATGATCTCTGCTGGATCTTTCTAATTGATGTCGAGTTATGAATATCCATATATAAACATATTAGCTGACTCTATGCATATATCAGTTGTTGCCATGTACTTGTTTGTAGTATAAATAACTTTGAAGTCACACTGGTAGACAATGTGAACATATGTGTGTGTATGTATTACATCAATGACAACTCATAGGTCATTACAATCATCATCAAGCCAAAATTCAGTAGATATTGCTTGAGTTAATAGAATGATTCTGTACACTTGGCTTCCCATCTGAAAGATATGTTCTTATGTAGTAGATAATTGAATGGTAAGACTTTTATCTGCTAGTTGGGCTATGAATCGCTTGATAGATTACAACCATCCCTGTAGAGATCTGGGTTGGCTAATGTTCCAGGGAGGTGGCATCTCCATGATGGCCTATACTTTCGATGGATCTACTTCAATGCCCTTTTCTGATACAATGTAGCCTAATAATTTACTTGATGTGACCCCAAAGATACACTTCTTAGGGTTTAGTTTGACCTTGAACTATTCCAATCTTTGGAAGATTTTATCTAATATGCCCAGTTATTCTACTCAGGTGAATGACTTAGCTAGTAAATCATCCACATAGTCCTCCATGAGGGTATGCATCATATTATGGAAAATTATTGTCATGGCTCTTTGATAAGTTGTTCTTGCATTCTTCAAGCCAAAAGGCATGACATTCTAACAATACAATCACCATGGATAGGTGAACGCAGTTTTATCTTGATCCTTTGGAGCAATTTCGATTTGATTGTAGCCAGAGAAACCATCCATTAATGATAGCATTGCATGGCCTATTGTTAGGTACACAATTATGTCAACGCTGGGAAAAGGAAAGACTTCCTTTGGACAGGCTTTGCTGACATCTCTAAAATCTGTGCATATTTTGATGCTTCCATCTAGTTTTGAAATTGGTACAATGTTTGAAATCCATTCAGCATAGTCTATAGGTTGAATGAATTCAGCGTCTAATAACTTCTTTAGTTCAACTTTGACCATTAATGCCACATGCAGATTCACCTTTCTTAATTTCTACTTGATTGGCTTAGCTCTTGGAGAAATAGATAAATGATGCATGATCAGGATTGGATTTATTCCAGGCATATCAGCATAGGACCAAGGAAAATTGATTTGCCTTTCTTCAAAGGAATTTGATAAAATCAGGTTGCTCTTCTTTTGTCAGTGATTCGGCTAGGTGGATTGCTTTGATTGTTGTTTCTGTACCAATGTTTATTGATTGAGTTGTCTCAATCAATATTGGTGACCTCTCTTGATAGTGTTTAGGAAGAGTGTCAAGTCTCTCATCCTTAGGTGGCTCAAAAAGGTTTTCACCCGTAGATGTGTCCTTTATTTTTACTTTATTGTGATCTAATACCTCCATTGACTGGTTTTTAGCATTAGATCGTTTGTTTCTTTTATTTTTGCAACTAAGAGAATTGGCACTCCCTTGATTGTAGACATCATTATCTTGTTCATTGGTAGATTATGTTTCTGGGTTGACTGTACATAGATATCAGACAATGGATTCATCATCTGGGAAAATTGGGATATCATGGTGTTCAAGTTCATCCCAATCTATGAGATCAGGAAATACAAGCGGTAAGGAGTCATTTGGTGGGTTGATATCAGCTACGGTAAGTGTCATGATAGAGGTAGCATTATAGTTGTTTGGGATGTCAGTTAGGTTAATGATATTGTCAAGGTCTTTGATGGTAGTATCTTCAATGTAGCCTTGTTCGTATTGTCGCTACTCATTCTCTCTAGCTTTGTAGATATGTCATGTTCTGAATTCAAGTAATTGAGACTCTGTGCCTTGTCCTTCCATAGAAAGGGATGTGTAGGATTGGATGGTATCCACCTCAATGTCTTTAGTGATATCTAAGCAACTATCCCATTCATATTCATTGGAGTTTGTTTCAGAGTCACTGTCCCAGGTTCATTCACTATAATTGATAGGTATGTTGTATGGAGAGAAAAGATCATTGATGATTGACACCATTTTGTTAGCTTGCTCTGATTCTGAATTAGAACCTTCCTATACTCTTTGTATTTGCTCATACACTATTTCTCTTTTGTGAGTGACAATTTCATTTGGTGATGGTTCTGCCTTGGTTTAATCAAGTTCCTGCACATGATGTACTTTTTTATAAGAAACTTCTTCCGTTTGAATGGATAACTCTTCTTGTTGTCGCTCTTGGTCTTGATTTTCTTGTTTAGTCCTTATGGTTCCTGCTACTTGGTGTAGTGCTTCTTTCCATGAGTTTTCATCATATTTATTCTTTGGTTTCCACTTAGGTTTTTTATAGTTGTTTTGTTTTTGTCAAGGCAATATTTTTTGCACATATCCTATTCCTGTCTTATCTTTTGTAAATTGTGATGGAGGTTGTATGGTTTCTGTAATGCCTTCTTGGCGCTTGCCAATAGGTCCTTTGCCATTGTATCCCATCTGTTGCATGATTCAAAATCCATTTCCATATTATTTTGTTGGTACAACCATGTCTAGGGTAGCAACTCTAGCTTCTTCTTCATACTTATATAGCCAACTAAGGATGTATTTCTCTTCTGATTGATTTGCTAGTGCACCCAATTGGATAAATTTTCCATAAAACTTGGTGATGGATTGTGCTGCTTGTCATGTTGATGTAGAAGGTTTCCCATGAGATTTAGGTGATGTTGGCAATTTTGATAGACACATGGATTCAAAAGAGTATTCCCCCATGCCTTGGTCCTTGATTTTCATTTTTTCCTTGAAGTCTATAGATAAAGACTTGAGTTCTTCTTAATGATTGGGTACCGAGGAGGCTTGGGCTTCCATGTTGTCTGGAACTAGGTTGTCTTGAGTTTTCCTCATAGCATTGCAATGCTAAAAAGGGTCATTGTCTGCTGATATAGAAATTTCTTGTCTGTTGTTTGGGAACTTGATGCATTGGTGATAGATTGAAGGCATTGCTTGCATTTTATTTATCCAAGGTTGACCCAATAGAATATTGTATGTTAATTCTATGTCCAATACTTGGTACATAGTGTCCTTTTGAATGGGTCCTACCTAAATAGGCAGTATTATTGTTCCTTTAGATGACCTTTCTTCATCATCATATGCCTTGATGGTGATTTTTTTGCTTGGATCAATAGACTGCTCAGTGAAGCCCAATGCACAGATAAGATTTAAAGTATAGATATTTAGACCATCTCCTCCATCTATTAACACTCTTTTTACTTGGTGTTTGTAGACTAAGACTTCAATGTGGAGTGGGGTGTTATGCAGATGATTCAAGGAAACATCATCGTGGACAGAATAAGATAGGTTATGTGGTCCTATCATATGAGCCACCATGGCTTGGAATCTATTAATATTCAGATCTTTAGGAACGTTTGTCTCCATAAGTGCTTTCTCCAAGATATCTTTTTGTTTTGGAGATAGCTTGAGTAACTCAAGTATAGATATCTGAGCAGCAGTTCTCTACAGTTGATCAACTAGGCTATATTGAGTCTTAGGGAGAGTTGTTGGTTGTGATGTGTTCCCTCTCAAGACATATTTTTGAGCTCTGGTAGTCACATTGATTGACTCATGTTCTTGGTTGTCCTTGATTTTAATGACATTCACTTGGTTATCATTTGTCACTATGTGATTGATGGTGTTATTATATGGGTGATTTATACGTGCTCCACTGATATCGTTTGATGATGAGGCTCATCCCTTGTTGTAATTTGGAAGAGGATTTTTAAAGGCATGATGGTCACCATTTTGTTTGAGCCCATCAACCGTTAAATCACCTCTATCAATTATATCCCGAATGATTTTCTTAAGCCTCATGCAATCATTTGTGTGATGTCCTTTGTTTTGATCAAAATCACAGAAATGCGAGTCATTCCACCAAGGTGGTTTGACCTTGGGTTCAAAGTTGTTCATGGTTGGTAAGGTGATAATTTTTTTTGCCAGGAGCTCTTGAAATGCCAATTCTAATTTTTTCCCTAAGGGTGTGTAGGTGTGTCTATTTGGGAAAGTGTTGTTGTTACCTCTCTGGTTTGTTTTATTCCCTTGGTTAGCATTGTTGCCTTGGTTATTGTTGTTGGTGTTTGAAATTGAAGGTCTTTGATTAGTATTTTATAGATAAGTGTTAGTGCCTTGATTAACACCCTTTTGATTTTTGTTAGATTGTGGATTACCTAATAAAGCTAATACTGGTTGTTTGGACTTCATATCATCAGTATCAACGCCTCCATCATTAACAACATTTTTGTTTCTTATCCAAAATCTGGATTTGTCTAAAGTGTTGTTGTTGTTTGGACTATTAAAGGAGTGAGTGTTGGTTGAGTTAGTTCCTTCCTTAAAGAAATTCAATGTTCCTTTCTTGATGCGGGCTTCTTCTACTTGGATTTTGTTTTCTATCACTAATACATTTGGCCTAAAATTCTGATGGAGAAGGTATATTGTGACCAAATTTGATTTTTTTTTTGAAAAAATGCCTTCATTTGTCGAAATTATGATGGTAATTCAACATTTGGTTTTGACGGAGTAGGAATTAGCAATGAAATTTGTGTTTTTTTAAAGAAAAAGTGTCTATGTTCATCGAAATTCCAACGATCATGGGGATTACTTAAAAAAAAAAAAAAAGACCAAGTCATTTGATAAACATTATTCCTGCCTCTTCGTCTCGTCGACCTCTGCCATCACAAAAAAATTAGGGGAGGGAAACAGTTCTGGATTGGGGTGCCACCAAGATTTGGTTGAAGAAAAAAGGTAGGGTAATCAACCAATTCATTCACAGGATGTTTTCTTGAAGAAAAAACTATCATGTTTGTGACAATGTGTCAAATTTGCTTGATGTAGTGATGAAATTGTTTGAATTTTTTTCATACAAATGCTCCACATCAGCCACAAATGATAGTTAGGGGGTTTAGGCATAAATACACTACCATTTTGGTAGACAGAAGAAAAGACAAGCCCTCAAAGTTGATTAATAACAAAGCCTTTGTCGTATCCACAACGACCCTTGTGACAGCTATAGAACAGTTGAAGGAAAATACACTCTTCATAAAGTGTGGTGGAGGTTTCCCCAATAAGATACTCATGGGGTGGTGGATTAACAACTTTGAGGGAGTGTAAGTATTATAACCCTCCTGAATGAATTAATTCTAGTTGAATGCATTGATTCTTCTCTAAAGATTTTTTTGTAATATGGGAGTCTTCTCTTCTTTGAAGGTTTAAGCTTAAATTTTATAGATTGGGTTCCCAATTCCTCCAATGAAATATAAAATTACGAACCCTTTATGTGGATCAATCTTGCCGAAGTTCTTGTGAAATATTGGAACATAGAAGTCCTAATTAAAATAGGAGATTCCCTTGGCTGCTTTGTGGGGATAGATAAAGATTTTCTTAATGGTAGGTCATGCTCAATGACTAAATTAGTTAGTGAGTTTGATTTGAATGTTGGGATCATGGAGGAATTGGAGATTATATTTAAGAATGAGATATGGTTTTACAAGGTTGTTGTAGAAATGGGTTGGTTTGAAGAATGGTGCCTCCCAAATAATAGCTCTAAAGCTAGATGCTCATTAGGAGAACCAAAAGAGTCATAGGTAGGGAAAAAAGGATTTTTAGTGCCCATAGATTAGAAGAACCATAATTAAATCTTGAACATCCTCAAGGAGATAGAGGTTGGTTATGCCAAAAAAGAATAAGGGGAAAGGAAAGAGCATTGCGATAGAGGAAGAAAACATGGAGGTTACTAAAAAGCATAAAATTTCTTTGCTATCTGAACAAGTGTCAACATCTCCAAGAAAACCCTCTAAGGTGGAAGGATACTGAATCCCTACTTAGAATTCCACACTAGTTAAATCCTAAGAACTCTAACAACCACTCCTATTAGGAGGAAAAGAACAATAGAAAATAGGGAGAGACTAGAGAATTGTTGGTCCCCTTATTAGGATATCAATGATTAGTTGATGAGGATAGCATGTGGGTGCTTGGATTTATTACAAAATGATAAATTAAATGATCCAAGGTTAGGGGAGGAAATTATAGAGGAAGATGGATTATAAGGAGAGGAGCACAATATTTTGTTTGACAATCTGTTAGAGCAAGATATTGAGGATAGTGAGGGATGGTTCCTAGATAAAGATGGTTATTAAATAAACACCTTCCAATAAATTTATCCTAGATTGAGCAAAGAGAAAATGAAAAGATATGAAATTGTTATATAAATTGAGAACCAAGGATGGTGAGGTATAGAGAAACTTTAAAAAAGTATTATTACTAAGATCATAGAAGGGTGGCCCACTTCCCTAGTGGGCAAGAAGCTCCTATCAAGGAATTTTAGGGGCTTTAATGCCCATAACAAACAACAATTGGTCAAGCATAGGATTGAGTTTGAAAAGGCATATATAATAATACTACAAGAAACCAAATTGTCCACATTAGAAATGAAGACATTTTCCAAGAAAGCAAAGAATGTGAAGCTGGGGGCGATCCAATTTGAAGGGGCATCTAGTAGCCTAGCTATCTTTTGGATCTCTTCTCCAATAGCTATGGAGAGGATAGAAAAGGGTGTAGCGTTAGGAGTTACTCTTCTTCTCTATAGTTTGTAATTGTATGGATTTGTCTCTAGCAAAATACCCTTTTCTCATTACATCTTTGGTTTATATTTTAATGCTATCCTACATATTTAGGACAAGAGGGTGGTTATTTTGAGGTTTAATTAGTCCCAAAGACACTTCACTTATTGGGTAGCTAGGAACAATCTTCTTGAGACTGGTTTAAGGAATGAGGCTTTTACCTAGAACAAAAGGAGGATGGGCTTTAGTAACATTATAGAGATGATCGATAGGTATCTCTTTTGCAAGGATTTGGCATCCTTCCCTTTTTGTATGGAAGCATCAATTATTCCTTGTTCTAGCTTAGATCACTGACTCATCTAGTTGAAACTTGTGGGTGACAAAAATATATGTAAGATTCCATTCAAATTTGAAAACATGTGGATGAAGGATACAAATTTCTTCAATATGATAATTGAATGGTTGGGTGAGGACCATTTCATAGGATCTAAGCTATTATGATTTGTCTCAAAATTGAAATCAATCAAACTAAAGTTACAACAACCAGGATAATGATCATTTCAAAAACATGCTTGAGTCTAAATAGGAGTTAGAGGAGAAGTTGATAGACTTAAATAAGGGATTGTTGAAGGATTGTTGAAGGATGGTATAGACTTTAGGGTTTCTTTGGAAAAGTATCTTATGAAAAAGGAGGTACATGGGAGGACACAAGAGGCATGAGAGAAGTTTGTAACTTTGATCTTCTAATTATGGTGGGGACTAGCCAACATAGGGTTATATGAGATGCACATGTTATGTATATGTTACTATCAAATAGAGAGTTCCCACAAGGTTTTAGAGTATGTGGACACCATCCTAGAATGTCAAAGTAGATAGTTGATATGTGGGTCTTTACCCTCCCAACCACTCAACATATGCCTTTAAGTACACAACCTTAGATACACAATTCAAAAAATTTGACATCATACCAATGGATAACAATTAGATCTAGGAATTGTCAACCTTGAAAAAAATATGAATTTAAACAACTAAAATTTGGACCATGCCCATTATCTAGCCTAAGGATAAAATAATATATGTGATTCTTATATGATAAAGAAACTAGCACATATGAATTTTTAAATCTTGCAAGATCAAACTGCAAATGGTCAAAAGGTAGGAATCTTATGTCTAAGACTTTTTTTGTGGAAGTTAGGGTGGTTGTCACCTATGTTGCCTTTACTCAATGAAATTTGTAGCAATTTGTTGAATCTTTACACCTCAAATTAATCATTGATAATGTTGAGTTGGTTGATGATAAGTGATGAAATGAGGGTAGAAACAAATACTAGCTCCCTCATCTTGTGTCTATGTCTATTTGGCTTGTGGTACACTAGGTTATCCTAAAGCAAGACATATGTCAAGGTTCGTATAAGAGTGTATGTGAGTGTAGTGTGTTTGCTATGTAGAATGTTTTTTTTTTTGAAGATTGATTACCAAAATAAAATCAAAGTACAAAGTTAGGTTACAATAATAGCGACCAAGTTGATTACTCCATCAAATACCCAACCAAGCTAAATTGCCTTAAAATTAGAAGAAGAAAAAAGAATCAGTTTATACGATTAAGAGTAACGTGTAGAGCTTCGAGTCAACATCAAATTACATCAATATTATATCATCTATTGACAACATATTCAAAAAGATAGATTGTAATAACTTATTAAGATTCATTATCACTATCATTATGTGGATTCTCCTCTTTCTCTTCATTCTCTCAATCTTCATTATTAGCTTCTTTGTCTTTTCCTTTTCCATTATTCTTAGGTTCAATCCTACTAATTTGTAAAGTATCAAATTATCTTCCAAGAGGTGCAAATATCCTCTCTCAACTAGAGAAATAAAAGTTTTGGTGAGCCATTTCTAGGTGTCTTATAGCTTCACCCCTCTTTAATTGATATTGGTGTTCTTTTTGGTATTTATTGTAGAAGTCTATATACTCTTCCTAGAATTTCTTCCCTATATTTCTTAGATCTTGGGGTCAATAGGCTATTAAATTTAAGTGCTAAGATGTTAAAAAAATTATTTTACTATAACCTGACTATGAATAAATAGTAACAGTAATGAAACACAAGACACAAGACACCAATACCTTGGGAAAACCTCCCTCTTGGAGGTGAAAAACCAAGCCTTAAACTATAAGATGTACTATATCAATGGTATGCAATTACAATATGACAAACATATCTCTGATTGTTGTCCTAATAGTAAGTTGCCAAGATGATAGATGATGCAGCCCTAACCAACAGTAGATTACCAAAGGAGCAGATCAACAAAAGATGGCTTCAACAGGATGAAGTAGAATCCTGACAACTTCGCTTAATAAGTCCTTGAGGTTTTCCAAAGTGCAGACCGGTAGATTCGCTAAGGATAGAAAAGTAGATTACTAACATAGAAGAGTAGAGATAGGAAGAGCAGATTGCATTTTTGCAAGTAATGAAAATGTGTATTATTTTATCTTGAAGTTGTTATATATATATATATATATCCTTCTTTTGGCGGTAGATTTTCTTAGGTCAGCTTGCAACAATATTAATTTATTGTTATATTGTCATTGATATTTACCACGTTGGACATTTGGATCCAGCCCAATGCCTTAGCATGTTAGATTTTGGGCCTAGCCCTATCACAAATTGAATTTCCTTTCCCACGTCACATTTGGGTCTAGCCCAATAATAGGTACATTGAAATAATGCATACATATATGATTTTTATAATCTGAACTTAGCTAATATTTTTTTCAACATAGGCAACATCCTAAATGTCTTCTTTATATATTGAAGATGAACCTTCATCCAATATCTTCAAGAATCTTCCTGTTGGCATCTTCAATGTAAATAATACCTATTCAATAATAATTAGCATTGTGAATCTAAGATTACACTCAATAAGAAGCCTCCCTTTACCTTGGAACACATTCTCATTCCTTCTCTTCCAAAGAAACCAAAGAATTTCAATAGACAATAAAATCCAAAAATAGTTAGACTTTTTACTCAGATTGTAGACATACCTAACAATAATTTCAAACCATGAGAAATTATCAACAATATTCCCACCTAAAATGTTATAACGATTGACAAGTAAATTTTAGAAACTTTGCAGAAGCAGAAGATACAAGATAAAGAGTTGTGTGCAAGTAAATTTCATAAAATAAAGCAAGCAAGCATTATCTTGAATGACATGGAAACACGCTCATCAGCTGCCCAAAAGAGAGCTATTGGAGAAAAGCAAAGGAAATTGTTAAAGGGTGATAAATACATAGAGAGTATGCAATACAAACAAACAATGTCTGGAGTGTGTGATGTGGTCTCTAATTTATGCTTGGAGGGACTAACTGGTTTTGGAGTTCTCGGGAAACCTATTGGGCCACGCTTGGAGTAAATCAATGTATTCATGCAAGGGCCACCTTTTTTCTATTATGAGAATGATGCTTTTGTTAGGTCCCGGTGATAACTGAGAGGGGGGGTGAATCAGTTATCTAAAAATTTAAACCAAAAACAACTTAATCAATTATTGCTTTAATACCGATGAGACAGTCTGTTATACTAGTGGATAGATTTAATAGATAAATGCAATACCGGTAAAGATTAATACATGAAACCAAAAGATAAAATCATCCACAACACATGACACCAATATTTGTACATGGAAACCCTGTAAGGGGAAAAACCACGGTGGGAAACCTTACCCACAATCAGATGATACTACTGTAGATAGTAAGTGTACATAAATGGGGTCTGCACATGCAGAAAGGCCAAGTGCCTAGAGCTCACTGCTCAAACACAAATGGGAGTCACACTGACTACAATTGGATGGTTAAATCCAATAAGAATGTACTACTTAAAATGGCATCTTCATATGTTGGATTCAGTACCGGTGTGATCCTAATATGCCTTCACAAAAACCTAGCTTTACCTTCAAATGATGTGTTCGTGTATAGCTCTGCTTAATCTCGCATATCCCTTCACTATATACCTTCTTCGCATTCCACACTTGCCCTTACAAATAAGATCTTACATTTATATCATAACCTAAGACCAATTATAGTAGGTCGGCTCTACAAGATATTACAAAAAAACATTTTACAAACAATATAATATCTGATGCAATAACCGATTGAACACATCGGCTTAATGCATTTACAACATTAATTAATCATCTCCATAGCGTGCCATGCTGATCTGAAAAAGATAAACCTACTGGTGTAACCCTGGATAACCTTGGACCTATTTGTCGGTAAATGCAAATATGCAAATATGAATATACCAATGATTAATTCATTAAGAAAAGATGTCCACATGATGTCTTCAACATTACCAAGTGTTTTCCATATCATTCCAAGTGTCGATGATCATTATATCCTACTGGTGTATCATATACCAGTAACTGTGCAATATTTACTCGCTTGCTGGTGAAAGTTGTTGGATCTCCAAAGTCCTAGTGTTTTAGTAGGTGTTGACATCCATGACAAAACCATACCAAAATACCAAAAATCTCCCCCTTTGGCATTGATGGCAACACAAGAAGGAAAAACCATCAAAGTGCCAAAACAGAAATGGCAAGTACCAAAAACCAACAATCTCAAAAAGGTCATAACTAGAAATCATAATCTCTCCTAAACAACAATCTCACCCCCTGGGAGAAACATGTGATTTCCAAAGATTTTCCATACCAATCTTTCCTCAAAAGATAATAAAGATAATGTGTTTTTCCATAGATATCTCTCCCCCTTTGACATCGAATGCCAAACTTACAGCATACCAATTGTTACATACAAAATAGCAACCAATTTCACTATACCAACTACTCCCCTTGAGAAGTACCTTCCTCATCAAAGCCGGAGTAAATTATATCTCTATTAATTTTGTCGGTTGATGATAGACATCAACTCTCTAAGTGTCTACCGGTGGGGGTATGACCCCAAGTTGTTCTCTAAGATACTCAAAATTCTCCTTAGGCAAAGGTTTAGTGAATATATCTGCAAGTTGCTCTTTAGTATTCACATAAACCAGTTGTATTTCTTTTGCTTCAACTTTTTCCCTTAGAAAATTCAGTTTGATAGAAACATGTTTTGTTTTAGAATGTAATGCCGGATTCTTAGATATATCAATTGCTGCAATGTTGTTACAATAGATAGTTACAGGTTCCTTACATTTCACCTTCAAATCTTTCAACATTTGTTTAAGCCAAAGTACCTATGTACAGTTAGTTGCTGCTGCAACATATTCTGACTCTGTTGTTGATAAGGATGTGCAACTTTGTTTCTTACTCAACCAAGAAACTAATCTGTTTCCAAGAAAAAATGCTCCACTGGTGGTGCTTTTTCTATCATCAATGTCTCCTACCCAATTTGCATCTGTGTATGCACATAGATCAAAATTTTCATCTCTAGGATACCATAATCCAAGATTTGGGGTGCCTTGTAAGTATCAAAAAATCCTTTTTACTGTTGATTCATGATTTTATCTAGGATTACTTTGAAATATTGAAACAATACATACTGCATTCATAATATCAGGTCTGGTTTGTGTCAAATACAGTAAACCTCCTATCATAGATTTGTACCTAGTTGGATTCACAGGTGTAGATTCATCCCTTTTTGATAATTTGTCATTTGTTGTCATAGGTGTGCTTACCGGTTTAGAGTTTTCCATCCCAAATTTCTTGAGTAACTCCTTTAAGTATTTTGATTGACTTAAGAATATACCTTTGATAGTCTATGATATCTGCAATCCTAAAAAGAATCTAATTTCACCAATCATAGACATTTCAAATTCTTGCTGCATTTTGATAGAAAAGTCTTTACACAATCCATCTTCTCCTCCAAATACTATATCATCAACAAAAACTTCAATAGCCAAGATGTCATCATTAGTCACTTTATAGTATAAGTTACTGTCAGCATTACCTTTAGAAAAACCAATCTTCAAAAGATACTTATCCAATCTTGCATACCAAGCTCTTGGAGCTTGCTTCAATCAATATAAAGCTTTCCTTAACCTTCATACCATATCTTTGTCATCTATCAAAGAAAATCCATCAAGTTGTTTAATATAAACTTCCTCTTCAAGATCTTTATTCAGAAATGCACATTTAATATCCATCTGATATACTTTGTAGTTCTTATGTGCTGCAAAAGCCAAAAATAATCTAACTGCCTCAATTCTAGCTACCGGTGCAAAGGTTTCATTGTAGTCAATTCCTTCTTTCTGAGAATATCCCTTACACACTAGTCTTGCTTTGTTTCTGATAACCTTACCATCTTCATCAAGTTTTTTTCTAAATACCCATCTGGTTCCAATTACATTTTTATCTTTAGGCCGGGGAACTAATGTCCAAGTGTTGTTTTTCTCAATTTGATCTAATTCTTCTTCCATAGCTTTAGTCCAATACTTGTCTTCACATGCCTCATTAACTGATGATGGTTCAATTTGAGAAATAAGACACACCTCTTCATTTGCTAATCTTCCTCTAGTCATAACTCCTTTATGCTTGTTTCCAATTATCTGATCTTCAAAATGATTCATTCTTACATACTGGAGTGTCTTTGTTTGTTGTGGTTCCTCAGTCACAGTGGAATTTTCAGATGATACCGGTGTAACTGGATCTTCACTCTATACCAGTGGATTTAGTGTAGGTTCATTTAAAATTTCTGTGGCCAGTTCAGAATCTATGTACCTTAAAGTTCCTCTGAATTGTTCATCAATTTTCACATTTGTAGTCTCAACAATTTTCTGCAATCTCTTATTAAAACATCTATATGCTTTACTCTTAGATGAATATCCTAAAAATATTCCTTCATCACTTCTAGGATCAAATTTCCCAATGTACTCATCTCTTCTAATGTAACATTTACTTCCAAATATTCTGAAATATTTAAGAGTAGGAGTAATACCAAACCATAGATCATGAGGGGTCTTCCGGTTTCACCTTTGATGTGAACTTTGTTAAATGTATAGACCACTATGCTTACTACTTTTCTCCAATATACATGTGGCAAGTTTGCTTCAGATAACATACTTCTGGCTGCATCCAAGATAGTTTTGTTTTTCCTTTCAACAACTCCATTTTGCTGTGGTGTCTGAGGTGCTGGTAGCTATCTTCTGATTCCATTCACTTCAAAAAATGCATTAAACTCCTTAGATGTAAATTATCCTCCTTGATCTGACCCTAAACAATTGATTTTCTTACCGGTTTCATTTTCAACCATTGCTTTGAACAGTTTGAACTTTCCAAGTGCTTCTGATTTTTCTCTGAGAAAAGTAACCCAACACATTCTAGAGTAATCATCAATGATTAGCATGAAATATCTATCACCTTGTAAGCTTTTAGTTCTAGTTGGACCACATAAATCAGTGTGAAATAAATCAAGAGCATTATTTGATTTTTCAGGAATACTTTTGAAACTAGTTCTAGCTTGTTTTCCAAATTGACATTCCTTACATATTGTATTCTGAGGTTTGACAACTTTAGGTAAATCTCTAACTGCCTTAGTAGTACTGATCTTTACCATGCAATCAAAT
Organism: Cryptomeria japonica; assembly: GCF_030272615.1. Classification (NCBI taxonomy): domain Eukaryota; kingdom Viridiplantae; phylum Streptophyta; class Pinopsida; order Cupressales; family Cupressaceae; genus Cryptomeria; species Cryptomeria japonica. The sequence goes on along the minus strand of NC_081405.1, from coordinate 342,320,323 downwards.
TTTACATGACAGAGTCTCTTGTGACATAACCAACTTTCATCTATATGTGCAATCAAGCATGTCTTTTCACTGTTATTCAAATGAAAGATATTACCTCTAGTCTGGTTACCGGTTGCAATTTCTAAGCTAGTTCTATTCATGATTTTGCATTTTTGATTCTTAAATTGTAATTGAAATCCTTTCTCAACTAATTGACCAACACTCAAAAGATTATGCTTTAAACCTTCAACATAGTAGACTTTGTCAGTGTTATGTTTACCATCAAGAGATATTGAACTATTACCTCTGATTTGACAAGCTTTGTCATCTCCAAATCTTACTAAACTACCATTGTATTCTTGAAAGTTCAAGAATTTTCCTTTATCTCCTGTCATATGATGTGAGCATCCGGAGTAAATGATCCATTCATCTTTTACCTCAATTTTAGCTGCCAAGGCTTGTTCTACCAGTTGCACTGCAGGTGCTAGTTGATCTTCTGTTATAGCAACAAAAACCCATCCATTGTCTGTCGGATCTTCATCAGAATCATCAGTCACTCCTTCATCAGCTATATAACAAGATTTGTCCTTATTCTTCTTGAATCTGTATCTCTGATATTCAGGGTTAGGCTTGTATGTCCTTCTAGCTTCTTCTCTTAGTCTAGCATGTCTGTTAGGGCATCTAGAAGCCATATGACCAATCTTATTGCAGTTAAAACATTTAGAAGGTGTTTTACCTTCATACTTACTTCCAACTAGACCTTTAGGCATTTTTCTTGCAAATAGTGCTTCAAGTTCTTCATTTTATTTCCTGCTTTCCTCAAGTTCTCTTGCATAAAAGGCTTTCCAATTAGATTTGTCAAATGATGATGCAGATGAAGTTCATGCTTTGAAATCTAAATCTATCTTTATAGTAGCAACAGGACCAAATTCCTCAATTTCAAAGGCTGAAAGTTTTCCAATCAATGTATCCCTAGTTACTGATGTATTAGGCATTGCTCTTAGCTCATTTATTGCAGTAACCTTCATTTTGTATGCCGGTGGCAATCCTCTTAAAACTTTTGAAACAATTTCATCTTCACTTAGGGTTCCTCCACAACATTTTATACCTAAAACAATTTCATTTTCTCTTTCCATAAAAGCATAAATTCTTTTATCTTCTTCCATTTTCAGATGTTCATACCTAACCCAAAATCTTTCAAGTTTTGCAATTTTGATTGTGGAATCTCCTTCATTTAGTGTTTCCAAATGTTCCCAAATATCTTTAGTAGTAGACCTATATGATAGTCCCATGATTTGCTGATCTGATAATGTGCTCAAAAGTGCTTCTCTTGCTTTGCAATCATTTTCCTCATCTTTTGCCAAGTTAGCTGGACTGTGCTAACCTGGTACAGCAGTAGTATAACCATTCTTTGTAACTTCCCAGATGTCTTTTCCAATGCAATTTAGATGTGTCTCCATTCTAATTTTCCATTTTCCATAGTTGGTTCCATCAAGTTTAGGACTGTCCTTCCTAAAATAGTTAGTAGACATTGGATCTCCTCAAGTTGTTAAACTTCTACAAAAGAGGACTAGGCTCTGATACCAATTGTTAGGTCCCAGTGATAACTGAGAGGGGGGGTGAATTAGTTATCTAAAATTTTAAACCAAAAACAACTTAATCAATTACTACTTTAATACCAGTGAGATAGTCTGTTATACCGGTGGACAGATTTAACAGATAAATGCAATACTGGTAAAGATTAATGCATGAAACAAAAAGATAAAATCATCCACAACACATGACACCAATATTTGTACGTGGAAACCCTATAAGGGGAAAAACCATGGTGGGAAACCTTACCCACAATTAGATGATACTACTGCAGATAGTAAGTGTACATAAATGGGGTCTACACATGCAGAACGGCCAAGCGCCACAAATGGGAGTCACACTGACTACTATTGGATGGTTAAATCCAATAAGAATGTATTTCTTAAAATAGCATCTTCATATGCTGGATTTAGTACCGGTGTAATGCTAATATGCCTTCACAAAAACCTAGCTTTACCTTCAAATGATGTCTTCATGTATAGCTCTGCTTAATCTCACATATCCCTTCACAATATACCTTCTTCGCATTCCACACTCGATCTTACAAATAAGATCTTACATTTATATCATAACCTAAAACCAAATTTAGTAGGTCGGCTCTACAAGATATTACAAAAAAACATTTTACAAAAAATATAATATTCGATGCAATAATCGATTGAACATGTTGGCTTAATGCATTTACAACATTAATTAATCATCTCCATAGCGTGCCATGCTGATTTGGAAAAGATAAACCTACTGGTGTAACCCTAGATAACCCTGGACCTATTTGTCGATAAAAGAAAATATGCAAATATGAATATACCAATGATTAATTCATTAAGAAAAGATGTCCACATGATGTCTTCAACATTACCAAGTGTTTTCCATATCATTCCAAGTGTCGGTGATCATTATATCCTATTAGTGTACCATATACTAGTAACTGTACAATAGTTATTTGCTTGCCGGTGAATGCTGTTGGATCTCCAAAGTGCTAGTGTTTTAGTAGGTGTTGACATCAATGACAAAACCATACCAAAATACCAACAACTTTTGCACCGAAGGATATTTGGAAGATAGTATCCGAAACTTTCTATGGTGTGGAACCAGAGTTGGTGGACTCGAAGTACTTTTCAGCTTCTAGAAGACCAAAAGATAATGTACACAATCTCCCAATAGAAAGGTGATTTCAAGCATTACCTCTTCCCCCCATGACTATTCTGTTAGGTCCCAGAGGCAACTGAAAGGGGGGGGTGAATTAGTTGTCTAATAAATTTAAACTAAAACAACTTAACCAATTAATCACTTAATACCGATGGACAGATTTAACTAATAATTGCAATACCTGTAAAGATTAATGCATGAAACAAAAAGACAAATTCATCCACAACACATAACACCAATATTTGTACTTGGAAACCCTATAAGGGGAAAAACCACGGTCATAAACCTTACCCACAATCAGATGATACTACTACAGATAGTAAGTGTACATAAATGGGGTCTGCACATGCACAAAGACCAAGTGCCTAGAGCTCACTGCTCAATCACAAATGGGAGTCACACTGACTACGATTGGATGGTTAAATCCAATAAGAATGTACTGTACAAAATAGCATCTCCATATGTTGGATTCTGTACTGGTGTAGTTTTGAAATGCTTTCACAAAACCTAGCTTCACCTTCAGATGATGTCTATGTGTATAGCTCTACTTAATCTCACATATACCTTCTTACAAATCCTTTTCGCATTCCACGCATGATCTTACAAATAAGATCTTACATTTATATCATAACCTAAGACCAATTTTAGTAGGTCATCTCTACAAGATATTACAATAAAATCATTTTACAAACAATACAATATTCGATGCAATAACCGATTCAACATGTCGGCTTAATGCATTTACAACAATAATTAATCATCTCCATAGCGTGTCGTGCTGATCTGGAAAAGATAAACCTGCCAGTGCATAACCTAGACCTATTTGCCGGTAACAACAAATATGCAAATACAAATATCCCAATAACCAATTCTCCAAGTTAAGATGTCCAAACAATGTCTTCAACATTACCAAGTGTTTTCCATGCCATTCCAAGTGTCGCTGATCATTATATCCTGCCGGTGTACCATATACCAGTGACTGTACAAAAGTCACTTGCTTGCCGGGGAATGTTGTTTTTTCTCCAAAGTGCTAGAGTTTTAGTAGGTGTTGACATCAATGACAAAACCATACCAAAATACCAACAATCTCCCCCTTTGGCATTGATGGCAACACAAGATGGAAAAACCATCAAAGTGCCAAAACAGAAATGCCAAATACCAAAGTCCCAACAAAAATCCAACAATCTCCTAAAAGTAACAATCTCTCCCCCTGAGAGTAACATGTGTTTTTCTGTTATACCTATTTTTCCATACCAATCTCTCCCCCTTTGACATCAAATGCCAAAGTTACAACAAAACCAAGTTCATATACAAAATACCAATCAATTTCAATATACCAACTACTCCCCCTGAGAAGTAGCTTCCTCATCAAAGCCAGAGTAAAAAGATTTCTCTGTGAATTCTGTCAGTTGATGACAAGTACCAACTTTCTAAGTATCTACTGGTGGGGGTATGACCCCAACCTGTTCTCTAAGATATTCAAAGGTCTCTTTAGGCAAAGGTTTAGTGAAAATATCTGCAAGCTGCTCTTTAGTATTTACATAAACCAGTTTTATTTCTTTTGCTTCAACATTCTCCCTTAGAAAATTTAGTTTGATGGAAACATGTTTTGTTTTAGAGTGTAGTACCGGATACTTAGATATATCAATTGTTGTTGTGTTGTCACAATAGATAGTTATAGGTTCCTTGCATTTTACCTTTAAATTTTTCAACATTTGTTTAAGCCATAGTACCTGTGTATAGTTAGTTGCTGCTGCAACATATTCTGATTCTGTTGTTGATAAAGATGTACAACTCTGTTTCTTACTCAACCAAGAAAGTAGTCTGCTTCCAAGAATAAATGCTCCGCCAGCGGTGCTTTTTCTATCATCGACATCTCATGCCCAATTTGCATCTGTGTATGCACATAGGTCAAAGTTTTCAACTCTAGGATAACATAATCCAAAATTTGTAGTGCCTTGTAAGTACCAGAAAATCCTTTTTACTGTTGATTCATGATTTTCTCTAGGATTACTCTGAAATATTGAAACAATAAATACTACATTAATAATATCAGGTCTTGTTTGTGTCAAATATGGTAAACGTCCTATCATAGATTTGTACCTTGTTGGATTAATAGGTGTAGATTCATCCCTTAAAGATAGTTTGTCATTTGTAGTCATAGGTGTGCTTATCGATTTAGAGTTTTCCATCCCAAATTTCTTAAGTAATTATTTTAAGTATTTGGATTGACTTAAGAATATACCTTTGTCAGTCTATGAAATCTGTAATCCTAAAAAGAATCTTATTTCACCAATCATAGATATTTCAAATTCTTGTTGCATTTTGATAGAAAAGTCTTTACACAATCCATCTTCTCCTCCAAAGACTATATCATCAACAAAAACCTCTATAGCCAAGATGTCATCATTAGTCACTTTATAGTATAAGTTGTTGTCAGCATTACCTTTAGAAAAAACAATTTTCAAAAGATACTTATCCAATCTTGCATACCAAGCTCTTGGAGCTTGCTTCAATCCATACAAAGTTTTCCTTAACCTACAAACCATATCTTTGTCATCTGTCAAAGAAAATCCATCAGGTTGTTCAATGTAAACTTCTTCTTCAAGATCTCCATTCAAAAAATGCACATTTAATATCCATTTGATATACTTTGTAGTTCTTATGTGCTGCAAAAGCCAAAAATATTCTAACTGCCTCAATTCTAGCTACTGGTGCAAAGGTTTCATTATAGTCAACTCCTTCTTTCTGAGAATATCCCTTACACAATAGTCTTGCTTTATTTCTGATAACCTTACAATCTTCATTAAGGTTGTTTCTAAATACCCATTTCATTCCAATTACATTTTTATCTTTAGGTCGAGGAACTAATGTCCAAGTGTTATTTTTATCAATTTGTATGAATTCTTCTTCCATAGCTTTAGTCCAATATTTGTCTTCACATGCCTCATTAACTAATGATGGTTCAATTTGATAAATAATACATACCTCTTCATTTGATAATCTTCCTCTTGTCATAACTCCTTTGTATTTGTTTCCAATTATCTGATCTTCAGAATGATTCAATCTTACATACCGGGGTGTCTTTGTTTGTTGTTGTTCCTTAGTCATAGTGGAATTTTTAGATGATACCGGTGTATCTGTATCTTCATTCTATATCGGTGGATTTAGTGTAGATTCATTAGTTAGAATTTTTGTTGCCGGTTCAGAATCTATGTACCTTGAAGTTCCTCTAAATTGTTCAACAATCTTTACATTTGTACTCTCAACAATTTTCTGCAATCTCTTGTTAAAACATCTATATGCTTTACTCTTAGATGAATAACCTAAAAGTATTCCTTCATCACTTCTACAATCAAATTTCTCAATATACTCATCTCTTCTAATATAACATTTGCTTCCAAATATTCTAAAATATTTAAGAGTAGGAGTAATACCAAACCATAGTTCATGAGGGGTCTTGCCAGTTTCACCTTTGATGTGAACTTTGTTTAATGTATAGACCGATGTAATTACTACCTCTTTCCAATATACATGTAGTAAGTTTTCTTATGATAACATACTTTTAGCTGCATCCAGGATAGTTCTTTTTTTCCTTTCAACAACTCCATTCTGTTGTGGTGTCCGAGGTGCTAATAGTTGTCTTTTGATTCCATTCACCTCACAGAATGCATTAAATTCTTTAGATGTAAATTCACCCGCTTGATCTGATCTTAGACATTTGATTTTCTTACCGGTTTCATTTTCAACCATTGCTTTGAACAATTTAAACTTTCCAAGTGCTTCTGATTTTTCTCTGAGAAAAGTAACCCAACACAATCTATAATAGTCATCAATGATTAGCATGAAATAATTATCACCTTGTAAGCTTTTAGTTCTAGTTGGACCACATAAATCAGTATGAATTAAATCAAGAGCATTATTGGATTTTTCTGGAATACTTTTGAAACTATCTTTAGCTTGTTTTCCAAATTGACATTCCTTACATATTGTATTGTGAGGTTTGACAATTTTAGGTAAGTCTCTAACTGCCTTAGTAGTACTAATTTTTACCATGCAATCAAAGTTTACATGACAGAGTCTCTTATGCCATAGCCAACTTTCATCAATGTGTGCAATCAAACATGTCTTTTCACTGTTATTCAAATGAAAGATATTACCTCTAGTTTGATTACCGGTAGCAATTTCTAAACTAGTTCTATTAATAATTTTGCATTTCCCATTTTTGAATTGTAGCTGAAATCCTTTCTCAACTAATTGACCAACACTCAAAAGATTATTCTTTAAACCTTCAACATAGTAAACATTGTCAGTATTATGCTTACCATCAAGAGATATTGAACCCTTACCTTGGATTTGACAAGCTTTATCATCTCCAAATCTCACTAAGCCTCCATTATATTCTTGAAAGTTCAAGAATTTACCTTTATCTCTTGTCATATGATTTGAGCATCCTGAATTAATGATCCATTCATCCTTTACTTCAATTTTAGCTGCCAAGGCCTGCTCTACCGGTTAGACTATAGGTGCTAGTTGATCTTATGTTATAGCAACAAAAACCCATCCATTGTCTATTGGATCTTCATCAGAATCATCAGTCACTCCTTCATCAACTACATAACAAGATTTGTCTTTGTTCTTCTTAAATCTGTATCTCTGATATTCAGGGTTAGGCTTGTATGTCCTTCTAGCTTCTTCTCTTAGACTAGCATGTCTATCAAGGCATCTTGAAACCATATGACCAATCCTATTGCAGTTAAAACATTTAAAGGGTGCTTTACCTTCATACTTACTTCCAATTGGACCTTTATGCATTTTTCTTGCAAATAGTGCTTCAAGCTCTTCAAGTTCTTCATTTTCTCTCCTACTTTCCTCAAGTTCTCTTGCATAAAAGGCTTTCTAATCAGATTTGTCAAATGATGATGATTTTGATGCTTGAAAGGCTAAATCTATCTTTATAGTAGCAACATGACCAAATTCCTCAATTTCAAAAGCTGAAAGTTTTCCAATCAATGTATCCCTAGTTACTGATGTATTAGGCAGTGTTCTTAACTCATTTATAGCAGTAACCTTCATTTTATATGCCAGTGGCAATCCTCTTAAAAATTTTGAAACAATTTCATCTTCACTTAAGGTTCCTCCACAACATTTAATACCTAAGACAACTTCATTAACTCTTTCCATAAAAGCGGAAATCGTTTCATCTTCTTCCATTTTCAGATTTTCATACCTGACCCAAAAGCTTTCAAGTTTAGCAATGTTGACTGTGGAATCTCCTTCATTCAGTGTTTCCAAATGTTCCCAAATAGCTTTAGCAGTTGATCTATCTAATAATCCCATAATTTGTTGATCGGTTAATGTGCTCAAAAGTGCTTCCCTTGCTTTGCAATCATTATCTTCATCTCTTCCTAAGGTAGGTGGATTAGGCTGACTGGGAGTAGCAGCAGTATAGCCATTCTTTATAACTTCCCAGATGTCCTTTCTAATGCAATTCAGATGTGTCTCCATTCTGATTTTCCATATGCCATAGTTGGTTCCATCAAGTTTAGGATTGTCCTTCCTGAAATAGTTAGTAGCCATTTGATCTCCTCAAGCTGTTAAACTTATGCAAAAGAGGACTAGGCTCTGATACCAATTGTTAGGTCCTGGAGGTAACTGAGATGGGGGGGTGGAGGGGTGAATCAGTTGTCTAATAAATTTAAACTAAAACAACTTAACCAATTAATCACTTAATACTGGTGAACCATTCTATTATATCGGTGGACAAATTTAACTGATAATTGCAATACCGGTAAAGATTAATGTATGAAACAAAAAGACAAAGTCATCCACAACACATAACACCAATATTTGTATGTGGAAACCCTGTAAGGGGAAAAACCACAGTGGCAAACCTTACCCACAATCAGATGATACTACTACAGATAGTAAGTGTACATAAATGGGGTTTGCACATGCAGAAAGGCCAAGTGCCTACAGCTCACTGCTCAATCACAAATGGGAGTCACACTGATTACAATTGGATGGTTAAATCCAATAATAATGTACTGCACAAAATAGCATCTTCATATGTTGGATTCAGTATCGATGTAGTTTTGAAATGCTTTCACAAAACTTAGCTTCACCTTCAGATGATGTCTATATGTATAGCTCTGCTTAATCTCACATATACCTTCTTACAAATCCTTTTTGCATTCCACACATGATCTTACAAATAAGATCTTACATTTATATCATAACCTAAGACCAATTATAGTAGGTCAGCTCTACAAGATATTACAATAAAATAATTTTACAAACAATACAATATTAGATGCAATAACTAATTGAAAATGTCGGCTTAATGCATTTACAACAATAATTAATCATCTCCATAGCATGTCATGCTGATCTAGAAAAGATACGCTTGTCGGTGCATAACCTGGACCTATTTGCCGGTAACAACAAATATGCAAATATGAACATGCCAATAACCAATTCTCCAAGTTAAGATGTCCAAACCATGTCTTTGACATTACCAAGTGTTTTCCATGCCATTCCAAGTGTCGGTGATCATTATATCCCGCTGGTGTACCATATACCGGTGACTATGCAAAAGTCACTTGCTTGTCGGTGAATGTTGCTGGATCTCCAAAGTGCTAGAGTTTTAGTAGGTGTTGACATCAATGACAAAACCATACCAAAATACCAACATATTCAGGAAGCACTTCCTTAGACAAAGGACTATTGGCCTCTATGGGATCAAAGAAAAAAATTGAATTGCATAGACTCTAGACGATGTGGTAGTGTCCTTCTTGAATAACTCTATACTAGAATTGAAAATTCATGAGGGAAATTGCAAGATAGTGAACGAAAATACATTCTTCAAAAGTGAGAAGAATGGTACTTGGTTTGGGTGGGGCTAGGTCAGGTGGCTCCTCTAGAGGTTGATGAGATAGAAATTATATTAGGATTTGAAAAAGATCACACGCGTGGAACTTCTTGTGCGACTGATCGATTGCACTGTTTGGGTAATGCATTCCAAATAGATACAGTTGCATACCATTTATCTATCTTGAAGTCATTTTATCTTAATGGCATTAAATTTCTTTCTATATTTTTTAGTATTGGTGGAGCAGAGGTTGCCTTGCATCGACTTGGGATACATTTAAGTTGTGTTGTATCTGTGGAAATATGTGAAAAGAACAGGCTTGTCCTTATAGTTGGTGGACAAAAACCCAACAGACAGGTAGGTTGATTCAGAGGGAAGATGTCCAAGATTTGAATATAGAAGTATAGGAGGACTTAGTAGACAATGCTTTCAATGACTTTTGAAGATCTCAATAGATGTCTTTAGGTCTCAATGGATAAAATGCCACTTGACACATGTTGTTTACCTATTTCATCCACTGAGACCTAAAGACATCTACTAGGATCTTCAGAAGTCATTGAAAGCATTGTCTACTAAGTCCTCTAGTACTTCTGTATTCAAATCTTGGACATCTTCCCTATGAATCAACCTACCTGTCTGTTGGGTTTTTGTCCACCAACTATTAAGGAAAAACCTGTTCTTTTCACATATTTCCACAGATACAACAAAACTTAAATGTATCCCAAGTCAATGAAAAGCAACCTCTACTCCACCAATACCAGAAAATAGAGAAAGAATGTTATGTTAGGAATCCCACAGATACTGAGAGGGGGGGGTGAATCAGTATCTGACTGGTATATAGAATTTCTTAACTTAAAACATGCAGAGCATAATATAACAGTGTACCAATATGCAAGAAATAATGCAATAAACAAAATCAAGAACATCCACATGAAAAGCACACCATAACACAAGATTTTAACGAGGAAACCCGGTGTGGGAAAAACCTCGGTGGGATTTGTGACCCACAATATTCACTCACTGGCCAATAAGAGAATATTACTTACAATAGGGGCCTGCACATGCAGGAAGGCCAACTACCTAGAGCTCACTGCTCAATGGGAAGTCTCACTGACTTACAATGAGGATTTTACAAATCCAATATCTTGTACTGCTTTACAATAGCATCTTCAATGCTTGATCCAGTACCGGTTGCTACTCTACTGCTTACATAAATCCCTTAACCTATATTTCGCATAATAGGTCTGCCTAATATTTTTCCTTATTACTTACATCTCCTATATCAAATGTCTACAATGATCTCTTTTATATATAAGAGTCATTTTACAATTTTCCAAGTCGGCTTACAAAGTTTTACAATAACAAACAAAATATAATATAACAAAATCCTATCGGCCTTTGTGCCGATATACTTCCTTTCTTCTGTGTTGGTGCTAGTGTAGAGTGTGATCTGCTGATGCCGGTATAATGCCTTTGTCAGTGCCATAGGATTGCAAGGTTTCCATCAATGATAAAACCTTCAATCACATACAATGTCTCATTGGAGTGTGCATATGCCAACAATCTCCCCCTTTGGCATTGATGGCAACACTCATGAGAAATTTCAAAAGTGTATCCAAAAATGTGAAGTCCAAAAATGTGTGCTCCCCCTGAGCATATGATTCCTATGATATTTGAATTTTCTCATACCACTACTCCCCCTTTGGCATCAATGACAAAGGTTGTCAAGATGTCAGTAGAGTTTGTAGTATCAACCTTGTAACTGGGTAGTTACAATTTGAAATAGATCCGCCAAAATCAAGTTTATATTCTCCATAAACTTTTTGCTATCCTTTATTGTTGTCTTTGTTCCCTTCACTATACCGGTGAGATGTTGCAAATGCTTTGTCGGTGTTTTCTTTCCCTGTATTAGTGCCTCAGATACTTCCTTCCATAGCGATGCTAGATAGTCCAATCTTGGACTTAGTTTTGATCTCAAATGTTTTGCCTTATTCACTATTCTTTCTTTCTCTCTTTCCAATTTAAGTAATTCTTCTTCAAAATTTGTTATCTTCTCCTCAAAAACTGATAGTGTATCAGGTGAGTTGACAAAACTATCTGCAAGTTTATTGATCTCATCCTGTACCTTGCTCATTTTCTTGTCTATATCTACAGTCAAAAGGTTTATTTTACAGGTATCTTTGTACAGATTTTTGTACTCTTTCAATAAATTACATAATTTTGGTAGAAGTGTGTCAAAATCTCTGTTACACTTCTTTACTTGCTCATTAAATATTTTCTATTTTTCAACTTCTACTTTATCCTTCAATGACTCTTCTTTTATTTTCTCAATGTTTTCTGAGATATATTTACACAGTGTATCAAGTTGTCCTAAAGAATCTTTATTGTCTATATTACAGTTGGGAGCAATTACCTTCAAAATTGGTATGGTATCATCAATTTCTTTGTAAGCTTGTGAGCTGCAGTTGGTTATTTTCTTGATTGAGTCTAATAGTACCTCAGTCACATTAGTTGATTTGTAGCCTGATGATGAATCAACAATCTGAGTACTGGTGGAAGCAACCAGGCTTGTATTGACCTCTGGTAGGTCTGTTTGTGTTTGCATTTCTTTAAGCAATGGTTTTTCTACTTCACTAGTTGCCGGTGGTACTATTTCCTTATGTACATGTTCCTGTTGTTGTTGTTGTTCCTGTTCTGGAGCCTTTTGCTCTATTTGTTCCTCTATTTGTTGCATTGCGTCAGTCTGAGTCTGAGTCTCTACTTTTTGCTCTTTATCTTCTGTCGGTTTCTCCTATATGTTATCAGTTTCCTCAGCTATTGGAGGCTCACTAGCCATATCAGTCTTATAAGTTGTATCTTTGTCTACCACTATGTTGATCTTTTGAGTATCAACATCCACAGTATACAAAACTTCAGGATTAGGATTATCATCCTTTGCATCCATACTCTCAGCTACCAGTTGATCTTCTATAGTTGTTGTTTTTACCGATGGAGTAATTAAAGGAGGTGGGGGTAAGTTGTCTCTAACCTTGATACTAGGTGGTGCACCAAATTTACCTTTACCCTTGTCTCTATCTTTCTGATAAACTTTTATGGGTTTGGGGTTCCTGTACTCTTCTTGTTTTTCTTTCTCAACTAGGAATATGTCCCATCCATTTTCTGTCTCCTCAGTCACCTCATTAATTCTTCCAACCATTAAAGAAATGTGCCGGTGTGTAGTAGAAAATACTGTTCGGTTGGCCTGAGCAATTAGTTCATCAATTTCTTTGGGTGAGTTTACCAGATATACAACAAGTAGCTTTTCAATCTTTATTTTCTTATGTAGTTCTATTACTGCTTGTCTTCTTGCTTCTAATCTTTTAAATAGCTCATCTAGAATTTCATTGACTACTTCCATCAAAAACTTCTTGTACATATCCATATGCAATATAACACTATTTTCAACTTGCTCTTTTTCATCAGCTGTTAAGGTGTCATATATTTTCTCTATGTTCTTCATTTTACCTTCCTCTATGATTTCACTCAGCAGTATATCAAGAGGGGCCAAGTCTTTGTTTGTCCTCTTCTTCTTCTTGGGTGTCAGTTTCTTCTTTGATGTGGCCTTTCTTACCGGAGATCTCACTGCTTGTTGTTTTTGTCTTGTCCTCTTGGGTGAGGGTGTGGTTGCCGGTGAGGGATCTCTTTTCCTTACAACTCTTTTGAAAGTTGCAGGCATGTCACTCCCTGAAGAAGTACCTACTGGTGATAGGTGAGTTTCAGGTTGTGGAGTTGCTAGCTCATCCTCTATTATACTAGTTTTCTTCAATACATCTTCTTTGATGGCTTTTGCTTGTCTGTAACCTTTCCTCACAACTGCCTCAACCTTTTTCACTCTTTTCTTTGATTTTATTTGGCTTTCAATGGTTTTTGCACTGCCAAATACTTCTTCCTTAGGTTCTTTGGGGGCTTCCAAAAGTGCTTTAGCATATGTTTCAACTATGTGATCATCTGTTTCATAGCCCATCTCAATTACCCAAACTATCCTAGGGATGATTGGTTCCATCCAAATTTCATCTTTCTTGATGACAAAGGATATCTCATCTTTGTATTTGTTGACAATCTTTTGTGATAACCTTATTCTTTTCTTCATTTTGGCCTTTAATGCTTGAAAGAAGTCATTAATATTGTTTTCCTTGTTTTCACCCATATTATAGAATAGTTTTGTTAACTGTTTGCCTACCAGTATATCATATCCAAGTTCTTTGTAGCCTATACCAGGAACATGTTTTGTTATCTGTAGCATCAGACATACTAATAGATTTCCAAACCTGAAAGTTCCTTTCTTGTCCTTCTTGATCTTTCCAAGGTTGTCAATTAATTCATCTTTTAACCACTCACATACATCAATTTTTGCATTATCTGTGACCATATCATAAGCACTCTTAATGCATAAACTTGAAACTAAATTGAGTCTATTTGCATGAGTAGCTTTATATCCTAATATCATGCTGATAAATCTCACATTAATGTCTGTTACATCATTAACTCTTAGGGACCTCTTGTCGAATGTTGCACCAGTTAGGTTTGTATCTAGGTCATTGGATACCTTCTTGGTTTTATCTGGTCTTTTACCAGTGGTCGGTAACCCTATGATGGCTTTCATAGCTTCCTTGGTGATTTTGTGGACTGCATCTAACCAGAAAAACTCACCATGTACCCTGCTTAAGACTATCCTAATCACATCCTTGGGAAATTCAGGAATGCTAAGGATCTTTGTAAATCCTAGGGTCTCAATGATCTTGTGTTCATCTTTTACATTGTCGGTTTTATCACATATCACAGTTTTAAACATGGTTTTAATTTCTTCATCTCCTAGTTCCTCAATGTTGTTGTGGGTGTACATTTTGGGGTCTTCAGCATAAATAACTCCCTTAGGAATTTGAGAAAAATCACCTAAGGTATCATCTTTCTTTGCTACCTCGGGAACTAACTGAAATACGGGCCTAGGTCTTTTTATCACTTCAACAATAGTAGGGTTAGCTATATATTCAATTGCAGAGGTGGATGCCATGATTAAATACCTTTTACTGCCTTAGGATGGATGATTGCTTGGAGTGTTCTTGCTTCTTGCTCGAAATGCCTTAGCTCAGAATCTTCACACTCTTCGTAAGTTTTAAATCTCGGTGAAATGAAATGGAGCCAAAACCTTGATTTTATAGTGTCTTTTCACCATCTACCACATTAATTACATGCTGGTTAAGTATTCACTTAACATTGTTTGCCGGTAATAAGTAATTCCCGACTTCTTATCTCTAACCGAGGGAATAATAGCACATATGTCAATAGATTGCCAAACCCTCAAGGAAATTTTCTTCAATTAGATGAAGAACTTCCTGCCGGTGGAGCACTGATCTGTCCTTCTGGTGAAGCATCACTCTATTCTGTCGATGAAGCATTGGTTTGTTCTACCGGTGGAGGAGTATTCCCAATATTTAGATCAACTTTTCTAATCCATTGTTTAGAGAATTCTTGCTTAACCTCTTCAAATTTTTCTTTATCTTTCAAGCTAGAAATTTTGTTGTCTACCGATGTTCCTTTACTTCTACAGAATTTAGCAATATGCCCAATCTTATTACATGCATAACAAGTTACATTATTTTTCTGAATAGCTTTTCCATAACCTATGCCGGTTTGTGTTCTGCATTGATTAGATAAATGTCCAAATCTTCCACAAATATAACATCTCACATTCATTCTGTAGTTTTCAGAATTGTGACCTAATTTGTTGCATTTAGAACATTGACTAGTGGGTGTGTTGATATTCTGATAATTTCTAGATCTACATTCATTTTCTCTATGACCATACTTATTACAGTTAAAGCATTTTCCATTGAATTTATAAGCATTAGGTTGTCTTACTAGTTTGCTGTGATCCTGAGTATTTGTAGTACCGGAGCTTTCACCAACTTCAAAGCCAATTCCAGAAGTGTCACCTTTAGGTTTTTGATTCTTCGGCAAGGTGCCAAGTTCCTTTGAGCTTTTCTTGAATTTTTCTTTATGTTGATTTTCAATTTCTAGTTCTCTTTCTAAGACTTCTTTTTGTCTCATCAGTTCATTTGAATCATTCTGAGTATGCATCAGATCTGTCTTCAACATGTCATTTTCATAGCTAAGTCTTGTGTTCTCATTTGTTGCATCACTTAGTCTTCTAGTCAATTCTTCTTCATTCTTCTTCCTATCCTCAATCTCTTTGCAAAATCTCATAGTCATATCTTGCATCTCATTCTTTGTTGTCATGATCTCTTGTCTCAACTTGCTTATCATATCATTAAGTGATTCCTTTTCATCATTCTCATTTTGCAATTTTTCACAAAGTTCTCTTCTCTTATTTCTTGCAATAGTAAAATTTTCTTGAAGTGCCTGAATGATATCTTGAGCTGCCCTTAAATCATCTTCTAGTTTGATATTTTTCAATTTTTCTGCATCATAGTCTATAAGAGCTCCTTCCAATTGCTTCATCAGATTTTCCTTCTTTACCGGTGTCAAGATCTTCCTCAAGCTGTTAGGCTTCTGAAAATAGAGGACTAGGCTTTGATACCAATTGTTAGGAATCCCACAAATACTGAGAGGGGGGGGTGAATCAGTATCTGACTGGTATATAGAATTTCTTAACTTAAAACATGCAGAACATAATATAACAGTGTACCGGTATGCAATAAATGATGCAATAAACAAAATCAAGAACATCCACATGAAAAGCACACCATAACACAAGATTTTAACGAGGAAACCCGGTGTGGGAAAAACCTCGGTGGGATTTGTGACCCACAATATTCACTCACTGGCCAATAAGAGAATATTACTTACAATAGGGGCCTGCACATGCAGGAAGGCCAACTGCCTAGAGCTCACTGCTCAATGGGAAGTCTCACTCACTTACAATGAGGATTATACAAATCCAATATCTTGTACTACTTTACAATACCATCTTCAATGCCTAATCCAGTACTGGTTGGTACTCTGCTACTTACATAAACCCCTTAACCTATATTTCACATAATAGGTTTACCTAATATTTTTCCTTATTACTTACATCTCCTATATCAAATGTCTACAATGATCTCTTTTATATATAAGAGTCATTTTACAATTTGCCAAGTCGGCTTACAAAGTTTTACAATAATAAACAAAATATAATATAACAAAATTTTGTCGGCCTTTGTGTCAGTATACTTCCTTTCTTCTATGTCGGTGCTAGTGTAGAGTGTTATTTGCTAATGCTAGTATAATGACTTTGCCGGTGCGATAGGATTGCAAGGTTGCCATGAATGACAAAACCTTCAATCACATACAATGTCTCATTGGAGTGTGCATATGTCAAGACTTTAATGCCATCAGGATAAAATGCTTTCAAGATAGATAAATGGTATGCAACTATATCTATTTGGAATGCATTACCCAAATAGTGTAATCGATCAGTCGCACAAGAAGTTCCACGAGTCTAATCTTTTTCAAATCCTAATATAATTTCTATCTCATCGACCTATAGAGGATCCACTTAACATGGCCCCACCCAAACCAAGTTTCATTCATCACACTTTTCAAGAATGTATTTTTTTTTACTATCTTGTAGTTTCCCTCGTGAATTTTCAATTATAGTATAGAGTTCTTCACGAAGGACACTACCACATCTTCTAGAGTCTATGCAATTCAATTTTTTTCTTTGATCCCATGGAGGCCAATAGTCCTTTGTCTGAGGAAGTGCTTCCTGAATAGTCATGGGGGGGAGAGGTAATGCTTGAAATCGCCCTTCTATTGGGAGATTGTGTACATAACCTCTTGGTCTTCTGGAAGCTAAAAAGTACTTTGAGTCCACCAACTCTGGTTCCACACCATATAATTTTTTGGATATTGTCTTCCAAATATCCTTCACTGCAAAAGCATCATTCTCATAATAGAAAAAAGGTGGCCCTTGCATGAACAAATTGATTTCCTCCAAGTGTGGCCCAATAGGTTTCTCGGGAACTCCAAAACCAGTTAGTCCCTTGGGGCATAAATTAGAGACCACACCACACACTCCAGACATTGTTTGTTTGTATTGCACACTCTCTATGTATTTATCACCCTTTAACCCTTTCCTTTTCTTTTCTCCAATTTCTCTCTTCTGGGTAGTTGATGAGCTTATTTCCATGCCATTCAAGATAATGCATGCTTGCTTTCTTTTACAAAATTTACTTGCACACGACTCTTTAGCTTGTATCTTCTGCTTCTACACAGTTTTTGATTTCGTCGAAATTCAGAAGACAACTACAGAAACAGTCGATGAGCATGTTGTATGTCCGATGACACTTCCTTATTGGATGGTCATCAATGCATGGTAGTGGGGGAGCGTTGGCATTTCGATGCTCCTCCGATGATATTTTTGGCTGGAGGAATGATCATAGCCATCGTCGAAAGAGTTCATGGAGTGGTCAGAATTACTACATTCAATGGCATCGTCAGGAAGTCCAACGATGACTTTTCGATGGCTACAATTGTCGGCAGTCCGACGAAAAATAGTCGGACTTCCGATGATAGGCCATCGAAAATTAGCCCTGAATGTACTAGTGTATCAATTTGGCAAAAGATGGGATGTATTGGAGCTTGAGTTGATAACTCATCTCAGTGTTTATATTATCGATAAAAATCTCCATCTTTTCCTTGTTAGGTACATCCCGCGGATATCTCTAAACCATGCGTCTCCAACGCTGAAGAAACACAATAATTGTCTCATTGTTTTTTTGTTTGGTGTTACATACATCCAACATGGTGATTGTGTGTTAAATATTATAGGAATATTGTGTGATAAATTTGTTTACCAACTCATCAAATGATCTGATGGGAGGTGTGAGTTTAGATAGCCACTCCATTGTTTTCCCTCCCAAAATTCTTGGGAATAGCCTCATCAAGTAAGTGTCATCATGAGAAAACTCTAGGCTTATGGTACAAAATTCCTGAACATGATCTCAGGGATCACTTTTACAATCATACTTTTCATACTTTGCTATATCTCAATTTTGGGGAAAAGGTACCATGTTTAATCTTCTATCAAAGGGCTAAGGACAGATCTCATCCAAGGAGTATCACACCGTGGATCCTTGTTGCATGTCCTACATTTGTCTTTGCAACATTTGGATTTATTGTGTAAGAGTGACCATGGGTGCATTTGTACGTCGAGGGAGAGCTTCATCCCTTTCATTAAGATTGTCCCTATTTCAGGCATGGTTGTGTTCAGGGGTGGTGTTTTTCTCAGGTGTGATTTCTGGATGAAGTGTTTCTTCTTCTCTTTATGGGTCTTGATAGGTGTAATTTCTTGACCTTGTTCTAAAAATTCTTTCATCTACATTCCTTAAGTTTTCAGCATCGAAATCTTCTGGAAGTCTAACTCCTTTTCTATTCAACATGAGTAGATATTTTTCTTTGTCTTCTTCGATAAGTCTTCCCATGAGCCTTTGGAATGATTGGTTTTCTTGGCACTCTGGGAGAAGTTCCTTGGTGATTTCTGTATCACCCAGATTAGAAAATTCATCAAAAGGGTTGGATAATCTATGAATCATACTCGATTCTAGTTGTGATTCTCTTTTTTTGTTTCTCTGAGATTGAGTGACAGTGGAAATCTAATATGTTCCTCAATAAAAACTTTCTGTTACAAAGGGGGTTTCTTCTTCTTCCTCTCTCTCAGGGGTTGGTGGTTCAGGTCGAACTTTGTTATAAGTGATACAAATTTATGGGAATAAAGTAGGGTTGATTCTTCCTCCATGATTTAAGCATTGGCTGAATACTGCTTTCTGAATATAAGCTTTGCTTATTAAAGGTTCTTTGTCAAACTCATTTGATTTGCCTTGAAGATACAATCACATGTGACGCAGAAATGTGTTATGTGATTTAAAGAGTTGGCGATTGATATAGAGAAACTTATTCCTTTTTGCAAGTGTCTTAGAACTAGGTTGTCTCTTCTTCAATTTATTTTTGTGATGAAGACTTGTTCTTCTCAAAATATGAGGAGTGGTCATACACAAATGATCAATGGTTTCCTTTGATGTTGGATTGTGATACTTTGTTTGAAAACTCAAGCTTACTTTATCAAGTAGAGGTTTAGTTAGATTCGCCTCCACGACAAAGTGTGTCAAATGATATGGATAAATTCTTCCAATATGGAAACTTGATTTGATGACTTAAGGATTAAACAAGGTATGTTGGTTGTGATGGGATCTGTTAGATGGTGGAACTTTGATCAATGTGAAGGTACTGCCTGATTTTGGTTGGATGAAGTCTTATCTCGAGCTAGCTTAAGATTTGAAAATTTTGTTGTAAGAATGCTTGTTTAATTTTGGAATTGTTTTCTCTAGTAATCTGGTTTGTATTTTGATTGGTGGTTTTGATAGAGGACCAAAAAGGGTACTCACAACTAGTGCTAAAATTTTCTAAAAAACGTCTGATTAGCTCTCTGTTTTTCTGGGTTTTTACCATGCACTAAGACAGAGACTAGATGCACTCATGAATGGTTTGTATGTGCCATAGAAATCTCTCTATGCACTAAGCTACCCATTTGATGTGCTAATATGTCTGGATTACGCATTGTTGTTTGGACTGAAAGCGCTATGAAATGTCTTGAATGCACTATGCTGATGTTGAAATGCACTAAGTTGGTATTGCAAAGCGCCACTGAAAGTTTAAATAGTTTAAAACTATTTATGTGCTAATGTGAAGGCTAAGAGCGCTATATTTTGGTTCCGATGAGCTATAGAATGGTTAAGACGCGCTAGGAGGTTGCTCCTATGTGCCAAACTGCCCTGATCTCTTTGTTTTTGTTATTTTTAGGATTTTTGACCCTTGTTCTTTTGATGAAAGATTTTCTAAAAATAAATTGCAAACACGGCATAAAAGAGATAACAAAATTTCACCTATGCTAGACAAATAGTGTATGTTTTGTGAGGATGTGTTCAAATCCCTAATGTTTTCACTAGATTAGATAACAAGAAATACAAATCAGGTAAACTCTTTATTCAAGGGTCATCAACAATATCAGAGCCCACTAGTCTCGATGCTCTGTTAGCTCAAACAGCTGTGTCACCCCCCAAAGGGAGTTCATTTTTTTGCCTATTGCTAGAAATTAACTCAAAGTGAATTACTTCACAATTGAGTAGTTATCGTGGGAGATATATGGTGAGTAATCTTGGGGGTGGATTCTTCCCCACCCTTGCACTATGATATTGAAGATGTTTGGATATTGACTCAACTCAAATTTTCTAGTGCTAAGGTTCATAATCAAACTTTCATTTAGTCTTCAGTGATAAAATCCCTCAGGAGGCTTCCCAACCTTTAGAACAAAGGCTTTACATATCTTTGAGATATTGGGGGAAGGTTAATCACTGAGCAAAACTATTGAAGGGGACTTTTGTCAGCCTTCACTTTTGATTATAGTGGGTTGAAATACTTGGTGATAAAGTTGTTTCCCACTTAGGTCGTTCCCCTCTCACCAAACATTTAAAAGGCACTCTAAGAGAAACTCAGGAGGGTAGGCCTGGTAAAGGATGTAAATGCTTGAAATGAAGAAAGCATAAGAGTGATTTGGCTTTTTGATCGCCCGTTTAAGGGGAGAGTGTTTCTATTTAAGGAAAAGAAATCCTGGTCAACAAAGGAAATCGCGATATTGGTCAACAAAAAAGGAAGTCGCGAAATGAAAAGTTTCTCTTTTGCTTAAAAAAAAAGATGAGATTCTTTTTACCCTTTGCGATAATGAAAATGGATCCTTTATGCACCAAAGGAAGGTGAAGTTCTTTTTACCTGAAAAGCAAATTTGTTGATCTTTTTAAACCCAAATGAAGTGTTTTTCCTAACTTGCAGGAATTAAAGATTTTGCTTTGTTGTTCTTTTTAATCCTTTAATGAAGTTCTTTTTAACCCCAAAGGAAAATGTAGTTGATTTTAAGCCCCAAAAGACAAGTGAGATTCTTTCCAAACTTATAGAAAAGTGAATTCTTTTTACTTTAACTAGAAATCAAAAGAACTAAAATTTCTATCTTAACTTAAGCTAAACCTACAAGAAAATAGTTAGCTACCTGCAAGAAGAAATTTAGTAAAACCAGAATTTGATGTGGGCTTACACAAGCCTAAAATTATTTTTCCTCGGTTACAGCTTTCTGTTTTTCTCTGTTACAGTTATGCGTTAGACTACAGCACAGATGCGCTATAGAAAAGTGTCGATGCACTATAGAAAAGTATCGATACGCTACAGAAAGCTTTCTATGCGCTAAGATGATTACCTAATGTGCTACTTTGTTTGTCAAATGCGCTATGATGATACAGAATAAAGCCAAAATATTAGGCGCTAACAGAAATCCTAAATACACTACGAAATGAGTCTTACATGCTAAACAGTATACCAGAAATGCTAATAAAATGGTACTACGCACTATAGAAAGGGTCCAATGCGCTAACTCAGATTTTCTGTGTGATTTCAATGTTGCTCCTGCATCAAAAGCGATAAGAGAAATAGGGTTATGCGCCACGATGGGCGCCAAAAATGTGTGCTGGAAATGCGGGGTATGGAAACACAAAAGTCTGATTCCAAAGTGTCCACACACCAATGGGACTCTCGGTACAAGTTATGGGAGCTATACTGAATAGATCAACTTCCCAAGGGGTGGTCCATTGTTCTCTATCTCATAGGATCCCTCAAGTCAATGCCTTTTCTCTCAAATCATTGAGCAAAGTAACTTAGGAATGACAACTCCAAGAATGAGTGATCTTTAATTAATTTAGCATGAATGCATTCCTAAATATGTATGATATTGAATCTATGATGAATTAAACTAGCATAAAAGATGATAAGATAAAGGATTAATAAACTTATCCTAGCATGATATACTAGTCTAACATGGATATGCTATGGTATTTTAAATTACTTCTATAATGCTATTAAGATGATTTCTATCAAAGAGAGGCTAAATACTTAGTTAAAATGACCATATATTAGATGCATGAAACTTGGATATGAAAATGAGAGAATGAGAGCTCTATTTATAGGTAAAATAGGGCAATGGATGGTCAAGATTGAACAATCTCAACAAGGGCCATGATTGAAAGTTAATCAATCCATGTTCACAATTCTCACCAATGAAATGGTGACAATTGTCAACAAGAGGTTGCTTGAAAGGAGATGCAAGAAGCATTAAATGCTTGAGAAGACATGAAGGTTACCTTAGGAGGTAAGGTTAAGGTTAGATTAGAGTCATCCATTGGATAAAGCTTTTATCCAAGGGGTAAACTCTTGTGCAAAGGTTAAAGGGATAACCAAGGATAAAGCCATGAGTTCTTGATGAGACCCCTGGGTTAGATGAAGGTTGAGTTAGGCAAAAAGTCTCTAACCATGCCAAAAGGGTTAGTTAATATTTAATGGTTTGGAACACTTTGGGGAAAAATTTGTAAGTCCTTCCAAATTTGGGGGAACTCAACAAGTTAGCTTGTTGAAGACATAAAAGTTTTAATGCTTTTAGAAGACTTTCCTCCAAATTTGAGAAATGAAATACTCAAATTTAGGGAAAGTGGATGATTGAAGGGTTTAGGCTAATTGATTAGGATTAGATGGGTTCTAGAAGAATTTAGAAAGGGGGCAAGTGGGAGATGTTGGAAAATGCAAGTGGATGGAGGTGAATTTTAATTAAAATAAATTACTTTATTTCAACAAAATAGAAGCAACTTGCATAAATACAAGTAGGTGATTTAAATAAATAAAATAGATTTATTTACTTGCAAGGATCAATTTAATTAAAAGCGAAGAAAGGGGAATTAATTAAATAAAGTGATTTATTTAATCAAAAGGCTAGAAAAGGTTTAGGTGAACTTAATTAAATAAATTGAGTAATTCATTTAATTAAATAGATGAATGAGGTTAAAATGAATATTAAATATTCACTAATGAAAGTGGTCATTTTTACACATCTACATTTTGCCCCTCTTTGAAGTGACATGTGTGCACATGTTGATTCAAAGAAAATTGTCAGATATGCTGCCAAGATTTGATCGATATGATGTCATGTGTCGAGATGTTGATATGATACCCCAGATTTGATGAACTATATTGATGATGCCTCCTCAGGAGATGAATCAAGGATTTTGAAAAATTTGTTGATTTGATGAGCATTTTTAAATTAATTGCATTTTGAATATTTCGACTGTGTTGAATGCATTTTAATTGATTCATCTCCCAAAAATGATGTTGATAAGGTTGAAAGCGAGAAAAATGAGGAAAATATGTGCCCCACTACTCACCTTGTCTGACTTTTACCCTGTAAAAAGGTAAAAAGTGATTTTATTCTATCATTTGCACATTTGTCTCCTTGTGATTGTGACACTTGAGCTCTGATGAAAATGTTGGTTCCCTATGCTTCGCATCGATTGGAGAGCATTTGTCGATACCAGAGGCTTACCGCATATGGTCCACCTGTAAGTGATCTAAATCTTGCCACATTTTTTATTGATTTTTCTTATTTTGATCACGTTTTTCATTTTTTTCTTTAAAATTTGTCGTTTTAGTGCATAGAGTTTTTGTTATAGCGCATACGATAGGAAAGATAGCACATAGGGTTAACCTAGGCTAGTTAGCATTTAAGTTGCATTCTGTAGTGTGTAGGCAGATTAGGGTAGCACATCAAGTTCTTTCGCACATTGGGTAGACAGGTTAGTGCATAGGATAGATAGAGTAGTGTGTCTAGTAGAGTAGTGTATTGGGTTACAAGGGTAGCACAATGGAAAAACCAATTAGCACACAGAGGGATTTAGCGCATAGATTAAAGTGTCTAGTGCATTGGTGAAGAAAGATAGCGCATAAGCAATAGCTTAGCGCATAGGAGGTTTACTTTGGCAAGTAGGGTTCAAAATGGGTGAAAAAGGCTTGGAATATTGTGTCGAGGGGTGAGTAGATTAGGTAGATGTCTTGGGGGTGAATAGGTACTTGCTGATTGATCTAAGAGGGGTCTTGAGCTAATGTTTTTCTTGCTGAAATGATGTCTGATTTTGATTTTCAAGTCTACTTTTTGAAATTATTTCTGATATGGATTGCCAAACCGATTGATTGTTTTGATGAGGGTTCTAATGTTCTTTTGATGTGGATTTGTGATTGTTTGCCTTGCGATATGAATTTGATGTCCGATATGAGTTCCAATTCTTGATGTCCGTTATGATTCTGGATGTGATGCTTGCGATATGGATTTTGAATTGCTTGTGTTATGGATCTTAAATATTTGATATGGGTCTTTAATGTTTCTTTCGATATGATGCTTATGTTTTGGATCCTGGATTTTTTATATGGGTCTTTGATTTTTGATATGATGTTTACGCTATGGATCTTGGATTTTCGATATGGGTCTTTGATTTTTGATATGGTGCTTTGATTTTAAATATAGGTCCTTTGATTGATTTCTTGATATGGGTCAGATTTTTTATATGGATCTTGATATGATGCTTTGATTTTTGATATGGGTCCTTTGATTGATTTCTCGATATGGATCTTGATATGATGCTTTCTTTGTTTCAAGTTGATTTTGTTTTGATTGGATATATTAGATAGATGTGGGAACTGATGATGGATATTTGTGGTTTTGCAGGCACAGCTTGGCGTACTCTAGCCGTGAGAGCAATTTTTGAGACCATGGTCATTGATTCCACAATTATCACAGGCTGGTAGAGACGTGATTGAGAGGTATGGTTTATCCTCTTTAGTAGACATGCCTTGATATATCATTAATCGGGTTTTGTTGACAGCTTTAGCTGAGAGGTGGCATAGTGATAAGAACACCTTCCACTTGGCTACAGGCGAGATGATAGTCACACTAGAGGACTATTATCAGATTTTATGGATTCCTGTGATTGGGGCTTTGTTACCATATGAGCAGACTGAGGAGGGTGGGACATAGGATATTCATCGTATCTTCCATGATGATCAGATTAGTGGATATGAAATCCCTTGGCAGGAGTTCATGTATTTTTATTATGCTCCACTACCCTTGGTACTAGTAGGTTTCATAGGTGGATTTTTGTGTCCTGACCGTAGGTTGAAGGGACTAGCCATGGGCTGGGGATTTGTGTTGGAGGATATGGTTACACAAGGACGCAGATTGGCATGGGGGTCATGTATGTTAGCCCACCTTTACAAGGATCTTCAGTAAGTAGTGTATCTGGGATACACTAGCTTATCAGCGGGGGTGACCCTACTATAGGTGTGGGCTTGGGATCATATTCCTACAGTGAGGCCACTTGCAAATAGCGATAGGCCAGTTGGTCAAGCTTATGTTTATGGTTATACAAGTATAGTTGTCCAACATAAGCTAGGCAAACTAGGGCATTGGTGGAGGGAATTAGATGATATTGATATAGTCATTTGGAGACCATACATGGATTGCAATGTGTTGACTGAGGATGGGCTAGAGATGCCCTATGTTTACATGTCGAGATATTTGATTAGGTGAAATCCCTTCATCATCGAGTGATTTTTGTACAACTATGTTCAGCGGTAGTATGGTAGACAGCAAGGGATGTCATAGGGAGCATGTTTATATGCTCGTTGTAGAGGAGTATATGCTACTGGCAGGACAGATTTGGGATTATGGGGCCGGAGTTGTGGATGCAGGGATGACAGAGGAGGTCTCAGTTTACTTCATGGAGCATGCAATGGAATGTATATCAAATCCAGAGGAGATGCTACCTATCTTTGATGATGATGAGGATGAGCAGCTAGAGAGGCGAGGGGGAGTGAGATAGAGAGATGAGGATGGAGAGGAGGTAGGAGAGGGAGGTGGAGATGATGGAGGAGGTGGTGGATGAGGTGGTGGAGGAGGTGGTAGAGGGAAAGGGAGAGGAGGAGATAGAGGAGCTGGTGGATTAGATAGAGGATGAGGAGGGGATGCAAGAGGTGGTGGAAGGAGAGGGAGAGGAGGATAGATTGGCTTAGATAGAGGATGAGGAGGGGATGCAGGAGGTGGTGGAAGGAGAGGGAGAGGAGGATAGATTAGCTTAGATAGAGGATGAGGAGGGGATGGAGGGAGAGGAGGAGGGTTGGTTCTTGGTGCATGTGGGGTTGGTAAGGCAGGTGAGGTGCTAGCGGTGGTGAGTGGTGTAGAGGTTTTTAGGTGGCCTACCCAAAGAAGGAGATCTGATGTATTACCTCCACCAGTGCCTAGGACAAGGATAGGTGTGGGCGGTGTCATGACACAGGTAATAGTTCAGATTAGGGTACCTACTTATCGACAAGATGCTCATATCTAAGTGCTAAAGGTCACAGTATAGGATTTGTAGGCATAGGTGCTAGCACAACAACACCAGATTATGGCAGAGTGGGATACAGAGAGAGAATGTTGGGGCCGAGGAGAGGAGATTGCTAAGATATTAGAGAGAGCGACATTTGGTGCCCTGATGTGGGACACGTTGAGGGAGACACGGTACACGGCCAAGGAGTTCGAGTACTACAGGCACTTATATGAGGAGTTGGTCCCTAAAGAGCATAGAGCACCGAGCTATACAGCCAGTCGACCTGCTCATAGTCAGATAAGGACAGAGAGCCAAGGTATTATGGGGCCTCCCTGACATGATCCACCTGGTGGAGATCTAGAAGTTGGGACATCTGTTGCGAGACCGTCAGCCTCAGGAGATAGTCATACCTGAGAGACTTGTCTCTATTGTATTTTGATCATTTTGTTGTATTTTGACAAACATGATATCCCTTGTACATTTCAACCATTTTTGAGAGATATATATAGAGCACTGATTTCTCCGATCCACATGTGATATGTTATGGATGATGATTTATGATATGCATTGATTTGATGTTTCTATCATGATGATGCAATGCTTAGATAATAATGCTCTTGATTTTGATTATCATGTGAATGTTTGATTCATGATTTTGATAAGAGAAAATGTGATGATATATTATATTGATTACTATGATTCATGAGATGTATCTTGAAAATGAGATGTATGATAATGATAATGATGTGAGATGTATCTTGAAAATGAGATGTATGATAATGATAATGATGTGCAACTAAATGCATGATTTAAAATGACATGCATCTAAATGCAAGTTTAAGATGATATGCAACTAAATGCAAGTTTAAGATGATATGCAACTAAATGATCACCTTCATTCTATCGTTGTAATTCTTGTTTAGTCACTTAGTTATGCTATGTTTTTTTTGTCATCACCGAGCTTTTGATACGTTGGAAGTTTATACAAGCATAATGGTATAATTGAACCATAATGACTTGAGTAACACTTTACATGGATTTTGATATTGCAAGATGGCACAAGCATCAAGGTATAATTTGAACCAAGACGACCTAAGTGTTTCTTCTATAAAACATACAAGAGTTAACCATTTGTATGCACCAAGTGGAAAATGTCTTCAATGAATTGTTTCCAATCATGTCTAGAGACACATTTGCACCATACAAATGATCACGTCATAGATTGAAAACAAAAGAAAATATTAGATTCCTTCCTCGCTTCTCTAGCTAAATGCATCCTTGAGAAACTTAGGAGATCCAATGATTCAAAAATTTTACAAAATAGTCAAAACCTCATGCTAGTTGGATAATGGTCTTGATTTCTATCCTGATGAGCAGTTGTTTGAAATTGTTTTCTTACCATGCTATGATCCTTGTTGTTTGTTGTTGGAATGGTTAACTTGAGAGGAACGATGCCCCTAGTCATAGATATCTATCGATGTGGATATATACGTTGATCCCCAAGCCATGGGGGGATATGATGAACTGACCTTCAGATAATCAAGGACAGTGACTATGCTAAGTATGTTTGGGATATTGTTGTATGAAATGTGTTAGTTGGTGGCCATTTGCTGAGATTTGGATGAAAAAGAGATGAGTATTGATAGATAGAGGAGCCGTTCTCTCACAAATAGCGCTATTTTCAGGTTTTCACTACTTGTTTTTGTAGATAGGAATCTGGAAATCATTTAAGCAAATATAAACGTTAGCCTAGCTCAATCACGAAAACTAAATTGCAATGATAAATCCTAATTACATTCAATAGAGATATATGAAAAAAAAGACATTCAATTCAAATGCAAACCATCACAAATGTGAAATGTCTCCTCAAGAATTCTCCATTGTCCTTCTTTCTCCTTCAAATGGCTTTGTTTTGTGGATCTCACCTACAAGTGCATAAGCATAATATGAAAGCAAGATTGACAAGACAAGATGACAACGTAAGGATACTAGAAGCGTGATTGATTCGGCCAGGGACTTTGATTGAAGAAATTCATCCAATTTATAGAATTCGGAGAGAGATGAACAAATTAGCATGATAGTGATTCGAATGGAAATTCAAACCAAGAATAGCAAAATTATGACATGTCTATGACAAATTGCTATGCAAGGATTTATGACAATTTATGACAATTTATGACAAATTGCTATGCAAGGATTTATGACAAGATTTTGAAATAGAAATAGACATTTAGGAATTTAGGAGAAATTAGAAAATTAAGTTGGAAATAATGACTTGGAAATTAGGAATTTGATGAAAAATAGGTAAATTAATTAATAATTTCTCATTCATTAATTAATTTACAAAAATAGGAGGAAATTAATTAGCCAATTAAATAAGCATTTAATCGTGACAAGAAGACTTAGGATAAATAAATAAACTAATAATCCTAGAGAGAGAAATGACAAACAAGGTTAAATGAACAAATCATAAAACCTTGGAAGATGAATTAGAAATGCAAGGATGACAATTAGGTCTTGACAAAGGATAGTTGATATCGATTCGATCGTGATTTTGAATTGATAAATGACCAGTGTTGATAAATGATTTGATTGAGGTTGGTTGACAAAAATCAATGACAAATTGACCAAATTGACATGATTGAAAAGGACAAGGATCGATGACGAATCGATCGCAATATGACAAGATTGACAAAGATCGACCAAAATCATGATTGAAGATTGTTGTCGACAAGACCAAATTCGAAGGCGAGATGAATGAAGAATACAGAAGAATGACTCGATGCTCACAAATGATAAAGATCAAGTGCGAATCATAGGAGAAATGTTAATGCGATGCAAAAACCTAAAATGAGGCAATGTGCAAATGTTAAAGCATGACTTCGCAAGTGTTGACCATTTTTAGGTGTCTACATTTTGCCCCTCTTTGAGACAATGCGATTTTAAGCATTGTTTCAAAGAACTTAATGAAAATGCCCCAGACAGTAATAATGACATATGCATGCCCCCTCGAGGAATTGGCCGAAAACATCTAGAAAAGAGGCCAATTGATCAATAAGAATGATAGAAAATGATAGGAGCAAACAGATTAAACGGACTGACGGAAGAAATGTGAGTGAGAAGAAATCAAACAGAGGACAGTTAGAGATGAAGAAAAACTTGCTTTCAGTAATGCACAGAAGTAGGTGAGAAACTTTATTTAATGTAGCAAAGCAGATGCAGAGCATCATGGCATTGAAGGCCAGAGCTGGAACGCAACCCTTTTTGCAAAAGACAGACACATCACAGACAAACAACAATCACAACAAAAAGAGAAAGGGACCATGAACGATCCCGGTCACTCTAAATCACTCAGTGACATCATCGAGCAACATAGAAACTTGATCGAAGCCAAAAAAATAAATCAATTAAAAAAGATAAGACTCGCTAATTCAAACAAGTCAAACAAACATCTTGATCTTCATTGTCAAAAGTTGAAAGTGCTGATAGGACGATCATGCTGTCTGGTTTCAGGACATGTGGTACCCCGTCTAAGACAAGATATAGTCTGGTTTCGAGTATACCACACCCTGTATAAGACCCATGATAGTAGTAACAAGGACAAATGATTTTGAAGGTGATATTCGATTGATATGACAATTGCGATCAGTTTGAATGTCTGGTTGGATTGAAAAAGTTCATCTGTTAATGCATGATTTCAATTAGAGCACAATGTGTGATTGCGTGTCGTTGGAGGTATGCTTAGTGATCTGTCTATGCACAAAGGGATGATTTATTTTTGTTTGGCTTTTCGAGTCTTTACAAATTTTTTTGTGTTCATTTTTTCAGGACGTTATTTGACTTTTTAGGGATTTTTTTCAGGACGTTTTTCAATTTTTTTTTTATGATGTTTTTCAGGACATTTTTCAATTTTTAGAGATTTTTTTTCAGGACATTTTTAAATTTTTATGATATTTTTTAGGACATTTTTCAATTTTTTTTGGATTATTTCATGACATTTTCAATTTTTATGATTTTTCAGGACATTTTTCAATTTTTTAATGATTTTTTTCAGGACATTTTTCAATTTTTTAATGATTTTTTTCAGGACATTTTTAAATTTTTATGATATTTTTCAGGAAATTTTCCAATTTTTTTGAATTATTTCAGGACATTTTTCAATTTTTTTGATTTTGCCCCCAATGTCTAGCAAGGCAAGGAATATGATAGGTGAATAAATAGGCTTGCTGAAATGTTGGTGGATAGAGGGAAGACAAAAGCCTTTTATTATTGAGACAATATGGATGCAATTTTCAAGGGCTATTGTGTGATGGGCCAAGAGACTGGATATGACAATGTAAAGCAGTGACATGGCATGAGGGACATGTCAAGAGGTTTTTTGAAAAATATGTTTTGAATTTCATGTACTTATGTCAGATCAAGATCAAGGGACAGAAAGAGTGTATGGATA
Organism: Cryptomeria japonica; assembly: GCF_030272615.1. NCBI lineage: Eukaryota > Viridiplantae > Streptophyta > Pinopsida > Cupressales > Cupressaceae > Cryptomeria > Cryptomeria japonica. Next base: position 342,289,017 of record NC_081405.1, on the reverse strand, counting down.
GTGATAAGATATGGATAGGATAAGAAAGACCAAGAATGGATAAGGGACATGGACTCAAGGTCGGGATAGGATACGGGATAGTGGCAGAAAGTTGCAATAAGCTAGGGAATATGGATGAAAGGTTGTAATAAGAAAATGGATAAATGACCAAAAGCTATGATAGATTGAAAGCTGTGAATAAGATGCATGATGCTCATGAAGATCGTCAGCCTTGTCAAGATCAAAGGTGGAAAGGGAAAATGGACATGAGGGATGATAGGACAAGGAAGGGTAATAGGACATGAAGGAGTATGACATGGTATGATAGGATAATGAAGGGCAATAGGATATGAAGGAGGAAACCTACCCCCAAGTGTGGTGTGCAAGAAGTTCATAGATTACGCATGACGCCTGTTTGCCAGGTTTTCATCACGGTACTTGCCCAAGGCGCCTGTTTGCCAGGTTTTCACCAATGGACGAATTATTTTTTCTTGATTTTTTTCTTTTCTTTTTTTTTTTACTCTTTTATTTTTTTTTGACTTTTCCAATAGAAGATGGACACATGATAAGGGATGGAAGAAGGACTCAAGCGTCTTTTTTTTTTTTTTTTTTTGGATAGTAGCCTTGAAAAAAAATGGACCATGACCTTTAAAAGTATGCTTAAAGACGTTGGTAGGATAAGGACATGGAAAATGAGATGAAACTAAGGCAAGGATTTATGCAAAGGATTAGATTAGAGGGATCGAAGGATGAAAAATATGCATTGGATAATGGATAGGGTATTGGAATAATTGGGCTTGAGCGGATGGAAATGAAGGCAAGATCAACATTGGCACACACCTTGAGGGGTGATGGACTGATGGAGGACAAATGTATTTTGGATATTGAGATTTTGACGAAGGAACGACTATGGATTTTGGGACATAAGGGCCCAAAATAGATGAAGAATGTGATGGAGGAATAGATTTGAGAGGTTTGGATGGAGGAATAGCAATTTTGGATGCCAAGTTGGATGTTTCTTTAGGCTTTTGTGCTTGAAGGAGCCGCTTAGGGATCCACATGGTTTTTGATTTTTCATGCTTTTGTGGTTCCTTGGAATGCATTGCTTGCATAAGGGATTTAGGAACCCATATATATTTTGACTTTGCTTTATTTTTCTCAGTGGGCCTTTGTGGCCTTTTGAATATATATTTTTCTTTATAGATCATATTGTTCTTTGTTTTGACATGTCGATTATATTGGACATGTTGATCTTTGAATACATGTGGATTTTTAGACTTATGACATTTACACTTGGCATTCAAATTGCTTGGAAGAGGGAATGAATGTCGGTGTGGATGGGAATGATATGGAGGCATGTGGGATGGATGGAAGGTTCTCCAAGATGTGTGCCTTTGCTGATGTTGCATAGGAGATGGAGGGATATAGGGACCTAGAATGGATGGAAGTGACGATGGGGAAGGTGGACATTTGGATTTTGACTTTGAAGGGATACCAATGCCTTGAGTGTGAGCTCTGTAGCCATGACCATTAGTATACTCTTTGATATGAAGGGGTTCTTTCTTGTGAAGGTCTACTCATTTGCCTTTATGAATATCTTGACTTGTAGGATACTCTTTTCTTTGGGAAGAAGACACGAGTCCATTATGAGGTGGATATGATATGAGAGAAACAATGAGATCTTGAAGTGGATTGGATTGCACCAAAGTGGAAGAACCCATTATGCATGTCGAGGGTTCATGAACATCTTGCACTGACACGTTAGAATCATGAGGGGGATTAGGATCATGAGGGGGACTAGGATTGTGTAGTGGACATGGTTCAATGACAGGCTCTTCAAGAGATGGAATGGGAGAAATAATGGGATCATCAAAAGAAATGCAATCTTGGAGTGGATATGCGGGATTAGGACAAGGAGATGGAGGAACAAAAGGATCTTGTGGAGGATCTGAAGGAAGAATTTGATCTTGACAAGGAGGAAGATCATTGGAATCCTCTTTAAAGGTGCTTTGCTCTTGACTTTTAATGGAATCATCAGAAAAGATGGAAGGGATATCTTGATCTTTCTTAGGAAGTGAAATGTCAATGGGATTTGAAAGGGTGTTGTGTTCATGAAATGGAAGGGGATCATTTGGGATTGGATGGACTAGGATTTCTTGATCTTGCTTGGGGAATGGAGTGCCAATAGGGCTTTGGATAGGATGGACAAGAATAGGGGAATCATTGTGAGTGTCTGGGAAGATGGGGTCCTGGTCAACAATTGGATGGGATGATAAGGTTTTGGGATCTTGATCTTGACCTGTTTGAAGACATGTTTCTTCATGCTCTAAATTATCCTCTTGACATGAGGTTGGACTTTGGATATGCATGGGGGATTCTGACAAGGAATTAATGCTTTGGCCTGAAGGAAATGCACTTTGAACATTTGTGATGGACTCTAGCAAGGAATCAATGCTTGGACATGAGGAAGAGAAACTTCGAATGGGGTCCTCTAAAATAGGTAATGGCAATAAAGTGCATGATGGCATTGGGTCTTGTATTTTTGAAACGTGACAAGGATGTGCATCATGAATTGGATTAGCTTGGCAATCAATTATGGATAGCCCTTGGATAATTGCATCCTTGGGTGTATTGTTTGATGAGGACAATATGGAAGGTTCTTGTGAAACTTCTAGAGGTGTAGGGATAGATGCCACTGGAGAGTCAATTTGTTTGTGGGGGGATGAGGCATTGCTAGACATAATTATATTATCTTGATCTTCCTCAAAGAATTCACTTGGTAGTTTCCTTAAGATCATTGCAATAAAGCCACCTTTCTTTCGAGGTTTTGACATAGTTGTATCTGGAATTTGAACTTGTTTGGCAAGGAGTTGGTTCTGATCTGATGTCATGTTTTGATATTGGACTTGCTTCAATTGTTTTGACATGTTTGAAACTTGGGTTGGTGTGTGCTGCAACCTTTGTTTTTGAATTTGTAATTGTGGTTGTTGACATTGATATGTTGATTGAACTTGTTGATATTCCACCATTGGTTGAACTATTTGTTGACATTGTATAGTTGGTTGGTCATATTGTTGAAATTGGACCATTGGTTGTGTTGGTTGTATATGTTGAACAATTGGTTGAACCATTGGTTGTATTGGTTGAAAATCTGATTGATAGTAAACACCTTGTTCTTGTTCTTGATGTGGAGGCACATAATGTTGAAATTGATGTTGTCTCTTTTCTTGAAATTGTTTCATCATCTCTATTTGGGAGAGGAGAGCTGGTATGTCTGATCGTTCAAGAAGAGATCTTACATCAATTGGCTCAATTTTTGGATTTCGACCTGGAAATTTTTGAAACATTTTGGACATTTGTGATCTATTCTTCTCAATGTTTTTCACTCTTTGTTCCAATATCTCCTCTTCTTGAGCTAGTTTCTCCTCTAGTTTTTGTATTTGGAGACTTGTTTCATCATAAAAAGTTTGATCGATATTGCCTTGTTGTTGGGTTGGATATAATTGTGATTGCCTTGGATTAAAATTCGATTGCATTGTCGGTTGATACATCAAACTTTGTTGCATCATTGGTGCTTGGAACCTTGTTTCAATAGACATGCCACTATGGAATGTTTTTGGGATTTTTTATTTTAAAAGGATAATGTATGATATGGAACTAAATGCAACCTAAATAAATGAAAATGTAATCTATGGCAAGAATGAAACCTATGTTTTTGTTGTTTTTCAAGATTTTGACAAACTCATGAATACAATTCTAAAAATGAGACCCTTAGGAAATTGAAATGATGTCTAGACCTCAAAGGACAAAAGGACCAAGTGACAAAAGGACAAAATGACAATGTCTCCCCTATATGCTTGGATACTAAGCTAGGTTTGACCAAATGACATTGATGACAAAAGGACAAAAGGTTTGATAAGGTCTAGACTTCCTAACAATGACTTAGGGTTTATCAAAGATTTGGATTACTCAAGTATGACAAAACCTAGTTTTGACACTATATGCAAAGGGACAATTACTATGCAAGAGACCTAGGGTATGCAAATGCAAATGTATGACAATGGTTTTACTCTAATTCAAGAGGACACATACAAATGGATGACCCTTATTGATACGCAAAGGAGTATGACTTATATGGAACCTAACCTTGGTAGTTAACAATGACTTTTGCAAAATGCAAACCTAAGATGAACCTAAATCTAAGTGACATGAATGTTGAGACAAGATTTTGAAAAATATTTGACAACCATGTTTGAAGGTGTTTTAAACTTTGTTAGACGAAATGTTCTTGTGTTTAACCTTGTTTTGAATCAATTTGCCTTGTTTTGAAATGAGATGCAATTCAACTTTTGACAAGCAAAGAAGACAAGATATTTCAACTTAGACTCAAGACAATCATGCTCATTGACACATTTCTTATGGTAGGCAAGGACATTAGGTACTTGAGAGGTAGACTCGTTATGGGATTCAAGGAGAATACATAGATGCTTGACCCCATGGGCTCCCCTCCACGGCACTCACTTCTCAGGGCAGCCAAGCATCAGTCCCCATGGAAATCTCCCCATGGCGAACTTAGTATCTCTTCCAAGTATCCAAACTTGTCCTTCTCAAGCAACTAGAAGGGTTTTTGGCCTCTAAATACAAGGTGTTTAGTAAGGATTTATGTTAAGTGTTACTCCTTGGTGTCACGCAAGCGTGATTGAGACATTAAGCCCACCAAGATACCAAACAAATATAGTCGCGCAACCATGATTTAGACCTTGAGGCCCTACTTAGATGTTGATATGAGAAAGAGTTCAAGGGTCATCACTTCCCAAGTAACTACAATTCCCATGTAACCCTTCCTTCAAAGCTTTCACTTATCAGGTATTTATTTATAGTGAGTTAGAATGCCAAGGTATTCTAGCCGTACTCACTTTGGGTCGTTCCCTTCTCATGATTGTCACTTGCTTGCAAAAGCAAATGGTCAGGAAGGCAGGCCCTCTAAAGGTGACACACAATCAAACCAATGAGCATGGTATTGAAGATCTAGATTTCTGATCACCCTAAGAAGGATGAGAGCATACTCTCCTACTCCAATGTCAAACTCAACAATCAAAGCAAACACACATTCATTCCATCCTACTTAGCAATCAAACTAGGTGCCTAATTATGAACCACAAACACAAAAATTCGGTTGAAATACAAGGCAACCTACAAAATCATCAAGTTAGGAGTTTGATTTGTTTGATCTTTGACTAGCGAACCTGCAAACAATTCATTAGTAGTTTGTGAAATAATTCTTTGTCAAGCGTTTCGCCACAAAGCTACCAACAATGTTAGAGAATCAAAAGAAATGAATCACCATCAAAATTAATCCATAAAAGTTGTGATTCGGTGTCCTCTTAGATTAATCTATGTGAAATTTATCAAATTTACCACCCTAGATTAATCTAGATAAAATTTGCATGAATGCATGATTAATTTGCCAAGCTAAATTAATCTAGATGAAGGTTGCATGATTTTGTTTTTGAAAATTTTGACCATTTATAGCAGCATAATTAAAAATGTCATAACTTCCTCGATATTTATCCAAATCACAAACCGTAAAATGAGCTGGAAAGATAAAAACGTGATCTAATATACCCATAAATCGTTTATTTTAATTCTACATGAAATTTTTTACGTGATCAATTGATTATGACTATTTTTTTCTTAGAAGAAAAATCTGCAATTTCTCCACAAAAAAATCTGCAACTTCACAAAACATTCAAAAAAATATTAGATCCAAGCATGTTCACATTGGGTTCACCAATTAATGTAGATAGGAATCTGAAAATCATCAAAGCAAATATAAACATTAGCCTAGCTCAATCACGAAAACTAAATTGCAATGATAAATCCTAATTACATTCAATAGAGATATATGAAAAACAAGACATTCAATTCAAATGCAAACCATCACAAATGTGAAATGTCTCCTCAAGAATTCTCCATTGTCCTTATTTCTCCTTCAAATGACTTTGTTTTGTGGATCTCACCTACAAGTGCATAAGCATAATATGAAAGCAAGATTGACAAGACAAGATGACAACGTAAGGATACTAGAAGCGTGATTGATTCGGCCAGGGACTTTGATTGAAGAAATTTATCTAATTTATAGAATTTGGAGAGAGATGAATAAATTAGCATGATAGTGATTCGAATGGAAATTCAAATCAAGAATAGCAAAATTATGACATGTCTATGACAAATTGCTATGCAAGGATTTATGACAATTTATGACAATTTATGACAAATTGCTATGCAAGGATTTATGACAAGATTTTGAAATAGAAATAGAAATTTAGGAATTTAGGAGAAATTAGAAAATTAAGTTGGAAATAATGACTTGGAAATTAGGAATTTGATGAAAAATAGGTAAATTAATTAATAATTTCTCATTCATTAATTAATTTACAAAAATAGGAGGAAATTAATTAGCCAATTAAATAAACATTTAATCGTGACAAGAAGACTTAGGATAAATAAATAAACTAATAATCCTAGAGAGAGAAATGACAAACAAGGTTAAATGAACAAATCATAAAACCTTGGAAGATGAATTAGAAATGCAAGGATGACAATTAGGTCTTGACAAAGGATAGTTGATATCGATTCGATCATGATTTTGAATTGATAAATGACCAGTGTTGATAAATGATTTGATTGAGGTTGGTTGACAAAAATCAATGACAAATTGACCAAATTGACATGATTGAAAAGGACAAGGATCGATGACAAATCGATCACAATATGACAAGATTGACAAAGATCGACCAAAATCATGATTGAAGATTGTTGTCGACAAGACCAAATTCGAAGGCGAGATGAATGAAGAATACAGAAGAATGACTCAATGCTCACAAATGATAAAGATCAAGTGCGAATCATAGGAGAAATGTTAATGCGACACAAAAACCTAAAATGAGGCAATGCGCAAATGTTAAAGCATGACTTCGCAAGCGTTGACCATTTTTAGGTGTCTACAGTTTTTATTGCCCCTTTTTTTTTTGTATTTTTTGCTTTTTTCGTGCATCGGATGACTCAAGTGTAGAATTTCTTCAGATGGATTTTGTTGGTTGTTTCTTTGAGTACGTCTCCTTTTGAGGTTATTAACTCATAGGCATCTAATCTGTAGGTTAATATGATGACATAGGGACCCAACCAGTTAGGTTCAAACTTCCCCTTATTTTCTCGATCTTGTTGATTTCTTGGATTTTCCTTTAGTACCAAATCACCCACTTTGAAAGACCTAGGAATGACTCTGTGATTTTAGATTTTTCATATTCCCTATTGGTATACCTTGAGATGATCATAGACATGTTGTTGTTTTTCATCTAGAAGCACTAGTTCATGCAATCTGTTGACAAGATACTCCTCATCTGGTATGAGGCCTTTCAAAGATACTCTGAGTGAGGGAATTTCTACCTCAAGAGGTAGAATTGCTTATGATCCATACAACAATGAATATGGTGTAACCCCTGTAGGTGTCTAAATACTAGTCCTGTATGCTCAAAGTGTTGGATTGAATTTTACATGCCAATCTTTACCTACATCATTGACTATTTTCTTAAGGATTTTTAAGATTATTTTATTTGATGCTTTTGCTTGACCATTCCCCTATGGTTAGTAAGGTGTAGATAAGTGATGTTGGATTTTGAATCGCTCACATAGCTCTTGCACATCTTGATTTTTGAAGGGATGTCCGTTGTCTCTGATGATGGAACTTGGAATGTTGTATCTGCAAATGAGATAATTGAGAATAAATGAGGCAATTTGTTTTCCCGTTACTATGGTCATTGGGATTGCTTCGATCCATTTTGTGAAATACTCTATTGTAGTGATAATGAACTTGTGGCCATTTGAAGAGGAAGGATGGATTTTTCTTATTAAATCAAGTCCCCACTGACAGAAAGGCCAAGATGTTGTAAACGGTTGTAGCTCCTGTGGTGGTGCATGGATAAGATTGCCATGAATTTGAAACTTAGGACATTTCTTTGCAAATTGATATGAGTCTTTCTCCATTGTCGGTTAGTAATATCCCATTCTCAAAAGTTTTTTAGTGAGAGTAGGACCACTTGAATGCGTACCACAAATACCCTCGTGAAGCTCGTGTAAGGAAGAGTCAAATTCATTACAATCAAGGCAACAAAGAAGTGTATCATCTAGACCTCGATGGTAAAGTGTATCAGCAGTTAAGGTATAACAGGTGGCTTGCGGGATAAAACTATGTTTTTGGTTACGAGATAGGTCAAGTGGTAGGTTATTGGTCTTAAGATATTCATAGATTGTTCCATATAGAGGGGAGGCTAAACCGGTTAAGGCATAGATGATGTGGGATGTAGAATTGTCATAGGCTGGGGAAAAAAGTTGCTCTACTAGGAACTCATAACGACTCTGTTGCTATGGAATTTGTAGCAGTGAAGCGATAGTGGCCATTTCATCAGTTGCTCTATTTTCCAACCTTGGTGTTTTCTTATAGGTGGTATGTACAAAGTATTGTTTGAAGTCATCCATCATTTTCTTATAGCGCATTAGTTTATCATCCTTTGTCTAATATTCATCATTGATTTGATTGATGACTAATTTAGAGTCTCCATAGACTCTTCAGTTTGTGATTCTCCATTCCACAGCCATTTTGATTCCTATTACCAAGGCTTCATACTTAGCGATGTTGTCGATGCATGGAAACATTACTCTGTAAGAGCATGGAATTGTGTTTCCTTCTACAGTGACAAACAAGATGTCGGCATCCGATCCATGTTGGGTATAGGAACCATCAAAGTACAGGGTCCATTGCTTGGATGTGATAGTAAGGACATCCATGTCAGGAAATTCCACCTACATTGGTTGTTTATCTGGTAGTGGTGCTTCAGCTAGTTGATCTGCAATTACCTGTCCTTTGATAGCCCGATGCTCTGTGTATTGGATATCAAACTCACTAAGAATCATGACCCATTTAGCCAGTTGGCCTGTAAGAGTTGCTTTGCTGAGTAAATACTTGAGAGGATCCATTTATGATACTAGCTTGACTGTGTGAGCTAGCATGTAGTGGCGGAACTTTTGAGAGGTGAATACCATAGCTAAACAATCCTTCTCAATAAATGTGTAATTTAGCTCATATCCATTTAATGTCCTAGTGATGTAATATATAGCTCTTTCCTTGCCTTCTTGATCTTCTTGTGCTAGTAGTGCCCCCACTGATACTTTTGTTGTTGATATGTAGACACTGAGTGGCTTCCCTTCTATTGGTGGTACTAAAACTGGTGGATTCATTGATGGACTTGAAAAGCACTGAGAGGGGAGGGTGAATCAATGACACCAAAAACAATACTACTTTAAACATTGACCAATAGATATACTTAAAAATTATCTTAAACACTAAGCATGCAATCCAAAATGATATAAAAGCATCCACAACAAGTAAAACATCCACCATAACACAAGTGTTTATACATGGAAAACCCAAATGGGTAAAACCACGGTGAGATGGGACTCATAAGTTAACTATCTACGGAAATAGATAACTGGCCGGTTAGGGTCTACATAAAGTTGCTCTGCTAGGAGTGAATCTTGTTAAAGATCCCAAAGCTTAGTTAAAAGCTATACCCTATTAAAGGTAGTACCCTGTTAGGAGTGACTTCAATGGACGATTTCTGAATCCAAACTAATGGATCACTTGGTTAGAGAATTTTAATAGTGAAGCTTGTTAGAGCTTACCTGGTTAGGGGATTTGTTTGTTGCAGTGATTAGAAAACAACAGATGGTGTGATCTACTAGTAGCACAACTTGCTTGATTAGATCCTTTTCTGTGCTCAAAACTTCTTTACCAACATACTCTAGAATTTAACACTTCTTCCTTTTCATCAAAACATATCTCCTTCGCTCATACATAAACAATTCATTGCGATGTTAATATATAGACATTTAGATTTCATGTCAGCCTTGAGAAATCATATCACAATTTCCTATGTGCAATGTATCTGGTCAAATAATCATAACTTATCACAAAAATGCCACCAAAATTTGTTGATGAGGATAACTCATCACGACCTTTCTAGTTGATGTTGAGTTATGAATATCCATCTATAAACATATCAGCTGACTCTATGCATATACCGGTTGTCACCATGTACCGGTTTGATATAAACCTTCTAGCATACCGGTTTGTAGTATAAATAACTTTGAAGTCACATCGATAGACAATGTGAACATATGTGTGTGTATGTGTTACATCAATGACAACTTATAGAACATTACAATCATCATCAAGCCAACAATCTCCCCCTTTGGCATTGATGGCAACACTTAGAAAATTTTACAACAATACCATACCATTCTACACATAGAGTACACATATATTTCTACTCTAACTCCAACTCCCCCTTACTACATACAATATACAAAATTTTCAAAATGCACATACATATTTTTACTCCCCCTTTCACAACAATGCCAAATTGAAATGCAAAATACGCACACACACACACACACACACATATATATATAGAAAATTTGTATCAAAATGTTTTACATGTACAAAAACTTTGAAAAACTGAATCAAGATGTATGCAGTGCAATCCTTAGAAAAATATCACTAAAATTGCTCTTCAATTGAGAAAAAGCATGTTCTCCTGTTTCAAGTAAGTTCTCAGTGATCTCAATCGTTGTCATAATCTAAGTGCAAAACTCTTCCATGGAATCAAGTGTACATGTCTCTGGGATCGCCAAAATATCTTCTGCATTCTTGTAGGCTCTCTGCAAGATGTCCACTTGGGGTCTAACTAAATTGTTCAGCTCCTTCAGGGACCAGAGTCTTTTTGCCTTCTCAAAATCATAAGTATCTAACCTATTTTGCAAATCATCCACCAATTTGCCAAAAGAAAAAATAGAATCCTGGAGTTGTACATATGCAATACATATCTTCTCTAGTTCTTGCTTGGTTTCAATTTGCCAGTTGTTGATATCAAAATAAAAAAATCTAACATTGGAAGTAGAGGCAAGGATTTTTCCTCTTGATTCAATAGCTTTTATTAATAAGTCCTTATTAAGATATAGAGCAAGTTTCCCTGTGTCAATTTCCTTCATTAGCTGCTCTCCATGCTTCTTCCTATAACTTTTCTAAGCATAAGTTTGTGCGGCTTCTTCAAGTGTCTTGAGTTGATCAGATGCATCAGCAACCAGCTGACCAAGTTTACCAATAGGTGAAGACAAATGTCATGTAGCAGTTTCTGGAAGTAGACTTCACATAATATCCACTGCTTTGAATGGTTTGAGTTTCCATTCTCTACTCTCTAAGTCTCTTCTTTTGTGCTTTGGAATGCATGATAGATACAATATTCATCATTTCTGATGCACTCATATTGTCAACAATTATAGGCCCTAAAATGCCTAGTGAATCATCATCATGTTCATCAATCTACCAAATGACTAATGTGCATATCGGTTCAAAGGATGTAACTTTATTAATCTTTTCTTTCTCTTGTCCTATCTTTGTTTCCTGTGCAGAAATCTATGTATCATCTTTTTCAACAGATTTCATCTGAGTGGTCTAGGAAACCGATGTGGATTGGGGTTTCAATGATTGATCTTTTGTCAGTTGAGCATCCACTTTTGCTTGAGTAGCCGGTATCTCAGCTGCACCAACCTGTGAATCTGAAATTCTCGGTGGTTGCATATCAGGTACGGTTATGTCACCAGATAAATCTATTGTATCCTGAGTATCATCAACAAGTATGACTCTTTGTGAAGTGGTGTCATCCTTGACAGGATAGACAACATTAGTCTATACAATTTCTTCCTCATCCATTTCAGGTCAATTAATAGTCTCTTGCTCACCTTTGGAAGAATGAATAAGATCTTGCATCCGTTGGATATTACGAGCAATTTGATGAATCTCAAACTCAATAGGTTGAACCTTTCCATTGAGTAGCTTCAATCTTCTTGATTTAAAAGCAAATTGGGCTTTATACTGATCAAGCAATTTGATTAACTCATCTTTTGACAAATTGGAAAAATATTGCATAAATACTTCATCAATAATTTATTTTTCTTGTTTCACAGCTTCCTCCATTTATTGAAAAGAATAGAATATAAAGAATCAGAAATATATTTTTCAAGATCATGTGGTAATCTATTGTAATAACACAAATGATCGATTACCTTTTGTACAATTTCTTCCTTCTGATCTTCATTGAATGAATCAAAATAATCTTTGACATTGTCAAATCTGTTTCTCCCTAATGTCTTTACCATTCACTCAAAATTAGTCTCAAGCTTGAAAGTTGAGACATTAATAGGTACAATTGCCCTTTGCACTTCTTTTACTGATTTGACCACTTTACCAGTTGATTTCATTTTCTTTGGTTACTCCTCACTATCAATACCCTCAGATTCTTCTTAAAGAATAAGTTTCTGACCTCTCTTCCTTGATACAGGATCACAAGTACATTCGGAGCTGATTTCCGAAGGCCGTTTGTTGGATTTGCAACAAATTTTTGTTAGAGTGCCAACAAAATCAACCATCAAAAACTCGGTGTCAGATTGGTCAATGATGCCATGCCCATCAGAATTACAACAATCCAATGGACTCTGTCGAAGCTGTATGTCTACCGATTACATCATCGATCGAAAGCTTGGTATTCATCATAATTCTGACGATGATAATTTTTATCAAAAAATAATTATTATTATCAATGAGACCCAGCGATGTCTCATCGATAGAAAAGAGCCATCGAAGGAAGGAAACGTTGATGAATTCCAGAACGGACTCAACAAAGATAATAACTTCATCGACAAAAGATATCGAAGAAAGTAGAGAGGGTCTTCATCGACGGGAAAAGTTCTTGAGGAAATAATACTATCGGTGAAACATAAAAAGGACCCACCGAAAGGAGCGTTTTCATTGAAAGAATAATATCAATCCAAATTCAAAAGGTATCGATGAGACCTAGCGATGTCTCGTTGATATAAAAGAGCCATTGAAGGAAGGAAACGTTGATGAATTCCAGAAAGGACTCACCAAAGATAATAACTTCATCGAAAAAAGATATCAAAGAAAGCAGAGAGGGTCTTCATCGACGGGAAAAGTTCTCGAGGAAATAATACTATCGGTGCAAGATAAAAAGGACCCACCAAAAGGAGCATTTTCATCGAAATAATAATATCGATCTGAATTCAAAAGGTATTGATGAGACCCAGCAATGTCTCATCGATATAAAAGAGTCATCGAAGGAAGGAAATGTCGATGAATTCCAGAAAGGACTCACCGAAGATAATAACTTCATTGACAAAAGATATCGAAGAAAGCAGAGAGGGTCTTCATCAATGGGAAAAGTTCTCGAGGAAATAATACTATCAGTGCAACATAAAAAGGACCCACTAAAAGGAGTGTTTTCATCGAAAGAATAATATCGATCCGAATTCAAAAGGTATCGATGAGACCCAGCGATGTCTCATCGATATAAAAGAGCCATCGAAGGAAGGAAACACCAATGAATTCTAGAAAGGACTCACCGAAGATAATAACTTCATCAAAAAAAGATATCGAAGAAAGTAGAGAGGGTCTTCATCGACGGGAAAAGTTCTCGAGGAAATAATACTATTGGTGCAACATAAAAAGGACCCACCGAAAGGAGCATTTTCATTGAAAGAATAATATCAATCAAACAAAAGGAAGCTACATCGATAAAAGATATCAATGAGGATATAGGTTTTGAGGAGGTTAAAAGGCATGTTCTCGATATGCATGGTTTTGCTGATGTAACTTTATCGGTGAAGAACGATAAGGGAAAATAAGGAAAATCTTCAATGAGATAATAGACTCATTCATTGACGGGGCATAGTGATATCGATGAAAGAAGTATTTTGATGGAAAAATAAAGGAGGACACCGAAGCCCAAGGTTTCGTCGACATAAGACCTGATGGATATCAGATATGTTTTGATGAGGAGACAACCATACTGACCGAATATAGTATTTCGATGAAGGGAAAAAATACTTGATCAAAGTAATATTCAAAACAAAAGTATTGTCAATAGAAACAAAGAGATTGATGGACTAAAGAAACAAATGATCGAAAGACATATCCTCATCAAAATGATTATTGATTGCCACGCGGAAAATAAAAAACAAATCCCAGGGAAGGTCACATCGCCATTAAATTCAAATGTGTGCCTGAGTGACCGTTGTCCAAATCGCCATTACTAACTGATTAAATATGCCATAAGTAGTGGATCAACATCAAAGGACACAGCATTAAGGAATTCACAGCCGACGAACTAAAAGCAGGAATTGGGCGAATTCACAGATAAAGCTCAATAATTCCAAGTAAGTTGTTTGCACACAGACCTCTTTTTTAAAATTCAAATGGAGTCATCATCTAAAATTAATAAGACCAAAAAGGGAAAAGAACCTATCGCTGCAAAAGAAAAACATAAAAGATAGAAAAGGGAAGGGCATTCTTTGGCCCAGGACCTGATTGACCAGTGCCCATCATCTAGTTTGAGGTCCAAGAAGATTAGAGCTAATGAGGAAGGCCTGGAGGACCGGTTTGAGGATCTTGGAGACATATGGACAGAATTGAGAGGGTATGAATTATTCATATATGGGTACAACAGAAGAGTTGCCCCTCAACCTATCAACAATTTATGGTGATTGAACTTAGGAAGGTTAGTTGTGGATAATGTATTCATGAATGTGGAGATCATGAAGGCATTGTCAAACAATTATGACCCTAAAACCAGGACCATATATAACTACATGGGTGAGCCAATTCTTGCAATCACAAAGGAGGTTATTGACACCATGTTCGAGTTGGATTGGGGATTTGAAGAATTGATAGACCTCAAGAAGTTAACAAGTGAATATTTTAACCTAGAGCACATTTACAAAACGTGGAGACTCCTATACATAGACCTAGGAATGCAGGGTCCTTAGTGCCACTAGGTCAGGATGACAAAGCTCCCTATGATGTCAACTCTTTCCATCCATATTTCAAGTATACCTATTACTGTGTTGCCCAAGTGCTAGGGATAAAAGCCCATCCTTTGATGGATATTGCAGCCATGGTCATTTGTGTTGATTTGCAGTCTAAGGACCCCTGTTTCTTTGATTTTTCTGCTTATTTGGTTGAGGTTTTGAATCATGGGTTAGAAAAGTTAAAGGGGGATGTCATCAATGTTCATTTCAAGCATTATTCCTTACTTATGCATATGCTATTGTATGTGGACCAAGATGAAGGGTTATGGTCAGAAGAGTTATGTATCAGGACATATGACAATGTTGGGATGAGAAAACCAGTGCAACTATGGGTTTCTTCATGGGAGCAGAGGTATGTGAATAATCAATATTGGCATTTTGAGGAGTTCTTTGTCAATCCATTATATAGAGTGTCGGGATGCCTGTGCGATCATGCCCTTGCACCATAGGTTCAAAGATTCCTAAGACCAAAAGATTTTGCTGAAGATCCCTCAATTAAACACAATTAGGGAGATTGGTATTGCTTTTCAGACTACACACAAGTCAGGGTATACGGGTTCGAAGGGAGGCCATACTTACTACCACTTATAGTCCCTAACAAAGTGGCTTATCTGGAAATTGTGAGGCAACTGTCAATAGTGAGTACAAAACATCTGACAAGCCATGGGAAACAATCAATTGTACCTGGGTTGTTAGTATTTTCAGATTTTATTGTGAAAAGTTCAAAGAGTTATGGCCTGCTGCAGACAAAATTGGATTATTATGGCATGGCTATGGGGGATCTAAGGCCCAATTTTGATCCTGAAGGATACATAATGATAGCCCGATCATCACAAAAGCTGAAGGCTGGAGACCGTAAATCTTACCTACCGGATGACCTCATTAAGAACATTGGTAGAGAAGAGGCTAGAGTGAAGTGAATAAAGTTTGAGAAAGAAATGCAGGCTTATAAATGGAAGCTTTTTAGAAGGAAAATGGATGAGAACAAGCTACAAAAGATTGAAGACCCCTTGGAGTTGGCCAACAAAATTATGAAGCATGAATTGGAAATAATTGAGGGAGTCCCAGCTCATGTTTTTAGGGATTACATTGATACTATTAGGAATACAGAGCCTTTGGCTCATATGTCTCCTGCTTCCACATCTAGCATTGTTCCATTCACTCCTTAAGAGGATTACCCCCCTGGTTATGCATAGGATACACCAATAGACTTGGCAATAGGAGAACTAAATGTTCAAGAAGTGGCTGACATCAGATTCCTGGAGCATGAGGATTTCATTGTTGATAGTGACTTCATTGCTTCCAAGGAGTTCACCGCATTCCTCTATCAACATAAAGGATCTCAAATTAGGAATAACATGAGAAATAGTGAAGAAGAGAAGCAGCTTCAAAAGTTACAAGAGGAGATGGATATTGCGATGAGAGAAATGACACTTGAGAAGGGAAGATAGTTGCTTAAGGAAGCTATTGTGCTATTATACTCTGGATGGGACATGAACTCTACCTTGTTGTTTGATGGATTCCTCAAGAAATAGGATCCAAGTAGGCAAATGATGCCAAAAGAGATTGATAAACTCTTTAGAGGATCAGGATATGATCTAGATTAGAAGGCTCTTCTACAGTGGGCTATTTATCCCAAAGATAAAAGACCTATATTGGTTGATACATAAGAAGCTTTTGGACATTTGATGGTGTAGTAGGTTGGAAAGACTGACCCTAGAACAACTACCAAACTAAATTTGGATGTCGCTAAACTGAACCAAGATCAGATAGAGTTTCTGGTCTGAGAAAATTCTATATACAAAAGCCTATATGAGAAAATCGATGAAGAAAAATAGAGGTTGCAAGCAAGATTTCTTCAGATTGATACAGGTACTAGTCAAACAAGGATGACATACGGTGTTGACAAAGATGCCATGGATGCCTTGACAGATGCTATGTATTGGAGGAACAGGGCCGAAAAGACATCTCGGCAAGTAAAAAAGGAACAACAAAAGATGGATAAGTTAGTTCTCGAGGCCATTGAGCATAGATTCAAAAGTATGGTGCAGGTTGCAGAAATCTACTGGAAGACATACACTAGAATAGTCAAAGCTTTGAAAGAGCATGAAAGGCTCAAGTCTCGATTGGAAGGCATGATGAATCATAACAGTTTGATGAATCTAGGTGAGAAAATTGAAGCTGAGGCTTACTTGAAGTCCCATGATGAATTGGAAAATCAATTAAGGAAAGAGCTTTAGAGGTTGGACGATGGGAATACCCCTAGGGTGCCCTCTTTTTATAGTAATGGTGAGTTAGTATCATTGGAACAGTGGAAACAAGAGTTCAGTGATGAGAAGAATCGAGCAGTAGCAGAGTTGGATCGGGACAAAGAATTGTCACTTTGTGTTAACCATATTCTATCCAATCATTTCCAGATAGAAAGCGACATGAGGACACTAAACAATGATGTTCTTATGTATAAAGATGATAAGTACAATGAACACATAGGAATGCTGAACTTGTTTATCTCCCAGTTTGTTAACAAAAGTGCTAATTAATAGTTATGTGCTGAAAAGTCACGATGCTTGGTGACAATGTATACCCTCATATAAATGAGGGAACTTTTGTAACAATAAGGATCATTAGAGAAGAAGTAGAATATAGCCTCAGGCTTACTATTGTACCATTTTGCGAACATACATAATATAATCAACCATCTTTCCTTTGTGTATATGCTATGGATTACTGCATCTTTCTGTAGGGAGTTGCTTGTGATATTATCTAAAGGAGATAAGGTTACTTGTGTTCTTCCAGTAAAACTCTATGTTTCATATTGTGGATTTGAATAAAAGATTTACTTGCGAATATAGTTTTGTATATAGTGCGGCTGCATATGTATATAGTTTTGTTTATAGGTGGAAAGCCTAAGGTTCAATGTTGAACTTGGTTGCTCTAATACCATATGTAATATTTCATTAATTCTATACTTAAAGAAAATAAATTGTGATCTATATTAAGATAAAAAATTGAGCATTTCAAAATAAAACATAACTACTTCAGTTGAAGGAGAAAACTAACTAAATGTTCTTCAACATAATAAGAATCTAACTAATTTATCTAAAAGGAAAGTAATATTTTAATGATAAAAAACATTGAACAAATATTATTAAGCTAATCAATATGAGAAAGGAATTCAAAAGGCAAGTTTCATTTTTGAGTGAAGTGATAAAGGTTCAGAGGTTACAATTCATTTAACTTTCCAACTAAAACTTTTTGTATCAAGCCTCGACATAGTTTGGAATAGGGAGAGCATCATCAAGGGCTTCTCCATTCAATCGTAGACTTGCCAGTCTCCCATGCCCCTTCCAATTGGAAGAGACCTAACCCTTTATGAGGGTGCATTCTAAGGATTGGGTCTCTTTTACATCTGGCCATCTGATCTTGGTGTTCAAAACTTACACGCAACTAGTCAGTCACACACTATAGCTAACCCCTAACTATTATGACCATTTGACTAGTAGGTGTATCTAGTTCAAGTGATCTAACAATCACTTAGGTAAAGCATCACCATCTTGGCCAAGGTTTTAACATTGCAAGCACCAATGTGTTGTTAGTGTTCACCTCCCTTGCTCGACTTGTACATCCAAATCTTGAGCTCAACAAACTCACTAGTTACCAACCATCTAAACAAGCCATTTGCTTAATGTGTACTAACAATACACAATTTATCTTAACAAGAAAGATCATGAACATGTAGTAGATATACATCGGCTACTCAAAGTGGAATTTACACGGCTATGCAAGATAGAATAATCATAGTTAGGCATGATAGTATGTTCACAGCTATCAGAGCAAGATTCTTTTCAATTCATTTTACTTTTTCTTTTAATGAGTAATATTTCCACAGTCAATTAGTGATACACGATTAACCTCTGTATTTTAGTCGGATATGAAATAGATACATACCTGATGTGAGAGGAAATGAGGAAGGAAATACCCCTCAAATGCAACATTTGCACGACCTGATAGAAGAGGATCCGGAACAGTCTTTATTTCCTCCTTCCTTCCCCACTACTAAAAGTTCACATATGCAAAGGAAAAACAACTGATTATATTATATATATTCACCAAAATAGTACAGTGGTAAGCCTGAGGCTATAATCTACTCCTTTCTCTGAATTTCCCTCTATATAAAAGTAATATAATATCTAATACTACATTAATAGTACTCAGATTTGCTAAATGTAATATAATATCTAATACTACATTAATAGTACTCAAAATAGTAAACTTTCAATCTATTAATCGTAAATGCTTTTGGATATTAAGTAGATGATATCCAGTCTGATAAATATTATGATATAAAAGTACAAGAAGTAGTGAGCAAGGTCTTTTACATATAGGGTAATAAAAGTAATGAATAGTGGCCCAAAATTATTCAAAAGGTCAAGAAATAGAGCAAGCTCGAGAGTCAAATTCAAAAGACAAAGACATCATATGATCATTGAGAAGTGATTTGAAATGCAAATTATAGCAAGGTACTATGACTATAAGATAGAAACCATCCTAGGAGCCTCCAATATATCAAAAGTTGAGAAAGTAGCAAGCTTACTGTACAAAGACAGTGATCACTATAAAGTTGCAGTCAAGTTCAAAGCATTGATTTATGGGAACAAAGGGTTTCATATGGGATTAATAAACATGCATTAGGAGTTTTCGTCCTTACAAATAGTGCAACATTAAAAAGGTATTATCAAAGCTACAACCACAATTCAAAGAGGAAGCTTACAAAGATAGGACAAAGCTAGGTACAGTCATAAGTCAAGGCAAATACATAGTTGAAACTCAGTCCACAAGAGTGAAGAAGTGCAACAAATGATATCAGAAGTCTAAAGAAGTATTATAGCAATCATGAGTCAAGGATTAATGAAGAGATTTTTTGCATCCATGATACAATTAAAAATTAGTATAAATCACTAAAAAAAGAACATAATAATGTAATAGTTTGCTTCTATCTAATTTGTACAATTACAATGAGGTTTACCTGCTCGATAGAAGTGTCACAAGCTACATCTCTATCTGTGGTATGTGATGGATCCATGTCGGTCTATGACAGAAAAAATATAAAAAACGTTAGCAAAACTACTTCTTCTTCTTCTTCTTCTTCTTCTTCTTCTTCTTCTTCTTCTTCTTCTTCTTCTTCTTCTTCTTCTTCTTCTTCTTCTTCTTCTTCTTCTTGTCTAATCTGTGGTATGTGATGGATCCATGTCGGTCTATGACAGAAAAAATTCTTCTTCTTCTTCTTCTTCTTCTTCTTCTTCTTCTTGGCTTGGAAGAACATAGGGCTCATCCCCAACTGGTTCAAATGACCTTGTATTTAGAAATAAAACCATTATCATGTTCAACAATAGTTCTATCAAGATCATTTTTATTCTTCTTCTTTTTCTTCTTCTTCCATCACATTATACTTTATTGGCCTTTCTCTTGGATCATGTCTAACAACAAATGACCAACCTGGTTTATGTGGAACCTCTGAGTAAAATGCTTGCTCACATTGGCTTGGAAGAACATAGGGCTCATCTCCAACTAGTTCAAATGACCTTGCATTTAGCATTATAAAACCATTATCATGTTCAACAATAGTTCTATCAGGGTCATTTTTATTCGATCGTAGCCTATACCATTTGACGACGAACAAAACTAATTTGAAGGAATTAAAGTCACACTCAAGTATATCATCCAAAATGCCATAGTATCGATTTTGAGACTGTTGAGGATGAATGTCATTTCTTGATGAAATATTTGTCACCTCAAAGACTGCAGTGATGCCAGAATCACAAGTTTTCTTCGTGTCATCCAACTTTTTAATGCGAAATTTATGACCATTGCAGCACATACCGTTGTGGTGTTTGACCTGCGATATGTCAAACATGTAAAATTTATTGCATTTTGATTTGATAAACATATGGGTGATTAATAAATTTATACGTACCTATTTATCTCTTGAACCATATAGTAAATCAATTTCCCTGTGTAACATTGGAATCTCCATTACGATGTGCTTCTTTAACCAATGAAGCCACACCTTCCCATGTTAATGTGCATCCAGAATGTTGACAATGTTCAATCCATACCGTCATCCAATCAATATTGTTTGCAATATATAAATGTAGTGCATCCCACTCTCGACCAACTGTACAAAAAATAAATAGACGTCTTATAATCGATTTATTTTGAAGATTAAGAATTAATTAACTACAATAACATCTTATAATTACCTCTCACTTTCCTCAATCTACCTTTCCCCATCAAGTACTCCCCTTTGAATATTTTAATGGTGTCGGGATCCCAAATGCGATCCATGTGGATCTTTGCTGCAAACTTAGGAAGATATTCAGAAATGTACACCATAGTCTGGTATACCATAGAACCCTCAAGATGTGCTCCTTGTCGAACCAAAGCCTTCAAAATTTCAAGTGCCTCTCAACCATCCACATTGACCTAGTGTGTACAGGTCCACACAATTCAATCTCCTCAACTCGGTGTATGAGGTAATGTTCTTGTGCATTGAAAAAAGTTGGAGGTAGACACTTTTGCATTTCACACATTAAATGAGGAATTTTTCTCTTCCAATATTTTATATCGTCTTTATGTATTTCTTTACATGACAACCACCTATAGGGTATTCAAGACGCAAAAAAAAATATTACATAACAACTAAAACAAATCGCAAATATAATATCTATACAATGAACTAAACAAATATCACTACTTACCTCATGTATTTTCCAAGATCATATATGACTTTCTTGACATTATTGTTGAAGTCATCTGGGAGAGATAGAGGTAGAACGTACTGCAACAATTATAAAATTATATTTTCATTTTTTGTAATATAATGAAAAGTACACGTACGCGCAATACTTAAATACATACTAAAAACAAAAGAATATGAATTACCTTAATGAAGGTATGCCAATCATGTGTTTTCATCCCTGGCCCAAATTCACTTTTCTTTGATATGAGATTGTTTATGTTCACAGCAAATCCTGTGGGAAATCGAATTTTTCATATGACTTCTTTTATAGCATTGCTTTGCTGGCCCGTTAATAACCAAGGAAGCTCACTTATATTAATCTAGTCTCCATGGCTATTTGATTGAATGACATTTATCATTGCATGATTGGAATCTTGAATGTCACTACATATTTTGACAATTTTTTCTTTTGCACGCCTTCCATCCAATATTTTCGATACTGTCTTTGTTATATTCTTTCCAATATGCATACTATCAAACAAATGAACAATTTGTAACTTCTCATAGTAGGGCAACCTACTAAATTGTCAGGGATAACTTTTTAGTCCCTTAGGAAGGTGGTCATTTATGCCTTCACGACCTTCATGATCATCAATCACATCATCAATAAACAAAACAAAATAGAAAAGATGTTTTATGACAAACAATAGATGGAATGGCATTATCTTGATGACTAATTCTATTATATTCTAACTTCCATAGGTGAGGTATCATTCTTCGTGGCTTTGATGTATTCTCTTCTTTCCCATTGAAAAGATGTTTTTCAATATTTCGATACTTATGATTTTTGTGGATAAAGTGCCTATACTTATCAAACACCTACTTTCGTAAACTTTTTGAATGACGAGATTTCATCTTTGGACCACAAACATGACATGCAAATTTTCCCTTTGTTTGAAGACCTACAAGATAATGTATATTTGGATTAAATATGATAATTTTTTGAATTATAATGTTCATGCACAACTTAAACACTATAACATACCACAAAAATGTGTTAGCCCTGAGGCATCATGTATTGTCCATAGAAGCATCATATGGAATTGAAATTGTCTTTGTCCTATTGGTCTAAAGACGTCATACATAGTGACACCATTCCATAACTCCAGCAACTCGTCGATAAGAGGCTCGATATATACATTCATATCTTTAACTTTGTACTTACCTAATTGAATGAACAAAAATATTACATAATTATTATGACCATTTTACTGAAATATTTATAATTAAATTTAGACGACTATATTTAAATGATAAAATACTTGGAACAATCATTGCCAATCTTATGTGCTCCCTCTTTATTGACATCCATGGAGGAATGTTATTGCTGATAACAAAAATAGGCCACACTAAGTAAACAGATCTCATCTCTCCAAATGGATTGACACCGTCCGCTGCCAATGAAAGCCTGAGATTACGAGGTTCTTCTTTAAAGTGTGGCCACTTTTCCTCTATGTCCATAAATGTTGAACCATCTGTAGGCATTCAGATAATGTCATCTCGACTTCTATTGCATGCATGGTAATCCATAAATTGTGCCAAGCTAGTGCACTTGAATAATCGTTGCATACGTGGAATAATGGGAATATAGCAAAGAACCTTGTGAGGAACCCTTTTTGTTATTTGATCTGTTTGATATCTACTGATATGACATTTAGGGCATTCGGTTCAAAATTCATGTTGTTTGTGATATATAATATGATCATTGGGACAAGCATCTATTGCTTGATACTCCATTCCAATATCTTTCATAACGACAGATAATTCTCAGTATGATGGTGGTAACAAAAACTCACCTATCAATCTACAGCAAAAAAATATAATTTGTTATAATAAAGAATATTAATGGTACAACATGATTCACAGTTTATTATGACATATATGACATACCTTAACATACGTGACATTGTTTTGTTGGATAAAACATTCATAACCTTCAAGTTCACCAACAACAATACAGCGGAGAGAAGAGTTGTTTGCGAGCCTTTGTAAAGGCCCTCAGATGCCTTCTCAAGTAGAGGGACATCATGAACAACATCAAGGTCATCTTCGTCATCATGATCAGCTGGGCGAGTACTAAATGAGTCATGGATCAATGTATTTGTACCATCATCTTCAATTGTGTTTTCTGGCTCATGATCGTCATCTTCCATGGGATCATTATCTTCAGCTTCTATATTCACACCTCCATGTTCATCCACTTCAAAAACCATATTCTCAGGGCTGTGTTGATCCATACCATGTGCTCTGGGGTGCTGGACCTATATAAAATTGATAAACATAAATAAACCGTGATCATGATCTCATCATCACGTGATTTATTATGTATATAAATTGTCAAAACGATATAATGAAAAAATTACCAATGGATGATAATCATGTCCACCTTCAATGTGACCATGCAGCCTGTAGACACCTAAAAATGTCTCATTGTTCATGTACAAATTATTATTTTAATTGATTAAATAATCTTTATTATTTAATTAATTTAATTAATCTATTTCTTCTAAATTCATATTTCCTCATCATCTTATTAATTATTCTATTTTCTTATGCTATCATCATTTAATCATTCTCTAAATATTAATTAAATATTTTTTATTTAATTAATTCTGATTAATTCCCCAATTTAAATAATCTTTATTATTTAAATAAATTATTAATTATTCTATTTTCTATTTCTATCATCATTTAATCATTTTAACCCTCTTCTAAATAGTAATTAAATATTTGTTATTTAATTAATTGTGATTTAATCCTTTAAATTAAATAATCTTTATTATTTAATTAAAATTCCATTTCTAAATAATTAAATAGTTTCTTTAAATTATTTAATTAACTAATTAATTCTTCAATTCCAAATCCCCAAATTCTAATTTCATTTAATTTCATATTCTTCTAATTCTTTCCAAATTCAAATACATGTTCATGATTTCAAAAACCAAATTGAAAATAAAAGTTAAGTTCTAAATATATTCAAATACTAAATTAAATTAAATTCAATTCAATTATTTGAATAATATCTCATGCAAAGATTAAATTGAAAATCTAAATCTAAGTGCAAGCACATGCTAAATTAATTAATTCAATCAATTAATTAATTAAATCATTTGTCTCTCCAATCTCTATTTTCATCTTTTAGTTAGCTTTTTCTAAATTAAGCTCTCTATGTCATCTTCTTTATTTCCTCCAATCATTCTTTTTCTTCCTTTAGTTAACTCTTTCATCAATCAGTTGACTCCATTAATCTATTCAATCTATTGAGTTTCACTCCTACAATCAGTAGTTCAACTATCAATTTTCATTTGAGCTCACCTCAGTTCACACCTCTTGATCAATTTGTTCCACCTTTCAATCAATCTCATCCAATTTTCTATAAATTGAGCATTCAATCTCCATTTTCAACAATCACGAACTTTGAATCTTTGTGCCACTTGTAGGTTACCAGCGCAATATCTGAGAGCCATCATACCACGAAGAAGAGAAGAGAAATGGAAGCAATACACAGTCACGGAATAGGGAGTTCTTGATTTGATTATTTTGATTTTTATTTCTTAATTACGTTATTCCATTGTATTGTTTTTTAAATTATGATTAGGATAGGGATTCATGATTTCCCTTATTTCTAATTGATTACTTTGTTAAGAGAAGATGAATTTTGCATCCCACATTTTGGTGAACCCGACGTGAACTAACAGCAATTTAACCTTTTTCTATGTTCTGTTTGATTTTTGCAGATTGTGCGGATTTTTCATTTTTTTTGCAGGTTGCACGAATTTTGAGAAAAGATTTTCCATCATGCAATTGAGCTTACATCATCATGCAATCACATAGATAGAATTACGCATTTGACCCTTCGGGGTCATGCATTCATCCTGATAGGGTCACGCAATTGCCTTGTCCAGATCACGCAATCGCCCTTTCTGGGTCACGCATCTGCAGGGTTAATTGTTGTTTTATTTTTCTTCTGCCTGTTATCAATTCTATATAATTCTATCCTAAATTTGGTTAATCCGGGTTCAAAATCACTTTTTACTTCAGGATTTGATTAACAAAGTTTATGGCAAGAAAAGTTCAGTTCAAAATTTTAGGTGCAAGAAGGACGAAACAAAAAAAGGAGCGAGGCCAAATGATATCAAAAATTTCTCTAGGCAGAAAAATTGATACAGGATTCAGAGGAACAATTGGCCTTAGACAGATATAATAGCCTAGTTCTTTCTTATATAGTTAAATATGATCTAATCAATATTGAATGGATAATGAGGGATTTGGCTAGGGCTTCACAATTGGTTTCACAAGTTCCTGATCGGGTTTAGTTTTCTTGTATTTTTCTATTTTTATTTTTATTTTTTATTTTTGTTGTCTGCATTTTGTTATGCAATCGAGTTGTTATTGCTACGCAATCGATCAGACACCGTCACGCAGTCGCTCTATTAGATTTATGCAATCGCTCAGGTAGTATCACACAATCGCCTCTGTCAAGTTTTGAGTTTCTATTTTTTGTTGGTTTAATTTTATTACTAATCTTTTGTTTGTAGCCTGTGGTGGATTTGCAGAGAGGATTAGATTAGTAATTTTGCATGCACACCTCACACTTCAATTTTTCGTGCTTAAAATCAACAACAGTTAAAAAGGACATGCAGGCACACCTCACACTTCAATTTTTAGTGCTTAAAATCAACAACAGTTAAAAAGGACATGCATGCACACCTCACACTTCAATTTTTAGTGCTTAAAATCAACCATAGTTAAAAATGACATGCATTCACACCTCACACTTCAATTTTTAGTGCTTAAAATCAACCATAGTTAAAAAGGACATGCATTCACACCTCACACTTCAATTTTTAGTGCTTAAAATCAACAACAGTTAAAAAGGACATACATGCACACCTCACACTTCAATTTTTAGTGCTTAAAATCAACAATAGTTAAAAGGGACATGCATGCACACCTCACACTTCAATTTTTAGTGCTTAAAATCAACAACAGTTAAAAAAGGAAATGCATGCATAATCTCACACTTCGTTGTTGGTGTTTAAAATGAACATGGGCTAAAAAGGGCATGTGTGTATCTCACACTTGGTTTTTGGTGCTTAAAAATCAAACAAATGGTTAAAATTGACATGTATGCCTTCATTCTTGGATTTGGTGTTTAAAATTGACATGCATATGCGGGTCTAAAACCTAAATTTGGGCTATAAAATGAACATGAATCAGGTTGTATTAGATTAAATCATTTTCCATTTTCTTAAGGGAAAAGGACTTTTTTATGTCTGGGGTGGACCTACAGTTGCACTAACTGACTTTCTACCCGCCATCGGGCTCTTGGGAGAAAGAAGGAAGGTGACAATGACATCCAATTTTCTTTTGTTCTACGTAGTGAGGGGTATCTTGGACTGGGGATTTCATCACCCCATAGAGGTACTTCGAATTGGGATGCGTTGGGGATATCATCTCTCCCAGCATACTCTCGAGTGGGTTTTTCGAGCTGCTATATAAATATATTGGTTAGGCGGCTAGAGTGTTGAGTGAATTCGATGTATGTGGGGGCCTTCCCTGCACCGATAAGCTCAACTAAAGCTTTAAGTGGCTTTCTCTGAGAATCTGTCATTGGGTCAGGACCCCTCAAAACCTAATACTAAGAACCAATTTAGCTGCCAAAAATCCTACATTTAGTGGTTCCGGGAGTGCGGATCGTACCCCATAGATACCCCTCATGTACCTTACATTATGAGACAAAAATATCTCAATGATAAGATCTTCAGATCTTTGGGGTAAGAGAGACTGGCATGCCCAAGAAGTGTGTGTTGTGCAGTGGAGCCAGTGCTGCCTGACTCTCTATCTATCCATCTTGTTTCGGTATTTTGCTATGGGGGCCTCACTGAATGGTGTCCAATATCCAGCCTAAGATTGTATTCCATGCTTTTTTTATATATTGTTGTGCTAGACCAATATTGAATCAGTCCCTTGGGCTAGTTCAGGCCCTATCCCACGTATCTTCGAATTTTCTGAGATTGTATGAAAATTGAGTCAATCAGCTATACACACTTACCAGCCATTGTTCTCAAATTTGGAAAACTGTAAAACATTGTCCTACACACGAAGTTACCAAAAACAAAGTCCATTTTGAAACTGATTCTCAAAAATCCTTACATACTTGTGACCATAGGCAATCCCTTACATAGTCTTTTGCATAGTCCCACTTACATCCTCATTATCATCCATAGACTTTTGTATAGTCCCACTTACGTCCTCATTATTGTCCATAGTCTTTTGCATAGTCCCACTTACGTCCTCATTATCGACATATGTATTTTACATAGTCCCACTTACATCCTAAAGTCTTTTGCATTATCATCCATATTAGTTGCATAGTCCTACATTAGCATATATGTCTTCATCTAGACCTCATATACGTCTAAGTCCATTATTAGTTATAGGTTCATAGCATGTGCCTTCATGGGCCTCCCAGGTGATGGTTTGCTCCACCTAATCTAGTTCCAAATGACGGTAAATGAGAAATCATTGATGGTCTAGCTAACTTAGCTTGGGATTTAAGAAGATGCACACCTCAATATATGGGAGTCATATACGAGATAGATATTGAGTCTAGGATTTCCCATAAAATTGATAGAGAGATTGAAGCTAAACAACTTCGTCAACAAATGGAAAGACTTGCATTAGAGAAATCTAGAAATGCTAAAAAGGTCTCACATCAAAATCCTCAATAGAGAGTCTAGTATAGTCTTGCATACCTCATATTTACGTCTACTATCTAGTGTTAGGTCACCATCTTGCATTGAACCATCCCCATATAGGCAACTTTAGATGCCCATCACAAGATCCCAGAAAGCAAAAGGAATAATGGATCCGAACAACATGCAGTCTATAAACCCTACTTGGAACATGGACATGTCAATAGGTCAACACTCAGGTACACAAACAATGTCCACCTTAAATGAATTACAACAACATCTGACAAAGGAATAAATTGAGTCTGCACAGCAAGACCCTCATGTCCTCATGATCTTAGATGCACTTATACATAGTGATAGGGACAAGTATCTTTCGCTATTAATACAAAATGGGGCAAAACTACCTGAGGGTTTTGATGTCACAAAGATTTTACCACTAGGAAAAACTTTAGGTCAAGATAATAGTCAAAAACCACCCTTGACACAAATACAAGCAATGACCTCCAGTCTTCCTCAAAGCGTACCTCTCCAAACAAATGTCAACACAAATGCAAACTTTCAAACAAGCGTGTCATCTTCAGCGGTCAATGCTAGTATACCATCACAGAGCATACCAATAATATCAAGTGTCTCAGCACCTATTCAAATGCAACCAACAAGTGCCACCCAACCTCTAGTGGGATCCACGTATAGTTATGAAAATGCAAACCTAGGTATTGCCAATACAGCAAGTACAACTCAACCAAACATAGGTTTGCATATCGCCTATTTTACAGTACCTAGTGGAACACACAACACACAAGGTCATAATCTTGGTACTTTCCAACAACCTCCTAGTTATGCAACCACAAATCCTTTTGTGGGACATACACAAACACAAGGTATAGCTTTGACACCAACAGATGTTCTGACACAACAAATATAGAATTTGCAACAACAGATGACAAACATGCAAACTGGTAATGATAAAAAGAGCTACACAATGCAGCACTTACGTCCCTATCCATTCGATCACACATTATACATGCCACCTTTCCCACAACATTTTGAAATGCCCAAATTTGATAGATATCATGGGAAGGGTGATCCTAGAGACCATATCAAATAATTTTTTATGGCATGTATAGAAGTTGCCTCAGAAGATACTTATCTAATGAGACTATTTCCTAAAAGTCTGGGAGGTTCAGCTTTAGAGTGGTTTTCTCATTTACCACCAACCATCATGTCATGAGGGGAATTAGCTGAATAGATTATTGCAAACTTCTCACACAACATTGACACCCTAGTTACTTTGATGGACTTATGTGCCACTAAACAATACAAAAATGAAACGTTTGCATCCTTCATACAACGATGGAGGGCTCTCTATAGGAGGTGCAAGACGGTTATCCCTGAAATAGAGCAAGTGGATATGTTCATAGAAAATTTGATCCCTAAGATTAAATATCTGTTACAAATGCAATGTCTTACCACATTTAAACAAATCACAAAAAAGGCTCTTAAATGTGAGAAGGGATTAGTAGAACAAGGTCCTATTAAGTATGACAACACCAACAACAATGACAAATCCAAGTTTTGGTCGAAAAACAAAAATGTGACCAATGATGGTATTGTAGATGCCAGAATGATAAACAAAACTCAACCCATTTTATCTTTGGGAATGAGTCGGACAACAAATTAACACACAGGGAATAACACAACATCAACAAATGTAAATGCTACGCAAAACACAAACATAAGATACCCCAGGATAAACTCTCCAAGAAGAAATTACACACCTTTAAGAGAACCTATTGAGTCAGCGCTCAAAAATTTAATACGGACAAATATGATCAGTCAGCCTATAGTAAGAGTATATGAACCAAGTCCTTTTAAACCCACATGGTGGAACGATACTGATTTCTATGATTATCATAGGACTAAAGGTCACAAATCGACAAGTTGCTATAAATTGAAAAACTTGGTCCAAGATATGATAGACCAAGGGGACATCACAATTGATACTGATAAGACCTCAGCAAACACGAATCATATGATTTTTAAGGATCCTTTTGTTAAGCATGATAAAGGAAAAGCTACCACATCAGGTACCCAAGATAATACAACAAACTACACAAAGGTCTCATACGACTATGCTATTCATGCCATTAGCTCAGGAGATACAACAAATAATGATTCACAAGAAACACCTGCTTAGGAGGACAATCATCAAGACACTCATAAAAATGACAACGAAATTTTCATGATATCTGAAGCACCAAAGTATGATGATGACACAAATCTTTATCTCAGAGACTGGGTGCATGATCAACAATCTCACTTAGATTGGTTTGAAGATGAAATCATAGAACATATTATGGATGTCAAACATATACATCAAGACTATGAAGAGGGATTTAACATAAATCTTGATAAAACAACCTATTATACAAATGATACAATTGCTACAATCACAATTACTCCCAGAGACAGAGACTGTGTAGTGGTTACTCGCAGGTCAAAGGTAACTTTACAAGGGATACCACAAAATCAACCACCAGTAATAGGGACTTACAATGTAGTTGAGCAACTTAAGAAAACTCCGGCACAGATATCATTATTTGAACTATTGCGTATCTCACCTAATCATAGAGATATACTAGACAAAGCACTTCAAGAGTTAGTAGTGAACAAAGATATAGATGAACATGTCTTCCAATCTATGGTAGGAAGTCTGACACAAGGCACACGTATTGCATTCACAGAACAAGATATTCCTAATGATAAATTTCTTCATAATGACCCACTACATCTAGAAGCTTACATTCATAAGAGAAGAATCAGAAGAGTACTCATAGATGGGGGAGCCAGTCTCAACATTTGTACTTTAAAGTTGGTCAAAGCACTTGGATATTCTGAACTTCACATTGATTCTTCCAAAAGGATAAATATAAAGGCTTACAATGACAAAGAACATCCTTCTAAAGGCATTGTAACATTACCTATACAAGTAGGACCAATAACAACAGAGGTCACTTTTCAAGTCTTGGACAGAGAGATGGGATATAACAGCCGCCCATGGATTCACACCATGCAAGCAGTACCATCCACATTTCATCAGTGTGTCAAATTCCCATACAATGGTATTGAAATCACCATAAAGGGTGATCCAAATCCATTCCAACATTGCAATTATCTGAAAGACAGTGTCGATAATCAGGTACCTATCAATCATGCCGCACCTCTCACTACATAGTTGGAAACATTAAAGATCACAAAAACAAAAAAAGATATGCCAACAACATCCTCCTTACAAATAAAGGATATGGGTTGTGGAGAGTACTCTATTGCAAATACTTTAAATGGGAAACAATTGTCTCTTTCACCTAAGTCCTTTGGGAAACCTCACACTATAGGGCAAAAGAAAGACAAAGGAAAAGAAATTGTAAGATACATAGACTCATGCTCTTTCATTAGATGGGGTGACTTACAGGAAGAATCCTTGAACGAAGATGTTAACCATTGGATATATAGAGAAGAAGATCATATGACAATACCCAGAATACACACAGATCAATATGGCAATGGATTCAAAATACTCCAAAGACATGGATATGATGGTACCATAGGCCTTGGGTTACAGAAAAAGGAAGGATCAAACGTGTTGTTCCTAATGATAATCCAAGAAATCAAGGATTGGGATACAAGCATGTACAACATATCACCGAAGCAAGACAACATACTCTTGATATACTAAATTGACCAAGAAAACCATCAAATTACATATCACAAAGGAATTTGTCCACATAGGCTCTTCCATCTTCATCTCAAACAAGAAATCAGGTACCTACATCACCAAGCGCAGAATCAGATGGGGAAGACATGAGACAACTCTTGCAAGAACCTACCACTGAGTTACAAAATGATGCATTTATTGACACAACAGTACAGGATAATGTGGCAACAGATGCAGGATTACCCCCACCCCCTGAATCCCACCCATGGTTATTGTCACTACTTCTACCACGAGAAGCAACTCAAGCTCAACCTAATGAAATATATGAAGAAAGATTGCAAAGGCTTATACCAAGCTTAAGAAGGGTCAATAATATGCAAAGAAGGCTAGTCAATCTACAATAGAATCAGGGACAGGAATGAGAATAAATAAGTGATGATAACTCATATGAGGAAACATGTATTGAAAGTGAGACAGACTCTCATGACTACGAGTTCTTATCACTTAATGATTCTACCACACCAGAAAGTGTAATATCAAATAATCAAGTCTTCATGTTATCAGATTCTACTAAAGAAGGGAATAATGATTTACCCTTAGTACATTCACACTTGATTGATTGGGGGCAAGAAGGAAAACCAACATTGGATTGGTTTGAAAACAACGAAGCAATTTCAGAATTTCTAGGAGTCAGAGAGGGATTTTCGCAAGGTGATCATAAAGCAGGGTTTGCTATAGACCTAAATAGAACAGTATACTTTGGAGAAGAAAGTACTTCTCTAGCAGAAGATAAGGATCAAACTACCCATAATGACAAAAGTGACTTTGGTAATCTTCCTATGGAAAGAGAAAATTCAACATTACTTATAGAGGAAATAGAAGAAGTAAACATCGCAGAAGGGGAGGTTGTACATAACATCCATATGGCAAAATCATTGAGAAAAGAAGAAAAAGACAGATTCATTCATTTTTTCAAGCAACGACCTATCAACTTTTCCTGGTCCTATTCGGACATGTCAGGCTTAGACTCTGAATTATTGTTGTGTCACTTACCATTGATACCGGGAGTTAAACCTTACAAGCAAAAATTGAGAAAAATGCACCAAAGTATCGCATTACTGGTTAAAATAGAACTACAAAAGTTGTTGGATGTAGGTTTTATCAGACCTATTGATTATGCGGAATGGATATCCAACCTGGTACCTATGACTAAGCCCACGGGAGGCATCAAAATATGTATGGATTTTCAAGATCTAAATAAATCTTTCCCTAAGGATGACTTCCCGCTACCCAATATCGACATGATAGTTGACCTAATAGCTGGAAATGAGATGCTATCCTTAATGGATGGTTTTTTAGGATATAACTAGATTAAAATTGCACCAGAAGATCAACATAAAATGGCCTTTACATGCCCCTGGGGAACGTACTACTGGAATGTGATGCCATTTGGTCTTAAAAATGCTGGAGCAACATATCAAAGAGCCATGACAACATTGTTTCATGACATGATCCATAACATAATGGAAGATTACATAGATGACATATTGGCTAAATCACAAACCAGAGAAAGTTGCCTTGCAGTTCTTACACAGATATTTGATCGGTTAAAACAGTATAATGTCAGATTAAACCTGAAGAAGTGTGTGTTTGGCATAACATCAGGTAAACTGTTAGGGTTTATAGTATCAAATAGAGGAATTGAAATAGACCCTGCCAAGGTCAAGGCAATCATTGATATGCAACCTCCATCAACACTTAAACAGCTTAGAGGGTTACAAGGAAGATTGCAATCCATAAGGAGATTCATAGCACAATTGGTAGATAAGTGTCACCCATTCCAACATTTACTCAGGAAAGGAGTTACTTTTAAATGGACAGAACAATGCCAGGAAGCTTTCCAAGCGCTAAAAGATTATCTTTTGAACACACCAGTGTTAATATCTCCTACTCTAGGACAACCTCTATTGTTATACATATCAGCAACGAACTCAGCTCTAGGAGCTCTATTGGCACAACATGACAAAAATGGAAAAGAAAGAGCCATTTATTATATAAGTAGGACTCTGATCAGCTATGAGCTTAATTATACCCCCATAGAGCGAGCATGCTTAGCAGTAATCTTTGCATCCCAAAAGCTCAAACATTACATGTTGAGTCATAAGATACAAATCATTGCACGCTTCGACCCACTCAAGTATCTATTGAGCAGAGCAACATTGACCAGGCGATTGGCTAAATGGGTTATGATCTTGAGCGAGTTTGATATAGAATACATAGACAAAAAATCTATCAAAGGACAAATCATAGCAGATCAATTGGTAGAAGCTCCTATACAAGACATTCACCCATTGCTGATAGACTTTCCAGATGAATCTGTGTTTACACTAACTGCCTCAACAATGTGGAAGTTATACTTTGATGGGTCATATACAAGTCACGGATCGGTAGCAGGAATTCTCTTCATTACTCCTCAAGGGGATGTTATACCTAAGTCATTTAGGATCAATTTCCCATGTACCAACAATATGGCCGAATATGAAGCTCTCCTCATAGGGCTTCATATAGCTATACAATGGAAAATACAAGAGTTACAGGTCTATGGTGATTCACAGTTGATTGTAAACCAGGTCAATGATGATTACAACACAAAGGATGACAAACTCATGCCTTATAAGAAGTTGGTCGAAGATTACAAGGAGCACTTTAGCAAAATTACCTTCGAACAAATACCAAGAATACAAAACAAGGCAATGGATGCAATGGCGACCATAGGATCTCTTCTAAATATGCCTGCTAACGAAACTCAGTTTGAATTTATCATAGAATAGCTAATGCTACCTGCATATGAGACTCCCCTATCATACTATGTATGTGTAATTGTGGATCCAGAATCACCTTGGTACAATGAAATATATACATATTTGCACACCCAATACATGTCACCGGATCTGTCAAGAAATCAAAAGAAGACCTTTATTTGTCAGGAATCTAGATACACCATTATAGATGATACTTTGTATAAAAAGGGTTTCGATGGGACTCTTCTCTGATGTCTAGATGAGAAAGAAGCACACCTTGCTCTAAAAGAAGTCCATGATGGAATTTGTGGGGCCCACCAAAGTGGTCCACCATTGTCAAAGAAATTGTTGAGAATAGGGTATTACTAGCCAACCATGGAAAAGGACACTTACAAGTATGTACAGAAGTATAAACAATGCCAAATGCATGGAGACCTTATTCATGCACCAGCACAAGATCTTCAACCCATCACATCACTATGGCCATTTTCACAATGGGGATTAGATCTAGTGGGTAAAATCAACCCTACTTCTTCCAATGGGCATAAGTTTATCTTGACAGCTACTGAATACTTTACCAAATGGGTTGAGGAAATTCCTTTAACATACACTACTGGAAAGTAGATAGCAAAATTTATGTTAAATTACATTATATGTAGATACGGAGTTCCAATGTGCTTTGTTATAGATAACGGGCGTCCATTTAAAAACAAGGAAGTGAAAGAATTGTGTGACAAATTTTGAATACAATAGAGATTTGCCACGCCATATTATCCACAAAGTAATGGACAAGCAGTGGCTGCAAATAAAAAAATATTGAAAATTCTTAAGAAAGTATTCACTGACACAGGACGGGACTGGCATCTTTAGTTAAATCCCGCTCTCTGGGCTTATAGAATAGGAGTACGCACACCTATAGGAGCAACACCATATTCCTTGGCCTATAGGACAGAAGCAATACTCCCCATTGAAATAGAAATACCGTCTCTAAGAGTCTCCTTACAGAACATCATATCAAAAGAAGACTACAGGGTAGCAAGGTTGCAAGAACTCGAGACCCTTGATGAAAAACAACAAAAAGCATTCAATCATTTACAAGGATATCAAAATAGACTGAGACAAAGTTATAATAAAAGGGTCCACCCATGAACTTTTCAAATGGAAGATCTAGTGCTTAAAGAGAATCAAAGGAACTTAATAGAATGAGAAAGGCTAGGGAAATTCGAACCTAATTGGCTAGGTCCTTTCATTATAGCAAGGGTCATAAGCAATGGAGCCTATCATTTGGCTACCATGGAGGGAGATCCAATCTCTGACCCTATGAACAGCATGCACCTTAAGCGATATTATACCTGAAGGCTGAGTAGTTTAGGTTTTACTTTTCACATTGCATATCATATCATTTAAAAACACTGCATTACATATAGTTTCCTTTTTTAGATGCATCGCATTCTTAAAATTTTCCGCATTTTCATATAGAAACATAAATAAAACAAGACAACTGTTCGAGTTTATCATTCGTTTACATCTAAGGAAAATAAGAGTCATCTCCTTTCTTAGATATTCGGACATGAAGTCTTTGAGGTCCTAAGGTCATTCATTCACAACATTACTCTATGACAACGCTTTACTTATGGTTGGGTAGCGATTTCACTATTTGAGACTTGTTAACCCACAATCTATCAATTGCTATATCTCACATATTAATAAGATCTCTAATTCATTCTAGACACCTAGTTGATCATATGACTAGTGAAAAATCTAAAATTCTACTTCAGCGCTGCTGTAAA
Source organism: Cryptomeria japonica (assembly GCF_030272615.1). Lineage (NCBI taxonomy): Eukaryota > Viridiplantae > Streptophyta > Pinopsida > Cupressales > Cupressaceae > Cryptomeria > Cryptomeria japonica. Next base: position 342,252,235 of record NC_081405.1, on the reverse strand, counting down.
TATCACACCTAAGTAGGTTTCATTACTTACAAGTCAAGGCAAGAAGAGAAAAAAAAAAGAGAAAAAGAGCTACGCCAAATATCCATCTAAAGGCAAAAAGAGCAATGATATATAACTAAAATATCATGTATACAAATACGATAAAAAGATTGACTATGGAAACATACAAGTAACTCCATCAGGGCTATGAATGCCTACTGGCAATGGAACAATATTTGAGAAATTACAATCTATAACCTCGTCAGAGCTCTCAAGGCTTGATGGCAATGAGGCTCTATTCGAGATTCTTTTGAAGTTAGAATAATCCATGTAGCTAGTCATATAGGATGCTAAGGATTTTTAGTGAACATAAGAGCGGGAATTAACACATTTGCACACACATAGGAAAAAAAAGATCAAAGTTTCAAGAACCAATGGGGAAGTTCTCCACATCTCCATTTGTAAATCCTAGTCACTAATTGTGTTGAGATGAATGTTCTGAAGGGCCTTAGAGATCGATTGACTGCTTATCTAGGAAATGTTTTGCACCTCCATTTCAATTGGTGTATTCAAATGCAAAAACAAACACAGTCAACCTTGTTCGAATAGGAAATGCATCTTCATCATGCATATTGCATTCACATAGGTCATGTCAAAAATTCATTTGTCTCCACATACATTCTACAGATCATCATACAGGTCTACACACTAGGGGCGTAACTGAAAAAATCCAAAAAATCAGATAAAGTCCTGAAAAAATCCAAAAAATTAGATAAAGTCCTGAAAAAATTCAAAAACATTGGAAAAATCAAAATCCAAAAACATTGGAAAACTCAAAATTAAAAAACATTGGAAAACTCAAAATCCAAAAACATTGAAAAACTCAAAAAAAAATCAACCAAAAACATTCAAATATCAATCCACATAATCCAAAAACATCGCAAAAGCTCTTGGAAAAGAACTAAAAATTGAAAATCAATCAATCAAAAAAACTTGCAATAAAATGTCTTGGGAGAAACAAATACCCTAGCAGATATCCAGCAAACACTTCGCACAAAGTTAACAAAGGATATGACTATCCAGTCAAATATCTGAAATCAACTGATCAAATTGTCTTATCAATCGTAACATATCCATATCAAAGTGATCATTATCTTGTCTTAAACAGAAAAGGATACACTCGAAATCAGACAAGTCAATCTTAAACGAGGTCTGCAACTTTCTGAGATCAAACATTATCAACCATCACATCAAACAACTGAGAATGAAAGCACAAGGTCAGTATAGCTGCTAAATTTTGTCTGTGTCAGTCTTTATCTTTTTATCATTTGGAAACAGATATTGTTCCTATGCTACTTAGGGATATCCATAAGTGACTAGAAGAGCTATGATGGGAATTATATTTTTCTTTGTTTGTTGTTTGTGGTGTGAACTGATGAAATTCTAGGGAAATTGCTCTAGTGGGTGTCTGTGATGTGAGGCCCTACCCTAACCCATCCTATCTCTTCAGTTATTTTCATTTTGGAACTATTTTGGATGCTAGTTTTGACACACTATGGATATAGAACTTTACATGGTCCCACAATTTTGGTAATATTGATATATATCGATGCTTCATTTCTATGCCTTGTGGATTAGAGAATATTATATGATTCTAGATTAGGGTAACATTGTGATGATGTATGTTATTATCTAAACTTTGGGATTTGTAATAATGCTAGAAATATGTTTGCATATCTTGTAAATGGATCAAATTTTGAGGATTATGATGTATTGCTTTGATAATGACAAGTCTTTGCAAATGAATGTATTGTATTCTAATTATGTGTTTTATATTATATGAGGCTATTGGGAAGTACTAATGTTTAAATTGAGATGTGTAGGAAATTATCCATGTGACCATGGAAATATTATGGAGAATCAAGCCTAGGCCAATGTGCGTTAGTAAAACCAGGGGTTGTCTATTTGGAGAGACAACACCCCGTATGTATTGTATTTTATTCGTAAACGTAAAATGTTGCATGAGTGTAAATTGTATTTATTGAATTGTTTAAATTGTTTAAGGGACAATTGCACGTGTGTATTGTGATGTGGAATTATTTTGTAGTATCACTTGACACCTATGTAGTATGTTGTGTTGGCAATTTGTCATGTCACCTTTTTGGAGAGTTTTATTTTTTGTTAATTGTTATATCTCCTAATTATCCTTGAAGGAACCAAGAAATCTAGGTTAGTGAGCCACAAGGAGGGTCAACTCAGAGTTGACCCGTAGGTTAACTTTAGGTGGACTTTCTGAAGGTCAAATCAACTCCTAGAGTCAATTTTAGAGCATTTCTATTAGGCCTCATAGGGTACCTATGGGTGAAGGCCAAAATTGGCCATGTGTCTTTCCCTTAGGACTTGTTTAACCACCCAAAAAAGTGGTTTTCCCAAGATGGACGAATTCCATCTATAGGAGTGCCATCCTTGGTAGGATAACCTTCTTGAAGAGAGTAAACCCTCTTCCCCATTCCATTTCCCTTCTCTAGCAACCTAGGTTAGGGAGTGTGTAAGACCTAGGGAAGACCAATCCAATGGGGGATCCCTCACTCTATCCAAGAGGTTGGAAGGAGTGAGAGAGGCCTTCTTAGGCTAAGAATGGAAGCTTAGTGAGATAATCACCCACTCTCCATCCTTGGAGATTTTTGGAAAAATTTTGGAGGAAAACCAGTTTTCAAGAATAGTAAGATTTGGGGCCAAGGAATTGTAGAAAATATTGAGGATTGGGCAGCTCTTCATCCAGCTTTCCCCTAGATTTCCCTTGGCAGGTCAAGGTTGGTGTTACTCTCCCCTCTTATGTAAATGTAAAATGTCTAGAATGCTTGAATGGAAAATTGTTTTTATTCCTTTATTGTGTTGTACTTGTAAAAATCTATGTGATTTCTTGCTTATTTCTGTTCTATGTATTGTTGTGTTTGGGGAGTGTTCAAGACCATCCTTTCCTTGGGAGGAAAGATTGGTCTTGGGGGTGGAAGGAGCTTGACAGCCCTTAGGGTGAGAGGCTCTCATTATGAGAGTGATCTCAAGGGTCTGTCCATGAGACCCTTGCTGCTTTCTTTTCTGTCATTTCACTTGGGGGTCATAAGGGGGAGCAAATATGACATGTTTGCCTTTTTGGGGGTCATAAGGGTGTAGGGATTAAGGATGATTTTTGGTTATGCTTTCATGGGTGCCATGAGTTGGCTGTAAGTTCTATTAGTAGATTTCTCCCCTAGGGTACTTGGTCCACTTCCACCCTAGTAAGACATCACATTTTGTGATGGAGTTTCAGCTTGGGAAGGGATGTGTTTGTTGTATTGATTTCTTTTCCCCTTTACTTGATGTATTGCTTGGTTGTAACCCCGTCTAGGACTTGATTCTCCAAGCTCGGGGGTGGCTTCTGGTAAGCCTAGGCTGGGAGGTGAGCATCCCATGGTCACAGCCCTAAAATTCTGTATGCAGGTTACTTGGAAAGGAGACTAGGAGTTGCAGATTTATTTGGTTGCAGATTTGTATTCAAGTTTAGAAAAGCAAAAAAAAAAAAAGAGAGATATAATACCATGTTTTGTTGCAAAAAAATATTATAAGGAGCCTTGTGTTGTTTTCTTTCATTTTCTGTATAAAGCAATGTACTATTGTACTTGAGTCCTCATTATTGGAATGAAGGAATCAATTGGGTTATTCCCTCCCATTGTAATAGATGATTTTGTAATTTAAATTACTATGAGAAGAGTGCATTTTATAAACTTCTGAAATCTATACTACTGTTGTAAATAAATTTTAATCCTGTTTTTTTTTAGTTCTGCATTTTGTTCATTTCTGCAAATTAAGGAAAAAGGAAAGAGATGCATTAGGTTTAAATATTTACTTGCATAGTTCATTTACTGCTATTTTATTGCTTTGAACTCTGTTTAGGCATAGCTGAAAAGGAACTAGTATTTATACACTGCTGTAGAAAACATGTTGTATGACTATAAAAAAAAAAGAGAGAAGAAAATTAGGACTTATTCATATTGTTGTTAAAAGCCTAAGATCTGTATGCTTAGGTGTTAGAATTGCAAAACAAAACAAGGGTTTCCAGCCCTAATGTCTTGACATTTATTTATATATATCTATAAATATATAAGTATATATATATATTGAAAAATATATACTTATATATATATATAAATATATATAAATTTCTATATATGTACATCCCTGCAACAACAACAAAAAAAACATATTTTGGACCTATGCATTCCTGTTACAAAAAATATATATATAGAGGATTGCATACTTCTGTGTTAAAATTAATCAAACACAGCTTCCTAAAACTATCAGGTTGATATATATATATATATATCATATTCATCCCTGCATCTGAAAACATACTCTATGGATACCTTTAGAAACATATATACCTATATGTTTATGTTCTGATCATAGCAGTGTTTATATGTATATATAAATATATATATACAAATATATATATTTACATATACATATATGAAATATGTGCACACACACACACACACACACACACACACACATATATATATTTTAAAAACACATCATATAAAATTAAAACAAAAAAAGGGGGGAAAACGAGGGTACCAACCGAGCCACTGTGTGTTAACACACTAGACGGCTCATGGCCGAGCCACTATGTTTACACACAGTGGACGGCATGGAATGCACCGCACTGTGTGTAGACATAGTGGGACAGCCGTGGCCGCCATTGTGCTACACACAGTGAGCGGCGCCCTGCCACTGTGTGTATACACAGTGGGTGGCGGTAATACCATCCGCCACTGTGTGTGCACACAGTGGGCGGCACTGTCCACCACTGTGTCTACGCACAGCGGCGCCCGGACACCCCCGCACCACTTCCTCCACTCCTCCCTCTTCGAAAACCCTTCACCATGCCACGGCCGCCATGCCCTAATCCACCCCCGTACCTGCAACCACTCACACACACAACAAAAAAAAGTGGTAAAATAAACCCTAACCCATTTTGGGTTAGGGTATAAATTAATAAGAAAATAAAGCAAAATGGAAATAAATAGAAATGCAACCCTAACCCAATTTTGAGTTAGGGTTAGCATTTTATGGATAAGGAATTTTTTTTTAAAAAGGAATTGTGAAATTTGATTTTAAGTTTTAATATTTTAATTAATAATTAGGGTTGGCATTTTATGAATAAGAGATTTCCTTATTTAGAAAGAATTTTAAATTAGGTTTGGAAATTTGAATTTGAGTTCTAATATTCTAATTAATAATTAGGGTTAATTAAATAATTGAGTTATTATATGCTTATATTCTTTAGAGAATTAAAATTTTAATATAGTTAATTCAAAGGGGTTTAAAAGTAAGGAGTTAATATATTTGGAACACTAGGCACTAAATCAAATTAATTTATTTAATTAATCAATAGATTTTCCTCAATTTATTTGGACATTAGGTTATATTGTAATTGGTGAAAACTTAAAAAAAAAGGAGAAATTGTAAAACTATTTTTATGAACCTTATGCCTTGAGACCGGTTTTGGCCGAATTTAAATTAAATCGTCAAAATTAAGGGTTTAGGGAAATTAGAGCTGGCTTTAGCTTAATATCAGGTTTAGTGGGGCAAATGGCATTATTTAGGAAGTTGAACCCCTATCGGTTGGATTTAAATAATGAATTCACACGTGCATCAATTATTTTATAACATTATCATTTTATGGTCGGAAATGATTTAATACATTGAGATAACCCATTTAACCCTCGTTTCAATTTATGACAACTTAGTTAAGGTAATTGAGCTAGCTAACTAATCCGTGACACTGATTAATCCCCACCAAATAAAGTCGCTCATTCGAGTTGGTTAATTAACCCAACCTTAGTAAACAATTTTATTTTCACCCTAGATAAGACAAAACTCTAATAAAGTTATTATAATTGTAGGATATATCGCGAGTTCATGTGGTCAAAAAAAATTTGTTGTTCCATTTTTGTGCCCAAAAGTTGGGCATGACATGTGATAAGAGCCTTCACATCAAGGTGAAATCACCACACATACCTCGACCCCTAACACAATTCCCAAAATGGAGGGTTCACTCCTTGTTTGTTACGTGTTTGTTTCTTCAATGAGATATCTTTACATCTTGGTTCCTTATACCCTGATGTACAAAGCTTCATTGTTCAAATAATAAGGCTCAGTAATGAATATATATTGAAGCAATAAAATATGTGACATAGGTTCATGATTTATTCAATTTCATTCTTATTTTCATCTCATTTGCTTCTTGATAGTTTGTTGGTTTCTTACCTTCTATCTAAAATCGTATTCTTTCTAACATTCTTTCTATCATCAATTTTTCTCTCTATCATCTAACTAACATTTCTTCAAGGTGTATCTAAGTTAAAATCGATTCAACCATTATCATACAAAAATAGATTCATTTGTATTCATTTGCATTCATTATAAGATTCATTTGCATTCAATATAAGATTCATTTGCATTCATTATAAGATTCATCCACATTCATTATAAGATTCATTTGCATTCATTATAAGATTCATCTACATTCATTATAGATTCATCTGTATTCATCATAAGATTCATCCGCATTCATTATAGGTTCATTTGCATCCATTATAGATTCATTTGCATTCATTATAGAGTTCATTAGCATTCATTTTACATCATTACTACATACATGTGTTACCATTACATTTAGAATCATATATAATTCAAATAGATATGCATCATAAAACTCATAAGCATACATGGAAAGCAAAACAATACATAGATCATTACCAAAACCCGCATGTTGTATATATAACTCAAAAATGATAATGTGTGTGAATACAATAAATAAGCCCGAAGGCTTAGATAACATGATCATCCAACACTGCCTCTATCAGCAGGTGGATCTTGTCCACTAGATCCTACCCCAGGATGTTGAGGTAGTCCCATAATGCCACCACTGCTAGTCTGTCGTGAAGTAGATCTACTCGATCTCCTCCCCATGAATGCACTGAAGCTAGGCTCTCTCTAACCCTCAGGGATGGCTCTCTCATATGCCTATCTATAATAAATAGCCTCCTTCGAAGTAGTGAAATATCTCTCCCCCTGGTCACGCGCATCTGTACCTACTCTAAAAAGCTAATCAAAGGCATCCATAGTGATCAGACATTGTCACACTGCCTCATCTCTCTCCCTCTGGAGATGAACTCACTTTGCCTCAAGGGCACCATAATCTACACGATAGGTCTCTCGCTCGACATCTCGTCTAGCGATCTCATCCTCCAAGCTCTAGACCCGTGCTCTAAGAGTCTATAGCTCATCCCCATCACCAACCTCTCCTAACCCACCCTCTGCAGCAAGCACATCCTCCAACTCTGGCATATCCTCATCATCACCTTCATCCTCGTTGCTCGATGAATCAGAAGAATCATTGCTGTCATCACTGCTAATAGACTCGGTGTCTCCACCAATGTCTATATCCTCATCTCCATCATCTCCCCCATCTCCTCCCTCATCTCCCCCACCTCCTCCATCTCCCCACCTTCTCCCTCATCTCCACCATCTCCTTTGGCTCTCTCCCCTACATCTATCCTCAATCGTTGTCTAGGATGGTGAATCTGTTGTGCTATAATAGGAACATCAGGATTGGTCAAAGGCACTGGCCCGTGCCTAGCAAACCACGTATCATACTCCACTGTCGTCCCTGGATCTGCTCCACCTCTACCCCAACTCCAGAGTAATGATTGCAAAGAACCAAACTCCACAAAAGCAACATGTGGCTGAATGCACACACCCCAATTGGATACCTCTTCTGATACATGAGCAAAATATGCAGTAAACACAGGTGTCACCTATACCTCACCAAATTGTTTGAGAATCCGCCCAGGAAAATACATCTCAATAATCCGTTGGGTCTCAAAGGTCCTCCCAATAAGATATCTCTGATGTTGGCAGAAAGACAAGTGCACTACATCATCAGGCCAACAGGGGCAATCTAATTAAGGTCTCCAAATGAAATGTTGCAATATATCAAACTAATGTCTCCAGTACAAGGCGTTCCCCGAACCCCTGTGTTTGATACATGTTGTATACCTGAAGGCATAAGGCTCACTCGGTTGCAAGTCTACATGAATGATAGGCCTAGGTATAGAGATGTGCTCCCATTCCCATGTCTAAAGAAAAGTAACACCACAACTGATAGAACGATATCCTAGATACACAATACCATGCATCTGATAATACAACATGGCAAGTAGACAAGGACCCCAAGCATACAGTCGATGATGCACAATCATATCATGGAGCACTCTGCCCCATCCAACTGGAAACCCATGACCTCATCTGTCAGGTATCAATAAACCACTGACAATGTCACATAATACAATGGTCAGGTCATCATAATCTAATCGAGCCCAAGGGATCTCATAACGGCCACTGATCTGCAAATCCTGAATCTCACACTCAAAAAGTGCACATAGTTTGGCAATGCCATCATCATGGTCATATATAACTCTCTCACCATGAATGGGAATACATAGTATACGCCATACATCCTCTAAGGTAATGGATGCCTCACCAGTCGGAAGATGAAATGAACAAGTCTCAGAGTGCCACCGCTCTATCAAAGCTGTAATCATCGCCCTGTTGGTCGTAACCTCTGGCAAATGCAAAACATGGTATAGACCAAGCTGATGGATATGCTCAATCTCATCATCCGGTAGGTCAGCTCGAAGATCAAGTCCACTAGGTCTTCTCTGTCGACAGTATAACACTCCAGTGTTCTCTTGCAATGAGAAAATGATCAAAATATCAGCTATCAGATCCATAAAAACTTTAAAAATTTCAAAAGCATGACAAAAAGTTACATATACAACGAATGCATAACAGTTATGACTTATGCGGTACAGAAATCACTCTTCCATGATGATTAAAGCTAATGTGTGACACTTACGATGCATGCGTAGCATTTAAAGCGAATGCAGTACACTTAACACTAATGTGTAAAGATCGACAAGCGATTGCGTAACGGATAGCAAAAAGTGATCATGGAAATTTTTTCAAAAAACAAGCATAAAATAGGTAAAAATCAGGAAATTTTTTTGAAAAGTACCATGCCACCAGTTCCAGGAGGTCTCTGATATGAACGTACTCGGTTCAACAGGTGCAATCGAGCTCTATAACTAGCCATGATGATCAAATACTCAAAAAACAGCACACAAATTTCAAAGAAACCAAAGAATTACCAAATTACAAATGAGCAAATGAAATCCTAGAATTCTCTATTTATAGCTCAAAATTAGGGTTTTACGACACCTCGACGCCCGTGGTCCCTGCCAACTTCAAACAACTTGTAGCCTACTCAAACGATCTCGAAATGACATGAAATTTCACATGCTTGCTCTTTATACTAGTATCGAAAACATGGTCTCAATTTTTGAATTTTCCGACCACATTTTCCGAGGGGGCATATTTACACTATACAGCAACACTGGGGCATGTTGGGGCATAATTTTTCATTTTCTTTGAAACAATGTCATTCCGACTTTCTCTCAAAGAGGGGAAGATGTAGACACCTAAAAATGTCTCATTGATCATGTACTAATTATTCCTCTAATTGATTAAATAATCTTTATTATTTAATTAATTTAATTAATCTATTTCTTCTAAATTCATATTTCCTCATCATCTTATTAATTATTCTATTTTCTTATGCTATCATCATTTAATCATTCTCTAAATATTAATTAAATATTTATTATTTAATTAATTCTGATTAATTCACCAATTTAAATAATCTTTATTATTTAAATAAATTATTAATTATTCTATTTTCTATTTCTATCATCATTTAATCATTTTAACTCTCTTCTAAATATTAATTAAATATTTGTTATTTAATTAATTGTGATTTAATCCTTTAAATTAAATAATCTTTATTATTTAATTAAAATTCCATTTCTAAATAATTAAATAGTTTCTTTAAATTATTTAATTAACTAATTAATTCTTCAATTCCAAATCCCCAAATTCTAATTTCATTTAATTTCATATTCTTCTAATTCCTTCCAAATTCAAATACATGTGCATGATTTCAAAAACCAAATTGAAAATCAAAGTTAAGTTCTAAATATATTCAAATACTAAATTGAATTAAATTCAATTCAATTATTTGAATAATATCTCATGCAAAGATTAAATTGAAAATCTAAATCTAAATGCAAGCACATGCTAAATTAATTAATTCAATCAATTAATTAATTAAATCATTTGTCTCTCCAATCTCTATTTTCATCTTTCAGTTAGCTTTTTCTAAATTAAGCTCTCTGTGTCATCTTCTTTATTTCCTCCAATCATTCTTTTTCTTCCTTCAGTTAACTCTTTCATCAATCAGTTGACTCCATTAATCTATTCAATCTATTGAGTTTCACTCCTACAATCAGTAGTTCAACTATCAATTTTCATTTGAGCTCACCTCAGTTCACACCTCTTGATCAATCTATTCCACCTTTCAATCAATCTCATCCAATTTTCTATAAATTGAGCATTCAATCTCCATTTTCAACAATCATGAACTTTGAATCTTTGTGCCACTTGCAGGTTACCAGCACAATATCTGAGAGCCATCATACCATGAAGAGGAGAAGAGCAATGGAAGCAATACACAATCACAGAATAGGGAGTTCTTGATTTGATTATTTTGATTCTTATTTCTTAATTACGTTATTCCATTGTATTGTTTGTTAAATTCTGATTAGGATAGGGATTTGTGATTTCCCTTGTTTCTAATTGATTACTTTGTTAAGAGAAGATGAATTTTGCATCCCACACAGCCTACAATGTTTCTTCATTGTTTTGATTAGAAGTCTTCTAGTCTTTAACCCCTTACAAATTTTGCACGGACAATAACATTTTCCATCACCTTTTCTTTTCAAGTTAGACCACAATCTAGCAATTGTCTCCTTATTTTGTTATTTGTTGATATTGTCTGACATGGTCTTTCTTCATAGGCAAGAAAATAGAAATTATCATCATGAACAAAGCATCTTATTGAATTTAGAGTTCTAGTTTTCTTATGGTACATCACACAACATGGAAAACAAGAAATACTCAATAAATAACAGCATTCATTGATCTAGTATTATCACAATCTGCACTTGGCCTTCAATATTTTCTCCTCCTAACATTGTTTATCCATTACCTGTCAAGTAGAGAACTCTAAAACCCATGGCTATTAAAATACATAAGACAACATTGTAGCATCTTATAATCATCTGTTATAAAACCAAAGCACTTGGGAGTGATTCTTTTGTTTGTCACAGTCCAGGAAAACGGTGTCTACTGGAGCCTTGAATAACTGACTAGAAAGATTTTTAATTCGTTTTCTTTTTCCTTCTGATTTTTTCACTGTCACTTCCATCCTCTGAGTCAAATGCCCTCGCCCTTTTCTTTCTTCTTATTTTTTCATACTCATTGTCATGCTTTGAATTATTTTTATTTCTTGGTGACTCCTTACTGCTCTCACTGTTAGTTTCACTCTTAGAATCTGAGTCTGATGTATCAGAATCTTACGAACCTGATGAACTAGAAGAATCGTCATTAGAGGTAGATTCATCTGACTCAGGAATAAACTTTTGCTGCTGCATTACAAGCCTTGGCATATTCTTCAAATACTCACATAAACTCTCAGTGATACCACCAAGACAAATAGAAGTAAAGAAATTGATAGCAAACCGTGAATTTTTGGGATTTTCCTTTGGAGAAATGGAATCAAAAGACTCCTGCATTGTTGGATCGTTCAACCTTTCATTAAGAAACAATATACCAAGCTGCTCTGCCAGCTCCTGCAAGAGAATCTTTATAAAAATACAAGAAGAGGAAGTAGTATCTTCCTCTGTCAGTTGTATATAAGCAAGACAATGCCATGGAAGAGCATCTGGGCCAAAAACTTTGCAACATTACGCGGTTTATTTGTTTCCAGTCTGTGTATCATAGAATACTATTTTACAAAACACTTATCAAAAAATTCCTCATAAATTTTACTAATCATACAGAATCTTTGTCCAAGAAGACCATAATAACGAAGGTATGTTCTCTCTTGACCAGGTTCAAGCTTGATCTTTAGTAGCTTATGACTAGCTTCCTCAAAATCAACACTTAACATGATTGTCAAATAAATCAAACGTCTTAAATTGACCAAGTTTGTCTATGTCTCATCCTATATTCTCAGTGCTTCCTCACCTTCCTCTTCACCATCATCATCTGAATCATCTGAATCATCACCTGAATCATTCTCCCCTTCTGCTTCATCTGAAGAAGCATCTCCAAGGATATCTTTCTTCAGTTTTTCATAGTGTTCCACGGTGATGCGTCCCCCCTTTTTGGGCATGTCCCCCCATCAGAAACATCTTAGGGATGGGGGGATAGGGATGCGACGTCCCCCACCATTTAACCATTGCCACCCGACCTCGCTCTATTTTGTGACAGGGAATGCGCAAGGGGGCACTACCCCTTGACCCCAACTTGGGGGCACTGCCCCCAATCCCCCGTTGAAAAATATAGGGGGAAACCATGCCAATAGAAGTAGGGAAAATTTAACCTCCGAGTCTGATTAGGCTCCATATAACAACACAATTAGCATTGTAGAAATCTTGGTATTTAGATTTAGTATTTTAAATTTATTATAGTCTCATTTGAAATGTATTTCTTATTTTCTTATACTGTAATACAGTCATATATCTTTTCAAAACTAGTTTTTCAAGTACTATATGTATATGTATAACTATATCAGAACCACCACCTTGCCACCCTCCCCCCGCCGCTGTCCACCTGCCATCCCCAAACTTAGGCCCTTGGTCCCTCCATCCTAGAAACATGTCCCCGCATCCTCGTATCCCCGTGTCCCCAACGCCTGTGGAACACTGGTTTTTCATAGGTTGCCTCATGCTCTAAGAAATCAGGATCTAGCCTGAAAACATCCAAACCAGCTTCTTGATCAAGTTCATCTTCTCGGAAAACTTCATGTGTTAATTGATCTGGACGCACAGCTGGATGACCCTCGAACTTAGCTTTGCAAATTGCAAAAAGGCCTTCAATTAAAAATTATACTCATTTGTCAATTTCCCCCTCATGGAGAATACTTCTAAATCTTTCAAAAATCCCATAGAGACATTTGAGTTAAAGGTCTTGCAACAAAGAACCACATTCTTTCATGAACCCAATAGCAACCTCTACACCATCATCAGTGGGGTTCTCTAGTAAAAGGGTGAGAAGTTCCAAGGCAATGATCTCATGTGAAACTTGTTGATTCACTAAATGAGCTATGAATTCGGTTGCTGCTATCAACATGTGCTTGTCATTGCGTTTGTATGCCCTCTTAAGCTCCAAAAAAATTCTTCACAAAAGCAGATTGCCAACTTCAGGAAATTTTGTATTTACCACAGCAACCAACACAGCAAAAACATCTGTAAATCTAGGGGATGCCATTTGGGATTTCATACAAGACCTACAAAATAGACCCCTCCCACAAATGAGATTCTCTGCAAACAACTCTGGAATGATGTTCTTGATGTTAGATGCATTTACCTTGTTTACTAACCCATTGATACTCTTTCGAAGGGCATCCCATGTCATGCGCTGGTATTCCACACTGCTCTTGTCTTCCACATCTTTCATCATTTGAGCCAGCTTAAATGGGGGAATGTAAACACCCCCACTTCTTCCAACACCCTTCTCAGCTTCTCTTACAACACCTTCACCATTCCCATTCTGAGATGGAGCAGACACAACACCAGAAGTTTTCACTTCCACTGCCTCTTTATCCCTCTTATTTCCAGAAGCCTCTTTACCACTTAATTCATGCTTATTTCTGTACATAAACCCATCAGGAAGCATGAGTTTTTGCATATAAGCTCGCCCAAATATTTTATAGTTATTTTTCATCAAGGTTCCCTCAGGAGCTACCAGATCCTGCTTCCATACTTTAATTCTATTTTCTCAAAGGACAATCCTAAAAATCCATGCATTGCAAACAACTTTTTACACCTTTGTTGGTTGTGGTGGCGTCACAGAGAGTTTACATCAATAAATGAAGAACATGCCAATGCTTTTAATGCAGCAGTAGAAGTCTATCTCTTATTCAATATCTCTAGTGAAACCCCCATGATCTTTTGTTGGAGTAGAATTTGTTATATTCTAGAAAGGGTCTTGTCCTTTATTGATGGGATATTCATCTACCTCAAGAAATAATTATTCTTTTCTCCAACAAGAAGTGGAACTAAATGAAGATCTAGCACCATGAAATGAATCCTCAAAAGGATTACTATAGTTAGTTTTGGTAGATAATGATCTAGGTAAAATACTAATGTGGCTTTAGGAAACATTATGTACTAGCTTAGCATACTCTAACAACTTTGATGCGACATGCTACATCCAATTAAGTCTCCATCTGTATCTCTATTGTGTTTATGGATTGGGATTCAATGTACTCTTTTTATACATAGATTTTACTTTCAACTGAGGAGGTTTGTATGTACTTACTTGTCTTTCGATTGTATCCCTATTTCAAGAATTTCTTTTATCAACAAACCATTTGTTGTAAGTTGTACAAGTGGAAGCTTGAACATGCCTTCCATACTAGCCTTGTTGATACATTCAACACCATCTTGTGTAACAAATCTTTAGAACTCCACTATTTCATTGAAGAGTGAGTAGTAGGGACAATCTAGGACACTTACAAAGATTTTGCAAGAGATAAATAGACCTAAACATTATGGCTTAATGATGATCAATAGGTAAACAGATAAGAAACTCTCAATATCAAAATGACTTTCTTAATTGTCTTTACTAGAAATGGATAGATCTGCTAATAATGGCTTTATGACTGTATGTCAACTTTAGACTCAATATAAGAAGACCTAGAACTAATGTGCGATATCTAGATTTATGATCTCTATAATATAACAATCCCATAATTATGTTTCCACGCATCTATACAACAACATAAACATCATGATAGTGTTCAGCCATAGGAATTGATGGCCTAATTATAGAATGTGAAATATGCACATAACTATGAATAAAGATTAAGAAAAACTAAGAAAGATGCTTATTGAAAACATAAATGACTAATGGACTATTGGCATATGCACACTCCAATTAGACATTGTATGTGATTGAAGGTTTTGTCATTGATGGCAACCTTACAATCCTCTGGTACTGGCAAGGCATTACACCGGCAAGGCATTACACCAAAAAGGTATTACACCGACATCAGCAGATCACACTCTACACCAGCACCAGTAGAAAAAGAAAGCATACCGGCACAGAGGCCGACAGGATTTTTGATATATTATATTTTGTTTATTATTGTAAAAACTTTGTAAGCCGACTTGATATCATTGTAAAATGACTCTTATATATAAAAGAGATCATTGTAGACATTTTGAAAGAAAGGGATGTAAGAAAAAGTAAGGAGAAAAAGATTAGGCAGACCTATTATGTGAAATATAGGTTAAGGGGTATATGTAAAGAACAGAGAAGAAACCGGTACTGAATCTGGCATTGAAGATGCTATTGTAAAGCAGTACAAGTTATTGGATTTGTATAATCCACATTGTAAGTTAGTGAGACTTCCCATTTGAGCAGTGAGCTCTAGGCACTTGGCCTTCCTGCATGTGCAGGCCCCTATTGTAAGTAATATTCTCTTATTGGCCAATAAGTGAATATTGTGGGTCACAAATCCCACCGAGGTTTTTCCCACACCGGGTTTCCTAGTTAAATCATTGTGTTATGGTGTGATTTTCATGTGGTTTCTTTCATTTTTGTTTATTGCATTATTTCTTGCATACCGGTACACTATTATAATATGTTCTACATGTTTTAAGTTGAGAAATTCTAATTACCGGTTAGATACTGATTCACCCCACCCTCCTCTCAGTATCTATGGAAATCCTAACAATTGGTATTAGAGCCTGGTCCTCTATTTTCAGAAGCCTAACAGCTTGAGGAAGATCTTGACACCGGTAAAGATGGAAAATCTGATAAAGCAACTTGAAGCAGCTCTCTCAGACTATGATGCAGAAAAATTGAAAAATATCAAACTTGAAGATGATCTAAAGGCAGCTCAGGAAATCATTCAGGCACTTCAAGAAAATTTTACAATTGCAAGAAACAAGAGAAGAGAATTATGTGAAAAATTGCAAAATGAGAATGATGAAAAAGAATCACTTAATGATGAGATAAGCAAACTGAAACTGGAAAATATAACAATGAAGAATGAGATGAAAGAAATGACCATGAGATTCTACAAAGAAACTGAAGATAGGAAAAAGAATGAAGAAGAATTGACCAAAAGACTAAGTGATGCAGCAAATGAGAACACAAGACTCAGCTATGAAAATGACCTTTTGAAGACAGATTTGATGCACACACAGAATGACTCAAATGAATTGATGAGATAGAAAGAGATCTTACAAAGAGAACTGGATATTGCAAATCAACACAAAGACAAACTCAAGAAAAGCTCAGAGGAACTTGGCACCTTGCTGAAGAATCAAAAACCTAAAAGTGACACTTCTAGAATTCGCTTTGAAGTTGGTGAAAGCTCTAGTACTGCAAACACACAGGATCACAACAAACTAGTAAGATAACCTAATGCTTATAAATTCAATGGAAAATGCTTTAGCTATAATAAGTATGGTCATAGAGCAAAAGAATGTAGATCTAGAAGTTATCAGAATATCAACACACCCACTTGTCAATGTTCAAAATGCAACAACGTTGGTCACAATTCTGAGAATTGTAGAATGAATGTGAGATGTTATGTTTGTGGAAGATTTGGACATTTATCTAATCAATGTAGAACACAAACCGGCATAAGTTATGGGAAAGCTATTCGGAGGAATAATGTAACTTGTTATGCATATAACAAGATTGGGCATATTGCAAAATTCTATAGAAGTAAAGGATCATCGGTAGACAACAAAAGTTCTAGCTTGAAAGGTAAAGAAAAAGTTGACGAGGTTAAGCATGAATTCTCAAAACAATGGATTAGAAAAGCTGATCTAAATACAGGGAATACTCCTCCATCGGTAGAATCAGTCAATGCTTCACCGGTAGGATAGAGTGATGCTTCACCGGCAGGATAGAGTGATGCCCCACCGGCAGGAAGTTCTTCATCGAATTGAAGAAATTTTCCTTGAGGGTTTGGCAATCTAATGACACATGTGCTGTTATTCCCTCAGTCAGAGATAAGAAGTTGGAAGTTACTGTATTACCGGTAGACAACGTTAAGTGAATACTTAACCGGCATGCATTAAATGTGGTAGATAGGAAATTAACATTATAAATTTGTGGTTTCGGCTCCATTTCATTTCACCAAGATTTCAAACCTACGAAGAGCATGAAGATTCCAAGCTAAGGCATTTCAAGCAAGAGGCAAGAACACTTCAAGCAATCATCCATCCTAAAGGCAGTAAAAGGTATTTTATCATGGCATCCACCTCTACACTTGAATATATAGCAAACCCTACTATTGTCGAAGTTGTAAAAAGACCTAGGCCCATATTTCAATTAGTTCCCAAAGTAGCAAAGAAAGATGATACTTTAGGTGCTTTTTCTGAAATTCCTAAAGGAGTTGTTTATGTTGAAGACCCCAGAATTCATATTCACTACAACATTGAGGAACTAGGAAATGAAGAGATTAAAACCATGTTTAAATCTATCATATGTAATGAATTCGGTAATATAAAAGATGAACATAAGATCATTGAAACCCTAGGATTTATAGAGATCCTTAGCATTCCTGAATTTCCTAAGGATGTGATTAGGATAGTCTTAAGCAGGGTACATGGTGAATTTTTATGGTTAGATGTAATTGACAAAATCACCAAGGAAGCTATGAAAGCTGTCACAGGGTTACCGACCACTGGTAAAAGGCCAGACAAAACTAAGAAGGTCTCCAATGACCTAGTTACTTAGCTAACTGGTGCCACATCTGATAAAAGGTCCTTAAGAGTCAATGATGTAAAAGATATTAATGTAAGATTTATCAGCATGATATTAGAATATAAGGCAACTTATGCAAATAGACTCAATTTAGTCTCAAGTCTGTGCATTAAGAGTGCTTATGACATGGTCATAGATAATGCAAAGATTGATGTATGTGAGTGGTTCAAGGATGAGTTAATTGACAACTTAGGCAAGATTAAGAAGGACAAGAAAGGAACTTTTAGGTTTGGAAATCTTCTAGTATGTTTGATGCTACATATAACCAAACAGGTTCTCGGTATAGGCTACAAGGAACTTGGATATGATATACCGGTAGGTAAACAGCTAACAAAATTATTCAACAATATGGGAGAAGATAAGGATCAGAATATCCAAGACTACTTTCAAGCACTTAAGACCAAAATGAAGAAAAGAATCTGATTATCACAAAATATTGTTGACAAATATAAAGGAGGAAATGTGTTTTGTAATTAAGAAGGATGAGATCTGGATGGAAGCAGTCATCCCTAGGACAGTTTGGGTAACAAAAATGGGTTGTGAAATAGATGACCTTATCATTGAAACATATGCTAAAGCACTTCTGGAAGCCCCTAAAGAACCTAAGGAAGAAGTATTTAGTAGTGCAGAAACTATTGAAAACCAAATAAAATCTAAGAAGAGAGTGAAAAAGGTTGAGGCAGTTGTAAGAAGAGGTTCTAGGCAAGCAAAGGAAATCAAGGATAAAGTAATGAAACAAACCGTTATAACAGAGGATGAGTTAGCAGCTCCACAACCTGAAACTCACCTATCACAGGTAGGCTCATCTTCAAAGAATGACATGCCTGCAACTTTCAAGAGAGTTGTAAGGAAAAGAGATCCCTCACCGGCAACTACACCCTCACCTAGGAGGACAAGGCAAAAACAACAAGTAGTGAGATCTCCGGTAAGAAAGGCTACACCAAAGAAGAAACTGACACCCAAGAAGAAGAAGAGGACAAATCAGGACATGGCCCCTCTTGATATACTATTGAATGAAATTACAGAGGAAGGGAAACTAAAGAATATAGAGAAATTATATGACACTCTAACAGTTGATGAAAAAGAACAAGTAGAAAATAGTGTTATATTACATATGGACATGTATAACAATTTTTTTATGGAAGTAGTAGATGAAGTACCAAATGAACTATTTCAAAGGCCGGAAGCAAGGAGACAAGCAGTAGTAGAACTTGACAAGAAAATAAAGATAGAAAAGCTACTTGTTGTATACCCAGTGAATTCACCCAAAGAAATTGATGACTTAATTGTTGAAGCCAACTGGTCAGTATTTTCTACTGCACACCGGCACATTGCTTTAATGGTTGGAATAGTTAATGAGGTGACTAAGGAGACAGAAAATGCATGGGATATCTTCCTGGTGGAAAAAGAAAAACAAGAAGAATACATGAGCCACAAACCTATAAAGGTTTATCAGAAGGATAAAGACAAGGGTAAAGGTAAAGTTGGTGGACCACCTTGTATCAAAGTTAAAGACAACTTAACCCCACCTCCTTTGATTACCCCACCGGCAACAACACCTACAAAAGATCAACCAGTAGTTGAAAGTATGGATGTAGAGGATTTCAATCCTAATCTTGAAGTCTTATATACAGTGGATGTTGATACACAAAAGATCAACATTGTGGTAGACAAAGATATAGTTGGTAAGACTGAAATGGCTAGTGAGCCTTCGGTAGCTGAGCAAACTGATAACACACTAGAGAAACCGACAGATGACAAAGAGCAACATCTAGAAACTCAGACTCAGACTAAGACAGAGCAACAAACAGAGAAACAAGACGAGCAATAGGCTCCGAAAAAGGCACAGGTTCACAAGGAAACAGAGCAACCGACAATAGGAGAAGTACAAAAACCATTGCTTAATGAAATACAAACACAAACAGACCTACCAGAGGTCACAACAAGCTTGGTTACTTCCACCGGTAGTACTTAGAATGTAGGTTCATCACCATCAGGCTACAAATCAACTAATGTGACTGAAGTACTCTTAGATTCAATTAAAAGGATAACAGATTGCAGCTCACAAGCTTATAACGTAATAGATGACACTATACCAATTTTGAAGGTAATTGATCCTAACTGTAATATAGACAATAAAGATTCTTTAGGACAACTTGATACCTTGTTTAAATATATCATAGAAAACATTGAGAAAATAAAGGAAGAGACACTGAAGGACAAAGTAGAAATTGAAAAACAAAGATTCTTTGATGAGAAGATAAAGAAGTGTACTAGGGATTTTGACACACTTCTACCAGAACTGTGTAACTTATTGAAAGAGCACAAAACTCTGTACAAAGACACCTGTAAGACAAAATTTTTGACTGTAGACATAGATAAGAAAATAAGCAAGGTACAGGATGAAATCAATAAACTTGCCGATAATTTTGTTAACTCATCTGATACATTATCAGTTTTTGAGCAAAAGATAAGAGGAAGAATTACTTAAATTAGAAAGAGAAAAGGAGAGAATAGTGAATAGGGCAAAGCATCTGAGATTAAAACTAAGTCCAAGATTGGACTATCTAGCATCATTGCGGAAGGAAATATCTAAGGCACTGATACAGGGACAGAAAACATCGGCAGAGCATTTGCAGCTCCTCACCGGTACAGTTAAAAGAACAGAGACAGCAATAGGAGACAGTAAAAAGTTTATGGAGAGTATAAACTTGATTTTGGCGGATCTATTTCAAATTGTAACTACCCAGTTACAAGGTTGATACTACAAACTCTATTGACATCTTGACAACCTTTGTCATTGATGCCAAAGGGGGAGTAGTGGTATGAGAAAATTCAAATATCACAGGAATCATATGCTCAGGGGGAGCACACGTTTTTAGACTTCACATTTTTGGATACACTTTTGAAATTTCTCATGAGTGTTGCCATCAATGCCAAAGGGGGAGATTGTTGGCATATGCACACTCCAATGAGACATTGTATGTGATTGAAGGTTTTGTCATTGATGGCAACCTTACAATCCTATGGCACTGGCAAGGCATTACACCGGCAATACATTACACCGACAAGGCATTACACTGGCATCAGCAGATCACACTCTACACTAGCACTGACAAAAAAAGAAAGCATACTAGCACAGAGCCCGACAAGATTTTTGATATATTATATTTTGTTTATTATTGTGAAAACTTTGTAAGCCGACTTGATATCATTGTAAAATGACTCTTATATATAAAAGAGATCATTGTAGACATTTTGAAAGAAAGGGATGTAAGAAAAAGTAAGGAGAAAAAGATTAGGCAGACCTATTATGTGAAATATAGGTTAAGGGGTATATGTAGAGAATAGAGTAGAAACCAGTACTAAATCTGGCATTGAAGATGCTATTGTAAAGCAGTACAAGTTATTGGATTTGTATAATCCACATTGTAAGTCAGTGAGACTTCCCATTTGAGTAGTGAGCTCTAGGCACTTGGCCTTCCTGCATGTGCAGGCCCTTATTGTAGGTAATATTCTCTTATTGGCCAGTAAGTGAATATTGTGGGTCACAAATCCCACCGAGGTTTTTCCCCCACCGGGTTTCCTCATTAAATCATTGTGTTATGGTGTGATTTTCATGTGGTTTCCTTCATTTCTATTTATTGCATTATTTCTTGCATACTAGTACACTGTTATAATATGTTATGCATGTTTTAAGTTGAGAAATTCTAATTACCATTTAGATACTGATTCACCCCCCCCCCCTCTCAGTATCTATGGGAATCCTAACATGGCCAAGAATTGAATTCATTGTAGATAGTTTTGAATATCAAATTCACTTATTTGTGTGCATTTAGTAACTCATGTACTTGTGGCCAACCATTTATCTCTTTCATAAATGAAACACTTATTAATAACATTAAATGGTTGAGTAGTTATGTTTTAGTTGAAATTGAAAATAAAATATTTTATTTCAAGACAGCTCACACTATTCCCTATCATATTTTAGACTCTCGGTTTTGTTAGTAGTGGTTTGATGTCTTTGGAGCTAATCATTGCATTTCTTTAGTTACGTTTGCCAGCGTACTCCTAGCCTGTGCCAAAATGGGAGCTTTGGAACAAGGTATGGACATCCATCAAAGCATAAAAGATAGAGGAATTTTGTCAGACGTAGTTGCAACTACTCTGTTAGTATGTATGCAAAATGTTGAAGCATAGACAAGGCATGGGAACTATTTAATGAATTGCCTCAAAGAAATGTAGTTTCCTGGACTGCAATGATTGTCGGATATGCACAAAATGGATTTGTTGAGAAGGCTTTAGAAACTTTCAAACAAATGCAATCGGTAGGTGTAAAGCCAAATTCCATGACCATTGCTACTATCCTCCCTGCCTATGCCAAAATGGGAGATTTGGAACAGGGTATGGACATCCATTGAAGCATAAAGGATAGAGGAATTTTGTTAGATGTTGTAGTTGCAACTGCCCTAGTAGACATGTATGAAAAATGTGGAAGCATAGACAAGGCACATGAACTGTGTGATAGAATGCCTGAAAGAAATGTTATCTCGCGGACTGCAATGATTGTTGGATATGCACAAAATGGATTTGTCGAAAAGGCTTTAGACACTTTCAAGCAAATGAAATTGGAAGGCATAAAGACAAATTCCATAACCTTTGCTAGCATCCTCCCTGCCTGTACAAAAATGGGAGCTTTGGAATAGGGTATGGACATCCATCAATGCATAATGGATAGAGGAATTTTGTTAGGTGTTGTACTTGCAAATGTCCTGCTGGACATGAATGCAAAATGTGGAAACATGGACAAGGCTCATGAATTGTTTGATACAATGCTGCAAAGAGTTGTGATCTCATGTGAACAATCAACACGCGCGTATATGGGAGGAAGGGATTCCTGCTACAAAATTGAACGCTCACTCCTCAATCATAGTTCTAGGGTTTTACGAGATTAGACTAGGGCAATTAACTACCACATGTATATTTTTTGCAACATGAAATTAAAAACTAGGGCAATTTGAATCTACCTCCTGCGCAGGATTGCAAGCAATGCCACAAATGTCTTCGATGCGGGTTTGATGTTCTTGGGGGTTGAAGTCACCGCGGACACCTACGCGGGATTGCAATCCACAAATGAATTCCCCTCTTCTTCTTTTTTTAAGTAATGGTCATTGTCGTCAGAATTCTCATTGCCAATGCCTTCTTCGTCGAAACCAAATGGGAAATTGTCGTCAGAATTATGATGAACGTGGGCATTTTTTCAAAAAAAATCAAATCTGGCCACAATATACCTTCTCCGTCAGAAACCTAAGTCGGAAATCTAGTCCAAATGTATTAGTGTATGCTTCTTCACATACACTTTAGGTTCTAGTTCCCTTTTGGTTTGGACACTTCATGTCACTCTTGTGCTTTTTGTTACCGGAGGTGCTTTCTCAGCCTTCTTTCTTTTACCTTTACCACTTGTGGTTGAGACACTATTGGTTTCAAGTTTTGAAGATTGCACTTCAACTGTATCCAGTCTAGCCTTCTTTTTATCCACTGGAGATGCCAACGGGTTATTGGCATAACCGATCAACAAGTCATAGTTGACCTCATAGCTCATGTCATCCATCTCTTCTTCTCTAGGCTCAATTGCTTCCATCAAACAAAAATCAGTGGTGACTATGAAAATAATATCCTTAGTAAAGTGTTTCACCACATCCTCAAGTAATCTTACCCTCATGCTCATTTTTTACTAGCTTCAAGCTCTCTAGCCATCTCAAAGTAGCTCATATCCCCAATGGTGGCTTCAAGGCTTCCTTCCAAGCGATTGGGCTTTAAAGAAGTTAGGCTAAAATACCAATTGATGGAATTGAAAAGCACTGAGAGGGGGGGTTGAATCAGTTACACCAAAAATAATACTACTTTAAACACTGACTGGTAGATATACTTAACAAGTTTGCTAAACACTAAGCATGCAATCCAAAATGATATAAAGCATCCACAACAAGTAAAACATCCACCATAACACAAGTTTTTATATGTGGAAAACCCAAATGGGAAAAACCACGATGAGATGGGACTCACAAGTTAACTATTTGCAAAAATAGATAATTGACCGATTAGGGTCTACATAAAGTTGCTCTGCTAGGAGTGAATCCTATTAAAGATCCCAAAGCTTAGTTAAAAGCTATACCCTCTTAAGGGTAGTACCCTGTTAGGAGTAACCTTGCTGGAGGATTTTTGAATCCAAACTAATGGATCACCTATTTAGAGGATTTGAATAGTGAAGCTTGCTAGAGCTTACTCGGTTAGTGGATTTGTCTATTGCGGTGATCAGAAAACAACAAATGGTGTGATATAGTAGTAGCACAACTTTCTTGATTAGATCCTCTTCTGTTGTCGAAACTTCTTTACCAACATACTCTGCAAATTAATACTTCTTCCTTTTCATAAAAACATATCTCCTTCACTCATACATAAACAATTCATTATGATATCAATATATAGACATTTAGATTTCATGTCGGCCTTGAGAAATCATATAACAATTTCCTAGGTGCAGTGTATCTGGTCAAATAATCATAACTCATCACAAAAATACCACCAAAATTTATCAGTGAGGATAACTCATACTGACCAGTGATAACTCATCACACAATTAACTAATACTGATTGGACCAATAGTACCGGTTGGAGTAAAACATATAAATTGTTTGACCTTCAATGCTCCTTAGATGATCTCCGCTAGATCTTTCTGGTTGATGTTGAGTTATGAATATCCATATATAAATATATCAGTTGACTCTATCCATATACCTGTTGTTGCCATGTACTGGTTTGATGTAAACCTTCTAGAATACCGGGTTGTAGTATAAATAACTTTGAAGTCACACCAATAGACAATGTGAACATATGTGTGTGTATGTGTTACAACAATGACAACTTATAGATCATTACAATCATCATTAAGCCAACATTCATTATATATTGCTTGAGTTGATAGAATGATTCTGCACACTTGGCTTCCCATCTGAAAGGTATATTCTTATGTAGCACATGATTGAATGGTAGACTTTTATCTTCTAGTTGGGCTATGAATTGCTTGATAGACTGCAGCCATCCCTGTAGAGATCTGAGTTATCTAATGTTTTGTGGAGGTGGCATCTCCATGATGGCTTGTACTTTCGCTGGATCTACTTCAATTCCCTTTGCTGATACAATGTAGCCTTATAATTTACCCAATGTGACCCCGAAGACACACTTCTTAGGATTTAGTCTGACCTTGAACTGTTCCAATCTTTGGAAGATTTTATCTAATATGCCCAGATGTTATGCTCGGGTGAATGACTTAGCCAGTAAATCATCCACATAGTTCTCCAACAATACGTTCCCCATGGATAGGTGAATGCATTTTTATCTTGATTCTCTGGTGCAATTTTGATTTGGTTGTAGCCAGAGAAACCTTCCATTAATGATAGAATTGCATGGCCTTCTGTTAGGTCCACAATTATGTCGACACTAGGCAAAGGAAAGTCATCCTTTGGACAGGCTTTGTTGACATCTCTAAAATCTGTGCATATTTTGATGCTTCTGTCTAGTTTTGAAATTGGTACAATGTTTGAAATCCATTCAGCATAGTCTATAGGTCAAATGATTTTGACGTCTAATAACTTCTTTAGTTCATCTTTGACAATTAATGCCACATGCGGATTCATCTTTCTTAATTTTTTCTTGACTAGCTTAGCTCCTGGAGAAAAAGATAAATGATGCATGATCAGGTTTGGATCTATTCCAGGCATATCAGCATAGTACCAAGCAAAATTGATTTGCCTTTCTTCAAAGAATTTGATAAAATCAAGTTTCTCTTCTTTTGTCAGTGATTCGGCTAGGTGGATTGCTTTGACTGTTGTTTCTGTATTGATGTTTATTAATTGAGTTGGCTCAATTAATATTGGTGACCTCTCTTGATAGTGTTTAGGAAGAGTTTCAAGTCTCTCATCCTTAGGTGCCTCAAAAAGGTTTTCACCCGTGGATGCATCCTTTATTTTTACTTTTTTGTGATCTAATACTGCCATTGACTGGTTTTCAGCATTAGATCCTTTGTTTCTTTTATTTTTGCAACTGAGAGACTTGGCACTCCCTTGATTGTATATATCGTTATATTGTTCGCTAGTAGAGCACATTTTTGGGTTCACTGTACATAGATATTAGACAATGGATTCATCATCTGGGAAAATTGGGATATCATGATGTTCAGGTTCGTCCCAGTCTATGAGATCGGAAATACAAGCAGTAAGGAGTCATTTGGTGGGTTGAGATCGGCCGCGGTAAGTGTCATGATAGAGGTAGCATTATAGTTGTTTGGGATGCTGGTTAGGTTAATGATATTGTCAAGGTCTTTGATGGTATTATCTTCGATACAGCCTTGTTCGTATTGTCGTTGCTCATTCTCGCTAGCTTTGTAGATATGTCATTGTCTGAATTCAAGTAATCGAAACTCTCCACCTTGTCCTTCTAGAGAAAGGGATGTGTAGGAGTGGATGGTATCCATCTCAATGTCTTCAGTGATATCTGAGCAACTGTCCCATTCATATTCATTGGAGTCTATTTCATAGTCATTGTCCCAGGTTCATTCACTGTATTTGATAGCTATATTGTATGGAGAGAAAAGATCATTGATGATTGACACCAGTTTGGTAGCTTGCTCTGATTCTGAATCAGAACCTACCTGTACTCTTTGTATTTTCTCATACACTATTTCTCTTTTGTGAGTGACAATTTCTTCTAGTGATGGTTCTGCCTTGGTTTAATCAAGTTCTTGCAAATGATGTACTTTTTTATAAGAAGCTTCTTCCTTTTGAATGGATAGCTCTTCTTGTTGTCACTCTTGGTCTTGATGTTCTTGTTCAGTCCTTATGGTTCTTGCTACTTGGTGTAGTGCTTCTTGCCATGATTTTTCATCATATTTCTTCTTTGGTTTCCACTGAGGTTTTTGATAGTTATTTTGTTTTTGCCTAGGCAGTATTTGTTGCACATATCCTATTCATGTCTTATCTTTTGGAAATTGTGAAGGAGGTTGTATGGGTTTTGTAATTCCTTCCTAGGACTTACCAATAGATCCTTTACCATTGTATCCCATCCATTGCATGATCTGGAATCCATTTCCATAATATTTTGTTGGTTTAACCATGTCTAGGGTAGCAACTCTAGCTTCTTCTTCATCCTTATATAGCCAACTAAGGGTGTCTTTCTCTTCTGATTCATTTGTTAGTGTGCCCAATTGGATAAATTTTCCATCAAACTTGGTGATGGATTGTGCTGCTTGTCATGTTGATGTAGAAGGTTGCCCATAAGATTTAGGTGATGTTGGTAATTTTGATAGACACATGGATTCAAAAGAGTATTCCCCCATGCCTTGTTCCTTGATTTTCATTTTTTGCTTGAGGTCTATAGATAAAGACTTGAGTTCTTCTTGATGGTTGGGTATCGAGGAAGCTTGGGCTTCTCTATTGTGTGGAACTAGGTTTTCTTCAATTGCCCTCATAGCATTGCAATACTAAAAAGGGTTATTGTCTACTGATATAGAAATTTCTTGTTCGTTGTATGGTACTTGATGCATCGGTGATAGGTTGAAGGAACTGCTTGCATTTCATGTATCCAAGGTCAACCCAATAGAATATTGTATGTTAATTTTATGTCCAAGACTTGGCACATAGTATCCTTTTGTATGGGTCCTACCTAAATAAGCAGTATTACTGTTCCTTTAGATTACCTTTCTTCGTCATCATATGCCTTGATGGTGATTTTTTTGCTTGGATCAATAGACTGCTCAGAGAAACCCAATGCATGGATAAGCTTTAAAGTATAGATATTTAGACCAGCTCCTCCAGCTATTAACACTCTTTTTACTCAGTGTTTATAGACTGAGACTTCAATATGGAGCGGGGTGTTATGTGGATGATTCAAGGAAACATTATCGTGGTCAGAAAAAGATAGGTTATGTGGTCATGTCATATGAGCCACAATGGCTTGGAATCGATTAATATCCATATCTTTAGGTGATGAATACTAAGAGGGGGGGGGTGAATTAGTATGCCAAAAATCTTTGTACTTAAACACTTACACAGTCTGAAGATAAACCGGTAAAACAGTCTAATAGACAGACCGGTTATGACACATGCAAACCAAAATGCAAATAAAGCATTCACCCACAAAAGTAATACAACCATAACACAAGATATTTGACGTGGAAACCCAATTGGGAAAAAACCACGGTGAGATGGAACTCACAAGTCACTATCTGCGGAATAGAAACTAGACCAGTTAAGGTCAGACCGGTTAAGGTCTTACAATTTTCTTCACCAGAATAGATCCTATTAGGAATCTCAATCTCTGTTAGGAGATAAGTGTGATTAAAGACTACCTTGTTAGAGGATTTTAGATTCACAAAAGTGAACCACCTTGTTAGAGGATTTTACAAAGGCTTTTGGGCCTACCCGATTAAGGGCTACAAACTTGTCAAAGATGTGAGTAATTGACAAGTGTTTGATCTATCTAATAGCACAAACTGCTTGGTTAGATCCAGTATAGCTCATTGCTAATTCATTTCAGCATTACTTCAATCTTCTCTATCTCTTTCTATTACAACTTGATCTTCTCAGATAAGATCGCTCTTACAACAACTCAACAACCATCTTAAACCCTAGCCACAACATAAACCCTTTCAGTAACAGCAACAACAACTCAAAACCCTAGACATGATGTCCTTTTAAAGGAATCTGATTTCATGTTGGTCCAATAGGATTACATTACAATTTCCTAGGTTCAATGAATCTAGACATACTCAGTAACATGACACAAAAAGCACCGTCAGTGTGTCGGCACCATCAATCAATCGGTGGGTTGCTAACTCATCACAAAATGTCGGTTGGTAACTCATCACAGAGTATTACCGGTTCATACAAAATACCAGTTGCCGGTTTGACAAAAATGAAGACTGGTAAGAATGTGTTGTGCCACTTTGCTCCTTCATACTGGTTGAGATCTACAAACCGCTTGGGATCGACATGCCGCTTCAGACCAGGAAACACATTCTACAAAATCACCAATAGTCTAAAGACTAGAATACAACATATCAGTTGGAACAAATACCGGTTGAGCTCTAGCTCATACATATAAAGGGGATCTCTATACAAGTGTGCATCCATCAATGACAATCACAACATAAACATCAAAAATGCCAACAATCTCCCCCTTTGGCATTGATGGCAACACTTAGGAAAATAAAATTTTGACATCTAAGTGTTTTACAACAAAAACATGCCATTAACAAAATTGCTCCCCCTAAGCATATACACTATCCCTTAATCAACACAATGTATAGCAATTTTGCATACAGAGCATAAACATTGAGATATCATAGCACATAGCATATATCAAAATTTTAAAATTAGATACTTCTCCCTATTTGTCTTGAAAATAGATAGAGTACTTCTCCCCCTTTGCCAACAATGACAAAGTACCACTAAACAACCCTATTTCCATTTGATATAAATAAAAAGTTTATGACAATAATGAATAATACTTGTCAAAAACCGATTTATAGTCCTGCAAAAATTGTTTCATGGATAGAGACCAGGACTCAAGTAAGGAGGTGGCTACTTCTTTTTCTGTTTGCATCTAGTATACCTGTTCCTCCATGGAATCAACTATTCTTAGCTCATGCATAGCTGTCAAGGCATCCAGGTTCAGATAACACTTCTGAAGAATTTGCAGATGTGGAAGTAAAACCAGTTGTAGCTCCTGCAAATCTGTAGATCGTGTACTGATCTCTTGCTCCATTTGGCTGACTGGATCTAGAACCGGTGAACGGTTTGCCCATATGTTGCAAAGGAATCATAAGGTGGCTTAAATGTGCTCAAGTACAACTGTAAGTCCATTTAAAGCTTTTGCTTCTTAGCTAGCACATCATCGCAGAATAGATGAGGTTGATAGATTTTTCTTAGTAGCAAGTTTCCCTCATCCAAAGCATTCCCTATGTCCTTTTGGTCTTTCAATAGTTCAGACCGAAGCTCATTCAACTTTTTCACCAAAGCAATGTTAAGAGCCTTTTGATGCTCTTTCTTGACATTTGCCTCAGCTTCTTCTTCTAGGCTCTGCACCTGATCATCCACTACAGTACATAGTATTTTGAGTTGTGCTAGTAATGATTCAGTGTTAGGAAGATTGGTACCGGGGATTAAACCGGTAAGGGTGTCTACAGCCGCCTGAATTATGTCCTGTTCCTTTTTCTTGCAAATGATCTCAAGGCGCTCTTGAGAAACCTTGATGCTTTGCATACGCTTTGACTCACTTGCAGACTGGAGATCCATAGGACTAGATATATCAGCCGGTTTGGCTTGACTCCTGGTTGCCTTCTGAGTCTCCATCTATGTGCTCTCCATTGCTTTCGCTGCCTTGTCTGCTTCTTCCTTCTTCCTTTTCTCTACTTCTTTCTTATATTCTTATTCCTTGTCTTCCTCTTCTTTCTTTTTCCTGTCTGCTTCTTTCCTCTTCTCCTCTTCTTTCTCTTTCTCTTTCTCTTCCTTCTTCTTCTTTTCTTCCTCTTCCTTCTTTTTATTCTCTTCCTCTTCCTTCTTCTTCTTTTCTTCCTCTTCCTTTTTCTTCTTTTCTTCCTCTTCCTTCTTCTTCTTTTCTTCCTCTTCCTTCTTCCTCTTTTCTTCCTCTTCTTTCTTCTCCTTTTCTTCCTTGTCCTCTTCTTCTTTCTTCTTCCTTTCATCTTCTTGCTTCTTCTTCTCTTCATCTTTTCATTTCTCATCTTCCTCTTTTCTCTTCTCTTCCTCTTTTCTCTTTTTCTCATCTTCATCCCTCTTCTTCTTCTCTTCCTCTTCTTTAGCCACTTCCTGTGTGTCCTTAGCTTGCTCACCACCCTATTCGGCTTGTTGCCCCTATTCTATTCCCTCAAAAGGTATGTCCTGAGTGACATCATCTACATCCAAGGCATCGACATCAATAGTGTCGATTGGTTCTTCAACCGGGTTTCCTTCTTCATCAAAAACTTCATCCGGTTTGGATATGACCGGTTCTATTTCTGCTTGCTGGTTGACCATTCATTCTTTGTGAGCTTGAATTGCATGATTCATATACTGATGAGTGTCTTTTTCAACATCATCAACTCTTCCTTCCAACAGCTAGAGTCTTCTTCTCCTTGTGAAGAAGAGTCCTTTATTTTGGTCCAACACATCAAACAATTCTGAATTTGAGAGGTTGAGAAAGTACTGTGCAAAGACTTTCTCCCTAATCTCCTGTTCCTTATCAATAGAAATGCACCATTTATTATCTAATGCTTTAAATAAAGAATCTGGTGTCTGAGATTTAATCTCTGATGGTGACCGATCATTTTTGCACAAATAAATAATGATTTCCTATAGTACTTCTTCCTTCTCCTCATCACTAAAATCATCATAATAATCTATTAAATCATGAAGTAATTTTCTCCTAATATTCTTAACTGTCCTTTGAAAATGTGTCAATGGTTTGTATGAGGAGATATCAATATTTATCGGTGCGGATGCTGCCGGTTCATTCTTCTTCATTTTCTTTGTCTGTCTAGCCTTCTTTGGCTTTTCATCAGACTCAGTCCCTTCAGAGTATGGTTCATTTGTCTTAGTCTTCCTTTTTCTTTCAAAGACTTTTGTCGGTGTCACCTCCTGTTTCTTCTTTGTAGGTGACCGCTTGGTCACTCTTGGAGTTGCAGTGGTAGCTGGTGCCGATGCTACAGGCACTGCCTTGGCTTTCTTTGTTGTTGGTTCTTTTCCTTTCTTAACGAATGGTTCTTCAGTCGGTGCAATCCTCTCCAAGTAGGTTCCAGTCCTTTTAGCCTTAGGATCAAGAGGCAAGGCAATAAGGGTTGAGGCATACCCTTCTAGCATATCATACATAACTTCATAGCCCATTGGCTCCACTTCCTCCATTCTAGGCTCAACAGCCTCCATTAAGCATTTGTCCACCTGAATGGTGAAATAGATGTCATCTTTGTATTTCTTAACGATATCACCTGAGATCCTTACCCTTTGACTCATTGTTCTTTTGAACTCAGCAAAATATTTGTTCAGTACTTCAGGATAACCGGTTCCAATGGCTTGTATGCTTTCCTTGATCTGCTTGGTTACTGGTTGGTCTGGAGACCACTGGACATCTCCTACTCCAGGAAAGTAGCCTTGGAAATAGAAGAACAAACCTATCAATAGTTGTCCAAATTTAAACCTCAGTGCATTGTCTTGTTTGATCACCTTTAGATTCAACAAGAGTTGCCTCTGCATACCGGTGCATAGGTCAAATGATGCATCCTTATTAATCATCCGGTAAGCGGCATTTACCGCTACAGCAGATACAAAATTAATCCTACTGGCTGAGAATGTTCTGTAGCCTATCACCATGTAGGTGTATTTCACCAGATCATCCTTGATAGGATTAACTGTCATACCCCATGAGTCACTTGTTGAACCGGTGAGCTTGGCCATTTCGGTTTTGCTTACCATTCTTAGGGCTGGCACTTCCCCTATGTTATAGAAACCGGTGACTGCATGAATTGCCTGAGGTGTGATATCATGCGTCCTCTCTAGGTACATCTTGTCACCATGGACTCTGCTCAAAATGATCCTGATATGATCCTCCGTAAAATCTTCCAGAAAGTATACTGCATTATGGAGTTTCTTCTTCTCTAAGATACTGAACTCCAGTTTGATCTTCTTGCCCTTGCCGCAAAATAAACCTAACTAGGTGTGAATAGCTAAAGACCCTAGGTATTCTATTTTGCAATCAATATAATCTGAAATTCCTTCTTCAACTATTACTCCAGTCGAAACTTGTGATAAGGCATTATATTTGGACTTCCTTTGAATAAAACTTTTCGACTTGATGGATGTACTAGAACTGGTATGAGATGTGGAAGCCATTGTTGAGTATTTCAAGAACACAAAAAATACCTTTACAATGTGAATTTAGGGCTTCCTGATTCTGCTTCACTCCACTCTTCATCGGTTGCCAAATCACCGCTTTGTGCTCTCCATGACCACTTGCAAACTAGATTTGAATCTCCTTCAAGATTTATCAATTTCTTGAAATCTTAGTTCAAATTGCCTTTTCTTCGCTTTGCACTTGAAAACTTTTCTTCGCTCAAAAATAGATAGTGAGAAATGATTTGAAATATGTTTTTATACATGTCTCTCACCTACTGCCATTAATGCTCCTCTATTAGGGTGTAAACCCTAATTTACCTCTTTTACCATTTCTGGTCTTCTGCCAAGCGACAGGTATCACATACCGGTTAAGATCTTTTACCTGTGTAACCAGGGGATCACAATCATTTCGTCGTTTGCTCTCCCTCAGCCTCTTTGGAGCTTAGTTTTTTGGTTCTGATATTTCCACACTAGGTGCAGAAATCGGTTCCTCTTCCAACATTGTTGGTTTCTTCCTCCAGGTTTTATTCATGTCCACTTGAACTTTTTCAACATCAACTTCTCCTTTCTAAGTGACTGGTATATCATTAGATATACTCTTTCTGCTTCTGTAGAATCTTGCAATGTGACCCGGTTTGTTGCAGTGATAACAAACCAATCCAGGTGCTCTCCAAGGTCCATTGTTCATATTTCCATTCTTCCTTCTGCATGTAGCAATAGTGTGACCATGTCCATGACAAGTCCAATAGTTTTCTCTCCATCTGGTTGCCGATTGATAACCACTGTTGCCTGACCAATAATTGTAGGTATTAAACCAGTTAGGGTTTTGGTTTACAAAAGATTCCGGACCAGCTCCTTGGGTCCTCTGAGGATATCTTCCGGTATTGTTCATGACAGACCTGCGTTCAGATGCTCTATGCCCAATCTTGTTGCATGCATAACAATGACCATTGAACTTATTGGATATAGGGATATTGTTGATAAAATATGGAAAATTATTGTAGGCTTTGCTCCTACATACATTGGCAGTGTGTCCTTGTTTAAGACAATTAAAGCAAACAGGTTTGAATTTTTGCTTACCTTTTACTTTGAGTGTCAGTTGCTTCTTTGATGCTTCAGCATTTGTTCCTGAGGATTCTCCTTCCTCATGTATAGAGAAACCAAGACCATTGGTATTCTTTACCAATCTAGATGACTCAAGCTTTTGCTCTAGCTTGATAGTACTTTTGCTAAACTTAGCAAGTATTTCCTTTGACTCAAAGAGTTCTTTCAAAATAGCAGTATTTGTCTCCATTAGGCTTGCATTTTCAGAGATGGCTATGTTTAGTTCTCCTTGCATGTCTTCCTTTTCCATCCTTCTCTCATGAAGGCGAGCAGTCAGTTCACTAATCTCTTGTTTCAATTTGGAGATTTCATGATCTCTATCCTTTACCCGATCTTTAGCTTTCCTCTGTTTCTCAAGCTCTTGACTAAACCGGATGGTCAGTCCTTCCAACTCCTTTCTCAGATTGGAGTTTGAATCATTGAGCTTATTTACTTCTGCAATCATGGCTTCCATATTAGCTTCATCTTCAGAACTACTTTTAGATAGTTCCATCAGCTTCTCTGCATGTTCTCTCCTTTTTGCTTGAGATGCCTTGTATTTGACCATAAGATCATAATAGGCTTGCTCAGACTGAGTGAGCCATTTAGTAAGTTCCCTCAAGGTGTATGCCCCCATATCTCTTTCCAAGTGGTTAAACTTATAGAAAAGTAGGCTCTGATACCAATTGATGAATACTAAGAGGGGGGGTGAATTAGTATGCCAAAATTCTTTGTACTTAAACACTTACACAGTCTGAAGATAAACTGGTAAAATAGTCTAACAGACAGACCGGTTATGACACATGCAAACCAAAATGCAAATAAAGCATTCACCCACAAAAGAAATACAACCATAACACAAGATATTTGACGTGGAAACTCAACTGGGAAAAAACCATGATGAGATGGAACTCACAAGTCACTATCTACAGAATAGAAACCAGACCGGTTAAGGTCAGACCAGTTAAGGTCTTACAATGTTCTTCACCAGAACAGATCCTGTTAGGAATCTCAATCTCTATTAGGAGATAATTTCGATTAAATACTACCTTGTTAGAGGATTTTAGATTCACAAAAGTGAACCACCTTGTTAGAGGATTTTACAAAGGCTTTTGGGCCTACCCGGTTAAGGGCTATAGACTTGTCAAAGATGTAAGTAATGAACAAGTGTTTGATCTATCTAATAACACAAACTACTTGGTTAGATCCAGTATAGCTCACTGCTAATGCATTTCAGCATTACTTCAGTCTTCTCTATCTCTTTCTGTTACAACTTGATCTTCTCAGATAAGATCGCTCTTACAACAACTCAACAACCACCTTAAAACCTAGCCACAACATAAACCCTTTCAGTAACAGCAACAACAACTCAAAACCCTAGACATGATGTCCTTTTAAAGGAATCTGATTTCATGTCGGTCCAATAGGATTACATTACAATTTCCTAGGTTCAATGAATCTAGACATACTCAATAACACTACACAAAAAGCACCATCAATCAATCGGTGGGTTGGTAACTCTTCACAAAATGCCAGTTGGTAACTCATCATAGAGTATTACCCATTCATACAAAATACCAGTTGCCGGTTTGACAAAAATGAAGACTGGTAAGAATGTGTTATGCCACTTTGCTCCTTCGTACCAGTTGAGATCTACGAACCGCTTGGGATCGACATGCCACTTCAGACCAGGAAACACATTCTGCAAAATCACCAATAGTCTAAAGACTAGAATACAACATACCGGTTGGAAAAAATACCGGTTGAGCTCTAGCTCATACATATAAAGGGGATCTCTATACAAGTGTGTGTTCATCAATGATAATCACAACATAAACATCAAAAATGCCAACATTAGGAATGTTTGTCTCCATAAGTGCTCGCTTCAAGCTATCTTTGTGTTTTGGAGATAGCTTGAGTAACTCAAGTATAGATATCTGAGCAGGAGTTCTCTGCAATTGATCAACTAGGCTATATTGAGTCTTGGGGAGAGTTGTTGGTTGTGATGTGTTCCCTCTCAAGACATATTTTTGAGCTTTGGTAGTCACATTGATCGACTCATGTTCTTGTTTGTTCTTGATTTTAATGACATTCACTTGGTTGTCATCTATCGATATGTTATTGATGGTGTTATTATATAGGTTATTTATACGTGCTCCGTCGGTATCGTTTGATGATGAGGCTCCTCCCTTGTTGTAATTTGGAAGAGGATTTTTAAAGGTGTCATGGTCACCATTTGTTTTGAGCCCATTAACCATTAAATCACCTCTATCAATCATATCTCGAATGATGTTATTAAGCCTCATACAATCATTTGTGTGATATACTTTGTTTCGATGAAAATCACATAAATGCGAGTCATTCCACCAAGGTGGTTTGACCTAGGGTTCAAAGTTGTTCATGGCTAGTAAGGTGATAATTTTGTGTGCTAGGATCTCTCGAAACAGTGACTCTAAGGTTTTCCCTAAGGGTGTGTAGGTGCGTCTATTTGGGAAAGTGTTGGTGTTACCTCTCTGGTTTGTTTTATTCCCTTGGTTAGCATTGTTGCCTTGGTTATTGTTGTTGGTGTTTGAAATTGAAGGTCCTTGATTAACACCCTTTTGATTTTTATTAGATTGTGGACTACCTTATAAAGCTAATACTGGTTGTTTGGACTTCATATCATTAGTATCAACGCCTCCATCATTAACAACGTTTTTGTTTCTTGTCCAAAATCTTGATTTGTCTAAAGTGTTGTTGTTGTTTGGATAGTTAAAGGAGTGAGTGTTGGATGAGTTAGTTGCTTCCTTA
Organism: Cryptomeria japonica; assembly: GCF_030272615.1. Classification (NCBI taxonomy): domain Eukaryota; kingdom Viridiplantae; phylum Streptophyta; class Pinopsida; order Cupressales; family Cupressaceae; genus Cryptomeria; species Cryptomeria japonica. The sequence goes on along the minus strand of NC_081405.1, from coordinate 342,215,426 downwards.
AAGAACTTCAATGTTCCTTTCTTGATGCAGGCTTCTTCTACTTGGATTATGTGTTCTATCAATTTGACAAAAGATGGGAAGCATTGGAGCTTGAGTTGATAACTCATCTCAATGTTTACATTATTGATAAAAATCTCCATCTTTTCCTTCTCGGGTACATCACGAGGATATCTCAAAACCATGCATCTCCAACACTGAAGAAACACCATAAATGCCTCATTGTTTTTTTGTTTGGTGTTACATACATCCAACATGGTGATTGTGTGTTGAATATTATAGGAGTATTTTGTGATAAATTTGTTTACCAACTCATCAAATGATCTGATGGCAGGTGTAAGTTTAGAGAACCACTCCATTGTTTTCCCTCCCAAACTTCTTGGGAATAGCCTCATCAAGTAAGTGTCATCGTGAGAAAACTCTAGGCTTATGGTACAAAATTCCCAAACATGATTGCGGGGATCACTTTTACCATCGTACTTGTCATACTTTGATTTATCTAAATTGGGGAAAAGGTACCATGTTTAATCTTCTATCAAAGGGATAAGGACAGATCTCGTCCAAGCAGTATCGCACCGTGGATCCTTGTTGCATGTCTTGCATTTGTCTTTGCAGCATTTAGATTTATTGTGTAAGAGCGACCATGGGTGCATTTTTACATCGAGGGGGAGCTTCCTCCCTTTCATTAAGATTGTCCCTATTTCAGGCATGGTTGTGTTCAGGTGTGGTGTTTTTCTCAAGTATGATTTTTGGATTAGGTGCTTCTTCTTCTCTTTGTGGGTCTTGATAGGTGTAATTTCTTGACCTTGTTCTAAAATTTTTTTCGTCTAAATTCCTTAAGTTTTCAGAATCAAAATATTCTGGAAGTCTAACTCCTTTACTAGTCAACATGAGTAGATATTTTTCTTTGTCTACTTTGATAAGTCTTTCCATGAGCCTTGGGAATGATGGGTTTTCTTGGCACTCTGGGAAAAGTTCCTCAGTGATTTCTGTATCACCCAGATTAACAAATTCATCAAAAGGGTTGCATAATCTACGACTTATACTCGATTCTTGTTGTGATTCTCTTTGTTTGTTTCTCTGAGATCAAGTGATAGTGTGCATCTAATATGTTCCTCAATAAAAACTTTTTGTTACAAAGGGGGTTTCTTCTTCTTCCTCTCTCTCAAGGGTTGGTGGTTTAGGTCGAGCTTCGTTATAAGTGATAAAAATTTATGGGAATAAAGTAGGGTTGATTCTTCCTCCACAATTTAAGTGTTGGTTGAATGTTACTTTCTAAATATAGGCTCTGCTTCTTAAACATTCTTCGTCAAAGTCATTTGATTTGCCTTGAAGATACAATCGCATGTGACACAAAAATGCGCGATGTGATTTAAAGAGTTGGTGATTGATATAGAGAAACTTATTCCTTTTTGCAAGTGTCTTAGAAATAGGTTGTCTCTTCTTCAACTTAGTTTTGTGATGAAGACCTATTCTTCTAAAAATGCAAGGAGTGGTCATACATGAATGATCAATGGTTTCCTTTGATGTTGGATTGCGATACTTTGTTTGAAAACTCAAGCTTACATTATCAAGTAGAGGTTTAGTTAGATTTGCCTCCACAATAAAGTGTGTGAAATAATATGGATAAAGTCTCCTGATATGGAAACTTGATTTCATGACTTAAGGATTAAATTATGTAGGATTTTGCTAAGATCAAGGGCATAATGAAAAGCATAAAAAGAGACAATAGAATGACAAGAACAAACTGTATTCTCATCAATATGCAAAATGATCAACTGGATTAACCAATACAATGAATAGAGGCATGCTTATATAGGCAAGGCCATATGGATGTATGAGCACACAAATATGACATGTGGCTCAATGAGAAACAAGGGTAGGTAAGAAATACTAGGGGTAGGTAGGAGAAATAATATAATATTCCAAAAGAGGTGGATGACCCATTGAATGTGGAGTGTAACAGCAAAATAAGACCACAAAAGGTGGAATTTCTCCTACAAGCTCTATCCCTATGTGCACACTTCCCTAAGTGTCTCAAATCCAAACTACGAAGAGATGCATTATCCTAAGTTAACTTAAGTAAGTGTAATAATATCCAAAATGAATATTTATTTACACCAACACCTCCCCTTAAGTGCAACTTAGGGGAATGAAGACTCAAGTCAACAATGCAAGATGGGTCCCGGCTACTAGGCCATGATAGGTACCCATGTACAATATGCAAATGCAAGCAAAACTATGCAATGCAATCTCTCACAAACGGAGAAAGGGAGAAAACCCAGTGGGAAAAAACTCCGCCCCAAAAGAGAGATGAATGTACAAAAGACTCTCAAAGAAGAAGGACAAAACCCCAAAGAGGAAAAAGTCCCCCCCCTAAGAGAGGAAGGAGAAGTCAGCTGACCCCCCCTAATGACACATCCCGCACCCCCAAGAGAGCTCGCAACTGCTGGAACTTACTCTCGGTGAAAGGTTTGGTGAATATGTCAGCAACTTGCTCTGTTGTAGGACAATACTACAAATCAATGACCTGCTCCTGGATGAGCTCTTGGAGATAGTGCATATGAATCTCAATGTGTTTGGTCCACTGGTGCTGGACCAGGTTCTTCGAGATTGCAATAGCACTCTGATTGTCGCAATGTAGAACTGTCGGTCATGGAGTGGTGAATTTGAACTCTGTGAGAATCTTTTGGAGCCACATGGTCTCAGTCGCAGTGTTAACAGTGCCTCGATACTCAGCCTCAGTCGAAGAGAGAGCAATAGCATGTTGCTTCTTGCTCTACCAACAAATGGGGTCCGAACCAAGGTGAAAACTATAACCAAAAGTAGACTTACGATCATCAAGAACGCCAGCCCAAAAGGAGTCTGTGTAACCAACCAAGCGAAGTCCTATGCCTGCTACATAGTGAATCCCATAGTGATGTGTACCCTAGATGTAATAAAGGATGCGTTTGGCAGCTTTCCAATGAAGCTCATGTGGTTCCTGCATGAAGCGGGAAACCATGCCAACTGCAAATGAAATATCAAGGCATGTATGAGTCAAGTAGATGAGACTACCCACAAGCTGACGATACAAAGTGGCATTAACTGGTGGAGAAGAACACTGAGCCTCGATCTTGACTCCTGAAAGAAAGGGAGTCGGGGCAGGCTTACAATTAGCCATATGAAAGCGTGCAAGTAGATCAAGAGCATACTTGGGCTGCGATAGTGTAATCCTGGAAGGTGACTGTGAAATCTCTATCTTGAGAAAGTAGTGCAAAAGACCCAAGTCAGTCATAGCAAATCTATCATGCAAAGCAGATTTGACCCTGCTAATGATGGATGAAGTACTCCCTGTAATGATCAAGTCATCAACATAGAGCACAAGTATCAAGTGAGAGTCATCCTGTCGCAAAATGTAGACATTCGGATCAGAATGACACCTGGTGAACCTTGTAGAGAGAAGAAAGGAATCCATCTTGGCGTACCAAGCCCTAGGGGCCTGCTTAAGGCCATAGAGAGATTTCCTTAGTCTACAAACCAAGGAAGTATCCTAGATGAAACCCTGTGGCTTCTCCATATAAATCTCCTCATCAAGATCACCATGAAGAAAAGCACTCTTCACATCCATCTGATGTACAGCCCAACCATGAATTATAGTAATAGCAAGTGTCAAATGAATGGAGTTCATCTTTGCTACAGGTGCAAAGGTCTCAGTATAGTCAACACCTACAACCTGCGAGAAACCTTTCGCAACAAGCCGAGCCTTATACTTATCCACACTACCATCTACTGCAAACTTGGTCCGATAGATCCACTTACATCGACCCATCTTTCTCCCCTTAGGGAGATGGACTAGATCCCATGTATTGTTCCTCATCAAGGAACTATACTCTTCCTCCATAGCTTGGTCCCACTCAAGAACCCCTAATGCTTCCCTAAATGTCTGTGGATTGGAAGCAGTAGCAATGAATGCATGTGGAAGATCCTGATGTTGTGATCGAGTTCTCCGTGTATCTAATGGATCCCCAACAAGAGAACCCATGGACTCAAGTGTCTATCAAGCCCAACAAGGTCTAGGTGGAGGTGGAGAACGAGGCTCCTCAACTTCAAGTGGACCCTACGGAGGTGTAACCCTGCAAGTCGAAGTTGAGGGAGTCTCATCATTTGAATCACTAACATCACTATCCACAATGGAGGAAGGTGGAGGAGGTAGAGAGGCTAAGCTAGGAGAGCTTTCCTCAAAGTGAACACTCCTCTCAATGAATACCTCATGTGTCTCTGGATCCATCAATTTGTATGCCTTAACACCCTCAGGATATCCAACAAATATGCAAGGTGGACTCTGTGGTTCCAATGCCTTGCGTTTCTGCATAGGTATGCGAGCCCATGCTGGACACCCAAAGACTCTGAAATATCTCACAATCGGTTTCCTACCAACCCAAGCTTCAAAAGGAGTAATACCTTGCAAAGCTTTGTGAGGAACCTGATTCTGGATGTGTGTGGTACAACTGATAGCCTCTACCCAAAAGGCAGGATCAAGAGAACGTGCATGTATCATACAACTAGCCATTTCTTTGAGAGTTCTATTCTTGCATTCTACAACCCCATTCTATTGTGGAGTGTATGCGACAGAATGCTGAAGATCAATCCCCTCAAATGTACAAAAATCCTCAAGTCTTTTGTTCACATATTCCCTTCCATTATCTGTGCGAAGAATTTTGACCACTTTCCCTGATTGCTTCTCCACATGAGTCTTGAAGTCCTGAAATCTATCAAAAACTTCACTCTTATGAATGAGAAAGTAGACCCAAGTGAAGCAGGAGTAGTCATCAATGAAGGTGAGAACATAGTGGGCCTTACTAAATGAAGGTGCTGGAAATGGACCTGCTACATCGTTGTGAACAAGTTGAAGAACTTCCAAAGCTCTCCAAGTTTTCCCTTTATCAAAATTCTCTTCGGGATGCTTGCCCATGGAACAACCTGAACATACACCCTCTGAAAAACTAATTCAAGGTAGACCTGTGACCATGTCTTTAGTGTTGAGCTGCTAAAGATAACGGTAGTTGAGGTGACCAAACCGCTCATGCCATAGCTTACTTTCTAAATTTGAATGAGTAAGCAAGGCCCTAGAAGGTGAACTTGGCACAAAATGGGAGAATGAATAAAGCCTTGAGTTGTCATTGACTTGTCCCACTGCTACCAAGGCATCATCATCAAGTTCCTTTACCACAACTGAATCTGGTGTAAACTCAACCTTTTTCCCATTCCCATAGTGAGTGATTTGGTAGATGGAGAGAAGGTTGGTAGACAAGTTAGGAACATAGAGAACATTCTCAAATGTTCCATCATCCATGTCAACTGAACCTTTCCCTTCAACCTCTACTTGTGTATCATCACCTATGTAAATGTGAGGTACCTTAGATGGCTCCAATGAAGAAAACTGCTCCTTTGTAGAACCCATGTGATATGAGGCACCCGAGTCAAGTATCCATTGCTGTGAAGAACCTGTTGTAGCCACAAATGCTTGCCCTTTTCCCTTAGACTGTGAGGAAGAGGAAGGAGATGAATCCTTCTTTGTGTAGGCGGATGGCAAGTTGATGTTGTTTTTCTTAAGTAGATTAGTTAACTCATCAACTTGCTTTGTGTGGCATCGATGCTCATCATGACCATACTTCTTGCAATATGCACAAGTTGGTTTATCCTTCTTAGGTGGTGTCCCCTTCTTGGAAGAGGATGTAAAATCGCCTTGTGATGGAGAGGATGATTATCCTTTTTCTTGGTGTGGTTTAGACTTAGAATGCTTCTTCTTCTTGTTGGAATCTTTGCCTTGACTTCCTTGATTCCCTTGATCAGCCACCAAAGCCTTGCACTTTAAAGACTTGAGAAACCCCATGTTCAACAACTTAGATTGTTCCAATATTAACATTTCTATGAAATCATCAAATGAAGGCATAACATAAGAACTCCCCACTATCAAACGATGAGTTTGGAAGCTAGACACAAAGGCTGCATATCCTGGTGCAAGCTTATCCAACAAGTTGAAGATCAGCTGAGCATCCTTTTTGTCAATTCCACAATCCTTAAGCTTTGCTCTTAGCTCATTTGCTTTGGTGACATAATCTTGGATTGTATCAAAACTCTTGGGATCCAAGTTGGTGAGCTCATTGTCAATCTGATAGCCTCTGATTTCATCAACTTGACCATACAATTTCTAAAACATATCCCAAGCCTCTTTGATTGTTTTACACTTCTCAATGTGAAAAATGAGGTCATCTGATACATACTTGCGTAAGGTTCCAAGAGCCATGCAATTCTTTGTGAGTCATTCTAATTGAGCATTTGGATCATCCTTAGGATTAGGTGGTTTTGTTATTGTTCCATCTATGTAATGTGTGAGACCCTTTTCCATTAATTTACTCCATACTTTAATTTTCCATGATGCATAATTATGTGGAGTTAAAGGTGGAAATTTATTAGGACTCATTGCAACAAAAATGGAAAGAGCACAAAGAGAGGCACAATCACACAAGACACCCCTCCAAATTCACTCAATTAAAGAACCCCCCCCAAAAGTGATGATTTTGGCACTTTATAAGTAGTGCATATACAATGGGCCACTTGCAAAAAATGGCAAAGTGGACTTCTGATTTACAATTTTACAACTGTCTCAATAAGGCCAAAAGAGACTCAAACTAATAATGCAAGATATCTAACTAAGATCCAAGCAATTTACAAGTACCTAATAGGCCAAATAAGACCAATATCTGAAAGTGCAATTTCCACTCAAAATCTCTGAAATTGGATCATAGATTATGAAAGTAGATGAAAAAATATGCACTTTTAAAAAAAAGGCACCTGAAAAGGAGGTCGTATGAGCTCAAACGAGGCCTTTGATGTTGCAGAATTGAGGACTGGACAGGTACAGCGGAGAGAATCCAAAAATTTTGAAAAATCTATGCACCAAAATCAGAAAATAACCACACCACTGCGAAGGTCACGAAATTTTAGCCCATTTCAAAAAAAAATTGCACCAAAAAAGAGCAAAAATGAATAAGATATGGCCTTTCAAAGTTGGACTGCAAAACTGAAAAGCTCAATGGAGAGGGGTCAAAAAAATTTCAAAAAGCTGCTGATGTCAGCAATTCGCTGTGTTAAATTTGATGGCCGTATGACCGTTGCGAAAACTTCGCCTCCCTGCTGACTGGGCGTCCCTACTGTACGGACTGCTGACTGGGCAGATGATTATGCAGGTGACTGTGCAGTACGGTTGACAGGGCATATAGATCTGATGTGGCAGACAGAGGTGTATGGTTTTTCCCGCGGGCTAGTGGCCGCCTGCCACGTGGCGGACTCGTGGCCGTCAGTTTTGGTGGTCGCTAAAGAGGAGGGAGCGGCCGGAGCCGAGGGGGTCGACGGCGGGCCGGGAGCGGAGGCTGCCGGCAGCGGTGGCTGGGTCTCGATCGGCGGGAGGAGACCTCGGTGCCAGTGACTGAGGGGGCCAGCAGGAGTGAGGCGACTGGCGGTGGCGACGTGGACCTGCACGGGCGGCGGCAACGGCGGGTGATGTGGACCTGTGGCGGCGCAGGTATGACCTGCAAGCTACGGAACACGTAGGTACGGGGGAGGGGGGGTCTGCAGACCCCCAAAAACAGCACAAAAAAACTTTTTTTTTTTTTTTTAATTTTATTTTTTATCACTATTTTTCAGATTTTCGAAAAAAAAAATTTTGAAAAAAAAATTAGAAATCCGTACGATAATAGCCAAAATGGGGGAAAAAAATTTCTCACCAAAATAGGTCGACTTTATAGTTGAAATTTATGGAAACAGCCTCCCAGATTCAATGGTGATGTCCAAATCGTTGTATGATGCCCCCAAAAATTGAAGATCCCCAAATCCAAAAATAGAAGCCTTCCACGATGTCTCCAAAAACTAATCAATGAAGCCCCAATAGCTCTGATACCATGTAGGATTTTGCCAAGATCAAGGGCACAATGAAAAGCATAAAAAGAGACAATAGAATGACAAGAACAAACTGTATTCTCATCAATATGCAAAATGATCAACTGGATTAACCAATACAATGAATAGAGGCCTGCTTATATAGGCAAGGCCATATGGATGTATGAGCACACAAATATGACATGTGGCTCAATGAGAAACAAGGGTAGGTAAGAAATACTAGGGGTAGGTAGGAGAAATAATATAATATTCCACAAGAGGTGGATGACCCACCGAATGTGGAGTGTAACAGCAAAATAAGACCACAAAAGGTGGAATTTCTCCTACAAGCTCTATCCCTATGTGCACACTTCCCTAAGTGTCTCAAATCCAAACTACGAAGAGATGCATTATCCTAAGTTAACTTAAGTAAGTGTAATAATATCCAAAATGAATATTTATTTACACCAACAAATTAGGTATGTTGGTTGTGATAGGATCCGTTAGATGGTGGAACTTTGATCAATGTGATGGTACTCCCTGATTTTGGCTGGATGAAGTCTTATCTCAACCTAGCTTAAGATTTGAAAATTTTTGTTCTAAGAATGCTTGTATGATTTTGGAATTGTTTTCTCTGGAAATCTAGTTCGGATTTTGATTGGTGGTTTTGACAGAAGACCATAAAGGGTACTCACAACTAGTGATAAAATTTTCTAAAAAGGTCTATTCAACTCTTTGTTTTTTGGGGTTTTTACCATGCACTAAGACAGAGACTGGATGCGCTAATGAATGGTCTAGATGCACCATAGAAATCTTTCTATGTGCTAAGCTGCCTATCTGATGCGCTAACTTAGAGTTTTTAAAACTATTTTGACTAGAAAGGTTATGCACTAATATGTATGGATTACGCATTGTCGTTTGGACTGAAACTGCTATGAAATATCTTGAATGTGCTATGCTGATGTTGAAATGCTCTAAGTTGGTATCACAAAGCACCACTGAAAGTTTACATAGTCTGAAACTGCTTATGCACTAATGTGAAGGCTGAGAGTGCTATATTTTGGTTCTGATGCGCTATACAATGGTTAAGACACACTAGGAGGTTGCTCCTATGCGCCAAACTGTCTCGATTTCTTTGTTTTTGTTGTTTTTAGGATTTTTGACACTTTTGCTTTTCATGGATGATTTTCTAAAAATAAATTGCAAACACAACAGAAAAGACTTAACAAAATTTTGCCTATGCTAGACAAATAGTGTATGTTCTGTGAAGATGTGTTCAAATCTCTGATGTTTTCATTGGACTAGATAACAAGAAATACAAATGAGATAGATTATTTATTCAAGGGTAATCAACAATACTATAGCCCACTAGTCTCGATACTCCGTCATCTAAAATAGCCGCGTCACCCTCTAGAGGGCGCTCATTTTTTTGCCTTTTGTCAGAAATTAACTCAAAGTGAATTACTTCACAATTGAGTAGTTATCTTGGGGTGGATTCTTCCCCACCCTTGCTGTATGATATTGAAGATGTTTGGATACTGACTCAACTCAAATTTTCTAGTGCTAAGGTTCATAATCAGGCTTTCGTTCAGTCTTCAATGATAAACTCCCTCGGGAGGCTACCCAACCTTTAGAACAAAGGCTTTACGTATCTTTGAAATATTGGGGGAAAACTAATCGTTGAGAAAAAATGTTGAAACGAAATTTCGCCAGCCTCCACTTTTGATTATAGTGGTTTGGAATACTTGGCGATAAAGTTGTTTCCCACTTAGGTCGTTCCCCTCTCACCGACCATTTAAATGGCGCTCTAAGAGAAACTCAGGAGGGCAGGCCTAATAAAGGATGTAAATGCTTGAAATGAAGAAAGCATAAGTGTGGTTTGGCTTTTTGATCACCCAGTTAAGGGGAGAGCATATACCTTCCACTTTCGAGACAAGGCACACAAGTTCTTTTTATCCTTTCTACTTGGAGATTTTGCTCCAAAAAGCATGGTGTTCCTTTTACCCCTGTATGGCAATGATTTTCTATTTAAGGAAAAGAAATCCTGGTCAACAAAGGAAATCATGATATTGGTCAACAAAAAGGGAAGTCACGAAATGAAAAGTTTCTCGTTTGCTTAAAAACAAAGATGAGATTCTTTTTACCCTTTGCAATAATCAAAATGGATCCTTTATGCACCAAAGGAAGGTGAAGTTCTTTTTACCTAAAAAGAAAATTTGTTGTTCTTTTTAAACCCAAATGTTCTTTTTAAACCCAAATGAAGTGTTTTTCCTAACTTGCAAGAATGAAAGATTTTACTTTGTTGTTCTTTTTAATCCTTTAATGAAGTTCTTTTTAACCCCAAAGGAAAATGTAGTTGATTTTAAGCCCCAAAAGACAAGTGAGATTCTTTCCAAACTTATAGAAAAGTGAATTCTTTTTACTTTAACTAGAAAGTCGAAAGAACTAAAATTTCTATCTTAACTTAATATAAACTTGCAAGAAAATAGTTAGCTACCTGCAAGCAAAAAGTTAATAAAAGCAGAATCTGATTTGGGCTTACACAAGCCTAAAATTATTTTTCCTTGATTACAGTTTTGTGGTTTTCTCTGTTACAGTTATGCGCCAGACTGCAGCACAGATGCACTACAGAAATATTCCTATGCGCTAAGATGATTACCTAATGCGCTACTTCATTTTCTGAATGCGCTATGATGATACAGAATAAAGCTAGAATATTAGGCACTAACAGAAAGCCTAAATGCACTACAGAATGAGTCTTACGCACTAAACAGTATATCGAAAACACTAATAAAAGGTTAGTACGAGCTGAAGAAATGGTCCAATGCGCTAACTCAGATTTTTTGTGTGCTTGCAATATTGCTCCTGTATCAAAAATGATAAGAGAAATGGGGTTATGCCCCACGGTGGGTGCCATAAATGTGTGCGGGAAATGCGGGGTAAAGAAACACAAAAATCTGATTCTAAAGTTTCCACACACCAATGGGACTCTTGGTGCAAGTTATGGGAGCTATATTGAATAGCTCAACTTCCCAAGGGGTGTTCCATTGTTCTCTATCTCACAGGATCCCTCAAGTCAATGCCTTTGCTCTCATATCACTGAGCAAAGTGACTTAGGAATGACAACTCGAAGAATGAGTGATCTTTGATTAATTTAGCATGAATGCATTCCTAGATATGTATGATATTGAATATATGACGATTTAAACTAGCATAAAAGATGATGATAAGATAAATGATTAGTAAACTTATCCTAGCATGATATACTAGTCTAACATGGATATGCTATGATATTTTAAATTACTTTTGGAATGCTATTAAGATGATTTCTATCAAAGAGAGGCTAAATGCTTAGTTAAAATGACTATAGATTAGATGCATGAAACTTGGATATGAAAATGAGAGAATTAGAGCTATATTTATAGGGAAAATAGGGCAATGGATGGTCAAGATTGAGCAATCTAAACAAGGGCCAGGATTGAAAGTTAATCAGTCCATGTTCACAATTCTCACCAATGAAATGGTGACAATTGTCAACAAGAGGTTGCTTGAGAAGACATGAAGGTTACCTTAGGAGGTAAGGTTAAGGGTAGATTAGAGTCATCCATTGGATAAAAATTTTATCCAAGGGGTAAACTCTTGTGCAAAGGTTAAAGGGATAACCAAGGGTAAAGCCATGACTACTTGATGAGAACCCTGGGTTAGATTAAGGTTGAGCTAGGCAAAAATTCTCTAACCACGCCAAAAGGGTTAGTTAACCATTAATGTTTTGGAAGACTTTGGGGACAAATTTGTAAGAGTCCTTCCAAATTTGGGGGAAATCAACAAGTTAGCTTGTTGAAGACATAAAGGTTTTAATGCTTTTATAAGACTTTCCTCCAAATTTGAGAAGTGACATCCTCAAATTTACGGAAAGGGGATGATTGAAGGGTTTAGGCTAATTGATTAGGATTAGATGGGTTCTAGAAGAATTTAGAAAGGGGGCAAGTGAGAGATGTAGGAAAATGCAAGTGGATGGAGGTGAATTTTAATTAAAAGAAATTACTTTCTTTCAACAAAATAGAAGCAACTTGCATAAATACAAGTAGGAAATTTAAATAAATAAATTAGATTTATTTACTTGCAAGGATCAATTTAATTAAATGTAAATTTAATTAAAAGGGGAGAAAGGGGAATTAATTAAATAAAGTGATTTATTTAATCAAAGCCTAGAAAAGGTTTAGGTGAACTTAATTAAATAAATTGAGAAATTCATTTAATTAAATAGATGAATGAGGTTAAAATGAATATTAAATATTCACTTATGAAAGTGGTCATTTTTTATACATCTACACTAGGTTGTCTTGAGCTGCCCCCATAGCATTGCAATGCTGAGAAGGGTTATTGTCTGCTAATATAGAAATTTCTTGCCCGTTGTATGGGAACTTGATGCATTGGTGATATGTTGAAGGCACTGCTTGCATTTCATGTATCCAAGGTCGACACAATAGAATATTGTGTGTTAATTCTATGTCCAAGACTTGGCACATAGTGTCCTTTTGTATGGGTCCTACCTGAATTGGTAGTATTACTATTCCTTTGGATGACCTTTCTTCGTCATCATATGCTTTGATGGTGATCTTTTGGCTTGGAGCAATAGACTGCTCAGAGAAGCCAAATGCACAGATAAGCTTTAAAGTACAGATATTGAGACCATCTCCTCCATCTGTTAATACTCTTTTTACTCAGTGTTTATAGACTAAGACTTCGATATGGAGTGGGGTGTTATGCGAATGATTCAAGGAAACATCATCATGCTCAAAAAAAGATAGGTTATGTGGTCCTATCATATGAGCCACCATGGCTTGGAATCAATTAATATCTAGATCTTTAGGAATGTTTGTCTCGACAAGTGCTTGCTCCAAGATATCTTTGTGTTTTGGAGACAGCTTGAGCAACTCAAGTATGAATATCTGAGCAGGAATTTTTTACAGTTGATCAACTAGGTTGTATTGAGTTTTGGGGAGAGTTGTTGATGTTGATGTTTTTCCTCTTAAGACATATTTTTGAGCTCTTGTTGTCACATTTATCGACTCATGTTCTTGTTTGTCCTTGATTTTAATGACATTCACTTGGTTGTCATTTGTCGATATGTGATTGATGGTGTTTTTGTATATGTGATTTATACGAACTCCTCTGGTATCGTTTGATGATGAAGCTCCTCCCTTGTTGTAATTGGGAAGAGGAGTTTTAAAGGCTTCATGGTCACCATTTATTTTGTGATTATCAATTGTTAAGTTTCCTCTATTGATCATGTCTTGAACGATATTTTTCAGCCTCATGCAATTATTTGTGTGATATCCTTTGTTTCAATGAAAATCACAAAAATGTGAGTCATTCCACCAAGGTGGTTTGATATGAGGTTCATAGTTGCTCGTGGCTGGTAATGTAATGATCTTGTTTGCCAATAGTTCCTAAAATGTTGATTCTAATGTTTGCCCCAAGGGTGTGTAAATGCATTGAGATGGGAAGGTGTTGATGTTGGCTCTTTGGTTTGTATTATTTCCTCGGTTAATGTTGTTGACTTGGTTATTGTTGTTGCCTTGGTAGTTCTTGTTGGTGTTTGATGTTGGATCTCCTTGATTGGTATTCTACGGATAAGTGTTAGTGCATTGGTTAACACTTTTTATATCTTTGTTGGATGGTGGGTTGCCTAATAAAGCCAAAACTAGTTGTTTAGACTTCACATTGTTAGCATCAACTTCTCCATCATTAACAATGTTTTTGTTCCTTGTCCAAAATCTGGATTTGTCTAAAGTGTTATTGTTGTTTTGATTGTTAGAGGAATTATTGTTTGATGAGCCAACACCTTCCTTAAAGAACTTTAAGGTTCCTTTCTTGATGTGGGCTTCCTCTACTTGCATTTTGTTTTCTATTAACTTGAAAAAAGATGGTACGCATTGGAGTTTTAGTCGATAACTCATCTCACTATTTAGATTATCAATGAAGATTTCCATCTTTTCCTTTTCAGGCACATCTCGAGGATATCTCAAAACCATGTGTCTCCACCGTTGAAGAAACATCATGAATGTTTCGTTGTTCTATTGTTTGGTGTTACACACATTTAACAAGATGATTGCATGTTGAATATTATAAGAGTATTGTGTGATAAATTTGTTTATCAACTCATCAAATGATATGATGGGAGGTGTAAGTTTAGACAACCACTCCATTGTTTACCCTCCCAAACTTCTTGGGAATAATCTCATTAAGTATCATCATGGGAAAATTTGAGACTCATGGTACAAAATTCCTGAATGTGATCACAGGGATCACTCTTACCATTGTATTTGCCATAATTTGGTATGTCTGAATTTGGGGGAAAAGGTATCATGTTCAACCTCCTGCCAAAAGGATAAGGACAAATTTCGTCTAATGAGTAGCTCATTGTAGTTCCTTGTTGCATGTCCTGCATTTGTCTTTGTAGCATTTGCATTTGTTGTGTTTGAGTGACCATGGGCGCATGTGTATTTCAAGGAAGAACTTCCTCTCTTTCATTGAGATTGTCCTGATGGTGGGCATGGTTTTGTTCTTGAGTTTTGTCTTGCTCGTGTATGTTTTCTGGATCGGGTGTTTCTTCTTCTCTTTGTTGGTCTTGATAGGCATAATTTCTAGGCCTTGTACTTGAAATTATTTCATCTACATTCCTTAAGTTGTTGGTATCAAAATCTTCTGGAAGATTAAATCCTTTTCTATTTAGCATGAGCATATATTTCTCTTTGTTTGTCTCAATAAGTTTTTCCATGAGTTTTTGTAAGGCTGTGTTTTCTTGGCACTCTTCAAGAATTTCTTCTATTATCTTTGTTTCACCTAGATGGGAATACTCATCAAAAGGATTGGATAATATTCTACCCATACTTGATTCTAGTTGTGATTCCTTTTGCTTGTTTCTTTGAGATCGGGCGACAATGGGCATCTAGTAAAATTCTATTGAGACAAATTCTTCATCTTCTATCAGAGTTCTTGGCAGTGTTGGTGGTTCGGGCCCAGATTCATTATAGGTGATACAGAACTGTGAGAAAAAAGAAGGGTTGATCCTTCCTCCATGATTTAAGCGTTGGTTGAATGTTGCTTTCTAAATATAAGCTCTGCTTCTCAAAGGTTCTTTGTCAAACTCGTTTGTTTTGCCTTGGATATACAATCACATGTGACACAAGAATGCGTGATGTGATTTAAATAGTTGGTGATTGATGTAGAGAAACTTATTCCTTTTTGCAAGTGCCTTAGAACTAGGTTGTCTCTTCTTCAACTTAGTTTTGTGAAGAATATTTTTTCTTCTCAAAATTTGAGGAGTGGTCATATACAAATGATCAATAGGTTGACATTGATGTTGGATTTGGATACTTTGTTTGAAAAATTCAAGCTTACTTTATCAAGTAGAGGTTTAGTTTGATTCGCCTCCATGACCAAGTGTGTCAAATGATATGGATAAAAGTTTCCCGATATGGAAACTTGATTTGACAACTTAAGATTTAAACTTGGTATGTTGTTTTGATAGAAAAATTTGTTAGATGGTAGAACCTTGATCACTGTTATGATACTACCTGATTTTATTAGATGGAGTCTTATCTCGAGCTAGTTTAGGATTCAAAAAAAAATCTCTAAGGATGCCTTGTTGATTTTAGAATTGTTGTCTCTGATAATTTGCTCCAAATTCTGACTGTTGAGTTTGACAAAAGACCTAAAAGGGTACTCAAAACTGGTGATAAAATTTTCCCAAAATGCCCGGTTTTCTCTCTATTTTTCTTGATTCTTTACCATGCACTAAAATAGACTGGATGCGCTAACAAATATTTCAGATGCACCACAGAAATCTCTCTATGTGTTAAGCTTCCTATCTTATGCGCTAACTCAGAGTTTTTGAAACAGACTTGGTTGGAAGATTTATGTGCTAATATGTCCTTGATATGTGCTACTATTTGGACTGAAAGTGCTAAGATATGCCTCCTATCTACTATGCTAATGTTCAAATGTACTAGGTTGATGTCGAAAGGAACCACTAAAAGTTTTACCAGTAGGATACTGGTTATGCGCTAATTTGATTACTGAAAGCGTTGTGATTTGGTTGCAATGCGCTACAGAAAGGTTGGTATACGCTAGGAGATTGCTCCTATGCGCTAAGATGTCCTGATTACTTGGATTCTACCATTTTTGGATTTTTAACACTTGTATTTTTTATGGATGACTTTCGGAAAAAAAAATTGCAAACATGACATGAAAGAGATAACAAATGTTGCCTATGTTAGACAAATAGTGTATATTTTGTGAGGATGTGTTCAAATCCCCGATGTTTTCACTGGTTTAGATAACAAGTAAGACAAATTAGGCAGACTCTTTATTCAACGGTCATTAACAACATCATAGCCCACTAGTCACGATACTCCGTCAGCTCAAACAACCATGTCACCCTCTAGAGGGCGCCCATTTTTTTGACTTTTACCAGAAATTAACTCAAAGTGAATTGCTTCACAATTGAGTAGTTATCTTGGGAGATATATGGTGAGGGATATTGGGGGTTGATTCTTCCCCACCCTTTCACTATGATGTTGAAAATGTTTGGATATAGACTCAACTCAAAGTTTCTAGTGCTAAGGTTTGTAACCAGGCTTATGTTCAGTCTTTAGTGATAAACTCCCTTGAGAGGCTTCCCAACCTTTATAACAAAGGCTTTACATATCTTAAAGATACTAGGGGAAGGCTAATCGCTGAGAAAAACCATTGAAGGGGACTTTCGTCAGCCTCCATATTTGATTGTAGTGGGTTGGAATACTTGGCGATAAATTTGTTTCCCACTTAGGTTGTTCCCCTCTAACCAACCATTTAAATGGCGCTCTAAGAGCAAATCAAGAGGGCAGGCCTGCTAAAGGATGTAAATGCTTTAAGTGGTTTGGCTTTTTTGTCACCCAGTTAAGGGGAGATCATATACCTTCCACTTTCAAGATAAAGCACACAAGTGTTCTTTTTATCCTTCAAAGTAATGATTTTCTAACCTCTACTTGGAGATTTTGCTCCAAAAAGCATGGTGTTCTTTTTAACTTTGTATAGCAATGATTTTCTATCTAAAACTTGGAAATCCTAGTCAACAAAAGAAATTGCGATTTTTGGTCAACAAAAGTAAAGTTGACAAGTGAAAATTTCTCTTTTGCTTTTGTACAAAAACAAAGATGAGGTTCTTTTTATCCTTTGTAAATAAAATTGAAAATGGATCCTTTTAGGCACCAAAGGAAGGTGAAGTTCTTTTTAAGCAACACCAAAGAAAATGAGGTTTCTTTTAATCCTTTGCAAAACTTTGAAAGTTTGTTTGTAGTTATTTTTAAAGTAACACCAAATGAAAATGAGTTTGTTCTTTTTAACTAACAAGAAAATGAACTATTTTTAAAAATAACTTGAAAAAGTTAGAAACAAAAATAATTAAATGTCTAAAATGAAACTCCTCCAACCTGCAAATAAAGATTAGTAACTTGCAACATAAATACCAGTTAGTGAAAAATTTAGATCTGATGTGAGCTTATACAAGCCTAAATTTTTTTTACTTTGTTACAAAATATGTTTTCATTTCTGCCAGAATCACACACTGGACTTCTGCATGTATGCACTACAAAAAGTTATAGATGTGCCACATAATGACTCCTATGTGCTATACTAATTACCGAATGCACTACGTTGTTCTTCCAACGCGCAGAATAAAAACTAGAATATTATGCGCTAACAAAAAGTCTAGATACACTAATGGATGGGTCTTACATGCTAAACAATATACCACAAGTGCTAGCTAAAGGTTTTGATGCGCTAAAGAAAGGTCCTAATGTGCTAAACAACCTTTCTGCGTGCTTGCAATATTGCTCCTGCATCAAAAATGATGTGATTAATGGGGTTATGCCCCACGGTGGGCGCCAAAAATGTGCACAGGAAATGTGGGCAGCAGAAACACAAAAGTCGGGTTTCAAAAGATACACACACCAATAAGACTCTTGGTGCAATTTATGGAGCTATATTGAATAGCTCAACTTCCCAAGGTGTGTCCCATTGTTCTCTATCTCACAAGATTCTTAGGGCCTCACTCTTACTCTTAGATCATCGAGAAAGGTGGCTTAGGAATGATAACTCCAAGAAAGAGTGATGGTTTATTAATAAACATGAATGCATTCCTACAACATGTATGATATTTGAGACTAGAATCATTTAAACTAGCTTGAATATAATGCTATGATAAAGATTAGTAATCCTACCCTAACAAAATATACTAGTCTAACATGGATATGCTATGATAATGGAAATGCTTCTAAATGCTTAGTGTATTTTAAACAAAGAGAGACTAAATGCTTTAGTAAAAATGACTATAAGTTAGATGCATAAAATTTGGATCATAAAAATGAGAGAATGAGAGCTCCATTTATAGGGAAAATAGGGCAATGGATCAAGATTGAGTAATCTTAACAAGGGCAAGGATTGAAAGTTAATCAATCCATGTTCACAATTCTCACCAATGAAATGGTGACAATTGTCAACAAGAGGTTTCTTGAGAGGAGATGTAAGAAGCATTAAATGCTTGAGAAGACATGAAGGCTACCTTAGGAGGTAAGGTTAAGGTTAGGCTAGGGTCATCCATTGGATAAAGCTTTTATCCAAGGGGTAAACTCTTGTGCAAAGGTTAAAGGGATAAACAAGGGTAAAGCAATGAGTGCTTGATGAGATCCCTAGGTTAGATGAAGGTTGAGTTAGGCAAAAAGTCTCTAACCATGCCGAAAGGGTTAGTTAACCATTAATGGTTTGGAAGACTTTGGAGACAAATTTGTAAGAGTCCTTCAAAATTTGGGGGAACTCAACAAGTTAGCTTGTTGAAGACACAAAGCCTTTATTGCTTTTGGAAGACTTTCCTCCAAATTTGAGAAGTGGCATCCTCAAATTTAGGGAAAGGGGATTATTGGAGGGATTAAGCTAATTGATTAGGATTAGATGGAATCTAGAAGAATGCTTTAGGAGGCAAGTGGGAGATGTAAGAAAATGCAAGTGGATGGAGGGGAATTTTAAATAAAATAAATTACTTTTTTTCAACAAAAATAGAAGCAACTTGCATAAATACAAGTGTTGGATTTAAATAAATAAATTAGATCTATTTACTTGCAATGTTTAAATTAATTAAAAGGGGAGAAAGGGTAATTAATTAAATAAAGTGATTTATTTAATCAAACACTAGAAAAGGCTTAGGTGAACTTAATTAAATAAATTGAGTAATGCATTTAATTAAATAGATAAATGGGGAGAATTTAATTAAATAGAGGAATGGGGTTAAAATGAATACTAAATATTTATTTAGGAAAGTGGTCATTTTTATACATCTACACAAGTATATCAAAGAAGTGTTGAAAACATTCGGTATGGAAGACTGCAAACCAGTAGGAACATCAATGGTAACAGGCTGTAAGTTATCAAAGGAAGATTATTCCCTTGATGTTAGTGAAAAAAGAGTACAGATCAATGCTTGGAAAGCTACACTATGTTGTTCATAGCAGACCGAACATTTCTCGTGTTGTTGAATTAGTTGCTAGATTTCAAAAAGAGCCTAAAGAGAGTCACATGGTGGTTGTGAAGAGAATTTTTTGGTCTCAAAGGCATAGTATACTATGGTTTATGGTATCCCTATAAAGTAAATTTTACTTAGGATGTCTTTGCTAATGTTGATTGGGCAGGTAATGTGGATGACCAGAGAAGCACAACCGGTGGAGCTTTTCTACTTGGTGGAAGATTAGTGGCATGGACGAGCAAGAAACAAACTTGTGTTTCTCAATCTACTGTTGAAACATAGTATGTAACTGCATCCATGAATTGCACGCAGGCAATCTGGATGAGACATGTGCTAGAAGGATTCAATATAGATATGTCTGAACTGGTGACTATCTATTGTGATAATACAAGTGCAATCAACATTTCTAAGAATCCTGTACTTCATGCTAGAACCAAGCACATTGAATTGGAGTATCATTTCCTAAGGGAAATAGTTCAAGAAAAAGAGGTGAAGAAGGAATATTTGAAGAGTAAAGATCAGTTAGCCGATATCTTTACTAAGCCCTTACCAAAGGCTACCTTTCAGTTTCTTAGAGGTAAACTAGGGGTTAGACCCCTACACCAAAAGAACTAGAATGTTGGAGATGCATATATCCTATGGATTTCATCTTTATCTTTCACTAAGGATTGATGAAGGTGCAAGCTAATCCTTTGGTGGAGCACATCTGATGTATAGCTCTGATTTAATGCTCTGATATAATGTTTTGATATAAGAAGTAGCAATAGAATTGAAGACATGTGATGCATTTATATCTTTGGCATTGATGTCAAAGGGGGAGAAGAAAAGAAAATCAGATATGGGAGAAGAAAAGAAAAATAGATATGGGAGAAGAAAAGAAAATCAGATATGGGAGAAGAAAAGAAGATCGGATATGAGAAAGAGAAGAGAGATCAGATTGAGAGAAACATTGGTTAAGGGGGAGAAGGCAAAATGTAGAGAACCGATAGATGATGTGAAATCAAGTTGCAAATGTTGATGTTATTATGATTGTATATCTGATTGGTGTTGCCATCAATGCCAAAGGGGGAGAATGTTGACATTTGGCATAACTGATGTAAATGAGATGATTCAGGTAATGCATTTGAAGGATGGTGATTGAACCGGTAGAGGACAAAAGACTGAGATTTTGTGGCTAGATGACATGATCAGTTATTTGTGTTGTCATTGATGGAAACTGATGTAAAATGATGTTTGATGATGGTCAGTGATGTTTTCTGATGTTTGTTTTGTCATCTAAGTGATTTGGTTTACCAGTAGAGAACTAAAGTCTATGAAATAGGACTTTAACCGATAAAACTAAAATGTTTTTCTTGAATCGGGCAATTGGTAATGTTTGGTGATTTGAGGTTTGAATGGTGAACTTTTATCATGGAAAGGTGTATCTGATTGGAACCGCATCTTGTGATGATTATCAGAAGACATGTTTCAAATTTCTTATGAATTTTTGCTAAGGTTTTAGTAGGGTTTAAGGACCGGTGAAGAAATCATCAAATTGGTAATGATTTTGTTATGGTGGTGATCGACGACGAGTCTACATGAAGGTGGTAACATGGCACAACCCATGTGAATGATTTAAATGCTCTTTTTGTGTGAATGATGAATAAATTTCTTGGGAATGTGCAAAGAGCTTAGCGAAATGAGCTAAGGGTTTGAATTTGGTACATATCGGATTTTTGTGATGAGTTACGATCAACCAATGGTTGATATTGCATTGTAATTCGATGTAATGATTTGTATGATTGATCTGACATGATCTCTTATTATCTATATTGTAATTCATGATGTAATTTAGGGTTTAGTGGCCGACCTAGTTCAGATGGCTATTTAGGTTGACACAGTTAATGTTCATTATGTCGATGGTCTTAGAGAATGTGTTGAGCCATCCAAGTGAAGTGTGAGATCTGCCTAAGAGTTGCAGATTTTTTAGCATAACTGGATCTGATTTAGCAAGCAGAGAAGTTCAAGTAACAAATCATTTTCTTATTGTTGTTCGCTAACAGTTGCAGCAAGTTAAATCCCTTAACCGGGTAGGTCCTAACAAGCCTTAAACATTTAAGTCCCCTAACAGGGTAGCTCTCAAAAGAGTGTTAAATCCTCTCACAAGGTTCATCCTAACAGGTCATCAAGCTCCTAACTGGGTGACTCCTAACAGGGTGTATTGTAAGCTCCTAATAGGGCATACTTCAAAAGAGTATAAATACTTGTGGGTACCAACTCCCATCGTGGTTTTTACCATTTGGGTTTCACATCAAAAACTTATGGTGTTCATGTGTGGAATGTTTTTCATGTGATGTTCTTGTTTATGTTTCATTTCATGCATTATTTCTGAGACACCGGTTATGTTGTTTTATCAGAAGTTTATCAGAGGTTACCAGTACTGATAAGAAGTTGTTAAAGAAAGTATATGATCAAATTGATATGATTGCTTAAGTGGTGAAAGTATTGATAGTTGTGATAAATATGTTAAACAAATCTGATCAAGAGGTTCTTAGGTCTGATTAAAGAAGTTGAGATATTTGTTAAATGGTTTCAGATCTGATATAAGTTTGGTTTTGATTTACAGTTTCAATTTGTCTTAATACTGATTCACCCCCCCCCTCTCAGTATTAACTGAATCCTCATAGGATTAATAATAATCAGTTAAAATAAAGTAAAAAAATTATTGTAATTAAATATTAAATTATACAATATTAATGAGAATAAAAAAAGATCATGGAGTTTTTTACATAAAGAAATATTAAAATTAGGATAATGATTACATAGAAAGTAGCATGTAACTAAGCATCACAAAAACAAGAATATGGACATAAGTGATGGCTATCAAAATGGTCTAATGCATTGAAAGTTATCTAGGAAAGTTGTCTAAAAGTCATGTCTTATACTAAACTAGTAATTGTACCTTGGTGTGAAATGGGTACGTTGAAGAGGTTTGCAAGGTCAATTAAGATTTTTTTTTCTATCAGTTACATATTTGTGTAATGCAAAGTTCAATTGGTAGGCCATTTAGAAAATGATGTTGTTTGCACAACAAAGGGTTCAATTGAGAGGTGATATATTCAAATAGACTATGCATCTACTTACAAGTATCTAAACATTATTGAAATAAAACCTTTGAATTAAGAAGACAATCAAGCTCCATTATCAATAAGGTCATGTTATGCTTTCAATAAGAAGAGAGGGATAGACAGGGATAGAATGAGGGGGAGATAAAGGGAGAAGAGCAAGAGAGATAAATATGGATAAGGAGATAGAGATAGAGATGCATATAATTATGGAGATAAAGGAGGAAGATGATATGGAGAGGGGAGAGAAAAAGAGAGAGAGGGGAGAGGGATAGATAGATACGGAAGAGAAAAATATACGATGAGTGAGAGGGAAAAAATGAGAGAGGAAGAGATAGATCAAGATAAAGATAAAGATGTTAAATGATATATAAAGAAAGGTAGAGATAGGGAGAGATATAGGGGTAGAGAGAGATGGATAGATAATGTGAAAGAGATCTCTAGGGACATGTGGAAGAAAATATACGAAGAGATAGAGATAGAGAGGAAAATAGCTATAGGTACAAAGGTATAAGAAGAGAAAGAGAGTGAGAGAGATGGATGTATAAAGAGAGATAGAAATATGTGTGTGTGTGTGTGTGTGTGTGTGTGTGTGTGTGTGTGTGTGTGTGTGTGTGTGTGTGTGTGTGTGTGTGTTTAGAGATAGACCAGGAAAAAATGGAGATAGGGTTGAGATGAAGATAGACGAAGATAGGAAGTGAGAGAGAAATAAATAAAGAGATAAAGAGAGGTAGTAGGTTAGATAAAGTTAGGGAGATGGCAAGGGGGGATAAGGAGGAATAGTAAGAGATATAGAGGGAGAGGGAGAGGGAAAGATGGGAAGAGGCAATATATAAGGAAATATAAGAACGCATTGAGAGAGATAGTGAGTGGGAAGAGAGGTAGAGAGATGGGTAAAGAGATAGAGTAGAGGTAGACAAACAAATATGGAGAGAGGGGGAGCTAATAAAAGAGAGAGATAAAGAGAGTGATAGAGAAAGAGGGAAATAGAGATATATAGGAAGAGAGAGGGGGGGCAGGTTATCCCAATATATATATATATATATATATATATATAGAGAGAGAGAGAGAGAGAGAGAGAGGGAGAGATAAACCAATATATAGAGAGGGAGAGGGAGAGGGAGAATGAGTGAGATATAGATAGAGGGAGAGATAGAGAGATAAATATCAAGAACAATAGATGGGTGAGAGACATAAATATACAAAGAGGAAGAGATGGAAGGAGAGTGAAAGAGGGAGAGGTAGAGATAGAAAGATGGAGATAATGAGAGAGGAGGAGATGAAGAGATGAAGAGATAAAAAGATAAAGATATAGGAAGTAATATATAGAGAGGTAAAGAGGGATATATATTTAGAGAAAGATATGGAGTGAATAAGAGAGAGATAATGGGATATAGATAGAGGGAGGGAGTGGAGAGAGGAGAAGATGGAGATAAACAGGGTAAGAGTGAGAGAGAAAGGAGTTCTTGGAGACAACATAATTTAATTTGTACTGTATTAAAATTATATTATATATTAATGTATAATATACTCTATAATAATCATAGAATATAATGTCTATTGTATTTCTAATAGAGAGTAAACTATGATACAAAATAGTTAGAGCTTTATCAGCAGATCATGGTATCCTTCTAGATAGGTAATCACATTAGAGAGAATGTAAAGGTTAGGATATTGACATATGGGTTAAGACAAAATACCCATCAACATATACACAAAGTCTATACAGCCCTACCCAAGATATATGAGAATCATATACAGGCCTATACAACTAAAGAAACATATAAAAAATCTATCCAACTATATAACTAAAGAGGTATATACAAAAACTGTCCATCTATATATATCCACCATGAGGCAATTCTGAGATAAATCCAAGCGATCCATCCTGAGTGGCCTTCCATCTAGACCAGCCTTTGATCATCCACCAGCCTTTGATCATCCAACATTCTAGCAGAATATACCATTTGTTGGCGAACCAGCTGACCATTACCTCTTATTTCTTCTATGAGAGCATATAGGACATTGACAAAGGGTGTTTGTTCAGCATTCATCCTTCCCCAAGTATAGCCATGAGAAAGTTCAAAGATAAAAATTCTTGTGTGTCTGTCGATGAGAAATCTACATAATTTCTCCTTATTTAGCCTAATAACCATAGTAACCTGCAAGAGAACGGAATGAAAGGTGAGTCTATGAAAAGACTCAGTAACGGCCCTTTCTTGCCCTTGAAATATTTCTAAATTCCTAAGTTTCTATAAACACCATAGGATTTCACAAGATAACATATTCCAAAATAGGTTAGTGTCTTTCGTAATGCCTTTAATAAATCTAGTAACAACATAAAGTATGCTAATATGCACTGGTAAAATCAAACCAAACATAAGCCACAATTCCTTGGCAATAATAAAGTCAAAGAAAATATGTCTACTGGAGTCCTTAACTTTGCATATAGTACAAAGTTCTTTACTATGATCGGATCTGATAGGCAGCTTATCAAGCATTAGCAACCATCAAAAAGTTTTCTTTCTTGGAGCCAAAGGAGAGCTTCAAAGAGCCTTAAATATTTTACCCCATTGAACATGTGAAAGATCTAAGTATCAGTTAGTATTAACATGATTTAGAATATTATCATTATAAGAAAGAGTTTTATAGATAGAAAACAGTTTCACATTGCAAAGTGGGCTGCCATCAATCCATGAAAAGGATACAAACCTATCTTCATTCACATCGCAGCCTTTAGGAAGTTGCAAGAGATCATAGGCACTGCACATTATGTTATAAGTCCTTTAATTAGATATAGGAAGTTGATACTCACTGGAGAGATCATCCCATGAGATGAGAGCACAATTAACTATAATGTCTTTAAGACAAAAATACCTTTGTTGGCCCATTTCTTGGCCAAGCAACCTTGAGTGAGGGCGAGAGGTTTACCATTGTGGGTTAAGTTCCATGAGATTGATCTTTCCCCACAGACTTGGTTACCTCGGCTGATCCAATTATTGCCAATGCTAAATCTAATGTTTTCCCATTCTTTCCATATAGATTTAAAGACAAAAGAGCCTACGGTAGAGACTGAGAAGGATCCAACTAATAGGTCACTAATAGGAAAGGATTTCCAAGATTTAGCCTCCTTGGGAACACCCAGTCTGATATTGTTCTAAATAAGCACTTTCCAAGGTTCATTACCTTCCAATGCATGAAAAATCCATTTAGCAGCAAGTACAATCCCTTGCACTTTAAGATCCTTAAGACCTAGACCTCCAATAGACTTATCCACATAGCACCACTCCCATTCGGCAGAGTGTAATTTTATGTGACCTCTACCATTTGACCATAAAAAATCTCTAAAGCTTTTATGCAGCTCATTAATTTGATAATTACTAAACATCCAAACAGAGGCATAGTAGATACTGTAGGATGAAAAAATCTTCTAACACATTGCACTCTCCCTTCTAGTGAGAGGTAGTATTTATTCCATTTGGTAAGTGTGGTTTCAATCTTACCCTTAATCCATGCCCACATATCCTTCAGGCAAGGAGAGATTGCAAAAGGAATCCCCAGGTATCTGACAATTGTGTTAGGTCCTCCCCATTGAAACTCGTAGGTGAAAATCCAATCTGGTGGTCACTCAGCCTAACCAAGCATAGTAGATTTGGTTTGAGAAATCTTTGCCCCTGAAGCATCACAGAATAAGGTGAGTTTGGTAGATAAATCACTCATGTTCTCCTTGGAAAGTTCAAAGAAGAGTGTAGTGTCGTCTACAAACTCTATGTTAAGGAGCTCAGATTTATCTAAAAGGGAGATTCCTCTAACCTTAGGAGAGAGAGAGTTATCCCTGAGTAGGTAAAACAGAGCACCAGAGGCTATTACAAAGAGGGTAGGGGCTAGAGAGAACCCTTGCCGATAGATTTACTAAGCTTAAAGGGTTGCAATATCAACCCATTAACTTCCACCTGGGCATGAGCATCCCTAAGAAGAACCTGAACATAATGACAAAAGACCTCAGGGAATCCAAAAGCTTTAAGCATAGTGGAGATAAAGTTCGATTCAATCCTATCATAGGCCTTTTCAAAGTCCAGTAAAAACATGACTACCTTTTGATTCGAGAGTCTAGCCCATTCCGTAGCCTCCCAGCTGGTAATAAGGTTCTCCAAGATGTATATCCCTTTAATAAATCCAATCTAAGTGGTATAGATAAAATTGGGCAAGATATTCTCAAGTCTAATAGCAAGCATCTTAGCAAGGATCTTATAGGATACATTAAGTAGTGTAATAGGATGCCAATTTTTTATAAGAGCCTTATCCCCTTCTTTGGGAATAAGCTTGATAAGTCCTCTATTAATGTCAGCACCCAGAGACCCTGTCTTAGCAACTTCCTTATAGACCTCAAGTAATCATTTGCAATCCAAGTGATATTAGCCTTATAAAATTGAATGGTAAGTCCATCCAGCCCGGGGGCTTTATCATTGTACAGGGAGTTGATGGCACCTTTGACCTCCTCAGTCGAAAAGGGTCTACTAAGAGTCCTACCTTCTTCAGGAGATAGAATCTTGGGTATAAGAGCCCGACATTTGTCTCTAGAAAGCATGGATGCAGGAGAATCCTTTGAGGATAACAACATCTTGTAAATATTAAGGAATTCATTCATGATTTCCTCATCTATAGAGACTTCCCTGTCGTCCACCCATAGTTTGTTTATTTTCTCCTTGCATTGCTTATGTTTCACAAGGTTAAAGAAGAATTTAGAGCCTTTAACCCCTTGAGACAACCAAAGCATCCTAGCTCTAGTCCTGGCTCCCATGGCTCTATCATGCTGAAGCCTCCTGAGCTTATCTCTAGCCACCGCCACCAAGTGGGTAAGGTGAGAGTTGTTAGGGTCATTTTGAATGTCTTTCTCTACCTTATGCAAGTTAGAGGATAGGATAAGCCATACCTGTCTAGCATCCTTGGCCTTTTTCTTGCCAATGGCACATAGAATCTTCTTCCCACTAAATACTAAGGTATTCCACCTAGAAATATTAGAGATAACTTGAGAGTTCCACTTATTGAACAGTCTCACAATATGGATAGCATCCAAGACATCATGATCTTGCAAAAGTTTATTGTTAAGGATAAATTTGCCACCACTTTTGCTAACAGTCTTGCTTGAGTTCCCAAAGGCTATATTTGCAAAAATGGGATGATGATCAAAAAGGGAGGAAGGCCTTACAATCACAGGGAAACCTTGTTGATCCAGAGTAAAGGAAAAGGCATCTTTGTTGGTGTAGAATCTATCCAGCCTAGAGAAGATCATGTTACCAGCTTTCTAATAATTGCACCAAGTAAACCAAATGCCCTTATTGGCTTGTTTTAAACCTTCCAAGGGGTCAAAGAGTCTCTTAATGCTTTTCAATCTTTCCCAATGAAGTTTCTCTCCCCCTCTCCAATCAACATTGGCTCCCCATAACTTATCTTCCTTATGCTCAACCATGTTGAATTCACCCCCAAGATCTATGGGATATCAAGAAGTGATGCAATTCATTGCCAGAGGTCAGATCAGGGGGTAGGGGGGTTGCATCCCTTCTTCTATTATCACAACTTCCTCGATCAATCCCTTCAAAAGTCCTAACAATAGATTTAACATGAGAATCCTTGTCAGAATCATTCATAGCTAAAGTCTCAGGCGTGGGTCTACTACCATCATCTTCCATGTGTGTCTCAATAAAGAATGGCTTTTGATGCCCTCTAGCCCTGATTTTTTCTAGTGCCAATTGTTGGGCATTCTTCTTTTTTATCCTCATATTCTTTCTAGAGACCACCTAGAAGCCAGAGCCCTCGATTCCCTCCATTTGGGAGATGGCAGCAGATACAGCTAAGTGGGGAGGGGGGGTCGGTACTAAAGGAACTCAAGTCAGCATATTTTTCAATAATAGGGGGGTTAACAAGTTGAACTTTCAAGAGACTAGCCACTGCGTTATTAATGGCCCTTCTGAGAGAGTCCAACTTATCCAGGATATGCAGGGATCCTTCAATCTTGGTGGAAGAATTGGGGGGAGAAATAACGTCCATTTTAGCAATGGTTCCAGGAAGGTTACCATTATTTTTTTCTTGGCTGAAAGGATAGGGCATGACCTTCTGATGTGTCCTTCCCATTTACACAAAAAACAAGAGTTTAGCCCCCCTAGGGTTTCTATAACACAAGTGAAAGTGCCATCTTGGAGTTTAATTTCAAGAAATCTAGGAATAGCAATGCTAGGATTAATCGATACTAAGACTCAAGCATTCAAGTGGAGGGAAGATTCAAGTAGTGATCAACCCTAACCACTCTGCCAATGGATTCTAGATTTGAGGTATGAAATTCCAGAAGATGGGGGGAAATTCTTAATCAAGAGCCAACGAGGGTAGGAGAAAGCCATAATCTCTTCATTGATCTCATCAAAGGACCATTTGAGGGCTCTGAAGGTGGTTTGTCCAACAGGCCAAAAATAATTTTGGAGGACCTCTGCCTGCGATTTATTATCTTTAAAGGAAATAACGAATAAACCTTTTTGGATCATTCTACAGAAAGAGAAATTAAACCCTAGCTTTTTAATCCATACATTTTTCATCCAGTCATCTAGAAATTTGCTAGTCAGACATCTATCTAAATTAGTAACAACAAAGAAGATGGAAATGTCTTGAAGCCTACGATTTTCCAGATCAAGGGATTTGGCCATAGAATCATTAGGATAAATAGAAAAAGTATAGAGAATCGAGGAAGGGCCCTTACCTCATCCTCCATCTCTGCCATCGCACCCAAAAGATGAAGCACTTACTAGGTTAACTTGACTTCACAGGGGACCTGAACAATGTCTCTGACAATGGCGTCTTGAAAGGACTTGCCGATAAGTCCTTCCACTAATTTCGAGGATAATGGTTGGGTCGCGTTAATACCCAACCCACTTGACTCCTCTTCCATCGGGCATTGAATGTGTCTTCCTCCTTCACATGTCTGCAATTAATTCTTCAACCGCATGGAGAGAGCCTCGGCAGAAGATGAAACAAAAAGAAAGGATTAGAAAAGAAAATAGGGGGAGAGAGAGTTACCACCATGGAGGAGGCCTTGCCGCCTCCACATGCAAGAGCGAGGACCCCAACACCAAGTGTAGCCAGAGGGTCGACGTCAAACCCTAGGTTGCAAACCGCCTCCGTTTCCTAAGAGCAAATCTTGAGACTTGAATATAATGTCTATTAATAAATACAAGTATAAATTATTAATACAAGACCCATTATGTCTATACATGATCATTGATGAAACTCAAATTAAAAATCATCATGAAAAATCCAGCAGTCTTGAGAGGAATTATTTTGAATCAATTGAAATATCAAACTTAAAATATTATTATAGAAATAAATTAAATAATTTGTATTAAAAATATAATATAAGCATAATGCAATTTAATTTCTACTATATAACAATATTGTATATTAATTATATATTATAATACAATATATAATAATGATATAATTTATATTAAATGAAATATTATATTAAATAATAGATATAATTATATTAATATAGTTTACTTTGTAATTTAATTATAAACTATAATATATTTTTTTTAAATACCATAAATTTAGGCCTAATGTGGATAGTTAGAAGAAAAAGTTAACTTATTTCTATATTTATATATTGACACATAACTTACTATTTTGTTTTTGAATATATAAAAATATTATTAAAATTAATAAAAATAGAAATGTAAAAAATAATAATAAATTATAAACTTATTAAGTATATAAATAATGAAGGCCTGCTAATGGGCTTTTGAGGGCTTATCCTCCTAGGGTTGGTGATAAAAGTCATGTGTTCCGTCAGATAGGGGATGGATCAAGATCAACTTTGACGAGGCATCTCTAAGGGGGAATCTCGGGATCTCCGGTACAGGGGTCATAGCTCGAGATGAGAAAGGTAGTATTCTTGCTCTTGGAGCAAAGAGATTGGTGGATGGTACTAACAACGAAGCTGAGTGTTAGGTGGAAATTGAAGCAATTCTTTTGGCAAAAAAATTGGAGGTGAAAAAACTACACCTTGAAGGGGACTCCCAGCTAGTGGTGAATGACATTGCTAGGGGTAGGATGGAGGATTGGCGCCTGGATAAACATATCAAAAGAATGAATAACCTTCTGAATGGGTTTGAGGATTTGAAAGTATCGCATGTTCTAAGGGAAGCGAATGCTGAGGCTGATGTGCTATCGAACGTAGGTGCAAATGGTTCCTTGGCTGAACATTTTAATTTGTTTGAAGACTTAAGGGATTTGGGTCCCTTAGATTTTGGATTAAGGTGCTTTGAGTTTGAAAGGGGAACCCGAGATGTGGTGTTGAGCTATGCGTGAACTGTTTTAGATACACATGATTGAGGGGTGGGGATGGCTCATGTGGTTTCTGTTCATTGCAATGGCAGCAAGTTGCGTATGGTGGCGCAGGTGCAATGATGCCAGTGTATGGATTTTTGGATTGTTGGCGATGTGTGGTATGAGGTGGTGCGTGCGATGAAATAAATGGATGGGGTGGTTGCGGATTGTTTATTTAGGTCCTCGTTTTCTTTTTGGCACTACGTAGAGGACTACATTTTCTCTTATGAAGCATTGTGTTTTGGCTGTGTGATAGGGGAAGGATGGAAGGAAATTTTTCGCTGCTTACACAGGGCCAAATGCCTGCATTTCAAGGCACAATTTCAAGAAACCGCTTGAAGAATGTTTTTAGGGTGGATGAGGAAGATTTCTGGAGGGCTGTTCCTCTGATGTTTGGGGATGAATTCCTGGACACTGATTGTCGCCCACGAACAAATTTGGATGTTTTGTCCTTGTTCATGTCTGGCTTTGATGGTGGGAAGTTCAAAGGAGGAGGTGTTGGGGGTGGCGTCCCTAGTGCTAAGACCAAAATCGTCGGGTGGCCTGGCGGAGGTGGTGGCACGCGCGGAGATTTGAGTGGGTCTGAGAATGGAGCAAGGGTCGTGAAGGCACTTAGGCGGGCAAAATGATGCAGTGCAACCTCTGGTTGTGTGGTCGGCCTCTCGCTCGATGGAAACCCAACTGGAGGATGCAAGGAATGGGTGGCGGGAACTGTTGGACTTTGTGTGGATGATGGGACCGATGAGAGTGAAACTACGTGGCAAGCAGACCCCAGTGAAGTCGCAGGCTCTGATTGGTGATGATGGGCGGTCGCTGGTGCGTCACCAAATCCCACGGAAGAGTGCGAAGATTGTGGAACGTAGCGAGTTGCGACGTGGATAGCCGGGAACCACGACATGTGTTGGGATGGCAATGCCCGACGCAGGACCCAGTCAAGCCATCCCCAACTTCTCCAAGGAGGAAGCCCTTAGCTGGTTCCGGTAGGTTGGTTTCCTGTAGGCCATTGGTTTTTTGGGTGGGGATTCCCTATTGGAAGGAATGTATCCTTAATGGTAGGCTTTGTTGGTGTGGTTTCTGTCTCGGGTTCATTTGTTATTGTAGGGGCGAGACCTCATTTAGTCTTTAGATTGTGGAATGTTGCAGAGCAGCTAAAGGCATGTATATTTTCCTTTCAAGCAATATAAAACTTAAACATGTTATCGATTAAAAAAAAAAGTATATAAATAATAAAATATAGAAGTAAATTTAATTTCTAATCTGTAGATTTTAAATATTAATAATCTTACATAAATTAAAATACAAATTTAAAATATATAAATTAAATGCAAACTCAAAATATATAATCAAAATAATTAAAACTGAAATAAAATATATTAAATGAAAAGTCAAAATCAAAAAGATAATAAAAAATTAATAATAAATAATAAATTTATTAAGTTGAAAAACGATTAAATCAAAACGTAATTTTAAAAAAAAATTATTAGAATTTAAATATTAATAATATATAAATAAAAATAAAAATTGCAAAATATAACTATCCTAGAATAATTAAAATTTATATAAGACAAATAATTATAAATTAGATCAATTTTAATAAATTTTAATTATTATTTGCAAATTCATAAAAAAAAACATAAAAAATAAATAATAATATTAATTAAATTTTCATATAATATATATAAAAATCAATTATATAAAATAATATAATAATAAATAAAATAAATAAATCAAAATTAAAAAAATATAATTTATTATTTATACATTATATTTATTATCCACTATAATATAATAATTATGAAAATTTTAAAAATTAAAAAATAAAATAAATAAAAAATACAGCAATTTAAAAGTTCAAAATATAAAAAACTATTAAGGTTTTAATGAAAGACATACCTAAAATGAACTTACTGGGCATGTGGCGATAATTTGTAAAACATATTTTTAAAATAAAATTATTGAGGGATTAAACGATAAATGTGGGCAGTGGAAATAATAATCCTTGTCATAACACAAGCAAATTACAAGGATATAACTTGCCCTAGTGTTTTGGGTATTTATTGAAGTGCCTGCAAGAACGAACCGACGGTGAAAACATCGAGGAAAGTAGTTAGGAAAGGTGAAAAAATGGAGGAAACGTTTAACGGTCAAGATTCTTTGAATCGGC
The DNA here is from genome assembly GCF_030272615.1 of Cryptomeria japonica. Lineage (NCBI taxonomy): Eukaryota > Viridiplantae > Streptophyta > Pinopsida > Cupressales > Cupressaceae > Cryptomeria > Cryptomeria japonica. The sequence continues at coordinate 342,182,305 of NC_081405.1, read as the reverse complement.
TTGCATGGCTCATTATGAATTTTGAACCATTGATTTTCCAATGCAAGTCGTCCTTCTCAGATAAAGAACGCCTTCGGCGAATGAGGACAACGACCAAAGTGTTTGAAATTTTTTATCGAATCCCTTCTTTGAACTCTCAACAGATGTTCAAAATGGCGTGTTGGATCTGCTTGAAAATAATTATATATATAATTTTAGAGGTGATTATTTCAACTTTTCCCCCTTCTCCAATGTCTACGGTCTATTTAACCATTTTTCTTCGTTGAGTAAATCTATGATAATCTTCTTAGTTTGTATTCCACAATTTATATATAATTTTATAAATGATTATTTCAACTATTGCATCTTTTCATATCAATTGTTTCATCAACTATTTATTTAATAATATGAACATTCAAATGATTATATTATGATACTCGTTCAAATAATTCTATTAATAATATGCACATTCAAGTGACTCTATTCAAAAGAATAATGGGGTGTCGATTAAAGACTATCGTTTATATTATTTTACCTTTAGCACTTGGGTGAAGGAAGTTTCAATTTTATATCATTTCATTTCTAATTTACATTAGTTTTGTGTATTAATTGATAATTATTGGTTTGAATAATGTTGAACAATAAATCTTTAAGTTGTATTAGTGTAAAAAAAAAAGTTCTTTAGGTTGAAGTTATTACTATTGCTATATATCTATAGGAACCACCTTATGAGAGAGAATATTACTTATATGACATGAACAAAATTATGTTTAAGGGGAAAATGGAAAAAAATACAATTATTTGAAATACCAAAAGAGTCTATAAGGATAATGATGATGCATAGCTTGACACTCCAACCCAAGTGGGGGAATAAAATGCTCTACCTATCCTAAAAGGAGAGAAATTTTCTACAAGGATTATATTATTAAGTCTTGGTTGAGGTTGATGTGTTTATTATATCAATCAAGGGATCATTATGGAGTACTAGTTCTTGCTATACGAGGATGTGTTGATGATTTTTCCTACTCCCCCAACCCTAAGGACATCATAATGCTCTAGGCCAGGGAATTAAACCTACAACACTCAATATGAACTATCAACAGGTCGAGGACAAGAAAACACAACACAACAAGGCTTTATCAAGCCTTCTTCACTTCGAGCTCTACCTATCTTAAGAGGGTATTCCTATTTCAGACCTGTATGCCCAATATACTTTCAAACTTGTTATAATCATACAGGTTTGCAATTGGTAGATAATTATCAGCTTATTGTGGGATTTGTTACAATTGCCCTATTTATACCTTTATCCTATAAACTCTAAGATTCAACTGAGAAAATAATATGTGCACTGCTCAAAGGGTACAATGAAGTACCGAAGATGCATGCTGAAAATCACCCATCACACTTCATAAAAAGAGGAAAAAGGGGAAATAATGATTATATTGAAGAATGTTTCTAAAAGTAACCCTAGGCAATACTCTGCAGTCCAACTCATATCTAAGGGAACAAAGTCACACCCACGAAATCAAAGAACAAACCCATATTACAACATAATTCAAATAGGGAACCTTCAGATTATTAATGCCTGACATTAATATAATTCCATGTGCTAATTGTGTAAACCATTTTTATCAATCCATTATGCAATTGCAAAATCTATTGTAACATGTAAACATAATTTAATTCCTTCCTTGAAGGAAGCCCACAAACATATTCACACATTCATACTCAATATTGGGATGAATCAAAATACCCTTGATATATTAATTCGTGTGAGTTCAGAAAAATACATATGGAGACAATAGTTGTAATATCAAAGCATTTTATACATTACTAATAGAGATTTACAACATGGAAAGATAGTCCTACATTCTTTGAAAATACTAGAAACCCTAAATATGTGAGAACCTGCTTCTACCCACATAGAATACAAATTTTTAGAATTCCTTCTTACAGCCTTGGTATTCCTTTTATAACAACAAGGAATGCTATAAGCTTCCGGCTACTTACATGTGTCTAATTCCTTTTACCCAATTAGCCCATTTGCAAAAATATGACCCAATGGAGCTAGTTGCTTCTATTTTGTCTTGAAGTGTATACTGCCTGGATGATCATACATGAAAGACTTCATGCCCAGATCATAGTGCTTCCACGAAAGCCAACCATCCTGTGAGCTAAATCACCACCGACCATGGGTGGTTATTGTAGATACCTAAAATTGTCATGTTTAATTAAAATAAAATATTTTTATTCATTTAATTGTTTTATCCTAAGTCTTCTATTAAATTAAATAAATCTTTATTTATTTAATTAATTCACTTATCTTCTTCTAGCCTTTTTCTCATTTAAATAATTTATTTATTTATTTAATTGGTCCCACTTCTACTAATTAAATAAATCTTTATTTATTTAATTAATTCATTAGCTTTTTCCTCTATGAAAGATGTCATTTATCTCTTAATTTTCCTCTACCTACCCCCTTCATTATTTATTATTTCTTATACCTACCCTTTAATCCTAGCCGACCATTTATTTTTTTCACTTCTTAATCTTATCCCTCCATTTTCTAAAGTGTCTTTTATATAGGAGGATTTTTTCACCATTATCAACCCTAATCAGTACTTTATGCAAGCAAGCCTTCTTGCAATCAAGCGACTTCACAACCACAATCCGTTCTTTGTTGAGCTCTTGTGCACATACAAAATCTAAGAGAAAATATATCAAACAAGATCAATGGAGATAGGAGACAATGGAGATTAACACACTACTTGGCATGTGAATGGTATTATTGTTTAATTTGGTGATTTGCATGTTCTCAAGTATATTCATTGGTGTATGGTGAATATTTTATTGTAGCACTAGGGTTTGTTGTGGTTGGATCTTTGTGGTTTTGCAATAGTTTATCATCATTTGTTTCCACCGTATACATTTTGGCAAGCTTGGTGGGACTCTTGTCCCTTTTATTTCTAACATTTTGTTGGCAGTTTTGTTTTTTTTATTAAGTTGCAGGTCGGATTAGCAATGATTTTGAATTATTGCACGTTTGTGACATTTCGTTTCGCGTCTGTGATAAAAAACTGTGTCTACCTCAGATCTTTTCGTGTTTGTGTTTTGCTCTATGTTTTGTAGGTTCAAATTTCCTATTTCCGCATCTATGATAGCGTCTTCATCCGGAAACTACGTCTTTACTATCGATTTCGAGTCTTTATTTTTCTTTGTGTTTGTAGGTTCAAGATTTTATTTTCGCGTTTGGGTTACAAGTTTCCACGTCTGCAATTGGAAGTCACGTTTTCACTTTTTGTTTTCACGTTTTTGTCTTTCTTGTGTTTTGTAAGTCTTGATCTCCTGTTTATGCGTTTGTGTTCTCTCTTTTTGCGTCTGGGTTGGATTTTCATGTCTGAGTCTAGTATCACCGCATTTTTTATTTTTAGTTTTCATTTTTTTTCTTTTGATTTTAGGGTTTGTAGATCTAATTTTTGGCTCAACCCCTTGCTTGGACTAATAAGTGGTGTAGTTGTCTTGAAAAGAAGAAAAAAGTATTGTCAAAGGCCCCCTTTTTCACATTTGGATTTGGATTTTCTAAAATTAACCTAACAAGTGTGCTTGCAAGTGGGGGTAATTTATCAAAACTACTAATCACTTTGTTGGAGGGGTAATCTAGGTGTGTGTCTTTGCATTTAAATTTCTAGTCTAATTAGGGTCACATCTTTTTCATTTGGGATATTATAAGATGATAACAACATCTCTCCATCTTTGACTACTCTCACATCCAACCTATCAATCACATTAGTCACATCACCCACATTACACTTGCTTCACGTACCATGTAGTCTGCCTACTTGTCAATCATCATGCATGTTTCAAATCATCTACATAATCTCACATAGGTATGTTTCTCATAATCTCATATTTATAACATTTATTTTGTATCAATTTGGAAAATTCACATGTATATTTTTATATTTATTTGGCATGTCATCATTATCCAATCTAAGTTCCTATTCTTTGAATACCCCTACATGTCGTAAATTTAATTTGAGGACAAATTAACCTTTAAGCTGGTCGTCATGATTATTTTTGTCTCCAACCTTTCAAAATCGTTTCCTTGATTATTTGGTAGAGTTTGGTATAATCTATGCAAGTCTATACATTGGATAAAAGAGTAAACCAATTATAGACATTGTAATCATATGATTGCCTACGATATGAGAGTAGAGAGACTTGAATTGGCAAGAAAAAACTTGGAAGTTAGTAGAAGTTACAGAATTAGAAAAGTCCTAAAATTAATTGGAAATTGAGCTGCATAATATGGTATAGCAAGTAATGATAGAGGAGAAATTGCTTGATTATAATTGCAAGAAAAGGATAGCAGAACAAAGATAATTATGTGGTGATCCCATTAGGTGAGAGCCCACAAAACACACCTTATTTCTCTCAGATGTTGAGTCTCTTTCATTCTTTGAGAGAGAAGGTTTGATACGCTACTACTTAAAGTTAACAGATTATAATGACGAGATGAACAAGCAGTTTTCCATAACAATGAAACAATTGTTAAGGGGTCAAGGTTTGATGCATCAAAAGATATCATTTTTGAGGTATCTAGTCTTCCATAGACTAGAGAATAATTTCCAACATTTATGGACACTGTGATAGAAAGAGAAAATTTTCCCCATCCATAAGGAAAATTTGACTCATTCACTTAGGGCACGAAATGAGTTTCTTTGTGGCAGATAAAACTAGAAAGTCAAATAATTAGGTATATTTAACCTGTGATGGAATGCATTCTTTTCTTTATACTATGAATTTCAATTTATTGACTCATCTTCGACACAACAGGTTAGTCAGTGTACATAATTACTTCCATCATATGTTGGCTCAAATAGCTATTGAATAGAGAAAGAAGAGGAAACTTTCTTCTATTTCCCATCACTATTTAGTTGTTCTTTTAGTAAAAAGAAGATTGTTTTCCCAATTTTGAATATTATATGTAGGGAATTTAAAGAGTCAAAAAACCTTCAAAATAGGTAGTTGATGAATGTCCCCAAAAATGTAGATAATAGGGTTGAGTTTCATAGGGTAGAGGTGGAAATAGAACAAATAATGGGTGCAAAATAAGATGAAACTCTCATAGGAAATGCATCAAAAAATAATGAGGGCAACCTAATACCTCTTATTTCACCTACCCAAAGCCCTAGGGAACCGAAGAAGAAAGAATTGCATCAAGAAGTTAACAGTGATAATGAACCATCAATTTTACCCATAACATTAGTAAAGATGCTTGCAACTTCTGATAAAATCCTTATTTCATCCTCAATACAAAGCCCTATGCCTCCAACTCCACCTACATTGAGAAAAAGGAAATAATATACCTCCTCTTGAAACACGTGTCAAGAAGGCAAAAGTTTGTGGAGGAATCTGGGAGGTATCATGGAGAGGGTTCAAAAAAAAAGAAACCTAAAAGAAATGTTTAAGACCCCAAGGGCTAGGAAATAGAGCTGACAAAAGAAGAAAGAAAAAAGGAAGCTTCAAGAGCCACAAGAGCCAAAAAGGCATTCTAGTTGTCTCTCGGAGAAAAGGGTCTATATGCACATGAAAATCTCCTAAACAAGACACTGTAAATCTTGATTCTAATTCTAAGAATGGATACTTGTTTAAGAATCACAAGGGTGCTACAAAGGGTGAAGGGATATAAAAATAAAATAAAACCATTGGGGAGAATGTATAAAAGGAGCAAGAATAGTGTAATTTTGAGCATGAAACTATTGATGATTACCCTTATATTGCAAAGAAAAGGCCCACTAAAACACCAAGCCTAGATCAACAAGAGATAATACCCCCAATGGAGAACTATGATGATAATGATGTAAATTATGTAGGGGCTAACATTTTTATTGGTCTAGAGCGTGCTCTAGAAGGGAAAGAAAACAATGATGAGATAAAGGAATCTCTTAAGAAGATCAAGGACTTAGAACAAAAACTAGCAGAATACAGAAAATGAGAGATTGGGTTAAAGGTAAGACTGAAGGATTTGGAAACACAATTAACACTCCAACAATTGAAAGGGGTAGGATTGGAAAATTTTGTCAATTTGGCTATTGTAGAACTATAAAAGAAGGGACCCCCAATTGTTAAGGAGAAAAATACACTAGTACCTCTCACCACACTCACCATTGAAATTTCCTTATGGAAGACACATGTGAAATTTTAATGACATAGAGAACAATGGAAAGAGGAAAAGCAATCACTTAGGGCTGGTTATAAAGTAGAATTGGAACAAAAATAAACAAAGGTCAAGAATTTGATTGTTAATCTTGAGAAGATGGTTGATTTAGTCAATCAACTTATAAGTTTCCAACCCCCTGCTAAAGTGAGTGCATTTATTTACAAGGGAATTTTTTGTGTTTTCAGATAAGTTAGTTGCCCAGCAATGCACCCATCTCCATTATTTTACTAGGGTCATCTCTCACTGCATACTCTATAACAAACTATGATACACAAGATTAGATGTGTAATTTTATATCTCCACAACTTGACAATTCCCTACAATACCAACTGGAATAACTTTCTTTATTTGGGGTATGTGTAGCTAAAATTACTAACATCCTAATTAAGGAATGAGGAGGAAAGAGGGGAACTCCACCAAGTGTATCGGGAGAGAGAAAAATTGTATCCACTGATGATTAGAGATGAGTTGGGCATAAAAAAATCATGAATGCAAGGAGTAGGATTATCATAGGTTCATAGATTTTATGCATGAAATGGTTATGATAAAGAACTTGGTACATTACCAGAATAGGTGGCAAAATTATCCTTGGAGCTTAAAACGAGGGAGCCACACTCCCTTAACAATTTCATTACCTTACATTTGAGAGAATGTAGGTACATTAAGGCTTCAAAGGACACTGGATAATCCTAGGTTCCACTCAAATTTTACCCTTCTTTGCTTCTTTATCCAGTGCTAGGCAGATGATTGATATGATAAATAAAAGGGAACAATGGGAGTAAATCATAGAAGGTAAAGGATTTTACTTGCAACAACTCTCATGAGTCACTGAATCTATAGATTACATGCGAGATGTCTTAGGATTTAATATTAGGCTCTAGATTACTCTAGGAAAAACAAAAGAAAAAGTTGGGGGGGTGTGATGAGTCCTACGATTGTCCTGATTTTATTTGTTTGTTGTTACTTTTATTAAGTCTTCTTATATGGTTTAACTTAATTTGAACCATACTTTCATTCAATTATGATAAATATGATATGTTAATATGTGAATATTCTATATGAAATTTTTACAATTGGTATACTGTCAATATATTATAAATGATAAATTATTTGGAATGAAGGTTTTTCTTGAGAGATTGATATGCATCTTAAAGGATAATACTAATCCTATGACCAAATAATGTAGGAGCATCCCCAGTTCATGGCAATCTTGCATCAACCAAAAACACTTTCTTTTTGTTTTGCTTTCTGTTTGCAGTTTCAACATTTCTTTCTGTGTGTACCGGTTTTGGCTCATCGGATCCTGTGGAGTTCGATTCTACTTGAAGACTTGATCATCTTTCTTATTTCCAAACTGCATCACATTTGGATCATTTTTCGGTAAGATATCGCTATCGGTTTCCATGACAATTTCTTGTTACCGGTTGACAATGTTTTATTACCGGTTGCCTAGACCTATTTTGGTGATCTACCAGAAACCCTTCCGAAGCTTGTGGATCCTTGAGCATTGATTACAATATTCCTTAGCATGTGGCCTACCTTTTCCTGCAATCTATACTTCATCCTTTGGATTTTTCAAAGGAATCTCTTGGTGGAGGTCGACCTTGATAGTTTTACACGTTAGGTCTTGTTCTTTGGGTTTTTATCCCTTTTTGGGACAATTGGATCCCCTTGGATCATATATATAATTGTAATTGTGCATTAGAATGAATGGAAGTAAGTTAGACTAAGCATAGAAGATAGATCTTGAGATTTGAGGTCCCGGTTGTGACCTATTATGTAATTTGAGCATGTTTTAGTAGGTCTGTGAGCCGATTTTTGTAACTTGGATTGTTACCAGTTGGTTGTAATCATTTTTCATGAAATAATTTGATCTGTTCTTCATTGCCTCCATCATATCTTTGTGTTTCCATTGTGTTTACTCTTGCTGACCAGTCTAGATTGATCTTTTTGAGGTCCCTCCTAATTGGTGTTTGCTTCAAGTGGTATCAGAGCGAGCTTCGTTTTAGAGATTGTGTGTCCTAATAATTTTGTTGTAGGATGGTAGACTGAGGATCTAACCTGTAGCTGTAGAGGATTGACGTAAAAGATAGCGCAAAGACGAACTATGAATGGTGGAGAGCATGGGAATGCAGACCCGGTTGTGATGGAAATGTTGTGAGGTATAACAGCCTGGTTGGAAGCCGTGGAGACAACCTAGAGAAGAGGCTGACACATTGAAGATGTAAGTGAAGATAAAGGAGAAGAATCCCTGATAGATCAAGCAAACCCATCAACGGTTGATCCAAATGAGGAAAGGTTTTTGAGGGTTTTGAGTAGAGTGAATACTAAACCTCATTTTACCCCACTGAAATATGATGGAAAGTTGGATTCAGATGAATTGATGGATTGGATCTCATAGATGGAGAAATATTTTGATTTTGAAAACACTACAGAAGAAAGGAAGGTGAAATATGCATGTACCCAATTGAAAGGTCATGCATCTCTTTGGTGGGAACATTTGCAAATTGATAGACAAAGGAGAGGTACAAAGAAGATCAAGACATGGGATAAGATGGTTGCTAAGTTGAAGTCAAAGTTTATGTTGGCGATTTATCAAGTGGATTTGTTCTTAAAGTTGTAGAACTTGAAACAAAAGGAATCTAGTCTAAAGTACACCAAAGCATTTTACAAGTTGAATATCAGATCCAGACATGTTGATGATGAAGTTGAACAAGTTGCAATATATTTGAATGGATTGTGGATGTCTATACAAGATTAACTTAATTTGATCAAATTACAAAGTGTTGAAGAGGCTTACTAGTATTCCCTAAAGGCTGAAGAGAAGCTAAACAAAAGACATGAGTAGAGGTAGAAAGGAAGAGGTGGAAGGTTTACTGGAGGTAGATTTCAAGGAGGAAGAGAATATACCAAAGGTAGAGGCACTTGTACAGATCATAACAAGGACATGGAAGTAAGCAAAGAAGGTAATTCATACCGAAAAGATAGAAATTTCTACCAAAGGAGAGAACCAAATGGCTACCAAAATGAGAATTTTGGAAGACAAGACAAGAGAGCACTTAGAGGAACTTGGTATAAGTGTGGAGGAGAAGAACATCATGATTTAGAGTGTAAGAAGACATAGAATACCTAAAGAACAACAATGGTGGAAGAAAACCCCACCGAATTAGATAATAATTTGGAAGATGAAGAACTGTTGATGGTGAGGAGAGCTTTGTGTCATACCGGGATAGATGAAGAGCCCTTGTAGAGGAAGAATTTATTCAAGACTAGATGTAAGGTATCTGGTAAGTGTTGTAAAGTTGTTATTGATAGTGGCAGTTTAGATAATCTTGTTTTAGAAGAGATGGTAAATAAGTTAAATTTGGAAAGATTGAAACATCATAAGCCTTATCAGATAGCATAGATACAGGATGAACATAATTTTTTAGTAAGTGAGCAATGTTTGGTAAAATTGAAAATTGGGAATTATCATGATGAAGTCTTGTGTAATATTATACCTATGGATATTTGTCATATTTTGTTGGGTAGACCTTGGCAGTTTGATAGACAGACACTACATGATGCGAGGAAGAATACATACACTATTGTGGCCAATGGGATGAAGCAAACCTTATTGCCCTTGGAGGAACCTTTGAAGAATGGAGTCTATACAAATACTAGAATATGTTTGATGGATGGAAGGAAATTTTTGGATGGATTGAGACATCAGAATGTGTGTTTTTCCTTAATTCCCAAGAAGATTGAGAATCTAGAGCATGAGGAGGACCAACCGAAAGAGATAAAAGATTTGTTGACAGAATATGAAGACATCATTTCAGATCATGTTCCTGATGGATTGCCACCTATGAGAAGTATCAATCATTACATGGACCTAGTTCCCAGAACTAGTTTGCCTAACAAAGATGCACACCGGATGACACTGGAAGAGGATGAAGAACTGAATAGACAAGTACAAGAGCTAAACTGAAGAAAGGTTTGATTAGAGAAAGTTTGAGCCCTTGTGCAGTACTAGCAGTATTATCATCTAAGAAGGATGAGTTAGTCTATTTGGGATTTGTGATATTTGAAGATGGTTTGAAGATGGACCCTGAGAAAGTGAAAGCAATTGTTGAGTGGCCTACACTGAAAAGCATTGGAGAGGTAAGATCATTTCATGGTTTGGCCAGTTTTTACCGGAAGTTCATCAGAAATTTCAGTTCAGTTTGTAACCCTATTATTGAGACCATGAGAGGAGATAAGAAGGAATTAAAGTGGAACACTAGAGAAAACAAAAGTTTTGGACTATTGAAGCAAAAGGTGATTGAGCAGCCTATGTTGGCTTTACCGGATTTCAATAAAGTATTTCAAGTGGATTGTGATGCAAGTGGAACAACAATAGGAGCAGTCTTGAGTTAGGAAGGGAGAGCAATAACTTATTTCAATGAGAAATTGAATGATGCCCAAAGGAGATATTCAGTGTATGATCAGGATTTTTATGCCATAGTTCATGCCTTGAAGAAGTGGAGACATTACTTATTGCCTAAGGATTTTATGTTGTATACAAATCATCAAGCTTTGCAGTATTTAAACAGTTAGAGTAAGTTGAATCAGAGACATATGAGATGGGTAGAATTTTTGCAAAGTTACACTTTTGTATTGAAGCATAGGAGTAGGAAATGTAACAAAGTTGCTAATGCATTGAGTAGGAGAAGGAATTTGCTGACAGAGATGAGAGTAACAGTATTAGGATTTGAGGAATTGAAGACCTTCTATGATGATGACTCGGATTTTACAGAACCTTAGAGAGCATGTAGAGAACCGGTTATGGTACATAGAAGCAAGTGGTTAGATTATTTCATTAAGGATGGGATTTTATTCAGAGGAGTTCATTTGTGCATACCTAAGAGTTCTATGAGGGAGAATCTGATAAAGGAGAAACATAGTGGAGGATTGGTTGGACATTTTGGTATTGACAAAATAATAGCATTGGTGAGTGAGTAGTACTTTTTGCCCCAGATTCATAAGGATGTTAAGAAATATGTGCAAAGTTGTAGAGTTTGTTAAGTAGAAAAGGGTATTAGTCAGAATGTGCGATTGTATAAACCTTTGACACTATCAGTAAGAACTTGGGAGGATATAAGAATGGATTTCATACTTGGATTACCTAAAACACTGGGAGGGAATGATTCTATATTTGTGGTAGTGGATAGATTCTTGAAGATGGCTCATTTCTTACCTTGTAAGAAGACATTAGATGCATTACATGTAGCAAACTTGTTTTTCAAGAAAGTGGTGAGATTGCATGGATTACCTAAGAGCATAGTTTTAGACAGAGACACTAAGTTTGTTGGCTATTTTTGGAGAACACTTTGGAAGAAGATGAAGACAAATTTGAAGTCCAATTCTACTTTTCACCCACAGATTGATGGACAAAAAAAGTAGTTAACCAAAGATTGGGAAATTTATTGAGATGTTTAGTTGGAGATAAAACTGGAAGTTGGGATTTGATTCTTGCACAAACAGAGTTTGCCTACAATAATTCAGTAAATAGGAGTACCAGAAGAACAACTTTTGAGATTGTTTTGATTAAGTAAAAACAAGTTTTTGAAAGGAACCCGAACCTTTTACATATCAGGAAATAGATAAAACACTAAAGCAGAATAGAACCATGCCTGATCACCCTATCAAAAAATAGTTCCCATCCCAACCAAAAAGGGAACTCAAAATACATAGAGCCGCATAAAGACAGCAAAAGGATAGAAAAAGGACAGCACAAAGATAAAGACAGAGACTGAGACAACTAAATAATTTTCATTATATCTTCTACATGAACCACCATCTGCTTCATGTTGTCTGCAGAGGTCTTTAAATCATCCAACTCTTGTCCCTTGATATCAACCTAATTCCGGTTGTTGGCCCTAGTTCTCTTCTCATGACCTTTTTTCTCCATCTGGTCCTTGTCACACTCTTTGTCTTTAATCTTATCAAATATGTTAATCAGAATATCCATGTTGTCCACAGAGGCCTTAAGAATCTGGAAATTATGTTTAGCAATCCTCTTCATAGTTAGTTCCATCTTGTCAACTCTATTGACTAGGTTTTTCATGGTGGTTTCCAGCCCATTCGCCTCTCTATTCCCTTCCATTTCCTTAACCTTCTTTTCTATATCAAGAATTTTACCGACCATGGCTTCAATAGCTTCAGCATTGTTGATCACAACCACTAATTCTTTAGCATTTTCAGAAAGAGGCTTCTTGCCTATCATTGCATTTTTTATATTAATATCATTCTTCAGGTTGCTGACATCTTTCACAATTTTACTGATAGTGTCACACTAGTACATTTGGGCCTAATTTCATACAGTCAATCGTTGGTAGTCAGACGACACCACATTGAACTTTCGACAAATTTAACTATCAAAAACTCAACGTCGGTTTTTTTGACGATGTCATTTGTGTCGAAATTCCAACAACGTTATGAACTCATCTGACAATGACTGTATTAGCTCCCCCGGCCAGAAAATTACACAAATTACCGTCGGAATAATGACGGATGCTATGTTTTCTCCTCGACGAATGACCGACAAGGAAGTGACATCGGATATACAACATCCTTCTCGGATGTTTCTTTAGTTGTCATTGGAATTCTGACGGTATCAAAGGATGTGGGTCAGATGGCTTTGCCATCGGTGCATGAAAGCATTGCATGAGTTCTACTTTTAAAAATTACATGAAACATTTTTAATTTATTTGATTCAGTGTTATTTGAAAAAAAAATTATCAATGATGTTTCCTTTCTCCAAGAATTGGATCTAGGATCTTTCCGTCAAATAATAAGTAACATCCAATGACTATATATTTTCTTTTAAAATGCTTATTTTATTTAATTATCATCTGAGTGTGAATTATAATTTATATATGTGTGGAAGTAGAAGATACAAGTTGAGGACTCGTGCGCAAGTAAATTTTGTAAAATAAAGCAAGCAAGCATTATCTTGAATGATATGGAAACAAGCTCATCAACTGCCTACAAGAGAGCAATTGGAGAAAAGCAGAGGAAAGTGTTAAAGGGTGATAAATACATAGAGAGTATGCAATACAAACAAATAATGTCTGGAGTGTGTGATGTGATGTCTCTAATTTATGTCCAGAGGGACTAACTGGTTTTGGAGTTCCTTAGAAACCTATTGGGCCATGCTTGGAGGAAATCAATGTGTTCATGCAAGGGAAAAAAGGTGGCCCTTGTATGAACACATTGATTTCCTCCAAGTGTGGCCCAATAGGTTTCTGAGGAACTCCAAAACCAGTTAGTCCCTCTAGACATAAATTAGAGACATCACATCACACACTCCAGACATTGTTTGTTTGTATTGCATACTCTCTATGTATTTATCACCATTTAACACTTTCCTCTGCTTTTCTCGAATTGCTCTCTTGTAGGTAGTTGATGAGCTTGTTTCCAAGTCATTCAAGATAATGCTTGCTTGCTTTCTTTTATGAAATTTACTTGCAAATGAGTCTTCAGCTTGTATCTTCTACTTCCGCACAGATATAAATTATAATTCACACTCAGATGATAATTAAATAAAATAAGCATTTGTAAAGAAAATATTTAGTCATTGAATGTTACATATTATCTGACGGAAAGATCCTAGATCCAATTCTTGGAGAAAGGAAACATCATTGATAAAAAAAAAATTCAAATAACACTGAATCAAATAAATTAAAAAATGTTTCATGTAATTTTTAAAAGTAGAACTCATGCAATGCTTTCATACACCGACGGAAAAGCCATCTGACCCACAACATTATCCATAATAGAACAAATCACTATAATAGGCTATTATAAATAATCTATACAAAAATATGAAAGAACATTAAATTACCATTACAAAACCATAAGCCATTAAATAGTGAAAATAGATATAAATTTGTAAATATCTCCCTACAAACACCACAAGCATAACCAAAACAAAAAAAATTCTTACCCACAAAAACTAAGTAGTTGGTGAGTTGCAAGTCTACAACATCTCTTAGATGATTGAACTGTTTCTTAATTTTGTTCTTCTGATTAGTCAATGGATTTAGTTGTATTTACAAGTTTTCTATTTGAAGCCTTTCATTTCCTTCTGCATCATTCTTCATGTCTATAGTATTGATAGTTGTACAATTTGTGATGCTATAATATCTATGTGACCCTTAATATCCTTAGTATATTTAGGCCATTGCCTTTAAAACATGTATGCCGCCACTACATCCTTTACACTTTTCTAAAAAAGAAAATTATGCTTTCTTGTAGTTGGATATGTGTTGTTGCACATTTAATCACCAAAACTTCTAGTCTTTTCTCTTCCACCTTCTTCTCTACATCCTTCAATTAAACTTTGGCTTCCAATTTGAAAGAATGTTCCTTAAATCCATTAAGCATAAATTGTTTTTTCTCTGCACTTGACAAAGACTCATCCAAAAATACTTCTAGAAGTCCTTCATGAAGGACTTTCACTGCATCATTAATAAGTTATGATCCCTATATTTGAGACTTAATAAAATTCTTGTGAGTAGAATGGTTAATTTTACCACTTTAGCATGTCACATCCTAAATTGACAAGACTAGGATGCCTTAGATGCCTTGGTACTCATGATTGGGACCCAAAATATGACCCCCCATTTCTTGCCTCGTGTGTGAGAAAAAAAATCAAATACTTTATGTATGATTACGTATAAAAGGAAGCCTACCCTGTCATTTAAAGGGGTCTACCTACAATTCAAGTGATCTCTTAATTATAAAATCAATTCAATTCCAAGTGAACAAGAAATCAAGCATTCATCAAGCATTGAAGGAGAATTCAAGTTAAAGCACACCAATCTACATGGCATCCTAAAACCTTGTGTGAGGATTCAAGAAAGATTCATCAAGGTATCATGTTCAATTTTAAGCATTTTTAGATTATATCTAAAGGGATCATTTTAAAGAGGGAGGAAGAGATATTTTCCTAAAGATGTCTACCTCCAAAAATAGAGGAGATATTTAATAAAGATATCATCTTTTCAATTAAGAAATGGGCAGGAGATTAAGAATACAAACCTTCCATAATGCACACTTCAAGGTATATTCAAACCTATTTGACCTAGGAAAGCTCCCATCAACAAACCTATTTTTGTCATTTTGTGTGTAGGAAATTTATTTAGGAGTTATGTGTGAAGAATTTGGCGAAGTAAATGATGAAAATCAAACTCATATTTTGATGGCATGAAAAGTAGAAGAGTAGGCCAGTTCCATACACCTTCCTTTACTATTTTAAAAATATCACCGATCAAAATATTGTGCAGCAGTAGTATGGAGTGCATTTCATCTATTTTATGCCCAAAGATTTCATAATACCACTTTCTTTTCAAAGGCGACTGATCGATTGCGCTGTTTGGGTAATGCATTCCAAATAGATACAGTTGCATACCATTTATCTGTCTTGAAAGCCTTTTATCCTGATGGCATTAAATTAAAGTTCTTTCTCTATTTTTTGGTGATCTCTGTAGCAGAGTTTGATTTGGATTGACCTGGGATACATTTAACTTGTGTTGTATCTGTGGAAATATGTATCCTAGTTCGATGCAATGCAACCTCTGCTCCACCAATACCAGATAGAAGAGAAAGTAGTTTAATTTAAAGCCATCACGATAAAATGCTTTCAAGACATCTATTAGGTATAAAAGGAAGCCTACCCTGTCATTTGAAGGGGTTTACCTACAATTCAAGTGATCTCTTAATTATTAAATCAATTCAATTCCAAGTGAACAAGCAATCAAGCATTCATCAAGAATTAAAGGAGAATTCAAGTTAAAACACACCATTCTGCATGACATCCTAAAACCTTGTGTGAGGATTCAAGAAAGATTCATCAAGGTATCATGTTCAATTTTAAGCATTTTTAGATTAGATCTATCCTTTCCCTCAAAAGGAAAACATTATACTTCAAGGTTAATTCACAACCCGAGGTTTGACCTAGGAAAGCCTCTATCAACAAACCTATTTTTCGTCATTTTGTGTGTAGGAAATTGATTCAGGAGTTACATGTGAAGAATTTGTAAAAGTAAATGATGACAATAAAACCCAAATTTTTATGGCATGAAAAACATAAGAATAGGCCATTTCACACCTCCTAGTCCCAAGAATTTTTGACAACCTTTTGATAGTAGATTTTGTGTACCATCCTAATCCAAAAAACATTCATTTTGTCTACATCTGATAGGTGGAGGATCTAGTCGATCCGCACCTCCTAGTCCCAACAATTCTACTTGAACACTCTATCACGGGAGAAGAGATATGACTTCTAGTTCTACTAAGGAGATGCTTACTATTAGTCATTGATGTATTATGTGCTATGAGATTTACAACCGATGATTATCGGTAGTTAAGCATTGATCGAACTTTGCAAGTATGGTTGAATATATACAAATTTAAGAATGATCATCAAATGAAGGAACAATAGCTTGAAGTCTTTATCATAGTTTATCGATAGGATAGATGATTGAATGAGAGACTTCATTTATCTCTCATTCAATCATTTATCTTACCAAGGCTATCATGCATTAACAAGATAGAGGGACCTTATATCAAATTAAGGAAGGCATGAGAGTGACATATGTATTAGTGTAATCATTATACTTTATGAATATTTATCCTTAGTATCACCTAATAGCCAACCTTCACACAATGGATGAGGAAAAAGTTCACACAAGAGAGAGAGAGAGATTGCCAAATGATGGAGAGCATATTACATGTGTTGATAGCCTTAAGAATAATTTGCCTTGTATATTATTGATTCATTATGCCATGCAAATGATTTGCTTTTATACTTGACTTGTGGTGTCAAGTCTCAAGTCAGCCTGCCAAAGAGATGGCCATTAAACTTATGGATATGGCAGCGATGAGATACAAGTGATGCAAGTGATGCCATTATGTGCCTTATGTGATTGGAAATGGAATGTGAAATCATAAAGTGAGCTACTCATGAAGAGGCTACAATCTGTAAATTGCACTATGACATGCTAGGTTTAATCGATGGTCTTCTTGTCCTTCCCTAGCAATGCACTTGAAGTGATTCACATATAACAAGTACATTGCATTTCCTAAGAACTTGGGTACAATAGAATAATTTGTTTATATTAATAAACTATCATTACATGTTTCCTGGTGTTGTCTACTTAAGAGGGGACCATTAATATGGAGAACACATAGTAAATATACACCATAAGTGTAATCAAGTACTAGAATAAGAAATGAGAAACTCCAAAAGTACACCTAGAAGGCAAAAACACCTTGGTGGCTATCCTTGGAAGTTCAAATTTCATCACAAATAATGGTTGTGAATATATATGGAAAATGAAGATGATTTAGTGCCATGATTCTCAAATTGAAGGAATTAAAAGTAATATATTTGTCCATGGTAAAGGAATTTATAGATTTAACAAACAATTATGTGTAAAATATGCAATAAACTCAAAAAAGTTAATTCTTGGTTAACAATATGTGTTGCACTTGAAAATTAATGTCAAAATGATTAACTTTTGAAGTCGTTATTCTCTAGTTAGGCATAATATGTTTTTCTGATACAAGTAAACTGAAATCGCAAAACTAATAGATAACTATACCTGCTCTATTATATTCTCAAGGTCATGACCAAACTTGTTGAGAGAAGCAACATATGCATCAATAATGCCAAGGTTTCCAATTGCATTTGTCCGTGCACATCCTTGAAGATATTCGATTCATGATTGATTGTCAAGGACACAATTTAGTTCACCAAAAAACACCATGGAAATCCTCTTCACCCTACCCCTGAATAGAGCGGCTCGTTATCTCACCTGAGAAATAGAGAGCTAAATGGAAGCCCAGGTTTCACTTATATCTCTTCGTAAGAGGGTGTGGAAGTGCAATATAGTCTACTCCTGTTGGTGTCACTACCTTTGTTGCCTTTATAATGGCCCATGCCTGTGATCCTGCAACTCCAATTCATACTGGTTTGACCCTTAATAACCTAATTCTTATGTACAAGTAGGCAAGACCAGCAATACTATATTATCTTTAGCTCACCCTATTCACTCTGTATGTAGATCCTCCAACAAAAGTTTGAGATATAATACCCACTTCAAGATGCAAGGTAGTCGGCTTCATTGGATTTTTCGGCTCACTCGAGAAAGGTTATGGCTCCATCCTCCCAGAAAAAACCAGCCATGGCATTATGTAGACACAACCTCAAAATAGTTGTTGGGGTTTAACAGAGGTGGAACTGTGGGCGGGAATACACTGTTGGGGCGGCAACGTGAGAATGGGAAGAGGCCGCAAAAATGATTTGAAATGTCTTGGTCTTTTTTTTTTTTTTAAGTAATGCCCATTGTCGTCAGAATTTCGACGAACGCGGGCACTTTTTGTAAAAAAACACAAATGATTGTTGCCAATTCCTTCTCTGCCAAAAACATATATTGAATTATCATTAGAATTCCAATGAATGCGAGCAATTTTTCAAAAAAAAATCAAATTTGTTCACAATATACCTTCTCCGTTGGAAACCTCCATTGGAATTTTAGGCCAAATGTATTAGTGTCAGAAAATCCCTTTATACTATCATTATTCCCATGACAGTCACTAGGATTTCCCCTTTGATTCTCTTGGCCCTCATTCTGCAATCCTTGAGTACTCATATCCTCACCATAACCCACATCCTGAATCTCCTCCTCCTCCTTACCCTTCACATTGTCATTTTTTTCCTCCTCTGCATCCTCATCAGAAACTATCAAAACCTTTTTTTTAGCCTGGTTAGCTCCCCTGCTAGCATTCTTGTTCCTCTAGGTTTGTTTTCCCGTTCCCTTTCCTTTCTTACTTTTGATGAATTTTTCCTCAAAGGACTCATCCATGGAGTCCGAGAGATCAGAATCAACCATAGTCCTCTTTCTTTTCCCCTTATTCCTCCCCTTTTTGCTAAGATTCTTTGAATCTCCTTCAGTTTCCGAATCAAAGTTGAAACCACTATCCTCACTTTCCATGTCATCCTCCCTAGTATTTTTACCTCTAATTGGTTTCTCTATGGTTTTCCCTTTCAGCAATTTGTAAACTAAGACCATAAGGCCCTGATGAAGAGCATGGTCCCCCTAAGGGTCTTTCTGGATTTCTTTAATGGTGTGATCTATGGAACAAGCTAAATAATAGGGTAGGCTTACCTTTTCACCATGGTGGAAGTGGTTGAGCAGTACAAAATGGTGCCTGTAAGCCCTCGTAAATCTTCCATCGAATGTAATGTAGGTTATGGTAGCAAATAACATGAACCTCCATGGCCTACAGATGCACTTGGGGGAGTGGTAGGAGTTATCCACTTTCACTATTTTCTTCTTTTCGCCATCCGTGATAAGAAATCTATCCGCTCCCTTATCAAAGACACTACGATCTGTATAAAACTTAATACCATTGTTCACCATCCCCATAGCTTCTGCAATGATATCTTCATCCACCATCATCATCTGGGTGCCCACCTAAACTTTTCCATTCTTCCAATTCTTTATAAAATTCTTGGTAATTGTTGGGTCTTTACCACAGAGCCTCTCCATGAAAACACTTAAGCCCCCTTTTTGTAGAATCTCCCAAACCTCTTTGTTCTTCTTCCAATCCAAACATGAGGTTGGTTCAAATTTCTTTTTGTTCCCTCCCATTTTTTCTTTAAAATCAATGGAATTCCTAATCTCTGCTCTAATATTTCTTCTCTTGTTTCTATTCTTGCTCTGAAAAACAACCCAGAATCTGTGCCCTCTTAATATGATAAGACTATTAAATAAATGCTCATCAACAATGTTGTGAACCTTCATTGAAAAAAAGGGAAAAAGCATTAGGAATTATGATTGATGATGCCACGTTACCTCATCTGGATACGGTCCAGTTCGAACAAGGATTTCACATCACATGCAAGTTTACTCTCCCCACTAATGGAAATGATTTTCTCTGATCAGCAAGACAAGTTGGCTGCCCAGTCAGCACATGAGTTAGCTTCCTTGTAAACATGTGTGAAAACACACATATCGAAGGTTTCACTTATTTTCTTCGCTACTTTAATAGCATTGTTTATAGGCCATGAGGGTGGAACACCTTATTCAAACAGTTTATAATATTCAAAGAGTTACCTTCACACCATACTCTAGTACAATTGGCTTCCTTTGCTAGCACCATCCCATGATAAGCCGCCATGGCCTCAGCAACATGATTAGTTTGACTACCAATAGGAATACATTTAATGGATTTTCATTTTCCCCATTCATCCCTTAAAACCACACCACACCCCGCATTGCCAGGGTTACCCTTTGAAGCGCCATCAAAGTTGATTTTCATCCAACCATGCAGAGGGATTTCCCATTTCACACCTTCTCTACGAATAGCCTAAAAGATGTCTCTTCCCTTTAATCTCCAATTCTTGAAAATAATATGACAATCCTGATCTTTGGGGTTGGCTATTCCACCCATGATGTTGATATTCTCCACTACATTTCGTTTGATTTTTTCAAAAAATATTTGAGCCTTAGATGCCTTCTCTCTGAACATTCTTTCATTTCTCTCTTTCCATATTCCCCAACAGATATGAGGTAAATCCAATTTCCATAACAAAATTATAGACTTATTCCTTGAGGGATGATGCCAAGAATTAAAAACCTCTTGGACAGATTCTGGAAAGACCCAACTAATATTGAAGTAGTCCAGACATCTAGCCTAGATATCAATAGTGAAGGGACAGTGGATGAACAAGTGGTTAATGGTTTCCTCATTCTGCACAACTTTTGAGATTGTTACCAAAGTGCATCCTAGAGGTATATCATAATTAATAGATATTAGCAGTGAAGAAATGAGAAGTTCAGAAGCAGAAGACTTTGTAGATCACATGGCAACCTTGCATATTCAGGTTAAGCAACATTTGGAAGACATGAACATCAAGTATAAGGAGAAGGAAGATGAGAAGAGGAGACATAAGGAATTTGAAGTTGGTGATGAAGTGATGGTATATTTGTGAAAAGAGAGATTCCTGGTTGGAACTTATAACAAGTTGCAAATGAGAAAGTTTGGAAATTGCAAGATTTTGAGGAATTTCAGTTCTGGAAATGCATATGCAATAGAGTTACTGTATAATCTGAGTATATCACCTATGTTTAACATTGCTGATCTTCATGAGTATCATGAACTAGAATTTAGTCACTAATACATTTGGCCTA
This sequence comes from Cryptomeria japonica, assembly GCF_030272615.1. Taxonomy (NCBI): domain Eukaryota; kingdom Viridiplantae; phylum Streptophyta; class Pinopsida; order Cupressales; family Cupressaceae; genus Cryptomeria; species Cryptomeria japonica. The sequence continues at coordinate 342,160,879 of NC_081405.1, read as the reverse complement.
AAATTTCGACGGAGGTTTCCGACGGAGAAGGTATATTGTGAACAAATTTGATTTTTTTAAAAAAAATTGCCCGCATTCATTGGAATTATGACAATAATTCAATATATGTTTTTGACAGAGAAGGAATTGGCAATGACATTTGTTCTTTTTTTCAAAAAAGTGCCCGCGTTCGTCGAAATTCCGACAACAGCGGGCATTACTTAAAAAAAAAAAGACCAAGACATTTCAAATAATTTCCGCGGCCTCTTCCCATTCTCACATTGCCTCCCCAGCAGCATACTCCGACCCAAAGTAAGCGTGAACCATGAACCATTTTGACTGATTAATGGCAGCTCCAAGCATTCTCAGCTCATGGAATAGGGTTTGCAAAAATGGGAGCAATGTCAGCTCATGGAATAGGGCAGGTGTAAAGCTCTGTCAACATCCTCCAGCCTTTGTGAAAATGGGAGCAATGTCAGCTCATTAAATAGGGAATGCTCTCGGGTATGAATCATATATCGTATGAATCGACATCCTTTTTGGGGAATTTTTTTTTTCAAAAAATAGTTCATATGTTTTGTTTTATGCTCCCACATTTTGCAGACATATCTACCAGGGCATTCACAACTACAACATCTAAAAATATCCCTTAATGTTTTGATTGATGCCCAGACTCTATTCTAGGGTTCCAATCTCAAATTTGTACAAAGAGGGTGCTAGCAATGGTTGTGTATTTTAGTTCTACACCTACCATGTGCATTTGCCTTAAGGTTTCAAAAACATTTTCAACAAATCTACTTTCTACATATCGTGCATTCCATGAGACACCATTTTTGTGAGGAATTTTAGCAGTTTGAATTCCTTGTTCATGTCTTCATAGTATTGAAAGTTTCTAAATCATTTTAAAAGGTCTATTTTGTGCAATCCCAATGATCATTGTGTTCGACTAAAGACCAATAGGCTTCAAACCTTGTTATAAAATCTTAGAACTGATTCCAACACCAAGAAGTAGGGTTATTTTAGAGATTTTGGAAGTAACTACACATCAAATTTTGGGTGCCTTTGAAAAGAAAGTGGTATGATGAAATCTTTGGGCATAGAATAGATGAAATGCACTCCATACTACTGTTGCACAATACTTTGGTCGATGATATTTTTAAAATAGTAAAGGAAGGTGTATGGAACAACCAAATTATTATCATTATAAACAATGAATATTTTAAGATCCTTTTATTATGTGTAAGTTGAGAATATTTTTTGACAGGTCCCTAAATGAATACACTTTCAAACCTATTTGACCTAGGAAATCCCCCATCAACAAACCTATTTTTATCATTTTGTGTGTAGGAAATTGATTCAGGAGTTACGTGTGAAGAATTTGGCAAAGTAAAAGATGACAGGTTATTATTGTTGTTTGTGTTTTGTGTCACTATAACAACCATTTTGTAGTAGAGTTTTTGGATTACCTTGCATCCAAATGGTTTTGTTTGTTAATCTTGTCTATCATGGATCACCTAGCATAACACAACTTGCTAGCCAATGAAATCCATGATGTAGCATGAATCACCCAACATTACACAACTTGTTAGCTAGTAGTATTCACATTTCTTCTCTTTTCTCTTATTATATGACTAATAGTAAGCATCTCCTTAGTAGACCTAGAAGTCATATCTCTTCTCCTGTGACAGAGTGTTCAAGTAGAATTGTTGGGACTAGGAGGTGCGGATCAACCAAAATCTACTATCAAAATTGTACACAAAATCTACTATCAAAAGGTTGTCAAAAATTCTTGGGACTAGGAGGTGTGAACTGGCCTACTCTTCTGCTTTTCATGCCATTAAAATTTGAGTTTGATTGTCATCATTTACTTTGCCAAATTATTCACACGTAACTCCTGAATCAATTTCCTACACACAAAATGATAAAAATAGGTTTGTTGATGGGGGCTTTCCTAGGTCAAATAGGTTTGAATATACCTTGAAGTGTGCAATATGGAAGGTTTGTATTCTTAATCTCCTACCCATTTCTTAATTTAAAAGATGATATCTTTATTAAATATCTCCTCTATTTTAGGAGGTAGACATATTTAGGAAAAGATCTCTTCCTCCCTCTTTAAAATGGTCCCTTTACACTTGTTGAAAAATATCTCTTTTACAACTATCTCTTTCTTTTTTATAGAAATGAGGCATGTACAAGGATCTTTCTTCCTAGCTTGGAATGCATGTATGTTTATTAAGGGTATCTTCTTGGTGTTGAAGGTGCTTATCCTTGATTGCTATCTACCTTAAGATATCAACCTAGCAGTATGTTGACATCTTAAGGGGAGGCAAATGAGCTCTCCTTTTTTCTCGTGTTAATTTATTTATGTTATATACTCGAACTAGAAGTGTTGTGTTACATAGCGCTCCCTAGGGCATGGCTTTTTTTTTTTGAGATTTGTTACTTGGAATAGCATGGATTAATGCTAGTGTGATCATTGTTGTTGTTTACACCTTTGCAAGTGTTGGTTATTATTGTTGTTTGTGTTTTGTGTCACTATAACAACCATTTTGTAGTAGAGTTTTTGGATTGCCTTGCATCCAAATGGTTTTGTTTGTTAATCTTGTCTATCATGGATCACCTAGCATAACACAACTTGCTAGCCAATGAAATCCATGATGTAGCATGAATCACCCAACATTACACAACTTGTTAGCTAGTAGTATTCACATTTCTTCTCTTTTCTCTTATTATATGACTAATAGTAAGCATCTACTTAGTAGACCTAGAAGTCATATCTCTTCTCCTGTGACAGAGTGTTCAAGTAGAATTGTTGGGACTAGGAGGTGCGGATCAACCAGATCCTCCACCTATCAGATGTAGACAAAATGAATACTTTTTGGATTAGGATGGTACACAAAATCTACTATCAAAAGGTTGTCAAAAATTCTTGGGACTAGGAGGTGTGAACTGGCCTACTCTTCTTCTTTTCATTCCACCAAAATTTGAGTTTGATTGTTATCATTTACTTTGCCAAATTATTCACACGTAACTCTTGAATCAATTTCCTACACACAAAATGATGAAAATAGGTTTATTGATGGGGGCTTTCCTAGGTCAAACCTCAGGTTGTGAATTAACCTTGAAGTATAAGGTTTTCCTTTTGAGGGAAAGGATAGATCTAATCTAAAAATGCTTAAAATTGAACATGATACCTTGATGAATCTTTCTTGAATCCTCACACAAGGTTTTAGGATGTCATGCAGACTGTTGATCATGAATGTTGTGCTTTAACTTGAATTCTCCTTCAATGCTTGATGAATGCTTGATTGCTTGTTCACTTGGAATTGAATTGATTTTATAATTAAGAGATCACTTGAATTGTAGGTAGACCCCTTCAAATGGCAGGGTAGGCTTCCTTTTATACCTAATCATACATAAAGTGTTTAAATTTTTTCTCACACATGAGGGAAGAAATGAGGGGTCATATTTTGGGTCCCAATCACGAGTACTAGGGCACCTAAGGCTTCCTAGTCTTGTCAATTTAGGATGTGGCATGCTAAAGTGGGCATCAATGTCTCAAGATAAAATGGACCTTAAGTGATTGTCTCCCTTGCATATGATTTGTTTGGGTGATAAACTTCACCATTCTACTCACAAGAATTTTATTAAGTCTAAAATATAGGGATCATAACTTATTAATGATGCATTGAAAGTCCTTCATGAAGGACTTCTAGAAGTATTTTTTGATGAGTCTTTGTCTAGTGCAGAGAAAATACAATTGATGCTTAATGGATTTAAGGAATATGCTTTCAAATTGGAAGCCAAAGTTTTGAAGGATGTAGACAAGAAGGTGGAAGAGAAAAGACTAGAAGTTTTGGTGATTAGATGTGCAACAACACATATCCAACTACAAGAAAGCATAATTTTGTTTTTAGAAAAGTGTAAAGGATGTAGTGCTGGAATACATGTTTTAAAGGCAATGGCCTAAATATACTAAGGATACTAAGGGCCACATAGATATCATAGTATCACAAATTGTACAACTATCCAATACTATAGACATGAAGAATGATGCAAAAGGAAACAAAAGGCTTCAAATAGAAAACTTGTAAATGCAACTAATCCATTGACTAATCAGAAGAACAAAATTAAGAAACAGTTTGATCATCTGAGAGATGTTGTAGACTTGCAACTCAGCAGCTACTTAGTTTTTGCGGGTAAGAATTTTTTTTTTTTTGGTTATGGTTGTGGTGTTTGTAGGGAGACATTTACAAATTTATATCTATTTTCACTATTTAATGGTTTATGGGTTTGTAATGGTAATTTAATGTTCTTTCATATTTTTGTATAGATTCTTTATAATAGCCTATTTTAGTGATTTGTTTTATTATGGATAATGGTGTGGGTCAGACGGCTTTGTTGTTGGTGCATGAAAGCATTGCATGAGTTGTACTTTTAAAAATTACATGAAACATTTTTAATTTATTTGATTCAGTGTTATTTGAAAAAAGTTTATCAATGATGTTTCCTTTCTCCAAGAATTGGATCTAGGATCTTTCCATCAGATAATATGTAACATCCAATGACTAAATATTTTCTTTACAAATGCTTATTTTATTTAATTATTATCTAAGCGGGAATTAAAATTTATATATGTGTGGAAGCAGAAGATACAAGCTGAAGACTCATGTGCAAGAAAATTTCATAAAAGAAAGCAAGCAGACATTATCTTGAATGACATGGAAACAAGCTCATCAGTTGCCTAGAAGAGAACAATTGGAGAAAAGAAGAGGAAAGTGTTAAAGGGTGATAAATACATAGAGAGTATGCAATACAAACAAAAATGTATGGAGTGTGTGATGTGACGTCTCTAATTTATGTCCGGAGGGACTAATTGGTTTTGGAATTCCTGGGAAACCTATTGGGCCAGGCTTAGAGGAAATCAATGTGTTCATGCAAGAGCCACCTTTTTTCTATTATGAGAATGATGTTTTTGCACCGAAGGATATTTAGAAGACAATATCCAAAAATTCCTATAGTGTGGAACCAAAGTTGGTGGATTCGAAGTACTTTTCGGCTTTCTAGAAGACCAAGAGGTTATGAACACAATCTTGCAATAAAAGGGCAATTTCAAGCATTACCTTTTCCCCCCAAGACTATTCAAGAAGCACTTCCTTAGACAAAGGACTATTGGCCTCCATGGGATCCAAGAAAAAAATTGAATTGCTAGACTGCAGACGATGTGGTGGTGTCCTTCATGAAGAACTCTACACTATAATTGAAAATTCACAAGGGAAACTGCAAGATAGTGAACATAAATACATTCTTGAAAAGTGCAAAGAATGGAACTTGGTTTGGGTAGGGCCAAGTCAGGTGGCTCCTCTAGAGTTTGACAAGATGGAAATAATATTAGGATTTGAAAAAGATCACACTCGTGGAACTTCATGTGCGACTGATCGATTGCATTGTTTGGGTAATATTGCATTCCAAATAGATACAATTGCATACCATTTATATGTCTTGAAAGAATTTTATCCTGGTGGCATTAAATTAAAGTACATTCTCTTCTATCTAGTATTGGTAGAGCAGAGGTTGCATTGCATCGACCTAGGATACATATTTTCACAAATACAACATAAGATAAATGTATCTTAGGTCGATGCAAAGCAACATCTTCTCCAGAGATCAACAGAAAATAGAGAAGGAAATTTAATTTAATGCCATCAGGATAAAAGGCTTTAATCAAGATAGATAAATGGTATGCAACTGTATCTATTTGGAATGCATTACCCAAAAATCGCAATTGATCAATCGCACACGAAGTTCCATGAGTGTGATCTTTTTCAAAGCCTAATATGATTTCTATCTCGTCAACCTCTAGAGGAGCCACTTGACCTATCCCCACCCAAACCAAGATCCATTCTTCCCACTTTTCAAGAATGTATTTTGGTTCACTATCTTGCAATTTCCCTCATGAATTTTCAATTTTAGTGCAGAGTTCTTCATGAAGGACACCACCACATCATCTAGAGTCAATGCTTAAATTTTTTTCTTTGATGCCATGGAGGCCAATAGTCCTTTGTCTGAGGAATTTCTTCCTGAATAGTCATGGGGGGGAGAGGTAATTCTTGAAATCGCCCTTCTATTGGGAGATTGTGTACATAACCTCTTGGTCTTTTGGAAGCTGAAAAGTACTTCGAGTCCACCAACTCTGGTTCCACACTATAGAAATTTTTGGATATTTCCCTCTAAATATCCTTCGGTGCAAAAGAATCATTCTCATAATAGAAAAAAGGTGGTCCTTGCATGAACACATTGATTTCCTCCAAGCCTGGCCCAATAGGTTTCCTAGGAACTCCAAAACTAGTTAGTCCCTCCGGACATAAATTAGAGACGTCACATCACACACTCTAGACATTGTTTGTTTGTATTGCATACTTTCTATTTATTTATCACCCTTTAACACTTTCCTCTGCTTTTCTCTAGTTACTCTCTTCTAGGCAACCGATGAGCTTGTTTCCATGTCATTCAAGATAATGCTTGCTTGCTTTCTTTTACAAAATTTACTTGCACGTGAGTCTCCAGCTTGTATCTTCTGCTTCCGCATAGATATAAATTATAATTCATGATTAGATGATAATTAAAGAAAATAAGCATTTGTAAAGAAAAGATTTAGTCATTGGATGTTACATATTATCTGATGGAAAGATCCTAGACAATTCTTGGAGAAAGGAAACATCATTGATAACCTTTTTTTGCAAATAACACTGAATCAAATAAATAAAAAATGTTTTATGCAATTTTTAAAAGTAGAGCTTGTTCAATGCTTTCATGCACCAACGACAAAACCATTTGACCCACATCATCTGATACCATCAGAATTCCGATGACAACTAAAGAAACATCTGACAAGGATGCTGTATATCCGACATCACTTCCTTGTCGGACAGTCGTTGAGGAGAAAATATAGCATCCGTCAGAATTCCTACTATAATCCATCAAAATCTATGGTCGGGGGAGAAAATATAGCCATCGTCGGAAGAGTTCATAACGTTGTCGGAATTCCAATGCAAATGGCATTGTCGGGAAGACCGACAATGAGTTATTGATGGTTAAATTGGTCGGAAGTCCAACGTGGTGTCGTTGGACTACCAACAATTGTCTATCAAAAATTAGGCCCAAATGTACTAGTGAGTGAAGACAGTATTGCAAACTTGGAGAAATAGTTGCCCTAGAAGGAACTAGATTAGATTGAATACATTTTGGATAATAGGATTAGGCGTAGTACCTGGAGCAGTCAATATAAGAAGTATCTTGTGAAGTGGAAGAATAGACCAGTTGAAGATTCATCTTGGATTTCTCAGGAATAGGTAGATCACCTTCGTTTCCCTTTGACCCTAGAAAAGTGAGAGACTCACTTTTTCAATAACCCCGGATGTTTGATGCAGGAGCATCCCTGGTTCATGGAAATCTTGCATCAACCAAAAATATTTTCTATATGTTTTGCTTTATGTTTGTAGTTTCAACATTTCTTTCTGTGTGTATCGGTTTTGGCTCACCGGATCCTGTGGAGTTGGATTCTACTTGAAGACTTTATTATCTTTCTTATTTCCATGCTACATAACATTTGGATCATTTTCCAGCAAGATATCTCCATCGATTTCCATGATAGTTTCCAGTTATCGGTTGACAGTTTCTTGTTACCAGTTGCCTGGACCTATTTTGGTGATCTACTGGAACTCCTTCTGAAGCTTGCAGAGCCTTGAGGGTTGATTCTAATGTTCCTTGGCATGTGGCTGACCTTTTCTCATGATCTACACTTCATCCTTTGGATTTTTTGGAGGAATCTCTTGGTGGAAGCTGACCTTGTTGTTTTTACACATTAGGTCTTGTTCTTTGGGTCTTGATCCCTTTTTGGGCTAACCAGATCCCCTTGGATTGTATATATAGTTATAATTGAGCATTAGAATGGAGGAAGCAAGTTATACTGAGCATAGAAGATAGATATTTTGAGCATGTTTTAGTAGGCCTATGAGCCAGTTTCTGTAACCCGGATTGTTACCAGTTGGTTGTATTCAGTTTTCATGAAATAATTTGATCTGTTTTGCACTATCTCCATCATATCTTTGTGTTTCTATTGTGTTTACTCTTGTTGTGGGTCCAAATATTTTGTACTTTGAGCATGTTTTAGCAAGCCCGTGAGCTAGTTTTTGTAACCCGGATTGTTATCGATTGGTTGTAATAAGTCTTCATGAAATAATTCGATTTGTTCTGCATTGCCTCCATCATATTTTTGTGTTTCTGTTGTGTTTACTCTTGTTGACCAGCTTGGATTGATCTCTTTGAGGTCCCTTCTAACTAGTGACTGCTTCACCAAAGGAAGATTTTCCCTATTGTTCATGTAGAATCAATTAAAGGATTGTTAACTTGGATACACTTGCATTGAAGATTCACAAACTTTTTCTATCAAATAAGTGCAGAGAATAATTGTAAGATTCTAAAGAAAAAAAATATTATGCTTCATAAATCTACTTAATGAAATCTTCGCATGTCCCTAATTTGATGTTACGATTGAATAAAGACTCCACTTTAGACTAGGACTCCTATTAGAATTAGTTACTATTGTAGTTTTCTTCAGAATAAATTTTCCTCAGCATTATGGAGGAATGATACATATCTTAGGTTAGTTCTAAAGAAGTAAATGCTCCACTCTCTTATATTGTTTTAAAAGAGAGTTATGTTTGAGCTGATTATTCTTTTGGTTATTTAGTTTTGTATTGATTTTAGTAGTTAAACATTTATGCATGATGCAAACTAAATTTGTCTCTACATTCTTTTCATAGCTATGAATATTAGTGTTATTAAAATTATGAACTAATGACATGAATAAATTAATGTTTGTTACACTATGAGTTAGCATATTGTTGTTTCTAGGAATTACATTTCCTTAAACAATGACCACTTGAGGTATTGTAACTCTCTTCTTTCTTTTTGTGTGTTAGATTATTTATGTAAAGCACTGATCAAATTTACTTCTTAGAATCATTTATTTTATTTAAGTGCTTTGTTAATTTAGTTACCAATTAGATTCTAGTTTGCAACCGAGTTGTCATGTTGTTACTTGTAGCCATTGCAGAGGCATGCATCAAGTCACCCGCAACAACTACTATACAAATAGATTTTCCACTCTAGCATTGTTTACGCTTTCATTAGTTATCATTTCTCATTATGCAACCGATAGAAGGCTTGAGAATATTTTTTTACACATGTAATACTAACATCAACCAAGAAGTTGCATCCATGGTCGATAATTAAATGAGCCTCTTCTTAGGATGCTAGGTTACTCCATTGGGGATTTTTTCTGGGCTAAGTGCATTGATATACTACACCAACCTTGTGTATATATTAGAGACTAGTCAATTTCTATATGGATTTGGGATGACAAAAAAACATGGAGTGATTGACAATAGCTCTCATGATCTCATCTTATTATCATATTTCATGATTCTCACATGATTTTCTCTATGATAGTATAGCATGATTATTGAGCTTACATGACCATACCTTTTCTCATATATCTTGTTTTGATATCCATGAATTTTGTGCATCTTTTGCAAACAACCATTTTAAATAAGCATATTGTATCAAGTTTATGTTCTTTCACAATTATGATTATAGTGGTTATAGTTTTTTCATTTAGGAATATGGTTCAATGGTTGAATCAATAGTTATACACAACCTCCTTCATTGGTTATTATGAACTAATCCATGATTCTACATCAATATCTCTCACATAATATATATTTTTAGGTTATATTGATGTGTAGTTTGATCATACACATCTATTTTTATTTTTAGACAATTGTTTTTGACATTGGTAATTTTTTCATTCTTATTTATTTTGTATGCTTATTATATGTTAATAAGATTTTAATACAAACTGTCTAAATATGGAGATGCCGTCAATTTATTTCATGAGTTAACATGCTAGTCAAAGTGGGAGAAAATGTACAAGTTAAGTGAAGTGCATCACTCACACTTTTCCCTCATTATTTTGTACTTGCTTGACCCTTCCTCCCTAGTAGAAAAGTTTAGCATTCAAAATAAAAATTGTGTAAGAATTGACATTAAACCTAAACATGATTCCTATTCTCTAAAGGATGTAGATCACATTCATCATTTCATTATTTTTAGTCCTAGATCAAGAAAATAGGTGTAGTTCTAAACCTAATTTAGGATATCACATGCAACCTTAAACTCTAACAAATAAATAAATAAATAAATTTAAGTATGGGCCCAAGACAAAATTTCCCTCTATATAGACTTTACTCACTCACTCAAGCATGAAGTATTCAAGTTTAAATGATAGGGCGTTCTATAAAAGGATAAGTCCCTAGGTTATTTAGACATACATCTATGTTGTGTCTAATTAGCACATTACCATCATAGAGAGAATTCTATCAACCTCTGCAATCCTAACAAAATATATGGGTATTTGTATTCTACTTAGTGTGTTTTTTATTGTTGCAAATATCATTGAATCAATTGAAGGGGATTGACAAGGTGAGAAGTTTGTTGACTTCCATTCCCTACCACAGCAATTTTTACTTGTACTTTAAGCACTAATTTTCAAAGATACATCGAGGTATATATGAATCTTAAGACTCAAATTACACATCTCAAGGCCTTAGGAAGAGGTTTAAGGTTAAAATTCACTAGATCAAGGTTGGATGTTTGGTTTTGACCTTAACAAAGCACAAGTTATTTTTTTCAATCTATCAAAAGCTAATATATGAATATCTAATAAATTAGAAATCAAAATTGAATAACAAAACCCATACAACAATATAACATCCTTGTTATACATGTTGGCAATAGACACTCATCTGGGTTATAGGTGTTGTCATTGCTGACAACACACTTCATGGGAAATCTAGTAATCAAGGTAAGCAACATTCACTTCATCGACATTCAAGGAAGTGACAGATGTATAACCAGCAAACTTGGAATTGGTATTCTAAGGCCGACATAGGAGATTGATCCAGAAAGCATAGAAGTGGCAACGATCTTATTGTTTTATGTTTATATTTTATCTGGGCCGACATGTGTCTTATCTTTTGTGATATGTTTGTAAGCTGACATAAGGCCTTTGTATTTATTCATGTAAATGGGTATATAAGTCTGGGTTAGGTCATTTTGTATGATGGCAATGATGTGGATACTTAGGAGATAACTGATGCGAAAGGTTTTGTGATTTTATCTTGATCGATAGAATGTGAATGTAAAGATCTGCAATCAGTCTTGATTATTGGTCTGGAGAATTGGGAAGCGATCTAAGATACTGGTAAGGGAGGTTACAGTTTAACTGGTACAGACTATTCTTTAACCGAAACTCATATAGCATATAATATTCACATTCTGACTTCAGATTTTGTTTATAATGTAGTATTTGGATCTATAGTCAGTGAGGCTCCTTTTGTGATGAGTAGTGTGCTCTAGGTAGGGTGCCTTCCTCCATGTGCAAGCCCCTCTTGTAATATTTATTCATTTGGCTAGTGGATAAATATTGTGGGTCACCAATCCCACCTTGGTTTTTCCTCTTTGAGGTTTTCACGTATAAATATATATGTATTATGGTGTTGACTCATGTGGTTGTATTGATATTAATTGCTATTACTTTATTTTATGCATACTAGTTCATAAGTGGATTTGTTAATAAGGTTAAAATTACTCAATCCGGCAGAACACTGATTCACCCCCCTATTAGTGTTCTTGGATTCCAACAATTGGTATCAGAGCCTTATGCCTCAAAATAAGTCTAACAACTTGAGGAAGATCCCAAATCCGGAATCTATGGAGATGAGTTTACAGAAGGAACTTGAAGTAGCACTTAAGGACTATGATGCTGAAAGGTTGAAGAACTTGAAGCTGAAAGATGAGTTGAATTCTACAAAGGAAATCATTATTACCCTGTAGAAGAGGTTGTCATCTGCTCAAGCTAAAAGGAAGAAACTTTTACAAAATCCGAATGATGATGAGAAGAATGCCCTTAAGGAATTATGTCAAAAGCTGAGTTAGGAGAATAATGTCATGAAGAATGAAATGCAAGCCATGACTATGAGGATGTCCAATGAGATTGAAGACCGAAAGAAGAATGAAGGTAATCTTGTTATATCTCTGAAAGATAGATCCAAGGAATGCATTAGGTTGGCGCATGAGAATGATGTGTTGAGAACTGAGTTGGTGCAATCACAGAAAAATGAACAACAGTTGGAAAGAATGATGGCAATCCTGAGAAGTGATCAGGATGTTGCAAATGAATACAAATAAAAGTTCAGGGTCAGCTCTGCAAGGCTTGATGAATTATTGAAGGATCAAAGAGACATTAGAGACACTAGAGGTCATGGATTTGAGCATGGAGAAAGCTCCGGTATTGAAAATCAAGGGAATCCACCAAACAACAAGAATCAGAAATCACCAATAAGGCAACCTAATGCACATAAATTTAATGGTGGATGCTTTGTTTGTAATAAGTTTGGTCATAGAGCAAGTCAATGTAGAAATAGAGAAAATCAAAATAATAATGTTGTTCTCGATCAGTGTTCAAAGTCTAATAAGTATGGTCATAGGACAAAAGATTGTAGAAAGAATGTGAGATGTCATGCATGTAGAAAGTTTGGACATATGGCTAATCAATGTAGGTCAAAGAATTGTCAAGGACTCAACAAGGCAATTCAGAAGAATAATGTTACTTGCTATGCATGCAATCAAAATAGGACATATTGCCAAATATTGCAGAAGCAAGAATACACCGAAAGGGAATGATACATCAAATAAGAAAGGAAAGAAAAAGGTTGTTGAGATCCAGTAGGCTCATGCTAAATAGTGGATTAGGAAGTCTGAAGATCAATTGGCAGAGGTAAATTCTCTAGTTACCCAATTGGCAGAGCAGAATGTTCCTGCACCGGCAGAAAACTTATCTAGTAACTAAGACTTTAGCCTTAGGGGAAGGCAAATTAATGTTAGATCCTGCATTTCCCTCAGTAGTAGTCTAAAATCTTGTTTTAGATCTTAGTGAAGACAGTCTGGAGATTCACCAGCGCTAAGATAGTAGATTTTGTATCGAGTATCATATGTTGGCATGCAATCATGTCAATGGGAAATTAGGGTTTCACAGATTAAAAGGGATAAGTTTCTTCATTTCTGAACACATAGCACTCAGAGTGAAGTAGAGTGAAGTATATCAAGTTTAAGGCAATCAAGGCGATTAATATCATTTTCCAGCGATTTCTAGTATTCTCTGTGCAAGTTTATCAAAGGTTTTCACCGGCTTTGGTTGTGAGGTATTTTCCCTGTTTTCATGTCACTTTTCTAAAATTAGAATGGCTTTTGGATCCGCTCCCACTCTTGCAGATGTGGTTGTCCCTATTATGGTAGATATTAAGGATCTTCCATGTCTGGAATTCAAACAATTCCCTCAAATTGCAAAGGTCAATGACTTTATCAACGCATTTTCTAGGGTTCCCAACAGAGTTCTTTATGTTGAAGATGTGAAATCATATATTCACTACACTCTGGAGGATTTGGGTTCATCAGAGATTAAATCAATGTATCTATCTACTTTTCTGAACAAGGATGGATTGCTTAAACTAGATTTTCAAATTCTTAAGGATCAGGGTTTCACCGACATTCTGGAGATGCCCGAGTTAGAGGATAAGATGATTTGGTATGTGTTGAGCCAAGTCCATGGCTATTTCATGTGGCCTAACTGGTCCTATAAAATCACCAAGGAGGTGATTCATGCTATCACTGACTTACCCTAGGTCAGACAAACACAAGATAGGAGGAAGATTTTGAACAATGAGGTGAACAAGCTAACTAGTGCCACCTCTGACAACTGGTTGATGTGGATTAGCACTATTAGAGATAAAGTTGTTCAATTTGAAAGCATGGTGATTGGATACAAGGTAACTCAATCAAACTGATTGAACTCTATTTCCAATTCCTATATTTTTTGTCCACACAAGATGGTGAAAGAGAATGAGAAATATGATCTTTGTCAGTGGATGTGTGATGAGCTGATTTCTAATTTGGGAAAGATTAAGGGAGATAAGAAAGGTGCATTTTGATATGGAAATCTCATTGTTTGTTTGATTCTTTTCTTTTTGAATGAGATACCAGGATCCAGCAAGAGGCAATGGGCCTTTGATATACCAGTAGGTAAATAGATCAAGGATGCATTGAGAAACATGGGACAAGATAGAGACTCCATTTTGTGGGGTTATTTCAAGGCATTTCAGAAAGCTATGAAGAAGAGGGAAAGGATCCCTAAACACATTGTTGATAAATACTCTACCGACATATGCTTCATGGTGAAAAAGGATGAAGCTTTGATGGAGGCAGTGCAACCTAGGACTATCTAGGTTACTGAGATGGGCTATGAGGTTGATGCATAGACATTGGACCTTTATGCCAAGATGCTTATAGATGCCCCAGTTGATGAGAAGGAGAAAACATTTGGCACAAGTAAGCAGAAGGAATCTGAGGTAAAGATTGGTTTCGACAAGAAGAATAGGGAAGGACAAATCAAGAAGGTTGGATAGGTTGTCCAGAAGATGTCCTCTGAAATCAAACAAATCATTGGTTTGTCAGAGACATCTCCTTCGACAGTTGTTCAAGCTTCTCCGACAGTAGGAACTAGTAAAGGTTTATCTAAGAGGAAGAAACCAGAAACATTTATTTCTCCTGTTGAATCTGGTTTTGAGACTAAGGAAGAAATCCTGAAGATTCCTAAGATCTATATGAGTTTTTATAGGAAGAAGCCCAAGGAAGGGAAGCTGCAGAAATCCACAACCACTCCTTCAGTAGCTTAGAAGAAAATTTTGAAGGAGAGGAAGCCTACTGAGAAAAGGAAATCGACCAAGAATTCTGCTCCCACCCTCAATAATAAAAAGAAATTAGATTTAGATATTACTCTTGAATCTGGTAAAAGTGTAAAGGTTATTGCTCCTCTTTCTATTGTTGAATTTATTGATCAGATCATAAAGGATGGTATTTTGAGTAACATACAACACTATTATGGTGATATGGATTATAAGGAAAAAAATGAGATTGAGGAATTAGTTTTGTTATATCTAGACATATATAAGAAATCTTTAATTGAAATTGAGACTCAAATAATGATAGATTTGTATAATAAGTTAGATGCTAGGAGGTTATCAGCTATTGAGGAGGATAAGCATATTAATATTCATGAATTGCTAACTTTTTGTGGTGCTATAACTGATGAAGAGATGCAGGAGTGTCTAGAGTTTGCTAATAAAATAATTTTCCAGAGTAGACACTGACATATGAGTCTTATGGTGGGAAGAGTAAATGAAATTGTGAAGGAAACTCAAGAGGCTTGGGTTAAATTATTTGTGGATAAACCAGGTTTCTTTACATCACCGGATATTCCGCCTAAGTCTGAAATTCCAGATATCCCAATTGATGCTAAAGTTAAAGGTATACTAGGTGGAGATCCACCGGTTTTGGAATGAAAAACATCTAAGGACATTCCTCTAGTAGTTACAATTGTACAGGACGTTGAGATCAATAAACTGGTAGATAATCCTCTAGTAATTGATGTTGATACAGTTGAAGTTCATGAGATTGAGGCAATGGAAATAACTACACCAAGTGGCGAAGCCATTGGTGCTGAGGAGGTAAAGGATGAAGTAGATCAGAAGGATGAATGTCAGGTTGATCAGATTGAGGTCCGGGTATCGGCACCTTCATCAGCTATTGGTCCCTCATTGTTGGCACTTGACTCATCCAGTCAAGAAGATTTTGGTCGTCTTGGAAATAAGAACATTGAGCAGCTAAGTAATTTTGAATTGATGTTTGTTGCAGCTCAGAAATTAAGGAAGGGTCAGAAGATAAGAAGGTTATTGAGAAAGCTAATCATATTTTGTAGCAACTTGCACCAGAATGCAAGATTGATCAGGTAGCTAGTCCATCTGGTAAGTTGAAAGGTTTGATTGAGCATATTGCCAAATAGTATAAAACTCTTCAACAAGTGTCAAACCGATAGTTGGTAGAAATTTATAATACAGCTAGGAAGGTCACCTATGATAACATGATCACATCCGACAAGGCTAAGTTGACAGGTGAGATAACAAGGACTGATGAGGCTCTTCATCAATGTAGTTGAATATATCGGTCTTGCACTAACACAACAAAACTAACAAGAGACCTAGATAAAAAGGTTAAGGAGGATAAGGACAAGTTGGAACAACTTGTGGTAAGTTTTGATGGTACTGAATCATTGACCAACATAGTTGATGGTCAAATTTTTCTTTTAGAGTCTGAGATTTAAGCCTTGGAGAAGGAAAAAGACATGTTAATCCGGTGGGCCAGAGAGTTGAGAGGTTTGGTAAGTCCCTGGCTAAATACTTTGTTACTTCATAAGTGGGAATGTATGGAACAGATGAGTTTTCCCACACTGGCAACCCTAACAGAGGAAGTACTACACGCTTACATTTTGAATGGGTTTGTATCTATTTTGGGAACTTTGAAATCTAGATGGGATACTTATTTGACATTTTTTTAAGGGTGCTTATCCAAATATTTTCAAGTATATCTAGATCCGGTAATCACATTTTGGTTTGTACAGAATTTCATTTCTTATTCTTTTTTCCCTGTTCTTTGGCATTGCTGCCAAAGGGGGAGAGGTGGATGTGAACCGGTACAACACTTCAATGATTTATTTTTCACATGACTATTGCCATCAATTCCAAAGGGGGAGATTGTCGGCAATTGACACTCATCCGAGTTATAGGTGTTGTCATTGCTGGTAAAACACTTCATGGGAAATCCGACAATCAAGGTAACCAACATTCACTTCACCGACATTCAAGTAACCAGAAGGTGTATAACCGACAAACTTGGAACCGGTATTCTAAGGCCGACATAGGAGATTGATTCAGCAAGCATGGAAGTGGCAACAACCATATTATTTTATGTTTATATTTTATCTGGGTCAACATGTGTCTTATCTTTTGTGATATGTTTGTAAGCTGACATAAGGCCTTTGTGTTTATTCATGTAAATGGGTATATAAGTCCGGGTTAGGTCATTTTGTATGATGGTAATGATGTGGATATATGGGAGATGAGTGATGCAAAATTTTTGTGATGTTATCTTGATCGATAGAATGTGAATGTAAAGATCTGCAATCAGTCTTGATTGTTGGTCTAGAGAATTAGGAAGTGATCTAAGATACCGGTAAGGGAGGTTACAGTTTAACCGGTATAGACAATGCTTTAACCAGAACTCATCTAGCATAGAAGATACACATTTTGAGTTCATTTTTTGTTTATAATCAAGTATTTGGATTTGTAGTCAGTGAGGCTCCTTTTACGATGAGCAGTGTGCTCTAGGCAGTTTGCCTTCCTGCATGTGCAGGTCCCTCTTGTAATATTTATTCTTTTGGCTAGTGGATATATATTGTGGGTTACCAATCCCACCATGGTTTTTCCTCTTTGAGTTTTTCCACGTATAAATATTTGTGTTATGGTGTTGAGTCATGTGGTTGCATTCATATTACTTCTTGTTACTTTCTTTTATGTATATCGGTTAATAAGTGGATTTGTTAATAAGGTTAAAATTACTCTATCCGACAAAGCACTGATTCACACCCCCCCCCCCCACTTCTCAGTGTTCTTGGATTCCAACAATACATACAAACTGATGCTCTGCAAAAAGGATAAGGTTAGATTAAAAACCTGTGGTATTATAACACACAAAAACAAGAAGAAACAAGATTAATGTTAGTGTTATTCAACCAAAGATTAACCTAAGCAGGCATATCAAAAGAGACACTAAGATCATGCTAACATATTTAACAAATGAAACAAATATAAGAAGGCATCTCCAAATGCCTCTTAACATGTTCTTAGCTCCTTCTCCTTTGTTCCTCTCCTCTCCAAGTTCCAAAATAGTGTAGCTCTCAGCAGCTTTTTGCACTATGGATGCTTATGGAGATTCAAGATTGTAGATGATCTCAAGCTTATGCTATGCAAGTGTAAAACAAAATAATTAGATATATTATGAAAAAGAACTAAGATTTATTTTAGTCCAAGATGACAATATATGTGATTTATGTTAAATGCTCTCTAGAATTTCACTATAGATTAAATGCATACAAGTTTTCAGGATTATGACTATGAATGGTAAATACTTGAGGATTTGAAAATGAGGAATGTGAGCTCTATTTATAGGAAAAAAGGAGCAATGGATGGTTGAGATTGAGTAATCTCAACAAGGGCTAGGATTGAAAGATATTCAATCCATATGAGAGCTTTCAACCCAATCCCAGAATGACAAGTGTCAATATGAGATAGGTTGAGAGGAGAGGGAATAAGCATTAAATGCTTGACATGACCTGGGAGTCAACTTGGGGGTTAGGGTCAAGATTGGGTTGAGTGAATAAATTATTTATTCAAAGAATAAAGCTTTTACCCAATGGATAAACTCTTGTGCAAAGGCAAAAGGGATAACCATGGTCAAAGCAATAAATGCTTGAGGAGACCCATGAGTGCAAGTTGAAATAACCATAAATGGTTATGTAAGAGCCATTAATGGTCATGTAAGAGCCATAAGTGGTTTGGAAGACTTTGGAGGTTAAATTGTTGAACACACCAAGCATTTAATGCTTTTCAAAGACTTCGGAGTCTTTGAGAAGTGACTTAAAGTTGCTTAGGAATGTGACAATAATTAGGGGATGGATTAGGCTAATTAGGAAGGGTTAGAAGAATCTAGAAGGGGTTTAGGTTTGCAAGTGGATTCGGTGGGTGAGGGAAAATAGGATTTTATTAAAATAAAAATTCATTTATTTTAGTAAATAGGTGCAAGTTGCATTTGTAGGAAAATGCAAGTGGGGGGGGATTTATGATTTAAATAAATGTTTTATTTAATTTATTTAAAAGAGGAAAGAGGATTAAATTGAATAAATAGTATTTATTCATTTAATTGATTTTGTGATTTTGGTTGAATGAATGAATTAAAATAAATTGAATAATTTATTTAATTAATAGGAGAATGTTTGAAGATGAATTAATTAAATATTAATTAATTAACTGATCGCTAGTGGATTTTTAATCAAATAAATAGGGAATATTCATTTAATTAATTTGGACAGATTTACGTGACTACACAAACATTTCTATAATTGTTTGTCAATTTCAATGTTTATTTAGTACATGATGTAGTTCTTGACTTGACTCTTTATCTAGATTGATATTTTTTTATTAAATAAGTACTGAGAACTAGGGCACTGACCCTTTACATAGCATGAACTATCGACAACACCCTTACAACACTATAACAACACAAAAATAGTTGTAGACACCCAAAAATGGTCAACGCTTGCAAGGTCATATTTTTAACATTCGCGCATTGCCTCATTTTAGGTTTTTGCGTCACATTAACATTTCTCCTATGTCACGCACTTGGTCTTTATCATTTGCGAACATCGAGTCATTCCTCTACATTCTTCATTCGTCTCATCCTTGAATTTGGTCTTGTCGACAACATTATCCAGTCATGATTTTGATCGATTTTATCCTGTTGCATCAATGAGCATATTCATTTGTCATCATTTTGGACATCATCAATCCTAATTAGGGTTTTGTCCTTTTGTCAATCTTGCGATCAATCGTATCATCAATCTTATCATTTTGGACATCGTCAATCCTAATTAGGGTTTTGTCCTCTTTTCAATCTTGTCATCATGCGATCGATTTGTCATTGATCGTTGTCATGTTCGATCTTGTCATTTTGCGATCGATTTGTCATCGATCGTGGTCATTTCCAACCTTGTCGTCTTGCAATCTATTTTATCATCGATCCTCGTCCTCTTGTCAATTTTGTCATTTTGCGATCATTTCGCTATCGATCATTGTTTGTCTCGATTATGTCAATTTGGATCAATTTGTCATTGTTCCTCGTCAATTGGCGCATCTATCAATCAAATCATTTTTTCGCATTGGTCATTTATCAATCATGACATTAATTATCTTCAATCAAGACCTAATTGTCATTTTTGCATTTCTAATTTGTCTTTTAGGGTTTTATGATTTATTCATTTAACCTAATTTGTCATTTCTTCCTCTAGGATTACTAAATTATTTATTAATCCTAAGTCTTCTCATTACAATTAAATCTTTATTTAATTGGCTAATTATTCTTCCTCTTGTAAATTAATTAATTAAATGACAAATTATTAATTAATTTACCTAATTTCTTCTAGTTCCTAATTTTCTAATTTTCCATCAATTTCTAATTCCTAATTGTCATCAATTTCAATTTTCTAATTTTCTTAATTTCTAATTCCTTTTCCCTCCTATTTCATCTCCTAATTCTATGGGAATGACATTTCAATTTGTCATAAATTGTCATAATTGATAATCAATCAATTTGACATAGAATGTGCCATAATTTGTCATCAATTATCAATCAATCAAATTGTGCATGGAAAGTGCATAATTTGTCATAATTTGTCATATTGATTTGCAATTTCCATTTGAATTGCATCATGCTAATCTTTTCATTTATCCAATTCTTCTATAAATTGGATGATTTTCAATCAAAGCTAATCTCGAATCCTTAATCAAACTATCGAATTTATGCTTCTAGTACTCTTGACCAATAACCAACATCCATCTTGCTTTCAATTGTATGTGTGCACTTGTAGGTGAGATCCACAAATCCATTGAAGAGGAAAAAAGAACAATGGAGCCACATGGAAGAAGCATCCAAATCGTCATCTAGTTTGCATGATATTTGTCTTTGAATGCTTTGTTTTTATGTCTCTATTGAATTTGTTTTAGGATAGATTCATTGCAATGAATGCTTTTATGATTGATGAATATGTTTCTCTTGATTGTGATGATTTCCTATTTCCTATGCTACAATAGTTAATAAGCCAAAGTCTTTTAGAACCAAAAAACACCAAGAGTTCAAACCAACAAACAAAGGGACACCAGCCCCAACCAAAATGAGCAGAAAAAGACCTAAGAGGTCGACTTGCGAACCCCTATCATATCTATGAACTTGTTACATTCATTGAAGAGTAACTTATATAGTTCCCTGACCTCCTCCTTATCAACATTATTGTTTACAGTATGCTCTCTCAGGAGGGAGAGAGTCAAGGTTGAGTTGTGAAGAACATGCAAGCAAAATTTGTTAACACTGATAATCTAAGTATCACAAACATCCATCCTTCATTTCAACTCTTTAACCTCATCAATGATGGCCTTCACATCAAGGAGTGGTGCCAAGATTTCAATCTAATTCAGGATCATCTTGACCTCAATGTTGATACTCTCAATTTGCTCCATGGTAGGGATCCCTTGTGGTAATTAAGTATAAGGAGCACTGCGGAGTACTACCCTCCCTATTCTGCTCCAGATTGTGCCCTATCTTTGCTTCCATGTCCACTATGTCCTCCTTGGTAATTTTGACTGTCTTCAGTGCATCCTCAGTAGGGGCACTAACTGTCTGGGTTCCCATATCCTCCAGGCCCACCATTTTCATGACCTCCTTTGGGTCCACTAGGTTGATAGGGGCCACATGTTCCCCTTCCAACTTATCCTTTCTAGCATCCATAGCGGGCCCAGAAGTGTTCACATCCTTAAGATCTTCCCCCTTCTTTTCATCAATATAATCCTGTTCAGCATCATAGACATGTTGGGTTTTCACTTTTTTTCGTCGAGGATCCCTTAGATGCAAGTCTATGGGATTTCCTCCTTCCTTCCATGTCTGGTGAGGTGTTTTCCTCCTCTGCATCATCCAATGAAGAGTCATCATCAATGACAATTATTTTGTGCTTCGCCAAAGATTTCCCTTTGCCCTTGGGGGGTAATAAACTTCTCCTTGCCAATGGAGGGAGAGGGCACAAAGTGGGTAATTTTAGTGATAGAAACAGAGGGGGGAAATTAGGCATCCACAAGGGCATTATGTGCAAATTGGAGAAACCTAGAATAGAAGGTCGTGAAAGGGTTCGAAGCCGAAGCAGAGGGATGAACAAACATTAAGTTCCTAGGAGGGCAAAGATATTTATGGTAATCATAGAGCCTGCAAATAAGGCCTTGGTGAAGCGGAATTGGCGGCTTGTCCCTAGTCTTGGGGTCCAGAGCTTCTTTCATAGAAGATTTTAGAGAATGCAATAAGAAAAAAGGAATACAAAGCAAGTCATTATTGTGGAGGTGATTGAGAAAAGGGATGTGGTAGTAATAAAATACCTTGAAGCAGCCTTCCAGTGTAAAGTATTTCATGATTAACAGACAGATTTGGTTCCAGGGATGCTTCATCTCTTCACAGGCAAAACTACCCTACAATTTCATAGGCCCCTCCTTGTTTCTGAAGAAGTGTTTCAAACCATTACTATTAGACACATGGTTGCTCCTCTTCCATATTCTCCCTTCTAGTGAGAGACTCATCGCTTGAGAAATAGAATCCTCTGAAACCTCAAAAGAGACACCCCCAATCGTGACCCTTTTTCTAGACCAAGAGGTTGCAAACTGGACCAAGAGCTTCTCATCATGGCCAGTAAGGCACTCCATAAAATCAGAAATCCCACCTTCCACATAGTAATTCTATACCAGGGCATCCTTCTTAAAATCATTAGGATTATCAGGTTCGTAACACACTCTATCACAACCCATGGCCAAGTCTGAGAGCTCTTGCTTAGCAGAGGACATAATCAAAGCCATGTAGAGAATTTTAAGGATGCATTTTTTAGAGAAAATATAGTTAACAATTTTGCATAGGCCGGATAAATTAAGCCTGAGGTGACTAACAAGGCACAAAAAAACAAAATTATTACCATTAATGACCTTAGAAATAGGGAACTTGTGAGAGTCATTAATCATAACAAAAGATGGGACCTTAGGCATGTAGGAAATTATCAAGTAATCAAAGCTAGTTCAATTAATGGTACCAGTGGCACGTGGCATTTGCATATGGCTAGCCTTGAGAACAATCCAGCGAGGCCAGCATCCAGACATTTCATCATCCTTCCAAATCATCATGAGGAGGTGGCCACAAAATTTGTACCCAAACATGATTTCCACACACACGTCCCCTTTGGTGGACATACTAGCAGTCCTCGACATATACCCCTATTGATTAATCCATCTCATCCAAAAGGTTGTGGTAGTCATTAGCATATTCCCCGTATTCAAATTCAAAAAATAAATCCTCTCGAGACTCTAGAGCATCAAGAGGGAGTATCAAAAGAGGCTAAACCAGAGAAATATCATAGGTGAATTTCGGTAACTTCACCCTTCAGGAGGGAGTTAAAATGAGGAGGCAAGGAATTATGGTTCCTCCAACATCTTAGGCTAGTGTTCAATAATCCAAGGGCTACCAAAGAATCATCAACCCTATTTCCTTCCCTATACACATGCATAATACAGAAGGATTCAAGCCCAACTATAAGCCTAAGAATGTCCCTGATGATACTTTCAATAGTCCAATTAAGTTTGTTCCACCCATTGACAACATCCACAATAAGCTTAGAGTCCCCTTGAATGTCAATATTTGTTATGCCCATGGAGAGGGACATCTGTATTCCCCAAGTCAAGGCCATAGCTTCTTCTTGATTGCTAGAGTAGACATTTAGGTTCCCAGCATAGGCAGCAACCAGGGCCTCACTATGAGTTCAGATAACACCACCCCCAACTACAAGGCCTAGACGAGCTGCCCCACCAAAGTTGAGTTTGAAGCAGCCAGGAAAAGGGGGGGACCAAATGGTATTTTTCCTTAGGAGATGTTTAGAGTCGTCAAAGTGAGAAAAGGAGCTAGGGAGGTTCTAGCTACTAGCAATATCCCAATCCCATTTTGAGGGAGGATTGGGGGGCAATTTAATCCTAACAAAAAATTTTCTCCAGGATGAGTTTAAGAAAACCAACAAAGAGAGAATCTAGCAACTCCACCTTATCCCCAAAAATATTGTTATTCCTTTCCTTCTAGATACTCCAGCAGAGGTGAGGGGGAATTTTCTTCCAAAGTTGATAGACCATAGGGTTGGAGGAGGGCCCCCCAAACTCATGCATCAGTTGCAACATATTTTCATTCATGGTCCAAAAAATGTTAAGCTTGTGAAAGACCATCCCTGAAAGGTTTTTGGCAAAGGAGCACTGAAGGAAAATATGGGGGGAGCTTTCAACATTAATTTTTAAAAGTACACATCAGTTGGGGAACTAAAATCCTCTTTTGGCCAAGTTGTCTGGAGAATTTTTTGTGTATAATAGTCCACCAGAAGAAATTGATATTAGGGATGAATTGAGGATTCTAGACCTCTTTGCAATTAATAGGCGAGATAGGTTCCTGCAACAAGTTGTAAGCAGTTTTGACAGAAAAAATCCCCAAAGGGGTCCCATTTCAAATAAATTTTCCCTCCCTAGGAAAGAGAGGGAGGAGGGTCCCAAACAGAAGCTTCTCCAACTCATTAGCAACAGGAAGTAGAAGAGGTTGATCAAGACAATAGTTTGCCATAGTCTTCCAAGTTTTTTGGGGGAAGAAGTCAGACACTCTTTCCCCAAAGAATCTTCTAGTGATATTCTCAAACCTTTTGAGGGAAGGTGAGGCAATGAGGGGATTTTACCCAAGCCAACAATCCTCCCAGAAGATAATCTTTCTGCCATTGCCAATAAGCCATTTCATACCTTGGGAGATGGTGCCCTTACAGCTGATAATGTTATTCCGAATTTTAGACCTTACGAGGAGTCCATCTTCACTTAAAGCAGAGAGAAAACTATCATTTCCAATATATTTGGTCCTCATAATTTTTCCCCAATCAAATTCCTTGAGAAGTAGCTTCTAGACCGTTTTAGATATGAGAGCCTTATTGAAATGGGTATTATGAATAGCTAAACCCCCCATCTGTTTTGGATACCAGACTTTATCCCAACCCACAAGAGAAAGCCTTTTCTTTTCCTCCATCCCAGTCCAAAGAAAAGTTCTATGGATATTTTCCAGTTTGTCAGCCATGGTAGTAGAAATTTTGAAGAGGGAAAGGAAGTAGATAGGGATGCCCTACAGGGCAGAGGCCAACAACTAAAGCTTCCCAACACTAATGAGGAGCCTTTCCTTCCACCCAACCAACTTCTCTGCATTCTTTCAAGGATAGTCGCCCAAAAGGAGTTGGAGACGTCCTTGATATCTAGAGGTAACCCAAGTTAAATACGTTGGAGGGAGGCCATTTGACAACCCAAGATCCTTCAAATTTTATCTTGAAGATTGATAGTAGTATGGAAGAAGTAGATATTTCTTTTATCATAATTAATGTGATGACCAAAAGTATTTGCATACTGGTTGAGAAGGGATTTCCATCCCTTGGCCTCAACCACATAAGAGATCCCAAAGAGAATTATGTCATCCACAAACTATTGTAAAATGGTATGAGGAATAGTGGAAGAAGGTTTGATTCTACAAAGGACCCCTTTGCCAACCAAAGAGTTGAAATTTTTTACCAAAACTTCAACAAGGATAATAAAAAGGTAGGGTAAAAGAGGGTCACCTTGTCTCAACCCCCTAGAAGCCTCAAAGGTCTCTAGAGGGCTCCCATTGAAAAGGACAGAGTAGTTAGCCATATTTATGCATTCCCTAATAAGGTTTAATAGTTTTCCCCCAACACCAAGATTTTGCAGGACCTTGAAAAGAAAGCTCCATTTAACATTGTTATAGGCCTTCGAGATATCTAACTTTAAAACCATACCAAGATTACGACATTTGTCCATAGAATGAATGATCTCATGAGTCAAGATGGCCACATCAAGAATTTTTTTGTCAAGGATGAACCTCTTCTGACTTAGACTAAAAAGGGAATCCAAAAAGGGTTTGAGTCTATTGACTAGGACTTTGGTGAAGATCTTGTAGATAGTATTGTAGAGGTTGATTGGGCAAAAGTCTTTCAGAGAAGACGACTCCTAAATTTTAGGGACCAAAACAATGAAGATTTTGTTTTACATTTTGAGGAGCTTTTTGTTGGCATGATTGGCATAACTGATGAAGATGAGATGATGATGGATGAATGTACCAGTAGAGGAAAGATGACATGATTAGTTATTTGTGTTGTCATTGATGGAAACTAGGGTCAAATAATTTTTTATGATGTTTATAGATGTTTTTCGATGATTTACTTGTTGGCTAAGTGATTTGGTCTACGAGAGTTAGAGTTTGACGGTTTGACAGGGTTTACCGACAAGACTGGGAATTAGGACCTTAACTAGTAAAGCAGATAAGTTTTGATGGAATTGGGTGATTGGTGATGTTTGATGACTTCTAGTTTGGAACATAAGTTTGTATGATGGATTTGAGTATGTAACTGGAACCACATCCTATGATGGTTGCCGAAAGGCATGTTTGAATTTTTGTGAAGTTTGGCTAGGGTTTTAGTAGGCTTTAAGGACCGGTGATGAAATCACTCAACCGGTAATGATTCTTGATATCACGATGATTGGTGGTGAGTCTACATGCAGGAGTTAACACACACAACCTATGAAGATGATTCAAATGTTGGTTTTGTGCAATTCAAGGAAGAATTTCTTGGGAAACAACGAAACACTTAGTGGAGTGTTTTGAGGTTTTGACTATGGTACATATCGGATATTTTTGTGATGTGTTATGATCAACCAATGGTTGATATAGCATTATAAATTATTGTAATGATCTAGAAGATCTGATATGATATGTATTGTAATTTCAAGATGTAATTAGGGTTTATTTGCCGACCTAATTGATATATCTATTTAGGATGACACGGTTGATATTTTATGTGTTGTTGGTATTAGGAGATTGCGTTAAGTCATCCTAGAGAATATAGAGATCTATCTGAGTGTTGTAGATTGTGAAGCATAACAGGATCTGATTTAGCAAGCTAAAAGTGCAAAGTAACATATCACTTTTCACTGTTGTTCCCTAATGGTTACAATAGCTTAAATCCCTTAGCTAGGTAGGTCCTAACAAGCCTTTATCATTTAAGTCCCCTAATAGGACAACTCTCAAAAAGGGTGGTAAATCCTCTCACGAGGTTGATCCTAACAGATCATTAAGCTCCTAGTTGGATTGATAGGTAAATCCCTTAACTGGGTGACTCCTAACAGGGTCTGCTCCTAACCGAGCGTATTGTAAGCTCCTAACAAAGCGTAGTTCAAAAGAGTAAAAATTTTAGTGGTTACCAACTCCTACCGTGGTTTTTCTCTATTTGGGTTTCCACGTCAAAATTATGGTGTTCATGTGTGGAATGATTTTCTTGTGATGTTCATGTTTTATTTTTTTTAATTGGTTAAGACAATTTATGTTTGTTTATCAAAGATCTTAAAGTGGTTACTGGTATTGATGGTTAAATGGTTGATGAAGCATTCTAATTAGTTAATAAGTTGGTAATAGTGTCTGTTAATCTGATATTGAGTTTATGGCTAATCTGATTAATAAGTTTTCATAAGTGCGAATGATTATCTAGATCTAATAAGGAAACCAGTTATGAAGAATTGGTTTAAGTTTTGAGTGTTTTTCAGATCTGAGATAAGTTTGTTTTGGTGTTGAAAGTTTCAGTTTGTTAATATTGATTCACCTCCCTCTCAGTATTAACCAGATCCTCATTGTATTAGCAATTGGTATCAGAGCCTTGGTCCTCTGTGTGTAGAAAGCCTAATTGCTTGAGGAAAAGATTCTAAGGAAGTCAAAATGATGAAGAAAGAGGGTCCTAAGTTTAACAAGGAGAACTACAAGATTTGGAAACATAGAATGAAGATCTACATGAAAGGTCTTGGTGCACAATATTAGAATCAAGTTGAAACAAGATATGTTGCTCCTACTATTGCTCCCTTGACACCAGATGAACTCAAAGAGCAGCAAGAGAACATGCAAGCCTTAGAAGCTATTGTAAGTACTTTATCCAATTCTAAATATATTGATGTTCAAGGAATGGAAACTGCACAGGATGTATGGGAAAAGCTAGATACAATCTATGGAGGAGATGAGCATGTACAAAGAGCCAAAGAAGAAATTTGGAGAGGAAAGTTTGATGACATGAAAATGCTTGAAGGAGAAAATATTACACAATATGGTCAGAGAATCAAAGAAGTTGTTGGTGGCATAAAGAGTGTTGGAGATAAGATAGAAGATGATTCTATAGTGATTAAGATGCTTAGAAATCTTCAACCTCGGTATGCTATAAGAGTTTTTGCAATCCAAGAACTTAGATCTATTTCAAAGGATAACATAACTATTGACTCATTGATTGGTAAACTTACAGATTTTAAGTTAAATAGTTTTGACAATAGTGTGGAAAAATCTACTGAATCTGCCTTTAAAGCTTCTGTTACCGGTTCATCTGCTAGAAAAGGAAAAGATATATGTCATAATCATGAGTGCAGGACAAGTCATGGAAGTAACTGGGGAAATGAAAACAATGAAGATCAAGTGATGGAACTTGAAGCATTGTTAGAAAAGAGATTTCCAAGAGGCACTAGTAAGTATAAAGGAAAGCTACCTTTGAAGTGTTTCTCTTGTAGTAAAATTGGTCATATTGCTGCTAACTGCCCTAACACTAATAAGAAAGAAAAGTTTAAATGATTCAAAGGAAAGGGCAAGAAACATTGTTATGTTGCAGTAGATGGTGTGAATGAGGAGGAGTTTGAACAAGAAGATGACA
Source organism: Cryptomeria japonica (assembly GCF_030272615.1). Lineage (NCBI taxonomy): Eukaryota > Viridiplantae > Streptophyta > Pinopsida > Cupressales > Cupressaceae > Cryptomeria > Cryptomeria japonica. Next base: position 342,132,216 of record NC_081405.1, on the reverse strand, counting down.
ATGACAAAATTATGTTTGTAGTCGTAAAGGAGGAAATGTTAGATGAAAAGGCACTAGTATCTCATATGGATAACAGTGATGAGTGGATTATAGATAGTGGTTGCTCACACCACATGATTGGAGACAAAAGTAAGTTTATAACCCTTAATGAATTTGATGGAGGTGTTTTTAGATTTGGAAATAACTCTCACTGCATTGTTAAAGGTAAAGGTTATATCTCTCTAAATGGGAAGAGTAATGTTGATGACGTATTTTGGGTTGATGGTCTAAAGCGTAATATTTTAAGTGTTGGTCAGATCAATGATAAAGGATATTTGCTTGATTTTAAAATTGGAGTCTGTAGAATTCTTGGAGGTAATGGTGAACTGATTTCTATCAAGAAGAAAACTAGAGGTAACTTATTTCATTTGAATGCTAATGTCAATAATTGTCGGGTTGCAAGAATAGAAGATAGTTGGTTGTGGCACAAGAGATGTTATCATATGAATTTTGATAACTTGGTGAAGGTAAGCAAGTCAAGTGTTCTAAGAGGATTGCCTCAAATTGTTAAATCAGATAATATGATTTGTAAAGATTGTTGAATTGGTAAGATGACCTCTATTTATTTTAAGAGCAAGAAGTGTACATCTGAGAATATTTTGGATTTGGTACATACTGATCTCCATGGCCCTATGAGAACAAAGATTTATTTTGGTGATAGATATTTCGTGCTATTTACCGATGACTATTCTAAGATGATGTGGGTTACATTCTTAAAGGAGAAATCTGAAGCTTTTAGTAAGTTCAAATCATTTAAAGATCTAGTTGAGGATGAAACTGGTAAGAACTTGAAATGCTTAAAGTCAGACCAAGGAGGAGAATTCACATCTGATGAATTTGTTTTGTATTGTGATGAATAGGGTATTAAGAGATAGATGTATGCTCCGAGGACACCACAACAAAATGGCATAGCAAAAAGGATGAATAGAACAATAGTTGAAGTTGCAATAACCATGTTGTTACAGGGTAATGTACCTAAGATGTTTTGGAGAGAAGCAGTCAGTACTACAGTATATACATTAAACCAAGTACTTATGAAGAAAGGTAACAATAAGACACCCTATGAGCTATGGTATAGAAAAACACCTTGTGTAAGTTATTTCAAAAAAATTGGAAGTCAATGCTTCATTAAGAGGGATAACTACATTGAGAAATTTGATGAAAAATCTGATGAAGGAATTTTTCTTGGTCACTCTTCTAAGAGTAAGGCATATAAATGTTTTTGATTAAGGAAAAAGTAGGTTTTGAAGGGGCCCCAAAACCCTTTACAAGCAGAATTTAAACAGCAAAGCTACGAGAAATAGAAAAGAACATAACCACAAAAAACCAGCAGAAAACCAAAGAAAACCCAAAAAAGCCCCATAAAGCCAGCAGGCCTTCTAGCAATCAGATTTTTTCCAGGGCTTTAGCCAAGGTGTTGCTGATTTCATACAGCTCTTTGATGTTGTCTTTGAAGTTAGGGGGATCCTTTGTTGAAGCTGCCACAACTTTCTTGATACTGGCCCTAGTTCTCTTTGCAATGCCGCCCACCAGAGTAGCATCCCCGCTTCTAGTCTGGATGGTCTCTTCATCCATGACCGGTTTAGGAGTGCAGGAGTGAGCAAAAACCTTGGCGATGTCCTCTAGGTTTTTGGTGACAACAGAGAGGATACTTGGGATAACTCCCATTAGATTTTTCATCGCTTCTTTTCCCTCTTCCAGCGATTTTACCTTATTCTTCATTTCCTGCTTGCAATTAATCTGCTCTCTTTTTTCATCCTCCCTCTTTTCATTTGTATTTATCCCTTTCTTTTCCAGGTTTTTTAGTGTCTCGTATGTCCATCTATCAAAATCCATTCTAGCCTCAGAGAGCTTCTTGAGGTTATCCAGGATAAGCCCTTTACTAGCACTTTCCTTGTCCTTGCTATCCCTATCCTCAGTCAAGTCCTTCTCAGAGTCTTTGTTTGTTTCCTTCTCGGAATTCACTCTGATTTCCTCATTATCCTTGGGATCTACTTCTTCTATCAGATGGTTGTTGTCCTTACCAGGGCATTCACTGAGGATAGGGATTTCTTGGCCAGGCTCATTATGGCCACTTTCTTCCTCGTTACCCAGCTCCTCATCTTTCTAGCTGTCTTCACCATTGGATTCGTCTGTCTCCATTCTGCTGCTTTCCTTAACAATATCCTCTGTTTCCAACCCAAGGACACTTTTCCTTTTTTTCTAGAGGACGCCTTCTCCTTGCTAGTTTCTCCCTCTTCCATCTTTCTCTTGCCCGGAGAGGCGGAAATCCTCTTATTTTCCAATAGGGCGAGGGTTTTGCAATGCTCATAGATGAGCAGCAGAAGCCCACAGTAGAGAATCAGGCTGGAAGGGTTAATCCTATGTTTGTTGAGGGACCTAGAGAGTGACCGAAAAAGGTAGTAGGGCAGGGATACCTTTTTGTCATGTCTAAAATGGTTTAAGAGCACAAAGTGGTAGGTGTGGGCCCTAGAGAAATGGCCTTCAACCATGATGTACTCCATAATTGTGTTCAAAACCCAGCCCCACAACTTCTTGATGTTTGCAGCTTCATAGTAGCCCCCGATAGCCTTACCAGTTTTAGCCCTCTCTTTCTCTTTCCAAGGGGATAGGTTAACCGCATTGTTAGAGACTTTAAGGTCTCGAAAGAAATTAAGCCCAGTGTGGGGCATTCCAGTCATAGTGGAAATGAGCCCAGCGTCCAGTTTAAATTTAACTCCATAAAGTTTAAAAGAGCCATTAGACTAGTTTTCAAAAATCTTGGAAACAGCTAAGTTAACCCTACCTTTGTCATAGTCCTCAAGTTTCTCCATGAAGCTGGTAAGAGAGCCCTTCTCCAATTTCACCCAGACTTTTGGCATCGCTTTCCAGGTCGCCGTGTTGTCTGGTTCTTCCCACCTTAGGTCTCCTCCCATCTTCGGATATAGGCTATCTGCATTGTTTCTCTACAAATTATAACCTTCTTTCCCTATGTTGCTCAAGTTTTCAAACTGAGTAACCCACAAAGTGTGTGGCAATTTATTAGAGATAATAGAAGATATACCACAATGCCAAGTAATGATGGCCTTTCCAGCTAGGCATGAATGATGCTTTTTAATTGTCATGATTAAATTGTCCTTCTCTCCCCGTATAATGGTCCTTTCTAAGGAACTCTTTGATATTTAAATTGAGATCCTCCTCATGCCAAATTATTTGAGAGTCAAAGTTAACTCCAGTATTCGCTAGACAATCTGCAACACTATTTTTCTCTTTGAAGGCATGTTGAATAATAATTTCTTTGAAACTGGCAATGATCTCCCTAGCTTTCATGATGATATTTTCAATAGACCAGGAAGGCTCTGATTCCCCCTTTAAGCACTTAATAATATTAAGTGAATCTCCCTCAAGCCATATTTTATCATAATTAAGATTTTTGGCTATAATTAAGGTATTCAAGGCGGCACAGGCTTTAGCAAAATGGCCTGACAATGCCCCCATATCCAGCTTTACCCGGGTTCCCTTTAGAAGCCTCATCAAAGTTAGCCTTAATCCATCCCCGTGGGGGAAAACACCAGACTAGACCTTCTCTTCCAGTCTCCTTGCTAGTAGTAGTGGTTGAAAGGTTCCACCTATATTTAAAATCACCTTTATCAGTAGGTCCCTGATCAGTGCAGTAGAGGCTTTCAAAAATACTCCTAAATATTTTATCTGCAACCACTTCAGGAATAGCCCTTTTATCCCTAAAAATCTTGTTGTTGCGCTCTTTCTAGATATGCCAAATAATAATTGACAGAGTAAGTTTCCAAGTCTCCACAATTTTGGGATTAGAATTAGGGCAATGCCATTGAACCCAGGTGTCACCAAGAGAGTTCGGTAAGACCCAGCTCAGGTTCCACCTGGTAAGGATGATTTTCCAGATATCTTGGCTAAAAGTGCATTGATTGAGAATATGGCAAGCTATCTCTTCTTCCCTGTAGCAAAGAGAACACCTATTAGGAAAAATAATACCTCTTTATGAAGATTGTCTAGGGTTAAAACCTTATTTTGGATGAAAATCGAGAAGAAGATATTGACCTTAGGAACTAACTTCTTGTTCCAGACTTTAGCCCAGATGGGAATTCCTTCCATCGAGACATTGTGGATAGCTACAGCGGAGGAAATAAAGTATTTCCCATCTAGAGTTTCCCTCCATATCAATCTATCATCTTTGTTGTCTCTAGGGATTTTAGCAAAGAGAGAAATTTGAAGGAACTTGAGTCCTGGACATTGCTAGCTAAAATCAATCCAGTTCCCATTACTCCAATAATTTCTTACCATTTCACCATACCTGCTTTTGAATCAGTCTTTCCAATCTTTAAGGATTGGGATTTCCTCCAGAGTTTTATCCAGGATCCATCTATCTTCCCAAAATCTTATTCTCCTCCCATCCCCAAGGTTCCAAGTTCTGCCAGTAGCAGCCCAACTTTTAGCTGATTGCACAGCATTCCATGTGGTGGATCCTTCAACATTAAAAGAGTTGTCAAAGAATTCTTCCTCAAAAGGTTGCATATAGAGATATTTGTTTTTCCAGATAGAGTTCCATTCTCTTTCCTCTCCTTTGAATCTCCATATTTGTTTGGCTAATAAAGCTTTATTCATAGAATCAATGTTCCTTAAGCCAAGCCCACCTGAGGCCTTAGGGGAACAAATTTTATTCCAGGCAATAAGGGGAATTCTGTTTTTAACTTCCACTCTCGACCAAAGGAAATTTTTTTGGATTCTTTCAATGGCTTCTGCAAACTTTGAGGGGATTTTGAACAAGCTAAGAGCATACACAGGAAGATTTTGGAGAGTGGCTTTGAGCAGAGTGATTTTACCTGCTTGACTTAGGACAGCCCCTTTCCAGCCAACAAGTTTCAAGTTAATTTTGTCAATTAGCTTGTTCCAGAAGGAATCCTTAGGCTTGAGGCACAGAGGAAGCCCCAAATAGGTAGAGGGAAACTCGGAGATGTTGCAGCCAAGAATCCTACCAATCCTTAGTTGCCTTTGGACCAGGGTATTGATGAAAGACAAAGAGCTTTTATCTCAGTTAATTTTTTGGCCAAAGGAAGATTCATAAGTATTCAAAATAATCTTCATATTTTTAGCTTCCAAGATGGTGGCTTCCCCCATGGTAATAGAGATTAACAAATTGTTCATGAGAGCAGACAACATTGGATGAAGAAGGTTTCAGACCCTTAAGATTTCCATCTTCCACATTTTTAAGGATGAATCTACCTATGCATTCAACAAGAATGGTGAACAAGATAGGGGATATGGGGTCCCCCTGTCTGAGACCTCTAGAACTTTTGAAGAAACTGGACGGGGAGCCATTGACAATAATAGCAGAGGAGGAAGTTTCCATGAGTTGAGAGCAGAGCTAAATAACTTTGTCACCAAAACCAAATGCTTTCATGATCCTAAGGAGAAACTGACAGTTCACTCTATCAAAAGCTTTAGCCATGTCTAACTTTAGGAGGAATCCTTGGTTATTCGCCACTTTCAGGGAGTGAATATTTTCATGAACGGAAATAATGGAGTCCAAAATCTATCTTTCGGGGACAAAGCCATTCTACTAGATAGATATAATCCTTGGAAGAATTTCCAATAAGCTGGAAGTCAGAACCTTGGATAAGATCTTGTAGACAGAGTTACACAAGCTGATGGGTCTAAACTTGTTAAGGGAATCAACTCTGGGGATCTTTGGGATAAGGACAATGAAGGTGGCATTCAGTTCCTTAAGAAGTCTTCTGGAGCCAAAGAATTCCTTAACACCATTGCATATGTCAGCCTCCACTATGTGCCAAAAATTTTGGAAGAAAAACATTGGGAAGCCGTCTGGACTAGGGGATTTATCACCCTGAAAGGAAAAAACTGCCTTTCTGATTTCCAGATTAGAGGGAAAATGGGATAAAAGGTGGTTGTCAACTTCCGACAGGATAGGAGGGATAGCTTGTAAAAGGGTGTTTTGCTTGCTGAAATCCAGGTTATCCACATCACCCAGCAGGGTGCTAAAATGCTCGAGAGCTTCCTTCCTAATGTCATAGTCCTCAGAAAGGATGCCTTTATTGCAATTTAGTCTGGATATTCTATTGGCTGCCTTATGCTTAAGAGCAGTTAGGTGAAAGAAGTGGGTATTTTTATCGGTAAGGCATATAAATGTTATAATAAGAGAATTAAAAAAATTATTGAAAGTGCTAATGTGAAGGGAGATTATCTATCTAGAAAATTTGAAGGTATAAGCATATCAGAACCTTGAAAAAGATGATAATGAGGAAATACTTGTGATCATTGAACTGGAAGCACAGAACAATGAAGAAGCAACAAATGCGGAATTAGCTACTCAACTGATAAGCAATGATAGTGAGGAAGAGAATGCAGAATTAGAAGAGGAAGATGCAAAATTGACATAGGCTATACCTAGATATGTCAAATTAAATCACTCACAAGATCAGATAATTGGTGATAAGAATGTTGGTGTGTGGACTAGGAGAAAGATTAGAGAAAATTCTTGTTTGATCTCTACAATGGAACTCAAGATAGTAAAGGAAGCACTAAAAGATGATGATTGGGTGAATGCAATGAATGAAGAATTACATCAAATTGAGAAAAATCAGACTTGGTCACTTGTTCTAAGACTGGAGGATAAGAGTGTAATTGGAACAAAATGGGTCTTTAGAAATCAATTGGATGAAGAAGGAAGGATTGTAAGAAACAAGGTGAGGTTAGTCTGCAAAGGGTATGCACAAGAAGAAGGTGAGGACCATGGTGAAACATTTGCATCGGTTGCAAGATTAGAAGGTGTAAGGATGCTACTAGCATTTGTTGCATATAAAGGTTTCAAAGTCTACCAAATGGATGTTAAGTCAACCTTTTTGGATGGAATCCTAGAAGAGGAAGTATACATTGAACAACCTGATAGATTTTCCTTGACTGATGATAAGGACATGGTGTGTAAATTGTATAAAGCACTATATGGTCTTAAGCAGGCACCGAGAGGATGGTATGAGAGATTACATGCACATTTGATCAAGATTGGATTTCAGCGTAACAATGAAGACAGTAATATTTATTTGAAGATTGATGGAGACATGATGCTAATAGCTGAAGTATTTGTTGATGACATCATTTTTGGAGGAAATGATGATATGTATATGAACTTTGCTGATATTATGAAAAAAGAATTTGAAATGTCTCTAATCGGTGAAATAAAGTTCTTTATTGGTTTACATGTCTAACAACTGGGTGGTGGTATCTTTATTTGTCAAAGAAAGTATATCAAAGAAGTATTGAAGACTTTCACTATGGAATATTGTAAATTGGTAGGAACACCGATGGTGACTGGCTATAAGTTGTCAAATAAAGATGATTCCCCTACTATTAGTGAAAAAGAGTATAGATCCATGATTGGAAAGCTACATTATGTTGTTCATAGCAGACCAGACATTGCTTATGTTGTTGGCCTAGTATGTAGATTTTAAAAGGAACTGAAGGAAAGTCACATGATGGCTATGAAAAGGATTTTTCAACATCTTAAAAGCACATTAAACTATGGATTATGTTATCCCTGCAAAGGAGATTTCACTTTGGATTTCTGTACTAATGTAGATTGGGCAAGTAATGTGGAAGATAGGAAAACCACAATCGGTGGAGCTTTTCTACTTGGAGGAAGACTAGTTGCATGGACAAGCAAGAAACAATCATGTGTTTGTCAATCTACAGCTGAAGTTGAGTATGTTGCCGCATCCATGAATTACATGTAGTCCATATGGATGAGACATGTGCTAGAAGTATTCAAGATAGATATGTTTGAACCATTGAATATCTATTGTGATAACACAAGTGCAATAAACATTTCTAAGAATCTTGTACTTCATGCCAAAAAAAAAGAAAAAAAAGTTAAAGTATCATTTCTTAAGAGAAAGAGTTCAGGAGAATTAGGTGAAGATGGAATATGTGAAGAGTAAAGATCAGCTAGTTGATATCTTTACTAAACCCTTACCTAAGACAAACTTTGAGTTTCTTAGAGGTAAATTAGGGGTTAGACCCCTACACCAGAAGAATTGAGATGCTGGAGATGCATCAATCCTGTGGAATTCATGTTTATCTTTCACTAAGGATTGATAAAGATGTGGGCTACTCTGTAGGGGGAGAAACTCTGATGAAAGTTTGATAAGATGCTTTGATTTATAGCTCAGATCTAATATGCTAATACATTCTTGATTTAGTGCTTTGATGCAATAATTTGATCAGCAGAGATAATGGAAGAGGCAGTAGTAGAATTAAAGACAAGTGATGCATTTCAACCTTTGGCATTGATGTCAAAGGGGGAGAAGAAAAACAAGGAAGAAGAAAAAGAATTTATTAGAAAGGGGGAGAAGAACAAATCAAATATGGAAAAGACAAAAGGATGAGAACCGGAAGATGATGTGTTACCGGCAAGACAATTGTAAATGATGATCACTCTGATTATATACCTGATTGGTGTTGGTGTTGCCATCTAATGTAGTCAAGGCAGGGAGATCTAATTAAGGAAGGCCCAACCTTGTAGCTTAACACATAAATCATGCACAATATACCGGTAACCGGTAACAAGACACCAGAAACAACAGAAAAAATAATTGGCAACAACATAGAAAACATAACCGGTAAATAACTTGAATAAATCATATTACAGTCTGAAATATTACACATGCCAAATATTGGATCCTTGTCCAGGATATAAATAATTCTTACAACACAATTACAAGATCTGCAGATCATCCTCACATCAAATCATCTTCTAGGAATAGTCTGTTAGTTCTACCCTAATCAGGACCTCAGCCTTCCGGCCTCAGTCCTACCGGATCAGAATTTCGCCAGATCTACATCTTCTTCTCTTGGTCTCATAACTTTGTCCTCTATCTTATAACTTCCATCCCCTCAAATGATTCACAAGCTTCCATTTATACTGTCTACAAATAATTACAACTCAATCAAGTTAGCCCAAAGACCAACCAGTTCGTGCAATGGTAACATGTTGCCTCAAATCACTAAGAATATCTCCAAAACATAAAACAATGTGTGGACCTCTGGGAATACTAGCCCAAGGCCCAAAGAAAGATCTCTAATGATCCACAAGTCATAGAGATCAACTGCAACCTGATCCAACCTCACTCAACACACTACTAGACTAACCAATACGAACATATCAATTGACCAATACCAGAATCGATAACTCACCAGGAACAAAGCCAACTGCTATGAAACTCGAACATGATAAAGATCACAAAAATAAAGGAATAAACCCAAAACCACAATGCTAAACACTCAAACAAGAGGAAATGACATGATCTCAAAAAATTCCACTAAAAAACTACCTCAATCGGTAAGAACTAGACCGGTGCTCCTACATCACCATCAATGCCAAAGGGGGGAGAACGTTGGCATGATTGGCATAACTAATGAAGATGAGATGATGATGGATGACTGTAGTGACAGAGGAAAGATGACATGATCAGTTATTTATGTTGTCATTGATGGCAACCGGGGTCAACGGATGTTTGATGATGTTTACAGATGGTTTTCAATGATTGACTTATTGGCTAAGTGATTTGGTATACTCGAGTTAGAGTTTGACAGTTTGACAAGGTTTACCGGCAAGATTGGGATTTAGGACCTTAATTGGTAAAGCAAATAAGTTTTGATGGAATTGGGTGATTTGTGATGTTTGGTGACTTGTGGTTTGAAACATAAGCTTTTATGATGGATTTGTATGTAACTAGAACCGCATCCTATGATGGTTACCGAAAGGCATGTTTTGAATTTCTGATGAAGTTTGGCTAGGGTTTAAGGACCAGTGATGAAATCACTCAACCGGTAATGATTCTTGATATGACGGTGATTGACGGTGAGTATACATGGAGGCGATAACATGACACAATCTGTAGAGATGATTTAAATATTGTTTTTGTGTGATTCAAGGAAGAATTTGTTGGGAAACAATGAAACACTTAGTGGAGTGTTTTGAGGTTTTGACTTTGGTACAAATCAGATATTTTTGTGATTAGTTACGATCAACCAATGGTTGATATAGCATTGTAAATTGTTGTAATGATCTAGAAGATCTGATATGATCTGTATTGTAATTTCAAGATGTAATTAGGGTTTATTGGATGACCTAATTGAGATGTCTATTTAGGACGACACAGTTGATGTTTTATGTGTCGGTGGTATTAGGAGAATTAGTTAAGCCATCCCAAAGAAGATAGAGATCTGTCTGAGTGTTGCAGACTATGAAGTATAATTGGATCTAATTTAGCAAGCTGAAAGTGAAAATTAATAGATCACTTTTCACTTTTGTTCCCTAATAGTTACAGTAGCTTAAATCCCTTAACCGGGTAGGTCCTAATAGGACTTTATCATTTAAGTCCCCTAACAGGGAAGCTCTCAAAAAGGGTGGTAAATCCTCTCACGAGGTTGATCCTTATAGATAATTAAGCTCCTAGCTGGAGTGATAGGTAAATCACTTAACCAGGTGACTCCTAATAGGTTCTACTCCTAACCGAGCATATTGTAAGCTGCTAACAGGGCGTACTTCAAAAGAGTACAAGTTTTAGTGGGTACCAACTCCCTATTTGGGTTTCCACGTCAAAAATTATGGTGTTCATGTGTGGAATGATTTTCTTCTGATGTTCATGTTTATTTTTTTATTACCGGTTAAGATAGTTTATGTTTGTTTATCCGAGATCTTAAAGTGGTTACCGGTATTGATGGTTAAATGGTTGATGAAGCATTTTGATTAGTTGGTAATAGTGTTTGTTGTGTTATCGCTATTTAAGAAATGGGTTTTCTTTTCCCATAATTGGCTAAGTTTTTTGAAATTTTGAGTCAAGCACACTGTTAACTTCTTTAAATTTGTGTTAAGTCTTTGAGGGTTTAGGGTTTTTGGTTTTGAATCGCTCAAATGTCTGATTAAAAGCCTCTAATTTCTACTCCTGCATTACTTTAATTCACTTAAGTAATGGATCTTGGGGTCGTATGAAGTGTTCCCCCTTGTCATTTACCTAGGAGGTTGTTGATTGATCATAAAAATTTGTGCCTTATATCTTTTTCCTTCTAATGTTGTCGGGCCCAATAAGTGTCATGCAGCTCTCAAATGGATCTACGGCTTTCACCATTTCATTAGATGAAGTTGCGAGTGTTTTAAGTCTTGTGAAATGGCGAAAGGAAAAGCATGTTCAATGGTGTGCATTTGGTCGGGTTTAACGGGACTCCATCTCACTCAAGATCTAACGGCTGGCGTTGATTCGCAGTCGAAACCAGCAAGCAAGTTACCTTTTGTGAAATGATGAAAAGGTTTGGGTGGGACCCTGCAGTAAAGACTTTTCAAATGGCTAAAAGGTGATCAAGTTCAAGAGAGATCGACGGTTTGAGCTATTTCATGGCTGGTAGATGCTCACGTGTTACGCCCTGCGAAGCAGCGAAAAGGTTTTTGGCCCGGGGAAAAGGGGGTTTTAATAGGAGCATAACAGATGCACAAGTCTAATCCGATCCGACGGTTAGCGTAGCTTCGCAGAAGGAAGGTGCTCAATAGTTAGCTTTCGTGAAGTGGCAAAATGACATGGTGCTCCAAGCAGGCAGTCCAGTTGGTCGAGATGGCAAATTAGATAAAGACGCGTGGTAGAAAGTCAAAGTAGTCAGCAAGTTGGATCTAAGGCTTAAAAGGTGGGTCCAAGAGGATGACTCATGTCGCGGTGTGTGAAAGTGACTTGGCAGATCCAGGTGGCAAGGATGAGGTGGAATCAGATGTTTCCTCTCAGCGAATAAAAGGTGGACATCAGTTCGGAAATGACTAGATGCTAGGTGGATAATGCTGAATCAGAGGGCCCACGTCTACCAGATTCAGTTAAGTTGTTAAGCATCGAGAAAGTCAAATATAATCTAACGGTCTGTGTGTATTCGTGAAGGTAAAATGCTCATGTTTTAAAACCAACAAAACAATGAAAGGTTTTTGGGCCCCAAAGAACAAATAAAGCATGAAGGTAAAAGGGGATCAACTCCGATCTCAGCCAAGGGCTCGCGTTGTTTCATGGCTGTGAACTAACCGAGGGATATGCTTCACGAAATGGCGAAAGAGAAAAGAAGGTTCTTCCTGGTGTAATGCTAGATGGTGACATGTCGATTGACATGTGGTTTCAAAAGAGATTGAGGGCTCGCCAAGGTGTAACCGACAGTTATAAGGGAAGTAGGACACATGGCTGACTCTGAAATAAACTGGAAGAGTTTTCCAAGCCTAATGGTTGAGTGCCACGTGGTATTTGGTAACTAGTGGGAGAGCGGCTAAGCGATGCAAACATAAAGGTCTCGCTTAAAGGATGGTCATCTCGGGATTGATCCAACACTTCGCATTGTTTCGTGGCCCAAAGTTGAAAGCGGGTTAAGCTATGCGAAATAGCAAAAAATCTTTAGCCATCATGGTAAGGCACGGTTAGTGAAAAAGGTTGACAGTCCCAGTAAGAGTTAAAGGCCAAGTGGTTAGAGTCCCATCTGACGCCTGGCGTAGCTTTGAGAAAGAAAAGTGCTCATAGGATAAAGCCTGTGAAGTGGCGAAAAGATGTGGGTCTCGATGCAAGGGCAGAGATGTGAAGACTATGTAAAGATCAATTAAGTTCCATTTGATTGGATGGCTGGCATGATTTCATTTGGCGAAATTGCTCGAAGGTTATGCTCTATGAAATGGAGAAAGACTGGAAGGAAAAAAAGTGCAAGTGTGTTGTGACCCATTGGAGTGAAAATTTTGAATTCTTTCATGAATTCAATTCTGAAGGGACGGCCGAAGCATGCGGTATCAATGTCGCAATTAAGAGCCTAAGTACCATATATGATCTCGTATCAATTGAATGAAGGTATCATTCTAAACAACAGTTGCAGAGAAGCGGTTGCAGAGCTATTTTCTTCAAATACAGAGAAAATTTATTCAGTTGCAAAGTGGATTCCTTCAAGAAAAAACAAGTTCTCTTATACTCTTGTTTGGCAATCACTTAGCAGTGTGTTTTAATTAAGGTCTTGATTTGTCATAGAACAGTTGGGGGTAATAGTTAAACTGCTTGCATAATTTTAAGATGGCACCTAAGATAGAATTCTCAGGAAAAATTAACTACCAAGAAAGGGCTATTTGTGATGATTTCCTTGAACAGTTGACATCGTCAACTAATGCAGCTGCAAAGGTAAAAGAACTTGTGCCAAGAGCTCCTCGCCTAAAAATAGGGAAGGGATTGTATGATAAAGGTAATTGGTTAAGAGACCAACATGTTGGGTTGTCTAGGTTGGGGTTATTCAAGGTTGGATTTGACATGAGAAACTCCTCAGCCTCGCAGAATAGTATCTGGGAGTTAGATGTGGGAAAATTGGTAGTTCCAGGAGTATTCATGGACATGGATCTCCTAACTCGGATTGAACTCAATTATGATCCAGTCGCAAGAAGTATTAGGGATATAAAAAGGAAAACTGTCATTGAAATAAATAATGAGGAGTTCAAAAATGCTTTTGGGCTTAGTGAGTTTACCAATTTTCTAGAACCTATTAATTTCAAATCCATAGCTCAAGTATACAGTGTGCAGAGGAACCACCTTAGAAATGGGCCTCTTAAAGAATTCTTTGTGAAGATAGCTAGGTTGACAGTTGTAGGACCCAACACTGAAGAGCCCTTCTCATTAAACTTGTTCACCCTTAGGGCTAAGGGATTATACTGGTCACTCTGCCAAATTTTAGGAGAGGATGCTGACGAAAATATGCCCACTCATTACATGTTAATGATTGCTCAAAACTTGAATCCTTCTCTTGCAGTGACTTTTGATTATGCTTCCTTTATCATTGATGCTATCCATGAAGAATTGATAGGAATAAAGAATGGGAAGGTTGATAGGCCTTTTGGATGGTATTCCCTCCTTATGCATTTATTTTTATTCAAGGGTGGTGATTATTTTGCAAGTGGAATGGATCTTGTAAAAAAGAAAGATGGGGAAAAGATGCCAGTGCAGTTATGGAGTACAGTGTTGTCATGGGACAGAGAAGATGCAAGCTTCTTAAAGTTTGATAAGTATTTTGCATCTAAGATTAGGACTCTCCTCTGTTCAAAGAATCCAAGAGTCCCTAAGGTTCTTTTGGAATTTATTAGGCCAAAAGAGTTCGCAGAGAATATAAAAATTGTTCACAATTGGGGTGATATCTAATTATACCCTATCTCTGCATTTTTCAGAGTATTTGGTTTCAAAAGCACTCCATTTTTGTTAACCTATCAGGTCCCTCTTAAAGTGGGAATTGCAGAGATTCTAAGGCAGATTGGTGGTTTGCAAGAGGCAGAGTTAACAGGCAGAGGTAAAGGGACCATTTTCCCTTCAATTACCATAGCACACCAATTTGTGATAATTAAAGGAGGTTGGAAGTGTTTTGAAAATTTCCTCCAACCGTATCATTTGTCAACTGTAGTATCTCGATGTGCTAATCCTTTAGACTTCTTTAATGGCATGTTTAGAAAGAGGGCAATATGCAGAGGTAGACCCCATCAATTCCAGTTTCCTGAAGACCTCATTAGGAATGAGTTTGAACAAGATGAGCAAGAGCTGAGGAAGGAAAAGTGGGTGGCCTACAAAAAGGCCTTAGACATTATACACCAATTTGATACCAGCTATGACCCATTGTCTAGCTTTCACCCCTTTGAGAAGAAGATAAAGTTCTTAATTCTTTGTTTTGAGGATGTGATGCAGACTTTGAAAGAAAAGAGGGAGGTTGTAATTAAAAACAACCCTATGAAAGAAAGACTGGTTCTAAGTAGGTTTGCATCCACTAGAGAAATCCCTCCTAGTGACTACACGTTGCATAAGAAGTCCAATTATAGTGTGTTAATGCCTACAATAGGGGATCCCTCTACTTCAAAGGGGAAGAGGAAGATACAGGATGTCATTGACATTCAAGATAGCCCAAGGAAACAAAGGGTGGGAAAAGAAATACAATCTGGTGAACCTTTGTACTCTCCATCTCAATCCCCTATTCATATAGGAGATGAACAGGCAGGAGTTGAGCAACTTTTACAGTTAGGTAGCCTTGGAGAGATAGCATATACGTATGATGAAGTGGAAGAGGGAATGCTAGAAGAGCCCCCTATTACTGAAATGAACATCACTGCTAATGAGTTCAAGGGCCAGGAGTGGGATCCTGAGATTAAGCAGGCAAGTGAAGATTTCTTGGTGGACAATAACTTTGTTACTTCACAAGCATTCATGCAGTTTGTGCAAAAGAAAAACATTGACAAGTATAATGCAAGGTGTGAAAAGAGGATAGGTGAGTAGCCTCATAAAGATCTAGCTCTAGTGGAGGAGGAAATAAAGCAAGAAATGATTGATGAGTTTAAGACCATCACTCCCGAGCAAGGAAGAGATATGGTGGCACAGGCTAGAGTACTCATTCTCCCCGTGTGGGACATAGCAAATGCCTTGGTATTAGAGGCAGTAAGAAAAGAGACCAAACCTATGGAGGGGGTCACTTTCAGCAAAGACAATGCTACACTGGTCATGTGGTCTCTTAAAAGAGATGAAAATAAGAGGAATAAGGACACCTCAGGGTCGAGTTACCTTTGAGGAATGATAGTAAAGAGAGTTTAGAGCACTGGGGTGGTGGATGTTGCTAGCACTGTGCTAGAAACTGCAAAGTTTAGTGTTGAAGTGGTAGAAAGGGAGGCTAAGGAAAAGGTAGATCTCCAGGTTAAGCTGGAGATAGTTTTAAAAGCCTATAATAGCGCCAAGGAAGAGGTAAGGAGTAAAGATAGAATCATTGCAAAGCTACAAAGCCAGTTGGCAGGACAACTTAGAAGATGCTTCCTTCTTTGTTGTAGCAATTGAGGAGATACAGAGAATCAAATCTCATTATGGTTTTCTCAATTCAGAGGTTAACAAAATGAGGAATTCCTAGAAAAGGTTAGCCAAGGCAAAAGCAAAAGTGATTAACTTCACTTGGCCAGCTGATCATGTATACAATGAGTGGACAAGAAAATATGCCATAAAGGATTTAGAACCGTTAGAAGAGGTTGCAACTGGACAACAAGTAGAAGAAGCTGCGGAGGTTGAAAAGGACTTTAACTGCTTTTGCAAAAGATTTTGTAACTTCTTCTTGAAATGTAATGATTGTAACAAACTCTCCTAAGAAATTCTGAAGCTTTGTATGCATCCATATTGTTATAAATGGATACCAGGACTAGTAGAAAAATGATCGCAAAGAATTGTAAGAAAATGTTGCAGAAATGTATCTGAGCTTTTCCAAGTTTTAATGGAGAATATTCGAAGGTTTCTTGTAATACTTTTTTGAAGAAAATATCAATATACAGACCATTGGTTTTGAGTTAAAACTTTGTTTTGTCTTCAAATGTGTTTGCAAGTGTTTACTATTTCATTCTAAATAATCCAAGGTTATTTCGTTTGAATAGGGGTTGTAAGGCAACTTTCAGTAGATCTGTTTCTTAGCTTTTCTCTTTAGGAGAGGAATTAAATATGTAGGAATCACTTCTACCAGTAAATTCCTTGTGAGATATTTTGAATCTTGAGGAGCATAGTTTAATTTGGTATGAATAAATTCTTATGTGTGTCAAGCATATATAGGGATCTACAGAAGTCAAACTAGTGGGATATCTGTAGCTTTTTGATTGTAGGAGTATTGTTTGAGATTAGATGACTCTCTGACCTTGGATAAGGTACTGGTATAGATCGAGGTTGTCTATTACATATTTTGTAGGTCAATACTGAATATGAGTACATTTTTCATTCCCTTGTTTCAGTTAGTTTGAAGGTGATTAGATCCACTGGTTTTCTGGACTGGTTTGTTGTGGATTTATCTTTTAAAAGTCTGAATTTAGTTCACAAAGGTATACCCGCTTGGACTTTGAGTAGGTCCAAAGTGTAGAAGGTTAAATCAAACCTTGTCATATGTTGTCTTGGAAGTTTTCTTCTCTTTAATATCTCTTCTACACAGAGTTATCATATCATTATAAGGATGTTGAAGTGAATCAGATTTTGAAGACAACAAAAGTGGTAACTCTGCTGGGTAGAGTCACAATAAGGATCTAGATGTAGATTTGTGCTTAAATTTATAAAGAAAATCATTGTGTGTTTGTGGATTAGATCATTGCATTAGTGAATGTAGGAGTGGTGCTTGGAGGTCTCTATCTAGAAGTTTCCTCTATTTTCCTTTGATATATGATTTTGGTCTGAAAATTTCTGACATTTTTTCAAAGTTTGTTTTCATAATTCCCATAGTTTTGTGGGTGGCGACTCTGTTATTCTGGAACCAGTCCTTGTGAAGTACAATAAGAAAGGAAGACAAGCATAATGCAAGGAGGAAAAAACACTAGATCATTCATGAAGAAGCACCCTCATGAAACTTTGCAAGAAGGTTTGCCAGAACAGTCACGAAGAGGTCAGAAGAGATCAGTGCTCCATGAACCATCAAATGTTGCTTGGGTGCAAAAGAACAACAACACCAGTAAGATACCTGATCGACCTGTTTATGCAAAGTCTAATTCTTCTTCTAGAGAATTTGAACATGATATATTAGGTTTCCATTCTAGATTGTTTGGAAATATAGATAATGCTCATGTTGTAAATCAAGATATATCTCATGCTAGTGTGTCTGCAAGAGATAGGACTAGTTCAAATGCAATTAGACATTCTGTTCCTAAGACAATTGATGGAAACATCAGCCTGATTGATATAGATCAAGTCAATTTATCTGACTCTAAGGAGAATTTCCCTGATGAAGATGAAGTGTCACAAGAAATAGAAAATTTAAATAGGAGAGTTCATCACTTAATCTCCCTAAGAGCCCAAAAGGAAGCAAATAAGGAGAAGGAGGTTAAAGCAAAATTAATGAAGAGAGATAGGCTTCTTAGATAGATAGCTGATCTTGAATTATTGGCCAAAGAAAAGGAAAAGAGTGATGAGGAAGGCCCTATGATCAGAGAAATTCTAATCCCCAAGTCTAAGCCAACATATAGGTCAGTAGGCCAGCCAAACAAGGAAATGCTCAGTGATTCACAGCCTCCTAGGAATAATGTAGATAAAGAAAAACATAAATGTGTGGATGATGGAATTGGATCTAAAAACACTGAAGAGATTTCTTATAGGCTATCAGCACATGAGAGAGAGATGGAAAGAATGAGGAAGGAAAAAGAGGATCTCCAAATGGAACTAGAGAAAGCTGAGTTGGAAGTAGCAAATCAAGAAGTGAAAAGAAAAATTAGTTACTTAAAAGCTCCCCCTATCATTTTTCCATCAGAAGACCTTAGTAAGCTTGATCCTCAACAAATTTCCCTTCCCCCGATTAAGATTCAGCCTACTGTGCCTGCTAATACAGCATCAGTGAGTCAAACCCCTGTGAACAATCAGCATGGTCAAGTACCTTAGTCCCTAATTACAAAAGTCAGAATGAACATGGGAAATAATAATGTTGCTTCCCCTTTTCAAAGAAGGCCTATCAATTTAGAGAAGTATAGGCAATTGTTCTTTGATGGGATCCCAAGATATCCCAACCATGTTCCTACTGAGTTAAGGGACAGGCTCCACAAATTTGCTAGAAATAATGCAATCAGTGCTGAGGAACATTTGAAATCTTTTGGTGACCTAATAAATGACTATGAGATAGTGGATGAAGATGTTATAATGAAACTGTTTGTTCAATCCCTGGTTGATGATGCAAGAGATTGGTACAGAGGTCTTCCACTTAATAGTATCGGGTCATGGGAGGATTTTAAGAATTGTTTTCAGGAACAATATGGTGATAAAACAAATGTGAGCTTCATGCTCAATGAATTTAATAACATTAGAAAGTCTGACAATGAAATGGTCATTGATTTTAATGCTAGATTCCAAAAGGCTATGCATAGATTGTATCAGGTGATGAGGTTAGATGATAACATGTGTCTGAATACCTATTATAATGCATTTGATTCTAAGATGGCCTATATCTTGAGGGATAAAAATCCACATACCTAAGGGATACCTTTAGGATTACCATTAATGTGGAAAGCAACAGAAAAGCATCTGGGAAGTTAGGAAGAAGAATAGATGGTAGGTTATGGCAAGAAACAAAATAGCAACCTAGCAAAGCTGCTAAGGAGGAAGACGGGATAGAAAAGTTGGTCATTTCTATGAAGGATCTGATTGCCAAAGTGAACAAAAATGACAAGCCTCATTATAACTAGCAAGATAGACCCCCTAGACTGCATGATATGCCTTATAATACCAACTCGAAAGATGGTAAACCCCAGAATGAGAAGCCTAAAATTACTCAAAATCAGGACACTCCAAACCCCTTAAAAGGGAAAAATGTCCATAATATAGAAAATACTCCCTAGTGTATTACTTGTGATGGGCCACATTCTCCTCATCGGTGTGCAATAGCTCAAGCTCTTGAAGAATCCATGAGACAAGAAGCTGAACCTGACATTAACATGTTTGAGACTATTAGAGAAAGTGATGAGGAATCTATACAAAGTGAATACAGTGATGTCTTGGATAATGAAAGGTTTGTTCAAGGACAACTAACCTTGGATTGGCATCCTACATTGAATATGGTAACAATTGAGGATGAAGAAGTCCATCTTAGAAGGCCTAGTGAGGAATAAGTTAAAAGCCTCACCAAAGCTGCCATTGCCAAAGCAAAACACAATTATAACTTAAGGAGCACCAAGAAGGACACTAATCAGGGTGAACCTAGTTCCATGTTCATAAAAGAGATTACCCAAAAGGGGGCAACAAGTAGTGCTACTTCCTAAAATTGGTCAAGAAAAGAAGGAACAGGTTAAAGATGTACTCAAGAGTACAGATGATAAAAATACCAGTGATATACAAGGAGCTACTGCAGCAAAAAGGGCAAGTCAGCTCAAGGCAGAAAGAGTTAGAGCTAATACTAATTTAAGCAGTAGTTCCACATTTGACATGGCTCAAGCTCTTACAAAAATGAAGGTCACTGTCCCATTAGTAGAATTACTGAAAATAAAAGAGCATAGGGATGCAGGTTTGTCTTTGTTTTCTAATATATCTAACAGTGACATAGTCCTATCCACTAGTTTAGCTAAAATTGGAAAGGATCAAGAATTCCAAACCCCAGAGGTTTATGTTGGAACCACTATCACTCAAGAGCCTTCATAGGTAGATCCTTTTTATGTTACTTTGTTAGTAAACAACCGGTTGATAAAAAACTGTATGGTAGATTTAGGAGCTACTCCTAATGTTATGCCCTATGGTGTCATGAAAGATTTAGGACTGTCAGTGACCACTGTATATGGGAAGTGTTATGCTATGGATAATAGGGAGTTACCTATGATAGGTACAATGAGAGATGTTGAAGTAAAAATAGCAGCATTCCCTGAGGCAACTTATAAAATGGATGTTATTGTTACTGACACTAAACCCCATTATGGTATGTTGTTGTCCAAGCAGTGGGCAGCAATAGTAGGAGGAAATGTCCAACTGGATTTATCTTATGCCACCATTCCAATCAATGGGAATCAGGTTAAGTTGTACAAAGAACCACTTTCTCCTAGGGTAATTGAAAATGTAGATCCTAGTATGCTCAATTGTATGATTGATGTAGATCTTGATAATTTCAGACTTCAACCAATTTTACCCCAGTTGAAGAATACTGACCCCATTGTGGTTGAATTAGAATCACAATAGTATGGTTTACAGCAAATGTACTTTGATGGAGCTTGTTCCAAAGAAGGATCTGGAGCAGGGGTCCTTTTTGTATCCCCATCAGGTATAACTTTTAAGTATTCTTTCTTATTGGTTTTCCAGTGCACAAATAATACTACAGAGTATGAAGCCCTATTATTGGGGCTAGAGGTTGCAAAAGGGCATGGAATCCAACTGTTGATAGTGTTGGGGGATTCAGAATTGGTTGTCTCTCAGGTAAGATCCAAATATGCATCCAAAAATGACAGATTAAAGAGATATAAACATGCAGTATGGGATGTCATTGAGAATTTTAGTGCATTTTCTATTAATTGGATAGAGCAATCAAAGAATATTATGGCAGATTTTCTAGCTAATGTTGCATTGAAAAATGATGATGCAACACTAACCGGCATCTCCACTGTGGAGATAAAATCTAGGCCTGCCATCCCTGATAATGTGTATAAGTGGCAAGTTTTTGCTGATGATGAAGATATTCTTAGGTTCATTGAGTGTGTTGATGATTATGATGGATAGAAGATTGATTGAAATGCATTGGTGGAGGTGGTTGACAATAAGGAAACAGTGTTTGGAAATGACTTGGTACAGTTGGAAACAAATGAGATACCTAAAGGGTTAGTAGAGCTAGAGAGCATGTTCAGTTATAATGACAGTCACTTGCATCAGCAGTCTACCACTAAGTTGGAGGAATTGGAGGAGGTAAACCTGGGGACTGAGTCATCCCCTAAGTTAGTATACATTGGAAAGAAATTACCCCCTCATGTCAGAATTAATCTTATTAATTTATTAAAAAGATATAAGCATGTTTTTGCTTGGTCTTATGAAGACCTGAAGGCATATAGACAAGACCTTTTTTAGCATGAAGTTACTTTACTTCCAGATGCTAAGCCTTTCAGACAGAAGCAATGACCTATTAATCCCCTATTAGAAACTAAGATGCAGCAAGAGTTGACTAAGTTAAGAGAAGGGGGAATTATCAAACCTATAAGACATTCTTCATGGGTATCTAATTTAGTCCCGATAAGAAAGAAAAATGGGGACATTAGATTGTGTGTGGATTTCAGAAATTTAAATGTTGCTTCTTTAAAAGATAATTACTCTTCTCCCAATATGGAAGCTATGTTGCAAAGAGTAATAGGTTGTGATCTTTTATCCATGATGGATGGTTTTTCAGGATACAATCAAGTGTTAGTGAGAGAATCTGAACAGTTTAAAACTACTTTCACTACTCCATGGGGAACATATGTCTATGTAAGAATGCCATTCAGATTGAAAAATGTTGAAGCTACATTCCAGAGAGCCATGGACATGGCCTTCAAAGAATTCATTAATATCATCATGGTGGTTTATCAAGATGATTTAACTTGCTTCTCTAAAAGGGTTGATGATCATTGTGGACATTTGGAAAAGATGTTCAATAAAGCCTTGGAATTTGGTGTGTCAGTAAATCCCAAGAAATGTCATTATTAGGACACATTGTCTCCAAGGAGGGGGTAAGAATAGACCCTGAAAGAATTGAAGCAATAAACAAAGTATCTGAACCGAAGAATGTTAAAGGTATTCAATCCTTTCTAGGCAAAGTAAATTTTGTTAGGAAATTCATTGCAAACTTTGTAGAGATAGTGAAGCCCATTGTCAAGTTGCTCAAGAAGGATACCAAATATTGTTGGGGATCAAGAAGCCTCAGAGGGTTTTCCTAAAATTAAAAGGGCCATTCAGGAAGCACCAGTGTTAAAGTCTCCTGATTATAGTAAGCCCTTTTCTCTATTCTCTTTTGCTTCATATCATACAGTAGCTGCAGTGTTGTTACAAAAGGATAATGAGGGATATGAACATCCCATAGCTTTCTATAGCAAGTCTTTGCAAGCAACAGAATTAAAATATGAAACCATGGAGAAACAAGCTTATGCTTTAGTTAAAGTTGTCAAGGCTTTTAGGCCATACCTAGTGAATGCAAAAATCATTGCTTATGTCCCACATACTGTGGTTAAGGATATTATGTCCCAGTCTGAGGTTACAGGAAAAAGATGCAAATGGATTAATAGAATCCAAGAATTTGACTTGGAAATAAAGATCACTAAATTGGTAAGAGGCTTAGGTCTGGCCAAGCTCATGACTGAATCTAATCTTCTGGATGTTGAGATAAACAATGTTGAAATCAAAAGTACTTCAGTCACTAGTATTGAAAGACAACATTGGTATTCAGAGATAGTCCAAGTTTTGAAAAATGCTACATTTTTAGAAGGAATGACACATAATCAGAGAAGGACTCTGAAATTGAAGTCTCAGAAATATGTTCTCATTCAAGGTGACTTGTTTTGGAGAAACAGAGATGGAGGGTTACTCAAGTGTTTAGATGAATTCCAAGCAAAGAAAATGTTGATTGAAATGCATGATGGAATGTGCGAAGGCCATTATTCTGCTAAGACAACTACTGGGAAGATAGTCCGAGCTGGGTATTATTGTCCTACCCTATTCAAGGATGCTCATGAATATGTCAAGAGATGTGACCCATGTCAAAGGTTTTCATCCAAACTAAAATATGAAGGAGCTCTGCCCTTGAACCTAGTTACAGTGGAAGCACCTTTTGTCCAATGGGGGATAGACTTCATTGGAGAGATCGTTGAGAGATTAGGAAGAGGTCATAGATGGATCATAGTAGCCACCGATTATTTTACTAAATGGATTGAAGTCATTCCCACCAAAAGAGCTACAAGTAAATTTTTTATTGATTTCTTGATGGATTGTATCATAACTAGATTTGGGGTTCCTGTGAAATTAGTAATGGACAATGCTATGAGTTTCAGGTTAGAAGAGTTTGTCAATTTTTGTACTAGTCATGGGATACTTATGTCTTACTCTTGACCCTATCATCCTCAAGGGAATGGGCAAGCAGAATCCAGCAATAAAAGCCTCTTGAATATTATCAAGAAAAATTTAGAAGAAAACAAGAGGTCATGGGATCAAAAGTTGAAACTAGCTTTGTGGGCAGACAGAATCACTGTCAAGAAAGCCATTGGGATGTCACCATTTGAATTGGTGTATGGTACACAGGCCAGAGTGCCTGTAAACAATCTTCTTCCAGTATACAGGTTCTCACAAGCTGAGGACATGGATTTATTAGAGCCTATGGAGGACCGAATGATCCAGATGGTCGAAGTGGAAGAGATCAGAGCCCTAGCTCATAAAAGAAATCTGAAGATCCAACTGTAGTCCAAGTACCTTTTGATAAAAGCACATCATTAAAGAAGTTTCAAATTGATGATATTGTTCTTTAGTGGAATGCAAGAGGACAGGACAAGGGAAAGCACAAGAAATTTGAATCATTATGGATTGGCCCTTTTGTGATCTATGATCTAAATGGAAAGGATTCTTATTTTGTGAAAAATATGAATGATGAAGTACAGGAATTTCCAGTGTATGGACATTTCCTGAAACATTAATTCTCTTGAAGTCCATGCACGGTAGGTCCTTTGTTTGTATATATTTTGTTTGTTTCCTGTTGTTGTGTTTGGGTCTTGTGTTGACCTTGCAATCAACCATCCCCAGTCAGAGCCGTTGTTATCGTTGTTTAAGAAATGGGTTTTCTTTTCCCATAATTGGCTAAGTTTTTTGAAATTTTGAGTCAAGCACACTATTAACTTCTTTAAATTTGTGTTAAGTCTTTGAGGGTTTAGGGTTTTTGGTTTTCAATCGCTCAAATGTCTGATTAAAACCCTCTGATTTCTATTCCTGTGTTACTTTAATTCACTTAAGTAATGGGTCTTGGGGTCGTATGAAGTGTTCCCCCTTGTCATTTACCTAGGCGGTTGTTGATTGATCGTAAAAATTTGTGCCTTATGTCTTTTTCCTTCTAATGTTGTTGGGCCTAGTAAGTGTCATGCAACTCTCAAATGGATCTACAGCTTTTGCCATTTCGTTAGGCAAAGTTGTGAGTGTTTTAAGTCTTGCAAAATGGCGAATGGAAAAGCATGTTTAATGGTGCGCATTTGGTCGGGTTTAACAGGACTCCATCTCGCTCAAGATCTAATGGCTGGCATTGATTCGCAGTCGAAACCAGCAAGCAAGTTACCTTTCACGAAATGGCAAAAAGGTTTGGCGGGACCCTGCAATGAAGAATTTTCAAATGGCTAAAAGGTGATCAAGTTCAAGAGAGATCGACGGTTCATGCTATTTTGTGGCCGGTAGATGCTCACGTGTTACGCCCTGCGAAGCAGCAAAAAGGTTTTTGGCTCGGGGAAAAGGGAGTTTTAATAGGAGCATAACAGATGTGCAAGTCTAATCCAATCCGACGGTTAGCACAGCTTCGCAGGAGGAAGGTGCTCAACAGTTAGCTTTCGTGAATTGGTGAAATGACATGGCACTCCAAGCAGGCAGTCCAATTGGTCGAGATGGCAAATCAAATAAAGACACATGGCAGAAAGTCAAAGTAGTCAGCAAGTCGGATCTAAGGCTAAAAAGGTGGGTCCAAGAGGATGACTCATGTCACGGCATGTGAAAGTGACTTGGCAAATCCAGGTGGCAAGGACCAGGTGGAATCAGATGTTTCCTCTCGACGAATAAAAGTTGGACATCAGTTTGGAAATGACTAGATGCCAGGTGGATAATGTTGAATCAAAGGGCCCACATCTGCCGGATTTAGTTAAGTTGTTAAGCATTGAGCAAGTCAAATATAATCTAACGGTCCACATGTATTCGCGAAGGTAAAATGCTCATGTTTTAAAACCAGCGAAATAGCGAAAGGTTTTTGGGCCCCGAAGAACAGATAAAGCATGAAGGTAAAATGGGATCAACTCCGATTTGATCCAAGGGCTCGCATTGTTTCATGGCTGCAAACTAACTGAGGGATATGCTTCGCAAAATAGCGAAAGAGAAAAGAAGGTTCTTCCTAGCATAATGCTAGATGGTGACATGTCGATTGAAACGTGGTTTCAAAAGAGATTGAGGGCCTGCCAAGGTGTAACCGGCGGTTATAAGGGAAGTAGGACACGTGGCTGACTTTGAACTAAACTCGAAGAGTTTTCCAAGGCTAATGGCTGAGTGCCATGTGGTATTTCGTAACCAGTGGGAGAGCAGGTAAGCGATGCAAGCGTAAAGGTCTCGCTTAAAGGATGGTCATCTCAGGATTGATCTAACGCTTCACATTGTTTCGTGGCCCAAAGTTGAAAGCGGGTTAAGCTATGCGAAATAGCGAAAAACCGTTAGCCGTCATTGTAAGGCACAGTTAGTGAAAAAGGCTGACGATCCCGATAAGAGTTAAAGGCCAAGCGGTTAGAGTCTCATCTGACGCCTGACATAGCTTCGCGAAAGAAAAGTGCTCGCGGGATAAAGCCAGTGAAATGGCAAAATGAGGTGGGGCCCAATGCAAGGGCAGAGATGTGAAGACCGTGTAAAGACTGATTAAGTTCCATTTGATCAGACGGCTGGTGTGATTTTGTTTGGCAAAATTGCTCGAAGGTTATGCTCTGTGAAATGGCGAAAGAGCGGAAGGAAAAAATGTGCAGGTGTGTTGTGACCTGTTGGAGCGAAAATTTCTAATTCTTTCATGAATTCAATTCTGAAGGGACGGCCGAAGCATGCGGTATCAATATCGCAGTTAAGAGCCTGAGTACCATATATGATCTCGTATCAATTGAATGAAGATATCATTCTAAAGAACAATTGTAGAGAAACGGTTGCAGAGCTATTTTTTTCAAATACAAAGAAAATTTATTCAGTTGTAGAGCGGATTCCTTCAAGAAAAAAATAGGTTCTCTTATACTCTTGTTTAGAAATCACTTAGCAATGTGTTTTAATTAAGGTCTTGATTTGTCATAGAACAATTGGGGGTAATAGTTAAACTGCTTGCATAATTTTAAGATGGCACCTAAGAGAGAATTCTCAAGAAAAGTTAACTACCAAGAAAGGGCTATTTGTGATGATTTCCTTGAATAGTTGACATTGTCAACTAATGCAGCCGCAAAGGTAAAAGAACTTGGGCCAAGAGCTCCTCGCCTAAAAATAGGGGAGGGATTGTATGATAAAGGTAATTGGCTGAGGGACCCACAGGTTGGCTTGTCTGGGTTGGGGTTATTCAAGGTTGGATTTGGCATGACAAACTCCTTAGCCCTGCAAAATAGTATCTAGGAGTTAGATGTGGGAAAATTGGTAGTTCCAGGAGTATTCATGGATGTGGATCTCCTAACTCAAATTGCACTCAATTATGATCCAGTCACAAGAAGTATTAGGGATATAAATGGGAAAACCCTCACTGAAATAAATAATGAGGAGTTCAAAAATGCTTTTGGGCTTAGTGAGTTTACCAATTTTCTAGAACCTATTAATTTCAAATCCCTAGCTCAAGTATACAGTGTGCAGAGGAACCACCTTAGAAATGGGCCTCTTAAAGAATTCTTTGTGAAGATAGTTGGGTTGACAGTTGTAGGACCCAACACTGAAGAGCCCTTCTCATTAAACTTGTTCACCCTTAGGGCTAAGGGATTATACTGGTCACTCTACCAAATTTTAGGAGAGGATGCTGATGAAAATATGCCCACTCATTACATGTTAATGATTGCTCAAATCTTGAATCCTTCTCTTGCAGTGACTTTTGATTATGCTTCCTTTATCATTGATGCTATCCATGAAGGATTGATAGGAATAAAGAATGGGAAGGTTGATAGGCCTTTTGGATGGTATTCCCTCCTTATGCATTTATTTTTATTCAAGGGTGGTGATTATTTTGCAAGTGGAATGGATCTTGTAAAAAAGAAAGATGGGGAAAGATGCTAGTGCAGTTATGGAGTACAGTGTTGTCATGGGACAGAGAAGATGCAAGCTTCTTAAAGTTTGATAAGTATTTTTGCATCTAAGATTAGGACTCTCCTCTATTCAGAGAATCCAAGAGTCCCCAAGGTTCTTTTGGAATTTATTAGGCCAAAAGAGTTTGTAGAGAATATAAAAATTGTTCACAATTGGGGTGATATCTACTTATACCTTGTCTCCACAGTTTTCAGAGTATTTGGTTTCAAAGGCACTCCATTTTTGTTAACCTATCAGGTCCCTCTTAAAGTGGGAATTGTAGAGATCCTAAGGCAGATTGGTGGTTTGCAAGAGGCAGAGTTAACAGGCAGAGGTAAAGGGACCATTTTCCCTTTAGTTACCATAGCACACCAATTTGTGATAATTAAAGGAGGTTGGAAGTGTTTTGAAAATTTCCTCCAACCATATCATTTGTCAACTACAGTATCCCGGTGTGTTGACCTTGAAGACTTCTTTAATGGCATGTTTAGAAAGAGGGCAATATGCAGAGGTAGACCCCATCAATTCCAGTTTCCTGAAGACCTCATTAGGAATGAGTTTGACCTAGATGAGAAAGAGCTGAGGAAGGAAAAGTGGGTGGCCTACAAAAAGGCCTTAGACATTATACACCAATTTGATACTAGCTATGACCCACTGTCTAGCTTCCACCCCTTTGAGGAGAAGATAAAGTTCCTAATTCTTTGTTTTGAGGATGTGATGCAGACTTTGAAAGAAAAGAGGGAGGTTGTAATTAAAAACAACCTTGAGAAAGCAAGACTAGTTCTAAGTAGGTCTGCATCCACTAGAGCAATCCCTCCTAGTATCTACACGTTGCATAAGAAGTCCAATTATAGTGTGTTGATGCCTACAACAGGGGAGCCCTCTACTTCAAAGGGGAAGAGGAAGATACAAGATGTCATTGACATTCAAGATAGCCCAAAGAAACAAAGGGTGGGAAAAGAAATACAATCTGGTGAACCTTTGTACTCTCCATCTCAATCCCCTATTCATATAGGAGATGAACAGGCAGCAGCTGAGCAACTTTTACAGTTAGGTAGCCTTGGAGAGATAGCATATACGTATGATGAAGTGGAAGAGGGAATGCTAGAAGAGACCCCTACTACTGAAATGAACATCACTACTAATGAGTTCAAGGGCCAGGAGTGGGATCCTGAGATTAATTAGGCCAGTGAAGATTTCTTGGCAGACAATAACTATGTTACTTCAGGAGCATTCATGCAGTTTGTGTGGAAGCAAAACATTGACAAGTATAATGCAAGGTGTGAAAAGAGGAAAGGTTAGCAACCTCATAAAGATCTAGCTCTGGTGGAGGAGGAAATAAAGCAAGAAATGATTGATGAGTTTAAGACCATCACTCCCGAGCAAGGAAGAGATATGGTGGCACGGGCTGGAGTACTCATTCTCCTCGAGTGGGACATAGCAGATGCCTTGGTATTAGAGGCAGTAAGAAAAGAGACCAAACCTATGGAGGGGGTCACTTTCAGCAAAGACAATGCTGCACTGGTCATGTGGTCTCTTAAAAGAGATGAAAATAAGAGGAATAAGGAAACCTCAGGGTTGATTTACCTTGGAGGAATGATAGTAAAGAGAGTTCAGAGCACTAGGGTGGTGGAAGCTGCTAGCATTATGCTAGAAACTACAAAGTTTAGTGTTGTAGTGGCAGAAAGGGAGGCTAAGGAAAAGGTAGATCTCCAGGTTAAGCTGGAGACAGTTTTAAAAGCCTATAATAGCGCCAAGGAATAGGTAAGGATTAAAGACAACATCATTGCCAAGCTACAAAGCCAGTTGGTAGGACAGTACCATCAAGGTGAGTCTTCAACACTGATGATCTCCTCTTCTCCTGAAAGACCTGCACCTACTAGCCCCATCATTGAGCTCCCACCATCTCTAGCACCTTCTGGCTCTCAATTGGTTGAGATTACTCCTCAGGAGTTGGAGGATTTAAAACAAGCTCAGGCCCTGTATGCAAAGAAATACGAGGAAAGAGTAAGGGCTACAATTTTAAGTTTTGTTGACACCATAGGGGCCTCATTATTGTATAATAACATGAGAAAGATTCTAGATATGTGGAATGAGCTTAATGGAGATAAGGCCATTTGAATGCCTATTTTTGACAAGTGGAAGCCTAGAGAACAAGATTTGGAGCTCATTTGTGTATCCTATGATGATGTAGGGGTTGATCCTATTATCAAATCCACTTGTGATCCCATAAAGGATCTAGTAAAATTAGCAGAAGGAATAGATAATGCTGATAGGAAGATCAATTTATACAGGAAGGAGTACACTGATCAGGTTTTTGAATTGCTCCTAGGAGGTTTTGTCAACCCTAACCAATTGAAGGATAAACAAGTATGGCTTAAGGAATTAGAAGCCAAATTGTCAGCTAGAATAAAAGGAATTATTAGCTTAGAAGATGCTTCCTTCTTTGTTGTAACAATTGAGGAGATATAGAGAATCAAATCTCATTATGGTTTTCTCAATTCAGAGGTTAACAAAATGAGGAATTCCTAGAAAAGGTTAGCCAAGGCAAAAGAAAAAGTGATTAACTTCGTGTGGCCAGCTGATGATGGATACAATGAGTGGACAAGAAAATATGCCATAAAGGATTTAGAACCAGTAGAAGAGGTTGCAACTGGACAACAAGTAGAAGAAGCTGCAAAGGTTGAAAAGGACTTGTAACTGCTTTTGCAAAAGATTTTGTAACTTCTTCTTGAAATGTAATGATTGTAACAAACTCTCCTAGGAAAGTCTGAAGCTTTGTATGCATCCATATTGTTATAAATGGATACCAGGACTAGTAGAAAAATGATCACAAAGAATTGTAAGAAAACACTACAAAAATTTATCTGAGCTTTTCCAAGTTTTAATGGAGAATATTCGAAGGTTTCTTGTAATACTTTTTTGAAGAAAATATCAATATACAGACCATTGGTTTTGAGTTAAAACTTTGTTTTGTCTTCAAATGTGTTTGCAAGTGTTTACTATTTCATTCTAAATAATCCAAGGTTATTTCATTTGAATAGGGGTTGTAAGGCAACTTTCAGTAGATCTGTTTCTTAGCTTTTCTCTTTAGGAGGGGAATTAAATATGCAGGAATCACTTCTACCAGTAAATTCCTTGTGAGATATTTTGAATCTTGATGAGCATAGTTTAATTTGGTATGAATAAATTCTTATGTGTGTCAGGCATATATAAGGATCTACAGAAGCCGAACTAATGGGATATGTGTAGATATTTGATTGTAGGAGTATTGTTTGAGCTTAGATGACTCTGTGACCTTGGATAAGGCACTGGTATAGATCGAGGTTGTCTATTACATATTTTGTAGGTCAATACTGAATATGAGTACATTTTTCATTCCCTTGTTTCAATTAGTTTCAAGGTGATTAGATCCACTGGTTTTCTAGACTGGTTTGCTGTGGATTTATCTTTTAAAAGTGTGAATTATTTCACAAAGGTATACCCGCCTGGACTTTGAGTAGGTCCGAAGTGTAGAAGGTTAAATCAAACCTTGTCATATGTTGTCTTGGAAGTTTCCTTCTCTTTAATATCTCTTCTACATAGAGTTATCATATCATTATAAGGATGTTGAAGTGAATCAGATTTCGAAGACAACATGATCTGATGTTGAGTTGATGGCTAATCTAATTAATAAGTTTGTATAAGTGAAATGATTATCTAGATCTGATAAGGAAATCTGTTATGAAGAATTGGTTTAAGTGTTGAATGTTTTCAGATCTAAGATAAGTCTTTTTTGGTGTTGAAAGTTTCAGTTTTTGTTAATACTAATTTACACCCCCCCCCCCCGTCTCAGTATTAACCGGATCCTCATTTTATTAACACTTTCCAAATCTAAAGAGATCATTAGTAGCAAGAACCACATTAGCACCCACCACATCCCAAAAGTCCTGGAAAAAAGCAAGAGGGAAGCCATTCGGGCCCAGAGCTTTGAAGGGGCCCATAGAAAACACCACAATCCTA
Source organism: Cryptomeria japonica (assembly GCF_030272615.1). Taxonomy (NCBI): domain Eukaryota; kingdom Viridiplantae; phylum Streptophyta; class Pinopsida; order Cupressales; family Cupressaceae; genus Cryptomeria; species Cryptomeria japonica. The sequence goes on along the minus strand of NC_081405.1, from coordinate 342,100,675 downwards.
ACTTCATCCTCAAAAACTAAGGCCATGATAAGTTCATTATCATCCCTCTTGAGGGGGGATGGGAGGCAATGGAGGAGATTCTCATTGAGGACAGGATCTCCAACCTTGCAATCATCTCAGAATAGGGCATAGAAATAGTTAGTAGCCATGTTCCCCATTCTAACTTCATCTTCGATATCCTGATTGTGGTCATCATTTAAACAAGAAATGTGGTTCCTTCTCCTCTGGATATTGGCCAATCTATGAAAGAAGGCAGTATTTTTGTCTCCCTCTTTTAACCATCGAACCCTAGATTTCTATTTCCAGTAGAGTTCTTCACTAATAGAGTTTTCCTTCCATTTCCTCTGAAGGTCAACCTCTTCCATGTGGGTCACTTCTAGGGACTCCTCTTGATCAATTTGTTCCTGAATGACCTCCAAGTTGCTACTGATTTCCTTTTTCTGAATAAAAATATCCCCAAAGGTGTTTTTATTCCATCCACTAACATTTCTTCTAATTAAATCTAATTTATGGGCAACCCAAAACATGGTTGTGCCATGGATATCAGTCTCCCACCATCTTTTAATGTAGTCCTTGAACTCCGGGTGGGTATTCCACATGACTTCATACATAAAGGGGTATCTTTTTCCTTTTGAGTTGGTATAGTTGAAGAGGAGAAGAGGGTTATGATCAAAAACTGTTTTGGGGAGGGTAGAGAGTTTTAGAGAGGGACCAATACCCCAATTGCCCGAGATGAGAAATATATCCAATCTAATCTAAATAAGATCCTTCCCTTTTCTAAGATTGGACCAGGTGAATCTTTGACTAGTTAAGTCCACATCAAGTAACCCATTCCTACCTATGAAATCCACCAAGTTAGTCATGTTGTCAGAGTACTCCAGAAGTCCTCTCAATTTTTCAGATGGAAAAAGTGGGGCATTGAAGTCACCCGCAATGATCCAATGAGAATTGAGATTATTTTGGAGGAGAGATATAATGTCATTCCATAGAGTTAACATGCCTAATCTCAAATTGGGGGCGTAGACATTAATGAGGAACCAGGAGTCCAAGGTAGAAGAGAGTCTGGAGACAATAAAGTTGGCAGAAGTGGTAATCAAGCTACTAGATAACTTAGAGGGGTCCCACATAGTAACTAAACCACCAAAGGTTCCACTAGCATCACTAATAAAAAACTCATCACTAGGCCAGATTCTGCCTGCTATAAGGGAAAAAGGGGCACCAGTCATTTTAAACTCTTGAAGAAGAAGAACCTCAATTTTATTTTGAAAAATACAATTCTTAAGGGCATACTACTTTTGAGGGCTATTCAGGCCCCTCATATTCCATGAGAGAACCTTAATTTCTTACCTCTTATGGATGTCTCCAAGTTCCATTGTCTGTAATTGGCGACATCCCTTTCTACTTCCTTTTGTCTAGATAGTCTTTGTGATGGGCGACCCGTCTTTAGGTCAGCCCAAACATTAGTCTTCGTATTCCTAGTCTTGTGTCTCTATGTGATCCAACCATCATCAGTAGGGAGTTGGCACCCAGTAGAGGAAGCTTTGGGAGAGGAGAGACCCTTTCCCAAGGTAGGAGTAATCAGGCAAGAAGGGTTCTTCAAAAGAGACATTATAGGAGGGGACCCAATGGACCCAGGGGCTGGCATAGAAATGGGGCCATCAACAATCTCTCCATCCTCAAGAGGGGTTAGCTTCAAAGGGGAGGAGAAGGGAACTACCAAGTGATCAAGTTCAAAGTTCACCATTTTCAAAGCTAGCAACATCACCTCCGGTAAGGGGGTAGGGGCACCCACAGTAACTTTGGCAAGTGAGTAGAGGAGATTATTTATACTTTCTGTGAAGGGGTAGTCCTTGCCACTAGCCTCAACACCTTCCATGGAAGCAATATCCTTACAAGAGCCTTCCGCAACTACAAGCACTTTGAGCTTGAGGGGATTAGGGTCTTGAACTTTGCACTAAGAGATGATATGGCCCACCTTGTAGCATTTCTGACAAAACAGGGTGGCATTTTCATAGACCAAGGCTTGAGTCCAACTTCCCAACCTAGACTTGAGAGTAATGAAGTTAGAGAGATTCTTTCTCATCGTAGCCTTCACACAGAAGAGCGCATAGACCAATCTAGATTTGGTTCTAGTTATTTCGTCAACACCCACATAATGTCCAAAGGTATTACCAATCCATTTGAAAATGGCTTCATCTCAATATTCAAGAGGGAGCCCCAGAAGGCGGACCCAAACTAAAGCTATCTTTTGTAGGTCAGCCATTGGGTCAAAACCATCCTTCCATCTATAGAGAGATAAGCTGCATCTACCATAGGTCTAACAACCAGAGAGGACCATTGCGACATGTTCCTCACCAATAAATTTAAAGAGGAAGAGAGCCCCAAGCATTGCACCAACTGAGACACTACCTTTCAGTTTCCATTTGTCCAAAACCCATTTCCTGACCATGTCCACTATAGGTCGGAGAGAAATTTTCCCACCAGAGTGTTGCTCATGTTTAGCAGAATATGATCCAAAACTTTGTTAGGGAGCTCAATAGTCATGCCTTCCTCAGTTTGTAAGCTGATAGGGACAAGATTGGGGTCCACCTCCCCAGGATCTTTCCCCATCAGCACATGTTTCTAGCCCTTGACAAACATGTTGTCAACATAGGTCTCATAATATTTTAGCTCATCATGAGTGACAGATTCCTTGGGTTGAGGAATGGAATCCACTGGTTTGTCAAGAACCACCATAGTTTTAGGACAATCAGAAGTTGCATCCCTCGGGGGGAGAAAGTAAGTGGTATATCAATCGGGCTTGGAGTCACATCCACCGATAGGGCAGGCAAGGAAACGATAGAAGATGTTAGCACCGCAAAGGTCGGAAGGGGATTAGGGTCAGTTGGTGGGGGGGAGATCCCCACCAACAAGAGCCACCATATACAAGACAAGTTTAAAATTCAAAAGTTGCAGAGTGGGAGTTGCAAAGCCAAGTTAAAGAGAGGAAGATAAATTCCATCTAGATTGATTGTTTTATATTAATAAAGAAATGAGAACAAGGGCACTGACCCTTTACATAGAAAAACTATTAAAAATCATAGTGTAGAAACAACACTATAACAACAATTAATAGCAACCATTAGCAAAAAGGAACCAAGTCTTTAGAAATCATAAACAACAGCAAAAAGAAAAAAACCAAACTACAGGGGTGCCTTGCGCACCCCACTGGCATCCATGGCACTGTTCCATTCATTGGATAGGAACTTGTAGAGGTCCCTAGCCTCCTACTTGTCTTCCTCAGTGTCCGTAGAACGCTCCCTTAGTAGAGAGAGGGTGAGCACGGATTTGTGTAACACCTACACATGGAATTTGTTAAGGCCCACCATTTGGGCTTCTGAAGCCTCCATCTTGTTCTTGAGCCGGTTGACATCATCCTTGATAGTCTGCAAATCAAGCACAGGGCTAAGGTTTTCAATTCTCTACGTGATGTCCAACACATCCGTGCTCAACTTTTCCATTTGTTGAAGAGTAGGGACACCTTGGGGGTTCTCAACAACCATGTCATCCGTAGTCTCTTCAGTCTCTTTGGGCACACCACCGGCAAGGGAGTTATCACTATCATTATCCAGGCCCATCAAGGGGATAGATTGCATCACCTTTTCTTCCATTTTTAACTTCGGGTCCAAGTTACTAGAGTCCAGGGCTTTGTTATCAGAGATTTCCATGCCCATAAGACCCTTAGTGCCCGTGTTCATAGGAGTCGTATCCTTAACATTAATGGGGTCCCGGGTTTGCATTTCAGAGTTACCCGTGTTAGTAGTACCAATAGTGGTCCGAACCATGGGGTCCCTAGTCGTATTCACATCTACAACATCCCCATGAGGGGCCCCCATAGTGGTATTAGGGTCCTCTTCCTCCTTTTCCCTAATGGGGTCCTCCTCGGAGTCCAGATTCTTGATCACCAGGGTCTTGTTTTTTGCGGATTTTGGAAGCAAGTCTGGAGGATCTCCTTTTAACCTCAGAATCAGGGGAAGGATTTTCGTTCTCAGCATCCTTAGAGGAAGAATTGTCATAAAAGATAATGCATTTGTGTTTAGCGAGGATTTAGCCTTTGCTCTTGGGCAAGGAGCGGGAAGCACTGGCAGAGGCAGATAGAGTTAAACTGGGTGAGATTGTCGATAAGGAAATAGTTGAGGTGTAAGAAGGCAGTGACATGGTGGTCGTAGAAAAGCCCTCATGGGGATATTGGAAGAATCTAGGGAAAGCCATAGACAAGGCCACAAGCTACTGAGGAATAGGCATGGGGGGCTGAGAGAGAGAAAGGTTCTGGGGGGGGCAAAGGGCCTCTTGGAATTTATACAACCTATAAATGAGGCCCTAGTGGAGGAGGTAGGGAGGCTTATCCCCATGCTTGGAGTCCATTGTGTCTTTGACAGAACTCTCTATAGAGTGTAGTAAATAAAACGACAAACAAAGCAAATCATTATTGTGGAAGTGATTAATGAGGGGCAAATGATAGTAGTAGAATACCTTATGCTTGCCTTCGAGAGTCAAGTAATTTATGACCAGGAGGCAGATCATGTTCCATAGGTGTTTGAGCTTCTCCTAAGAAAACCCACCTTGCAGCTTGATGGGTTCTTCGTGATTATGGAAGAATCGTTTCAAACATTCATTGTTTGCAACATGGCTAGTATGCTTCCAGCAGCGGCCTTCAAGGGTCAGCTTTGTAGCTTGGGCAATAGTATCCTCAGAGACATAAAAGGCAATGCTGCCAATCGAGACATGCCTCCTAGACCAGCAGGAGGAAAAATCAGTCGAGCTACTCATCGAGGCCCTTCAGGCACTCCAAAAAGTCGGCAACCCCACCTTCAATATAGAAATTTCAGACTAGGGGGTCATTTTTAAAATCATCCGGATTATCCAGTTCATATCTAACTTTGTCGCCCCCCATATCCTCCGCCAACAGAGCTTCTTTAGTCATGAAAAAATTAACATAGAGAAAGTTGTAGAGACCCTTCAAGAAGCAAGACAAGAAGAGATAATGGGAAGTGTGCGAGCCTGATGTCAATAAATGAGAATTGAAGTTGGGCACATGGGAAAAAATGAAATCACTTTTAGATATGATTTCCTAGTTACGAGGCATTAAGAGCTAGCAAATACTGGTGGCAACCAACATGATACTAGTCCAATCGTACCTCATTGTGACTCTACAAGCGCAAAGGAATTGCCAACACAACAACACGTGCATCATCGCTAGCCTAGCCGAACAAGTCACCACCACATCAGAAGGGATTGAAGAGATATTCCCAATATTTGAATTATGAAACCAACACCTCCAGACTACCTCGAGGGAAGAGAGGAGGGTAAGGGAAGCACTTGGCAGTTGCTCAATCATTAGTAAAGATTTTGGATTTCTCTTCCTAAAGGAGGAAGTTAACATGGTCTGGGAGGGAATTGTGACTCCTCCAACATCTCAAACCTGAGAGGTTTAGGCCAATGGTTGTCATGGCGTTCACCACACTGTTGCCTTCCCTGAAGATATGCATAATTTTGAATGAGTCAAGCCCGGAGATGAGCCTCAGGGTGTCCTTGATGGTTCCCTCAATTGTCCAATTAAGCTTATTCTACTCTTTGAAATCATCAATGATGAGCTTGGAGTCACCCTCAATATCCATAATCCCGATTCCAATGATGAGGGCAATGCGGATTCCCCAGGCTAAGGCCATTGCTTCATCCTGATTAGAGGAATGCCCATTCAGGTTACCCGCATAAGCAACAACAAGGGCCCCCAAATGGGATCTAATAACCCCTCCACCAGCAACCAGGCCCCCCTGGCAGCCCCATCAAAATTGAGTTTAAAATTTGTAGCTAGGGGGAACCAAACCGTGCTTTGTCTTAGTAGTCTCTTAGAGAAATCAACAAGAGAGAACGAGGGGGTAAGGTTCCAGCATCTAGCAATTTCCTAGTCCCAGGTAGAGTGGGGCTTGGATGCCATCCAGGTTTTAGAAGCAAAGATATTCTCAAGAATCAATTTAAGGAATCGAGCAAACACAGTTTCCACAGAGGCCTATTTGTCTCTGAATATCCTGTCATTCCTTTCCTTCCAAATATTCCATCTCACGTGGGGGGGGATATGCTTCCACAGTTGTTGAATAAGGGGGTTGGAAGAGGGCCCCTGAAACTCTTGGGACAGATTTAACAAATTATCATTCATAATCAAACATATACTAAGCTTGTTGTAGACCATCCCCCATAGCTCCCGAGTGAAGGCATAGTGGAGGAAGAGATGAGTAGGATTTTCTTCATCATTTTTGCAGAGGATGCATCTGTTAGGGAATTGGAATCCTCACTTGACCAAGTTGTCTTGGGTCAAAAGTTTGTTGAGAAGAGAAATCCACTAGAAGAAATTAACCTTGGGGATGAGTTGGGGATTCTAGACCTCTTTCCAAATAGAGGAGTAAACAAGTTCTCTAAGTAAGCTAGTGTAAGCAGTTCTGATAGAGAAGTCTCCAGAGGGGTCCCACTTCCAAATAAATCTATCCTCCCTAGGAAATAGGGGGAGGAATATACCAACCAAAAGCTTCTGGAGCTCTCTAGCAGTAGGGAGGAGGAAGGGATGATCAATGCAACAGTCCTCCAAGGCCCTCCAAGTGCGGTTGTTGAAATAATCACTGACCCTTTCACCAAAGAAGCTTTTGGTGGCATCCTGGAGCCTTCTCAAGGAGGGGGATGAAGAAAGGGTTCTCTCTCCTAACCAACAATCTTCCCAGAAGAGAATTTTCCTACCATTTCCAATAAGCCACCTCAAGCCATGAGATAAAGGGTCCCTACAGCTCAAGATGTTATTCCAAATTTTGGAACCCTTGGGAAGGCCCTCCTCTTTTAGAATAGAGGAAAAGTCCCCATTACCCAGGTACTTGGCCCTAATGATCCTACTCTAATACAACATCAGGGCCCACCACATCCTAGAAATATTGGAAAAAAGTCGAGGGGAAACCATCAAGACCCAGGCCTTTGAAGGGACCCATAGAAAAAACAACGGACTTGACTTCCTCCTCAGAAACAAGGGCCAAAATAAGGTTGTTATCTTCCACCAAGAGGGGTGGTGGGAGGCAGTTGAGAAGATCCTCCCCAGCAAGGGCCCCCAAGTCACCATCTTCCCTAAATAAAGTGGCAAAATAGTTGGTAGTCAGTTTTCTCAAACTATCAACATCATTGACCACTTGATTGTTGTCATCCATGAGGGAGGAGATGTGGTTTCTTCGCCTGTGGATAATAGCATATCTGTGGAAGAAAGTCGTATTCTTATCACCCTCTTTGAGCCATTGAACCCTGGATTTATGTTTCCAGTAGAGTTCTTCTTTGTGGGAGTCTTCCTTCCATTTTCTACGGAGAGCAACCTCCTCCATATGGGTAGCTTCAAGGGAGTCACCTTGATCAATACGCTCTTGGATAATAGTCAATTTATTGTTGAGCTCCTTTTTTTGCTTGAAGATATCCCAGAAGGTGTCTTTGTTCCAACCCCAGACGTTTCTTTTGACCAAGTCGAGCTTCTGAGCAATCCTAAACATAGGTGTACCAGGTATGTTGGTGTTCCACCATCTTTTAATGCGGTCCTTGAACTTTGGATGAGAGTTCCACATAATTTCATATCAAAAAGGATGATTCTTCCTTGCAACATTTGTGGTATTCCAGAGGAGCAGGGGGTTGTGGTCAGAGACTGTTTTGGGGAGGGCAGTGAGCTTCAAGGAGGGACCAATTCCCCAATTATCTGAGATGAGAGGGAGCTTCTAGATTGATTGTTATATTGATTGTTTCATTCAATTAATTTGTTTGAATATCTCTATAGAGATTTATTTTTACTTTTTTAAGTTATGACTTCTCTAGGGCAAAAATTGTTATCACGACTGAACATAGAAACAATTAAATACATGTACAATATAATGTAAGAATATAATAAAATTAGATATTAAATAACATATTCAAAATATAAAGACGAAGACATCACTAGTAATTTTAAAGATTAAAATTAATTATAATATAAAAAGACCTCAATAATTCAAACCAATTATAACATAAAATAAAAATTGTTAAAATTATCTGTCAAATCATACAAGATTTAGAGAAATGAAAAAGCATCTGTGATGCCTTAACAAATGGAATCAGTTACAGCATAATATAAATGGTGTTTAAATTAAATACTTCCATGAATTTTAAAACATAAAGACAAAAAAATAAAAATAAAATAATAACTAAGTACAAAGTACGTAAGCAATACCTAGTCAGTCAGAAAGCGTGACAAAAACGATAATGCCGACATAAATAAATGATATTTATCAGAATGGACACTCTACTCTACTGCATTCAAATTCTTTAATACTGTATATTCGGCAAGTTGTCTGAAAGAATATAATTCAATAATAATAATAGTCCTTAGATTTATCGTCACGCCTTTAATTTCTCAAATAAGGACAATGACTCCATTGACTTGAATAGTATTAAAATTGAAACATTTTCTCAAATCCCTGCTTTGAACACTTAGCATACTTTTCAAATTGGCGAGTTCGATAAGCTTTTCACTCAAAGAAAAATACAATCTTCTAAGGGATTTAGAGGATGACACGTGGACATTTCCAAGGTGTCCTTACATCTCATACCAATGAGGAAAACCTAAAGAAAGGTAGAAGATGAATTCTTAGTGAACATATTAATTTATAGGGAAAAAAAATTCTAATATATGTGGGTGATGTCAAGTTATAGTAAACTAGTATTCTAACCTCTTGGTTGTATCTATTCGAAGCATGATCAATGGATTTGAGTATAAAGTTCGTTATAGACATTCTTTAGATCAAGGAATTATATTTTCTAAAACAAAGTAGAGGGGATCACCTTTACTTGGAGCATGATCAATAGATTTGAGTATAAAGTTCCTAATAGACATTTTTTAGATCTAGGAATTATATTTCCAAGAACGAGGTAGAGGGGATTGCCTTTATCTTATGGATCAAAGGCTTCTTTAGCTATAAGGTGTAGCTTATGTCCTTATCAATAACACAAATCATCATATAGATCACATTTGGCTTTAGAGAAATAAAGGGAATAATCTTATTGATGGTAGACACTTTCATAGACATTCCCTAAATGAAGGAATTATATTTCCTAGAACGGGGTAGAAAGGATCGCCTTTACCTTATGGATCTAAGGCTTCTCTAGCTATAAGGTGTAGCTTATGTCCTTGTCAATAACATAAATCATCATAGGGATCACATTTGGCCTAAGAGAAACAAAGAGTGTAATCTTATCGATGATAGACACTTTCAAGTTTTTATAACATGACATGACATCGGTATATCCATATATAACTATCTCTAATAGGGAGAAGGGAAATATGTTGATTGTAGCACCATCGTAAGCAAGAGTTCTTTTGATACAACTATCATAGATCCATGCTTATAGATATAAGGTAGGGCTTTCTTTTTTATCTATCTCAACCTCTATAGGAATTTATTTAATATTGAAGAAGAAAATAAAGTTGTATAGTTTAGCACTTGGTAGACTAAGGTTAAGGTTGAATTGGTTGATTTAATCCTCCACATAATGGAGTTGTGCACTTCAAATATTTTGAACCAATGGTTCCTTAGAGGGTTTCAAGATGCAATAGGGATTTTCTTAAAAGGTTAATAAATCATATTTTCATGAACTTCTTCCTATGATCTTCCACTAGGTCATAAGGACTAATAGGGCTTGGCGTAGATCAATAGTGATGAAAAATTACCTATGATAGTCCACTTCTAGAGTTGCATGAAGTTATTCGGACTCGTCATTTAAAACCATTTTGTAAACACAATGTATCTCTGTATCTCCCTTTATAACCAATTGAGGAGTGTAAGATTCTTCTATGTGGGAGGTTATCATCAATTTTAATACAAAGGGATTAGAGGAACCCAGTTGACTCAAAGTATTATTGAATTGATGTGGCAAGAAGGGATCTTGGTAAATTCACATATTATAGTTTTGAGGGGAAGGCCCTATTAGTTGTGGTACATGATGTCCTATAAGTGGAGAAACGTGTCCACAAATAGACAATGTTTTGTTTCAAGAAATTTACAAAAATTCTAGTTGTATTCCTAACATGTCTCTATATCATGCTTCCTTGTCTATAGAAGAAGAAAATGTATCAAGATAAAAATCCCAAGGTCTTTGATACAAGTCAATATCTATTTTCATTGAACAAGTAGTTGTTTTATTTCTTATTATCTCTTTGGTTGTAATTGTCTAGGGTTAATTAATAATGTTGATGTCCTAGCTCCTTGTGTTTAAATAGTTGTTGCATTCATCATTACTATTATAGTTTCAAATTTTAGTTTGATTCTTATACAAGGGAATTATTTTTTACCCTATCTATTATTGCGCTTTTGCTATTTTTAGTATTTTGAATGCAAGGATTACATTATCATTATTGTTGTTGTTCATATTTCTACTATTATTCAAGATTTGTGTTACGAACCTTCCATTAGAGTTGTATGTTTTCCTTCTACTTCCAATGACATCTTGGTCAATTCCTAGAGTACTTTCAAGAGCTTCCTCACAATATTTATAAGACATATTTTGGATGTCTCCTCATGTGTCCTTATTTAGGCCATGCAAGAAGAGAGAAAAGGATCCCCTATGGTCCATCTGTGGTGCATTTCTCAAAGAGTAGAGAACCTGTCGACACCTTTTTATGGAATGGACCATTGATACATTTGGATCTTGTTTAACACTAGGAAATTCTTATTTCTAGTTTTTACAAACTTATTTATGTTGAATGTGCTCACAAACTAACTTATGAGTTAGCAAAAGGAATGGATTAATTCTTTAAGGATTCAATAGTACTAATCTATCATTATCTCCTTAAGAGTATTTACAAAGATTCTAGTAATAACATCATTCCAAGGGATGAATTCTCAAATAATCATAGTATGAGCCTTAATGTGTGAGTTTATGTCTCATTCTCCCTTATATTTATGAAGTACTAATAGAGATCATAGTATCATTAAAATTGAATAAGGTGGTCCAAGCTCTTTTAGGTGTGCTCAATATAGTTCCAAAGGATCATGGGTAGATGGGGGATTCCCTTAAAAAATGAATCCTATAAAGTTTAATCCTAATGATAATGTTTCATTTAGAAGGATTTATTTGATTGATGTAGTCTAAAAATGTCAACTCTATCAACCCATAAGTATCAACTAGTGGAGGTATGTAGTTCTATGTTTGAGTTGTGGGTATCCCATTAGGTTGGTATGTATTTATTGGGTTGTAAGTAAGATATGGAGGAGACACAAAGATATTTTTTCTCTCATTTCATAAATATAAATTAATATATAAGCAACTAGGTTACCCCCTTGTTGGGTTCCTCCTGGGTGGTGATAAAAGAGTTAGGGTGGAGTCACCACCTTAGAGATCTTGGTCTTGCACTAGCTTGTATCAAGTTATAATTGAATACTTAGTACCTCTAACCTCAAGCATCCTAATTCATTAAACTAAGGTGGTGATAAGATATTTGGTGTTTACTTCATCTGCTTGATCAAGGTTTAAGAAATCAAATCCTCAAGGCGGATGCTTTGAGCTATGGTGATATGACTTTTTCAAAGAGTGAGCATCCCTAGATGTGACACCATATATTTGTCCTCTAGACAAATGTAAGGATTCTTGATAATTTTGGTAGGTCATTTATAAGGCATATCTAGTAACTTAGGAATCTACTTGATCCTTTTTAAGGTAGTTCATCTCATTGTCAATTTGAGTGGCCATGTCTATGTACCTTGCAAGGCTAGGGTCTTTCCCATGAATTTAAAATTGAAAAATAATCCAATAGGATCTTGATGCGGGAACATCCCTAGTATATGAGAAATCTTGCATTGACCAAAAATATTTGCTTATAGTTTTGTTCTTGTTGGAGTTTTTGTGTTACTTTCAACATTTTCTAGTAGTTGTTTCTTTTTCTTTGTGGATCATATTTTCAGCTTCTAGGCTTGTTCTTGTTTATCATTCTATATTTCCAGTTTATTTGGATTATTTTCATGCAATTTATTCCTTTCGGAGTGTTTGTTTCTTGGTTCCAGAGTTGTTTTGAGCTTACAGTTTATGTTCGAGATTTCTTCTTATGCAAAGCGATTCCTTGGATTGTAGAACAATTTGGCAACACACACAATGTTCTTAGTCCCTTGGCTAACCCTCCTTTGTGATCCACACTTCATGTTTGTTCTTGGTAAATGAGATCTTCACGTTTTGAGGTTGGCCTATTTTACACGTTTCATTTTTCTTCCTTGGTAGATGTAATATTTTGTGGTCGACCCGGATATGTTCTAGGTGGTATATATATTGTTGTATGTGGTCCTTTGAGATATAGTGGAGTAGTATGATGATCTCATAAATTGCAATTCAGATACTTCTTGTAGCTCTGGATGAATTATATTATGGGATATAGTTTGAACTAGGCATGTTAGCCTGTATGTAACCCGAATATTACCGGATGCTCTATGATGAATATATGATGATGCAGATATCTAATTTTCTATTTTCTTTGTTCTGTGTTATTGCTTCTATTGTGCTACTCTCATTGCATGATCTGGACTTTTCTCTTTGAAGATCCTTTGAGTCATGGTTGTGTCAGATGGTATCAAAGCTAGTTGCGAACCTTGAGGCATTCCTTTGGGTGAACAGATGGTTGATTTGAGGCATGTTGCTTGTGTATTCATTAGATCACTGACAGAGAGGAAATTGAAACCTTGTGGTCAGATCGTCGAGTTGAGGCAGTTGCACTAGAGCAAGGGAGGAGATGTTGTCGAGAAGGATGAATCCTAGGAGGGTAGAGTGGATGATGGAGGATTTCAAGAATGAGATGAGGAATGAGATCCAAAATGCATTGGCTAGTTTGATAAGGAATATAGAATCAGAGGATGAATATGAAGAAGAAGGAGAAGAGCTTGAGGATGAAGAAGTAGAAGGACTAAGAAATGAGGGTGAAGAAATATTTCCTAGAGTGGTGGTGTAAGTGGGTAAAGTTAATAAAGTTGAGGTTTCTAACTTTTTGGGTTCATTGAATCTAGAAGATCTGATAGACTAGATCAGAGAGTTGGAGGACTACTTAAAGTTTGAAGATGTTAAGAACCCACAGAGAGTCCAATTAGCACAAACTAGGTTGGAATGGAATTCTTCTTTATGGTGGAAAGAGATGCAGAGAGGTAGAGTTGAGAATGGTGAGATGAAAATCACCTGGTGGAGGAAGACGATCATGAGATTGAAGTCTAAATTCATTCTGGGAGACTATGAGTTGGATCTATTCAAAAGGTTGTAGAACTTGAAGCAGAAGGACATGAGTGTGAAGGGGTACACTAAATAATTCTACAAGGTGATGATTAGATTTGGTCATCGAGAGATGGTTAGGGAGAAGGTGGCTAGATATATAAATGAACTTTGATTTAACATCTAGGATGAGATGAGTATGCTAAATATTTCTATTGTTGAGGCGGCTTATCAATATGCTTTGAAGGCTGAAGATAAAATGAAAAGGAGACAATAGAATAACCCTAGAGAGAAGGAGAGGTATAAGGGTCAGGTGAATGGCAGTATAGAGAAGAAGAATGTTGGAGAAGAACCAAAATATAAATGGAATAAAGAACTAAATCAGAAGACACAAAGAAAAGGTAGTGGCAGTAACAGTAGAGAATTTTTAGGTAGATATTTTAAGTGTGGAGAAACCAGACATAGATCTTTTGAGTGTAAGCAAGGAATGGCAAGGAATTGCATGGAAAATGAGGATCATGAAGCTAGAGTTACCAGAGAGAATGTGTTATAACCGAAGCAGGGAGACCTCCTTTTGTTTAGAAGAGTCTTGATGGAGCAGAATAGTGAAGATACCAGACCTACTCAAAGGAAGAATCTTTTCTGGACTATTTGCAAATCAGGTGGTAAGTGTTGTAAGGTTATTGTGGATACTGGAAGTAGTGATAATTTGGTATCAGAGGAGATGATAGTGAAGATTCATTTGAAGAGGATTGAGCATCCTAGCCCTTATAAGGTGAGTTGGTTGCAAGATGAGCATAAGGTGGAAGTGAGAGAGAAATACTTGGTTAATTTTAATATTGGACCTTTCAAGGATGAAGTCTTGTGTGATATTTTGCCTAAGGGTGCTTGTCATGTTTTCTTGGGTAGACCTTGGCAATTTAATAGGGGAGTTATTTATGATTGTAGAAGAAACTTGATCACTATTGAGAAGGATGGGAAAAAGTTTACTTTGGCTTCTTTGAAGGACAAGGAGAAGGCAACGAATAATTTGAGTCTTGTGAAGAATTGCAGTGTTGAGAAGCAGACTACAGAGGATACATAGGATGGTGGCATGGATTTGCAGAAGGATCTAGTAAATAGGTCTGATAGAAAGGTGGTACCGAATGGAAGAAAGGTTAAGATGATGGTGGAAGACTAGATGCAATCTTGTGGCAAAAATAAATCAAAGTTGAAGAAGAAAGAGAGCAACAGTCAGAGACACTGTGTAGGTATGGAGAAAGTAAAGGGAGATAAAGAAAAACAGAAGCTAGAAAATCTGGCTCTGATTTTGGAAGAGGTTAGGAATAAGTTTGCAAACAAAGAAGACATTTGGATAAAAAATGAGCATGGGATCTATATCCCACATCCTTTTCGATGTTCACAAGTTGCCTCTCATGGAACATATTTTTCAACCTGGGGTGTGCGGTGTAGGAGCATCCTCGATCTCTGAGCAATCTTGTATCAACCAAAAATATTTGCTTTTAGTTTTGTTCTTGTTGCAGTTTTTGTGTTACTTTCAACATTTTATGGTAGTTGTTTCTTTTCCAATGTGGATCATATTTTTGACTTCAAGGCTTGTTCTTGTTCATCATTCCAGATTTCCAATTCATTTGGATTATTTTTTGGCAATTTATTCCTTCCAGAGTGTTTATTTCTTGGTTCTAGAGCAGTTTTGAGCTTATGGTCTATGTTAGAGATTTCTTCTTGTGTGGAGTGATTCCTTGGATTGTGGAACAATTTGGCATCACACACGATGTTCTTAGTCCCTTGGTCAATCCTCCTTTGTGGTCCGCACTTAATGTTTGTTCTTGGTAGATGAGATCTTCACATTTTGGGGCTGACCTATTTTACATGTTTCATTTTCCTTCCTTGGTAAATGTAATCTTTTGTGGCCAATCTGGATGTGTTCAGGATGGTATATATATTGTTGTATGTGATCCTTTGAGATATGTCGAAGTAGTATAATGATCTAGATTCATGAATGACAATTCAGATACTTCTTGGAGGTCCAGACAAATTATATTTGGGATGTAGTCTGAACTAGGCATGTTAGCCTGTATGTAGCCCAGATATTACTGGATGTTCTATGATGAATACATGATGATGAGGATATCTGATTTTCCATTTTTTATGCTATGTGTTTTTGCTTTCGTTGTGTTACTCTTGTTGCATGATCTGGACTTTTCTCTTTGAGGATCCTCCAGGTCATGGTTGTGTTAGATCTCCAATATAAAGGTTGATTCAATTGAGGTTGTTGAAGATAGTGTAGTTTCGATTTAACTTTTTATTGTGTCCATGTGCTTGATTTATACAATCAAAATTAATTTCATAAAATTGTTCCTATCTAAAATGGATTCTAAGTGATCAAGAGGGATGTAATGTTTTTAAAGGTAGGTATGAGAAGTTCATTCAAAGGAGATTTCCTATAGTTCTCATCAAGCTTAATGTGCTTTTAGAATCGAATATGATTTAGGTACATTCAATACCATAGAATAAATGGTTAATGGTAGAAAAAGTGCAAGAGAGATGATCTTTAATAAGGGAAAATGTGAGTTGAATTATCCTTAAAGGGTTTTACTTTTCACATGCGTTTCACCAATATATGTGTTCACAAAATCCAACTAACCAATACTATGTGTAATTCAAAAGTGTGGAGACACAAACATTGCACACATATGGCTCTACTTATGGCAAAATCTCTCTTGGCCATGTGGAAAGAGAAGCTACAGTATGGGAGTGTTTGGATGGCCACACTCTTTTCATGTTAGAAGAGTCCTACATATGGAAATTGTTGAGAAATAAATAGGCTCTAATACCAATGGTTGTGAAATTCAATCTCTATCCAATAAACCAATCAAAGGACGTGATACAAGGATTTGGACACTACAACATGAAAATATAAAACCTACATGTAAATAAAAAAGTAAGTTTCCTTCATGTGGAAATACCATGCTTAGATCCATGTTCTTTATGATGCTTAAAACAAGCCTTTGTATCATGCTTATTAACACTACCTTATGTGAAATTATAACAATAATAAATCATGCATAACATCAACAATAAGATAGTAGAAATGGGGAATGAATCAACAACATGAGCATCACATAACAAAAGATTTGTGAGGAAACTCTTGCAAAAAAATCTTCCACCAAGAAGAGAGACCAAATATGCATTATAACAAAAAATGTGATTACAATGCATTCACTTGCATTCTCCTATTTACCTCCAACATGGTAGAACCTATGAACAACCTCCTTATGCCTCCCACATGTCCTTGTTCCTATAAAGTAACTCTACATCCAACTATTCCTCCTCTTTCTACATCTAAAGAGCTATTTATATAGAATGAAAAGAGATCCAAGGCCACCAAACAAGGAATCCAAATAAGGCTTTGCATTCCAAGCATACCTAACCCTTGGATTGCCTCCACAAAATTCAAAAGGACACTGACTTTGGCTCCAATAATTTTGTTCGTCTTGGGAACCCAAAAATGGAAGATAAACATTACATTAAATGCAATAAATGGTGAAATACCAAGAGACACCAGTTGCCTCTTCCAAGTACCCACTTAGAGAATTTTAATCCTACGAGGATCCAGTTATTACTAAGAGGGGTGGTGAATCAGTAATAAGACCAATTGAAACTTTAAACCCAAAATCAAACTTATATCAGATCTGAAACCATTTAACAAATATCTCAACTTCTTTAATTAGATATAACAACCTCTTTATCCAATTTTCTTAACACATTAATCAAATCATTTACCACTTAAGCAATCATATAGATTTGATCATTTACCAAATTATTTATCAGATCAATCACTTTCTCTAATAGCTCTTATCAGTATTGGTAACCTCTGATAAACCTCTGATAAAACATCATGACCAATGTCTAAGAAATAATGCATGAAATTAAACATAAACAAGAACATCAAATGAAAAATATTTCACACATGAACACCATAACTTTTTGACATGGAAACCCAAATAGGGAAAAACCACAGTGGGAGTTGGCACCCACAAATGTTTGTGCTCTTTTGAAGTACGCCCTATTAGGAGCTTAGCCCTATTAGGAGCTTACAATATGCCCTGTTAGGAGCAGACCCTATTAGGAGTCACCCGGTTAAGGGATTTGCCTAGCCGCCTGGTTAATGGCTTGATGATCTATTAGGATCAACCTTGTGAGAGGATTTAACACTCTCTTGAGAGCTTCCTTGTTAGAGGACTTAAATGTTTAAGGCATATTAGGACCCACCCGGTTAAGGGATTCAACCTGTTGCAACTGTTAGGGAACAACAATAAGAAAATGATTTGTTACTTGCACTTCTTTGCTTGCTTGATCAGATCCAGTTATGTACAACACACTGCAACTCTAAGGTAGGTCTCACACTTCACTTGGAATTCTTAACACATTCTCTAAGACCACCGACATCGTAAACATCAATTGTTCCATCCTAAATAGCCATATCAACTAGGTCGGCCACTAAACCCTAATTACATCATCGTGAATTTACAATTTAAATCATAAGAGATCATCAAAAATCAGTATACACATCATTACAATAAATTACAATGCATTATCAAGCGTTGGTTGATCGTAACTGATCACGAAAATCCGATCTGTACCAAAGTCAAAAACTTAAAACACTCCACTAAGCGTTTCACTGATTCCCAAGAGATTCTTCCTTGAATCGTGCCAAAAAAATAATCAAATATTTTCACGTGGGTTGTGTCATGTTACCAAGTTCATGTAGACTCATCGTCATAATAGAAATCATTACCGGTTTGATGATTTCTTCACCGGTCTTAAACCCTACTAAAACCTTAGTAAAACTTCATCATAAATTTGAAACACGCCTTCCAGTAATCTTCAAAAGTTTTGGTTCTGGTTAGATACACCTCTCCATGATACAAGTTCACCATCCAAACCACAAATCACCAATCATCATCAATCATCCAATTCAATCAAAACATCTCTACTTTACCGGTTAAAGTCCTATTTCACAAACTTCAATTCTCTACCAGTAAACCCTATCTTCCGGTAAACCATATCACTTAAATGACAAAAAAAAACATCAGGAACATCATTTGACATCAGTTTCCATCAATGACAACACAAATAACTAATAGTATCATCTAATCACAAAATCTCAATCTCTTCATCAGAAATTAACTTATATCCTCTACCGGTGTAGTCATTAGTCTTCAACTGCATCACCTTATCTGCATCAGTTATGCCAAATGCCAAAAATCTCCCCCTTTGGCATTGATGGCAACACCAATCAGATATGCAATCAGAGTAACATCATCATCTGCAACTTGCTTGTTGGTATCACATCATATGTCAGTTCTCCTCCTTTTGTCATCTCCCCCTTAACCAATGCTTCTCTCAATCTAATCTTATGATCTTGAACTTCTCTCTTATCTTTTCTTTTCTTCTCCCATATTTGATATCTAATTTCTTTTATTTTCTTCTCCCCCTTTGACAACAATGCCAAAGGTGTAAATGCATTACTTGTCTTCAATTCTATTGCTTCCTCTTCCATCATCTCTGCTAATCAAATCAGAAAAATTATAACAGAGCATTAAATTAGAACTTTACATTAGACTTTTTGCCCCAAAGGAGTAGCCTATACCTTCATTAACCCTTAGTGAAATCTATTCATGAAAACCACAGGATTGATGCATCTCCCACATTCTAGTTCTTCCGATGTAGGGGTCTAACCCCTAGTTTACCTCTAAGAAACTCAAAGGTAACCTTTGGTAAGGGCTTAGTAAATATATCAACTAATTGATCTTTACTCTTCACATATTTCATCTTCACGTCTTTTTATTGAACTCTTTCCCTTAGGAAATGATACTTCAATTCAATGTGCTTGGTTTTGGAATGAGGTACAGGATTCTTAGAAATATTTATTGCACTTGTAATATCACAATAGATAGTCACCGGTTCAGACATATCTATCTTGAATCCTTCTAGCACATGTCTCATCCATATTTACTCCGTGCAATTCATGGATGCAACTACATACTCTGCTTCAGCTATAGATTGAGAAACACAAGTTTGTTTCTTTCTCATCCATGCCACTAATCTTCCACCAAGTAGAAAAGCTCCACCGATTGTTCTTTTTTGATCATCCATGTTACCTGCCAAATAAGCATCAGTAAAGACATCCAAAGTAAAATCTCCTTTATTGGGATACCATAAACCATAGTCTATTGCGCCTTTGAGATGCTGAAAAATTCTCTTCACAACCACCATGTGACTCTCTTAAGGCTCTTTTTGAAATCTAGCTACTAATCCAACATCATGAGCAATGTTTGGTCTGCTATGAACAACATAATGTAGCTTTTCAATCATAGATCTATACTCTTTTTCACTAATAGCAAGGGAATCATCTTCCTTGGACAACTTGCAGCTTGTCACCATCGGTGTTCCTACCGGTTTGCAGTCTTCCATGCCTAAAGTCTTCAACACCTCTTTGATATACTTGGTCTGATAAATAAAAATACCACCATCCAATTGTTGGACTTGTAAGACAATAAGGAACTTTATTTCACCGATTAAAGACATTTCAAATTCCTTTTTCATTATATCAACAAAGTCCATACACATATCATCATTTCCACCAAAAATTATGTCATCTACAAACACTTCTGCTATCAACATCTTGTCTCCATCAGTCTTCAAATAAATGTTGCTATTTTTCGTCGGTACGTTGCAATCCAATTTTGATCAAATGTGCATGTAATCTCTCATACCATGCTCTCGATGCCTGCTTTAGACCATATAGTGCTTTATGCAATTTACAAACCATGTTTTATCATCAGTCAAGGAAAATCCATTTGGTTGTTCAATGTATACTTCTTCTTCTAGAATCCCATTTAGAAAGGCTGATTTGACATCCATTTGATAAACTTAAAATCCCTTATATCCAGCAAATGCCAACAACATCTTGACTCCTTCTAATCTAGCAGCAGGTGCAAATGTTTCACTATAATCCTCACCTTCTTCTTGAGCATACCCTTTGCAAACTAACCTTGCCTTGTTTCTTACAATTCTTCCTTCTTCATCCAATTTATTCCTAAAGACCCATTTTGTTCCAATTACATTCTTATCCTTCAGTTTAGGAACAAGTGACCATGTCTGATTCTTCTCAATTTGATCTAATTCTTCATTCGTTTCATTCACCCAATTTTCATCCTTTAGTGCTTCCTTATCTGTCTTGGGTTCTATTGTAGAAATAAAATATGAGTTCTCTTGAATCTTTCTCCTATTTTACACACCTACATTCCTATCACCAATTATCTTCTCGTGTGAATAGTTTAGTCTGACATATCTAGGTATTTCCTGTGCCAATTATGTATCTTCATCCTCAATGTCATCTCTTATCGGTTGAGCATATAATTCTGCATTTGCTGGTTCTTCATTATTCTTTGCCTTCGATTCAATGATCACAAAATTTTTCTCATTATCATCATTTTTTAGTTTCTGATATGCTTGTACCTTCAGACTTATCAAACAGATCATCAACTTTTACATTAGCACTTTCAACAATTTTCTTAGTTCTCTTATTGTAACATTTATATGCATTACTCTTAGAAGAGTAACCAAGAAAAATTCCTTCATCAGATTTTGCATCAAATTTCTCAGTGTAGTTATCTCTCTTAATAAAACATTGACTTCCAAAAAATTTAAAATAACTTACACAAGGTGTTTTTCCATAACATATCTCATAGGGTGTCTTATTGTTACCTCTCTTTACCAGTACCCAGTTTAAAGTGTATATAGCAGTACTGACCACTTCTCTCCAAAATTTTTTGGATACATCACCCTGTAATAACATGGTTCTTGCAACTTCAACTATTATTTTGTTCATCCTTTCTGCTATGTCATTCTGTTGTGGTGTCCTTAGAGTATACATCTATCTCTTTATACCTTGTTCATCACAATACTTAACAAATTCATTAGATGTGAATTCACCTCCTCGATCTGATCTTAAACACTTCAAGTTCATACCAGCTTCCTTCTCAACCAGAGCTTTAAATCATTTAAATTTACTAAATGATTCTTATTTTTCTCTAAAAAATGTCACCCACATCATTTTAGAATAGTCATCGGTAAAAATCATGAAATACATATCACTGTTCTTTGTTCTCATAGGGCCTTAGAGATTATTATGTACCAAATCTAAAATATTCTCAGAAATACAATTCTTGCTCTTGAAATAAGTAGAGGTCATCTTACCGATTTGACAATCTTTGCATATCACACTATCCGGTTTGACAAGTTGGGGTAATCCTCTTACAACACTTGACTTGCTTATCTTAACCAAATGATCAAAATTAACATGAAAACATATTTTATGCCACAACCAACTATTTTCCATTCTTGCAACCAGACAATTATTAATATTACTATTCAAATAGAATAAGTTACCTCTAGTTTTCTTCCCAGTAGCAATCAGTTCACCATTACCTCAAATAATTCTGCAGACTCCACTTTTAAACTCAAGAAAATAACCTTTATCATTGAGATGACCAACAATTAAAAGATTATGCTTCAGACCATCTACCCAAAACACATCATCAACATTACTCTTCCCGTTTAGAGAGATTGAACCTTTAGCTTTCATCATGCAAGGAGAGTTATTTCCAAATATAACAACACTTCCATCAAATTCATTAAGGGTTATGAACTTACTTTTATCTCTGGTCATGTGGTGTGAGAAACCACGGTCTATAATCCATTCATCACTATTCTCCATATGAGATACTAGTGCCTTTTCATCTGACAATTCCTCCTTCATGGCTACAAACACAATTTCTTCATTGACATCTTCATCTTCAAACTCCTCACCGGTCACACCTTCATCTACTGCAACATAATAATGTTCCTTTCCCTTTCCTTTTAATCTTCTAAAATTCTCTTTCTTATCATTGTTAGGGCAGTTAGTAGCAATATGACCAATTTTACTACAAGAGAAACATTTCAAAGGTAGCTTTCCTTTATACTTACTAATGCCTCTTGGAAATCTTTTTGCTAGCAATGCCTCAAGTTCCATCACTTGAACTTCATTGTCTTCATTTCCTCGGTTACTTCAATGACTTGTCCTGCACTCATGATTTTGACATATATCTTTTCTTTTTCTAGCAGATGAACCGGTAACAAAAGCTTTAAAGGTAGATTTAGTAGATTTTGTCACACTATTGTCAAAACCATTTAACTCAAAAGTTGTAAGCTTACCAATCAATGAATCAACAATTACCTTATCCTTTGAAATAGATCTAATTTCTTGGATTGTCGATACTCTTATAGCATACTGAGGCTGAAGAGTTCTAAGCATTTTACTTACTATTGCATCATCTTCTATTTTACCTCTAGCAATATTTATGCCGCCAACAACTTCTTTGATTCTCTGACCATACTGAGCAATATTTTCTCCTTCAAGCATTCTCATGTCATCAAAATTTCCTCTCAAGATTTCCTCCTTGGCTCTTTGAAAATGCTCATCTCCTCCATAGATTGTCTCTAACTTTTCCCAAACCTCACGTGCAATTTCCAATTCTTGAATATCAATATATTCTGAATTAGATAAAGTACTTACATTAGCTTCTAGGGCTTGCATGTTATCTTGCTTCTCTTTGAGTTCATACAATGTCAAGGGAGTAGTAGTAGGAGCAACATATGTTGTTTCAACTTGCTTCCAATATTGTGCACCAAGACCTTTGATGTAGATCTTCATTCTGTCTTCCTAGATCTTGTAGCTATCCTTGTTCAACTCAGGGCCCTCTTTCTTCATCATCTTGACTTCCTCAAAATATTTTCCTAAAGCAGTTAGGATTTCTACACACATAGGACCAAAGCTCTGATACCAATTGTTAATCCTATGAAGATCCAATTATTACTGAGAGAGGGGTGGGGGGGGTGAATCAGTAATAAGACCAATTGAAAATTTAAACCCAAAATCAAACATATATCAGATTTGAAACCATTTAACAAATATCTCGTCTTCTTTAATCAGATCTAACAACCTCTTTATTAGATTTGCTTAACACATTAATCAAATCATTTACCACTTAAGAAATCATATATATTTGATCATTTACCAGCTTATCTTATCAAATCAATCACTTTCTCTAACAACTCTTATCAATACCAGTAACCTCTAATAAAACATCATAACTGGTGTCTCATAAATAATGCATGAAATGAAACATAAACAAGAACATCACATCAAAAACATTCTACACACGAACAACATAAGTTTTTGATGTGAAAACCCAAATAGGGAAAAACCACGATGGGAGTTGGCACCCACAAATATTTGTACTCTTTTGAAGTATGCCCTGTTAGGAGCTTACAATATGCCTTGTTAGGAGAAGACCCTTTTAGGAGTCACTCGGTTAAGGGATTTGCCTAGCAGCCCGATTAGGAGCTTGATGATCTATTAGGATCAACCTTGTGAGAGGATTTAACACTCTTTTGAGAGTTCTCCTGTTAGGGGACTTAAAATGTTTAAGGCATGTTAGGACCTACCAAGCTAAGGGATTTAACTTGCTACAACTATTAGGGAACAACGGTAAGAAAATGATATGTTCCTTGTGTCGTGTATTTATGAAGTGTGTACATGTTATACCTATAGCTGCAACACAAAACACTCAATAAATCATTATAAGAAATGTTTAGAAAATTAATCAACGAAAGATAAAACCATAGCTAATCGATCTATTGCCTCCTAGTAAATGCGAGTATGAATTTTGCTCTCTGATCTGGTTACGCAAATTCCAGTGACTTGACTACACTTAGATGGAGGGTTTAAATGATGAATATGCATGATCAAGCAATGATAGCATGATTAAGCTACATGATTATTCTAGAAAATAAGCTAGAACGAAGGTGCAATTAAGCTAAAATTGAACATGATAACAATGCTAAGAATGATTTGGCTATATGCCTATAGTAACAATGCTTGCATGCGAATGAGATGGGATCCTTTGTGCTCCAAAATGAGGTCTATTATAGGATTTCCAAGGCTAGGGGTGAGGTGGCAGGAATCAATGTTCAAGATTAATTTGAAGATATCAATGGTTAAATTGGAGGAGGTTGGCAAAGGGGTTGAATTAAAGGGAACATTTGTCATCTCTATGGTGACAAGTGTCAATAGGCTTCTAGAAGAGGTTGGATGAAAGGGAACACTTAGTGACAAGTGTCACAAAGCTTTGCTCATGAGAGGGTAAAGTGTTCAAGGAAAGGGGACATGTGATTAGATGGAATGGGTTAGGTTTAGAAGTGGTTAGGTTAGGTGGTTAAAAGTTAGGAGAATTTGAATTTAGAAATTCAATTAATAGGAAAAAGGCTAATTAATTTCAACAACTCATAATTTGATTTGTTTTAATTAATCAAACGATTAGAAGAAATGATTTTAATGGGGAAGAATTAATTAATCAAAGGGGATTATTGAAATGAACCTATTAAATAAATCCTTAGATTTATTAATAAGTAGATGAAAAGGAAGGATTTAATCAAATTGTTGATGAATTCAATTAAATTGGGGAGGGAGATTAATTAAATAATTGCTTATTCAATTAATTATCTTCAGACCATTTTTAGGTGTATACATTTTTGCCCCTCTTTGAAGCGAGGTGTGATGACGCATTGATTCAAAGAAAAATCTCATTTTGATGATGATATTGATTTGATAGGATGCCCCAGCTCTTGATTGATAAATTCTGGTATGATGATGCCCCCTCGAGAGATCAATTGAGATAATTGGTCTTTGGAGTTTTGTAACTTTTTTGAAATTGATATCTCGATAGATTTGATTTGATTTTTGCAACTGTGTTTGATGAAAATGCGACTTCTTTGATTAGCTTGATTGATTAGATTGATAAGATTGATAAATCTTAATTGATTAGATTGATAAGATCAAGATTTAGTCTGGTTTTAAGAATGACATCTCCTGTATAAGACAAAGATGATCAAAGTGTCTGGTTTTAGGAAGGATACATCTTGTATAAGACATGATCAAAACGTCTGGTTTCAAGAAGGATACATCTTGTATAAGACATGACTTAGAATCAGATCGTCTAGTTTCAGGAAGGATACTCCTGTATAAGACATGATAGATTGATTAGGTTTGATTGATTGATTTGATTGATAAGGTTGATTAGATAAAGAACTGACAGTTTGTTGATCTCAAGTTGCAGAAAGATTTGGATATGTTGATGTTGATTCTGTTGAGAGAGATAGCATAAGATTTTCGTTGGGTCGACAATATCTGAAAATATTTGAGTCATTATTCTGATTGCGTATACGCTTGTGATGATATCTTGATGATTCCTATGATAAATTTAACCTTGGATGAAAGGAGCATGCAAGATCCCATGTAAGAATGAGATGCAAGCTAAATGCAAATGAAATGCTATGGAATGCAAAGCTACGACCAGATCAGTCAATGAATTATTTTGTGTTTTTGTTATCATTGAGCTTTTGAAATGTGGGAAGTGAGTGGAAACATTGATGGTATAATTAAACCATGATGACCTGAGCACTATTTTCCTGGATTTTGATATAACAAGTTAGCACAAGCATCGAGGTATAATTGAACCGAGATGACCTGAGTGTTGCTTGCGTAACACAGGTAGTATTAATCATTTTAATACGCAAATCAGAAATTTCTTCAATGATACTTCGATGATCATGTACCAAGACAAATGTGCACATATTAATGATTAATTTTTAGACAACAGACAAGAAAAATATCATGTTCCTTCCTTGTTCCTCTAGTCAAAAACATCCTGGAGTCACTCAGAAATCATGATAGCAAAAAGCAATATAGAAAAGTTGAGCAATCATGTTAAAATCATTATCCAAAAGATATTATCCACTGAAAAGTGTGTCATGTGCATAGATTGACTTTGTGATAGCTTGATAATTGACAATTTGATCCCGTGTTCAATATTGGATGTGTCTTAGTTTTCACTTGATAAGAGTTGTCTAACTGTTGTTCTACCTATTTGATTAAGCTTAGAATGATCAAGAGGTTTTCCCCCAGCTAGGTGTAGGATTTTTCCCCAAGCCTAGAAACAAAGTCATTATGATATATCCAATGATCCAAACCATGGCAAGAAGCCACCTGGGATGCTTGTGTATGTACAAAGGCTTTATAATGGTCAACACTGATGGAAAATGAATGAATGCAAGCGGAAAAATGCATGAACTAATAGATGGAAGAGCTAGCGGACAGATAGTGCCTGTTTGCCAGGTTTTCAGTGTGTTTTTATTGCACTTTTTCTGATTTTTGATTTATTTATTTATTTATTTTTATTTTTTTTCTTCTTTTTCACTATTTTTGATTTTTCTGCTTTTTCACTGTTTTTTTATTTTTTGGCTTTTTTTAGACAAAACTTTTTCAGATGCATGTTATTGATAGGTTCCTCGTGCTGATCTTCGTCCCGTGTTGATAGCTGATATTCTCCTGACCCAAATACTGTTATGACCACAAATGGACCTAACCAGTCTGGTTCAAACTTTCCTTTCTTTTCTCGATATTCCTGGTTGCGTGGATTTTCCTTTATCACTAGTTCTCCAACTTGAAAGACTTGTGGTTTAACCTAGATACTCGTCGTTCTTCATCTAGGATGAGACCTTTTAATGATACTCGTAGAGAAGTTATCTCTACTTCTATTGGCAATATTGCTTCTGATTCATATAGAAGAGAGAAAGGTGTGGCACCTATTGGTGTGCGGATACTGGTACGGTAGGCCCATAGAGCAGAATTTAATTGAATATGCCAATCTTTGCTAGCATCGTTTACTGTCTTTTTGAGGATTTTCATAATAGTTTTGTTTGATGCTTTTACTTTCCCATTTCCTTGTGGATAGTAGGGTGTGGAGAATCTATGTTGGATCTTGAATTTGTCACATAGCTCTTGTACATCCTGATTCTTGAATGGTTGCCCATTATCAGTGATAATGGTCATTGGTATTCCATAGTGACAGATGATGTAGTTCAAGATAAATGCAGCAATTTGTTTTCTTGTGATGTTTGTGAGAGGTACCACCTCAATCCATTTTGTAAAATATTTTGTAGCTACAAGGATGAATTGTGACCATTGGATGAAGAAGGAGTTATCTTTCCTACTAGATCAAGACCCCATTGACAAAAAGGCCAAGATGTTGCTAAAGCATGAAGTTCTTGTGCTGGTGCATGAATCAAATTCCCATGGATCTGACATTGTTTGCATGCTCTAGCTATTTGAAAAGAATCTTGTTCCATAGTTGGCTAATAATAGCCCAAGCGTATGAGTTTTTTCAAAAGGGTAAGACCACTTTAATGAGTGCCACAAATGTCATTATGGACTTCATGTAAGGCCTTCTCAAATTCTTCTTAATCGAGACATCTTAAAAGAGTATCGTCTAGACCTTGTTTAAACATGGTATCTGTGACAAGAGTAAAATGGGAGGATTGGCGAATAAAGTTTCTCTTTTGATTTTTTGATAAGTCAGGAGGTAAAGTGTTATCTTTCAAGTATGTGTAAGTTTGGCCATAGCGGGAGGAATCATGCCCAACAAGGTGACAAATAATTTAGGAATCAGGACAATTATGAGTAGGGTAAAACAACTCTTCCACCAGGAATTCATAACATTGTTGATTTTCCTATGTCTGAAGGAGAGAAGCAAGTGTAGCCATGGCATCTGCTGCTTTGTTGACATTTCTTGGAATCTGCTAGAAAGTTATTTCTACAAAGTATTTCTTGATATCATCAACCAACTTTTTATAAGGCATCAATTCTTCGTCCTTTGTTTGATAATCATCATTGATTTGATTGATGATGAGCTGAGAGTCTCCAAAGACTTGTAGTTGTGTAATGTTCCATTCTATAGCCATTTTGATACCTGCAACCAAAGCTTCATATTTTGTTGTATTGTTGGTGCAAGGAAAGCTTAATTTGTATGATTTTGGGATTGAATGACCTTGTGGTGTGATGAATAGAATACCTGCTCCTAATCCATGTTGTGTTCCATTATTGAAGCTTTCTCTTGGACTGATATTCGGGTGATGTATTGTAAGATATGGATCGAACCTTGGAATGTCTGTATATGACTAGGTATAGTTTATTTGCCATATTTTTAAGGGTTCTAGATAATTTTGTACTTCATGTTTTGATAGAGAGATTGTTGGATGCATTTTCCTTAACTTTTGTTTAACTGGTTTGGCTCCTGGACTAACATTTAAGTGATGCATAATAAGCTCTGGATCTAACCCTGGCATGTCTGCATAGGACTAGGCAAAATTGATTTGTTGTCATTTGAAGAATTCTATATATTGTTGCATTTCTTGCTCAAACAAAGAAGTCGTTGGATGAAGAATCTTTGGTTGCTCTGTTTTGCCAATGTTAACTACCTCTGTTGGTTCAATCAAAACGGATGACCTTTCTTGATAGTGCTCGGGTAAAGTGTCAAATCTCCCATCTTTTGGTGCCTCGAGGAGGTTTTCACTGTTAGATGCATCCTTTATTTTTACTTTTTCGCGGTCTAATATTGCCAAGAAATGGTTTTCAGCATTAGGCCTAATATTGTTTTCTTTATTTTCACTTTTGCAACTAGGAGATTTGGCACCCACTTGACTAGAAGATGCATTGCTAAAATTCATGGTGAAAGTTGCTACGGGTTTGATTGCATTAAGATATACAGATATGGCATGGTCATTAGGAAAGATATCAATGGCAATATGTCCTTCATTTTCCCAATCAATAAGCTTAAGGTGGAATAGAGGTAAGGGGTTCTCATGCTGAATTATGTCAAAGATATTATGGGAGATGTCCTTGCTATCAATATGTATATCCATGTCTAGAATGGTACTCTCGTCAAAATGACCTCGCACAAGGGGTTCCTGATCATCCTCGATTAAGTCCAAGTCAGCCGAATGTGATTTTGATTCAAGTAGGCTAGTTCCTAATGTTTGTCTTACATACACGTGAACTACATCGACTTCTACATCTGCTTCTTCTCTTTCAATTTCAAGTTGCTCTTGTTTGTTTTTCCATGATAGAAAATGTTGTCTGGTCCCTCAATCTCTTAGCTGCATTTGTTTCTTCACATTTGATAGAATTGATGCAAATGATTGTTCCTTGGATTGTGTGCTTGAAGATGTTGCCTCTTTGTTATGTGAAATAATGACCTCTTGAGATGGTTTTAGATTATTATAGCACTGCAATGGATTTGAGTCTTCTGAGATCGTGATTTCTTGCCCATTGTAGGGAAATTTTAAGCACTAATGGTATGTGGATGGAATAGCTTGTATATCTTGTATCCATGGTCTTGCCAAGAGTGTGTTGTATGGTAGGTCTAAGTCTAGAACTTGGCATGCTATGTCTTTCTGCAAAGGTCCCACTCTGAGGGGTAATATCACAATTCCTTTAGAGGAATGCTCTTATTAATATGCTTTGATTTTTATCTTTTTTCGGGGATCAACTGCATCTTCTAAATAACCTAAAGCATGAACAAGACTTAATGAGCAAATGTTTAAGCCAGCTCCACCATCTATTAGGACATGTTTAACGAGCCTTCTATGAATGAGGACTTCGATTTGCAAGGTAGCATTATTGGAATGTTGCAAGGAATCAATACTTGGATATGAAGGAGATGAGCTTTGAATATTATCTTCTGAAATAGGTTTGATAGCAACCATGGATATCCCTTGGGGAACTTCATCTTTGGATGTATTCTTTGGTGAGGATGTTATGGAAGGTTCTTTCAAGCTTTCAAGAGGTGTAGGAATAGATGCCTTTGGAGAATCAATTTGCTTATAGGGAGATGAGCCATTGCTAGACATAGGTACATGATTGTGATCTTTCTCAACCAAATCCTTTAGGGATCTCTTTAAGAGGTGCATAAAAGAGCCACTTTTCTTTGGAGATATGTTTGAATCCTTGTGAGATTTTGACATAGTTGGGTTTTGATTTTTGATTTGTTTTATTTCTCTGATATATTGTCTTGTCACTTGTATTTTGCTTTGATATGTCATGTTGCTATGATTTTCAGCTATTTCAAATGTTTATGTTTCCATTTCAGGGGTTCGATTGTCTAAAACTTGTTTTGATAAGTGATCAATTGTCAATGTAAATGTGATAGAGCGATATGACATGAAAAGATGATTCAAGTGTTTAAAAAATTGTAAGTTTTTCAATCTTTGGTTTTGGAGTGCAATGATGATGATTTGATAGAAATCAAGTCCAATAGGAATGATATATCCTACGATGTGGGACAAGATTATCTTGACCAAACACTTCAGTTTTGTGATAGAGGATGATAGAGGATGATAGATCCTGATGAGAAACTATGTTTGAGTGATCAGTTTATCAAAGAGGGTGATAATGCACTTTGAGATGTTTAGATCTTGAGCTTGTTGAGGGCGAGTACTTGAAAATATTAAGGTGTATATCTTCTAGAGTTTGATTTGACGGATGATAACTTGATCAAGCGAACCAAGAAGACAATCTAAGCACAAAGCGACATATAACAGGGGTTTATGATCACTGCAAATTGATCAAGCATAAATGATAGACATGCAATACATAGCTTTGGACTGCCAAATACAAAGATTCGTACGACACACTATACAGCCCCAAATGACAAAAGATACAGGACCATACAAAAAACTAGGATTTTCTTGTGAAAAAGAACAGGCTCATATGACAAACTTTTCTGAACCATATGAATAAAGATTAATCTCATATGACAAATGACCAGTCAATATGACAAACTTTTCTGAACCATATGACAACATAAATGCCTTATAGGACAAATAACAAAAAAGAGGCAAATGTGTTTGTTTGGTCAAATTTTGATCAATGAATTCTGATGTTTTGCTTATGTTTTCCAGTTTTAGATGTCTGTTTTTTGATTTAGGGATGAATACACAACAAACACACAATATGATAAGTGACCTCAAGCATGCTAAACCCTAAGGAAATTGGCTGAGAGATAAAACCTTTGCTTGCAAACTTAGGTACACACCCAATAGCTAATCAGAATACAGTCATTGAGTCTCACATAATGGATTCTCAATGCCGTATTATTCGACTCCAAATGCTAATGGGGGCACGATATGGCAAGTGTCTTGGGAGAGTTACTATCTCTCTTGCACAAAGATTATCGCCCTTTCAGAGGTGAATCGGGTAGCTTCTAATTTAATCGGAACTAGTAAGGGATCCATTCGGTGCGTCAGGGTATAATACTCAATTAAGAGGTCTCCCAGCCTTGAAAACCAAGGTTTTCTATACTCGAAGGTACGGAGGAGAGCTATTCTCTAGCACTGTCGTTGACTTGATTTTCATCAAATCATATTTATTTTATAGTGGGTTGGATTACTTGGCGTTAGCCGTTCCCACTTAGGTCTTCCCCTCTCATTGGCCTTAATGGCTAAGAGTTATTAGCTCCTCGGGAGGGCAAGCCCGCTAAAGATATGCACTAATGAAAGAAAAATATGAGTCTAGCTTTCTGATCACCTAAGAAAGGTGAGAGCATACTCGCCTATCATCAAAAACATAAAATACATGATTGTTCATTCTTTTATCAAAAGACAAGTGTGCCTAGAAAGATTTAAGAAATACACAAAGTTTTGTTGAATTCTTTTAGGCAACTTACAAAATAGATCCATTAGTAATCATGATGTGTTTGGTTGAAATAAGTCTTTGGCTAGCCTATCTTCAACAATCATCCTGTAAAACTAGTTAGGCTGCCAAAAAAAAGCTCATAAACAAACCAGGGTTAGCATTAATAATGATCGGATTAAAATCTAAAAACCCTAAAATGCTAAAAACCCTAAAATGTAGTCTATTTAGGAAAAACAGAAGAAGAAAGTCGTATGACACGCTTTACTAGCTTGTACGAAAAAACTTTAGATCTCGTGAGAATGCAGAAACAAGCTCGTACGATAGAGAAATGAGCTTATACGAGTAAAGAAAGGATTATCATGCCAACTCAAAAAGAAGTTCGTACAAGCCAACAAAGGAGCTCTTACGAGTTTCTGAACCAGATCCAGGCAGAGATGAATGTTGATGAAGCTTAAGAGGCCAAAAATGATAATTTCGGCCCCATGGTGGGTGCCAAAATGTTATGCCTGTGAAGTGTGATACCTGCAGTTGCAACACAAAACACTCAATAGATCATTACAAGCATGGTTAGCAAATTTAAAACAAATAGAGATAAAACCATGACAAAGCGATCTATCGCCTCCTTATAAATGTGAGTGTACATTTGCTCTCAGATCCATATAAGCAAATTCCAGTGACTTGACTACACCTAGATGGAGGATTTGAGATGATAATGATGCATTTAAGCTAGAAAAGAGAAGATTAAGCTACATGATTCAACAATTATGCTAGAAAATAAGCTAGATCTAAGATGAAATTGCCTATGATAACAATGCTCAAATGATATGCTAAGAGATATTATGCGTATAGTAACAATGCCTAAAATGTAAATGAGATGGGATGATTATTGCTCCAAAATGGGGTCTATTTATAGGATTTCTAAGGCTAGGGGTGAGGTGACAGAAATCAATGGTGAAATTGGAGGAGGTTGGAAAAGAGGTTGGATGAAAGGGAACATTTGTCATCTCTATGGTGACAAGTGTCAAGAGGCTTCGAAGAGAGGGGACATGTGGCCCAAGAATGCCATGTGTCTCAAGGGGAGAGTATCCACACCATAGGAGGTTAGGATGTGCAAGCTAAGGTAGGTTTAATTAAACCTAGGGTTAGGTGGAATGGGTTAGGTTTAGAAGGGGTTAGGTTAGGTGGTTAGAAGTTAGGAGGCATGTGGGTAATTTGAATTTAGAAATTCAAATAATAGGAAAAGGCTAATTAACTCTCAACAACTCATAAATTGATTCGTTTTAATTAATTAGGAGATTAGAAGAAATGAATTTGATGGGGAAGAATTAATTAATTTGAATTAAATAATCAAAGGGGATTATTGAAATGAACCTATTAAATAAATCCTTAGATTTATTAATAAGTAGATGAAAAGGGAGAATTTAATCAAATTGTTGATGAATTCAATTAAATTGGGAAGGAAGATTAATTAAATAATTGCTTATTCAATGAATTATCTTCAGACCATTTTTAGGTGTATACAGAGATCATTGGTAGATTTTTTAGAGCGATTCTCAAATTGCCTTATTTTTGCAACAATTATTCAAGTTCACCAACGAACTTCAACCCAAAATTGAAGAGGCTTATAATGATCAAATAATTAAACTAAAGTCAAACAATATTCCAAAGGGACTAATAGCTTTAGAGAATATTTTTTAAATTGATGATACAAAATTGGATAAAAGGAATTTTATGGCAAATAAAGATGACTATTTTGAAATAGAGGTCAAAAGGGAAGAATATCAAAGTAGGGAATGACACCACTCAGACTGAAAGAGGTAGATTGATATGTTTCTATAATAAATATGATAAAGGAATGACTTGGAACTATGAGGATATTTGAGGTTACAATCATGAAATAGTGCAACATAATATTGAGCTGGTAGATAGGTCAAAATTAGTTCGATAGAAACAAAGGCCTATTAATAAAAAATTTGAACCATTTATGGCCCAAGAGCTTAAGAAATTGGTCGATTCCAAGATCATCTATTCAATAAAACATTCAACATGGGTGTTAAACCTAGTTCCAACCATAAAGCAAAATGGCAGGCTATGTGTTGATTTTCGAGATCTAAAGTGAGCATTCATTAAAGATCACTATCCTTTTCATTCGATGGAGGGAATTTTTCAAACAATGCAAGAGAAAAATATTCTCCCTGCTTGATGGATTTTCAAGATATAATCAGATTTGGCTCAAAGAGGAGGATCAACATTAAACTAATTTTACTACTAAGTGGGGAACTTTTGCTTATATGCAGAAATACCAATTGTTCTTTCAAATGTTGGAGCAACTTTTACATATACATGGATATTGATTTCAATGGGTTGCTCAATAAAATTGTCTTGATTTATCTTGATGATCTCACAATATTTTAAAAATCAAAAGATGATCATTTAGAAATAATTTTCCAAAGATGTCATGATTTCATTATTTTTTTGAATCTAAAGAAATGTGTGTTTGGTGTGCCTCAAGGTAATCTACTTGGGCATGTGATATCTAAATACAGAATCTCCATAGACCTAGACCAAGTCAAATCTATTATAGATCTATCTTTTCCAACAAAGAAAAATTGGTGCAATATTTCTTAGGAAAGATCAATTTTGTAATTCGTTTCATCTCAAATTTTGTAGGGTTAGTTAGACTCATCACTTTGATGCCTAAAAGTAACCTATATTTAAAATGGACTCCCAAAGGTAAAGAGGCTTTTGAAAAATTTAATATGTCTATCTCATTAGCCTGGTGTTAGTTAATCCAAACTTTTCAAAGGATTTTATAATGTATGTGTATGGGTGAACACAACATAGAAACTATATTGACTAAGAAGGATGTTGCTTGAGCCAATAAGCACACTATTGTATTTTTTCTCTAGAACCTTATGAGGATATGAATCAAGGTATAAATTTGTATAGAAATAAGCCTATGTTATGGTAAAATGTTTGAAAAGCTTAGGCATCTAGTAGTTGAAAATAAGATTATGATATGTGTGGCTCATCCAAGTGTCCATGAATATGTTATAGAGGGAGAAATCACCAAGAAGAGATAAAATTAGATGACTAAGATCTTGAAGTATGATTTTAAAGTTAGACCAGTAAAAATTGTTAGAGATAGAGGTCTTTGCGAGTATTTGGCACAAAATTTACACTTTGGCCTTGTGTTAAAGGGTAGGGTGCATTCATGGAAACAAGACAATATCCAGATCAACTTTCCCACTATCAAAGGAGATTATACAATTTGTAAGGATCCAATTACTTAGGTACATGGTATTCTATTCAAATAAATTTTAATGGTATTTGGCTCATATGTGTAGTGAAAAAGGAAGCCAATAGAATCCTACATGAGCCACTATGGAAAGCCTGGAGAGTACTTTTTAGAAAGAACCATGATAATAAAAAAACTTGTGCAAGGTATTATTGTATGCATCCTTTTTTTATTTTCATGACATGGTTAAGAAACATCAACAATGACAATTCTATGCCAGGAAAAGAAGAAATGCCACTATGCCTCTCAATCTGGTTGCAACAGAGGAACCATTTGCACAATGGGGACTAGACTTCATAACGATGATCAATCCATTGTCAAGTATAAGTCACAAATGGATTCTCATGGAAATAAATTATTACATGAGGTGGAGTGAAGCAGTTCCATTGGAGGAAGCCACAAAGATTGATTCTTAGTTTCTTGGAATAAATTGCCACTAGGTTTGGTTCTCCCTATACAATTATATCCAAAAAATGCTAAATAATTTCTTGGATAAAAAATCTCTAAGTTTACCTTGAAGAATGATATTTTTTAAAACATATTCAAATTATTGTCTACAAGGAAATGGTTTGGCCAAGCCGAAAAATAAAAATTTGATTTTTCTTATCAAAAGAATGGGAGAAAATTAGCAGAAAGATTGTCACAAGTATTTGAATGTGGGATCATGGGTAGAGCACATAATTTTAAAATAGGTTCTCAAAACATCCCCTTATGAATTGGTCTATGGGAAAATTGCTTCAATATCGATATCATTTCTTTGGCTTGTTAAGTAGTTTGGCATTCAAGATAATGGGGCAATGCAAGTAAGGCTTGTAGAATTATTGGGTATTTAAGAGAAAAGATAATCTATGCATGACACAATGGTTGAGTGCTAGAAATTGGTAAAATGGTAGTTTGATCAAAGGGCCTTATAACCACATTTCAAAGTGTGTAATTTGGTTTTGAAATAATGGTAGTTTAATCAAAGGGTCTTATAACCAAATTTCAAAATGTGTAATTTGGTTTTGAAATGGGAAGAAAGAGCTTCCAAACCAAGGCAACATGCAAAGTTTGACTCACTATGGAGAGGTCCTTTCAAAATCATTTCCTACAAGTATTATAACACCTATGTGTTGGGAAATGAAACAAGAGAAGTCTTGAAAATTCTAGTGAATGGGATATTCTTGAAATATTTTAATTTAATGAGCTTGCACTGCTTGTACATAGTTAAAGTAGGTTGATTCTCCTAGAAGTTTTTATTTACCACCATTTTTCAAATAAGAGTTATTTGCACAAAGTTAGTTCAAATAAAACTCTCATGGACATGCTAAGTGTCTATTATTGGAGAGTCTTTCTTGTAGTCCTAATCTAGAACAAAAGATAGCTCAACTACTTCTCTTGATATGCATTTTTGTTAAGGCCCTTTTAAAGGTACAATCATGATGGCAAATCTCCAAAATATCCAATAACAAGAGTTTTCAAGCATATGTATTTCTGTAAATTTTAATAAATATAAAATTCAATGTCAAGATCATAAATTCATATGGAGGAGTTGCCTTTAAAGAGACACTTCTAGTTGAAATGGTAATGAGAGTGAATGAAGAATTGAGAAAGATATGAGGATAGTAGATAGAACATATGATTGATTCTACTAAATTACTCTAAGGTTTCAATAGAGTGATTGCAATAAAAAAATAAACATAGAAAAACTAAGATGGGCCCATTAGAATCTACTTTTTGAGGTGAGCATTCAAGATGATTGAGGACTTTGTTAGTGAAAAATCATATTGATCTTCTTCCCAAATTAAGAAATAGTAAATCATATTATTTGGCCCCTACATATATTGTTGGTTTGCAAATCTGTAGACAACCAAACCATATGAGATTGCCAATTATAATTATTAGGTTTGATGTTGGATATGGCCAACAAATAGGAATCAATTTGACATAATTGACTTGCTCTACACTTTAGGCTTTGTAGGACCTAGGAGGGTGATCCCCTTGTCAATACCTCAATTTATCTTCTTCTTAATTATAGGTATTGTTACACATATATTCTCTCTCATACGAATTCAAGAACCTTAAAGATACTCAACAATTTGGAAATAATTGTTGATACTTTGCTTCTTTGGTTCTGAGAGTATGCATTACTTATACTAAACAACCCGCTCCAACAAAATTGGAAATGAAATTGTTTTTCAGATTTATATGCGATTCTATTATGACGAAGACTAAGAATGGTGATTGATGCCTATCTAGGGCTACAAAGTCACTCAATAAAGTATAAAACATAATGCAACAAGAGGTTTTGTAGTCAATAGGTAGTATTAACACCTTCTATTTACATTTTCAAATTCAAATGCAATTACAATTCTTCTTTTAGATCCTAGATATCTCATCCAACTCTCTATGATTCCTTCAAAGCTATATTAATCTTTATAATGAAAAGAAGAAGAGAATGAATCATACACCATGGAAAATGCATAAAGATTGAAATAGAATGAATTTTTCATTTGGTATTCCAAAAATATCTAAAGTAAAATATTTAGTAGACAATTGCAAAAGTTTGGTATATTTTCATTACACTTCGTAACAAAAAAACTTTACATGTATTTGATATTCAGATATATGAACTCTCAATCTTTGTAATAGAATCAAAATTAGAAATATACATAATATAAAACCTAGACTCAATAAAAAATTGGAACCCCTACGAAATGGCCTTGATTTCCCTTTTATCAAACAAGCTTCAGGGCATTTACAATTTCAAAATTGGTAGGTAATAGCTTGGGGTCACATAAGACAAAACCCTTTTCAAAAGGTATAAGATAAGAAAAAATGTCTCCTTGCTTTCTCTTGGAGGTTGTTTAAGAACTTAATTTCATTGATGATTCACTTGTTGAGCACGCACTTTGAACCAAAAATGATACAATTCCTTGGGCTGTCACTGAAACATATTAAGTCCTTAGTTTGACGTTGAAGCCTCTAAAACTACTTGATTGACAACTTCGAGACAAATCAACTCTTTTGCATTTACTTCATCCTCGGGATAAAAAAACAAGTAGATGAGATAGATAATCAATTAAAATGCAAATCAACTTGTGCACTTTCTTCATTCTTCTTGAAACCTCTATAAAGAAGATCACATCTGAGTAGCCTTAATTCTGACAAATGGAAGGCAAATCAAATCTGCACTCATTCTTTCCAACTACAAAATGAACTCTAGTCTCCAAAACGAATTTATTGAATTCATTTTCCAAACAATAATTCTTTCTAGGTTGATATTAAACATTTGTAAATCAAATTTATCACCCAAATCTACAAATGAAAGAATAACAGTCAATACTAAATCAAACTCTATTCTCCATTCACTATAACTCTTTATTTTCTCCTTCTTATCCAAGATATTTGGGATAGTCCAATGTTGCAAAGTCTGAAAAAAGGTCAGTTTGTGACTTTATTTGTTGCTCAATCTATAGTACAAATTATAATTCATCAATGACCATTTTGTTCTTTTTTTTAGGAGGCCTTAAAGACTATAGAACATCTGCATTAAAATAAATAATTCGGCACAATCTCTTCAATGTGTATCATTTGGGAAATC
Source organism: Cryptomeria japonica (assembly GCF_030272615.1). Lineage (NCBI taxonomy): Eukaryota > Viridiplantae > Streptophyta > Pinopsida > Cupressales > Cupressaceae > Cryptomeria > Cryptomeria japonica. The sequence continues at coordinate 342,061,882 of NC_081405.1, read as the reverse complement.
ATTTAACATAATTAGGCTTAAGAATTGGAATTTTTTTGCTGCATTGTTGTAAGCTTGGCATAATGCTTGATAACTATTATGGGTATCTTCTAGTTTATCCATTATTTTCTTATCTATATTGGATAATATTCTTCAAAGCAACTAAATTTTTTATTTTACCCTCCCTATTTTCTTTTAGCACATCCTCTTCTAGGTTTTCTATTCTACCTACCCATTGTTCTTTATGTTGCCCCATATCCATGGATCAAGGAGTGGGGGTAGCTAGTTTATAAATAATCATAGATGAAGTAACTGAAGGGGAAGCACTTATTGTTGAGGCTTGCTTCAACCTTTCATTCTCTACATAAAAATCAGTATAGCCACTTTGAAGGCTTACTTGGTCCTTCTTCAGCTGATCATTTTCTTAGTAGGCCTTAATGATTATGGAGCATCTGCATTAAAATGAATAATTCGGCACAATATCCTCAATGTGTACCATTTAAGAAACCATCTATCAAAATTAGGCTTAAGAATTGGATTTTTTTTTTTTTGCATTGTTGCAAAGCTTGGCATAATGCTTGATAACTATTATGGATATCTTCTAGTTTATCCATTATTTTCTTAAGTCTATATTGGATAATATTCTTCAAAGCATCTAAATTTTTTGCTTTACCCTCCCTCTTTACTTTTAACACATCCTCTTCTAAGTCTTCTATTCTACCTGCCAATTGTTCTTTATATTGCTCCATATCCATGGATGGAGGAGTGGGGGTAGTTGGTTTATAAACAACCATAGATGAAGTAACTAAAGGGGAAGCACCTGTTGCTAAGGCTTTCTTCAACATTTCATTCTCTACATACAAATCATTATAGCCACTATGAAGGTTGACTTGGTCCTTCTTCAGCCGATCATTCTCTTCTTGAAAATTTCTAGTAGCTTCCTAGCTAAACATAGCAGCATGAACAATTAATGTTTAAGCCTCAAGGGAAAAAGTATCTAATAACTTCTTAAACATGATATTCCCCCTCATTTCTTGAGTTACCTCAATAATTTTTGGCTTTTGGGTGGGAGGGGCAATGGCCCACATTGTCCATGTTTCTATTTTAGAGTTGAACCCTGATCCTCTTATGCCTTGCTCTACTTCAAAATTAGTGGCAAATATTGTATCCTTCTAGCTCCTAATAGCATCTAATGTTGGGATCCAAGAACACTTAGAGGGGGGAGGGGGGGTGAATCAGTGTTGTACCATAATGAAAAAAATTAACTTTATTAATACAACAACTCAACAACCGGTAAACATAAAAGCATATAACAATAAGAAACAATGCAGCCACAAAGATAAACACCATAGATTTATACGTGGAAAACCACAAAGAGGAAAAACCATGGTGGGATTGGAGACCCACAATATCTATCCACTAATTAGATGAGTAAATATTACAATAAGGAGCCAAAACGTGCAAGAAGGCAAACAACCTAGAGCACATTGCTCATCACAAAAGGAGTCTCATTGACTACATAAAACATCGGACAACAATCTGGAATGAAGATTGAACTGCAAGTATAACATCTCCCATGCTTCAGTACAATTCTGGTTAAGCTCAATACTGGAGGCCTTAAACCTCTTCCACAAACCCAATTCGATCACCTATGATCGACCAAAACCTCTGCATATGATTATTACATTATTTTCTTGCATACCATGATTTCATCGATCTACAAAGAGATCTTACATCATATTTATACCAACTCGGGACCTAAACAATTAGGTCAGCCACCTAAAAGATAATACAATAAATTCATAACCTAAACCCACAATCTAATGATCAACCAAGTCGGCCTAAGACCAAAACAACATAATCCAATCAATGAATCCAACCGGTAATTCATCAAGCCACACGTTACATAAATCAGTCCATAACCTAGATAGAACATAATAGGTTCGATGCTAAATGCAACACCACCAATCAAATGGAATATGAACATGATAACCATTAGCATCCTGAGAACCTTCTAGAAGCCGTACCAACACCACTTATCAGATTCATCAAAAGATCTTCAACAAAGCTCTGTCAGTGAAACCCTCACCAATAACCAAAAGGCTTACTAGAACAAGTGATAGCTTCTGGATCATCAAATCTCGAACCAACTGAATGTGATACACATCAAGAACACATGAATAACCAATCCAAACCAATTTCACAGACCAAAGCATACCGGAGTATACCAGATCAACATGATCATACCAACCAGAAACCAATCATCCTACCGGGACCAACCAGATACCGGTAAACAACCAAATCAGCTAGTGTTGACATCAATGACTAACATCAATGCAACACATAATCAATTCATCCAAATTGTCAATAATCTCCCCCTTTGGCATTGATGGAAACACTAGATGTGAAAAACATCCAAGTGCCAAGAAATGCCAAACAAGTCTCCCCCAATGGAAGACAACCAACAATCTCCCCAAGATGATATGACAATGAGGTTTTGAACCAAATATCTCTATACCAATTAACCATCCATAGACCTGAACCAAACTCCCCTAATGGGATACAACCAATCTGAAATTTTGTTTCTCCTTGTGCCAATAATCTCCCTCTTAGATTGATATCTCAATTAAGCTCTGTATTTCACATAAATATCTCTCTCCCTAATGTATATAACTCCTTAAGTTTTTGACATGAATATCTCCCCCCCTTTGACATCAATGCCATAAATCTGACATAAACATCAAAGAAAAATCATAAACAGCTGAATCACAGGACTAACTACTCCCCCTGAGTAGTAGCATCACCACATCAATCCAGAATGAATGATATCTTTGATAATGCATACCGGACTGATGCCAATTAGCATCACTCAGGTCTCTACCAAAGGGGCAGAAAATCTCAACCTATCTCTCAAATGCTCAAATGATTCCTTAAACCAATCTGACTTCATTTGCTTCCACCTAATCCTTCAAAACATTATACTTGATAAAAATATCGGATTCTTTGATATATCAATAGCAGCAGAGTTATTACAATGAATAACTACCGGTACAATACAATCCAACTTTATATCCCTCAACTTATGTTTCATCCATAGAACTTGTGTACAATTTGTAGCAACAACAACATACTCAGGTTCAATAGTAGATAAAGAAGTACATGACTGCTTCTGTTGATCCATTAAACAAGATTCTTTCCAAGAAAGAAAGCTTCATCGGATGAGCCTATCCAGTTACCTATATCTCTAGCCCAATCCACATCTGAACATGATCAAAGTGTAAAGTCATCATAAAACAAAAACCATACTAGAAAATCCTTAAAAATATCTAAAAATCCTAGCTACCGGAGCAAGGATTCAACATAATCAATTCCTTTCTTCTGAGAAATCCATTGCAAGCCAATCAACCCTAGTTCCAATAACATCCAAGTCCATGTGTTGTCCAATTACTCTTCCATAGCTTTCATCCAATATTCATCCTTATAAGCTTCAATAACTGATGCCAATACAATTAAAGAAATTAAGCATACCCCATCAGCTGCCAACCTTCTTCTTGTCCAATTATTTGATCTTCTGAATGATTTAGCCTTACATACCTAGGAATCTTGTGACTCTCTGTTCCTCTTCCCTGATCTTCAGTTATTGTTGAATTTTCTGATACTGCCGGAGTAACTAGTTCTGCATTCTATTCTGGTAAAGGTGTTATCGGTTCAGTTATGATCATTTTCACTTCCGTTTCTTTCTCATAAATTTTGATTTGAGTTTTATTCTACTCATTCACCTTGACATTAGTGCTCTCCACAATCCTCTGCAATCTTTTGTTATAACATCTATATACTTTTCTTTCATTAGAATAACCAAGAAATATTCCTTCATCACATCTAGGATCAAACTTGCCAATGAAATCATCTATCTTGATATAACAATTACTACCAAAGATACTTAACTGCAGATGTATGACCAAACCATAACTCATAAAGTGACTTACTGGTAAACCAAACTAGATCCAAGATCCAACAAATCTTTGCCTGTTAACCTTCAAACTGACTTCCAAATATTTGAAACAAGTTTTCAGACCACTACTAGGGGCAATGCATCTGTCATCAATTTGCCTCTCCTTAAGGCGAATGCCTTAGTTATCGGATGAGTTTCATGTCGGTGTAGGAACATTCTGCTATGTCGGTTAAGTAACTGAGGTATATCCTTTAGCCAAATCAACATCTAGGGCAATTGATTCTATCGTTTGAGCCTCATAATTCATAACCCACTTCTTCTCGTGCCCCTTCCGAGTGTCATCAACCTTATTCTTTCCCTTCTCATTAGATTTATCACTTCCTGTCAATGGGTTATTGCTTCTGCAAAATTTAGCAATATGTCCTACTTTGTTGCATGCATAATAAGTGATATTGTTCTTTTGAATTGCTTTACTATAACCTTGACCAGTCCTTGACCCACATTGATTAGCCATATGTCCAAACTTTCCACATGCATGACATTTCACATTCATTCTACAATCTTTTGTCCTATGACCATACTTCTTACAATTTGAACACTGACTGGGAACTACATTATTCTTCTGATTTTCTCTATTTCTACAATGCCTAGCCATATGACCAAATTTATTAAAAACAAAGCATCTACCATTAAATTTATGTGCATTGGGTTGCCTTACCAGTGACCTTTGATTCCAGTTGACCTTCTGACTGGATGTGTTATCTTGATTTTCAGTACCAGAGCCTTCTCCATGCTCAAATCCAAGACCTCTAGTGTCTCCAATGTCCCTTTGATCCTTCAATAATTCATCAAGATTAGGAGAACTAACCTTGAACTTATCTTTGTATTCATTTGCAGCATCTAGATCTCCTCTTAGGATTGTTACCATTCTTTCCAATTCTTTCTCATTGTTTTATGATTGCACCAATGCAGTTCTCAACACATCATTTTCATGAACCAACCGGATGTATTCCTCATATCTATCTTTCAAAGATATAGCAATATTTTCTTCATTCTTCTTCCGGTCTTCAATCTCCCTGGACATCCTCATAGTTAGGGCTTGCATTTCATTCTTCATGACAATATTCTCTTGACTCAGCTTCTAACATTGTTCCTTAAGGGCATCCTTCTATTCATCATCTTGATTTTGTAGAAGTTCCTTGCTCCTAGCTTGAACAGATGACAACCTCTCCTATAGGATAAGAATGAATTCCTTTGCAGAATATAATTCTTCTTGTAACTTCAAGTTCTTTATCCTTTTAACATCATAATCTTAAAGTCCTACCTCAAGTTGTTTCTCCATACTCATTTCCATGGATTCTAGATTCAAGATCTCCCTCAAGTTGTTATACTTACTCCAAGGCACCAAGCTCTGATACCAATTGTTGGGATCCAAGAACACTAAGAGGGGGAGGGGGGGTGAATCAGTGTTCTACCAGAATGGAGAAATTTAACCTTATTAATACAACAAATCAACAACTGATAAACATAAAAGCATATAACAATAAGTAACAATGCAACCACAAAGATAAACACCATAACACCACAAATTTATATGTGGAAAACCTCAAAGAGGAAAAACCACGGTGGGATTGGAGACCCACAATATCTATGCACTGATCAGATGAATAAATATTACAATAAGGGGCATACACATGCAGGAATGTCAACAACTTAGAGCACACTACTCATCACAAAAGGAGTCTCACTGACTACAAAAAACATCGGACAACAATCTAGAATGAAGATTGAATTGCAAGTATAGCATCTCCCATGCCTGAGTATAGTTCCGGTTAAGCTCAATACCAGAGGCCTTAAACCTCTTCCACAAGCCCAATTTGATCACCTATGATCGACCAAAACCTCTGCACATAATTATTACATTATTTTCTTGCATACCATGATCTCATCGAACTACAAAGAGATCTTACATGATATGTATACCAACTCGGGACCTAAACAATTAGGTCGTCCACCTAAAAGATAATACAATTAATTCATAACTTAAACCCACAATATAATGATCAACCAAGTTGGCCTAAGACTGAAACAACATAATCCAAACAATGAATCCAACCAGTAATGCATCAACCCACACGTTACATAAATTAGACCATAACCTAGATAACACAGAATAGGTTCGGTGCTAAATGCAACACCACCGATCAACTCAAACATGAAAATGATAACCATCAACATCCCAAGAACCTTCTAGAAGCCGCACCAACACCACTTATCAGATTCATCAAAATATCTTCAACAAAGATCTGTCGATGAAACCCTCACCGATAACCAAAAGGCTTACTAGAACAAGTGTTAGCCTCTGGATCATCAAATCCCGAACCAACTGACTGTGATACACATCAAGAATACATGAATAACCAATCCAAACCAATTTCACAGACCAAAGCATATCAGAGTATACCGGATTAACATGATCATACCAACCACAAACCAATCATCCTACCGAGACCAACCAGATACTAGTAAACAACCAAAATAGCTAGTGTTGACATCAATGACAAACAACAATGCAGCACATAACCAATTCCTCCACATTTCCAACATCTAATTCAAAAGATGAAGAAATATCTTGATCTAGGAGAAGGATCATACCACTTTCCCTTACTATTTTTCTTCCCTCTCCAGGCATAATATTAATTTCATCAAAATTGTCCTCTTTTATAGTTGAGGCCACAAAATTCACCATGTTTAGAGGTGTCAACCCCTATTTGGTTTGTCTCAAATTTTTCTATATACTCCTTTCCATTTAACTTCAACCAAAATTTGTTAAATTCGGGGGTCTTTATGAATTCATCTGTAGCCATAAATTGCACTAAAGCCAAAATTCTTTCATCATCTTGCTCATCACACCATAGCTCCTTATACATATCCAATCTATCCTCAAGTATCTTAGTAACTTCTATTTCTCTTTGAGGTGATGGCATGTCATGATTTACCTCTTCCTCTTCACCCAAAGGCCCTGCACTTTTTAGCACCGCCTCAATTTCCTCCTCTCTTGTGGCCAATGAATATTGAACCAATGGTGGTTGTTGTTTAATCATCTACTGCTTGGCTTGTTGCTATTGTGGTGGGCTTGGAGGGGGAGCTTGCACATATTCTACATGATGCTTTAGTATTTGAATCCTAGGAGGTCTGTAAGTTTTCATTTGAGGAGGTTTAGGAGTGGGCCTTTCCTCCACCATTGGATATTTTTCATATAATCTCTTTAAAAAAATTAGGATCATCTAGATCCTCTCAATAGGATCCTCAATTTATTTGTAATAACCCTAGAAACTAGGATTACTCATTTTCTTCTCCTCTTCCCCCTTCTGAATAATTTCACATTTTCTTATTTTCTAATGCACTTCCTCCATATTCTAAATTTTTTTAATGAAATCTTCACTATAAATCACTTGATTCTTGTAGGCTCCTCTTCTCATTTTTAGTCTTGAGTGTTTCAATTATTTTTTCAGGATCAAAAGATCTAGCTACTCTAGATTGCAAATTATATCTCTTCGGGATGTTGTAAATTGCATCCTATCCTTTTACTTCTTATTGGAAATATAAGAAGAACATGTAAGGAGGCAAAAAAGTGCCTTTCTTCTATTTTTCAAGATGTTCTTTCTCAACTCACATTAGCTTCCACATAAATTTCTAAAATGCTATCCTTGGCAACACACACTTTGGTGGGGTATGTGGTGGGATAGGGTAACCATATAGATTGAACATAGTGTGGTCTAAATGCAAGAAGTAGTCACCACGATTGTGGGTATGACCTGAGTTAGGCCTCCTCTCCTATGGTCTCAACATAGTGAGAATTTAAGGAGACAATCTATCCAAAAATGCTCCTAAAAAACCTAACAGTCCTTACCACAAAATAGTTGTGGAAGGTGACATAATTGGAGTTGGGGTAGTGCATATCCGAAATATATGTCAAGCACTAGACATGAAACATCTTGTTGTTTTTAGCTGTCATAGTTATTGGTCCTTGTCCCAACCATATTTTTCCTTCATATAATAAACGTGGCACATGAGAGAGTAAAATTTGAAGTTGTTTGATCTCTCTCTCTCACACTCACTTTTCTTTACTCTCATTAATTCCTTATAGATTTCATTGCCAATATAAGTGGCATAGTCAAACTCAACATTCAACATTGGGTTCTGAATGTGTATATCCATGCACATGAGATCAACCGATATTGGTTTTTCACTATCTCTACCTAAGATTTGGCAAAGGGCATAATAGGTCTTGATAAAGTATCTCTCAAACGTGGTGATCAAGAAAGGCTCATTCTCATTGGTACAAAAGGGGACAAAAATTAATTTAATCCTTTCAGGCTATAGAGTGGGACCTTTACTCATCTCAAATTGCCCTTCTGCATCTCATATTTCTTCTCAAGGTCCTCAAAATCAATCTTCATAGTAGCTACCCCAATCAACATGAAAACATCAAATATCCACTTTTTGAAAAGGGTTACCAATGGTGCACCATCTCTTCTCCTGATAACATTGATGTTATCACCATATTCCCTATCCAATACCATCAAGAAATCAACATCCATAAAGGCATTGGGCACAATGAGCTTGCCCAAGTCATATCTCCACACATTTGATACTAGCACCTCTCTAAGTCTATTACAATAGAAATATTTGAAAAGCTTCTGGTTGGAGAAGGGGATTAATGCATCCTAGCATAATTTACAAGAGTTTTCCCATAGGTTTTGGTCTAAATTCAATTTTATGTGCGATCCAAGGAGAAGGTCCAATAGGTGATGTTGTAATGGACTTTTTTTCTCAACAAAGGTGGATGTTTGACATACTTAAGACTCATTTTGACTGGTTTAGGGTATTTATTCAAATTATTTTGATACAATAGAAACCTAAAGCTAGTAATTTTCTTTTAGTGAAACAAATTCCTAGAAACTTAAATTACTGATGATAGAGATTTGAGGATGTACTATTTTATCACTTGTTGAGAAACCCTAATTGTTGAAAAAAAATCATTATCTCTTGCAAAGATCTTGAATTCTTGTTCTTGGGTGCAAGGGTGAACGATTTGATGCAACAAGCTGACATTTAATTACCTTGCACAACAACTACCATGGTCACCTCTATCATTTATTCTCTCGTGTGAACAACACATCAATTGAATAGTCTTTCTCTCCACATGTTTGGATTTGGATTGTTGATTCCTTTGTTCAAATGGCTAAGACCTTTTTGACTCTCACTGGCCATCAATTTCCACTTTAATTTACATTGTGGATTCCACATCATCTACCTTTTCATTTCTTGCAAGCTTGCAAGGAAGACGAAGTCCCACAAGTCCATTTTTTGCTTAATTTTAAGCAGTTGGAGTGTTCCCATGCAAACTTAAAATTGTTGGGAAAGGATAATTTATAATCTTTTGCTATTTTTATAGAGAAAAGCTATTATTTAGGAATTAAAAATAAGCTATGAGAAAACAAGAGGGGATAGAAATAAGAAGCAATTGCATATTGCCAAAAATGTCATGTGGCTCCACAAATTTATTTCCTAGAAAATAAGCTATTTTTTTATTTTTTCTTGTGCACAAGTTATTACTAATATTATTAATACCAATTTTAATATGTCGCTTAAAAATAATCAATACTCATGGAGCCACCAACTCCATAAATATTTTCTAAAAAAGTTTAGCAGTGGCTACAAGCCAAAATAAGCTAAGTATCTGCATGGGGATATGCCCTAAGTCTCCCCCATGGAGGTGCATGGATACTACATGCTTGTACATTTGTCAACATCAAATTCCACATGGCAGGCTCTCACTACCTCGCAGGTCCAACTCTATTCCACTTTAGCTTACCTACGAGGACACAGGGAGTGGTTTAGCTTTTCTCTTTGATAGTCAAAATTTATCTTCCCCAACATGCTCACAACTGTTTTCTCAAACATTTTTTTTAACTTGTGGGGATACAGAGTCTTTGTCTCTCTAGCTAGGCAGTTAACTTTATTATATCCCACTGGTTCATGATTATCATTTAGGGATATCCTAAAGGGACACAAGAGACGTTCTTCTTACATTGATGGTTACCTCTATGGTTCCCCTTTATGTTGGCCTGGCAGCCCAAGTCTTATAAAACAAATAGTTGCTAACCCCTACTGGGATACAAGGAAATGCTTAGACAAAAGCCTAACAGTTCTAATCTGGAAGTTTAAATGTTAACTTTTCCCACACGTTGGTAAGGGATTAAATAACATTGAACTAGCCCTCACAAGGATGTATGAGTTTTAATAATAAAGTCAAAACATTTAGCGATATTTACCAAGGGCTACCCCTCACACTCATAGGGGCTTAAAGTGACTATTAAAACTAGATGCAATGAGGCAAATAAACTTAAGACCTAAGGGATCTCAATTCACACATGCAAAAATGGAATTTAATTGATTTCAAAAGACCTTTAGTATTTCAACTAAAACATGTAACTGATAACTAACTAAATCACTAGGTAAAGGGGGTCAATTAAAACATGAATATGTTAAGGTCGAGTTATAACTTATACCACTAGTTACCTAGCATAGGAAGTTGCTAACAAAATAGAAAATCAGACAAGGAAAAACCTTGAAGGGTTTAGGGTTTTAATAGTATGGCATAGATGACCCTTATAAGCATGAAAGCCCATGAAAATTCAAAATTTTTAAAATCCCTAACACATCCAAATCCTTCCATTCCAAATGTTAGAAATCTCAAGAAGGGTAATTGTAAATACTCTAATTTAGTCTTTCATCCTACAGACCATATATTTTACCCTATGCTTTCCAATAATACACAATTTAAGGGAAGGAGCACATGAAAAGATGCTTAACTAAGTTAGGGCTAGAGAGTCCAAAACATTTGGAATAAGGGTATGGAGCTCCATGTTGGATTAAAGTGACCGAATAATAAGTAGTTGAATCAACAACAATTAAGGTAGAGACATAGCTAGCTTAAAAATTGGGACGAGTCCTTAGCCTTATCCTCTATAGTAAAGCGGGTGGGGGGGGACTTTATATAGTTGGGACGGACTATCATTAGTTGTGAAAGTGATGCTACATCATGATTGACTAATTTTTTATGCACATTAGATTCTAGGTATGTTGCACTCCCTTTCTTAGATTTATTTTCACCTTTCCCTCATATAGTCCTATTGGTACACCCACGCAATGAGTTGGTGGATGTTTGTGCACCATTACAACCATAGCACTAAAATTTATCACTAGGAGAAACATCAAAATTATGATTAACATGCCTATATTTAAAGACATGTTGAGGATATAATATAATCCCACAACTGATTTCTATAGTCGCACCAAATTATAGAAACTCTAGCAAACTAGAGACAGTCAACCTTTCTTTTTTAATACAGAGCTCCATGTCGAACCAAACAATACAGTATCACTAAGTCTTCCCATCACATTATCAAGTTTATGTGCGCTGTAGGAAGAATGCTCCATGTTGGCCTTCATTTTTGGCCTTGATGAAGATGTCAATGCACATGCTTTCCATTGACAATGAACTTCCATCTCAAGGTAGTCTCTAAGAAACGAGCCTACAAAATAGACTTCTCAAAAGTCATAGTTGATTGGTTGTTCTATTGATTGATTAATTTCGCCCATCTTCAACTTTTCAAGTACCAATATTTCTTTTTTATTTAATTTTGTCCTAGAATATAGAATTTTTCCAACCTCATATGCATTTTTCTATGATGAGTTTGTGGATGCATAAAGAGTTATCCTAGTTTCACCACGAATTCATTTATTGTTAATTACTTTTGATTATTATGAGTTTTTTGGAAAAGTTCATTGCCCCAACCTTAATTGATTTGAGCCTAAAAGGTATCACATTTAGGGTAAGCAACAAGAAGAGAAGTATAATATCCATCTTTTGTATCCCCTATGATTAGTTCTTTGGATCCCACTATACAATGATTAGAGTCCATGGTTTTAAAAAAAGAGCCTTTCAAGCTTCCCAAATTCTTGAAAGATAGAATCTTATCAATATACACATCTGATTGTTAGATGTAATAGATTTTGAATCTAGGGCTAGGAGTAAAATGAGAGTTATATATGACCTCCCATTTTCAAAGGGAAGTATTACAATGGTTAAAAGGAAGTTTGAGTGCTTGTTAACTTTGAATATTGTAGACTTGGACCTTGATCTAATTATAGATTAATGGGTATATAACCTTGATAGTTTCATGGTCAGTTTAAAAATTGGGGCCACATTAGTGCATCAGAGTCATCCTTTATTTGAAGCTCATTGATCACCCCTACTTGATTCACCAAATTTGCATGTAGAGTTGGACAAGATACTTGTTGAACTTCCTTATCCTTTGAAGACATTTTATAAGCCTATAAGGACTTTTGGTCCCACCAAGTTAATGACTCATAGTCTCTAAGCACCATTGGTAAGAGATGACTAGAGTGCTAAAAAGATTAAAGCCTATAAAAAATATAGGATAAAAGTCTATGAAATGGATTTATAAATTTTGGTGAAGTTGACACTAAACCTAAGATAAATTTTGGGATGGGTCCTTATGATGTGAGTAAATTTCATAGAAGTAAGGAAACATGTGAATGAATAGAAGAAGTAGAGAAATAGAAGGAATTAGAAACCCAAAGGGAGAGTGGAATAAATGGAGCTTAATAAATATGGAGGCCACAAGATTAGCCACGTCCACTATAGCTGGTAGTGAAACACAATAGACAACTCATGTCTCATAGAGTTGAAATAGTTTCAAGATCTAGGGGTTCTAGGGTAGAGTCTACATAGACAAAGAAAACTAATTCTTCATTTAAACTATTAAGGAAGAGAAGGAATCTATATTGGTAGATTGAGACATATCACTATGAAGAATAAGAAGTAACCATTTTGGTGCAACTAACAAAAAAAATATCTAGCACCATGGTGTGCAGAGGGACTCAAGTAAGCATTCCTTTCCCCTCTTCTACTTAATATTTTCTCCCCATCCATGACATTTCCCATTTCCATAATCCATCCTTTCCCTACTACTCTACTCATTCTCCCACCACTTTCATTCTCTTCTCCCCTCACTTCAAAATTATATGCTCCTCCCCTTTTAAATCTTTTCATTTCTCTCCATTTATTTTGATGATGCATTAATTATTGGTTGTTGGTCCTAGATCGACTCCAAAAAAGCAAAAAAAAAACCATTCCTTGTGGTTTACCACAAGCTTTCCCATTCACTGGATGCATCATTAAATCCTTGACATATTTTCATCAACAAATTGAAACATAAAACAAGGCACAAGAGGCTTGTTTGGAGAAACAAATAAATAAAGTAGGGAGGGCCCCTGCAATGCAACATATGTGCTCATTCTCAATAATCATTAATGATAGTGCATATGACACACATAGTGAAACCAAATGGATAGCTGAGGCCTAAAGGTTAATCCATCCATGTAGTAATATTGAATCTTATTCAAGTTGGACCAAAATATAAGGTTAATTTCATGGAGGGGACATAAAAGTCTATTGCCATTGACTGCATAGAGATAAAAAGGAATCTTGAGTTGTTAGGGGTGAAAGGCATTGTTGATCAATTGAATGCAGAGGCCAAAGAAAAAGAGTTTGACATAACAAACTAATCCTTGATTTTTAATAAAGAGTACCATAAGAAGTACTTACAAATGAGAAATCAAACAAATCTAGTCTCCAAAACTGTTTAGATGCATCAAGGCTTCAATCGATTCTCTCAAAAATGAAAACTTGAGCACAACAAAGAAGCGCCTCTAGGAAAGAGTGGATGAGGTAACTCATCTTCACAAAAAACCCTTTGACCTCATGGAATCTAAAAAAAAGTTTCAATCCAAGGATCAACAAATAATGTAGCTAAAAGAAGAGCTCACACAAGCCACAAGCTTCTATAGTGATGCTCATGGTTCAATATTTTATGTTTCCTATTAGAGAAAGATAAAAGAGGTGGCTTCACACCTTAAGCCTGTGCGTACATTTCCTTAAGATTGTGCTTACATTTATTATATTCTCAAACACTAAGTGTTGAGGTAAGTGAAATGATCAACCAAACTCTCTCATTGGTTGCGACAAAGGTTGTAGAGTCCCAATTGTTGGTGCAAAAGTTGCATAGTGCTTCTGATGAAATTCTTCAAGCTATAGGGGTCGATAATATGAGAGAAACTATAATGAAATTGAATGATCTCTTAATATATAACACAACTACTCAAAAGTGTAAGACTAATTTTAATTCTTAGATCAAGTTGTGAAAGAAATGAAGGGACACATTAAAAAAATGGTCCAGTTAGGACTTCCTTCTCTATTTCTTGATGACCAAACAATTTTGTTTAAGGATTAGATTAAAGATCTCTAGGAGAGAAACTTTCTTGTACGATTTTATCCAAATCCCAAGCATTGAGGAGATGGAAAAAGTTCTAAAACAACTTTCTCAATTGGAGACTTAAATGAAATCTTGTATGATAAGAAAACGTGGATTTCTTGACCAATGACACAAGTGGGAAAGATGGAGCTTTAGATGATTTGGGTATGAGTTGTATATGGATTCATAACACTCATCTCACAAATAAAATTGAATGAGATCAAGATTAAGTAAACAAGTTTTGCCAATGATGGCTATCTCTAATAGATTGTCATTGCAGAAACTTGTACCTACACACTCAAGTGGAACATCACACATACTTGTACTATATAAGGATAGGTGAAGCACTACATAAAACACCTCATATGATTATATATCTAGTAACATGATATCAAATTATCACATTTAATTGAAAACCATCTATAGCTAGCTGAGCTTGAAGAAAAGAAAGATAGCAAGATCAAATGCATACAATGCAAAATAAAACACAATAAAACATAAAATGCATACAAATAAACTTGTCTCGCCTTATTTATTCACCTCCTTTGATTGAGCTAGAACTGCGCCTAAGATCTCCATTTGATTCGCTCCTTATGATTGAGGAATGTGGATTGCTCTTCACTACACAACAAATTGGTTGGATGATGGATTAGAAAAGGCACAATTTGGGTATGATATGGATGTAGTGGGTGATTCCTAACTTCAAATGAGCAGCATGACAATGTGGAAGAGATGGATTGATTTGTGAAGGAAAGAGATTCTAATTTATAGACTAGAGGTGCCCAAAAAGGATGCCCAAGATTAAAGAGGAATGGAGGGCTAAGATTGAATGTGAGTGGGAGAGGATTTGAGAGGACACGTGGGAGATCCAAGAGATTTTCTATATAGGAATTTATTGTCTCCACACTTCTCAAGTACATGTGCAAGAGTTCCCTAAGTACCTTGGGAAGAGAGGAAAGGAATACAAAATTCCTTGGGAGAGGACCAGAAGAAATAAAAATTCCCAAGAAAGACGAAGCATGGAGAGAATAAAGGATAAAGGAATTAAAATATCCTTGGGAAGAGAGGGAAAGGGGAGATTCAAGGAATTTGAAATTCCTTGGATAGACAAAAGTGGGTGGCATTTAAGCTTGGAGGATGAGGTGGGAAAGCCATTTATGGCAAAGATTTGATCCATCCCTAATCAAGGTGATTAGGGATAT
This sequence comes from Cryptomeria japonica, assembly GCF_030272615.1. Lineage (NCBI taxonomy): Eukaryota > Viridiplantae > Streptophyta > Pinopsida > Cupressales > Cupressaceae > Cryptomeria > Cryptomeria japonica. Next base: position 342,046,340 of record NC_081405.1, on the reverse strand, counting down.
GCAAATGATTAAGGGGAGTGATTAGGTGGGTTAATGAAGGATTAGAGTGCAAGTGGGAAAGTTAGGAGGACTGGCATAATTAACTATGCTAAAAGGCTAAAATAATTTAATTAATTTTAGGTGTCTACACTAGCATGGCCTACATATCAAGATGTATAATTAAAAATTATCGACACAATATAAATACAGTGAAAATAATGAAGTGAAAACTTTGAAATAGTCCAAACATATAAATGCATAACATATGCAACATGTGATACATAGTTGGAAACCCAATTCCAATACAAAAACTCTCCAAAAAAGTACATTGATGACAATACAAAACATCTTGAATAAGTATATTATCATAACCAAAGAAAAAATCAAACAAACATATTGTAAGGAACAACCACCTAATCAATTACTTCACCTCAAGCAACTTCATTTTCTTTGGTGTATTTCTCTTATATTAGAATATTTGAAGGAATTGCTATACTTTATCATCCAACTTACTTTGTGGATGAATAAATAACAAGATTGTGATCAAAGTGAGTCAAAATCTTACATAAAATTTGTTGTTCATATAGCTTTACAAATTCAACTAATACATACAACACATTCTCATAAATAAGTACTTGATAAGGAGTCCTTAAATGTCTATGTATTACATGTAAAGTGGAATCCATGCCTTAAGGATATGATAATTTCTTAGGAAACTACTAACTATTATATTTGCACAACATTTTTTAAAGCATGCAACACATGTCATAAACATATCATATAGCCCTGCTCATTCCTACATGGTGCCCACTTGATTCCCAGAGTATACATAAGGATTTCCTTGTAATCCCACAGGTTGGTTGAAAGGACCAACAAGAGTCAATTTGAAGTGCTACATGTTTGACATCTCCTCCTGATGTTAAGACTTGAGCTTCACCCTAGGAGTACCTCTAGATGTGTAACAAACTTGTCACCATGAACTTCAAACTATCAATGAGCCAAGCTATATATGAGAGTTCTCAAGTCTACTAGAGAACATGCAAGACACCACTCAAATTAAAAAAGTTGATATACTTCATTGATGTAAATTCTGGGTTCATAAACATCCAAGACTTCAAACCAACTTTTGTTAATTAAAAATTACAAGACTTTTTGTGTTTAATATTCACTTATCTTGTGCCTTACAAACCTGAATATTTTTGTATAATTAAGTTAAAGAAATATTTTGAATTTGAAATATCATATTGAAGTCCATAGGGCCTACATTTGGTGGGCCAAAGAGTTTCATTAATTAGTTCTCGAAGTTATCTTTTGTCAAAAGTCCATTTTGCTTCATGCCTCTGCTCCTAGCAGACATCAAAAGCTTATCCAATCTAGAATTCAATAAATTATCTCAAATCAATGGTATATATAATCCAAAATCTATAATTAACACCGAAGGCATTCCCTTAGGTGAGATGGACCATTTGACATTTTTAACATAGGAAAACCGAAGCAAGACGATTCAAAAATTCCGAACAGTTAGATTTTCATTGTTTTAATTGATCGAACGAACACTTTTTTATTTTAAACTTTTTAATTGAAACTTTTAAATTTATTTTATTTAGAATATATATACTAATAATAAATATAATATATAAATAATATTAAAATTATATATTAAATTCAATTTTTTAATTGCATAGAAATAAAAAATTGACATATATTTAAAGAAACTAAATATCATTTTTTATTTTTAATATTTTACTACTTATTATATGATAATAAATAATAAATACAATATTATTTTAAATTTTAAATTTTTATTTTAAATAACTATTAAGTTATAAGATATAATATATACACAATTGATTTTAATGTATATATACATATATATAATATGCAAATTTAAATATATTATTATTCAACTTTTTATAAAATATATATGTAAATAATAATAATATTTTAATAAATAAATATATAATTATTTAAAAATTTCATAATTTCACAATTTTATTAATTATTGTTAATATTTTTAATTTTTTTTAAATATTAGTATTTTGATATATTTTCGTTTAGATTATTTTGTTTTAAATTTTAATTTAGATTTAAGTTTGAATTTTTTTTTAATTATTTATATCTTTTTATGAAATTACAAATAATAAGAAGTTATTAGAATTAATTTCAAATATAAATATTTGTCTAATTAAAAATTATTATAGAATTATTATATTTTGTATCTGCATTTTAATTTATATAGTATCATTAATATTTATATTTTGATAAATATTCTTGAATTTGTATTTAGTTTATTTTATTTAATTTTTTAAATTTATTTTTAAGTTTAATTTTTTATTATTATTTATATATATTTTTATGACATAATATTAATTAATTTAATTTAAAATTATTTTTCTTCAAGTTGCTTGGTCTCTTGGCCCTTCTTTTATTATTTGACATACATGGTTGGAGAGGAATCGTCAGATTTTTCAAGATGTGTTGTTGGGAACCCACCCCTTGTGGTGGAAAATTCTCCACTTTTTGGGAGAAACTATTTCTGCAAAATGTGATTTGTTTGAGGCTGTGGATCCAGGTGATGTTAGTTACTACAACCGACTCCATCTTCCTCCTCCACAATGCCAACTCATGAGAAATAGATGTAGACACCCTCTTCTAAAGATAAATCGGGTGGGGAGGTGGTGTCCTCCTCAACAAGGCATTCTAAAAATTAACACGAATGAGTCTTCTCGGGGAAACCCTAGTCTTGCTAGTATTGGCAGCATTGGTAGAGATAGCTTGGGGACTGTTCAGTTTCTCTTTTCTATTTATAAAGGTTGTCACACTAATAATTTGATGGAGGCTCTCACCATTTTATTTGCTGTGGAGCGTGCTTGTGCTCTTGGCTGGAGTAGGCTCATTTGCAAATAAATTTCTCAGGTGGTGGTGAATTTGCTGACTCGACAACATTCTATGGATGTTAGCTGGTAGTTGAGTTTGGTTGTTAACCAGATTCTTCATTTGTGTGATTCTTTAGTTTCTGTTTCTTTCATGCATATCCCTAGGGAGTGGAATGGTGTTGCTAATTGTCTTGCCAAATGGGCTTCTGCGCACATGCATAATTCGTATATCGTGGATAAGGGTCAATTACCCCTAGATTTGTCTCATCAGTTAGATCACTTAGTGGATCTTGACATGGTTGTTTGATGCCCTTGCTTTGTACTTCTTCTGCTTTGATTAAATTTTAACCCTTCCTTTATTTTAAAAAGTTTAATTATTGCAGAATGATTATATTTAAATTTTTCATTTTGCTTTATATAAAAAATAAATTTCAAACTTCAAATCTAAATAAAAAAGTTATAAATTGGGAGAGAGAAACTAAATTTGATTAGTTGTTGTCTTTCCCCCTCTCCCTATCTCTCCTCTTTATATATATATATATATATATATATATATATATATATATATATATATATATATATATATATATATATATATATATATATATATATATATATATATATATATATATATATATATATATATATATATATATATATATATATATATCACACTCACTTACTCTCACACACACACTTCCTTTCTCCCTCCCTGCCCCTATTTTCATATCTTTATCTCTTCTCCCACCTCCTTTACCTCCTACCCTTGACCTCTCTATATTTATCTTCCCATCTCCCCCTTTCTATCGATATTTCATTATATCCATAACTCTCTTATTCACTCCATTTAACCCGCCCCCCCAACCCCTCCTCCCCCCCCTCTCTCTCTCTCTCTCTCTCTATTTGTATCTTTATCTACCTCTCTTTCCTTATCTTTTTATCTCTCTCATCATCTCTCCATCTCCCCCCCCCACTCTCTCTACTTATCCTCCTATACCTATCTCTATCCCTTTCTCTCCCACTCTCATTTCCTCCCTATATCCATATCTATCTATACCTCTCTCTCTCCCTTACTGTTATCATATATTTCTTTCTCTTTCTCTTTTTCTTCTCCTATATCCATCTCTCCTTCTATCTCTTCCTCTCTCTATATCCCCTTATCTCTCTCCCTCTCTCAATATCTATTTGTCTATATATAATTCTCTCTATTTGTCTATCTATTTGTCTCCTATCCCCCTCCCTCTATATCTCCTTATATCTCTAAATCTCTTCCTATATCTCCCTCTTCCTCTATCTCTATATTTTTATATATCCTCATCTCTCTCCATCTTTATCTCTCCCTCAACATCTCTCCATCTTTGTCAGTCTATCTTCTTCTATACCCTTCTCTCTAGACATGTCTCCCTCTCTATCAATTCATTTCTTTCTTTCTCCCTCTTTTTAGACCTCTCTCTATCTCTCTCCCCACATCTCTCTCTCTCTCTCTCTCTCTCTCTCTCTCTCTCTCTCTCTCTATAGGTAATGGATTTCGATTATATTCCTCATTCAGAGGTTTTGTTTCAGTCATATTTGAATACCTAAAAATTAATTTTTTTTTTATAATTGACCTTCCACACCTCTTCGACGTACCCATTGCACACCAAGATGCAATTGCTAGTTATAATTCTAAGAGGGTAGTGAAAGAGCACCAATAGATAACATAGTTCCAATAATTGTCACCTTATTGTCATGTTGACCCCCTAATAGCCATCATAGTGAAAACACCATTAATAAATTTGTTTTGTACCAATAGCCGATCATTTTTTGTAATTAATTGGCCCACTTGTGCACAACTATTGGAGCATTTGTCTCATTTGTGTACCACTATTGGAACATTTGTGCACCACTATTGGGACATTTGTCAACAAGTACTAGCGATTTTGAGTTGACGGTTACTGGAACATCTTTAGTTAGGTATCATGCGACACTTTGAAATGTGTATTTTTTGACCTTTGTGCGCATAATTGATTCCACAACGTGCATCGTTACTATCCAAAAGCTAGATCAATAGCTATAAGCAGTTAAGTCGCATCTTAGTTACCAGAAACGAGAAACGAGAAACGCAACCGCAACGGCAACGTGACGAGAAACGGAATAGTTAAAGGTTGCGTATAAGAAACGTGTGTATATATATATATATATATATATATATATATATATATATATATATATATATATATATATAATTATAAAAAATTATTTTACATAAATGAAAAAGCATGGAGTTTTATATATATTTTCATTAAAAAACTTTATTTCACCTTGATATTCTGAAACATTAGTGGAAGATAAACATAAATTATATTAAGATATTACATTGCATGAACCGTAGATATTTATATTAGGAGATAAATTATCTAGATATTGCATTGCATGAATTGTAGATAATTATATTGAAATATTTTGCATGAGGCTGTATAATTAATGTTAGTTAAAGTTGTATATTTAATGTAACTAACATGACATAGAAAACTATAATCTGCATCTACTAGTTAATCTAAAGTTAAGCCATGAAACATGCAATTTCACATGCCAAAAAAATTCAGTGTGTCAATGTTAAATCAATAAAAATCAATTACTTTACTGTCAAATCTGTTTAAAACATTTACTTTACTATAAAAACCTGTTAAAAACAATTACTTTACCATTTAAAACATTTACTTTACTTTAAAAACAATTACTTTACCATTTAAAACATTTACTTACTTTAAAAACAATTACTTTACCCCACTTATAAGGGAAAACAATTATTTCACTGACAAATCAAAACAATGGAAAACATATTACAAACGTTGCAGAAACGGCCGTTAGAAACGAGAAACGCGTTTCTCCTGTTGAAACGCGAAACGACGAGAGAACGTTGTGTTTCTGGCAACTAAGAGTCGCATACGAACACAACTAAATAAAAAAATCAAAATCTGATGTACCGTTTAAGATTTGTGGATGCGCGAAGTTAACTATGATGGCTATTGGTACTCTTCCCCTATATGAATGAATTGAACTTTGATTTGTATTGATAATGCCCAGGATTGTAGCTGGAAAAATTAAACAATACATGTGACGAGCTGTGTTAGGTCTTAAAATTCAAGTGGAGACACATTAATTTTTGAACTTGAAAGAGACTTTGAGTGCTCATGAATCAAGATGTGTACAATCAATCACTAGTCAAAGCGGAAATCGAAACCCCAATATGAAATAAGCCTGTAGAAAACAATGGAGAATTGCACAATTACCTTACCATACCATACGCATATTATAATGGACTACAGTTTGCAGCTACTCTTAGTCTTATAGATTCTGCGGTCGGCGTAGTGGTTTTTAAATTTTTTTCAACCACAAACTCTTTTTTAACAATATTCTGTGCAGAAACCTAAAGTCTACATGTTTACAAACTTCAAAAGCGTTTAGGATAAAGCATCTTAGCGATCAGTGGCAGGTAAGCATGACAACAACAATAATGCTGACATAAATCATAGTTATCAAAATGGTGCAAAATTGCCCAGTAAATGGGCTCTGACGGAGTAAACCAAACTGACTCTGCCCTATTGCATTGAACTTCTTGAATATGATCTGCTGAGAAGTTACCTAAACAGAGACAGAGACAGAGACAGGTGAAACATGCTGCCAGAGAAGTCCCGTGTTTTACCGTAACGCGCTTACTTTCTCATGTAAGAAGAACGACTTGACCAGAGTGATTGAAACCTTGTCCTAATCCAATTCCCCGTTCAGACGAATCCAGTTATTGAACACACTTAAATCACTGTCCACATACGTTCAAATTAGCGTGTTTGATCTGCTCACAGAAGCTTCTCCCTGAAAAGAGAAACGCAATCGATTTACAGTCTCCTGGTATGGCATAATCCTCTGACCCTTTCTCTAATTTTGGTTTTAAAGGCATATACCCATGTACCCATTTCATCAGTTGGGATGATTTTGCAGTGTGTTCGTTCCTCTAGCACCATGTTTCAAACCGCATGGAAACTGGTATTCCTCTCTTTCCTCCTCCTCTGTATTGCTGGTAAAGTCCAAGGACAAAATGGAACATCCAATATTACAGGCTACAGCTGCTCTGATGGCCCAGCACCATGTCATACATATGCTTTTTATAAAGCCCAACCTAATTACACTGATCTGGCGGATATCGCTAATTTATTCAGTACTCAAACTTTCAATATAACAACAGCCAATGATTTGCCTGGTGATACTGTTTCTGTAGCTAAAGGGCACGCTTTGCTTATTCCCATTACATGTGATTGCATGGGAAGTTATTCTCAGGCCAACATAAGCTACCAGATACTGGCTGGAGATACTTTTTGGAAGGTTTCAACACTGAATTTTGAGTATTTGACCACATATCAGGCTGTAGAGATTGCAAATCCTACTTTAGTACCAGAAAATCTCACTATTGATACTATAGTTGTCTTCCCGATTAGGTGTCAGTGTCCGTCCAAAGCCCAAATCAGTAAAGGGATCAAAATGCAGATAACATATGTTGTACAGAAAGCAGATACTTCGGACTCCGTCAGTAAAAAATTTGGTGCAGATCTCGCTGATTTGAAGTCTCAGAATGGTATAACTTCAAAATTAATTCCTAATGATACACTCCTGGTTCCTGTTTCTGCAAAGCCAACATTAGCTCAATCTCCTACCCCTGCACCATCTCCATCTTCAAATACAAATAATAGTTCTCCTGTTCCTGAGAGTTCTTCAAGCGGGGGATCAAATAATGGCGTTGTTATTGGGGCTTCCATAGGCGGGGCCGTGGCGCTTTTGGTAATACTTGTATTGGTTTTTTGGGTTCTGAGAAAGAGGAGGCACTCATATGGATTAACAAGAACTTCGGAAGATCCAAAAAGGTCTTCAGATCTGAGAGTGGGGTCTTTTGAAAGAAAAAAGACTCGGCATGATGAGCTTTTGGCTGATGTTACAAGTACCATAGGCAAGCCTCACATATTTTCTGCTGAGAATATACAGAAAGCAACTCAGAATTTTAGCCCCCTCTGCAACATAGAGGGCTCTGTTTACAAAGGTATTTTAGATGGTAAGGTTTATGCCATAAAACAGATGAAGGGAGAAGTTTCTGAAGAGTTGAAGATTTTGCAGAAGGTCAATCATAGTAATTTGGTGAGACTAGAAGGATTTTGTATCAGTTCAGAGGGTCAATCTTGCTTAGTTTATGAGTATGCAGAGAATGGTTCTCTCAATTGCTGGCTCCATGATCCTGAATCCATTCCGAAGCAGGCTGCTTCTACTTTGAGCTCTACATCTCTTTCATGGAAGATCAGATTGCAAATTGCCTTGGATATTGCTAATGGGCTTCAATACATTCACGAGCATACAACCCCTAGTGTTGTGCACAAGGATGTGAAAAGTAGCAATATTCTCTTGGATGGAAATTTTAGGGCTAAAATTGCGAATTTTGGAATGGCGAAATCAGGGATAAATGTTCTCACAAGACACATAGTAGGCACACAGGGGTACATGGCTCCAGAATACCTTGCTGATGGACTGGTGACCCCCAAGCTTGATGTGTTTGCATTTGGAGTGGTGCTACTAGAGCTGATTTCTGGAAAAGAAGCCATAGTGCGTGAAGGGGGAGTTCCATTAGCAGGGAAGGCAGGTCTTCTTTGGACCCAAATAAAACCTCTTATGGAAGGAGAACACAGAGAAGTGGAACTGAAAAAGTGGATTGATCCAAATCTTACAGGTGTTTGTCCTGATGATAGTGTTCTTTGCCTTGCAATGATAGCCAAAGCCTGCGTCGACGACGATCCTGGAGCACGACCAAGCCTTCCAGAAATAGTTTACAAGCTTTCAAAAGCGTTGGAGGCACTTATGGAACATTCCGATGAAAGTTTTGAGGCTCCGATTCAAGTTATTGCAAGGTGATTCTCCATGTTTTGCTGTATCCCCTCTTGACTTGATTCTCATCAGAGTATTTTGTTCATCCAAATCATAAGGTCCATAATTCGTCTGCTTTATATTCTGGTATTATACCCTGACTGTTGAGAACAACAAAGGAGGATGGAGTGGCTCATCTTCGAAACAGATTTTCCCTAAATAACTGCATGTTTATAGGTACTTTGCAGGTCCTACAGAAATCTCAAACTATGATTAGTATTTGTAGTCTTATAACTCCGAACGGATATGTTTTCATTTATCAGGAATTGTTGTATAAATTTTCAAGCATTAAATGATATAGCTAAGTATTCTACTGTGGTTATCTTTAAACATAATGCATTTTCTGTATGATTATGAGGAGTATGCAGTCTATTGCAAACAATAATTTGTTTTCATTCAAGCAAAGTACTGCAAAGTTTAAGCAGAAGTCAATTCGGTTTTATATAGTAGATCAATTCACTGTATGCATAACAACATATAATAGGAGGATATTTCAAGCTCTCTAAGCGTCTTTTTGCTGCGAACAGAGAAACATTCACACTAGATTTTTAAAATGTGAGAGGTATTCTTGTGAGTGCCTTAAGAATGTTTGAGAAAAAAATTTCTTTCTTTGACCTGTATTGACTCTGCACTCTGCAACAACGCAGCGTGTTTTTCTTTTTAATTTGTACTCTTCTAATCCAGCAAAATATTAGGAGCTCTCTTTTTCGTATCTACTCTTCTTCTGCATGATAGTAAGGGTTTTTTCAAATCTATTCTTCTTCTGCATTATATTAAGAGTTTTTTCATATACATTCTTCTTCTGCATGATATTAAGAGATTCTTATAATTAGCTTGGCTGCTCTTTGCCATGTTCTGAAATGTTGTTCTATGGTTTTTCCCCAGAGTTGATTTTCTGGGAAGCAATTTGTTATAATCCATGGATCAGCTAAAACTTCTTTGTGATAGAGGCTATTTTGGTAAATTCCTCATTACAGTTTGAGTGTGGCTTCCTTTGAGCCACACTTTTAACACTTTGCTGTTCAGTTGTCTTAGTCTGGCTCTGATACAATGGTATCTTCTATTAATCTACTGGGACTTTAACCTAGGGCTTCTCATGTGTATACTGGTGTCCACTACCATTGGACTATTGGTTCAATTTATAAACAGGGCTTTATGATAGATTCCTTATTCTGGTTCTGGCCAACACAATTTCCCTGTAAATTCTTTGCTTTTGAAAGCAGACATATCTTTACAGGGAGCACCTAGCCTAGTTTCATAAACTTGGGAAGTAATAGATGTTTGATGATTATAGATAAAGTTTCTCATGCGAAGTCTAAGATCTCATTTCTAAGGCAGCAAGATAGATTTTCTGATAAGCTGATAAACTTTGAACGTAGAGTTTTGAATTTAGGGAATCATAACTGAAATACCAAAATGACACAGTATTATAAACTGGAATCAACATATGGAAGTTAGTTTCACCAATCTTCACAATGGAACAATTTTCATAGTGGTTAGGGCAGAGGCGAGACTATTAGGCTTTTACAGTTCTCCTGGATTGCTTTGTTAGAGAATTCTCAGCAGGTCTGTAATGGCTAGTTCAAAATCATAAAAAAAACTCCTAATTTTCACAATGTACAAAGGGATGGAGAGCTGTTACTGGTCTGGAATGGCTGGCAAAGCTTTTTACATCAGAAAAATAACAAGCATGTGTATTAGAGATCAGTTGTGAATGAAAGCACAGGTTTCACAATCAATACATATGTATTTTTGTCTAATTCACTGGCCTTATGGGGTAAGTTATTTTAGGCAATTCTGTCCAAACTGAACTGAAACAGGATTTAAAAAAAAAACCTTGTCCCCATACCCTGATACCTTCCAGAGGACATTTCCAGGCCGAAGTAAAAAGACAAAATAAAGCCTCACCCGCACAAATGCCCATCGGGAAGGACAAGGCGGGGACGCTTGAACCATATTTATCTATCTTAAGCTTAACCTTACTTGGATCTTAAATTCATTATGAATATAATTTTTTACTAGTCCATTGTATGAGGAGTGAAGCTTTTGGGAAAACTGGGTTGAAGATTTTTTCAGTCATTTTTTCAACGTAACACTCTGCACCACCATCGCCATTCTAACAGTTTAGGACCACACAAGAATTATCATCATAGAGAGATTTATATCACGATCTATGATGATAAGGTCATATATACAAGCATTTAAACCCTGCTTGATGTGTCTTTGATCAGAACAAGCTAAGGGATTGAATCGAGAATCATGGTTAGAAGCTACTTGACATTCCTTAGTGCATTAAGTTTCAATGATGTTTTTAAGTACCATACTTTTCATGCATAGAGGTGCAAAAGAATTCGAAGACCTATATAGTACACAATTCAAGACCATACATTTCCATTGCATGTGTTGTTTTATACCCAAACAAAGTGTAAGATAATTTTTCAGTTTTTCAAAACCGAACAATTAAATATCTAAAAATTAAAAGTCTAAATTAGATAACATAATGTAAGTTAATTATAATATTAATTATCTTAATCTATTAATTTAGTTATCCCTATATACACTTGTTTTACCTTAAACCAACTTCATTATCATAATTCAAAATGCAAACAATTAAAATGCTCTGTGTAACTATCTTGTTATTGTGAGTTTGAATGCTATATATTTTTTTTAAAACATGAAGGTAAGGCTTACATTGATAACTTCAACAAACTAGAGTCAATCATGAAAATCAAAGAGCATTAATTACAATATAAAAAATCACACATGATAAATATTAAAATTAAATACCAAATTGCCCAAAAAAATAATTATGAGAATCAAATAAAATGCTAGGGATTTTTAAAATCCAAGTCAACTCACATCGATTTGCACATGAATGTGAAGTATTATAATAACTCACAAGTCAAAGTGGAAATCTAAAAGGGCATAAACCCCACCATGACGAGGCTCTTGAGTATTAAATAAACATTTATAAGACATAATAATAAGTTAAAATTTTGTCTTAACTACGCCAAGATTAAAACTCTTCAGATTTTTTATTTTATTTATTTTTAAATAAAATACATAAGCTAGTGGAGGTAAGCAATTTTTTTACAATGAAAATGCTGCTAATTCTTCTAATAAGGACATCGCCTCCATTAACATAACGAAAGTGATTAAATTGTTTTGTGAATCTTATCCCCAATTTAATCATATACTGCATTGAACAGACTTCAATCACACTCAATATTCATACAAAATGAGGTGTTCAATCTGCTCACAAAAGCTTCTGCCCAGAAAGAAAAACAAAAACAATGTATAATACATACCTGGTCTCCTGGTAGAGCATAATCCTCTTGACCCATATCCTCAATTTGCATTTAAAGGCATATGCATATGCACCCACTTCATCAGTTTGGATGATTTTACAGTGATTTCAGTCCTCTGCCATGTTTCAAACCTCTTGGAAACTGGTATTCCTATCTTTCTTCCATCTCTGTATTGCTGCTGAAATCAAAGGACAAGATGGAACAAGCAATGTTACAGGCTACAGCTGCTCTGATGGCCCAATAACATGTAATACTAATACCTTGATCTGACAAACATTGGTACATTATTTGGTGTTAGCAATCTAAAAATAATTAGAGCCAATTATTTGCCTGACGATACCTCTTCCATAGGTAAAGGCTAATCTTTGCTTATTCCCGTTGTATGTGGATGCATGGGAAATTATTCTCAGGCCAACATAAGCTATGACACAGGGTTACTGCAGGGTGATACATTCTGAAAGATTTCAACAGAGGACTATGAATATTTGATCACATATCAGGCTCTAGAACTTGCAAATCCTACTTTGGCACCAGAAAATATCAGTATCGGTGAACTAATTACCATCCCAATTAGGTGTCAGTGTCCATCCAAAGCACAAATTAGGAAAGGGATCAATATGTAGATAACATATGTTCTACAGAAAGCAGATACTGTGCAGTGTGCAATCCATCGGTGAAAGATTTGGTGCAAATCTCCAGGATTTGAGGTCTCAGAATGTTATAACTTCAGATTTAATTTTTCCTAATACAACACTCTTGATTACTGTTTCTGAAAAGCCAACATTAGCTCAAACTCCTTACCCTGCTATGATTGTAATGATGTTGACAATTGTTGTAGTTTGATATTTTGGGGGTGCTAGAAATAGAGTGCCAAATTTAGAATGCCAAATTTAGAATACAATTTGTTTGCAGGTAGCTGGATTACTGAAGTATTACAATTTCCAAAGTATTATAGACTCTGTTTTGTAGTTTCAGTTTCAAGATTCGTGTGATCAGAAAACTTTGTTAAGTATATTGTTTTGGTGTTGTAAAGAAAGCGTTGAAGATTGGAGAGAAATTTAGTAAGCAAAATTATTGCCGCAATTATTTTGATGTTTGAGATCTGATCTGAATGCCCATTTGGGCCAAATAAATCTCTGAAAAATCTGTTTCCACTGCCATAATCTTGAAAGAGTTGAGGATGGAGAGTTTGGAGCTCCTCCCATGGCAAAAATACACCGTTTCATCAATCATTTTTACAAACCCAACTTCAGATCTACTGATCTGCGGATTCCCTTAGGAAAATGACGTTTTTGGCAGTTTTTACTTAACAGTAGCTTGAGCGTTTGATCTTTAACTCTCTTACGGCGAAGACTAAACCAGTTTGATTTTTATACAATGATACTACCATCACCTCAATGAAAGTCGTGTATTACAGTTGTGTTTTGGAGTCTCTGTGATCATTCAATTAAATATAAAATAATAATAATAAAAAAATGTCTAGACATGAGATAAGGGCAGATAAGGCTATCTCAAGCCAAATTGTTTATTTTATGTCCAAAAGTTTTTGGGTGCATTCTTGGTAGTGTAAGAGTCTTCAGTTAAATTGTGAAAATTGTTATTATTTACCAAAAATATTCTGATAAAATAAAAATTATAGGGTTGTTTTTTATTAAATGATTGTATTAATTTGTAAAAATAATTTGGGATGTATGGTTGATCGTATTTAATAGTTTTATAATTTGTTATGATTAAAGGAGGGTAGGTATTTTAATATTTCAAAAAAAAGTAGTATTAAGAAGTTTGAAGGTCAAGATTTTTTATATTTGCAAGTTAAATTTCTAGTGATCTTGGTTGAAAGATGTATGCAATGTCTCAAAAGGAACCACACCAAATGATCAAGAAGCCATAATAATAATATGGCATAGACTCCACTTATATCTTGATGTAGTAATTGATAGAGAGTTCAATGATGGATCATCTCATCAAGTAGCCTTAATCCATATAAGTACAATATCAACAAACACACAACAAAAAGTATTGATAGAAGATATTTGTGATGTTGCAAAATAAATGTTCTAACATGACATATCATCACAAAATATCAACACATAATACACAACCTGCCAACAAATGCCTTGACCAAAAAGTCTTAACAATTTTAGGAACAAGTAGACTATTTACAATCTCATATGCCTGTAGGAAACATTTTGATTTAAGGATAAGAGCCCAAACACACACTCCTTAGATCTATCACCACAGTGCTCTATCTATTTTCTTTACTCAATGAGTTGTGATCCTTTGTACAAAACTATTCCTAGGACCGATTCAAATTATGGTAGTTGGCACAATATTCAAAATTTAGTGTGAAACCTAAAAGGGCCATTAATGTTGTAATCAATTGAGAAGGGAACACATAAGGTGAATGACATGTTGGGTGAGATTTAATTCATGAAACTCAATACAATTCAATCCAATAACATCTATGAGATCAATAAGCTTGAAAATACCTTCAATGAATACCTTAATCTTGGAACTTCCATGACATTATGAGATCTAGATTGTTGACTTGAGATGAATTTGATGAGAACTCTCATGTGTACTGAGAATATGAAAATTGGAATTTTTTTGGGAAACCATTAAAACTTGTAAAATAAAACAAAATAATGAAATAAAATATTTTTGGTTGATTCAAGATTGCTCAACGCTTGAGATGCTCTTACATCATACATCTTGGGTAATATGATTTTGAGCATGTTTACTTAAATTTAAGAAAGTGACAAATTGCAATGGCCACCTTAATTGGTCACTCCATCTTAAAAAATTATGATGCATCCTTAAGTCCATGTCCCTTCCACAAACCAAATATATAACTTGTGTTTCTTTTTTCTTCTTTTTTGGTTCAACAACTCGTTTATAATCCACTCTTTCTCAACTCTAGGCCTTTGCAAGACCTTGTGCATGTCATGTGTCTTTTGTGATGATTATGTTGAAGGAACACAATTGGACCACTGAGAGGGGGGGTGAATAAGTGGTTACTCAAAACTTGAACTTTCTAAAAGATTAAGACTCTAAAAAAAAGATCAAGCAACAATGAGTAAAGATATTAAACCAACTTGCATACACACACACAGAAAGCAGACCACAACACAAGATATACGAGGAAAACCCAAGATGGGAAAAACCTCGATGAGAAATCTTGCTAGAGACTACTGCTCTAATCTAGCCTCACAGTGGAAATAGTCTGATTACAAATTTAATGGGCACTAACCCCAAGGAGCACCAACCCCTGATTTTTATGGGCACCAAACCAAAGGAGCACCAACCCCTGATCTGAGCACCCACTCAGATGATTATAATAAATTAATAATAGTTATAGATTGAATACCTCGTTGCAAATGATGTTTTGTAACATGTCGTGTTCTCCACACCTAAAACTGAATCTGCATTTTTCAGCTTACGAGCTTTGTCTTCAACTCTCTGATCTCTACAATAGATTTTTTCTCGTTGCTTGTCTCTTACTCTACTCCACATGGTGTCAAATACACACTGTGTTTCTTACGCTCTATTTTCTTGCTTCTCTTTCATCTGCAACAACACACTCCAATTTGCCTTCAACAACACACACTCAACACTTCAATTTCTTCATCTACTTACTTCCAATTAATCATGACCCTTTTACTTCTTAGAAATTTTCCTCCAAAGGAAAATTAAAAAAATTCTTAGCGAGATCTAGAGCTTGATTTGCCTTAATTTTTGCTTTATGATTTTCTACCTTTCATATTACATTTTGTCTTTCTATTTTTGTTTAGCTAACTCTACGTTCTAGCATGATCGTAGCATGCAACACTCATTCTCATAAATGAAACTCTTCGTTGTTATTTCCTCAAAAACCATATCTTGTTAGCAATCTTTGATTGGTCCTGTACATGCCACATCCTCCACATCTCCTTTTAAATCATCAGGTCAAACTTAGTCAAACGCTGAGTGCACTGCTTCTATGTCGTCAATTTGTAGAATACCCATCGTGTTCTCAACATCGCAAACCATACCTGTGGGATGGTATAACAATGCGCCTTCTTCCTCTTAATTACTCTGCAAGATCATTTTTCATTAGACTTTCTTTCTATGGGCTGATGGGGCGTTGTGCAAAACACGTCGTTTGATCTATTGCGCAAGAAGTATCATTTTCGCCAAGACATCTCATGTGTCATAGCGAAAAGATTCATATCGCTATAACACCAAGGGTCAACAAGAACAACTTTGCGTTTTGCCAAAAAAGGTAATATTTATTGGTGTGACCCAAGGGTGTTGAGGAGACTTGTTGTATTTCTCACTGAAATACAAAGTCACATCGAAATCCTTGGTGATTAACATGATGTGATTTGTAATTACTGTTACACTTCGGTGTGACCCAAGGGTGTTGAGGAGACTTGCTAGATCTCTCACTGAAATACAAAGTCACACTACAGTCCTTGGTGATAAACACGATGTGTTTTCTACAACATATTTTCAAAAGCTTTATCACCAAGACTCAATTGATCTCCAAGGTAGCCAGGGCACCTTGCCAAAATGAAATCTCTCGTTAATAAACTCAGGCACACAATGAGTGGCGATAAACACACTATGTAGTCAAAATGAAAAAGCTCCCATGCATTAATGCTAACGCTTGAAATGACACTTCTCCCCTTGCATCTGAAACCTGAATCAACTCTGTATCTATGTATGTTGACATTAATGACAACTCAATGCCAACAATCTCCCCCTTTGGCATTGATGTCAACATCCCTCAGCTTCTCCCCCTTTGATAACAATGGCAAAGGGCATGGCAACCAACTGCCAACCTCGCTCAACCACACATCTTCTCCCCCTTTGAACTACTTCTCTTAGCTGATGACACTCCCCTCGTGACAATTTGCATTGTACATATGGTTGCAATCACAACACTTCTACTGTGCCTATGCATCTGCAACACCTATTATCATTTTGTTGATCCTGTTAATGATCATCTCCCCTTGAGAAACATACTACCACACAGGTTCAAGGAAATATAATTTGAAGCTATGAACTCCCCTTGAACCACAAACCTCTATGAGCCTTTACGTGCTGAAGAAGAGAGAGACAACACCCAACTTTAGTCTTAGATATTCAAAAGTGTCATTGGGCAGAGGTTTTGTAAAAATATTAGCCACTCACTCACTTGTTCTTACATATTCAACCTTGATTTCCTTGTGAGATACCTTCTCCCTTAAGAAATGATACTTAATTGCTATATGTTTTTTCCTTGAGTGCATGATAGGGTTCTTAGAGATGTTGATTGCACTTGAATTGTCACATTTGATGAAGATTGGATCTGCATACTCTACCTGGATGTCCATGAGTATTTGCTTCATCCAGAGAACCTGTGAACAACATGTAGCAATAGCTATGTACTCTGCTTCAACAGCAGATAAATAGATGGATTCTTGTTTTTTGTTGTGCCATGAGACTAATCTACCACAAAGGAAAAGGGCACCACCACTAGTGCTCTTCCGATCATCAATACATCTTGCCCAATCAGCATCTGTGTATGCTTCTAAGCTAAAATCACCATTCTTTGGATAACATAGACCATAATCAAGTGTACCCTGTAGATACTTGAATATTCTTCTCACAACATTTACATGAGATTGCTTTGGAGCATCTTGAAATCTAGCTACCATGCACACAACTTGAACTATATCAAGTCTAGAGGCAGTTAGATACAGTAAACTTTCAATCATTGATCTATATAGAGTTTGATCTACACTAGGTCACTCATCATTTTTACTTAGTTTGCATCTTGTAACCATGGGGGTACTCACTAGTTTGCAATCATCCATATGAAATCTTCTCAACATGTCTTTTGAATACTTATTCTAGGAAATGAATATACCTTTATTTAGCTGTGACATTTGTAGTCCAAGGAAGTAGGACAACTCTCCTAGCATTAACATCTCAAATTTTGATTGCATTTGATCAACAAATTCTTTGCACAAACTATCTTTATTTCTAGCAAAGATAATATCATCTACATAAACAACAACTATAATAATGAGATTACCTTCAATTTTAATGTATAAGTTGCTATCAACATATCCCTTCTTAAAACCTTGCTGATATAAATACTTGTCCAACCTAGAGTACCATGCTCTAGGTGCCTGCTTCAGCCCATACAATTCTTTTCTCAACCTACATACAAAGTCTTCATTCTCATGTAATTGAAAACCTTTAGGTTGTTCTATGTACACCTCTTCTTCAAGATTACCATTTAAGAAGGCAGATTTTACATCCATTTGGTATACTTATCTTAAGAATGCTAGAAACATTTTGATTGCTTCAAGTCTCGCAACAAGTGCAAATGTCTCTTCAAAGTCTATCCCTTCAACTTGAGCATATCCCTTGCATACTAATTTGGCCTTGTTTCTTATCACCTTGCCAGCTTCATTCATCTTTTTTCTATAGACCCATTTAGTGCCTATGACATTCTTATCAACTGGCCTTGGTACTAAATCCCATGTGTTGTTCTTCTTTATTTGCTGCAACTCTTCTTCCATTGTCTTAATCCAATGAGTACTCTTGTTGGCCTCATTATAATTCTTTGGTTCTAGTTCAGTCAAGAGACAAAAATTTACTTGTTTCTTGTTTGCAGTATGCTTCCTTCTTGTTTGTACAACTCCATCTTTGCTGCCTATAATCTGATCTTCATGATGATATTTCTACACATACTTGCTGGGTAGATTCTTTCTAGTTTCCTCTTCTCTTTCAGATTATTCTTCCTCATCTTCATAACATGGTTCCTCAATCTGATTCACAACACTTTTCTTTCCTTTTTGCAAGTCCTCATCAGTTTTATATTCACACTTTCAACAACCTTCCTAAGATGTTTGTTAAAGCATTTGTATGCCTTGCTTTGAGTTGAGTAGCCTAAAAAGATTCCATCATCACACCTTGCATCAAAACTTCCTAATCCATCCTCATTTCTTCTGATATAACATCTACCTCCAAAGACTTTGAAGTGCTTACTCGAGGGCTTCTTGCCATACCATAATTCATATGGTGTCCACTTGTTGTTCACTCTCAACTATGCCCTATTTAAGGTATATACTATTGTATGGACTGTTGGCATTTTCATGAAGATTGCATTAATGAAATGTTATGTTGTCATTGATGTCAATTAACTGGTAATAATGTTGTTATAATGTTGTTTTGTAACCACTAGGAAGAGCTAGTGAAGGGAACTGCAACTGGTAGGTGAGTTTGTGGAGGAAATTGGTATTGCTAAGCAGAAGTGAGATCAATCGGTAAACCCTACCTGTTGATATGATAAACCCTAATTGATAAAGTTTGGTGAATTGGTTGTATTGGTTTATGATTTGATGATGAATGGTAATGATTATAACACGTGTGCATGTTGTATGAGAAGAGTTTCAAATGATTGAGATTACGGTTTTTATCATGGGAATGAGCAAGTATATTGCATGTAATGCTAACCACGTGATGAGTTATAGAGTTCAATGAAGTAGTGATCAAGGAGCGGTCGAAGCTATCTTGAATGATGTGCAGAGATTATTATGTAATCCAACAGTCATACTTGAACCAACTTGTTTGTAATCTCTATGAGAATTAGGTTTGTGTTGTGTTACTGACCTAGTGATTTGTTTATAAGGTCGATGAGTTGTTTTGTTTCAGAGTTGGCAATTTGTAGTTGAGAGTAAGAGTGTGGTTGCCGAACCAGATGATGTATCTGTAGTTTGTGTAAAGGCAGATAGGAGCATGAAAAGGATTTGAACAAGCAAGTGTACTGCTATTCAAACAAATCAACAAACCCCTGTTGTTTTCTAACAATTACAATAGTTAAAATCCCCTAACCGGGTAAGCTCTAACAAGCTTAGTGTTATTCAAATCCTCTAACCAGGTGGTCCATTAGCTTGGATTTCAAATCCTCTACCGAGGTTACTCCTCACATGGTATTGCTTCTAATAGGGCATTATAGTTAATCCCTTAACTAGGTGGTCCCTAATAGGATTTGTTCTTAACAAGACTTTTTGTAAAGCTTTAACAGGCTTGGCTCCTAACAGGGTGAACTTCATAAGAGTTCATAATACTTGTGGGTATTCATCCCCACCATGGTTTTTCCCATTTGGGTTTCCACGTCAAAAATATTGTGTCAAGTGGTGAATGTTTTTGTGGTTATGTTTACTATGGTTGAATTACTTAACTGATAAATCCACTTTGATATATTATGTTAACCGATGGAATTCTGAAATGAGGTTTTAGTTATGTCATTAAAGTATATGGATGTTTGTGAGTTTCAAGTTGTTTTACTGTTAGTCTGTTATAACAGTTAACCGGTTCAACTTGACAGTGATATTGTATTTGTAGTTCAATGGTTTAACTTGTCAGTTTAGAGTTTTCTTTGAGAGGTTGATTATGAGATTGGTAAAATTTTATATCAGTTTTCTATCTACTGATTCACCCCCCATCTTAGTAGTTGACCGGATCCTTATTCTTTCATCATATTATCATGGACAACCTCTCTCTAGTAAACATCAGGTAGATTTGACTCATTTAGCATTGTCCTTGCCATTTCCTTGACTGTCCCGTTCTTTCTTTCTGCAACACCATTTTGTTGTGTTGTTTTGGCAGCAGGATATTGTCTTCTAATTCCATGCAGTTGACAATATTCTTTAAACTCATTTGATGTGAACTCACCTCCTTGGTCAGATCTCAAACATTTCAGCTTGTATCCACTTTCTCTTTCAACCATTTTCCTAAAAATTTTGAACCTATCAAATGCTTGTGACTTATCTTGCAAGAAAGTCACCCATGTCATCCTTGAATAGTCGTCTATGAGCAGCATGAATTACTTTTCACCATTTAGAGATCTTGTTCTTGTTGGTCCACATAAATATGTATGTACTAGTTTTAATGGCCTTGTGGTTGAATATTCCTTTGTCTTGAAGCCCACCTTGGTTTGCTTGCCTTTCTGACATTCATCACATATAGTGCTTGTTGGTTTGATAATCTTAGGTGTATGTCTCACATATCCCTTTGAGCTTATTTTGACAAGATTGTCAAAATTTATGTAGCCTAATCTTTTGTGCCATAACCAGCTTTCATCTACTTGTCCCATCATGCATTGTGACTCATAACATTCCTTCAAGTTGTATACATTGCCATCAATCCTCTTACCTTCTGCAATTAATTTCTCATTGCTTTCTTTTCTGATTTCACATCCATGGGAATAAAAATTAAACTTGTATTATTTGTCACACATCTGACTTACACTTAGTAAGTTATGTTTTAGTCTCTCAACATAGTATACATTTGCGTGCTTTCAACTTACCATTAGTTCTCAATGTTCCTTTGCCTTTTATCTTGATGGAGTTGTCACCAAATCTAATTGAGCCACCATTCCAATCTTCAAGTTCAATGAACTTCTTCTTTTCTCATGTCATGTGATTGGTGCACCCACTGTCGACAACCCATAGGTTTGTCGTCTCTGCATGCAGTGTTGTTTGCACAATTATACTTGATTCATGCTTGTCAGTTTTCTTTTCTATCCACACTTGCTTGGTTTCATTTCTCATCTCCACCACGGCACTCTAATCAGATGTGGTTTTTGGTTCCACAACCGATGTCTTCTTATGTTTGGTAGCTCTTGACTTGCAGTATTTTGCTATATGACCATAGTTTTGACAACCATAGCACTTTTCATTTATATTAAATGATGAAACAAAGGGTTTGCCACTAGACTGAAAAGTTTTTCTCCTACACTCATAGCTCTTATGGCCAAATTCATTACAATGGTAGCATACAACATTAATATCCCTTAGAGAAGAAAAAGGATTCTTGTTTTCATAACTAGGAGGTGGTCTATGCATAAGTTTACAGTATGAAATTTTATGTCCATATGCATTCCATTTATAACAATAGCCATGGAATTGAGAAGCATACCGGTTGTTGTTGCTGAAAGTACTCCCACATTAGCCTCCTTGGAGCAACGTTCCTCAGTCTTGTAAACTTCTTTCTCATATCCTTAACTCTTATGAAGCCTTCATCATCCAGATTTTCCTTTCCTTTTGAATCAGCATGATTGTTTTTTGTAGCAGCAACAACATTATTCTTCTTTTGATCAACAACTCATGTCTTCATGTTCTCAATAGTAGTATTTAAGTCTATCTTCTTTCTTGGAGCATTGATGACCTTGAAAGTTTGTTTATGATCATTCATGTTTGAAGATACAAAATTTATGTCCCCTTTTTATGACTCAACACTATCAAAACATTGTCCTTCCTCATATCCTACACCCATAGAATCTTTTGAATGTTTTTGCTTATTCAATATTTCATTCAATGCATTGGTGTTTCCCTCATACTTCATCCTCAACTTGAAATCTTCTTTGCATTTCTCAAGCTCTTTCCTAAGATTCACAACTTCTTGTTCTAGCTTTTGAAACTCCTTTTCTTTGGCTTCCAATTCTGATTTTATCACTTCATTCATCCTCTTGGATTCTTCTAATTGAGTTGTTAAGGTGTTGATATTCATTTCAGACTCTTCAAGTTTCTTGCTCAACTGATTTTGCTCCTTTATGACTGACTTCTTGTATTTTGAATACTCTTCCCTTATGTTTTCAATTTCTTCAAGAGCACATATTAACTCTCCTTCAAGATCAACCTCAGAATCAACATCCTCTTCCTGACTGTCATTTAAATTTTCAGATTGTGCTCCACTTTGCTTCTCATCAAGGACCTCTTGAGCCATAAAAAGATTAGTTTGTTTTTCACCTTTGTTGTAATCCTCACCCAACTCACTTTAATCATCATAGACATCACTGCCAATAGAGTAAAGAACTCTCTTCTTCTGAAAATTTCTTCTTTTAGTTTTATAAAACTTTTTATCTATATCCTTGACTTTACCCTCATCATTATCCTCCATCTTATAAGGACACTTAGCAGCAAAATGTCCTATTTTACCACAATTAATGAATTTGAAGGGAAGCTTTCCTCTATACTTACTTGATCCTTTCTTTAATTTTCTTACAAAGTTGGTTTCAACATCATCTGATTCTTCATCATCTACACAAATTGCGGTCTCTTTCCCTTTCTTCTCGAAGGTGAAGGCAACTTCTTTCTTTGACTGTTCAACACTTGTAGTTCTCATTTCATATGTAGATAATGAACTAAAAAGTTCATCCATGCAGAAGGTTTTCAGGTCTTTAGCTTCCTCAATGGTAGAGACCTTAGTATCATACTTTGTTGTTAGAGACCTCAACACCTTCACTATTACTTCATCTTCAATATTTTCACCAAGACCTCTTACTGCATTTAATATTTCATCCACCCTTTGTAGATAATCAACCATCTTTTCTTCCTCTTTCATCTTCAGACTTTCAAATTGAGCTAGAAGATGTTGCAATTTAGCCTCCTTCACTTTCACATCTCCTTCATAAATTATCTGCAGCTTGTCCCAAGTTTATTTTGCAGATGTGCAGTGCATAAATTTGACAAACTCTGTGTTTGACAATCCACTAAGGATAGAATGCTTGGCTTTAGCATTGTGTTCATATTTCTTTTTTGTATCAAGATCGGTAGGAGGAATGACAGGGACAATATACCCGTTTTTTACTAACATCTAAACATCATATCCTAGGGATGACAAATAAGTTTCCATTCTTCTACTCTAGAAAGCATAGTTGGTGCCATCAAACATTGGTACTTTAGCAAAAAAGGATTCATTCCTAGCCATTGTGTTCACAAACCAGAATCTACCCAAGATGGAGAAAGCTTTTCAAATAGGGAACCTACTCTCTGATACCAATTGAAGGAACACAATTGGACCACCAAGAGAGGGGGGGATGAATAAGTGGTTACTCAAAACTTGAACTTTCTAAAGGATTAATACTCTAAAACAAAGATCAATCAACATTGAGTAAAGATATTAAATCAATTTGCACACACACACACACAAAAAGAAGGCCCACAACACAAGATATACAAGGAAAACCTAGGATGGAAAAAACCTCGGTAAGAAATGCTTCTAGAGACTACTACTCTAATCCACCCTCACAGTGGAAATAGTTTGATTATAAAGTTTATGGGAAACAACCCAAAGGAGCACCAACCCTTGATCTGAGAACCCTCTTAGATGATTACAATAAATTAATAACAACTACAGATTGAATACCTCGTTACAAATGATGTTTTGTAACACGTCGTGTTTTCTACACCTAAAACTGAATCTGCACTTTTTCAGCTTACATACTTTGTCTTCAACTCTCTGACCTCTGCAATATATTTATGCTCTCTTCTTGTCTCTTACTCTACTCCACCTAGTGTGAAATACACATTGTGTTTCTTACGCTCTTTTTTCTTGCTTCTCTTTCATCTACAACAACACACTCCAGTGCGCCTTCAACAACACACACTCAACACTTAACAATTTCTTCATCTACTTACTTCCAATTAATCATGATCCTTTTACTTAGAATTTTCCATCCAAAGGAAAATTAAAAAAATTCTTATTGAGATCTAGAGCTTAATTTGCCTTAATTTTTGATTTTTGATTTTCTGTCTTTCGTATTACATTCCGTCTTTCTATTTTTTTTCAAGTGACTCAACATTTTGGCGTGATCATGGCATGAAAAACTCATTCTTGTAAAGGAAACTCTTAGTTGTCATTTCCTCAACAACCATATCTTGTTAGCAATCTCTGATTGGTCTTGTACATGCCACGTCCTCCACATGTCCTTTTAAATCATTGGGTCAAACTTGGTCAAACATCGAGTGCACTGCTGCTGTGTAGAAAATTTGTAGAATACACATCGTGTTCTTAACATCGCAAACTATACTTGTGGGATGGTGGGATTGTGTGCCTTCTTCTAAATTACTCTATGAGATCATTTTTCATTACTTTATTTCTATGGGCTGACGAGGCATTGTGCAAATGACACCGTTTGATCTATTGCACAAGAAGTATCATTTTTGCTAAGACATCTCATGTGTCATAGCGAAAAGATTCATATCGCTATAACACCAAGGGTTGGAAAGAACAACATTGCGTTTTTTCGAAAAAGGAAATCTTTATCGGTGTGAACCAAGGGTGTCGAGGAGACTTGCTAGATTTCTCACCAAAATATAAACTCACACCGAAATCCTTGGTGATAAACACGATGTGATTTGAAATTACTGTTACACTTTAGTGTGACCCAAGTGTGTTAGGAGATTTGCTAGATCTCTTGCCGAAATACAAAGTCACACCAAAGTACTTGGTGATAAACACGATATGTTTTTCACAACACATTTTCAAAAGCTTTCTCAACAAGACTCAATTAATCTCCAAAGCAGCTAGGGCACCTTGCCAAAATGAAATTTTTCATCAATAAACTCAGGTGCACAATGAGTGGTGATAAACACACTGTGTAGTCAACATGAAAAATCTCCCATGCATTAATGCCAATACCTGAACCAACACTTCTCCCCTTGCATCCCGAACCTGAATCAACTCTACATCTGTGTATGTTGACATAAATGACAACTCAATGCCAACATATGTATACCACTCTTCATCTTAAAATCCATGACACTCATATAGATTAGTTATGTTGAACACTGGTGAGATGTTCAAACCCTCAGTAATTCATTCTCATTAGAATTATAAAAAATTCTATTAAGCCTTTGCAAGGATTGATCTCTTTAGATTTAATTTATTAAATGATCATCTACCCCAACTTTCCTTCTTACATATGTCATGATCAATTCACCCTCAAGTATTCTCTCTCGTTCTCATCCATGACTATTTTATAATATTATCAGTCCTTTTCAACCACCATTTCAATTATGCACCTATTCCATTTATAGTGTAAAATCCTTTGCATCTACACTAATAAAATATTCATCACCAAATCCTCAACAAGTCCATGACACCCTTCAAGGCATTCCATACAAAATGCAAAGTGGATATTCTCAATATATCTAGTCATTAAGTTGTTGAATGTAAATTTATCTTGTGATAGCACCTTGCAAGTTTTTAGGTCTTCCTAGTCTTGTATGGTTCTTCATTTTTGTTAAGTATCCAAGTCCTAGGAGTCACTTATGTCTTAATTGATTTCCTTCTAATTCATCAGTGACATGTTGTTACTTGTAGTCAGTCTTTTAATTTATAAATTGAGTCTTGTCATGTCATCATGTTATCGGCCCCTTCAAACTAGTGACTGGCCTATCCTAGTTCCCTTTAGTTTTCCCACTTTTCGTTAGTCTTTAAGTTATATTCCATGAGATCTAAATACATATACTATGCTAGATCCACATGGTTGTTCTATGATGTCACCTTTCTAGTGATCTTGAGTCTCCAACATAGAATAACGAATATTACTCCAACGCATCATTTCTTAATTGGTCATGCACAAGTGTGAAGGTAAAGTCTAAGTCTTTAAGTTATATGCCACGAGCTCTAAATATATATACTATGCTAGATCCACATGGTTGCTCTATGATGCCACCTTTCTAGTGATCTCGAGTCTCCAACATAGCTTAACGAATATTCCTCCAACAAATCATTTCTTAATTGGTCATGCTGTTGGTATTTTCGTATGGTTTTGTCATTGATGTCAACACCTACTAAAACACTAGCACTTTGGAGATCCAACAACATTTACCGACAAGCAAGTAACTATTGCATAGTTACTGGTATATGGTTCACTGACACTTAGAATGGCATGAAAGACACTTGGTATTATTGAAGACATCATATGGACATCTTATCTTAATGGATTAATCATTGGTATATTCATATTTGTATATTTGCTTTTACTGACAAATAGGTTTAGGGTTACCTAGGGTTTCACCGGCAGGTTTATCTTTTCCAGATCGGCATGGCACACTATGGAGATGATTAATTATTGTTGTAAATGCATCAAGCCGACATGTTCAATTGGTTATTGCATCAGATATTATATTATTTGTAAAATGTCTTATTGTAATATCTTGTAGAGCTGACCTACTAAAATTCATCTTAGGTTATGGTATAAATGTAAGATCTTATTTGTAAGATCAAGTGTGGAATGCGAAAAAGAATTGTGTGAAGGTATATGTGAGATTAGGCAGTGCAATACACACAGACATCATTTGAAGGTGAAGCTAGGTTTTTGTGAAAGCATATGAACATTACACCGGTACTGAATCTATCATATGAAGATGCTATTTTGTGTAGTACATACCTATTGGATTTAACCCTCCAACTATAGTCAGTGTGACTCCCATTTTGTGATTGAACAGTGAGCTCTAGGCTGTTGGCCTTTCTACATGTGCAGACCCCATTTATGTACACTTACTATCTGCAGTAGTATCATCTAATTGTGGGTAAGGTTTCCCACCATGGTTTTTCCCCTTACAGGGTTTCCACGTACAAATATTGGTGTCATGTGTTGTGGATGACTTTGTGTTTATGTTTCATGCATTAATCTTTACTGGTATAGCAATTAATTGTTAAAACTATCTATCAACATACTTAACTGGTTTATCGGTATTAAGCATTAAGTTGGTTAAGTTGTTTTTGGTTTGAATTTATTAGACAACTAATTCACCCCCCCCTCTTAGTTGTCTCCGGGACCTAACAATTGGTATCAGAGCTTAGTCCTCTTTTGTAGAAGTTTAACAACTTGAGGAGATCCAATGTCTACTAATTATTTCAGGAAGGATAGTCCTAAACTTGATGGAACCAACTATGGCATATGGAAGATCAAAATGGAGACACATCTAAATTGCATTGGAAAAGACATCTGGGAAATTACAAAGAATGGTTATACTGCGGCTACTCTTGGTCAGCTTAATCCACCTAACTTGGCTAAAGATGAGGAAAATGATTGCAAAGCAAGAGAAGCACTTTTGAGCGCATTATAAGATCAACAAATCATGGGATTATCAAATAGGTCTACTGCTAAAGCTATTTGGGATCATTTGGAAACATTGAATGAAGGAGATTCCACAGTCAAAATTGCAAAACTTGAAAGCTTCCGAGACAGGTATGAACATTTGAAAATGGAAGAAGATGAAAGGATTTTTGCTTTTATGGAAAGAGTAAATGAAATTGTTTTGGGTATTAAATGTTGTGGAGGAACCTTAAGTGAGGATGAAATTGTTTCAAAAGTTTTAAGAGGATTGCCACTGACATATGAAATGAAGGTTACTGGTATAAATGAGTTAAGAACGAAGCCTAATGCATAAATAACTAGGGATACATTGATTGGGAAACTTTCAGCTTTTGAAATTGAAGAATTTGGTCCAGTTGCTACTATAAAGACAGATTTGGCCTTTAAAGCATCAACATCATTTGCTCCATCATTTGACACATTTGATTGGAAAACCTTTTATGCAAGAGAACTTGAAGAAAGCAGGAAAGAAAATGAAGAACTTGAAGAACTTGAAGCACTTTTTGCAAGGAAAATGCCTAAAGGTCCAGTTGGAAGTAAGTATGAAGGTAAAGCACCCTTTAAATGTTTTAACTACAATAAGATTGGTCATATGGCTTCGAGATACCCTGATAGACATGCTAGACTAAGAGAAGAAGATAAAAGAACATACAAGCCTAATCCTGAATATCAGAGATACAGATTTAAGAAGAACAAAGACAAATCTTGTTACATTGCTGATGAAGGAGTGACTGATGATTCTGATGAGGATCCAATAGACAATGGATGGGTTTTTGTTGCTATAATAGAAGATCAACCAGCACCTACTGCTCAACTAGTAGAACAAGCCCTAGTAGCTAAAGTTGAAGATGAATGGATCATTGACTTAGGATGCTCACATCATATGACAGGAGACAAAGGTAAATTCTTGAACTTTCAAGAATACAATGGAGGTTTAGTAATATTTGGAGATGACAAAGCCTGTTCAATCAACGGTAAGGGTACAATATCTCTTGATGGTAAGCATAACACTGACAATGTTTACTATGTTGAAGGATTAAAGCATAATATTTTAAGTGTTGGTCAATTAGTTGAGAAAGGATTTCAGTTACAATTTAAAAATGGAAAATGCAAAATCATGAATAGAACTGGTTTGGAAATTGCAACCGGTAATCAGACTAGAGGTAATATCTTTCATTTGAATAACAGTGAAAAGACATGCTTGATTGCACATATAGATGAAAGTTGGTTATGGCATAAGAGACTCTGTCATGTAAACTTTGATTGCATGGTGAAGATCAGTACTACTAAGGCAGTTAGAGATCTACCTAAAAATTGTCAAACCTCAGAATACAATATGTAAGGAATGTCAATTTGGAAATCAAGTTAGAGCTAGTTTTCCAGAAAAATCCAATAATGCTCTTGATTTGATTCACACTGATTTATGTGGTCCAGCTAGAACTAAAAGATTACAAGGTGATAGATATTTCATGCTAATCATTGATGACTATTCTAGAATGTGTTGGGTTACTTTTCTCAGAGAAAAATCAGAAGCACTTGGAAAGTTCAAACTATTCAAGGCAATGGTTGAAAATGAAACCGATAAGAAAATCAAATGCTTAAGATCAGATCAAGGAGGAGAATTTACATCTAAGGACTTTAATACATTCTATGAAGTGAATGGAATCTGAAGACAACTATCAGCATCTCAGACACCATAGCAGAATGGAGTTGTTGAAAGGAAAAACATAACTATCTTGGATGCAACAAGAAGTATGTTATCAGAAGAAAATTTACCACATGTGTATTGGAGAGAAGCAGTCAGCACAACGGTCTATACATTCAACAAAGTTCACATCAAAGGTGAAACCAGTAAGACCCCTCATGAATTATGGTTTGGTAACACTCCTACTCTTAAGTATTTCAGAATTTTTGGAAGTAAATGTTATATCAAAAGAGATGAGTATATTGGAAAATTTGATCCTAGAAGTGATGAAGGAATATTTCTTGGTTATTCATCTAAGAGAAAGGCATATAGATGTTTTAACAAGAGATTGCAGAAAATAGTTGAAAGTACAAATGTAAAGATTGATGAACAATTCAGAAGAACTTCAAGGTATATAAACTCTGAACTGGCAACAAAATTTTTGTCAAATGAACCTACACTAAATCCACCGGTACAAAATGAAAATCCAGTTACCCCGGTACCATTTAAGGATCCATAATAATTGAAGAACAACAACAAACAAAGACACCCCGGTATGTAAGATTGAATCATTCTGAAGATCAGATAATTGGAAATAAATTTAAAGGAGTTATGACAAGAGGAAGATTGGTAAACGAAGAGGTATGTCTTATTTCTCAAATTGAACCATCATCTGTTAATGAGACATGTGAAGATAAATTTTGGACTAAAGCTCTAGAAGAAGAATTAGAACAAATTGAGAAAAATAACACTTGGACATTAGTTCCCCTACCTAAAGATGAAAATGTAATTGGAACCAAATGGGTATTCAGAAACAAACTTAATGAAGATGGTAAGGTTGTCAGAAATAAAGCAAGACTAGTGTGTAAGGGATATTCTCAGAAAGAAGGAGTTGATTACAATGAAACCTTTGCATCGATAGCTAGAATTGAGGTAGTCAGATTATTCTTGGCTTTTGCAGCACACAAGAACTACAAAGTTTATCAAATGGATATTAAATGTGCATTTTTGAATGGAGATCTTGAAGAGGAAGTATACATTGAACAACCTGATGGATTTTCTTTGACAGATGACAATGATATGGTTTGTAGGTTAAGGAAAGCTCTGTATGGAATAAAACAAGCTCCAAGAGCTTGGTATGCGAGATTGGATAAGTATCTTTTAAAGATTGGTTTTACTAAAGGAAATGTAGACAAAAATTTATATTACCAAATAACTAATGATGACATCTTGTTTGTAGAAGTATTTGTTGATGATATAATATTTGGAGGAGAAGATGGTTTATGTAAGGAATTTTCTACTAAAATGTAGCAAAAATTTGAAACGTTTATGATTGGAGAAATAAAATTCTTTTTAGGATTGCAAATTTCACAAACTGATAAAGGTATATTCTTGAGTCAATCCAAATACTTTAAAGAGTTACTAAATTTTTTTGGGATGGAGAACTCTAAACCGGTAAGCACACCTATGACTACAAATGACAAATTATCTCAAAGGGATGAATCTACACCTGTTAATCCAACTAGATACAAATCTATGATAGGAGGTTTACTTTATTTGACACAAACCAAACCTGATATTATGAATGCAGTATGTATTGTTTCTAGATTTCAAAGTAATCCTAGAGAAAATCATGAATCAACAATAAAAAGGATTTTCCAGTACTTACAAGGCACTGTAAATCTTGGACTATGGTATCGTAGAGATGAAAAATTTGAATTATGTGCATACATAGATGCAAATTGGGCAAGAGAAAAAGCACCACCGGCGGAGCAGTCTTTCTTGGAAACAAACTAGTTTCTTGGTTGAGTAAGAAACATAGTTGTACATCTTTATCAACAGTAGAATCAGAATATGTTGTAGCAGCAACTAACTGTACACAGGTACTATGGCTTAAGCAAATGTTGAAAGACATAAAGGTAGAATGCAAGGAACCTATTACTATATATTGTGATAACACTGCAACAATTGATATATCTAAGAATCTAGTACTACATTCTAAAACAAAACATGTTTCTATCAAACTGAATTTTCTAAGGGAAAAAGTTGAAGAAAAGGAGATAAAACTGGTTTATGTGAATACTAAAGAACAACTTGCAGATATTTTCACAAAACCTGTACCTAAGGAGACTTTTGAATATCTCAGAGATCAGCTTGGAGTCATACCACCACCGGTAGAGACTTAGACAGTTGATGATTGTCATCAACCGACATAATTAAAAGACAAATCTTTTACTCCGGTCTTTGATGAGGAAGCTACTTCTCAGGGGGAGTAGTTGGTATATTAAATTGATTAGTATTTTGTATATGAACTTGGTTTTATTATAACTTTGGCATTTGATGTCAAAGGGAGAGAGATATATATGGAAAAACACATTATCTTTTGGAGAGATTGGTATGGAAACTTTGGATAACACATGTTGATCCCAGGGGGAGAGATTGTTGTTTAAGAGAGACTATTACTCTTTGTATTCTGGTTATGATCTTTTTGGAGATTGTTGGTTTTTGGCATTTCTGTTTTGGCACTTTGATGGTTTTTCCATCTTGTGTTGCCATCAATGCCAAAGGGGGAGATTGTTGGTATTTTGGTATGGTTTTGTCATTGATGTCAACACCTACTAAAACACTAGCACTTTGGAGATCCAACAACATTTACTGGCAAACAAGTAACTATTGCATAGTTACTAGTATATGGTTCACCGACAGGATATAATGATCACCAACACTTAGAATTGAATGAAAGACACTTGGTATTATCGAAGACATCATATGGACATCTTATCTTAATGGATTAATCATTGGTATATTCATATTTACATTTTTTTTTTTACCGGCAAATAGGTCCAGGGTTACCTAGGTTTCACCGACAAGTTTATCTTTTTCAGATCATCATGGCATGCTATGGAGATGATTAAATATTATTGTAAATGCATCAAGCCGACATGTTCAATCGGTTATTGCATCGGATATTATATTATTTGTAAAATGTCTTATTGTAATATCTTGTAGAGCTGACCTACTAAAATTGGTCTTAGGTTATGGTATAAATGTAAGATCTTATTTGTAAGATCAAGTGTGGAATGCGAAAAAGAATTGTGTGAAGGTATATGCGAGATTAAGTAGTGCAATACACACAAACATCATTTGAAGGTGAAGCTAGGTTTTTGTGAAAGCATATCAGCATTACATCGGTACTGAATCCAGCATATGAAGATGTTATTTTGTGCAATACATTCCTATTGGATTTAACCATCCAACTGTAGTCAGTGTGACTCCCATCTTGTGACTGAGCAGTGAGCTCTAGGCTATTGGCCTTTTTGCATGTGCAGAACCCATTTATGTACACTTACTATGTGTAGTAGTATCATCTGATTGTGGGTAAGGTTTCCCATCGTGGTTTTTCCTCTTACAGGGTTTCCACGTACAAATATTGGTGTCATGTGTTGTGGATGACTTTGTGTTTATGTTTCATGCATTAATCTTTACCGATATAGCAATTAACTGTTAAAACTGTCTACCGACATACTTAACTTGTTTACCAGTATAAAGCATTAAGCTGGTTAAGTTGTTTTTGGTTTGAATTTATTAGACAACTAATTCATCCCCCCCTCTCTCAGTTGTCTCCGGGACCTAACACATGCACAAGTGTGAAGGTAAAGTGGCCATATCCTTATTAGCACTACAAGGTTGTATTTTTGTGCCACGTGTCTTGGGACCATCAATGTTCATATGATAATTTGGTAAATGCAATCCACATGACATTTAGGCACAAGCTCATGCGGCTCATATGATGAGATGTAAAATGATTTCTCATGTGGTGAATGGTGATTGGTCAATACTTTTAAAAGTACATGATAGATTTTTCAAATAAGGTCAATCCTTTAATAGTTTTAGATCTTGTTATGTCGATTCCATGATCAATGGTGCATACTCAAACTCTATAATGGATAATTATAGTTTCCTAGTTTGATCACATGTTCAATAATGGTGGATATGAAAACTACCAATCCAATTTAAGGCCATTTGGATCCAATAAATAGAGAATTTCAATCATCATAACATTCATTTTATGTTGTAAGAAGAATTTGAAAAAATTCTAAGCTCTTTGTTTCTTCTTTGTGAAAACTAGGTTTATGAATAATTTAAAGTAAATGGCTAATTTTTAGTTGATTTTCTTATATTTTCTACTTTTGAGCATTTGTAGGGTCTGTTTTGCAAATGAGTCTCCTAGAATCCTCTAATGACTTGCCTTCATTTTGTATGAAGGATCTCTAGGCCAATGACCAATAAACAAGGCAAAACCCTAGATAAACCATGAGCCTTAAACCTTTTGCATTTTTAGCTCTATTAACTAGGGAGGGTGATCCCATGCCAATATCCTTTTAATTCAACCTTGAAAAAATGATATTGCACCTATTAGCAGATATATTCTCACATACAAAATCCAAATATCCAATATTTTCTTCAAGGCTAGATTATCTTGGATTTGATTGACTTTATGATTAGAGAATACCAAGGCTTAAAACTAAGCAAACTCAAAATAGGAAACAAAAATGAAATGAAACATTTTTTGGACTTTTGAGATTTAAAATGCCTTAAAAACCCAACCCTCGAATTACTTAGACCAATTCCTTATAGGGTGATAGAGTCTAGCCAAAATAACACCATCTGCAACCTTTACACATATACATTCAATCTAAGGAATACTTGGTTCAATTCCTTGCACCAAATTGTTGCAAATGTGAATTTGCTTGATGTATCAATATGGTTGTCAATTGATGTCAATGTATTGATTCTGTTTTTCAGTATTAGGTTTTGCTTCATATTTTTGATTTGTTGCAGATATACTATAATGTGGTGACATGTTGTTGGATATCGCCTTGAGATTCTACTCATGTTCTGGTGGTTCGGAAGTTGTGCTCCAGAAGTGTATGTAGCGATGATGATGATTCTCTAATAGAGTTTGTAGAGTTCCACATTGCTCCACATTTTCATTTGTCCTATTGTGTTTTTGGATTTATGATATTCATGCATGTATCTTTTTTATTCTGACTCGGCATGTGTTGGCGTGGTTTTGAAATAGTTTTTGGCTATGTTGTTTCTTGGTCCGATTGACCCCAGATGCTCTATCTTTTGGTTCAGTGATTGCAGTGTTTGGATAACATGTTGTTGCATTGTGGTGAGGTCCACTTCTCATTCCTTTCCACCACAAGAATATTTATTGATGACCTATTTTGAATTGTGTTTTATTATCTCCTTGGACAACTTGGAAAATTATATTTCAAAGATCAATATATAAAGAATGGTTGTAATGAAATAAAGATAATAGAAGGATTGACAGAAGGAAGTTGATTGTAAAAAGGAAGATCTATCTTTGTTGATGCGAAGTGGTTGATTAGTATGATTGTATGTTGATGTTGTTTGGTACCGGTGGTAGTGAGCCTAAGGTTTCTTTCGACATTACAACTATGTGGCAGTTGTGCCTCTGTGGTGGATTATTTATTTCTTCCTCCAGGTAGTGAGCCCCCCTTATTTTTTTGGCAGTTTTAGCCGGGCATTGAGCTCACCTATAGTGAGCATTCTGACAGTGAGCCATCTTTATAAAAATCACCTTAAATCGGTGTCACCCTAACAGGTGTTTTCATATTGATAACTAGCATTCTCCATGGTTTTTGCCTTCTTGAGTTTTCCATGTCATGTCTGGTGTTTCTTGTGTGTGTTCTTTCATGTTCATATATGTTTATGGTTAAGTAATATGAGTTTTAATTTGACAGATCTGTTTCTATGGGAAAAGTAATACATTTTATTATACAATTGATTCACCCCCCTCTCAGTTGTCCAGAACATTCAACAATAGGTATCAGAGCTTTGATTCCTAGAAAGTGAGTCTAACTACTCAAGGAGATTCGATGGCACATAAATTGACTATTCCTACTTGTAAAGGATCCAACTATAGTTTCTAGAGAGTAAAGATGCAAGGTTATTTTATTTCTCTGAGTTACAAAACTTGGAAAGCCGTGGAGACCAAGTATTCTCTATCGACAAATGGACATACTACATCGGATGAGATTGAAGCCTATGAAGAAAATGAGTGAGCAAGGTATGCTATATTTAGTGCTTTTATCTAAAACTGAATTGGCGAAGGTTGTTGCAATAAATACTATTTATGAGGTTTGGGAAAGATTGAAAAACATCTATGAGGGAAATAAAAGAGTCCAGCTATCTAAGATGCAAACTACTAAAGGCACATATGAGAATGTGAGAATGGAAGAAAGTGAAGGTGTAGCAAGCTACTTTTAGAAGGTTGATAGAAATGTAAATGAGATTAGAGATCTTGGTGGTGTTGATGAATACTAAGAGGGGGGGGGGTGAGTTAGTATACCAAAAATTACTTAACTCAAACACTTAAAAAATTTAGCAGTTAACCGGTATAACAGATTTACTAACAAACTGGTTAAGACAAATGCAAATCAAGCAACAAATAAAGCATTCACCTAGAAAGAGCACAATCGCCATAACACAAGATATTTTGACGTGGAAACCCAAATGGGAAAAACCACGGTGAGATGAAACTCACAAGTAACTATCTACAGAATAGAAACTAGACTAGTTAAGGTCAGTCTGGTTAAGGTCATACAATGTTCTTCACCAGAACAAATCCTATTAGGAATCTAGATCTTTGTTAGGAGATAAGTCCCGTTAAAGACTACCTTGTGAGAGGATTTCAGATCCACAGTTGTGAACCACCTTGTTAGAGGATTTACAAAGGCTTTTCCAGGCCTACCTGGTTAAGGGTTTCAGACTTGTCGAAGATGTGAGTAATCAACAAGTGAGTGATCTAGTTACTAGCACACTATGCTTTGTTAGATCCTTGATAGCTCATTGTTAATACATTTCAGCATTACTTCAGTCTTCAATATCTTCACACTCTATTTCTTCATATAGACCTCATCTTCTTCTATGATCGCACATACAAAAACCTCATCAACCACCTAAAACCCTAATGACAACTAAAACCTTAGACATGGTGTCCTTATAAAGGAATCTGATTTCATGTCAGTCCAATAGGATTACATTGCAAGTTCCTAAGTTCAGTGCATCTGGACACATTTGGTAACACGACACAAAATCACCGCCAAAGTGTCGGTGGATGATAACTCATCACAGAAATACCGGTTGGTAACTCATCACAGAGTAATACCGGTTCATAAATTTAATCGATTACCAGTTCACACATTTTACCAATTACCGGTTTGTCAAAATGAAGACTAGGAGAAATGATAACAACCACTTTGTTCCTTCGTACCACTTTGGGATCCTCAAACTACTTGAGGTCTTCATACCGCTTGGGTCTTCATACCGCTTGAGATCGGTAAACACTTTCTACAAAACACCGATAGTCTAAAGACTATAATACATAATACCGGTTGGAACAAATATCGGTTGAGCATAACTCATACATACAAAAAGTAATCTCAAAGCAAGTGTGTGTCCATCAATGACAATCACAACATCATCATAAAAAATGCCAACAGTCTCCCCCTTTGGCATTGATGGCAACACTTAGGAAATTTTTTGACATCTAAGTGTTTTACAACAAAAATATGCCATAATCAAAATTACTCCCCTTAAGCATATACACTATCCTTTTGCAGAAAATACAATGTATACTACTCCCTTAAAGAGATAACATGATAGTATACATTCATCAAAATTTTAAATACAAACTACTACTCCCCCTTTGCCAACAATGACAAAGTACTGCAAAATAACCCCTGTTTCTCATTATCATTAATATAATAAATGTTTATGACAATAATGAGTGAAAATGATCAAAAACTGATTTAAAATCCCACATAAAGGTCTTCATTGATAAAGACCATGATTCAAGTAATGAGGTAGCCACCTCACTTTCTGTTTGCATCTGGGATACCTGTTCTTCCATGGCATCAATTGTGCTCATCTCTTGAGTGACCGTTAAGGCATCTAGATTAAGATAACACTTCTGAAGTATTTGTAGTCTGGGTAGTAGAACCAGTTGAAGATCCTACAAATCTCTCATCTGGTTGCAAATCTCTACTTCAATTCTAGCGGACTGGAGCTGAAACCGATGAACAGTTTTCTCATATGTAGTGAAGGAATCATAGGGTGTCTTAAAGTTGCTTATAAATACCTGCAAATCAGATTGCAGTTTTTCCTTCTGTGCAAGCACATCATCACAAAATAGATGGGGTTGGCTTATCTTACTGAGCAACAGTTTTCCCTCATCCATAGCATCTCTTATGTCCTTTTATTCTTTCTGAAGTTCAGACCAAAGCTCGTTCAGTTTCTTCACTAAGGCAGTGTTTAGTGCCTTTTGATGCTTTTTCTGTGCATTAGCTTCAACAACCTCTTCCAGGCATTGTACCTGGTCCTCCACAACTGTACATAGAAGTTTTAGTTGGGCCAGAGAGGAATCGGTACTGGGGAGGTTAGTACCGGGAATCATTCTGGTAAGAGTTTCAACCATAGTTTGAATAACATCTTGCTCCTTTTTCCTCCTTAATTCTTCCAGTCACTCTTGTGCAAGCTTAATTCTTTGGAGCAGCTTTGATTCATTTGCAGATTGGAGGTCAATAGGAATGGTGATGTTAGCCGGTTTGGCTTGATCACCGGTTGCCTTTGGGTTCTCCACTTGTGTGCTCTTTGCCGCTTTCTTCTTCTCTTCGGCTCTTTGCTTTTCCTCTTTTGCCTTGTTTTGCTCCTCTGCTTCTTTTTTTTTTCTTCTCTTCTTCCTTCTTTCTATCTTCTTCTTTTTGCTTCTCTTCTTCTTTCTTCTTCTCCTCTTCCTATTTCTTCTTCTTCTCTTCTTGTTTCCTCTTCTCTTCTTCCTATTTCTTTTTCTCTTCATCTTGTTTCCTCTTCTCTTCATCTTTCTTTTTCTTTTCCTCTTTCTCAGCTTGCTCATTGTTAGCCTTTTCTTTGTCCTATTTCATCTTCTCTACCTTTTCTTTATCCTATTTTTCCTTGTCCACTCTCTCTTTATCAGCCTTTTCCTTTGTTGCATCTAGAGTGACATTTTAACCATCCAAAGAATCAACGTTAATTGTGTTCATCTGTTCAGTAATCGGTTCTCCTTCACTATCATATACCTCATCTAGTTTTCCGGTTTCTAGTTCTTGTTCAGCCTTCTTGTTGGCTTCAGACACTTGGTGCAATCTTAGAGTGGCTTTGGCATGTGAGTGTGTATCTTTCACCACTTCAGGGACTTTGCCTTCTAGTAACACGAGTCTTCTTCTTCTCATGAAGAAGAGGCCTTTGTATTTATCCATAATTTCATAGAGCTCTGAATTTGACACAGCAGGAAAATATTGTGCAAAAATTTCTTCTCTTATTTCTTTTTCCTTTTCTATGGCAATGCACCATTTGTTATCTAAAGAACTGTATAAAGAATCCGGTGTCACAGATCTAATTTCTGATGGCGAACGGTCATTAATACATAGATATTAAATAACTTCCTGTTCGACTTCCTCCTTTTCATTGTCATTAAAATCATCAAAATGATCTATTAAATCACTTAGCAATTTTCTCCTAATATTCTTGATAGTTCTTTGACAATGTGTCAATGGTTTGTAAGAGGAAATGTCTAGATTTACCGGTGCTGACGATGCTAGTTCATTGTTGGTTGTCTTTGCTTTCTTCCTCGTTTGCCTAGTCTTTTTAGGCTGCACTTCAAGTTCTGTATCCTCAGAATCTGGTGAGTTGTTCTTAGTTTTTTGCTTTCTTTCAAAGACCTTGGTAGGTGCAACTTCCGGTTTCTTCTTGGCCGGTGACTACTTGGTCACTTTAGGACTTGTTGAAGTAATTGGTGCCGATACCGATGGCACAACCTTTCCCTTCTTCACTGAAGGTTCTTAAATTGGTGTTACCCTTTCCAAGTAGGTGCCGATTCTCTTCTTCTTTGGATCAAGAGGCAAGGCAAGTAGGGTAGAGGCATACCCATCTAGCATGTCATACATCACCTCATATCCCATGGGCTCCAATTCTTCCTTTCTGGGCTCCACTGCCTCCATTATGCACTCATCTACTCTGATGATAAAGAAGATGTCCTCTTCATACTTCTTGACAATATTGTCGGATATCCTCATCCTCTGGCTCATCTTCCGCTTGAATTCATCAAAGTATTTGTTCAAGACTTCAGGATAACCGGTTCCCACCGCTTGAAGACTTTCTCTGATTTGTCTGGTAACCGGTTGGTCAGCAGACCATTGAATATCACCGACTCCTAGAAAATAGCCTTGAAAGTAGAAAAATAGACCTACCAAGAGTTGTCCAAATTTAAATCTTAAGGCATTGTCCTGTTTGATAGACTTCAGGTTTACCAGAAGTTGCCTCTACATACAGGTGCATAGATCAAATGAGGCATCTTCCATGATCATTCTGTAGGCAACATTAACCGCAGTAGCAGAGACAAAGTTAATTCTGCTGGCATAGAATGTTCGGTATCCGATCACCATGCAGGCATACTTGACCAAATCATCCTTGATGGTATTGATGGTCATTCCCCGTTGGTCGCTCACAGAACCAGTGAGCTTGGTCATTTCCGTCTTAATGACTTTCCTTAGGGCTGGCACTTCTCCAACGTTACAGAAATCGGTGATAGCATGAATTGCTTCTGGTGTGATGTCATGTGTCCATTCAAGATACATTTTGTCACCGTGCACTCTACTTAGGATGATGCAAAATGTGATCTTCTGTGAATTCTTCAAGAAAATACATTGCATTGTGAAGTTTCTTCTTTTCCAAGATGCTGTATTTAGGTTTGATCTTCTTGTCACTCCCGCAGAATAGACCTAACTAAGAATGGATCACTAGGGATCCTAGGTCTTCTATTTTGCAATCAATATAATCTGAAATACCTTCCTCAACTATAACACCAGCGGGTATCTGGGATAGGACATTGTATTTCATCTTCCTTTGTATGAAATCTGCTGAATCAATAGGTGCACTTGAACTAGAGTGTGAAGCAGAAGCCATGATAAACAAAGAAACTCGAAAAATACCTTTGTGAGATTTAGGGCTTTGACACTGTATCTATAAACACACCACTTCAGTTGCTTGGAACACCGTTTAGTGTTCTTCACTTGATTGATTGATACTATCTCTGGATTCTACTTCAAAGTTTTTGAAATCTCTTTGAATCGCAAAACAAATCGCCTTTGGTTGCTTTGCACTTGAAAATTTCTTCACTCGCAAATTGATAAGTGAAAATGACTTGAAAATCCCTTTTAAACAAATTCTTCACCTACCATAATAAATGCTCCACCATTAGGTTATGTAGCATAGGAAATCGGAAATCATCACAAGCAAGTATAAAAATACTAATCATTAGCTCAATCACAAAACTAAATGTAATGATCTATCCTAAACACACTCAATAAAGACATAAAGATAAAACATTCAAAAGTAAATACTATGCAAACCATATGTGGATATGAATGCTTCCTTCATGCGGCTCCATTGTTCTTCTTTCCTCTTCAAATAGTTTGGTTGTGGATCTCACCTACAAGTGCACACACATAATTGAAAGCAAGTAGACAAGATTATTGATCAAGAGTACTCGAAATGTGATTGATTAGAAATTCGATAATCTGATTAGGGTCTTTGATTGAAGAAATTCATTCAATTTATAGAAGAATTGGAGAGATGACAAGATTAGCATGATTCAATTCAAATGGAAATTGCAAATCAATTATGTCAATTATGACAAATTATGACAAATTATGCACTTTATATGCAAAATTTGTTGATTGATAATTCATGACAAAATTATGACAACTTTCTATGTCAAAATTGATTGATTGTCAATTATGACAAATTTATGACAAATTATGACAAATTGAAATGTCATTCCCATGAAATTAGGAGAGAAATAGGAGGAAATTGAATTAGAAATTAGGAAAATTAGAAAATTGGGAAAATAGGAATTAGGAAATTAGAAAATGAGGAAAATTAGAAATTAGGTAAATTAATTAATAATCTTTCATTTATTAATTAATTCACAAGGAGGAATAATTAGCCAATTAAATGAACATTTAATTGTGACAAGAAGACTTAGGATAAATAAATAAATTATTTAACCTAGAGGGAAAATGCCAAACAAGATTAAATGAATAAATCATAAAACCTTGGAAGATGAATTAGAAATGCAAGAACGACAATTAGGTCTTAACAAAGGATAGTTGATATCGATTCGATCATGATTTTGAATT
The DNA here is from genome assembly GCF_030272615.1 of Cryptomeria japonica. Lineage (NCBI taxonomy): Eukaryota > Viridiplantae > Streptophyta > Pinopsida > Cupressales > Cupressaceae > Cryptomeria > Cryptomeria japonica. The sequence continues at coordinate 342,004,374 of NC_081405.1, read as the reverse complement.
GATAAATGACCAGTGTTGATAAATGATTTGATTGATAAATGTGCCGAGGAACAATGACAAATTGATCCAAATTGACATGATTGAAGAGGACAAGGATCGATGACAAATCGATCGCAATATGACAAGATTGACAAGGACAAAGATCGACCAAAATCATGACTGAAGATTGTTGTCGACAAGACCAAATTCGAAAGCGAGATAAATGAAGAATGCAGAAGAAAGACTCGATGCTTGCAAATGATAAAGACCAAGTGCGTGACATAGGAGAAATGTTAATGCTATGCAAAAAAACCTAAAATGAGGCAATGCGCAAATGTTAAAGTATAATTCTGCAAGTGTTGACCATTTTTAGGTGTCTACAGGTTATAAACCCTAATTTTTCCTTTTATCATTTTTGATCTTTTGTCGATTGATAGGTAACACATACCGATTAAGGTCTTTTACCGATATGAATCGGGGATTCAAAATATTTCACCGATTCACTCCCCCTAAAATTTTCTGAAGCTCAGTTTACCAGTTCAGAGATTTCCACACTAGGTGCAGAAACCTGTTCTTCTTGTGATACTTCTTCTGGTTTCTTTTCCTAGGTTTTCTTCATGTCTATTTGAACAGTTTCAACATCAATATTTCCTTCCAGAGTGACCGGTATATCAACTGATATGTTCTTTCTCATTCTGCATATTCTAGCTATGTGACCCAGTTTGTTGCAATGATAGCAAACCATTCCAGGTGCTCTCCATGGTCCATTATTCATGCTACCATTCTTCCTCTTGCATGTTGCAATAGTGTGACCGCTACCATGGCAAATCAAATAGGTTTCTCTCCAACTGGTTTCCACTTGATAGCCACCACCACTTGACTAATGGTCATAGGCATTATACCGGTTTGGATTCTGGTTCACAAAGGATTCAGGAAAAACTCCTTGAATCCTTTGAGGATATCTTCCAGTGTTGTGTATAATAGACCTGCATTCAAATGTTGTATGCCCAAACTTGTTGCATGCATAACAATTACCATTGAATCTATTGGATCTAGGCTTATTGTTTAGAAAGTAAGGAAAATTATTGTAAGCCTTATTTCTACACACATTAGCAGTATGTTCTTCCTTGAGACAATTAAAGAAAATAGGTTTAAACTTTTGCTTACCTTTATCCTTTGGTGTCGGTTGCTTCTTTGATGCTCCATCTTTTGTTCCAGAGGTCTCACCTTCCTCATAACTAGAAAAACCAAGTCCAGTGGTATTCTTTACCGGTTTTGCTGATTCAAACTTTTGTTCTAGCTTAACAATACTCTTATTGAATTTAGCAAGTATTTCCTTTGACTCAGTGAGTTCCTTGGAAATAGCAGCATTAGATTCCTTCAAGGTTGCACTCTCAGAGATAGCCATGTTTAGTTCACCTTGCATTTCTTCTTTTTCCACTTTACTCTCTTGGAGATGAGCAATAACGGCATTGATTTCTTGCTTCAGCTTGGAGATCTCATGATCTTTGTCTTTTACTAGATCTTCAGCTTTCCTCTGGTTCTCAAGCTCTTGGCACATTCTGATAGTCAGTCCTTCCAGTTCCTTTCTTAGGTTAGCATTAGATTTGTAGACACCTAAAATTGTCATGTCTAATTAAATAAATATCTTTATTTATTTAACTATTTTAGCCTAATTCTTCTATTAATTAAATAAATCTTTATTTATTTAATTAATTCATTTATCCTCTTCTAGCCTTATTTCTCATTTAAATAAATACCTTTATTTATTTAAATATCCTTTTTCCTGAATTCAATAAATACTCTTATTTATTTAATTGATCCCACTTCCTCTATTAATTAAATAAATCTTTATTTATTTAATTAATTCATTAACCTTTTCTACCCATGACACATGTCATTCATCTCTTAATTCCTACACTACCTACCCTCTTATTATTTTATTATTTCCTCTACCTACCCTCTAATCATAGCTGACCATTTATCTTTTACACCTCTTAATCGTATCCCTCCATTTCTTATAGTGTCTTCTATATAAGGAGATTCTTCCTTCATTATTAACCCTAACTAATCAATCTATGCACCTCGACTATGCTTTCGAACTTGCATATGCAATCAAGCCCACTTGCAACCACATTTCTGTTCTTTGTTGAGCTCTTGTGCACACATAAAATCTGAGAGAAAATATATCAAGCAAGATCAATGGAGATAGGAAGAATGGAGATCCAAACCCTATTGGACATGTGATGGTATAATCTTTGTGATTTCATTTGATTTGCATTGTCTTAGGTAATCTTCATATGTTATGGTGGATCTTTGTTGTTGTTAGGCTAGGGTTTTGTGGTTGAATTCATTTAGCCTTTCAATATTGTTGTATCCATTTTCACCATATACATTTTGGCATGCCCCATGGGACATGGATTTTTGTTAGATCTGTGTTTTTTTTGCAGGTTTTCCTAACCATATATTGTTCTGATTGATTGAAAAATAGGTTTTAAGGACCCGAAACCATTACAACATAGATAGAAAGAAAGCTGAGAAAATAAGAGTCCACATACAGAGCGACTGGTCAAAAGACCAACGAACAGAAAGAACAGCTAAACAACAAAAAATAGCAAAGAAACCAAGGAGACACTACATAGAAATTTTCTTAAGCAGATCCTCTGCCTTTATCACCAGCTCATCATAGGTCACCTCGACTGCTTTCAGCTCCTCCAGGTCCTTATTCACTTTCTTTTCCTTCCTCTTCCCACGGGTGCGGGTTCTGGGACCTTGGGCTTCCCCTGTTCCTTCAGCGTCCAGGTCAATTTCCTGGATTTCCTTTTTGTCATCAAGCTTGCTGATGAGGGTATGGGTGTTGTTGGCTGAGATTTTCAGAATGCTGAGGCTCTGCTCCGCAATGTTCTTAAGGCACTCCTCTATCTTTTCCACTTTGGCGACTGTGTCCGAGAGCGTTTTTTCACTAGTTTCCGCCAGGGTTTTTCTGTCCTGTATCTCCTTTTCAATTTTCTCAAACCTGGGATTAAAGGCATCTCTAATGTCTTCCACTTTAGCAATTGTGTTCTTCAGATCCTCGATATAATCGGCCATAGTGTTCCCCTCTCCAATGTTAATGGTCTCCAAGATCAGGACTTTATTGCATAGTTTTTTGTACTCATCCGCAGTTTTATTATTCCCCTCAATTAGCCATTCTATGGTTTTCATAAAACCATTCAAGGCCTCGGGAGGAGGGCCAGAAGAGGGAGTCACTTTTCCAGGGGTTATCTGTTCATTTTTAGGGATATGGAGGGCGGAAATTGTGTCAGTGGCCCTGAGAGTCTCCTCCATTGTCTCCATATCCAGGCTGTGCTCAGCTTCCAGGGTCTTTGTTTGCTTGTTATCTTCTGGTTCCTTGCCAGTCTCCTCTGAATCTTTGCTAGTCTCCTCTGTTTTCTTTTGCTTCTTCCTGGTCTAGGCTTGGTTCTTACTTTTTTTCTTCAGCAACCCCTTATTGTTCTTCTTCTCTTTAGGGAAATCAGAGTACTCTTCTTCCGAAGAGATACTAATCAAGGGTTTGCTTTGAGGTTTTTTGCTCTTAGAAGAAGAGGGTCTTGATTTCCTCTTCTTACTATTCTCATACTCTGAGTCATCAGAGATTTCCTCATTATCAGTCAAGGAATCATTGTTTGATTCCTCCTCCTCCAAGAAATTAGAATCAGACATTTCTTCTTCCGAGTCCACAGAGAGCTGCATCCGGTTGATTTTACTGGCCTTTAAATGGTCATAAATGAGGCCCATAAGTCCCTGGCGCATTGCAGTATCACCCCGAGGATTTTCTTTGTAGGCTTTTAGGGAGGAATTCATAGAGCAAAGCAAGAAGTAAGGGAAATTCACCTTATCATTATGCCTAAAATGGTTTAACAGGACAAAATGATACCCATAGACTTTCGTAAACCTACCATCTAGAGTTATATACCGCATTAAAACAAAGAGAATTTCCCGCCAGGGTTTAGCAAAAGCCCTAGGCGGGTAATAGGTTTTACTCAACTTTACCAGTCTTTTCTTCTCTTTCTCAGTGACCGGGTACCTTTCAATGGCTTCCCTGATGACCTTCCTATCTCTGTAGAAGTTGTAGCCCTCCCTGTTGAGACCCATAGCTTTAGCTATTAAATCTTCGTCAATTTCCACCAGTTGGTCGCCCATTTAACTAACCATATATTGTTGTTTTGTAAAAGAATTTGGAGAATAACCTTGTGCAGCTAGGGTTTTGGACACAAAATCAAGATCTTGGAGAGATTAGATCATATCTCACAAACGCCTTGAAAATTTTGCACCAAATTTTTTTTGCATGTTGGAAATAGTATCAAGAGATCTCAAAGAAAATTTAGATCTATTGGAGCATATTTTAATTTTCTATGATTTTTTTATGAATTTTCATAAAAAATTAATTTTGAGAGCAAATGAGCGAATTTTTGAGATTTTCTTACATTTTTGGAAATCTCTCATAGTTATACATAGGATCTGTTCTTTGTGATTTTAATTTTGATGCAAAGTATTTCCCTAAAAATTGGATCTTTAAAAATTAGGTTTTTCCTTATTTTGATTAGATCTCACAAACGACTTCGAATTTTGGCATCAAAGTTTTATTGCAGGTCAGGAAATTTATCAGTGTTCAGTAAAAATTTCTGATTTTTTGGATCAAAGGTTCATTTTATATGAATTTTTATGATTTTTCATAAAAAATTAATTTTGAGAGCAAATGAGTGAATTTTTTTGGATTTTCTTACATTTTTGGAAATCTATCATAATTATACACATGATCTGTTCTTTGTGATTTTAATTTTGATGCAAAGTATTTCCCTAAAAATCGGATCTTTAAAAATTAGAGTTTTTCATTATTTTGATAAGATCTCACAAATGGCTTTGAATTTTGGCATCAATTTTTTTCCAGGTCAGGAACATTATCAGAGGTGTTCAGTAAAAATTTATGATTTTTTGGATCAATTTTGCATTTTATATGAATTTTTTATGATTTTTCATAAAAAATTAATTTTGAGAGCAAATTAGCGAATTTTTCGGATTTTCTTACATTTTTGGAAATATCTCCAAATCATACAAAATATTTATTGTTTGTGATTTTGAATTTGATGCAAAATAATTCCTCAAAAATTAGATCTTTGAAAATTAGGGTTTTTCATTATTGTGCTCATATCTCACAAACTGCTCAGATTCGTTGCAGGAATTTTTTTATACAAGTTTGGAAGATCATCAAGAGTGTCCAGTAAAAATTTCAGATTTTTTGGATCTATTTTGCATTTTATATGATTTTTTTATGATTTTTCATAAAAAATTAATTTTTGGAGCAAATTAGCAACTTTTTTGGATTTTCTTACATTTCTGGAAATTTATTGAAATTTTACAAGTAGTATTTTTTTTGTGATAATCGGATCTTTGAATTGGTCAACAAAACACATTGTTGAAGGCCCCTATTTCACAAAGTCTTTTGGATCTAAAATTTACCTAACTTGTGTGCTTGCAGGAAGGGGTGATCATTTCAAACAATCCAAACTACTAACAAATCTTTGTTGCAAGACCTTGAAAAGGATTTTCTTTTGATCTTTATTGTGTACCTTGTTTTCATAGATTATCAAACACTTCAATTGGTGCACTAAAATTGAACCAGTGTCCTTTGTGTCTTGGGCAATAGGCTCTTTTTGTTTCATCTTTAGAGAGCCTGTCTCCCCGTGTGGTCATTAAGACTACTAGTGAGGAGAGAACGACCCAAGTGGTAGCGAGGAAAACCCACCTCTTCCAAACCACTATAAACAATTGTATTCATGGTGAAAACTATAGATAACGTGTGCTGATTAGTTCATATCGACACTATGTCTCCCCATAAACCCGTTTGATCAAATTTATTTGATTAGTTGTAGGGTGTAACCCCTACCAGCTGGTAGCCTTTTGTATTTATAGAGCTGAAAGTGCCGCATCTATGGCCACATGAGCGGATGCCCTTACTAGCACCTTTTTGTTTTAGAAGCCAAAATCCTTCTAGTTGTTGGGGCAGGAGGTCAGACCTCTGGAGCGGCCCACACACATACGGTTCTTAGTAGAGATACAAAGTTTGCCATGAGGAGTTTTCATGGGGACTGATGCTTGGCTGCCCCGAGAAGTGAGTATCGAGGGTGGAGCCAGTGGGGTCAAGCATCTAAGTATCCGCTCTCAATAGCGTAGCCTCATGTGGGAATCAACAACTATTGTCTTGGCCAACCATAAGAATTGTGTTTGTCTTATTTTGAACAATCAAACATTCAAGACCAACCATTAAAACATTGTGTCTTTTGTGTCTTCAAGTGTATGCAAAACAATTTTACATCAAACAACACACTTTTCTTTGGAGTTATTTTGAGTCTAAACACTTGCAAACATTGAGTCTTCATCAACACTATGTCCTCTTGTCACGAAAATAGTCAAACATTCAGATTTGGTCACAACAACTTCACAAATTGGAAAAATTTACAGTCTAGCAAACAAGAGAAGTCTGTTTCAGACTTATTGAGCTTTCTAAGTTATTTCTCTAGATTTTCATCTAGCATTCAACCTACCTTTGGGTCTCACAAAGTTCATCATTGTTTTACACCTTACATTACATTCACATTTGTCTAAACTTGAGTCAAAAAGTCACTTGCTTGTCCTCATCACTCATCAAGGTCTATCACCTTTGGGTTTCATTTGGTCTTAATTAGAGTCAAGGTCAACTTACCTCATCAAGAGAAACTATCATCTCTTTGGAAGCCACACCTACTCTACTACATACATACTTGGTCTTACACTTTGGAAATTGCAAGTAAACCTCAGATTCATTTACATTCCATCCAACTCTTGGTCTTCCATACTCTTTCCACATTCATCTAGTCTCACACATCTTGGTCAAATACCTAGTTCATGGTTGAAACCCGTTCCCAAAAATCTAGGAGAGAAACCAAAGAGGCTCAAGAGTCCACAAACATGAGTTCCTATGAATATGACAATGATATCTTTTTCAATTCTGATCATAACACATTACCTGACATGGATGCTTATAGAAACATTCCAAGTGTTGAGAATATGGATACTATAAACAACAATGATACACACAATGACAATATGGACAACTTTTCCATACATTCAGTAGAAGTGGAAGACACCATTATGGATCCTCATTTCAATAGATTGGTTGAGGAAATAATGAAGAGAGATAGACAATATTTCTTACAAGTGATGGCACATAGTGGAGCCAAGATCCCTCATGATTTTGACATGTCTCAAATAATGAAAAATTGACCTTTGCAACAATCTCACTCCAACATGGATCAAAGGAGGCCTAATAGTGGAGGCAATAGAAGACCACATATGGTGCCTAAATCACCATCATATATGTTTTAAAAACCTGAGGTCCCATACACACATGGTCAAGCATATGATACTCACCTTCACAGACCATTATGGAAGTCTTATGCAGAAAAATATGCTCAATCACATACCAATGCTAAGGATCAACCACCAAGGCAATTGGATATTCAAAGGCATGCTAAAAATTTAGACACAAGGAAACCCCACATCAAATTTGGGGGCAACACACTAGAACAAACTCATGACATGCCTATAGAGTATGGTATACATGGAGAAAGCAGATATTCCATTCCTCACCATGACTCTATACCAAGTGGTCCTTATACGCATACGCAACATCATTATAGACCTCCTCCATATGAACATGTGTATGATCAATATCATCCATATATGCAACATGCTTCTCCTCCACACATTGGTTCAGGCATGGGGTATGGTCCAAGAAGTCGATCTCCACCTAAGAACAATTTGGAATAGTGAATCAAGGACTCACAAAAGAAAATGGAGGACATAAATACACCGAAGCCAACTTACACAATGATAGACATATGTCCCTATCCATTTGACAAAAGCATTCCAATGCCTCCATTTCCTACACATTTCGTGATGCCTAAGTTTGAAAAGTATAGAGGAAAAGGGGATCCTAAGGCACATATAAGACATTTTTTCACAGCTTGCATTGAGGTAGCAGCAGAAGAGACATATTTGATGAGATTATTCCCACAAAGCTTAGGTGATCAAGATATGAAATGGTTCTCCCAACTTCCACCTGGAATTAAGTCTTGGGGTGATCTAGCAAAGGCATTTATACAACATTTCTCATACAACATAGAGACAGACATATCGGTGACTACTTTGTGCAACACGAAACAAAAGGATGGAGAATCTTTTTCATCATTTTTACAAAGATGGAGAAATCTAGCCAACAGATGCTCTTGTGAAATTCCACAAAAACAAATGGTAGAGATGTTCACCCAAAATGTTAACAAAGACATTGGTTATGACTTAAGAAAAGCTTGTTTGTCCACCTTCAAGGACGTCATTGAAAAAGGCTTAGTGACAGAAAAGGTCCTAATTGAGCAAGGCATCATCAAAATATTCAAGGAAAAGAAATATGACTTTAAAGGAAAAGATAAGCCAAGATTTTGGAATAAAAACAAGAACACAGTCAATGGTGTTGTTGATGCCAATAAAGTGCGACCCAAAATCATTTTTTTTGGATCAAGCTCTACAAACAATCAAGTGAATACTCAAACAACTTCCAAACCACGAAGGAAGTACACTCCATTGGGAAAACCACTTGAGTCAGTTTTCAAGAAGCTAGTGGCAAACAAGATAATCACAATTCCAGATTTGCCTCCATATGAGCCAAAGGTTAAACCAAATTGGTGGAATGACAATGAGTACTGTGAATTTCATAAGAGCAAAGGACATAAAATAGGAAATTGTCACCAACTGAAGAACATCATACAAGATCTTATTGATAGAGGTGACATTGAGATTGAAGGACACTCATCCAATCAAGAACATGAAATGTTTAAGGAACCATTCCCAAAGCATGACAAGGGGAAAGCTATAGCCACAGATGACCAAACCAACTATACCAGAGCATCTTATAACTATGATTCAACTATCAATCACATTTTGATGGACAATTATGTCTCTACCATTATCATCAAGGACAAAACGCCTGAGAATTCTACCCAAAGACCCAAGATTGTCCTAAAAGGCATTGGATCTTCTTCCAAACCTACCTTTGAATGTAATGTCACTACTCATCGAGGTAAATTCACTTTGCAAGGTGCTCTAGCTAAAAACACTACTTCCTCATCAACCAAGCCTAAGTACGATCTTGTAGAACAGTTAGGGAAGACACCCATGCTTATCTCAATCCTTGAACTCTTACGCATATCCCCTGCACATAAAGCCATTCTTGATAAAATCTTGAGAGACACTGCTGTTCCTACTGATTTGAACGTGGACCAGTTTCAAGCCATGGTGGGATACCTTTCCATGCCACACTCCCTTACATTCACTGAAGCTGACGATGCCTCTGTGAGCCAACCACATAATGCACCACTACAAATTGAAGCCTTCATACACAAACATCGAATAAAATGAGTCCTGATAGATGGAGGAGCAGGTCTAAATATTTGTAGATTGAGCACTATTAAACAATTGGGATATTTAGACAAAGTTGTGAATGCTGCAAACAAAATTACCATCAAAGCATATGATGATGAAGAGCGTTCATCCAAGGGCATAGTCATTTTACCTCTCAGAGTTGGGCCAATTACAAAGGATGTGGTTTGTCAAGTCCTTGATTTAGATCTCACATACAACATACTTTTGGGATGTCCTTGGATTCATGAGATGAGTGCAGTCCCATCTACATATCATCTATGTATCAAGTTTCCACACAATGGAGTTGAAGTGACTGTTAAAGCTGACCCAAATCCATTCATATATTGTAACAATCTACGACCTCGATCAGAAATAACAATACCAGTCAATCGAGAGGCTATTCCATCTTCATCATATGTGGATCCAGAATCCTTGAAAGCTTCTCCATCAAAACAAGAAGAGATCAAAGAAAAGATCAAGATTAAAGACATGGGATGTGGAGAGTATATATTTCATGTTGATCAACTCCCACTATCTCCTAACACATTTTTTTTGACATGAAAAACCTAAAAAAAAGTTGCAATGCCAAGGAATTGGGTATGAACCACCTAGTGTTGTGGCTACTAAGTCTGAATGCAAATCTCCTCTAGTGGTGCAAGCACCTCTTGATATCAATAGTCCTAAGAGTGGCTCTAGAGAAGAATCTATTGAGCATATTGCCAGCCCTCTTGAGAACTCACATAACCTTACCATTTCATCCACTCATTTCATCTCCACTCCTCTCCCAAACTTGGATCAACAAGAATTACAAAAGCCCTTACTCATTGGGGATAAAAAATCAAGCTTTGAAAAGAAAAATCTAAAAGTCAAAAATAAAGAAAAGTCCTTTAGTCCAAATCAAAATCAAAAGCTATTGGACTTTGCAAAAATCAAAGTCAAGGATAAAAATCCAATGAAGATAAAAGAACAAGAGTTGATCTCCCCTAATATCAAAATAATTGGGGGCAAAAGTTCTTCAATTTTAAGTCAAAACACATACTTGTTGATCCTAAGTCTCCATCATGCCATCTTACTTTCACTTCTTTTCGCAATCATAAGCCTTCATAACTCATCCACTTGTTCCGCACATCCTTTCCCTTCTGGTGATACATCATGGACCTTTAATGGAGCTTCCTCAAAGGACTTTATTATCAAGTATGCCCAAACTTCTTTAGGTGACATGCACATGGGCCTGTGTAGTCCACACGCTAGTAATTCTATCTCAGTTCCTTTATCAAGGAAGATAGTCACTCAAGCTACACATCATTCAGTTAAGGAAAATTGCAGTTACAATCATAAGGTTCAGCCTCGCACATTTGAGGTGGGTGACTTAGTTCTCATAGAAAATTCTAAAAATTAGCAAGACAGAGAGAAGAAGGGCAAGTTCGAACCAAATCGGCTTGGTCCTTACATCATTATAGTAACCTATGGATCTAGTGCATATCAGCTTTCAAATCCAGATGGCGAACCTTTGGAGGATCCTATCAACAACATGCACCTTTGCAGGTTTTACACATAGCTCTTCGGAGTATCCCAATTCAAAAAATACAAAAAAATTAAAAAAAAAAAAAAAATACAAAAAAAAATCATAAAAATAAAAAATCGTTACTTGGTGAAAACCTGGCAAACAAGCGCCTTGTGACACAAAAAAAATTGAAAAACAGAAAAATATTTCGTCCAATGGTGAAAACCACTTCGGTGGCGCGCTGGGCAAGTATCATGGTGAAAACTGGGTCACCAGCGCCATGCATAGAGACATTGCTCCTCCCTCCTTCAGGATTCACTTTCATCCTTTCACTTTGCACACACTCACAACCTATCCATTCATAATAAGCTTACCCATTCCCATCATGGCTTGTTATTAATCTACCTAAGATTGGTTAGCCATTCATGATAACCCCCTTTTCACCCTTTCCATCCATAATAAATCAACTCCTATCTATGGCTAAGGCAAATCCTACGTCTAGTGATGGGTGTGGAACTGAGAGCATCACATATTCTGAGGAGTACAGTTTCTTCTAGTTTTCTTCAGTCTATCTGTGCACAATCCACAATAAAGCAACATTTGCATCGCCGATCTGCAATAAAGTTTTGTCTTCTCTGCAATAAAATATTAGTTTCATGGATTCAATCAGTCTCAAATGAGGCACAACAACAACAATGGGCTTCAACAAATCAAATCTTTCAACAGACTCAGACAACATATGGTTCAGTGCTATCTATCCTTTTTGTGAAAGTAAACATTGTGACCACAATCAAATAAGACTTATACAAGTGACAAGAGACACTAAAACTTGAGGACTATAGTGGATGTTGGTGTCGAGTCTTGGTTTTCTTTTGATTTTATCTTTCTGGTGACATGTCTTTTAGCTTTTCTGGGACGTCAGTGACTAGAGATTTTATCTCCAGGATGTCTTTGACTAGAAAGGAGAGGATGGGGTATCGTCACCTATTTTTATTTTGCTATCTGTGGATTGTCTCTTAGTAATGCTATGACTTGTCCAAGGATATGAGGATACTATGAGTCTAGTGTGAATTGGGGCATTCCTTGTTTGTGATTGTCTTATCTCCATGCAAACAGGTACAATGACTTTCTAAGTCGAACATATGCCTCGATTGTCATAACCTATTTTGCCATAATAAAGCTCAATGATGATAACACACAAGAAGCTCGTTCATTTTCATATCTTCTACCTTCCATCTCCCTTTCTTGATTGACTTCCATCGTCCTTCTCGAGTCCATGTAGCCTGCTATCACATGACTGAGTATAATGACACACAAAAAATAATTGCATTTCATGTAGTTACACCCGCATTATCACATATTAGCATTTCATACATATAGATATCACAATTGCATCACATCCTGCACGCAACACATATTAGCACATTTTACTTCTTGTCATATCCATTTGCATTTGCATAAACATATAAAACATAAAAGAATAAAAAGTATTGCATTTCATCATGTACATATTTGCATCCCTATCATAGTCATCACATAGAAACATACATCATGAAACATCTCATCACATAGGTACACATGCCTATAGCTGCCACAAGGATGAATCATCTCATATATATATATATTAAAATCATAAGTGTCATGATACAATGATGTCAAAATACATATGGCTACACAACCAATCCTCGTGCTGCCCTATCCAGATAGAGGAACCCACTGATAACTCCTGCCAACACTGCTAGTAGTGCTAATCCTGTCCATGTCATGGTATCCCAAGCCACATGTCCAGCCCTCATCTCTAGTCCTAGATCCTGAAACATTCATCTCAGGGCATCCCTATCTCCGTCTCGATCATAAGGAACTAACTCCCCATTGATCAGTATTTGCAGTATCCTGTATACATCCTCTAAGGTGACTATCATCTCACCCATCGACAAATGAAAACTGCAAGTCTCTGAGTGCCATCTCTCAGCCAGCGCAGTCAACAACCCCATGTTCGCCCAAAAATTAGGCACATACAGAATCTATCACAATCCCATAGCCTGAACCGCTACTCTCTCCTCAAATGTTAGCTCTGGTTGTAACCTCTGAGTCGATGGGAATCTCTCCTGTGACTCTAGCATATGTAGGTACTCCTGCAGTCAAGTAAACCAATCATGTTAGTCATAGTGGTATTCCCTGTTCATCACAAAATGCTACTTTTTATCCTAAGTGCTTATGATACTCTATCCTAGTGACACTCACTGTTCATCACAAAGTGTTTCTTTTTTATCCTAGTGACACTCACTGTTCATCACAAAGTGTTGCTTTTTTATCCTAGTGGTACTCACTATTCATCACAAAGTACTATGTCTTGGTGCTCACTATTCATCACAAAGTGTCTTGATCTATCCTATCCTAGGGCCTCTACTTGAGTGTATCCTCTTGAGTAGTTTCCTAATTGACAACGTATGTTCTATCACAGAATTGTCAATCCTAGCCCTATTTGCTATCCTAGTCTTCTCCAGAGGACTTGTTTGAGTGTATCCTCTTAGCAGCTTTTCCAATCAACAACGTATGTTCATCACAGAATTGCCGATTTGGCCCGAAATACATAAACGCGCCTTTTCCTGCACATACGCGCCTCAAAATTTTTTTGACCTTGTTTGACATACCTAACATGCATTAATGACAACATTTATTGCAACAAAGTACAAGGAGGTTTTGTGGTACTCACCAGCTCTCCTGCATCTGCTGGCCTCTGAAATCGGTGAACGCGATCGAATCTGTGCACCAATGCCATCGCTGCTGATTGTTGCTGCTCTATTCTCTCTCTGCACTCTGATCTCTTGGATGTGTTGATGACAATGAGGATGTTTTCCCCTTGTGGTCTATCTTATAGACTACCCTAGCCCTAGACCTCGTTTCCTGAGTCAGTCTTCTTTATCCTATAACTTTGTCACTCTATCCTATCCGGTCAGTCCATTCTAGGCTTTCTTTCTTATCGAGAGATTGTCTATGATCTTTTCAGACATTTTCATCCAATCTCTCGAGGGGGCATATCATTCCCATCTTGGGGCAACTTTGTATCAGTTCATATTATCTTCTTTGAAACAACGCGACAAGTTGCATTGTCTCAAAGAGGGGAAAAATGTAGACACCTAAAATTGTCATGTCTAATTAAATAAATATATTTATTTATTTAATTATTTTAGCCTAATTCTTCTATTAATTAAATAAATCTTTATTTATTTAATTAATTCATTTATCCTCTTCTAGCCTTATTTCTCATTTAAATAAATACCTTTATTTATTTAAATTATCCTTTTTTCTGAATTAAATAAATACTCTTATTTATTTAATTGATCCCACTTCCTCAATTAATTAAATAAATATTTATTTATTTAATTAATAAATCTTTATTTAGGAATACAAATTTCTGTTAGGAGATAAGTCCTGTTAAAGACTACCTTGTGAGAGGATTTTAGATCCACAGTTGTGAACCACCTTGTTAGAGGATTTACAAAGGCTTTTCTAGGCCTACCCAGTTAAGGGTTTTAGACTTGTCAAAGATGTGAGTAATCAACAAGTGAGTGATCTAGATACTAGCACAGTATGCTTGGTTAGATCCTTGATAGCTCATTGTTAATACATTTCAACATTACTTTAGTCTTCAATAGCTCCACACTTTGTTTCTTCATACATACCTCATCTTCTTCTATGATCGCATATACAAAAACCTCATCAACCACCTAAAACCCTAATGACAACTAAAACCCTAGACATGATGTCCTTATAAAGGAATATGATTTCATGTCGGTCCAATAGGATTACATTGCAAGTTCCTAGGTTCAGTGCATCTAGACACATTTGGTAACATGACACAAAATCACCGTCAAAGTGTTGGTGGATGATAAATCATCACATAAATACCGGTTGGTAACTCATCACAGAGTATACAGGTTCATACATTTAACTGATTACTGGTTCACACATTTTACCAATTACTGGTTTGTCAAAATGAAGATTGGTAAAAATGATAACAACCGCTTTGTTCCTTTGTACCACTTTGGGATCCTCGAACTGCTTGAGGTCTTCATACTGCTGGGGTCTTCATACCACTTGAGATCGATAAACACTTTCTGCAAAACACCGATAGTCTAAAGACTATAATACATAATACCGGTTGGAACAAATACCAGTTGAGCATAACTCATACATACAAAAAGTGATCTCAAAGCAAGTGTGTGTCCATCAATGACAATCACAACATCATCATCAAAAATGCCAACAGGTGTCTTGGATGAGAAGGATGTGGTACAAAAGATCTTCAGGACTTTACCAAAGTGTTACGGTGACAAGATTTTAGCTATTGAAGAAACCTACGACCCATCAAAATTCACTAGAGAATAGTTGTTTGGGACTTTGATTGCATTTGAGATGAGAAAGTTTGGTAGAGACAAAGAAAAAAAATCCTTTAAAGTATCAAAAGCTGCAGATGAAGATTCAAATGAAGATGAGAGCCTAGATGAAATAAAAGCAAACTTTGTAAGAAATCTGAAGAGAGGAACTAGTAAGTACAAAGATGTGCAAAAATTGTTACAATTTTGTCTTTCAGGATGACAGTTGTGAGATCCGAAACTGTTATTGATATGAGGAAAAATATAGGTGGAAACATGTATCAACTGGAAGTTGCAATAGGACACTGCTTATTATCTCAAATCAGTAAAAGCTAGTTATGACACCGAAGGATGTGTGATATCAATTTTGACAGTTTGGTGAAGATTAGTATGATAAAAGTTGTGAGAGATTTACCAAGATTGACTAAACCAGATATTAACTTTTAAGACCATGATTCCCACATGAGGACCCATCAATATTAACTTTTAAGACTTCTTCAGGAGGAGGATGCCATCTCCCTTCTCAATGAATCTTTTGTTTGGCATGTTGAGGCCTTTTACTAGCTATTAAGGCACCACTGCAAACCCCCAATTTCAGATTCTTAATAACATCACTATCACTAGGATCAATCACCACAGATAGGTCACATTTTGCAAAGATAGTCTCCTGCAATCTGCCAACAATTTTCCTCCACGCCTGAACCTCTCCCAATTTGTTTTTCTAGAAAATTTTGCGATTCCTTTCCAACCAAAGATTCCAAAGAATGAGAGAAGGACCAATAATCCAAGCAACCTGAAGAAATGAAGTTTTAGCTGGAGGTCTTCCGAAACTATCCCAAAACTCCACTAAAGAGGTAGCATGAATACAAGTGTGACTCCACACCTACCACCACCAATGCCAAATCACTCTAGAATATTGACACTGAAAGAAAAGATGAGAGGCACATTCTTCATTATTATAACAAAGGACACTGATAGAAGGTCCATGAAAGTCTCTCTTACACAAATTCTGTCAGGTCGGACATATATCCCGAGCTAATAACTATAAGAAAAAGTTGCACTTTGGCTAACAAAATCTATTCCAAAATTGTTTCTACGAAGGTATACCAACCTAACCAAGAATCTTTCAATCTAGCTCTTGAAAGCCAGAGGCAACATAAAATTTTCCTTTAGAATTAGGACCCCAAGCAAGAGTATCCTTCCCTTTAATATATCAACACATCCTACTTGCTAGGATTTAGCAAGTTCTTGTCTCTCTGCCACATTACCCTCACCTGGCCACTCTTGAGGATCCTTCTAGCAATCCATCTCCAATTGACCCACAATCTTGATAGACTTAAAAATAATCATCCTTACTCCAACCAATTGTAGACAAAATATTATAAAGAGGTAGAAAATTAGGGAACTCTTGCACAATAGGGGGATTACCATCCCAAGAATTGATCCAGAAAAAAGCTTTAGACCCCTTATTACAAATCCAAAACAATCCATCCTTAATAAGTTAAGCTCCTCTCTTGAGAGTGTTCCAAATCATAGAACCCTTTCTAGTTAGGCAATACCTAGGAACATTCGAGCTAGCTTCCCCATAAAGATACTTATGAGTAAGAATTATAGGCCATTTTTTATCCTAAGAAGTACACCACCTCCAATATAGCTTAGCAGCTAAAACTTGACCAATCATACCAAGTGGCCTGAGACTAAGACCACTGTCCTCCTTTGGCCTGCAAAGAAAACTCTACCTTACCAGACTCCACTTCGAGGACAAAAGATTACCGAACCACAAAAAATGGCAAGAAAGGGCATCAAACTCTTGGAAAAAACTAGCAGGAGCTACCTACACAAAGCATCTATAAATAGGCAAAGCCTAAAAAACAAACTTCAAAAGAGCCACCCTCCCTCTAGAAGAAAGCTAACTACATGTCCAATGGCTGATTTTCTTATGAAACTTATCAATTATCCCCTACCAGAACTCTCTTCTTTGTGCTCCAACAACAGTAAAAATACTAAGATACACAAAGGGGAGAGAACCAATTTGAAATTTGAGAATGTAAGAAATCTTGTTTTGAATAAGATGAGGGGTATTAAATAAAAAGATAAAAAGACTTATGTTCATTAATTCTTTTCCCTGAAGCAACAAGCAAAGTGTCCAAGGCCTTTTGAAAATTCATTGCTTCATCAATCTTGGCCATTCCCATCAAGGTAGTATCATCAACAAATTGAAGATGCGAATAAGAAGGTAGTAAATTACTCCAACTCCACCCCTAAATCAATCCTTTCCTCACATAAGACTTAATAAATCTTCCCAAACCTTCAACCACGATAATAAACAAATAGGGAGAAAGAGGATCCCCTTGCCTCAGACCACGAGAAGCACAAAATAAATCTGATGGCTCCCCATTAATGAGAATAGAAAATGATGATGAAGTATACAACTCAAAACCCAATTAACCCACTCACCTCCAAAACCCACTTGACCTTGTCATAAGCTTTGGTCATGTCCAATTTCATGATCATTGTCTTTTCTTTTGAATTTTGCATCGAATGAATAGCTTCTGTAGCAATCACAATCCTATCAAGAACTTGCTTACCTCCCATAAAGCCTCCTTTCTCCTAAGAAATTAGAGCCTGAAGGAACATCTTAAGTCTTTCAACAATGAGTTTAGTGATAATCTTGTATGCCATATTACACAATGCAATAGGTCTAAATTGGTCCAGACTCAGTGCACCATCGTTTTTGGGGATAAAAGCCAAAAAGGTGGAATTTAGTGCTTTGAACATTTGTTTATTATGTTATTGAGTTTAAAATTTCTCTTATGGGGTCCTCCTTAGTTAGAAAGTTCATGGGACCTAGACCCAACATTGAGGTTATAAGAGATTTTGTTAAAAGAAAATGGTGTCTTAAATATCAAGTAGAAGTTTCTGCGTTTCCAAAAGGATTCTTTTCTTTTGGCTTTTCCTATGAGGACATGGTGGCTATTCTCTATGGGGGACCTTGGGTTATTGGTAAGGCTTCTTTAGCTTTAAAAAAATGGTCCTCGAAGCTGGATCTATCAGATTCCACCTTTGAAGTTGTCCCTGTTTCGGTATGTCTTCTTGGGTTACTAATGGAATATTGGAATGAAGGGGATAGCTAGCTCTTTTGGCAAACTTCTTTCTATTGATCCCATGATTGTTACAAGGGAGAGGGTAGTGTATGACAAAATTTGTGTTGGTATCCTTCAATCTAAGGATATGCCCAACTCAATTGATATTGTGTCTAAATTGGGAACATGGGAACAATCTGTAGAGTTTGAGACTCTACTTTTTATTTGTTTTAACTGCAAAAAATTAGGCCACTGGGTTAAAAAATGTCCCTCTAGAATCTAGAAGAAAGTGGTGAATCTAAAAGAAGGGAACCATAAAGTATGGAGAGCCAAACCCAAGGATGGGGAGTACATTCCTGAGGTGATGGAGGAATCCTTGAATATATATGAAAAAAGAAGCGATAAGAAGCAAAACATTGTTAGCAATAGTGCAAAAAATGATTCTCACAATGAGAAAGAGGAAGGCCAATTGTCTGGGGAGTTCAATAAAACTCATAGTCCCAGATCGGTAGGGGAAGTGCATTTGGAATCTTCCACATGGATAATGGGTAAGTCAACATCCTTGAACAAGGATGAATGCATTGATGTGGACAATTTTGGGATAATGGAAAAGGTGGATACTGCTAATCCTAACTTTGGTGATGGAAAATCATCTCGAGTAGATATTTCTCTATCTCTTAAAGTGGTTCGACCTACTTTTGGGAATCAGAGCATAAATATGCTAAATGGGGAATCTTCTTTCTCTGTGGTTTGTTTTGACGATTGCCCTATTTGTAAGGAGAATCTTAGTTCTAAAAAATCAGGATCTAGAAAGCCAGAGCATATTGGTAAAGAAAATAAAATCTAGGAGGAATCTGAAATGGAGGATGATCCACCCTTTACACAAGTGGAAAGGAAAAAGAGAAACAAAAAGTTAGTGACTTTTGGAGTCTCAATAAGAAATAGGATAAATGTTGATTGTGCTAATACCAAGAGCTTGGGACAAAAGTCATCAAAATGGCACAAGGAGCATGAAATTTTTTAGAGCATTGCAAATGGGATTTAAAATACCATTCCTCAAATATGATTAAACAATACCACTCTTAAATTATGAAGATAATGACTTGGAATATAAGAGGGCTCAATGGCTCACACAAGTAGGATATTCTATCAAATTTTATTAGAGATCATAAACTAGACATTATGGTTATTCAGGAGACCAAGATGCCAAAAGACAAAGTTATGAGAATGATATTTTTTATGAATTGTGGGATTCATTGCAATAGCTCTGATGGGGCATCAGGTGGTGCTAATTTTTGGAATGAGTTTTTTGTTATGAGCTCTTACATATGGGAAGATGCTAATGATATAGCTGTTAGATTCAAGCATATTCATGATGATTTCTCCTAGATTTTATCCAATATATATACCCCTAATAATAAAGCTAATAGGAGGAAATTTTGGAAGAATCTAGCCATATTTAGAGATCAATTTCTTGATGAGAACTAGTTAGTAATTGGTGATTTCAATACTCTTCTTCAGGATATGGAGAAGTTTGGTGGCTCTCAGGTTTAAGCTGACAATAAAAAAGATCTTTTGGACATTATCAATAACCAATGCCTTCATGATTTGGACCTAAGGGGAGGTTCCTTTACTTGGACCAACAGGCGATCTGGTAACAATCTTATTTAGATAAGACTAGATCATGCTTTAATCTCCAATGGTTGGTTTTTTCAATATGATTGCACTTTCAATGCTCTTTCAAGGGTTGGGTTTGATCATTATCCTCTTAGCTTTCAAGCGGAACCTATGATGGGTAAGAAGAATCCTCCCTTCTGTTTTGAGAGAATGTGGATTCAACATTCTTAGATTAAAGCCAAAATCTTGAATGGCCAAGCATTAAAGTTGAGGGTACTGCCATGTTTCGGGTGCCCAAAAATTTGGGAGTGGTCAAATATAACATAAGAAGATGAAACAAAGAATGTTTTGGAAATATTTTTTAGAATAAAGCCAGTATTCAGTTAGATTTAAACGATATTCAAGACAAAATCCAAAAGGAAGGCTATATTAAGGATGATGAGCTGAGATATTAGCTCTTTTTATTCTTAAAACTCATAAGTTTTTACCATGTTTTAATTTGTATAATGGGATAGTAATGATGTATTAGAGTTTGACTATATGCATTACATATGTTAACTGAACTAATTAAATCCTGTTTTGTCTTGACCAATTATTCCTATTGCCATGCAGATTATCATAGGTGATATCATGTTTGAAATGTATAAGTGTTTTGATTAATTAAAATAGATATATGTGTATGCTTGTATGTTCTATCTTTTTAATTGCAAGAATAAATAAGATGCTACAGTGGTGGTTTTTGTGTCACGTCATGAAGGCAGTTAGAGATATTCAAGGGGCAGTTAAAAGTTCAAAACAACAAAGAGAATAATGGGTGTAAGGAGCAACAAAGGAATAGCAGGGCACGCAAGAGTCATTTATGTCTATCTTTAGTAAATATTAAATCTTGTAATACCGCCATGCTATATTCTTGGCTGCGGTTTAGTAGTGATCCACGTTTTCAGTGCCTTAACTCCGTTTGTTCTCTATCATAAATATTCTCTGCGTTGTTTCATCGACATGACCTGGATTGTAGGGAGTTCTTGTATTTTTCTTTTAAATAAGAGTCTGCGCCTCTTCTCTGAGGTTAGAGAGAAAGAGAAAGGGAAAAGAGACAGAAGAATTAGAAATAAAGTTGCAGAGTATTTTTAGCTTTCTTTTATTCTGTATGTTGTATCGACCTTTGGAAGACAATGAATAAAATGATGCTATTCTAAGTATTTAGAGTTATCTTTGGAAACCTGGATACACTCATCCAAGGCGGCCCACTTGGTGAGTATCCCTATGCATTTGTTAACTTAGTTTCCCTTTCTGCTGCAGTAGTCATTCTGGCAATTGACTATTCTTGCAGCCACTCGAAATAGATCCTGTGACTGTTCCTGCAGCCAAAGCAAACATATTAATTCTTGTTTGTCATATTTGGACTTAGTTAACAAGTTCTTTAATTGGGTTTTGTGTTAATGCAGAGTTTTCCTGTAACCATTTAGTTGTTAAAATTATTGCTTACTTATTTCAAATAGGTTTAGTTGTTGCAGTAATGCAAAATAGCTATTGTAGGAACTTGGTGCATATATAGTGCAAACCCATTTCAAGTAATACGCCCCTAGGTTGATAAATAAATGAAATTCAGTTATGGAGATAATAAACTTATAGAGTGAATGTCCAAACTTTGGGTTGAGACTTTAGCTATAGTTATTATTCCTATTGGGAAGCAACCATTTTTGGTGCCATTGCCGGGGATGGTGTCAAGCTAAGAACCTGTTATGGTTATTAATTTTTAGATTTCAGTATAGTTGTTTTTGATAACTTAGTTTGTTTAAAGTAATTCTCATGAATCTGCATGCATAGACGAAGAAGAGATGCTCAAGGTAAATTCCTTCCTAGTCATCCTAACCATACAAGGCTGAATCCATATGACCCCTTAGATGTAAATCCTTTTGTTGCACTATACCAAACTTCAGAGAATTTGAACCCTGTTGAATTTTAACTTTCGGAGAACAACCTCCATTTCCTCTTTTGACCTCTTGAAGATGAACTTCATTTAGTAACTCCCCCTCAAATCCCAATGCAAGGAAATCCACCCTTGGTGGGAATAACCCACCTCCACCTATGACTCCAATGTTTGAATTTCCTATTTCTGATCAACATGATAATGCTAATCTTAAGAACATTCTGGGTTCTTCCCTTCCTAAATTCTATGGATTAGTGACATAAGACTCTGACACTTTCTTGTTTGAATTTGATGTCCTTTGTATGAGTTTTGATTATACTACAGATGCCCATAGAATCAAAATATTCGCTGCCACTTTAAAGAGTAATCTTTGAGATGGTTTATGAGTCTAGGGAGTAGCACAGTTACTACATGGGATGAGATGAAATGGTTGTTTCTAGTGAAACACAAGGATTATCATAGAGGGACTGACTGCCATGGGGATGATATTTTTAAAATGATACAGAAAGAAGATGAGAGTCTAGAGGATTATCTAGAGAGATTTCTTTTCAGAGTGAAAAAGTCCAAGCATAGTACTCTAAATGAAGAATCTCTTAAGTTAATATTTTTTAGAGGAATCAGTGATGAATGGATAGATGCTTTGGATCTTATGGGAGGAGATGACATAACACAATCAACATGGAATGACATTGGACAAATTTGTCAAAAGTATTCCAGATCTTCTTCTAAGAAGAGTAGGTGTTTCAAGTCGGGGGTTTCTTCATCAACATCCAGTAATGCAGTTTCTCAAATGGAGCTTAGCCATTTGCTTAAGGATTTTAAGGAGGATATCATAAAAATTATGGCTACTCAATTGGTCACACTTTCAGCTAAGAAGAAACATGAGGAAGCTGATGTAGTTCTTGCAGAATTTTGCCCACATTGTAAACAGAGGAAAAGAGATTGCAGATGTAAAATGGCTACAAATATTGAAGTTCCCAATTTCAAGACAATACAAGGTAATGATGAACAAGTTTTCTATGTTTCTTAGAGAAGGCCAAATTTTCCAAGACAAGGTATGCCTCTCAATCCACTTTCTTTTTCTGGTTATAGTTGAAATTCCTATGCACAAAATAATCAATGGCAATCTCCATATGCTCAAAATTTTGGAGATTATCAAAATTGGTATAATCCTTAAGGCCAAGGGTAACATTTTGCCAATAAAAATCCACAGTGGCAACAACCACAAGGAAATTGGTCCCAATCTTAGGGACCATGACATTAATTCCAAGGGAATTGGAAACCTGCTCCTCAATGGAGAGGAGGTTAGCCATGGGCAAATCAATCATCTGGTTATCAGCAAACTATTCCGCAGCCACAACCACCTGCAATAATGCCTCCTCCTATAGCTAATACTATTCCACCTAAACCTACACAACTGCCCACTCAACTAATGCCAAATCCTAATAGCAAGCCTCAAAAACAACAACAAGTTTATCCAGCTGATCATAATCAATACCCGACTTATTCTCTTTCTATAATTGATATTCACCTCAGGTCTGGGACAACTTTACCCAACCCATCTCCACCAGTTATAACTAAGATACAAAAGGAACAAGAAATATCTAGTCCAACGACCAAAATACC
Source organism: Cryptomeria japonica (assembly GCF_030272615.1). Lineage (NCBI taxonomy): Eukaryota > Viridiplantae > Streptophyta > Pinopsida > Cupressales > Cupressaceae > Cryptomeria > Cryptomeria japonica. Next base: position 341,980,761 of record NC_081405.1, on the reverse strand, counting down.
TCAAAATCAACAAATACCCCCATTTCCTCAGAGGTTGCAAGCTAAAGAGATTCTATAGGAAGAGGAAATAAGTTTTGATATCATAGATCAAATGTAATACGTATGTGTTAAAATTCCATTGTTACAAGCTATTAAGGATGTCCCTATTTATGGTAAGGCAATTAAGGAGGCATGTTTGAAGAAGCTTAGTAGAAAGAAAAAGGATATGCAAATAGTGCATGTAATCGGTCAATTAGCTGATATCAAGTTAAGAAAGGTTTCAATTCCTAAATATACTGATCCTGGTAGCCCTGTTGTGAAAATAGTCATCAATGACACTCAGATAAAAAATGCTTTAATAGATTTGGGAGTATCCATCAATGTAATGACAAGAGATGTTATGCATAAACTTGACATAACCAGTCTTAGACCTACACCTACAATCCTGCAGCTTGCTGATAGTTCCACAGTTCGGCTTGATGGTATGATTGAAGATGTGGTTGTTACTTTGGATTCTTGGGAATATCCTGCAAATTTTATGATCTTGTCTCCTAAAGCTACATTGGGAGGATATCCAGTTCTCTTGGGAAGACCTTGGCTTTCTACAACCGATGCATATATTGGATGTTAGTAAGGAGATATGACTATTTCAGATGGAAATACAACCAAAACTTTGGCTTTGTATTCTCCTGCTCAGCCCCAACTTGATCAACAACAAGTTGTTTGGCCTAATATGGGAGAAGAATTTGAGGAAGGAGTTGACTCTGTCAATCATCTTATGATGATTAATAGAGAACCATTCATACAACTTCATGATGATGATTCAATTCTCTATAAAATTCTGACAAATCAGTTAAGACAAGGGCAACAGTTATAGGAGTTAGTATCAAATATTCTAACATCATATTTTTCTGCAACCACTAATATTATGCATACCTTGTTGCTGTAGGAAGTCTGCACTTCTCATCTTTTTGAGGCATCTAAGGTTGATCTTACTATCAAAGTGGAAGTTGATCTAAACAAATATTTGAATATCAGCAATCAACTCATAGGGATTCAAAGAATAACATTGGTTGACCTACTTAAATGTCATCAACACGCTTTTGCATGGTATTACAAAGACATGCATGACATTGATCCTACAATTTGTACCCACCGTATTTATATAAAAGAGGACTGTAGACCACTTAGACAACCATAGAGAAGAATTAATCTTGCATTAAGAGAAATAGTTAGAGAAGAAATGCAAAAATTATTAAATGCTGGATTTATCTATCTTGTCTCGAATAGCCAATGGGTGTCACCTCTAGTGATAGTTCCAAAGAAAGGAGGTAAATGGCAGGTATGTGTGGATTACAGAGATTTAAATTCAGCAACTAGGAAGGATCATTTCCCATTACCATTTGTGGATTAGGTATTAGACTCCTTGGTAGGGAAGTGATACTTCTCATTCCTGGATGGATTCAGTGGCTACAACTAGATTCAAATTGCTCCCAAAGATTAGGAAAAGACTACATTTACTTGTCCTTGGGGAACATATGCATATTTTGTTCTTCCTTTTGGATTATGTAATGCTCTAGATACTTTTGAAAGAGCAATGATAAGCATATTTTTAGATATCTCTTAGGATAGCATGGAGATCTATATGGATGATTTTACCACCTATGGTTCAAAATTTGAAGAGGCATTGAAGAATCTGAAGAAAATTTTGTAGCAGTGTGAAGACTATAATCTATCATTAAACAATGAAAAGTGCTTCATGATGATGCAAGAAGGTATAGTTCTTGGTCATCATATCTCTATCAAAGGAATACAAGTTGACCCAACAAAAAGAGAAGTGATTCAAAATCTCCCTGCACCTGTAAAGAAAAAGGATGTCAAAAGTTTCTTTGATCATGCTGAATATTATAGGAGGTTTATCAAAGATTTGAAAAAAATTGCAGGCCCTTTATATTCTCTTTTGACCAAGGATATGGAATTTAATTGGACTTCATCATACAATGAAGCTTTCTTGAAGCTCAAATATGGATTGACTCAAGCACCAGTGCTCAAGGGTCTGAATTGGTCCTTACCTTTTCATATTCATATAGATGCATCAAATTATGTCACAGGAGTAGTTTTGGGACAAAAGATTGACAATTTGGAGAATACAATTTATTTTATCAGCAAGAACATTAAGGGGCCTCAACTGAATTAAATTGTCACTGAAAAGGAGATGTTAGTAGTTATATATGCAATCAACAAATTCAAGCATTATATAATAGGATATCCAATATTTGTGCATACTGATCATGCAACAATCAGATATGTCATGAACAAACCTTCAATTATAGGAAGATTGACTCACTGGTTACTATTGATGCAGGAATTTGACATTACGGTTGTTGATAAACCATGTAAATCCAATGTAGTTGCAAATTATCTTTCTAGGCTTCAATTGTAGGATGATCATGTAGCCATAGACGATGCTTTTCTAGATGAAAATTTGTTGCTTATAAAAGCACACACACCTTGGTATATTGATATTCCAAATTATTTAGTTGCTAATAAGATGGCAATTCATTTTTTTCCTAAAGAAAGAAGACTATTAGTTGAGAAAAGCTTTAATTTCTCATGGATTGTTGATTGCTTATTTTATACTAGACTTGATCAAGTCATGAGAAGATGTGTAAGAGAGGATGAAACATATGATATCCTTCATGCATGTCATGATGAACCATGTGGAGTACATTTTGCTGCTAAAAGAATAACACTTAAAATACTTAGCATGGGATATTATTGGCCAACATTATATAAGGATGCAACACAATATACTAGAAAATGTGATAGATGCCAGTGCATGGGTAGACCTACCAGATTTGATGAAATGCCATTATATCCCTAGATATTAGTTGCACCATTTGATAAATGGGGATTAGATTTCGTTGGGTCAATTGAGCCTCCTTCAAATGGGAAATCTTATATTCTAGTATGCAGTGATTATGTCACCAAATGGGTGGAAGAACGAGCTATGACACATGCAAGAGATAATAAAGTGGCTGAATTTCTTTATGAAGAAATAATTACCAGGTATGGAGTTCCAAGAGAGATTGTTTCAGACCAAGGACCACAGTTTACTTCCACATTGATTGCAACGTTGGTTAATGAATACAATATCAGGCACATGAAGTCTACCCCATATCATCCACAAGAAAATGGTCAAGTAGAAGTCACCAATAGGGATTCAGAGGCCATTCTTACTAAGACAGTGGCTCTTCATAAGAAAGATTGGTCACATAGACTTCCTAAAGCCATTTGGGCATACAGAACAACATGGAAGACACCAATTGGTTTTACACCTTTTGAAATGGTGTATGGAAAAATAACAATGATGCCCATTGAGTTTGAGCACAAAACTCTTAGAACAACTCTACAATTGAATATGACTCTCTCTGAAGTGAAAATAGACTGCATTTTGTAATTAAATGCTTTGGATGAGCTGAGGAAGATGGTCATCCAACATACAAAACTTATTCAAAATCAAAGAGTTAAGTGGCATGATAAGTACATAAAGGAGAGAAAATTTAAAATAGGTAACTGGGCACTACTGTATGATTCAAGATATAAAGATACTATGTGGAAGCTGTAGCCAAGATGGTTAGGCCCATATGAAATAGAAGAAGTTTTTACAAATGGAGCAGTCCACTTGACCACTATAGATCCAGTCGAATTCAAGCTTCTAGTCAATGGTCATCGACTATGCCTGTATCATAATAATGTAACCAAAGAACAGTTCCTGCAACAACTGAAGAAGTTCCTTTAGCATATGAGGAAGTTCCTGCAACAATTGGAGAAGACATTAAGGGCACAATTATAGCAACTTCTCCAGGGAATGTTCTTAACATTCAATAAATTCTTCATGCATGCTTTCATAAAAATATTTTCATGTCTTATGGAAATATTATTCTCCGATAATGATTTTTTTTCTCCGTCAATGTCATCCCATTCCATCTCTCTGTCTATCACTTCATTCATGTCACAACATCTCATTTCACCCCCCCGCCCTTTTTTTTTTAGCTAATCGTTTCATGTAGCATTTACTTTTATGACTGTATGTATGTACATTGTTTATTTTTTTATTAATTATGCATTTATTATTTTGCTATGATTATTGCCTATTAGAAATCCGCGTACCCTTCCCTTTGTCCTTTTTGCATATGTGGACATGTGCCATCATAAGTTGGGGGGGTGTCATATTTTCCAATTTCCCAAGTCAAGTAATTATTCGTCCTTGTCAGTAGTCTACTTTGTTTTTTCTAACATCATTTTTGAATAAGACATTCTTTGCCATGAGTGATTAGTTCAACCTACTACTGAAATCATTGAAAGAAACTAGAAGTAAGTGAGGTATTTTCGAGCAAAATAGTTTCAGTTCTGCAAGTTATCTTAGTTCCTAATTCTCTGTTGTGGAAATTGTTTTGAAAGCCAAAGTAGACATGGGTGGAGATCCTATCCGCCATGAGCCTATAATTCATGACATGTTGTTGTAGGATGTCCCGTGTGAGCATTATTTCCATATGCATGGGCGGATTGATTATTTTTTGAAAATAACAGATTACAATGAATAAATTTCTTTTGAATTCATGCATACATTCAACGAAGGAGAGATCTCTGTTAAGGGATTGAGAGTTATTGCCACAGAGCAACAAATAGTTGAAGTTATTGGGTTGCTGCAGGAAGGGGAGTTGTTACCTAAATCTAAGGATGCAAGAAGTGCTAGGGAAGAATTTACACACCCAGTAGATGGACCCCTAAGGTGGGACAGGACATGGAACTATTGGTGACTTGCGAGTAAGTGCCTAAATCACAAAATTTCCTCTTGCTGGAGGATCAACAAGACACTAAGTTGGGAAGCATGATGAGCTGAGATATTAGCTCTTTTTATTCTTAAAACTCATAAGTTTTTACCATGTTTTAATTTGTATAATGGGATAGTAATGATGCATTAGAGTTTGACTATATGCATTACATATGTTAACTAAACTCATTAAATTCTGTTTTGTCTTGACGAATTATTCCTGTTGCCATGCCAACTATTCCTGTTGCCATGCCAATTATTCCTGTTGCCATGCAGATTATCATAGGTGATATCATGTGTGAAATGTATAAGTGTTTTGATTAATTAAAATAGATATATGTGTATGCTTGTATGTTCTATCTTTTTAATTGCAGGAATAAATAAGATGTTGCAGTGGTGGTTTTTGTGTCATGCCATGAAGGCAGTTAGAGATATTCAAGTGACGGTTAAAATTTCAAAACAACAAAGAGAATAATGGGTGTAAGGAGTGACAAAGGAATAGCAGGACGTGTAAGACTCATTTATGTCTGTCTTCAGTAAACATTAAATCTTGTAATACCGCCATGCTATATTCTTGGCCGCGGTTTAGTAGTGATCCACGTTTTCAGTGCCTTAACTCCGCTTGTTCTCTGTCATAAATATTCTCCTCCTTGTTTCATCGGCATGACCTGGATTGTAGGGAGTTGTTGTAGTTTTCTTTTAAATAAGAGTTTGCACCTCTTCTTTGAGGTTAGAGAGAAAGAGAAGGGGAAAAGAGACAAAAGATTTAGAAATAAAGTTGCAAAGTATTTTTAGCTTTCTTTCATTTTGTATGTTGTATCGACCTTTGGAAGACAATGAATAAAGTGATTCTAATCTAAGTATTTAGAGTTATCTTTGGAAGCCTTGATACACTCATCCAAGGGGGCTCACTTGGTGAGTATTCATGTGCATTTGTTAACTTAGTTTCCCTTTCTGCTGCAGTAGTCATTCTGGCAATTGACTGTGTTGGTATTTTGGTATGGTTTTGTCATTGATGTCAACACCTACTAAAACACTAGCACTTTGGAGATCCAGCAACATTCACCGACAAGCAAGTAACTATTGCACAGTTACTGGTATATGGTTCACTGACAGGATATAATGATCACCGACACTTGGAATGGCATGGAAGACACATGGTTATGTCAAAGACATCACTTGGACATCTTGTCCTGGAGTTTTGTTCATTGGTACATTCACAGTTGCATATTTGTTTTTACCGACAAATAGGTCCAGGGTTATTTAGGGTTACACTGGCAGGTTTATCTTTTCCAGATCAGCATGGCACGCTATGGAGATGATTAATTATTGTTGTAAATGCATTAAGCCGACATGTTCAATCGGTTATTGCATTGGATATTCTATTGTTTGTAAAATGTTTTTTATTGTAATATCTTGTAGAGATGACCTACTAAAATCAGTCTTAGGTTATGGTATAAATGTAAGATCTTATTTGTAAGATTAAGTATGGAGTGCAAAAAAGAATTGTGTGAAGGTATATGCAAGATTAAGCAGTGCAATACATGCAGACATCATTTGAAGGTGAAGCTAGGTTTTTGTGAAAGCATATCAGCATTACACCAGTACTGAATCCAGCATATGAAGATGCTATTTTATGCAGTACATCTTATTTAATTTAACCATCCAACTATAGTCAGTGTGACTCCCATTTTGTGTTTGAGCAGTGAGCTCTAGGGTGCTGGCCTTTCTGCATGTGCAGACCCCTTTTATGTACACTTACTATCTGCAGCAGTATCATGTGATTGTGGGTAAGGTTTCCCACCGTAGTTTTTCCCCTTACAGGGTTTCCACGTACAAATATTGGTGTTATGTGTTGTGGATGACTTTGTGTTTATGTTTCATGCTTTAATCTTTACCTGTATAGCAATTAACTATTAAAACTGTCTACTGACATACTTAACTGGTTTACCGGTATTAAACATTAAGTTGGTTAAGTTGTTTTTGGTTTGAATTTATTAGACAACTGATTCACCCCCCCCCTCCCCCCATCTCAGTTGTCTCCGAGACCTAATAGACTGTTCCTGCAGCCACTGGAAACAGATCTTGTGACTGTTCCTACAACCAAAGAAAACAGAGTAATTATTGTTTTTCAGCTTTGGACTTAGTTAACAAGTTCTTTAATTGGGTTTTGTGTTAATGTAGAGTTTTCCTGCAACCATTTAGTTGTTACAATGCTTTCTTACATATTTCAAATTGGTTTAGTTGCTGTAGTAATACAAAATAGCTATTGCAGGAACTTAGTGCATATATAGTGCAAACCCATTTCAAGTAATACGTCTCTGGGTTGATAAACAAATAAACTTTAGTTATGGAGATAATAACTTCACAAAGTGAATGTCCAAACTTCGGGTTGAGACTTTAGCTATAGTTATTATTCCTATTGGTGAAGCAAACATAGGACAACTTAATCAAGAAGAATGAGATTCTTTCCCAATACCATGATATCATTTCAAAAGAAGAGGAGTTTTGGAAATAGAGATCTAGATCAATATGGTTGGCCTCTGGGGATAAGAATACTAGATTCTTCCATGTGTAAACTCTTAAGCATAGAGCGGTGAATAGAATTTCTAGGATTCAAAGGAATGGGACAATTTTTGAAAAGGAAGAAAATATTAGAGTGTAGAGTCATAAAATTGTGACCCTTGCAATTTTGACCATATTTAAGCCCCTCACCTTTACGACTATGTTTCCCTACTCAATTGGGACCCCTCTCTGCATCATCATTCTGAGTCTCCTCATGTTTTAGCCCTGGTATCACCTCAGGACCCTATCCAGGCCCCAAAATAGGGCAGGATAGGGGTGTGGCACTCCTGTCCCCCCTAGGATAGGGTGTTGGCCATTTGGAGGAATTGATTATGTGTTGGATTGTTGTTTGTCATTGATGGAAACACTAGAAACATTGACAACACTGGCTATTGTAGCTAGTTTGGTTGTTTACCAGTATCTGGCTAGTCCTAGTAGGTTGTTTGGTTTCTGGTTGGATTCGATCATCATGATCCGGTATGATCTGGTATTATCCAATATGCTCCAATATGTGTGGGTTCTGGAATTGGCTTATTCATGCTACTGAGATTCATGTTCAGTCAGTTGGTTTTGATCTAGTGATTGGATGCTATCTTGTATGCTGGCAAGCTTGGTTTGTTGTTTCGATGAGGGTTTCATCGACATAGCTTTGTTGAAGATCCTTGATGATATACATAAGTGGTGTTGGTACAACTTCTAGTGGAGATTGAGGATGCTAATGGTGATCATGTTCGAGATTTAGTTTATTGGGATCATTTCTTTAGAGTGTGTGGACCTATATTGGGTCTCGATATTATCTAGGTTATAGAGTGGCTTAATGTAACATGTGGATTAGACTTCTTGATGTGTTTCTAGGATGTCTTATGGGTTGGATATTATTTTCTTGGTCTCTTGCTGACATGTTTTGTAATTATGTAATTGTTTTATTGTTTGATGGCCCACCTTATTGTTTATGGTCGAGGGTTTGTATATATATGATGTAAGATCTCATTGTAGATCATATGTGAGGATGAAAAGGATGTATAGGAGTGAATAATGTTGTAATAATTCATGCAGAGGATTTGGTTGATCATAGGTGATCGAGTTGGATTTTTGGAAGAGGTTTTAGGCCTCTGGTATTGAGTTTAACCGAAACTGTACTCAAGCATGGGGAATGTTATACTTGTAGTTCAATCTTCATTCCAAAATTTTGTCGAATGTTTTATGTAGTCAGTGAGACTCCTTTTGTGATGAGAAATGTTCTCTAGGTTGTTGGCCTTCCTACATGTGCAGGTCCCTTATTGTAATATTTATTCATTTGATCAGTGGATGGATATTGTAGGTCTCCAATCCCACCATGGTTTTTACTCTTTGAGGTTTTCCACGTATAAATCTATGGTGTTATTGTGTTCATCTTTGTGATTACATTGTTTCTTATTTTTATATGCTTTTATGTTTACCGTTTGATAAGTTGTTGTATTAATGAGGTTAAATTTCTCCATTCTGGTAGAACACCAATTCACCCCCCCTCTTAGTGTTCTTGGTTTCCAACAATTGGTATCAAAACCTGGTGCCTCAAAGGAAGTTTAACAGCTTGAGAAAAATCCTGTTTCTAGAATCTATGGATAGTAGTTTAAGGAAGGAACTTCAAGTAGCTCTTGAAGACTATGATGTGAAAGGTTGAGGAACATGAAGATGCAAGATGAGTTGAGGTCTACAAAGGAATTCATTTTTACCCTGGAGGAGAGACTGTCAACTGACCAAGCTAGGAGGAAGGAAATTTTACAAAATCAGGATGATGAAGAGAAGGATGCCCTTAAAGAACAATGTTAAAAGTTGAGTCTGGAGAACATGGTCATGCAGAATGAGATGCAAGACTTAACTATGAGGATGTGAAAGGAGATTGAAGACCAGAAGAAGAAGGAAGAAAATCTTTCTATATCTCTAAAAGACAAATTTGAGGAATGTATTAGGTTGGTTCATGAGAATGATATGTTGAGAACTGAATTGGTGCAATCACAAAACAATGAGAAGGAATTGGAAAGAATGGTGACAATCCTAAGAGATAATCTGACTATTGCAAATGAATACAAAGATAAGTTCAAGGTTAATTCTACTAAGCTTGATGAATTATTAAAGGATCATAGGGACACTAGAGACAATAGAGGTCTTGGATTTGAGCACGGAGAGAGCTCCGGTACTACAAATGAAGATCAGAAGGTCAACCAGAATTGAAAGACACTGGTAAGGAAGCCCAATGCATATAAATTTAATATTAGATGATTTTGTTTGTAATATATTTGGTCATATGGCTAGGCATTGTAGAAATAGAGCAAATTACAATAATAATACTGTTCCCGATGAATGTTCAAATTGTAAGAAGTATGGGCATAGGACAAAAGATTGCAGAATGAATGTAAAATATCATGCATGTGGAAAGTTTGAACATATGGCTAATCAATGCAGGTCAAGGAATGGTCAAGGTTACAGTAAGGAAATTTAGAGAAACAATGTCACATGTTATGCATGCAAAAAAGTAGGACATATTGTTAATTTTTTTAGAAGCAAGGATCCACCAGTAGAAAGTGATAAATCTAATGAGAAAGGAAAGAAAAAGGTTTATCACACTAGGAAGGAGCATGAGAAGGAGTGGGTTATGAAGTCCGAGTCTCCATCGACAAAATCAATTTCCCTAGATGTTCATTTGGCTGAAGGATATAACGCGGTTGCTCAACCGGTAGAGAAGATTGTTCCTGTACCGCGAGGAAACTCATTTGGAAACTAAGGCATTCGCCTTAGGGGGAGGCAAATTGATGAAAAATCTTGCATTACCTCTGGTAGTGGTCTAAAAGCCTATTTCAGATCTTTGGAAGCTAGTTTGGAGGTTAACTAGCAAAGATTTGTTGGATCTTGGATCCTTGATCTTGGATCTAGTTTGGTTTACCGCTAAGTCACTTTATGAGTTATGGTTTGGCAATACACCTATAGTTAAGTATTTCAGATTCTTTGGTAGTAAATGTTATATCTAGAGAGATGATTTCATTGGAAAGTTTGATCCTAGATGTGATGGAGGAACATATCCTGGTTATTCTAATGAAAGCAAAGCATATAGATATTATAAAAAAAGTCTGCAAAGAATTGTAGAGAACACTAATGTCAAGGTCGATGAGCTGAATAGAAGTCAAATCAGAGTTTATGAGCAAGAACCGATAGTGGAAATGGTCTTAACTGAATCGGTAACACCTTTACTGGAACAGATTATTGAACCAGTTACTCCGATAGTATCAGAAAATTCAATAGTAACTGATGATCAGGAAAGAGGAACATAGAGTCATAAGATTTATAGGTGTGAAAGGTTGAATCATTCAGAAGATCGGATAATTGGGCAAGAAGAAGGTTGGCAACTGATGAGGTATGCTTAATTTCTTTAATTGTACCGACATCAGTTATTGAAGCTTGTAAGGATGATGTAGGATGAATCTATGGAAGAGGAATTGGATCAGTTAGATAAGGAAAACACATGGTCATGGATGCTATTGGGACTTGGCTTGATTGGTTTGCAAGGGATATTCTCAGAAGGAAGGAATTGATTATGTTGAATCCTTGCTCTGGTAGCTAGGATTTTCAGATGTTTTCAAGGGTTATCTGGTATGGTTTTTGTTTTACGATGAATTTACACTTTGAGCATGTTCAGATACAGATTGGGCTAGAGATTTAGGTAACCAGATAGGCTCATCTAGTGAAGATTTCTTTCTTGGAAATAAACTTGTTTCATGGATCAGCAAGGAACAGTCATGTACTTCTTTTTCTATTGAAGTTGAGTATGTTGCTGCTTCTACTAACTATACACAGGTTCTATGGGTGAAGCATATGTTGAGGGATTTATGGCTGGATTGTATTGTACTAGTAGTTATTTATGGTAATAACTATGCTGCTATTGTCATCTGGTATTTCTATCAAGTATAAATTTTTGAAGGAGTTGGTGGAAGCAAATGAAGTTAGATTGGTTTGTGGAATCATTTGAGCATTTGAGTGATAGATTGAGGTTTTTTACCCCTCTGGTAGAGACCTGGTGATGTTATTTGGCATCAGTCCGATATGCATTATCAAAGCTATTATTTATTCCAAATTGATGTGGGGATGCTACTTCTCAGGGGGATTAGTTAGTCTTGTGATTTAGTGGTTAATGTTTTTGCTTTGATGTTTATGTCAGATTTATGGCATTGATGTAAAAGGGGGAGAGATATTCATGTTAAAAACATAAGGAGTTATATACATTAAGGGGAGAGATACTTATGTGTATAACAAAGCTTAGCAAAGATATCAGTCTAAGGGGGAGATTATTGGAGAAACAGTATTTCAGATTGGTTGTATCCCATTGGGGGAGTTTGGTTTAGGTCTATGGATGGTTATTTGGTACCGATACATTTCTGAATCTCATTGTCATATCATGTTGTGGGAGATTGTTGGTTGTCTTCCATTGGAGGAGACTTGTTTGGCATTTCTTGGCACTTGGATGTTTTTCATATCTAGTATTGCCATCAATGCCAAAGGGGGAGATTATTGGGCATTTGGAGGAATTGATTATGTGTTGCATTGTTGTTTGTCATTGATAGCAACACGGACAACATCAGCTACAATAGTTGCTTTGGTTGTTTACCGGTATCTAGCTGGTCTCGGTAGGTTGTTTAGTTTTTGGCTGGATTGAATCATCATGATCCAATATGCTCTGATATGTTTGGGTTATGGAAGTGTCTCATGCTTCTCAGATTCATGTATAGTCAATTGGTTTTGATCTAGTAATCAGATGCTATCCTATATGCTGGCAAGCTTGGTTTGTTGTTCCGATGAGGGTTTCACCTGTAGAGATTTGTTGAATATCCTTGATGATATACATAAGTGATATTGGTGTGGCTTCTAGCGGAGATTAAGGATGTTGATGGCTATCATGTTCGAGACTTAGTTGATTGGGATCATTGCTTTAGCATGTGTGGACCTATATTGGGTCCTAATATTATCTAGGTTATGGACTGACTTAATGTAACATGTGGATTGGACTTCTCGATGTGTTTCTAGGATGTCTTATGGGTTGGATATTATTTGTTTGGTCTTTGGCTGACATGTTTTGTAATTATGTAATGGTTTTATTGTTTGGTGGCTGACCTTATTGTTTATGGTCAAGGGTTTGTATATATATGATGTAAGATCTCATTGTAGATCATATGTGAGGATGAAAAGGATGTATAGGAGCAAATAATGTTGTAATCATTCATGCAGAGGATTTGGTCAATCATAGGTGATCAAGTAGGATTTGTGGAAGAGGTTTTAGGCCTCTGGTATTGAGCTTAACTGAAACTGGACTTAGGCATGGGAGATGCTATACTTGTAGTTCAATCTTCATTCTGGATTATTGTTTGATATTTTTGTTGGAATCTAAGAACACTAAGAGGGGGGCTAAATTAGTGTTCTACCAGAATGATCAATTTTAACCTTATTAAAACATGCATACACCAATCGATATACCTGTACATATAAAATTGAAAGAAGTAAAGCAACCAATAAGGCAATCACATAAATAAATACCATAACACAAAATTATACATGGAAAACCTCAAAGAGGAAAAACCACGGTGGGATTTGTGACACACAATATCAATCCACTAGCCATATGAAGAGATATTACAAAATATAGGGGCTTGCACTTGCAAGAAGGCTTACAGCCTAGAGGACACTACTGAATCACAAAAGGAGCCTCACTGACTACATACAAATCTAGACTACAATCCGGAGAAATTATTGAACTGCAAAGATAGCATCTTCTATGCCTAAATATAGTTCCAGTTAAGCTCTATCTGTTCTGGTCTGAAACCTTAAACCCTTTACCAGAATACCCCTTACAGAAATATCCTCACATACATGATCTCTCATATGTTTCACATTATATAACATCATCCTATTCTCCTATAAATCCTTTACCTCATCCATATCATATATCAAAATGATCTAACCAACGGACCTATATACCTTTTACAATTTATCATGCCTTATGTCGGCTTACAAAGAAATTTACAATATGAATATACATGTCGGCTAGATAACATAAATACATGAATACCAAAACAATTGTCGATGTCAGATCCAAAAGATGTCATCCTTCAATATCGATAACCTGATTCTAAACCATGTCAGCTTGCATTGCCGGTAACCAAAGAATTCCTTTCAACCTGCCGGTGCTGATGAAGTGTCTGTGAAGTGCCTTCCGGTACAAAATTAACCCAAAATATTCAGCCGGAATAAATTGTCATGTTGCCATCAATGATAACATAGTGAAACCAACCGCTTGAGTGTCAACTGCCAACAATCTCCCCCTTTGGCATTGATGGCAACACTCATGTGAAAAATGATCATGGTTTCATCTGTCAGTTTCATCCTAAACTTTCTCCCCCTAAGATGAATATTCATCTATGATCATAATAAAAAATACTCCATATCTCCCCCTAATGTATACAACTCCCTTTATTCTTATTTTTTCACATCTATATCACCCCCACTTTACATTAATGCCATCAAAATTTCAAAAAGAATACCAAAAATCCAAAACCGGATGAAGAATGAAAGATACAATACAATGAATATCCCAAAAATAGCTCACCGAAGCTTAATATAATTGAAAATTTCTAGATAGGCCTTCTCCAAAAGCTCTAGATAAGTATCCCAACCAGATTTGAAAGTGTTGTTAATAGATACAAGTCCATTTAGCATATGGGAAAATGACTCTTTCTCATTTAACTCCGTCGGTGTGGGATTACCAACCATATCTATACACTCCTTCTTATGTACACTAAGTGAATCCAACCGGGGACTCACCAAACCTCTAAGAATTCTGGCTCTTCTTATGATTTTGTCTTTTTCTTTCTCAAGAGAAGAAACTTGGTCTTCCAAAACCAAAATCTGACCATCAATAGATATAGTCAATGAATTCAATCCATCAAAAGAATTGGCTATACCTGCAATTTTCTCCTGGGATTCCTTAATCCTCTTATCCAAATTAACTGTAAGAAAATATGTGTTACAACATACTTTGTAAATATTTATACACTTCTTTAAATAATTATTGATCAATTTCAACTTATCATTAATTTCCTTCCTTTCAGACTCAATCATTTGATCAAATGTAGCTCTCTTTGCTTGTGTGAACCTCTCTAGTGCTTACCAGTTTGAAATCTGCTGCAAGGACTAAAAATCCTTTTAAATATATTCAATGATTATCTTAATCTTGTTGGATTGGCTTGCTTTATTTCCAAACTTGCACTTTGGGAGTAGTCTATACAAAACAGTGATAGACTGATCAATAACACCTTTATCCATAGATCCCTCCTTCATCATTTTCTGTGCAGCTTTCATCATGAGTTCAATATAACTCATCTCAGTTATGCTTTTCTTTTCAACCTGCGAGGTGTCAATTGACAACAATGATGGACTCACTATCGGTTCCTTGCTAGATTCCTCTATCTTCTCCTTTGATGATTTAACCGTTATAGTTTCCTCACTTGCACCGGTGGCTTCACTACTTGGTGCAGTCTCAGTAACTGTTGGTTCCTCCCTAGGAAGTATAGCCTCATCTTGTACATCTGTATCTAGAGGACTCTTGTCCTCAACATTAGTAATTTGTTCATTATCAATCTTTACACTCTCTGTATTTGTTGGCATCTCAACATTTGTCTATACAGTTGTATCTACTGGGGGCTTAATTTCCACTATCTTAATGTTTTTCAAAATTGAGGGTGAAGTACTCATAATACCCTTTCCTTTCCCTTCAATCGGGATGTTTGCAGTATCTATCTTAGTTTCTGGTGAAGTATGAAACCACGGTTCTCTTCAAAGAACTTAACCCATGCCTTGTAGGTCTCCTTGATTATCTCATTTACTCTTCCTAACATAAGACTGATTATTCTATGTTTGTTGTTAAATTTTTTCCTTTCTGCAACTTGAAGTGTCTTATCCATCTCCTTTAGAGCAATAGAAACACAAAAAAATAACAAATATTGTATCTTTATATGCTTGGCTTCTTACATTGTTGATAGTCTTCTAGCATCTAACATATCATACAACTGTGTTGGTATTCGGTTTTCAATTTCTATCAAGGCTTTCTTATAAATATGCAAATATAACAAAACTGCTTCCTCTACTTGTCTTTGTTCATTATTTTCTAAATGTTCATAATAAAACTGTACATTCTTTAACATACCATCTTTAGTAATCTCATAAACTAACTCTGCACAAGTCTTTGGTGGAATGGTAGTTACATTACTAGATTCAATTACTAGATCAATGCCATCGTTCTTCTTTTTCCTTCTAGTACTGGATGGGGCTGAAGGTGTTTATTTTGGTGCTTTCTTATGTGCCGGTAGCCTGATAGTAACTTTCCTAACCAGTTGCTTCTTAGCCTCTACCTTAGTTTCTTCAGTTTTCTTCCTTATTACCCTTTTGAATGCCAGGGGTGTGTCATCTTCAGATGTAGACTCTACTGCAATAGGCTCAATGAATACTTCTGGTTCTTTTCTCTTCCTTCCTTTCTCTGAGACAACATCAATCAATGCTTTGATGTCCCGTGAAACCTTTTCAACAAACTTACTTGCTTTTCCTTCGCACTTCTCACTCTTCTTCTGGTTGAACTCGATTTCAACCTCTTGTGTCTTTTGCTTAGCAGAGCCAAAGGTTTTTACAGTTTCATCTACCGGTGCATCAATTAACATCTATGCATAAGCATCAATAATCTGAGCATCAACTTCATAACCCATCTCTTCAATCCAAATCTTCTAGGGTTTGACCACTTCCATGAGTATTTCATCTTTCTTAACTATTAAGCATATGTCAATTGAGTATTTCTCAACAATGTGCTTAGGAACCCTCATCCTAGAATTCATAGCCTTTTGAAATGCTTTAAAATATCCCCATACTTTGTCATCTCTTTGACTACCCAATGTAGCAATAGATTGTTTCAATTGCCTCCCTACCGGGATATCAAATGCCCATTGTCTCTTCCCAAACTAGGAGTCTCATTGATGAAATATAACATTAAACAGATAACTAGGTTACCATATCGGAAAGTCCCCTTATTTTCTCCTTTAATCTTTCCTAGGTTAATCAATAGTTCATCTAACATCTAACCACATAGATTTATCTTCTCATTCTCCCTTGTCATTTTATAAGCTACATAAATGCAGGAGCTAGAAACAGAATTCAGTCAGTTTGATTGTGTTAACTTGTAACCGATGATCATGCTTCTGAATCTGATGTTTGTATCGGTGATAGTACTGATTCTCATTGACCACCTGCCTGATGTTGCACCGATAATCTTGTTAACTCGATCATTTAAAATTTTCTTCTCCAGACGTTGTCCAACCTATGGTAAACTAGTGATTTCCCTGATGGCCTCCTTTATAATATTATATGGTCTATCTAACCAGATAAAATCTCCATGCACTCTACTCAAAACATACCTAACAATTTCATCTTTGAATTCTGGAATATCCAAAATGTCAGTAAACCCTAGATCAACAATATCATGAGATTCAGGTTTAATCTTTCTAGAATCTCCCATTAGCTCATTCATGTACATTCTCTTGATATCAGTCATTCCCAAATCCTCAATATGATAGTGAATGTAAGCTCTTACATCTTTGGCATACACGAATCCTTCTGGGACATGGGAAAAAACACCAATCAAATCATCTAGGGTATCCACATGTGGATATCACTTGAAAATCTGCCTGGGACGGTCCTTGACCTCAACTACAGTTGGATTTGCAACAAAGGTAGGTACAGATGATGACCTCACTTCCATGATTGAAGATAAATACTTGTGAATCACTGCCGAGAAAAACCCTAAAGACCTCTTCCAATCACTGGTGAAATCACTCAAGAAGATATCTGATTGCATTGAATTGCCCTTAATCACTTCTGAATGCAAGGTGATAAAAAATGAAGTAGATTCAACCTTTTATCCTTCAATAAAAACCCTAATCTTTCATTGACATCAATGACTTCCAGTGAAAGATACCAGATCTCGAACAAACATTTCCATACCAGATAAGCATCTCTAATGTCTGGAACATCTTCTAGAACCTCTTCCCAGGGCATTGTAAAGCGGAAAATCGAACCTTAGGTGTTCTCCCCCACTCCAAGGAGAAAGGGGGTCACTAGGATTAACGGTTTTCACTTAGGAGGGACTTTACATTCAAAAGAGGGGTTGAAACCCACAAGATCCAATCCCACACAGTGCAAGACTGGATTCTAAGTGAGTTTCAAGGGTTGAGACATCAAGGATACCCTCTTTTGTAAAGATTGTAGATAGAAAGATTGAACTAGGAATGCATGCAAAGTAAGAAAGATTCACTTATAAACAGAGATAGGGACGGGATGAAGCTGCGGACCTGGAATTAGTAGTAAAATGTCGAGATGATGCTATTCTACAAATTCGGGTGAAATTTGATGGGACGATGGCGCCCGGCATGCACACGGTCCTTCGAAAAATCCATGAAACGAAAGGGGATCTGTTCGTCTCTGCACAAGGGTTCCAGATCTTCAATTACAGCTGCGTACCTGCAACCTACACATAGAAAAGAGAGGACGATTGGGGGGTTAGGGATTAGGGGTTTGCCTTTAGGTCAAACCCTGGTTTTGGAATTAACCAAGAAATGAGAATGCTGTAAATGTAAATGTTTGTAATGTAAACAAGTACTGATACCTTGTTGTAAGAATGTTTGTATTCTTACATGTGAACGTGTAATGAGTGTTGTATTTTGTATGTTGTAAGTGATCTCCTCTTCAATGGTTGAATCCTTGTCTTGAATGCAACACTTAGCCTTGAATGGAGACCTAGAATGCTCAATTGCTTGAAGGAATGCTTGAATGCTTGAATGTTTGAATGTTTGAATATCGCTTCCGCCTCTTGCTTGCATATGTCTTCCTTTTTCTTCCCTCCTCAAATGGGAGGGGAAATGTAGTTTATATACTTGTCAATTAGGGTTGATAGACTGATTTTTCTGACCTTAGGCCAACCTAGAAACAATATTTTCCAATTTGCAAACTTAAAGACCCGATGCCCAAAAGAGACCGGGCCCAAAATAGGGCCAGGGAACAGGGCGCTGGGCGCCATGGTCCCACCTCCCGGGACAACAGGGTGCAAGGAGGATCAGGCCAGGGTGCTGAAAAATGCAGTTTTTGGTATTGGAAACAGGTTTCAGGGTCTCCATTTAGGTTCAATGTTGCGCCGCCATCGTGAAGACCCAAATGCAGTCAAAATTGCAAGTGTCACAATTTTAGGATGCTACATTTAGCCCCCACTTTAGCGGGAGTATAAGCATACGCCCATACTTCCGGTAAAGTAAAAGGAAACAACATTGAAAAACTTTCACCACGTCAAGAAGGCAAGATATACCAAGCCCCCAATGGACTAAGGATCTTATGACTTCAATTGACAAAGTAAAAGGGAAGATCATGAGGGAGAACCATGACTGTCAGTAGTAAGGTTCCCTCACTATGAGTCATGCAAGAAAGATATCAAAAATTTGCAAGGCAAAGCTAAATTTGTCAAGAAATTTTCAAGTATCTTGAAGAGATATGAACAAGATGTATGCCCCCCTATGTTAAAGCGATCACACACGCCTCATCGGGGGTGATTTCTTTAAGGTAGTGATACATATAGGAAATGAGAAGGGAAAGGAGCACATTATCACAAGGATTTAGCCCCCAAGTGTGAGATAAGCCCAAGGATAATAGATACAAAACACAAAGCACAAGGTGACTTCACTTTCCTTGGGGTCAGTATGCTATATGATAATTCATGTATATCATATGTATGTATGCATAATTGTTCTTCATTCCCCAATCAAGGAAGGTCACCTAGAAGAAGGGAACACATGTGTCTTTTGAGTCAACATGAGAGAGACCAAAAGAGGTCGCAATGCTTTGCATCGTCCTCAAGTAGACAACACTAAGGACAACCAATAGAAGAATGAGAATAACAAATAGAAAAAGTAACAAAAGATCAAGAGAGGAGGAGAAAGTCCGCTATGCTAATGAAACTAGTCTAGCACGTCATAGAGGAGGAAGGCAGGAAACACGCTAGAGGAGGAACATCCAACACAACAGATGGAGCTATCACAAGATCCAAACAAGGGATATGTTCATGTTCCAGGCCACATTGTTCTTGTCTAGGAGCTAGGATAAGTGCTTTAGAAAATTCGTTAGATAAATGGTTATCAAAATCAACATATTCATATTCACTATCAGAATGAAAAGAAGTAACATTTTCATCATGAATAACATTTTCATCTATATCATCATCAAGATTTGTAAAAATAGGATCTTTAACTCGCACAGGATCAAGACCATCATGCATCTTATGTTTAGGAGATTTTGGCTCAATTTCTGGCTGAGGAGAAAATGGAATAATGCTAGCTGAAGGTGTTTTTGGGGATTGCAAAGTTTGAGAAGCAGCTTCCTGAGCTCTAAGATGATGCTTCTGTCGGCGTTCACGTGCAGAACGATTTTGTCTAGTCTTAGTAGGAAGTTGAGAAGATTGAGGAGGAGGAATGTTCTCATCCTTATCACTTGGGTGTTTGGGTTGTGATCTCTTAGGTTGGATAATAGGAGAAGAAGAAGGTCTCTTCTCTCTATAAGAAGAAGGAGGAGGAACTGCTCCATGTAAAGGAGGAATATTTGGTTTAGGAAGGAGACCAAGTCCATCATGACGAGGAGGTATGGGTCTACCTTTAGAAAGTTTATTAGGCATAGACATAGTCACATCCATAGGGATGGGTTGGGAATCTTCTTGAGGAAAGACATTAGTTTTATCTTTCAAAGGAAGAACTTCCTTCTCAAGAATGATAGGAATATCAAGTTTGGGTGTTCTAGGTTCACTTAGAGATAGGATCATATCTTTTTTCCACTTTTGATAAGATTTGAAAAGATGATCACTTCGTGGTGGAAGAGATTGGAATTGTTTAGGCCAAAAATAATCAATAGGAACGCTAGAAGTTCTTTTAGCTAGTTTAAAGAGACTATTATTGACAGTAACAACTTCACCATTATGGGGAAATTTCAAACACTTGTGAATAGGAGAAGCAATAGCTTTCATGGAAGATAGCCAAGGATAGCCTAGCTTCACATGAAATTGTTCGGATGATGGAATAATAGCAAAGTCCACATCAAGGGGTTTGTTATGGACCTCAATAGGTAATGTAATAGAACCAATTGTAGGAGAAGAAAATGCATCAAATAGTTTCACAACCACATTTGTTTCATCATAGATCACTTGATTCAATTGCAAAGTAAAAAGAAATTCTTCAGTAATGATATTAACCATGCAAGAAGGATCAATAAGCACTCCACGGCAAGGTGTATTCTTGACTTTTGCAACTATATATAAAGGACCATCAGGTGCCCTGATAGTTTCACTAGAATCAAAGGTGATGGAAGGTTCTTTAGGGATTTTTCGCTGCTCTACAAAGTTAATCACATTTGGAGTCATAGACACAAGATCATCAGGTGAGATAGAGGAATCATTAGTATCAATCGCATTAGAGGTATGAGAAGGTAATGGATCAGTAAAAATCTGAAGATTTTGTTTAGGAGGAGCTACAGATGTATTGCCTTTATCATTCACACCAGAAACAGAGATAGTATTATTATCAATCAAATCTTGAATTTTACCCTTTAAAGCAAAACATTTTTTAGTATCATACCCAGGTTGATGATGAAATTGACAAAAGGATTTGTTATCAAAATAGGGTGAATTAATCTTTGCAGGATCTGTTTGCCTTATAGGAGGAAGAGTAAGCACATTTTATTCCAATAATTTATTCATAATACTATGCAATGATTCATTCAAAGGAGTAAACTTTCTTTCTTTCTTGAAAAACTTAGAAATAGGAGGCACACCTGATGCTGCATTCACATTGTTGTTGATGATGTTTTCATTGAATTTAATGGACTCTCTATTCAGTTTAAACTTCCCAAATGGTTGTTGACTACTATCACCCTTATCACTCAGAGCCATAGGATTTGCTTGTTCCATTTGACTCACAGTCAATTGATAATTGTGAAGAGTTGCGCACAACTGTTGGAAAGAAGTAAACTTAGAAAACAGAAGTTTTTCTCTAATATCTTTTTGTAAATTAGAAATAAAGATTCTTTGAATATCATTGTCAGGTACTAGAAAAGAAATTTGGGCATACAAATGCTTATATCTACCAATGAAATCAGTCACTTTTTCTTTAACACCTTGTTTACAATGCATTAAATCAATCAAAGTAACTTTAGGACTTATATTGTTTTGAAATTGTTGAATAAAAGAATTTGCAAGTTGTTGGAAAGAAGTAATAGAATAGGAAGGCAACAAGCAATACCATTGTAGAGCCTTGTCTCTTAATGTTCTAGTAAACAATTTTGCAAGCAACCTTTGGTCATGAGCAAAATCGGTACATATTGTTTGAAAGGTCTTAACATGTGTTAGAGGATCACCTTTACCATTATAAAGCTCCAACTGCGGGATTTCAACATGCTTAGGGGGGATAGCTCAAACAATGTCAAGAGAAAGTGGGCTCGCAACATCAAATGTGGGCACACTAAACTTAGATTGATTCATAGAGGCAATTTGTTGCTATAAAGAAGAGACAGTTTGTGCAAGATTGTTAATGGTTGCTTCAGTCGAAGAATTCATATTAGACGTGTTAGATTGAGATGGAGGTATTATGTTATTGAAAGAAGGTATTGATTGAGAGTAAGGTGGCTAGACACTATGATAGTTAGTCATAGGAGATGATTGGAAAGGAGGAACACTACAAGGAGGAATGGAATGATTAAATGAATTGCCCCCTTGCGCCAGGTTCATTTGTGGAGATGTAATAGGAACACTTATTGAAGGAATGAATGAAGAAGAAGGATTGAATGAAGGAAGAGGGTTAATTGAAGAAGAAGGATTGCCCCCATGACTGGTGATCATAGGTGGAATGTCTTGTATTGAAGTAGTCATTATGTTTGATGTGAAAGTAGGTATACTAGCAATAGAAGCTGTCAAAGGAATAGAATGATTGACTTGAGTAGGAGGTTGTGTATAACCCAAAGTTTCAGCACAACTCTTCATAGGCATCACATTCAAATCCACAATGTGTGAAATACTATGCAAAATATCAATTCCATTCTTATCATTTTGAACCATACGTTTTAGACCCTCAATCAAGGGAAGAGCTTGACTATCAGGGTATTCTTGAGACATCCATTGTCGAAAATCGTCAAATTGGTTATCCAATTTTGAAAGTTGTTCTTCAGAAACCTCATGGATAGCTTCTTCATCATTAGGAGGATTAGAGGAATTACCCGTGTCCTCGTTAAAAAGGCCATTCAAATTAGGTTCCATCTCCTCAGTAATTAAACCTTGGAAAGACTTAATTGTAAGGCTTCGTCTAACGGGAATAGTGTAAGTAGGGCTTATTGTTGTAAAACTCATGCACTAAAGAGAGAGAGAAAATTTTGAATCTTAGAGGTAGAAAATTTCAATAAAGTCAGCCAATCTCCTAGATTTAAGCTGTTAAATACAATCAGGACAATCTCCCGAAATTTCAGAAAAAATGTCCGGGACCGTGGCGAACGGAGTGCACACGGTCCTCGCAGCTTTTTTCAAAATTTTCAGGGATGAAAGTTATGATGATTTTAAAGCTAACCTGAAAAAATTGAGTGATTTTATGATCTGTAGATAGGCCAAATTAAAGTTGCAATCTCAAAATTGAACCCTACCAAGATTGTTGAAAAATGCAAAATTTGAAAAAGAGAGGGAAACTGAAATTTTGAATTTTATGATTTTAGAGGGAATACTAAAAGCAATGCAGGTTTTGAAATTTAAAAATTGACTCAATTTCATGCAAAATTCAATTTTGAAAGTGGAAATCAAGGTTGTTGCAATTAAACATTTAATTTCAAAAGTCATAGACTGCAAAAATTTGAATAAAGCACTGAAATTTCGAATGAATGCCAGCACACTTTTCAGATTTAGGATAGTAAGAAACACAATTTTGACATGAATTTCAATTTCAACAATTTTTGAATGATTAGAAGCCTCAATCCAAGCAATCCCTAGACCAACTTTGACTTTAATTTTGAAAGTGTTAGAATTGATGAAATCAGCCAAAATTCTGGATTTTAGCAGAAAAATATAGTAAGATCTAGCTCCCGAAATTTTAGAAAAAATGTCAGCGACGATGGCGCTCGGGGTGCACACGGTCCTCGCAACTTTTTTCCAAATTTTCAGGGATGAGAGATATTATGATTTTGTTGCAGAATCCAAAGTTACAGCCAATTTGGAAGTGTTTTAATCAGTGAAATCATCAGTCAAAGGCTGAATCAAGAGGGTTTTAAAAATTAGGGTTTTGACACTTAACCACTTAATTTTCAAAATTAAAGCACAGATATGATTTGACAATTTGCAGTAGAAGGGTAGATCTGAAACAAGCATTAACAATTAAACATTTCGCAAGCTCAATTATTAAAAAGAAAATTTAGGGTTTTGTGCAATTAACCTCTAAAATTTGCAAAAGATCAAACATGGAAATGTAATTAAGGAAGCCAATTTTTTAGATCTAATCATGAATAATTAGAATTAGGATGTTCATGTCAGGTTCACCAAAATGTAAAGTGGAAATTCGAACCCTAGGTGTTCTCCCCCACTCCAAGGAGAAAGGGGGTCACTAGGATTAACGGTTTTCACTTAGGAGGGACTTTACATTCAAAAGAGGGGTTGAAACCCATAAGATCCAATCCCACACAATGCAAGACTGGATTCTAAGTGAGTTTCAAGGGTTGAGACATCAAGGATACCCTCTTTTGTAAAGATTGTAGATAGAAAGATTGAACTAGGAATGCATGCAAAGTAAGAAAGATTCACTTATAAACAGAGATAGGGATACGGGATGAAGCTGTGGACCTGGAATTAGCAGTAAAATGTCGAGATGATGCTATTCTACAAATTCGGGTGAAAGTTGACGGGACGATGGCACCCGGCGTGCACACGGTCCTCCGAAAAATCCGCGAAGCGAAAGGGGATATGTTCGTCTCTGCACAAGGGTTCCAGATCTTCAATTACAGCCGCATACTTGCAACCTACACACAAAAAAGAGAGGACAATTGGGGGGTTAGGGATTAGGGGTTTGCCTTTAGGTCAAACCCTAGTTTTAGAATTAACCAAGAAATGAGAATGCTGTAAATGTAAATGTTTGTAATGTAAACAAGTACTGATACCTTGTTGTAAGAATGTTTGTATTCTTACATGTGAAGGTGTAACAAGTGTTGTATTTTGTATGTTGTAAGTGATCTCCTATTCAATGGTTGAATCCTTGTCTTGAATGCAACACTTAGCCTTGAATGGAGACCTAGAATGCTCAATTGCTTGAAGGAATGCTTGAATGCTTGAATGTTTGAATGTTTGAATATCGCTTCCGCCTCTTGCTTGCATATGTCTTCCTTTTTCTTCCCTCCTCAAATGGGAGGGGAAATGTAGTTTATATACTTGTCAATTAGGGCTGATAGACTGATTTTTCCGACCTTAGGCCAACCTAGAAACAATATTTTCCAATTTGCAAACTTAAAGACCTGATGCCCAAAAGAGACCGGGCCCAAAATAGGGCCAGGGACCAGGGCACTGGGCGCCATGGTCCTGAGGGACTAGGGCACTGGGCGCCATGGTCCTGAAGAACCAGGGTGCTGGGCGCCATGGTCCCACCTCCCGGGACAGCAGGGTGCAAGGAGGATCAGGCTAGGGTGCTGAAAAATGCAGTTTTTGGTATCGTAAACAGGTTTCGGGGTCTCCATTCAGGTTCAACGTTGCGCCACCATCGTGAAGACCCAAATGCAGTTGAAATTGCAAGTGTCACAATTTTAGGACGCTACAGGCATATGCAGCATCTCCATGAATTTTGCCTACCTCTAAGGCATCTGCCTTAGTTACCGGTTGAGCTACCTACTGGTACAGGAGCAACCTCCTTTGCCGGATAAGTAACTAGTGCATTACCATCTGCAGATTCATCTTCAGTCTCCTTGACCCATCTTTGGATATATGATCTTGTCGGATTTCATTAAACTTTTCTTTCCCTTTCTCATTTGATCCTCCATTACCAACTGGTGGATTTCCGCTTCTACAAAATTTATTAATATGTCCAACCTCATTACATGCATAACATGTAACATTGTTCTTTTGAATTGCTTTGCTAAAACTGGTATAATTGCTTGACCTGCACTGATTATCCATAAGTTCAAATTTTCCACATGCATAACATTTTGCATTAATTATGCAATCTTCTATCTTATGACCATACTTATTAAATTTAGTACATTGATTGGGAGCAGAATCAGGGTTCTGATTTGCTAAATTTCTACATTGCCTAGCCATGTGACCAAATTTATTACAGACAAAACATCTACCATTAAATTTATAAGCATTAAACTACCTTACTGGTGCCTTATGGTTTTGATCTTCATTTGCAGTACTAGAACTCTTTCCTTGTTCAAATCCAAGTCCACTGAAATCACCATTCTGCCTTTGTCTCTTCAATAACTCATCTAGCTGTGCTGAACTAATCTTGAATTTTTCTTTATACTCACTTGCAATAGTCAGATCATCTCTCAAAATTATCATTTGTCTCTCAAGCTCTTGTTCATTACTCTGGGATTATAGTAAATCAGTTCTCAACATATCATTCTCATGAACCAACCTACCACATTCTTCAAATTTGTTCTTCAGAGATACAACAAGATTCTCTTCCTTTTTCTTCCGGTCTTCAATCTCCTTAGTCATTCTCACAGTTATAACTTACATTTCATTTCTCATGACCATGTTCTCCTGACTCAACTTCTGACATTGTTCCTTAAGTGCATCTTTCTCTTCATCATCCTGATTTTGCAAAAGTTCCTTCCTACTAGCTTGAACAAATGACAACCTCTCCAGTAGGACAAGAATGAATTCCTTAGCAGAATTCAATTCATCTTGTAGCTTTAAGTTCTTCATCCTTTGAACATCATAATCTTCAAGTGCCACCTCAAGTTGCTTCTCCAAACTCACTATCCATGGATTCCAGATTCAGGATCTTCCTCAAGCTGTTAAACTTCCTCTGTGGCACAAGGCTCTGATACGGATTGTTGGAATCCAAGAACATTAAGAGGGGGGCGGGGGGTGAATCAATGTTCTATCAGAATGATCAATTTTAACCTTATTGAAGCATGCATACACTAACCGGTATACCGGTACATATAGAATTGAAAGAAGTAAAGCAACCAATAAGCCAATCACATAAATGAATACCATAACACACAGAATTATACGTGGAAAACCTCAAAGAGGAAAAAACATGGTGGGATTTGTGACCCACAATATCAATCCACTGGCCATATGAAGAGATATTAAAAAATATAGGGGCCTGCACTTGCAGGAAGGCTTACAGCCTAAAGCACACTGCTCAATCACAAAAGGAGCCTCATTGACTACATACAAATCTAGACTACAATCCAGAGAAATGATTGAACTACAAAGATAGCATCTTCTATGTCTAAATACAATTCCGGTTAAGCTTTGTTTGTTCCAGTCTGAAACCTTAAACCCTTTACTGGAATACCCCTTACATAAATATCCTCACATACATGATCTCTTTCATATATTTCGCATTACATAACATCATCCTATTCTCCTATCAATCCATTACCTCATCCATATCATATATCAAAATGATCTAACCAACTTACCTATATACCCTTTATAATTTATCATGCCTTATGTTGGCTTACAAAGATATTTACAATATGAATATACATGTCGACTAGATAACATAAATGCATGAATATCAAAACAATTGTCAATGCCAGATCCAAAAAATGTCGGCCTTGAATACTGATAACCTGATTCTAAACCATGTTAGGCTGCATTCCCGGTAAACAAAGAATTCCTTTCAACCTATCGGTGTCGGTGCCGGTGTCGGTGCCACTGAAGTGTCTATGAAGTACCTGCCGGTACACAATTAACTCAAAATATGAAGCCAAAATAAATTGCCATGTTGCCATCAATGAAAACATAATGAAACCAACCAATTGAGTGTCATTTGCCAACAGTTTTATGTAGTAAGTGAGACTCCTTTTGTGATGAGCAGTGTGTTCTAGGACGTTGGCCTTCCTGCATGTGTAGACCCCTTATTGTAATATTTATTCATCTAATAAGTGAATAGATATTGTGGGTCTCCAATCCCACCGTGGTTTTTCCTCTTTGAGGTTTTCCTCGTATAAATCTATGATGTTATGGTGTTCATCTTTGTGATTACATTGTTGCTTATTGTTATATTCTTTTATGTTTATCAGTTGATAAGTTGTTGTATTAATAAGGTTACATTTCTCCATTTCCGGTAGAAAACCAATTCACCCCCCATTCTTGGTGTTCTTGGTTTCCAACACAGGGGTGTGGCACACTTATCCCCCTTGGATAGGGGCGTGGCGTCCCTATCCTCCCTCTTAGGATGACCCTAAGATGGGTCCATTTGACCCTTGGACCTAATTTTCTTCTCGGGGACTTAAATTCTCCTATGTCGATCTTCAGTGAGATAAAAATTATCCTCCTAGGCAAGTATAAAAAGGGATTTAGTTCTCTCATTTACATATACAAGAATAAGGAAGATAAGAAGAATTCAGGGGGAGGCCTTCATTATCATCATAAAGAATCCATCAAGTCTTCTTCATTCATCCATTGGTGCAACATTAGAACATTCATTTGCAAGCATGTGTGTGGGTTAGGGTTTTGTCATGTTACATGCCATTTCATGCAACATTTGTGATTACATTCAAGAAGCAAATCAACCATCATCAACAAATTGCAGATCTACAAGGTATACATTTCCATCATTTACATTTAAGCATTTGCAATTACTTTCTTTCAAAGGTTGATTCCTCAACTGGAGTTTGACTAAGGCAAATCCCTATCCACAACCCTTCTTCCCTTCTTTTTTGTGTGTATGTTGCAGATGCGCAACTGTAATTACAAGTTTGGTCTTCATTTGTAGAGACGGAAAAACCCTTTTCGACATGCGGATTTTTTGGAGGACCAAGTACACTTTCAACCTGGTCCTGGTGAATTTTCTCCAAATTTGCAGGGTAGATCTGTATCAATCTAAATATATTAGATCCAAAGTTACAACATGATCCCGAATCGGTAGCTCCTTATTTCACCCATTTTGTCTTCATTTTCTGCATAGTCAACTCTTCTACTTACAAAAGGTTAAATTTCATTGCACCCTTGCAATTCACTTAGTATTCATATCCTTATTCACTCCGGGGTTTGGATCTAGTTAATTCAACCCCTCTTTTGAATGTAAAGCATCTCCCAAGTGAAAATCATCCTAGTGATTTCCTTTCTCTCTCCTACGTGGGGAATCACTAGGGTTCAATTTTCCACTTTACATTTTCGTGATCTCAACGTCTTACATGCTTGTATTTTGTAAAAATTGCTATTTATTATCTTAGATCCAAGAATTACATTTCTTATCAAATTCAATTCTTTCATTGTCTTTGTTCAATTTGAAAATCAAATTTACAAAATATAGTGGTTAACTAATTTTCAAACATCAACTTGAACTTGCGCAAAAATTGGATTTACATTTAATTTTCAGATTTGTGACTATTTTCAGATTTGTTTTCTTGCCTAAAATTTAAATTTTCAATTTCCCTCCTTTTCCCAAAATTCCAAATTTCAAAATTCAGTGGTTAGGTCCTAAAACCCTAATTTTCAAATTTAATTGGATTTTGTGCAAATTTCAATCAATCTCAACCAATTTAAGTTTTCTATATATTATTTAAGGTGGCCCTATTCATTAGGATTGACCTTTTTCAAAATTGCAATTCGATTTCTTATCTTTTTCAAAATCTTAATAGGGTCAAATTTAGACATTCAAACCTTAATTTCACTTATCTAGAGATTGTAAAATCAATCAATTTTTGGGCTTAGCTCTCAAATCATCGTAGCTTTGATCTCTGAAAATTTCCAAAAAAGTTGGGAGGACCGGGTGCACTTTCAACCTGGTCCTTGTCTTTTTTCCTAAAAGTTTGGGAGACTGTTATGACTATATTTAATTGCTTGATTCCAAAAAATTGGCTAATTTTGTCAAATTTTGATCCCTCTAAAATCGAAAACATTTCCCAATTTCAACATTGCAACTTTCAAGGAAAAATTTAAAATTAAGTGGTTAATTATAATTTGCCCTAATTTTAAGATCTTAAATGTGTCCATTTTAAATTTGAAATTAAGTGGTATCCCATAGGCCCTAATTTAAAAAATTCAATCTCTTTTGGATAATTTGAAATTAAGAGGTTATTTTTTAACATAATCCTAATTTTAAATTTCAGTTTCCTAGGAGGTTGCATTATTATTCTTTCAATCAATTTGTTCATTTAATCGAATAATCATTTTTCCTATAATTTTGAATTATTCAATTATTTTGGAAGTTTCAAATTTCACAATTTAAACATTCAAATTTCAAATTTGCAATTCAAATTCCATTTTCCCTCCTTTATTCAATTTTCTATGCATGTATGGGGTGAACATTATTATGGTTAAATGACATATGAGTTTCTTGTTTGATCATAAGTACATATGGAGTTCTTATCTTATTTTGCTAATTCAATTTCAAGTTACATTAAAGATGTTTATGATGTTCCCTTTCATGCGTATGATGATAGTTTAGTTCTTCCTTTCATTCATACCTATGATTTACCCTCTCCCAAAATTGATCTCATCAATGAGGCCACATTGGTGCAAAAAGGGAATATGGACACTTCTTTCAAAGATCTCCCTCCTAAAGATGAATCTTTGGAGAATTGTGTTCCTTCTTCTCCTATAAAGTACCTCCCTCATAAGGATTATTTGGTGCAAGAGGGTGATATTATGGCTACTTATCCTAGTGATATCATACCTTCTTTTCACGATCTTCCCTGTAAAGATGAAGCATTAATTACATATTATAGTCCTTTTCCTAATGAGTGTCTTGAACATAAAGATACCTTAGAACGAGAGGATGATATTATTTCTCATCATAATACTCTCTCTCCCAAAAATCAAGAGCCTAACAAAAATCAAATAACTTCCATTCATGTTCCTAGGAGACCAAAAATTCTTTTTGATTATCATGTTGTGCCTTATACATATACTAATGAGGTAGTTGATGAGAACATAAGTGAAGTATTATATACTTTCTTGGTTCCTACAATCCTCTCTTCAATTCAATCAAATACACCATCTCCTACCAAAGAAGTTCCTAAAGAAGAACTCTTAGAGGATGATCGGGGGTCCTTAGATTTTACTCCTACCTTTTCTAGAAAGTCTAAGATGCTTGAATTTCATATTCCAAATTTTTCTCTTACCACAAATCTTGAAATTGATTTGGCCTCTTTAAACTTGAATCCAATCCCCCCTAAGAGTGAACCCTCTTTTGAACATACACATGGATGCAATGGACAAATGCTTGAATGCGAGCAACAAAGTCATGAGAAATCACACTTTCCTTTGTCAACATCTTCTTCTCCATTGTCTTGTAAATCCACACCTTCTCATTCTAATTTTGAGTTACAACAAGAAAATGTGTTTACAAATCTTCTAAATTCAAAATTAACATCTCCTCTTTGTCCTAAACGAAGAAGAAAACATAAAGAACATTCTCAAAATTATTCTTTTTATAAATATCATCAAACCCATGGCCATTCTACTAATGAGTGTCAAGCTTTGAAAACACAAATACAACATTACATTGATTGAGGCATGTTAAAAATAATATCTGACAATGAATGACATATTCAACGTGATCATTTAAAATAACTTTCAAGTTGCTATAATGTTTCTCCTCACTATGTGACATAGTTAGCCTACCTATTGGGGGCTCCTTGTCATTCATGGTGGTGCAATTTAAGGTGCACTCATACTTAGTGAGAAACATAATAGTCTATTTATTCTTGCCTCTATGATTGGAGGGCAAGAATATTCCTTTTTCTCTTTCTAAGGTTTCACTATTTTCTTTATGGAGTATATTATTCATAAACTTGTTGTCCTTTCTTGCATGGAGTTTTCCTTCATGCGAGCGCATGTCTGTTCTATGAGTGGGATCTTTCCTTGCTTAAACAGTGCGTCTATTATGAACAATCTCTCCTCAGAGAAATTTTGTGAATCTTCTTCTTTCTCTCTCTTTGAAAAATACCTCTTCTATTGTGTTATTCATAACTTGATGTTCTTTCTTGAATGGAGTTATCATTCATGCGAGCACATGTCTGTTCCTTGGCTAGGATGTGTTCCTTGCTTGAAATGGTATGTCTCTTATGGTTAGTCTCTCTCTAGAATTTGTGTAAATATTCTCATTGTCCTGCACTTGGGGAACAATGATCTCTTTCTCTCTCTCATTCTCTAAGGATCCACTCTTTCCTATGTTGTGGATGGTGTGAGTTTTATTACTTGATGTCATTCCTTGTGTGGAATTGTTGTTCACTCAAGGGTTCTCTATTATACAAGAGATGTAAGTCCTTGACTACAATCTCTTTCACACTTGGTAATGTACATCTATAATAAATTCACCTATCCCCTTTGGGATAAAAGTGAGTCATCCTTCATCAATAATACCTTTCACCTAGCAATAGGAGGAAGGATTGAATTCTTGTTCTCTTCTGTGCTTCATTCTAGAAGATGTTATATTTGTCTAAGCCAACTCCTCTTGGAGGTAGATGTATTTTGAGAAAAGATCTCTTCTCCTCCAAGGATCTCCTTTACACTTATAGCAATATATCTCTTTTTTAACTATCTTATCCTTTCTTGAAGAGTATTCCCTCTCTTGCTTGGATTTATGACATTGTTGCATGATGGATATATTCTTGGTGTTGAAGGAATGTATTCTTATTCTACTTTCCTTAAGATATAAACATTAAACTGTGTTGAAATCTTAAGGTGTGTGGGGGTGGAGGGGGGGGGGGCACCCATGCTGCTCCTTTTGTATTATATTTCTCTCACGCATTGTATCCCTTATAGAATGGGTCATTCTTGGAACTAGAGGGAAAACTCTTAGAGTGAGATGTCACCATGTTTCCCTCATACAGTGGGTCATTCTCGGAACTAGAGGGGAACCTCTTAGAGCAATATGTCACCACTTTTTCCTTATACAGTGGGTCATTCTTAGAACCAGAGGGAAGCCTCTTAGAGAAAGATGTCACCACTTTTCTCTTATATAGTGAGTCATTCTCAGAACTAGAGGGAAGCCTCTTCGAGTGAGATGTCACCACTTTTCTCTTATATAGTGGGTCATCCTCGGAACCAGAGGGTTGTCTCTTAGAGCAAGATGTCACCACTTTCTTGACATTTGTACTATACATATTATATAGGTTGTAGCATACTCAAGCTTAGACTACTATGAGGTGCTTTGAACCTCACTTGCACACATGCACACAAGTTTGAGTAGAACTAATGGTGTTCTCACTCTCCTCCCTTGCATGGATCACATAAATAGAATCTAGGGGCTAGCTTTCCATGTATTTTTTCTCAATGGATCACCTAAATATAGGGGCAAGATGTCCATGGTTCCTTTTGTTCACCTTTCTTCTCATGGATCACCAAAGTGTGTATTCATGTTCTCTCTCTTCTTCCTCTCATGAACTCATAGTTTTACTATTGGTGGCTCATGGATGATGTCAAATTTTCTCTTTCATGTGATTATTGGTGTTTATCTGATGGCATTTGTCTTTGTGTTTCAATTAGTTGTTGAGACATTTGAGTATCGAGGTCTCTTCGGCTAGTTGATTTGTGGTCTTGTGTTTTGATTTTTGTCATGTGTCTTTTGTGCTTTGTCTTTTCCTTTTTGTTTTGTGTGCTCTTGCATATGTTTGAGTGAGTTAAGATCCTTAGATTGCAGGCTTGGTTCTTCGAGACAAGTGATGTCTTATACTCCTTGTGATCTTGCTCCATATCTCTCATCTTCATCTCTCTCTTTCTTCTACTTTACCGACAATATTGGCATAATTCATACTCCCGCTAAAGTGGGGGATAAATGTAGCGTCATAAAATTGTGATGCTTGCAATTTTGACCGCATTTTGGGCCCTCACTTTGTGACTGCATTTCCCTACTCAATTGGGACCCTTCTCTGCATCATCATTCTGAGTTTTATCGCTGGTATCACCTTAGGACCCTATCCAAGCCCTAAAATAGGGCACGACAGGGGCATGGCACCCCTATCCTCCATCCTAGGGTGACCCCAAGATGGGTCCATTTGACCCTTGGACCTAATTTGCTTCTCGAAGACTTAAATTCTCCTATGTCGGCCTTCAGTGAGATAAAAATTATCCTCCTAGGCAAGTATAAAAAGGGATTTAGTCCTCTCATTTACATATACAATAATAAGGAAGATAAGAAGAATTCAGGGGGAGGCCTTCATTATCGTCATCAAGCATTCAAGTCTTCAAGCATCCATAAAGTCTTCTTCTTCATGTGTCTTCTTCATTCATCCATTGGAGCAACATTACAACATTCATTTAAAAGCATGTGTGTGGGTTAGGGTTTTGTCATGTTACATGCCATTTCATGCAACATTTGTGATTACATTCAAGAAGCAAATCAACCATCATCAATAAATTGCAGATCTACAAGGTATACATTTCCATCATTTACATTTAAGCATTTGTAATTACTTTCTTTCAAAGGTTGATTCCTCAACTAGAGTTTGACTAAGGCAAATCCCTATCCACAACCCTTCATCCCTTCTTTTCTGTGTGTAGGTTGCAGATGCACAACTATAATTGCAGGTTTGGTCTTGATTTGTAGAGATGGAAAAACCCTTTTCGACACGCAAATTTTTCGGAGGACCAAGTACACTTTGAACTCAGTCTCGACGAATTTTCTCCAAATTTGTAGGGTATATCTGTATCAATCTAAATATATCAGATCCAAAGTTACAACATGATATCGAATCAGTAGCTCCTTATTTCACCCATTTTTATCTTCATTTTCTGCATAGTCAACAAGTCAACTCTTCTAATTACAAAAGAGGGTAAATTGCATTGCACCATTGCAATTCACTTAATATTCAGATCCTTATTCACTCCAAGGTTTGGATCTAGTTAATTCAATCCATCTTTTGAATGTAAAGTATCTCCCAAGTGAAAATCATCCTAGTGATTTCCTTTCTCTGTCCTAGGTGGGAAATCACTAGGGTTCGATTTTCCACTTTACACAGAGAGGAAGTAGTGAGTTTATTTTCTAACTTGTTAAAAGCTGAAAGCTCACTTGATGAAGTCAAACATGAGGATTTTATTGATGTCATTCCTAGATTGGCTAATGAAGACTGCAACAAACACCTTCTCGTTTGAAGGAAATAAGGCCCCGGGTCTTGATGACTTTCCCATGTTTTTCTTTTAGATGTTCTGGGAGATTGTGGGGGAAGATGTCCAAAATATAGTTAAAGATTTTATTGGTTCTAGAATAATTCTGAAAGAGATTAATTCTACATTTGTTGTTCTTATTCTGAAATACCTTGGAACAGATTCATTTGAGGCTTTTCGCCCTATAAGTCTTTGAAATTCCATTTATAAAATATTTTTAAAAGTTTTGCCTTATGGAATTCTGAAAGTACATCCTCATTTCATTGTGGATCAATTGAATGGATTTGATCCCAGCCACTAGATCCCAGATTCTATTATTATGGTTCATGAGAATACAAAATGCCAATGATTCTAGCTCAAATTGGATCTATTGAAGGCTTATGCCATAGTTTATTGGAAGTTCTTGGTAAAGGTTTTGACTGTTTTTGGATTTTGCAGTAAATTCATTGATTTGATTTGGCAACTCATTTCTACTTCTAGATCAACAGTGATAATTGTTGGCATTTTTTCTGCCAACCTTGGCAGGTTTTGACCGTGCGAGATAAGGTCCCACGAGATAAGAAAAGTCAAAGGCAGGGATTTTCCCTTATCCCGTGAAGTAAAACAGATGCAACAAAGACCGCGTGGGATAAGTAATTGTCTTGCAAGATAAGGAGGATAAAGGCCCCATCACACAATAACTTTATCCATTGTGAGTTCCATGTGCTTGAATTCTTCACTTAATTTTCGGCCCCAATATCCCAATTGTGCGGGATAAGAAAATCATATGGATGTGTGATTGGGTCTTATCCCGTGAGCATCATCATGTAGTTTCTAGACAGTGTGGGATAAGACTAAGAATAAATGTTGCCCTATGTTACAAAGAGAAGCATCACCAAGGCTCGCGGGATAAGGCCCACAAGGAAACACAACAAAGGAAAAGGTTTTCCTTATCCCATGCATCCCTGTGATGATAAGGAAATGACCACGAGATAAGGAAGACAAAGGCGGATGTGTATTTTCCCTTATCCCACGGGGTGTAAAGGTCAAAAAGAAAGGCATGTGGGATAAGGAAAGACAAGGTGATAAAAGAAAGGCTTATCTTGTGAGGATGATGAGAGTGTCCTCATAGCGCATGGGATAAGGAAACAAGGAAATGAGCCAAAAGGATTTTCCCACGTAGAGATCTCACTCTAGCTGCCAGTATATCAAAGAGAAAACAAGGAGGCCTAGTGGGATAAGATCCAAGTAAGAAGAAGGCCAGGCTCTCTTATCTTGTGAGGTAAAACAAAGGCATCTAAGGTCTCGTGGGATAAGGAAAGCAAGCAGAAACAAAGAAACCTTTATCCTGCGAGGTAAAGTAAATGCTCAACAAGGCCTGCGGGATAAGAAAGTAGGGGTAAATCAAGCCAAAAACAATATTGGAATATTGTTGGCATATCTGATGAAGACAATAATGAGGATATTATTGGCATATAGAGATGATGATGAGATGTGAAGATGATTGGTAAAGTAATTGTTGGCATAACTTGTAAAGCTGATAGAGATTGTTGGCTAGATGATGATGATGATATAGTTGTAAGTTGTTTGATGACTATATTTGTGTTTTCATTGATGTCAACCATGTTTTTTGAGTCATCTAAGTCATCTAGGCCTACCGATAAAGCCTAACCGATAGACAAATGTGTTAGACAACAAAACTACTAAGTTGTTGTAAACCGGTAAACAGGAACAAAGTGATGATCAAGACACCGATATAGATGATTGGTGAAGAGTTAGATGTTGTAGTTTGGAAAATATATTTATGACATTGGCATGAGTCTATGATTGCAAGCGCATCTGCAAATTTAGTGTATTGAGTTATGGTTGACTATCATAAACTTTGTGAAGAAGAATGTATACCGGTAACAGATATTTAACCGGTAATGATTTATGGTTTGGCGGTGGATCTTATCATGTTCATAACTTAATAATGATGTGTTAGAAATCGTGTGTAATGATAAGATGGTGTTTGAGGATGTACATGGATCAGATTTAATGGGAAACAACAAAGTGCTTAGTAGAATGTGACACAGGTTTGATTGCTTATCTAATTGATGTGCAGTGATGTGCGATGAACATTCAATGATAGAAATTTTGTAGAATTTTTTTATAATGATCTGTGATGATCTGGAATGATCTGTAATGATTTGTAAATGTAAATATAATGTATTTTGAATGTAGTTAGGCTTATGTAACCAACCTAGTTGAAAAGTGTATTTAGGTCGAGTTGGAGAAGATATTTTGTGTCAGTGGTTTGAGAAAAAGAGTGTGTCGAACAATATTGAAGAGTCTTCATGTGTATAGCAAAGTTGAGCTAAAAAGGATTTGTATTAGCAAGCAAGGAAGTGTTGTGATCAGATCTTTTGTCCTGTTGTTCCCTAATAGTTACACCAATATTGAAATCCCTTAACTGGGTAGATCCTAATAGGTCTTATTTGTAAAATCCTTTCACTGGGTGGCTCATTAGCTTGAGTTTAAAATCCTCTAGATAGGTTACTCCTAATAGGGTAGAGCTCCTAACATGGCTAAGGTGAAATCCATTAACTGGGTGAATCCTAATAGGGTCTACTCTTAACCAAGCATATTGTAAAGCTCCTAACTGGACTAGGCCTTTGATCAGGCACATTCTGAAAGAGTGCAAATATATTGTGGGTGCTAATTCCCATCGTGGTTTTTTCCATTTGGGTTTCCATGTGAAAAATCTTTGTGTTCATATGGTGGTTTCATTATTGGGTTGATCATTTGTTATCTTTACATTGTTTGCATAATAATGAACACTTGAGTAAATGGTTTGGTAAATCTACTAACCGGATATGTTTGAGTAGTTACCAAACTACTTTTTTGAAGAGTTGTAGAATTGTTTAACTACTTATTCACCCCACCACTTAGTAGTTACCAAATCCTCATAATAACAGTTAGTATCAGAGAACTAGGTCTTCTTTGTGCAGAATCTTAACCGCTTCAGGTAAAGATTTGAGATGCTGAAGAAGGAGGGTCCTAAGTTCACAAAGGATAACTACCAAATTTGGAGTGACAGAATGAAGATCTACATCAAAGGAATGGGGCAATAGTTCTGGGAGCATGTTGTTAATCAATACACACCTCCTACTGGTACTCTGACTACAGATCAAATTAAGGAACATCAAGTGAATATTCAAGCATTGGAAGACATTGTAAGTACACTTTTTGATTATGAGTATATTGATGTTCATGGTTTAGAAACCTCTTATGAAGTTTGGGAAAAGTTGAAGTTGATTTATGGTGGAGATGAGGATGTGCAAAAAGATAAAGAATAAAACCTAAGAGGCATGTTTGATGACATGAAGATGATGGAAGGTGAGAACATCACCCAGTATGGACAAATAATAAAAGTAGCTGGAGGAATCAAAAGTGTTGGTGGAACCATAACAGAAGACACAATGGTAAGTAAAATGATAAGAACCTTATTGCCTACTTCTGCTATTAGAGTATCGTCTATCCTAGAATTGAGGTCAGTCAACAAAGATAAAGTTAGAGTTGATTCTTTGATAGGAAAGCTTACTGCTTTTGAGCTGAATAACTTTGACAATAGTGTACCTAAAGTAGAATCTTCTTTCAAAGAATCAATATCTAATGCATCGGTAAGAAAAGGAAAGGATGTCTATAGGTCAAGTCATCATGGTAGTGGTAATGAAGAAGTGGATGGTGAAGATAACTTGATGGAAATTGAGGCTTTATTTGCAAAGAAACTTCCTAGAGGCACCGATAAGTACAGAGGCAAGCTTCCTCTTAAATGTTTCTCATGTAACAAGATAGGACATATTGT
Organism: Cryptomeria japonica; assembly: GCF_030272615.1. Classification (NCBI taxonomy): domain Eukaryota; kingdom Viridiplantae; phylum Streptophyta; class Pinopsida; order Cupressales; family Cupressaceae; genus Cryptomeria; species Cryptomeria japonica. The sequence goes on along the minus strand of NC_081405.1, from coordinate 341,942,145 downwards.
TGCTAATTGTCCTAACAATGATTAGAAGGAAAAGTTCAGAAGGTTTAAGGGAAAAGGTAAGAAATAGTGCTATGTTGTAGTTGATGAAGGTGTTACCGATGAGGAATCTGAGGATGAAGACAATGAGGAAATTGTTTTTGTAGCAGTTAAGGAAGATCTTTCTGACAAGAAAGCTTTAGTGTCTCATATTGACAACAACGATGAGTGGGTCATTGACAGTGGTTGCTCACATCGCATGACCTGTGAGAAGAACAAGTTCATATCACTTGAAGAATTTGATGGTGGAGTAGTGAGACTTGGTAAAAATTCACCATGTATGGTAAAAGGTCAAGGTTCAATTTATTTAAATGGAAAAAGTAATGTTGATGGTGTGTATTAGGTTGAAGGATTGAAGCATAACTTGTTGAGTGTTGGTCAGCCAAATGATAGTTGTTATCATCTTGAGTTCAAGAGTGGAGTGTGCAGGATTTTAGGAAACAAAAGAGAACTGATTACTATCGGTAAACAGACAAAAGGTAACTTATTTCATCTAAACACTAATGTTAACAATTGTTTGGTTGCAAAAGTTGATGACAGTTGGTTATGGCATAGAAGATTTTATCATGTGAATTTTGATAATTTGGTTAAAGTCAGCAAGTCAAGTATGGTTAGAGGTATGACACAACTAGTCAAGCCAGACAATGTGATTTGTAAAGAGTGTCAGCTGGGTAAGATGACTAATTCCTCTTTCAAGAGAAAATCATTTTCTTCTGAAAATATTTTAGATTTGGTGCACACTTATTTATGTGGTCCTATGAGGCCTAGGAGTTTTTATGGTGATAAATATTTTAAGATATTTACTTATGATCATTCAAGAATGATGTGGGTTACATTTTTGAAGGAGAAGTTAGATGTTTTCAGCAAGTTTAAGGTATTCAAAGCCTTAGTGGAGAAAGAAACTGGTAACAATATGAAGTGCTTGAGATCTGACTGGGGTGGAGAATTTACATCAACTAAATTTGTGAAATACTATGATGAGAATGGAATCAAGAGACAACTATCTGCACCAAGGACACCACAATAAAATGAGATTACAGAAAGGAGGAATCAAACCATAGTTGAAGCAGCTAGAGCAATGTTGATACAAGGAGATGTACCTAAAATATTTTGGAGAGAAGTAGTTAGTACTACAGTATACACAATGAATTGGGTATTGGTCAAGAAAGGTAGTGACAAAACTCCGTATGAATTATTGTATGGTCGTACTCCTAATGTTAGTTATTTCATAGTCTTTGGCATCAGGTGTTACATAAAGAGAGATGAGTATACTGAAAAATTTGATCCTAAGAGTGATGAATGAACTTTCCTTGGCTATTCAAATAAGAGCAAAGCATTCAAGTGCTTTAACAAAAGAACCAAGAAGATTGTGGAAAGTGTTAATGTGAAAGTTGATGAGTATTCTGATAAATCTGATGATACCGACAAGTTTGATGTAGTTGAGGAACAAAAGATAGTAATCATTGAACCAGAAGTTCAAAATTATGATGAGAAAAATAGTGTGGAAGATACTGCTCAACTGAAAGAAGAAGATGAAGATGAAAAAGAAGAAGAGACTTCTATACCAGTACCAGTTATATCTAGATATGTAAAGTTGAATCACTCTGCAGATCAGATAATTGGAGAAGGAATATTGGAGTACAAACAAGAAGAAAGATCAGAGAAAGTTCTTTGCTGATTTCCACGATTGAACCAAAGACAGTGAGAGAAGCTCTCAAGGATGATGATTGGATAAAGGCTATGAATGAAGAGATTTATCAAATAGAGAAGAACAACACTTGGTCACTTGTCCCTAGACTAGCTGATAAAAATGTAATTGGTACTAAGTGGGTGTTTAGAAACAAACTAAATGAAGATGGTGAATTGGTTAGGAACAAGGCTAGAATAGTTTGCAAATGATATGCACAAGAAGAAGGTGAAGACTATGGAGAAACCTTTGCACCAATTTCTATACTTGAAGGAGTAAGAATGTTACTTGCATTTGTAGCATTCAAGGGATTCAAGGTTTACAAGATGGATGTAAAGTTTGCATTTTTTAATGGAATTCTAGAAGAAGAAGTTTACATTGAACAACTGGATGGGTTTGCATTGACTGAAGACAAGAACATGGTGTGCAAACTTCATAAAGCTTTATATGGATTAAAGAAAGATCCAAGAGCATGGTTTGAAAGACTCCATTCACATCTGATAAAGATTGGATTTCAGAGAACCAACGAGGACAACAACATTTACCTGAAGACAAAAGGAGATAATTTATTGATTGCAGAAGTATTTGTAGATGATATAATATTTGGAGGAGATGATGACATGAGTTTAACTTTTGCAAAATAAATAAAAAAGGAATTTGAAATGTCTTTGATAGGAGAAATCAAAATTTTCATTGGTTTGTAGGTCCAACAGATGAAAGGAGGTATCTTTATCAGTTAGTGCAAATATGTGAAGGAGGTATTGAAAACCTTTGGGATGGAAGACTATAAACCAATTGGAACCCCTATGATTACAGGTTGCAGATTATCAAAGGAAGATGATTCAGATCCAGTGGATGAATCTGAATATAGATCTATGATCGGAAAACTACACTATATTGTTCATAGAAGACCGCACATTTCTCATACAATTGGTATAGTGGTAAGATCTTAAAAAAGTCCTAAGGAGACTCATATGGTTGCAGTGAAGAGAATTTTCAGGTATCTTAGAGGAACTATTGATTATGGATTATGGTATCCATACAAAGGAAACTTCTCTTTGAAGGTTTTCATAGATGCTGATTGGGAAGGTAATGTAGATGACTTGTAGAGCACAACTGGTGGAGAATTATTTCTAGGAGGAAGACTGGTATCATGGACCAATAAGAAACAAAGTTGCATTTTCTCAGTCTACAACAGAAGCAAAGTATGTGGCTGGATCTATGAACTATACTCAAGCTATATGGATGAGACATGTGTTGGAAGGTTTCAAGGAGACTATGACAGAATTGGTGATCATATATTGTGATAATACAAGTGCAATAAGTATTCAAAGAACCCAATATTGCATGCTATAACAAAGCATATTGAGCTAGAGTATCATTTTCTAAGAGAATTAGTGCAGGAAAAGAAAGTAAGGATGGAACATGTGTCAAGTAAGGAGTTGTTAGCTGATATCTTCACTAAGCCATTTCCTAAAGAAAACTTTGAATATCTCAGAGGAAAGCTAGGGGTTATACCCCTACCAAAGGTTAACTAAGATGTTTTTGCAACATCAATCTGGTGAACTAATTGAATATCTTTCACTATGGATTGATGAGAAGTGGGCTACTCCTCAAGGGGAGAAATAGAGATGAAGAAAACACTAGCAACAGAAGGTAAATTTAACACTTTGCACCTTTGGCATTGTTGTCAAAGGGGGAGATGAAAAGTGATAGGGGGAGAAATAAAGGAAAGAAGGAGAGGATCAGAGAAGATCCAGTACAACAATCATAACTGGAACTCTAATAGTTATGTATGGTGAGCGTTTCAATTTTTCATGATGAGATTTGGATGAGCTTTTGGTATTCCCATTTTGGTGTTTCCATCAATGCCAAAGGGGGACATTATTGGTATATTGTTGGCATATATGATGAAGACAATAATGAGGAGATTATAGGCATATGGAGATTAAGATGAGATGATAAGATGATCGGTAAAGTTATTGTTGGCATAACTTGTAAAGTTCATGGAGATTGTTGGCTAGATGATGATGATATAGTTGTAAGTTGTTTCATGACTTTATTTGTGTTGTCATTGATGGAAATAATGGTTTTTGAGTCATCTAAGTAATCTAGGCCTACCGATAAATCCTAGCTAATAGAGGAATGTGTTAGACAACAAAACTACTAAGTTGTTATAAATCGGTAAATGGGAACATAGCGATGATCAAGAAACCAGTACATATGATTGGTGAAATTGGAAAATTTGTTTATGACATTGGCATGAGTCTTTGATTGCAACCGCATCAGAAAATTGAGTGTATTGAGTGAGTTATGATTGACTGTCATAAACTCCATGAAGAAGAATGCATACCGGTAACAAATCTTTAACCAGTAATGATTTATGGTTTGGTGGTGGATCTTATCATGTTCATAACTTAGTAATGACATATCAAAAACCATGTGTAATGATAAGATGGTGTTTGAGAACATACAAGGATCAAATTTCTTGGGAAATAACAAAGTGCTTAATAGAATGTGACAAGGGTTTGATTGCTTATCTAATCGATGTGCGGTGATCATTCAATGATAGAAACTGCCTAGAAATTTATTGTAATGATTTGTGATGATATGGAATGATCTTTAATGATCTATAAATTTAAATTTAATGTATTTTGAATTTAGTTATGGCTATGTAACCGACCTAGTTGAAAAGTGTATTTAGGTCGAGTTGGAGAAGAGATTTTGTGTCATTGGTTTGAAAAGAAGAGTGTGCCGAACCAAATTGAAGAGTCTACATGTGTGTAGCAGAGTTGAGCTGAAAAGGATCTATACTAGCAAGAAAGGAAGTGTTATGATCAGATCATTTGCCTTGTTGTTCCCTAATAGTTACAGCAGTATTGAAATCCCTTAACCAGGTAGATCCTAACAGGTCTTATTTGTAAAATCCCTTCACCGGGTGGCTCATTAGCTTGAGTTTAAAATCCTCTAACAAGATTACTCCTAACAGGGTACAACTCCTAACAGGGCTAAGGTGAAATCCCTTAATCAGGTGACTCATAATAGGGTCTTCTCTTAACCGAGAATATTATAAATCTCCTAACTGGGCTAGTCCTTTAACCAGGCACATTCCGAAAGAGTGCAAATATTTTGTGGGTGCTAATTCCCATCGTGGTTTTTTCCATTTGGGTTTCCTCGTGAAAAATATTTGTGTTCATATGGTGGTTGCATTTTTGGTTTGACAATTTGTTATCTTTATTTTTTTTGCATAATGATGAACACTTGAGGAAATGGTTTGGTAAATCTTCTAACCGGATATGTTTGAGTAGTTACCAGTACTATTTTTTTGAAGAGTTGTAGAATTGTTTTACTACTGATTCCCCCCCCCTCTCAGTAGTTACCGGATCCTCATAATAACATGCTTATCACATGAGGTGAAGTTGGGTGAGGTAAGATGACATTAGATAAGCAAACAATGAAGACAAAACAGGGAAAGCTTATCCCACGGGGTAAAAATAAACCCACAGAGATGCCGCAGAATAAGAACTCAACAGCGCAGCAGTCAAACACAGCCAGGGAAATGTGGTCCTAGGGTGCCATGTTGGATATCTGTGGCCATCAGATCTTCATAAAGGCCCAATCTGAAGACCATGTTTTAATCACAGATTGGGCCTAGTGGATGCTTACATGGAGAGATCTCGTGTGTCCATCTTTACGCAAATCTCTCAGATTGATAGTGGATGATTGAATTTGTGATTGTTGTTGGGTTTTGAATGCTTTGCAGGAGGGTGGTTGTCAACCTAATGGTTGAGGATGTTTCAAGGTCCCATTCAGTGCCCTATTTTAGATCTGATTTCAGTGCAACTACCAGATTTGCACGCTATAACTCCAGAGGTGACCCCTATAGGCTGATTTTTGATGCCACCACGCCGTCTTCAATGCAGAATAGAGACTCTTTTCTGTACAAGTATGCTCAACCATGCTTGTCGACATAGATTACTTCACTGATGGGTTGTTTTTCTTTTCCAGAGATAGAGGATACCCTTAGAGATAGATGAAACACGCTATCAGATTTGTCGATCTGATCTTCTCCTCTCTGAGATATTTTGTAACCCAACCTTGGTTAGGGTTAGGGTTTCTCATTAGTTGTAACCATCTTAGTTATGCCTAAACTATAAAGGCAATTTTGTATCCTGTTATCAAGATCTTCTCCTCTTTTTCTCTTATAGTAATCTATGATTTATGCAACTATAAATTACATTGCCTTTACATTAATAAAATTGGTCTTCTTGTCTCTATTCAGTTCTAGCAATTTGTGTAGTGTTACCTCCCTACTTGAATGTGTTCTTATTTGTTTTTCTTTAGTTGCAAGTGATTGTGTTGATCCCTTTGTGGATGTTGACTGTGAAATATCTTAGTTCCTCTCTTCACCCTATAAAATTGTGACCTTCACCCTTCTTTAGGAAACTATGTAGAATTGAATATTGTGCATACCTGGGTAGTTTTATTAATGTTCTGTGTAGTTACAGGTGGGGGTAGATCAGCTTCCAGTCTAAGTACAAGTCTTATTTCCCTTCTTTCATGCAACCCTTCTCTCTCTCTCCCTTTTCCCTATCAGAACATAGGTTAGTTTTATTATTGTTGGGTTGGTCCAACACCTACATCAGATTGGAAACGAAGTCGACCTTCTTCGGAGACTCAACCTCACAATAGTACAAGGTCCCACACTTGAGAGGTTGTTTCCATGTTTCACAAGGTTGGTGAGAAATTCTGATCACCAAGGGTGCAAACTTTTGTGACAACAATTTTTGGCATGCTCGGTGGGACAAATTTCAACATACTCACTGAGGATTCAGTTCTTTTCCTAAGAAATTTAGCCTTTGGAGGCAATCAAGCACTTGGTGACTCTAATGAACAAATTTAGACCCTCAATGATACCAGTTGCTGCTTTATGCAAAGGAGCACACCAAATCATCATCTAGAGGTATTTTCAATTTATTCATCTCCCTTATTCTATTTTTAGAAGAAGAAGAGGTAGACATTCTTTATCACCTATTAGGGGAACCCAAGCAAAAAAATCTACACCCTTAAGGTCTTAGTCTACCCCTCCTTTTATCAGACCTTCTCAATCTAGAGGCCCTACCATCCATATCAACAGACCCCTATTTGCAATGGCAGTCACAAGAGAACATACCTTTTTCACCTTTAATGGTGGTAGTCCCTTAGTCTTAACTCAAAAGAATGACATTCCAGTAGAAACCTTGAAGGCTATACCATTTTTACTAGAGAAACATCTACCTCCCCTGAAGAACATTTCCAAGATGTGTCATGTACTTGCACAGTGCTTGATGTGATTGAAGACAACATAAAAGTAAGGCTCCTTGCTTCCTCATTCAAAGTAAATGCCCTATAGTGGTACAAAGGACTAGCTCCTAACTCTATTCACAATTGGAATGAGTTAGGGGAAAAGTTGTGCAAACATTTTGAGGACAAAAGTGACCATCTGTCACTTATGGAGCAACTAACCATAATAAAAAGAGCACCCCATGAGATCATAGGCGATTTTAATTATAGATTCCAAAGGACATGGGATAGGATCCCATCATTGGTAAAGCCTTCATCAAATCATGTTTTTATATATTTTCTTAAGGCTTTAAATAACGATATTGCAGCTATGATTCAATCTATGGAGGGAAATAATCTCCCATTAGCTTATGAGATTGCTATAAGGGTAGAAAATTGCTTAATACTAGAAGTAAAATTGTCTCTTAGGCCCTTAATGCCCTTATTTCTAGAGACTCCTCCATAACAACCTATTTTGGCTCCTATTCTGATGGCTTCCACAAGCCATCTTCTCACACCTGTGCCTTCTCCTTTATCTTCTGAAATTAAGGAAGTACAGGCCTCTTTTGAGACATCAATATAGAAAATGATCAATCCATTACATCAACAACTGCAAGAGTTTGGGAATGATTTGATCTTAGTCAAGAGACAGTTGTCGCAGGCTAACAATAGGCCTTATCAAGCATCAAATCAAAACTATCAGTAGTAGACGCCTAATTTTCAAGGATAGAACCAATGGAGAAATGTCAGACCCTTGAACAACTTGAATCCATAGGCTGCAAGTACCTCAAAGGCACTAGTGCCAACAAAGAAAATATTGCTTAGGAGCAAGATTGGTGTGTCCCATGCAACCAACAACATAATCAGGTCTCATGCTAGAATGGTAAGTTTTCTCAAGCCTTAGTGGCCCAAAATGAGCCAACAACATCAGGAAACAACAATTTGCTATCTGTCTCAATCATCCACAGGGGGATACAACTTTCATGAACTGGAAAGAGGCTAGTTTATGTGGCATGAATCAGATAAGTGGGGATAGTGTGGCCAACAACACAAGATAAAAAAGGAGGGTCATAGATCCCAGTGCTAATTCTGCAACCATAGCTCAAACTCCATCTGTAGGTCAAGCTTCACAATCTATCCTACAATATTCAATGCCAAAGCCATTTGATAAGGAGACTACTCCAAATAAAGAGAGAGACTTGACATGAAATGTCAAGGAGGGAGAGCCACCTAGGGTTCCTATCACACCAAAATCAGACCTAGTCGCTACGAAGGTCCCTATTAAGGCTGCCATCCCCTTTAATATTGTTGAACAAATAAAGAGGGCCAACCTCAATGTATCGATGTGGGATTCTCCGGCTATCCCATTTCAAAGGGACCTACTTCAGGAAGCTCTAAAGGGGATGGATGTTGTAGAACATACCAGTCAGGGTTGTTCTTCTTTAATTTCCACAAGCTTGGTGCAACTTTTGGATGTAGAGAGTTCAAAGAAAATGGGTAAGCCTCCCCCTTTTTATGTGTCATTAATCATAGGAGATAAAATTGTTCATAATTGCATGATAGATAGTGGGGATAGTAGTTTAGTTATGCAAAAGGAGATAGATGACGACCTAGGTATCAAGTATGAACCTATAAAAAGAGGCCTGGTGTATATTGATGACACATTAGTTAGGACTGTGGGATTCATTAAAGATTTAAATCTAACCTTGCATGTCTGCCCGCTTTGTAGTGTGTTGCAAGACATCTCAATGACTGACCTCCCTACTTATTTTGCCATTAGTTTATCTAGGGAATTCACTACTAAGATAGGTGGCTAAGCCACCTATCTTTTTATTGGTTTCACATGTTGTTTAGAACAAGATATGGTACCAAAGCAACCATTAGGGTTGAACCTGTTGCCAATGATCATATAGAGCCCTATAACCCAAGTCCTATCAACATGAATTGTACTCTCCATGAGGAGAAAGAAGAAATTTTAGTAAGAGAGCCTGCAACTCAGTTGGATGGGGTTCCTAATTACCTACTTGATGGGTGGGGAAATGCATTTTAGTTTGACCCCATTGATGAGGTCAATAATACTGACCTGGGTACATATTGTATATATGAAGAAGACACCCCAATTCCCAATGTTTCAAAGGAAGAAAATGATATGCAAGGGATATGGGACATGTTATTTGATGGTTCAAGAAACAAAAATAGTGTGCGGGGGGTGTATTTTTTATCTCTCCCAAAGGAGAGAAATAATTATTTTCTTTTAGACTTCAGTTTAGTTGCGCTAACAATGTACTTAAGTATGAAGCATTGATTTTGGGTCTCCAAAAAACTAACATGAGAGAGATCAAATCTTTGAAGGTGCATGGAGACAATGAGTTGGTTGTAAATCAAGTTAGAGCTCAGAATACCACTAAGAACAACCTTCTCAAGTCCTACAAACATAAAGCATGGGACCTAATTGAGGTATTTGAGGCCTTCAATATTTCTAGTGTCCTTAGAAATCAAAATAAACATGCCGATAGACTAGCAACAATAGGTGTCCTGAATGACATTCCATATCATATTGTAGTGGAGAAAAAACAATATATCAGACTTGTGGTGAGACTTGCAGTGCTTGATAACCAAGTGAATTGGTAGGTCTTTGATTCTGAGTAGCATATTGTGAACTTCCTACAAGATGAAGCTAAGTTCTCCCATAGGAAGCAGGGCATGCTACAAGACTAGTATGGAGATCAAATCATGCAACTCGGATCTAACAAGCTACCTAAGGGGCTGATCACCTTGGAGGGGATCTTCAACTATGATGATCAAATGAAAGGCAGAGCAATGAACCTGGCCACCAAGAAAGGAGACCACAAATCAATAGCCATGGTAGAAGGAAAAGCTCTAAATTTATGGAAGGTATATTCCCAATCAAATCAAAATACTTTTGTCAATCTCTATCAAGAGTATAATTATATGTGGTCTTTTACCTATGAGGATCTAAAGGGGGTTGATCCTAGTCTAGCTTAACATACCATAGAGTTATATCCTAATTCTAAACTAGTCAGACAAAAGAAAAGGCCTATAAATCCCAAAATTGAGCCTTTGATGAGGAGATAACTATCCAAGCTTATAAAATCTAGCATTCTTCTTGGGTAACCAATCTTTCTCTAGTTAGGAAGAAAAATAGGGAAATGAGACTGTGTGTATACTTTAGGGACCTCAACAAAGCCTCCCTTAAAGACCATTATCCACTTCCTTCCATGGAACAAATTTTAGCCAAGGTTAGTGGTTCTGAAAGATTTTTATTCTTGGATGGATACTCAGGTTATAACCAAATCTTAGTCCAAGAATCTGACCAAACAATACTGCATTCACTACTAAATGGGGAACTTAAGCCTATTGTAAGATGCCTTTTGGACTAACACATGCAGGTGAAACTTTTCAAAGAGCCATGGATATGGATTTTAAGGGAGTATTAGCAGAATTTGTACTAGTATACCTTGATGATATTACTGTATACTCCAAGCATGCGACATACCACTTTGCTCATCTTGAGCAAGTTTTCAAAAAGTGCAGGGAATATGGTGTGTCCTTGAACCCCACCAAGTGTGTATTTTCCACTTATCAGGGTGAACTACTTGGACACATTGTATCCAAAGATGGTCTGGCCATAGACCCAGAGAGAGTTGAAGCCATTGTGTCTCTTCCACTTCCACATCATAAGAAGGGACTTCAGAGCTTTCTGGGTAGAATCAACTTTGTTAGAAGGTTTATCCCAAACCTTGCAGCTTTGGTTAAGCCCCTCACAACCATGCTGAAGAAGGATTTTCCCTTCAAATGGAATAAGGAGAGGAAGGAGGGCTTTGATAAGATCAAACATGCCATTGCTCAGGGTCCTGCCCTAGTAAATCCTAACTATGAGAAGGATTTCATCCTTTATACCTTGGTAGGAGAATCAAGTATATCTACCATCCTAACACAGTTAAATCAGGATGATTTTGAGCATGCCATAGCTTTTTTTAGTGAAGGTATAAAGGAATATGAAATTAGGTACAACTATGTGGAAAAAAAAGTCATCATAGTTGTGAGAGCACTAAAAATGTTCAAACACATGCTCTCAAACAACAAGATTCAACTCCTAGTCCCACATGCCAGTGTTAAGGATTTCCTTCTCAATAAGGATATAGGTGAGAAAAGAGATGGATGGATCACTAAGGCCATGGAGTATGACCTTGACATCAAAATTACCAAGTTAGTGAGGGGAAGAGGACTCTATGAGGAGTTCAATTCGTCTTTTGGGAAAGAGTCAAAAACCTCCCTCTTGCTGCAGGAAGAAAAATAGGTTGATAACCAGGGAGATGCATAAACCAATTGGTTGGAAGTTATGTCTACCTTCTTAAAGGATGGTAGCCATCCTTCTCACTATGATAGAACCAAGAGAAGGCATCTCAGATTTCAGTCCATCCCCTATGCCTTAGTAGATGGTATAGTATTCAAAAGAAGCCTGGATGGTGTCTTGCTGAGGTGCATCCATGGAGATCAGACCGACAGGCTGTTAGAGGAATTCCATAATGGGCCCTCTGGTGGCCATTTCTTAGCAAAAAATTAAGCTATGAAGATCATGAGAGCAAGCTATTATTGGCCTTCTCTATTCAATGATGCTCACAAATGGGTTAGACAATGCAAAGAATGTGCACTTTTTGTAGGTAAGCAAAGGTTAGTTTCCCTTCCTCTTCATCCCATTTCAATTGATCAACCCTTTGCACAATGGGGGCTTGATTCCATTGGCCCTATCAATCCATTGTCAAGTATAGGCCACAAGTGGATTTTGGCTGCCACAGAGTATTTCACAAGGTGGACATAGGCTATTGCTTTGAAGGATGAAACCAAGAATTCAGTGGTTCAATTCCTTGAGGGGATTGCAACCAGATTTGAAGCCCCTACCACCATCATATCAAATAATGCCAAGGCCTTTGTGGGCTCTCGAATCATCTTATGGGCAGTCCAACATGATGTGTTTCTAAAAAAATCATCAAATTATTATCCTCAAGGCAATGGCTTGGTTGAGTCGTCCAACAAGAATCTAATCAGGATCATCAATAGGACTCTTGAGGACAATTGGAGGGCATGTCACTTAAAGTTGGGAACACCCCTTTGGGCTAATAGGATTACTACCAAGAGAGCATTGGGTAATTCCCCTTTCATGCTAGTATATGGGAGGGAAGCTAGGCTCCCCCTATCCCTTGAGTTGCCATCCTAGACCTGGCACATCAGTTGGAGCTCCTAGAAAATGATGCCTTATCGGTAAGATATGCACAACTTATAGAGCTTGAGGAGGTTAGGGAGAAAGCCAAGAAGGCTTTAAACGTCCATCAAGCACAAGTAAAGAGACACTTTGATAAGAAATCCATTTTGAGGACCTTCCAAGTCAAAATTTTTTTCCTAAAATGGGATGCTGATAGAGCGAAACTTGGGAGGCACTCAAAATTTGATGCAATATCAAGTGGTCCCTATGTGATTACAAACTACAAGGAGGCTAATGCTTTCAAGTTAGCCAAGTTGAATGGGGAAGATCTCCCCATTGCGGTGAATGGGATTCACCTTAAAGCATGCACTTGAGGGTTGTTGTTGCAACCCCTTTTGTAAATATTATAATCTATGTTCTTCTTCTTCCCAACAAGTGCACACACACAAGCTATTCTCCAAAATGACAAAGCTTTGAATTTTGTAGGGGCAGAGATTTTCTTTTGCTTCAGGTGTTGACTCTACACCCAATGGAATTCATAAGGCTGCTTATCAATATGCCAAGAAGGCTTGACATCCCCTCCGAGTTGTCAGAAATGTCAGAATTTTTTTTGCCAACCTTGGCAGGTTCTGACCGCACGGGATAAGGTCCCACAAGATAAGAAACCTCAAAGGAAAGGATTTTCCCTTATCGCATGGAGTAAAATTGATGTAACAATGACTACATGGGATAAGGAATCGTCCCATGGGATAAGGAGGATAAAGGCCAAGATAAGGAGGATAAAGGGGCCATCGCATGATCACTCTATCCATTATGAGTCCCATATTCTTGAATTCTTCACTTAAGTGTTGACCCCAATATCCTAGTTGTGTGGGATAAGAATATCATATGTATGTGTGAGCGGGTGTTATCCCGCGAGCATCATCATGCAGTTTCCTGACAATGTGGGATAAGACTAAGAAGAAATGTTGCCCCACATTACAAAGAGAAGCATCACCAAGGCTTTCCAGATAAGGCCCGCAAGGCAACACAATGAAGGAAAAGGTTTTACTTATCCTACACATCCTCATGGGATAAAAAAATGACCATGGAATAAGGAAAACAAAGGAAGATGTGCGTTTTCCCTTATCCCCAGGGTGAAAAGATCAACAAGAAAGGCCCGCAGGATAAGGAAAGACAAGGCGATAAAGGAAAGGCTTATCCCATGAGGATAATGATAGTGTCCTCATAGTGCGGGATAAGGAAACAAGGAGATGAGCCAAAAGGATTATCCCACATAGCGATCTCACTCCAACAACTAGTATATCAAAGAGCAAACAGGAAGGCCTCATGGGATAAGATCCATGTAAGAAGAGGGTCAACCTCTCTTATCCTACAAGGTAAAACAAAGGCATCTACGGTCTTGTGGGATAAGGAAAGAAAGAAAAAACAAAGAAACCCTTATCCCATGGGGTAAAGGGAAGGCTCAACAAGGCCCGCGGGATAAGAAAGCATGGGTAAATCAAAGAAAATGCTTATCCCATGAGGTGAAGCCGAGTGAGGTAAGATGTCACTATATAAGAAAACAAGGAAGACAAAATAGGGAAAGCTTATCTCATTGGGTAAAGATAGACCCATAAAGATGTTGCGGAATAAGAACTTAGCAGCTCAATGGTCAAGCAAAGCCAAGGAAATGTGGACCTAGGGTGCCATGTTGGATATTTGTGGCCATCAAATCTTCATAAAGGCCCAATCTGATGGTCATGTTTTAATCATAGATTGGGCCTATTGGATGCTTACATGGAGAGATCTTGCACATCCATCTTCGCAAGGAATCTCTCAGATTGATGGTGGATGTTTGAATTTGTGGTGGCCATTGGGTTTTGAATGCTCTGCAAGAGGGTGGTTGTTGACCCGATGGTCAAGGATATTTTAAGGTCCTAGTCGATGCCCCATTTTAGACCCAATTTTAGTGCAACCACCGGATTTGCATGCCATAACTCTAGAGGTGACCCCTACAGGCCAATTTTTAATGCCACCATGCCCTCTTCAATGCAGAATAGAGAGTTTTGTCCCTGCAAGTGTTCTCGGCCATGCTTGTTGATAGGGATTACTTCATTTATGGGTTTTTTTTCTTTTTCAGAGATAGAGGACGCCCTTAGAGCTATATGCAACATGCTATCAAATCTGTCGATCTAACCTTCTCTTCTCTAAGATATTTTGTAACCCAACCTTGGTTAGGGTTAGGGTTTTTCATAAGTGGTAACTATCTTAGTTATGCCTAAACTATAAAGGCAATTTTGTAGCCTGTTATCAGGATCTTCTCCTCTTTTTCTCTTATAGTAATCTATGACTTGTGCAACTGTAAATTACCTTGCCTTTACATTAATAAAATTGGTCTTCTAGCCTTTATTTATTCCTAGAAATTTGTGTAGTGTTACCTCCCTTCTTGAACTCATTCTTATTTATGTTTCTTTAGTTGAAAGTGATTGTGTTGATCCCTCCGTGGATGTTGATTGTGAACTATCTCAGTTTCTCTCTTCACCCTAGAGAATTCCAACCTTCACCCTTCTTTAGGAGACTAATTAGAATATAATTTTGTGCATACCTGGGTAGTTTTATTGATGTTCTATGCAGTTACAGGTGGGGGTAGATCAACTTTCAGTCTAGGTGCAAGCCTTATTTCCCCTTTCATGCAACCCTTCTCTCTCTCCCTTTTCCTTGTAAGAACATAGGTTAGTTTTATCAATTTTGGGTTGGTCCAACACCTGCATCAGATTGGAAAGGAAGCCGACCTTCTCCGGAGACTCAACTTCACAATAACGCAAGGTCCCACACTCGAGAGGTTGTTTCCATGTTTCACAAGGTTGGTGAGCAAGTTTGGTCACCAAGGGCCCAAAATTTTGTGATAACAATAATTAATGAAGCCCCTTCAAATTTATTTGAAGTCTCAAGAGGCCTTCGCCAAGAAGACCCTTTATCTCCTATCCTCTTCACACTGGTTGTGGAAACCTCTGGTTGATATATGCTCAAAATGATTAAGTGTATAGGTTTACAATGGTTAATACCTACATCTAATATGTTGGTTTTCTCCCACTAGAAATTCATGGATGACACCATTATTATGTGGGAAGCTTCAATGGGGGAATCTTGATCCTTAAAGAAAATCTTGGAAGATTATGTTAAAGCTTCAGGAAAATACATAAATTATTCTAAAAGTTCTATGTATTTCATAAATAGTCTTGAAGCTAGACAGAGAAAGATTTCTAAAATTCTTGGATGCTCTATTTGAAGACTTCCTCCCATTTATTTAGGTCTTCCTCTCTTCTCTAAAGTTCCTGATTCTTTTTGGATTTCTTTGATTGATAAATTTCACAAAAAAAATGGTTAAATGGAAGGAGGCTCTGCCGAGTCAAGCTGGGAAAGTGCAACTCTTAAAATAAACACTCCAAAATCTCCTTGTCTATTCTCTTAGCTTCTTCAAAATTACCACTAAATTTGTTGAAGCAATTGATAGTATCCAAAAGAAGTTCCTTTGGTCTGGAGTTGAATAAAAGAAGAGAATGCCTCTTGTGGCATGAGACTTTTTATGTAAACCTAAAAAATAGGGTGGCCTAGGTATAAGAAGTATCCTAGATTTTAATAAAGCCCTTCTTGCTAGGAAGATTTGGATAATATTTAATTCAAAAGGAGAATGGAATAATATCTAGACAAGGAAATATCTTCATAATATTGACTCTTTTTAGACTCTTCTTGATGCCAATGATATCCCTTTTGGTTCTTCCCCTTAGAACTTCATAATTCATTCTAGATCCATTATTAATACTAAATTTGGATGGAATTTGGGACTTGCAGGTGCATTCTATTTTGGGAATAAAGATGGATGGGCCAAGGAACTGCTCCACAACCACACAATTTTTGATAAGTATATGGAAAGATGTAAAGTCAGCTTTGGAATCTAGGTGGCTGACTATTGCATCAATAATAGGTGGGTTAAGTTAGATGAAATTAATATTGATTTGCAACCCCTTTAGAAGGCCTTAAATTCTTACATTTTGGATAGGAATGTGGAAGATTGGATGATTTGGAAACTCTCTCCTTTGGGAAAATTTTTAGTGGCTTCAACTATGACTCTTTGTGTTGTGAATCATTACCCCATTCCCCCATGGGCTAGTGTTTGGTCTAAAAGTCTCATCCCTAAGATCAATATATTTCTTTGGATCTTGATGTAAAATAAAATACTAACAATTGATAATATTTGTAAAAGAGGTTTCTATCTCACCAATAGATGCTTCTTATGTGAGAAGGAGGCTAAAAATATCCATCACCTATTCTTGCATTATGATTTTGCCTCTGAAGTTTGGGGATATTTATTATAGTTATGGATGATAGTTCTGATACTTAATATAAGTACAAAGCCAATAGCCAACAAGATGAGAGGGGGGGGGGGGTGAATCATACAAACTTAATAGTCTATAAAAACATCAGATTCAACCTCGGTAACATATACTTTAGTAATATAAACAAAACTATTAAACATGCAAACTCAAAAGCATATAAACATCATAAATGTCATAACACCATATTTAATGTGTAAACCCAAATAGGGAAAAACCACTATGGGATTTCGGATCCACTAAGAAATATACTCTTCTAGAGTATGCTCGGTTAAAAGCAAATCCTGTTAAAGATTATGAACACATTGCTAGATGTGAACCGACTAAGGGATTTCCCTTAGATCTATTAGGATCTTCACCTTGTTAGAAGTGACCTTGTTAAAGGATTTCAAACACTCAATCAGAATGTCACCTTGCTAGAGGGTTTTACAAATAAGACTGTTAAGTCCACTCAGTTAAGAGATTTTCTGTCACTTATACAAAATAACAGTAATAAAAATCTATCTGCAACTTCACATCTAAAATGCTAAAGTAGATTCTTATTTGTTCAATACAATCTAGACATAGAACTAACCTTGTCCATCTACTGGGCTTCTATACTCTGTTATTCAAACAGGTCTTCAAGCTTCTGTGCTCAGTAATCACTATGTAGCATCCCTGTGCATACACTTGCCCGCATACATTGTTTATCAACAGTTCCCTTTTTATAAACAATTAGATAAATGCTTAATCTCCTTGATTACATTTCCCATGATCAATCATAGTCATTAGATCTTTAATCTTGTTAAGGTTCAATGCAACTTTTGATCTGAAAATGTTTTACCCTACCTTGGAACTTTCATACCTTTCTTGGAACTTGTGCTAGGGTATTGCTGTTCAATCTGAACTGTAGATCTTCATGCCAATCTTCCATTGCCAAGATTCTTAACAAACTATATTTACGGCATACCAATCATTTAATCAGTTCCAGCTCATCAACTTCCTTCATTAAATAATGCATGTAAACATTTAATGCATTCTGTTACAGGTCGGTTACAACTCGGTAAATACTAAACTTTACTCGGTAGACATTCCACCTTCATTAACTGATAGCGATAACCTTAGGGTTTACCGACTAGGTTCTTTACTTGATAACATAGTATAGTATTAACCTTACAATTTACAACATATGTATGATGTTAACACAATCTAAACATCATGATCTCATCATTGTCTGACTCGGTAATAGTTTCCCATTGAATACCTTATTCATCCTCTTATTCATCATAATCTTTCTTGTGTCTTTTACCGACATCTTTATACTCTTTAAATCATACTTCTCAAGATATGGCAACATCATACTAAGTTAGAAAATTAATTTCTTGACATCAATGACAAAATAATAATATCAAGACAGTAAATATCCTTAATCAGTTATATCCATAATCGTCAATAACCTTCTCAATATCCTTATTAAAATGTCAACAATCCTTCATTGTTTGTTATAATGCTAAATTTCCAACAATATCCCCCTTTGGCATTGATGGCAAAACCAATTGATTTGACCTTAAAAGTTTCAGATTGCTGTGATTTTGAAATGCTGAAATGCTCTCTTGCTGTCAATAGACTTCTTCCCCGTACTTTAGACTTCTCCTATTTTTTTCTTGGTCTTCTTTCCAATCTTTAGTCTTTTCCCCTTTCTCAGTTTTCTCCCCCTTTGACAACAATGCCAAAAAGTAAAGAACTAAAACATAATTTCTTCTTGTATGAAGTGAATTCCTGCTGTAATGTGTCAATTCAGTCTTAGTTAGAGCATTTTGTCTTCAATTCCTATTCTTTGTATGGTTTCCTATATTGTTTCCTGTAATATTTCCTTTACACCTTTAGAAAACATCCTAAAGTGTGTTAGTTAGCATAAACTCCTAAAAGATATTCATTAGAGTCATTGGATTGATGCTTTCACCGAACTCGGTCAGTGAGTAGAAGATAGGGGTAGGACCCCTAACTTACTTCTGAGATATTCAAAAGTGTCCCTTGGTAGTGGTTTGGTGAGGATATCTTCTATTTGTTCCTTTGTGCTAACATACTCCAACACCACTTTCTTCTCTTGAGCTTCTTCTCTAAGATAATGATATTTGATAGAGATGTGCTTTGTCTTAGAGTGCATAACAGGATTCCTTGAAATGTTAATGGCACTAGTATTGTCACAGAAAATAGTTACTGACTTGGTAACTTTCTCATTTATACCTTCCAATAGTTGTTTGATCCATGCAATGTTGGTACAACTCAATGTTGCAACAACGTATTCAGCTTCTACTGTTGACTGTGAAACACATCCCTATTTCTTGCTAAGCCAACTCGCTAGTCTTTCTCCTAAAAGGAAAGCTCCTCCACTTGTGCTTTTTCTATCATCAATGTTGCCTGCCCAATCAGCATCAGTATAAACTTTTAAATCAAAATCATTTCCTTTCTAATATACTAAGCCATAATCTTCAGTGCCTTTCAAGTATCTAAAAATTCTTTTGATTGTTGTCATGTGTGTTTCCTTAGGATCTGCAGAAAATCTTGCAACTATACCTACTGCATGTGCTATTTCCGATCTGCTGTGAACAATATATTGTAGTTTTCTAGTCATGGATCGGTAAAGTGTCTCAGCAACAGATGTAGATTCATCATTCTTTGATAATTTATAGTTGGTAGTCATAGGAGTACTTACTGGTTTTGAATCCTCCATTCCAAATTTCTTAAGATTTCCTTTATTTACTTGGATTGAGTAATGAAAATCTCATTTTTCATTTGCAGTATCTGTAAACCTATAAAATACTTTATCTCACCGATTAATGACATCTCAAATTCTTTGCCCATTTCATTTCCAAAGTTCTTGCATAAAGAGTCATTTCCACAAAATATAATATCATCAACAAATATGGCTGAGATCAGTATTCAATTTTCATCATTCTTCATGTACATATTGTTGTTCTCACTTGTCCTTATAAAACCAATCTTAATCAAATAAGAGTGCAATCTTTTATACCATGCTCTAGGTGCTTTTTCAAACCATATAAATATTTGTTCAATTTACATACCTGATCTTTATTCTTGTCTCCAACAAATCCTTTAGGTTGTTCAATAAAAACTTCTTCTTCTAATATTCCATTCAAAAAAGTAGATTTGACATCCATTTGATATACCTTGAAGTTTTTGAAAGCAACATATGCCAACAATGTTCTTACTCCTTCAAGTCTAGCAACAAGTGCAAAAGTTTCACCATAATCAATTCCTTCTTCTTGAGCATAACCTTTGCAAACTAGTCTTGCTTTGGTTCGAATGACCTCTCCTTTTTCATTTAGCTTGTTTCTGAAAATCCACTTTGTACCAATTACATTTTTGTCCTTCGATCTTGCGATTAGTGTCCATGTGTCATTCTTCTTGATTTGATCAATCTCTTCTGTCATAGCATTTATCCAATCTTCACTGTTAAATGCCTCTTTCACTATTCTCGGTTCAAATTCAGATATCAAACATGTGTTCTGTCTCAGTTTGTACCTTGTCATCACTGGATCATCCTTATCTCCTATAATCTGACTTGGTGCATGGTGTCTTCTGACATACTTGGCTAATACAGGCTCGATAGGCTCTGTATGATCTTCTTCATCACTTGGTAACTAGACATTCTCTTCATTTTCTTCAACAGTCTTCTCGGTAAGACTTGTCGGTTGAACATAGACAAATTTATCATAGTCTTCTAGTTCCTTGGAATTTCCTTCATCATTTCTTTCTGCAAATTCATCAATTTTCACATTTGCACTTTCTACTATTTTGTTAGATGATTTAATTAGACATTTAAATGCTTTGCTTCTAGAGGAATAACCTAGAAATGTTCCTTCTTCACTCTTCTGATCAAACTTGCCATTTCTATCATCTTTGTGAACATAGCATCTACTTCCAAAGATTTTAAAATAACTTACATTAGGTTTCTTATCATACCAAATTTCATATGGTGTCTTCAAAGTACCTTTCTTCAATTGTACTCGGTTCAGGGTGTAAACTGCTATTCTTATTGCTTCTCTCCAAAATGTTTGTGGCACTTTCTTTTCAATCATCAGTGTTCTAGCACAATCCACAATAGATCTGTTTCTTCTCTCAGCTTTCCATTCTGCTGTGGAGTTCTCGGTGCAGAAACTTGTCTTTTAATACCATGATCATTGCAGAATAAGTTGAATTCATCAGATGTGAACTCTCCTCCTCTATTTGATCTAAGACATTTCAGTTGTCTTCCTGTTTCATTTTCAACTCTTGCCTTGTACCATTTAAACATTTGAAAAGCTTCTGATTTTTCTTTTAAAAACATTACTGACATCATCCTTGAATAGTCATCCACAAATAATATGAAATATTTATCACCATAATAACTATGAACTTTCATAGGACCACAAAGATCAGTGTGCACAAGGTCTAAAATTCCCTTAGAAGTGTAAGACTTACTTGTAAAGCTTGATCTTGTCATCTTACCCATCTTGCATCCTTGACACATAGCATTCTCAGGTTTTTCAAGAATCGGTAGACCTCTTCCTCGGTTCTTCTTGTTAGGGTTCCCACAGATACTGAGAGGGGGGGGGGGAATCAGTATCTAACCGGTAATGAAATTTTCTTAAAACTGAATATGCAGAATATAAAGTAACAGTATACCGGTATGCAAGAATTAATGCAAATAACAAAATCAAAAGCATCCACATGAAAAGAACACCATAACACAAGATTTTTAATGAGGAAACCCGGTGTGGGAAAAACCTCGGTGGGATTTGTGACCCACAATATTCACTTACTGGCCTATAAGAGAATATTACTTACAATAGGGGCCTGCACATGTAGGAAGGCCAACTGCCTAGAGCTCACTGCTCAACAAGAAGTCACACTGACTTACAATGAGGATTTACATAAATCCAATATTCTGTACTGCTTTACAATAGCATCTTCAATGCCAGATTTAGTACCAGTTCTTGCTCTGTTCTTTACATATACCCTTGACCTACAATTCACACATTAGGTTTGCCTTATATTTTTTTTTTTCATCCATGTCCTACAAATGCCTATAATGATCTCTTTTATATACAAGAGTCATTTTACAATTTGCCAAGTCGGCTTACAATGATAAACAAAATATTACATATCAAAAATCCTGTTGGCCTCTGTGCCGGTATACATATTTCCTTCTGTGCCGGTGCCGGTGTAGATTGATTTTGTTGATGCCAAAGCACTGTTGTTTGAGTAATTCTTTGTCGGTATAATGTTTTGCCGATGCCATAGGATTGCAAGGTTGCCTATGTAATGCTTTGCCGGTATAATTTCTTGTCGGTGCCATAGGACTGCAAGGTTGCTTGTGTAATGCTTTGCCGGTATAATGTCTTGCCAGTGCCATAGGATTGCAAGGTTGCCATCAATGACAAAACCTTCAATCACACAAAATGTCTCATTGGAGTGTCCATATGCCAACACTTCTTACTTATTTTGATCAGATTATCAAAATTTACATGACAAAACCTTTTATGCCATAACCAGGTATCATCTATCTTTGCATACAAACACTTGTTACGAGTTGGGTCAAGGTGAAATGTGTTACCTTTTGTTTGTGTCCCGGTAGCAGCTAACTTTCCATTCTTGTCATGAACTTTGACAATTCCTTTCTGAAATTCTATTCAGTAACCTATGTTGTTTAGCTGTGCTACACTGAACAAATTGTATTTCAAACCTTCAACCTAATAAACATCATTGCATTTAGCATTGTCAAGAAGTGTTATGGATCCTTTACCTCTTACCGGACATGTTGCATCATTACCAAATATAACATAGCCTCCATCATAATCTTCTAACATAGCAAACTTGTGTTTATCTCCTGTCATATGATGTGAGCATCCACTATCTATGATCCAAAAATCATTAGTGTTTATCTAAGATATTAGGGCTTTTTCTTCACACCTTTCTTCATCTGGTCCATCTTTGATAGCCACATAAACTACTTCCTCTGTATCAGTTTCATCTGATTTATCATCATTGAATTCCTCACCGGCTATTAAGCATGTCTTTCTATCTCTTCTTCTGAAGTCTCGGTGTCCTCTGTAATGATTATCTTTCTGTTTATCATCTTTGTAATCTCTCTTTTCAGTAGAATCTTTGCCAGGACAGTTAGAAGCCATATGTCCTATTTTATCACAATTGAAACATTTCAAAGGTAGTTTTCCTTTATACTTACCTTTGCCTCTCGGTAACCTTTTGGCTAATAGTGCTTCAAACGCTTCTTGCTTTTTGATTTCCTCATACAGTTTGTGTACTTCTTCCATGTTCTTATGAAATCTTTCACTTGCTCCATTGTGATCTCCTTCAGAGTGTTAGCATATGGACACTCCAATGAGACATTGTGTGTGATTGAAGGTTTTGTCATTGATGGCAACCTTGCAATCCTATGGCACCGACAAAACATCATACCGACAAAGAATTATTCAAGCAAGACAGTGCACTGACATCAACAAGATCACTCTACACCAGCACCGGCACCGACACAGAAGAAAAGATGTATACCGACACAGAGGCCGACATAATTTTTTGATATGTAATTTTTTGTTTATTATTGTAAACCGACTTGGAAAATTGTAAAATGACTCTTGTATATAAAGAAGATCATTGTAGACAATTTAAAAAGTAAGTAAGCGAACAAAAAAGGAAAATTATTAGGCAGACCTAATGTGCGAATTATAGGTCAAGGGTATATGTAAAGAACAAAGTTAGAACCGGTACTGAATCTGGCATTGGAGATGCTATTGTAAAGCAGTATAGATCATTGGATTAGTATAATCCTCATTGTAAGTCAGTGTGACTTCTCATTGAGCAGTGAGCTCTAGGCAATTGGCCTTCCTGCATGTGCAGGCCCCTATTGTAAGTAATATTCTCTTATTGGCCAGTAAGTGAATATTGTGGGTCACAAATCCCACTGAGGTTTTTACCACACTGGGTTTCCTCGTTAATCATCTCGTGTTATGGTGTTCTTTTCATGTGGATGTTTTTGATTCTATTTATTACATTAATTCTTGCATACCGGTACACTGCTATTTTATGTTCTATATGTTTTAACTTAAGAAAATATGACTACCGGTCAGATGTTGATTCACCTCCCCTCTCAGTGTCTGTGGAACCCTAACAATTGGTATCAAAGCCTGGTCCTCTATTTTCAAAAGCCTAACAACTTGAGGAAGATCTTGACACTAGTAAAGATGGAAAATCTGATGAAGCAACTTGAAGGAGCTCTTACTGACTATGATGCAGAGAAGTTGAAAAATATCAAATTAGAAGATGATTTAAGAGCAGCTCAGGATATCATTCAGGCACTTCAAGAAAATCCTACTGTTACAAGAAATAAGAGAAGAGAACTTTGTGAAAAATTGCAAAATGAGAATGATGAAAAGGAATCACTTAATGATATGATAAGCAAGTTGAAACAAGAGATCATGACAACAAAAAATGAATTGCAGGATATGACTATGAGATTTTGCAAAGAGATTGAGGACAAAAAGAAGAATGAAGAAGAATTGACCAGAAGACTAAGTGATGCAGCAAATGAGAACACAAGACTTAGCTATGAAAATGACATGTTGAAGATATATCTAATGCATACTCAGAATGACTCAAATGAACTAATGAGACAAAAAGAAATTTTGGAAAGGGAATTGGAAACTGCAAATCAACATAAAGAAAAATTCAAGAAAAGCTTAGAAGAACTTGGTTCCTTATTGAAGAATCAAAAACCCAAAGGTGACACTTCTGGAATTGGATTTGAAGTTGGAGAAAGCTTCGGTACCACAAATACTTAGGATCATAGCAAACCGGTAAGACCTCCTAATACTTATAAATTCAATGGAAAATGCTTTAACTGTAATAAATATGGTCATAGGGTAAATGAATGTAGATCTAGGAACTATCAGAATATCAATCCTCCCACCGGTCAATGCTCCAAATGCAACAAAGTTGGTCATAACTTTGAAAACTGCAAAATGAATGTAAGATGTTATGTTTGTGGAAGATTTGGACATCTACCAAATCAATGCAGAACACAAACCGACATAGGTTATGGGAAAGCTATTCAAAAAAATAATGTAACTTATTATGCATGTAACAAGATTGGGCATATTGCTAAATTTTGTAGAAGTAAAAGTACACTGGTAGACAACAAAATTGCTAGCTTGAAAGGTAAAGAAAAAGTTGAAGAGGTTAAGCAAGAATTCTCAAAGCAATGGATTAAAAAAGCTGATCTAAATATTGGGAATACTCCTCCACCGGTAGAACCAACAAATGCTCCACCGGCAGGACAATGTGATGCTCCACTGGTAGGATAGAGAAGTGTTCCACCGGCAAGAAGTTCTTCATCTAATTGAAGAAAATTGTCTTTTGAGGGTTTGGCAATGTAATGACACATGTGCTATTATTCCCTCGGTTAGAGAAAAGAAGTTGAAAATCACTTATTACCGGCAAATAAAGTTAAGTGAATACATAACCAACATGCAATTAATATGGTAGATAGCGAAAAAGACTTTATCAAATTAGGTTTTGGCTCCATTTCATTTCACCGTGATTTCAAACTTTCAGAGAGTGTGAAGATTTCTGAGCTAAGGCATTTCAAGCAAGAAGCAAGCACACTCCAAGCAATCATCCATCCAAGACAAAAAGGTATTTTATCATGGCATCCAGCTCTGCAATTGAATACATAGCGAACCCTACTGTTGTGGAAGTAATTAAAAGACATAGGTCTGTATTTCAGTTGGTCCCTGAAATAGCAAAGAAGGATGATACCTTAGGTGCATTCTCTCAAATCCCTAAAGGTGTTGTATATGCTGAAGACCCTAGAATGTATATTCACTACAATATTGAAGAGCTAGGAGATGAGGAAATCAAAACCATGTACAAAACCAAGATATGTGATGATACCGACAATATCAAAGCTGAACACAAAATCATTGAAACCCTAGGATTCACAGAAATCCTTAGTATTCCTGAATTTCCTAAGGATGTGATTAGGATAGTGTTAAGCAAAGTTCATGGAGAATTTTTCTGGTTAGATGCAATTCATAAGATCACCAAGCAAGCAGTAAATGTTGTCACAGGGTTACCGACCACCGGTAAAAGACCAGAGAAAAACAAGAAAGTTTCAAATGATTTAGTCATAGACCTAACAGGTGCAACATTTGATAAAAGATCTTTAAGGGTTAATGATGTAAAGGATACAAATGTAAGATTCATAAGCATGATATTAGGTTATAAAGCCACTCATGCCAATAGACTTAACTTAGTTTCAAGTTTATGCATTAAGAGTGCTTATGACATGATAACCAACAATGCAAAAACTGACATCTATGAATGGCTAAAGGATGAACTGATAGACAACCTTGGAAAGATAAAGAAGGATAAGAAAGGAACCTTTAGATTTGGAAATCTGTTAGTGTGTCTAATGCTTCATATAACAAAACAAGTTCCCGGTATAGGATATAAAGAATTCGGATATGACATACCGATAGGAAAGCAACTGACAGAACTATTCAATACCATGGGTGAGAATAAGGAAAACAACATTCATGACTTTTTCCAAGCACTAAAGACGAAAATGAAGAAAAGGACAAGGTTATCTCAAGAAATTGTAGATAAATATAAAGATGATATATGATTTGTTATCAAAAAGGATGAAATATGGATGGAAGCAGTCATCCCAAGTACAATTTGGGTAACAAAAATGGGCTATGAAACAGATGACAACATAGTTGAAACTTATGCCAAAGCACTTCTGGAAGCCCCCAATGAACCTAAGGAGGAAGCATTTGGTAGTGCTGAAACAATAGAAAAACAAATACAGTCCAAGAAAAGAGTGAAGAAGGTAGAATCTTTTGTGAGAAAAGGATCCAAACAAGCAAAAGCCATTAAGGAAGATGTATTAAAGAAAACCGGCATAACTGAAGATGAGTTGGCAGCCTCACAACCTGAAGCTCATCTATCACTGGTAGGTATTTCTTCAGAAGGAGACATTCCAGCAACCTTTAAAAGAGTTGTTAGGAAAAGAGATCCCTCACTGGCAACCACTCCTTCACCTAGAAGGACAAGGAAAAAGCAACAAGCTGTGAGATCTCCGGTCAGAAAGGTCACACCCAAAAAGAAGTTGACCCCTAAGAAAAAGAAAAAGGCAAAAACTAACTTAGCACCTCTAGACATTTTGTTAAATGAGATCACAGAGGAAGAAAAACTGAAGAACATAGGGAAAATTTATGACACCCTATCGGCTGATGAGAAAGGGCAAGTTGAGGAGAGTGTAATACTACACATGGACATGTTTAAAAAGTTTTTGATGCAAGTCATAAATGAAATTCCTGATGACTTATACAAAAGACTTGAGGCCAGAAGGCAAGGAGTAATTGAACTGGACAAGAAAATAAAAATAGAAAAACTACTTGTTGTATATCTGGTAAACTCCCCAAAAGAAATTGATGATCTGATAGCTCAGGCTAACCGGACAATTTTTTCCACTCCACACCGGCAAATTTCACTGATGGCAGGTAGAGTTACAGAGGTTTCAGAGGAAACAAAAGATGGTTGGGACATATTTTTGGTTGAAAAAGAGAAACAAGAAGAATATAGGAATCCCAAGCCTATTAAGGTATATCAGAAGGATAAGGATAAAGGGAAAGGGAAAATTGGTGGACCTCCAAGCATAAAGGTTAAAGATAACCTACCTCCACCTGTAAAAATTGCAATCCCTGAAAACCAACCAGCAGCTGAAAGCATGGATGCAGAGGATAGCAATACAAATCCTGAAGTCCCATTCACTGTAAATGTTGATACCCAAAAGATCAACATAACAGTTGATAAAGACCCAAGTGAAAAATTAGATATGGCTACAGAGCCTCCAGTAACAGGAAATACAGAGCAACCGGCAGCGGATACAGGGAAAAAGATGGAATCTGAAGCACAAACAGAGAAACCGACAGAGCTAAAGCCTCCAGAACAGATGCCACCGGTAAGCAATGAAGCAGGAAAACTAGTGCTAAATGAAATGCAGACACAAACTTACCTGCCAGAGGTCAATACAAGCATGGTCATTTCCACCGATACTCAGTTTGTTGGGTCACCATCAAAGTCAACAAATGTGACTGAGGTATTACTTGAATCCATCAAGAAAATAACTGACTATAGTTCTCAAGCTTACAAAGCAATAGATGATTCAATACCAATTCTGAAGATAATCTCTCCTGATTGTAATATAGATAATAAAGATAATTTAGGACAGTTGGATACATTATGTAAATACATTTCTAGAAATATTGAGAAAATAAAGTTAGAATCTGTAAAGGACGTTGTAGAAAAGGAGAAACAGAAATTCTTTGAGGAAGAAATTAAGAAGTGTAACAGAGACTTTGACACACTTCTACCAGAACTGTGTAGTTTGTTAAAAGAGTACAAAAACTTGTACAAAGACACATGCAAAACAAACTTCCTGACTGTAGATATAGACAAGAAAATAAGCAAGACACAGGAAGAGATAAACAAGCTTGCAGACAATTTTGTCAACTCACCAGATTCACTATCTATTTTTGAAGATAAGTTAGCAAATTTTGAGGCAGAATTACTTAAACAGGAGAAAGAGAAAGAGACAATAATAAATAAGGTAAAACACTTGAGATCTAAACTGAGTCCAAGATTGGACTATCTAGCATCTCTATGGAAGGAAATCTCAGAGACATTAACACCGGGAAGTAAAACACCGATAGAGCAATTACAACATCTCACCGGTATTGTGAAGAGGACTGAAACAACAATAAAAGATAGCAAAAAGTTTATGGATAGTATAAACTTCATTTTGGGCGATCTTTTTCAGATAATAACTACCCAACTACAAGGTTGAGGATATGGACCGGTATAACTACAAACTCTACTAACATCTTGACAACCTTTGTCATTGATGCCAAAGGGGGAGTAGTAGGATGAGAAAATTCAAAGACAGGAATCATATGCTCAGGAGAAGCCCCTCATATTTTTGGTAAATTTTTTGGTCTACACATTTTTGGACACCTTTTTGAAATTTCTCATGAGTGTTGCCATCAATGCCAAAGGGGGAGATTGTTGGCATATGGACACTCCAATGAGACATTGTGTGTGATTGAAGGTTTTGTCATTGATGGCAACCTTGCAATCCTATGGCACTGGCAAAACATCATACCGGCAAAGCATTATTCAAGCAAGACATTGCACTGACATCAACAAGATCACTCTACACCGGCACCGACATCGACATAGAAGAAAAGATGTATACCGGCACAGAGGCCAACATAATTTTTTGATATGTAATATTTTGTTTATTATTGTAAGCCAACTTGGCAAATTGTAAAATGACTCTTGTATATAAAGAAGATCATTGTAGACATTTAAAAAAGTAAGTGAAGAAAAAAGGAAAATTATTAGGCAGACCTAATGTGCAAATTATAGGTCAAGGGTATATGTAAAGAATAGAGTTAGAACCGGTACTGAATCTGGCATTGAAGATGCTATTGTAAAGCAGTTTAGATCATTGGATTAGTATAATCCTCATTGTAAGTCAATGTGACTTCTCATTGAGTAGTGAGCTCTAGGCAATTGGCCTTCCTGCATGTGCAGGCCCCTATTGTAAGTAATATTCTCTTATTGGCCAGTAAGTGAATATTGTGGGTCACAAATCCCACCGAGGTTTTTCCCACACCGGGTTTCCTCATTAAACATCTTGTGTTATGGTGTTCTTTTCATGTGGATGTTTTTGATTCTGTTTATTACATTAATTATTGCATACTGGTACACTGCTACTTTATGTTCTGTATGTTTTAACTTAAGAAAATCTGACTACCAGTTAGATACTGATTCACCCCCCCCCTCTCAATATCTGTGGGAACCCTAACACAGAGTACTTATACTTTCTTTCATTGCAATCATTAGATTCATCAAGATGAAAAGAACTAAATGCAGATTCAACTTTATTTACCGAAGATCCACTGTTATCAAAGTTACTTAACTCAAATGCATGTAGCTTACCAATAGTAGCATCTAAAGAAACTGGCATATTAGGTACAGACCTCAATTCATTGATTGTAAAGACTCAGATTGCATAAGTTGGTAGAAGGGTTCTTAACAACTTACTTGTTATATCCTTTTCTTTGATAGTTCCACCTGCTCCTTTGATTTGACTGACAATCTCCTTTAGTCTTGTACTGTACTGAGTTATGTTCTCACCTTCATTCATCCTCATGGATTCAAGTTTTCCTCATAGACTATCTACTTTTGCTCTTTGAACATGTTCATCTCCTCCATACACAGATATGAGCTTATCCCACATTGCCTTTGCATCATTGCAGGCTCCTAGATCATTAAACTCTAAGTCAGTCAATGCGGATGTTATTTCAATCATTGCTTGGATATGTTCTTGCTTTGCCTTTATCTCTTCCATTGTCAATGGATGTTGGCATATGGACACTCCAATGAGACATTGTGTGTGATTGAAGGTTTTGTCATTGATGGCAACCTTGCAATCCTATGGCACTAGCAAGACATTATACCGGCAAAGCATTACACAAGCAACCTTGAAATCCTATGGCACTGGCAAAACATTCTACTGGCAAAGCATTATTCAAGCAAGATAGTGCACCGACATCAGCAAGAACAATCTACACCGGCATCAGCACTGACACAAAAGAAAAGATGTATACTGGTACAGAGGCCGACAGGATTTTTGATATGTAATATTTTGTTTATTATTGTAAGCCGACTTGGAAAATCGTAAAATGACTCTTGTATATAAAAGAGATCATTGTAGACATTTGTAAGATATGGATAGGAAGCATAAAGAAAATTATAAGGCAGACCTAATGTGCGAATTTTAGGTCAAGGGTATATGTAAAGAACAGATCAAGAACCGGTACTGAATCTGGCATTGAAGATGCTATTGTAAAGCAGTACAGAATATTGGATTTTTATAATCCTCATTGTAAGTCAATGTGACTTCTTATTGAGTAGTGTGCTCTAGGCAGTTGGCCTTCCTGCATGTGTAGGACCCTATTGTAAGTGATATTCTCTTATTGGCCAGTAATTGAATATTGTGGGTCACAAATCCCACTGAGGTTTTTCCCACACCGGGTTTCCTCATTAACATCTTGTGTTATGGTGTTCTTTTCATGTGGATGCTTTTAATTCTCTTAATTACATTAATTCTTGCATACCGGTATACTGTTACTTTATGTTCTGCATGTTCTATCTTAAGAAAATTTCATTACCGGTCAGATACTGATTCACCCCCCCCTCAGTATCTGTGGGAACCCTAACAATTGGTATCAGAGCTTGGTCCTCTATTTTCAGAAGCCTAACAACTTAAGGAAGATCTTGACACTGGTAAAGATGGAAAATCTGTTGAAGCAACTTGAAGGAACTCTTACTGACTATGATGCAGAGAAGTTGAAAAATATCAAATTAGAAGATGATTTAAAAGCAGCTCAGGATATCATTCAGGCACTTCAAGAAAATCTTATTGTTGGAAGAAATCAGAGAAGAAAACTTTGTGAAAAATTGCAAAATGAGAATGATGAAAAGGAATCACTTAATGATATGATAAGCAAATTGAAATAAGAGATCATGACAACAAAAAATGAAATGTAGGATATGACTATGAGATTTTGCAAAGAGATTGAGGACAAAAAGAAGAATGAAGAAGAATTGACCAAAAGACTAAGTGATGTAGCAAATGAGAACACAAGACTTAGCTATGAAAATTACATGTTGAAGACAGATCTGATGCATACTCAGAATGACTCGAATGAACTAATGAGACAAAAAGAAATCTTGGAAAGGGAATTGGAAACTGCAAATCAACACAAAGAAAAATTCAAGAAAAGCTCAGAAGAACTTGGTACCTTATTGAAGAATCAAAAACCCAAAGGTGACACTTCTGGAATTGAATTTGAAGTTGGAGAAAGCTCCGGTACTGCAAATACTCAGGATCACAGCAAACCGGTAAGACCTCCTAATACTTATAAATTCAATGGAAAATGCTTTAACTGTAATAAATATGGTCATAGGGCAAATGAATGTAGATCTAGGAATTATCAGAATATCAATCCTCCCACCGGTCAGTGCTCCAAATGCAATAAAATTGGTCATAACTCTAAAAACTGTAGAATGAATGTAAGATGTTATGTTTGTGGAAGATTTGGACATTTATCAAATCAATGCAGAACACAAACTGGCATAGGTTATGGGAAAGCCATTCAGAAAAATAATGTAACTTGTTATGCATGTAACAAAATTGGTCATATTGCTAAATTTTGTAGAAGTAAAGGTACACCGGTAGACAACAAAAGTAGGTAAAGAAATGGTTGAAGAGGTTAAGCAAGAATTTTCAAAGCAATGGATTAGAAAAGGTGATCTAAATATTAGGGATACTCCTCCACTGGTAGAACCAACAAATTCTCCACCGGCAAGACAATATGATGCTCCACCGGCAGGACAGAGCGATGCTCCATCGGTAGGAAGTTCTTCATCTAATTGAAGAAAAGTATCTTGAGGGTTTGGCAATCTATTGACACATGTGCTATTATTCCCTCGGTTAGAGAAAAGAAGTTGAAAATCACTCATTACCGGCAAATAAAGTTAAGCTAATACATTATCGACAAGCAATTAATGTGGTAGGTAGCAGAAAAGACTTTATAAAATAAGGTTTTGGCTCCATTTCACTTCACCAAGCATTCAAACTTTTAGAGAGTGTGAAATCTCTAGAGCTAAGGCATTTTGAGCAAAGAGGCAAAGTATTTCAGCAATCAATCCATCCAAAGGTAGAAAAAGGTATTTATCATCATGGCATCCTCCTCTGCACTTGAATTCATAGCAAACCCTACAGTAGTCGAGGTTATAACACACCCCAGGCTCGTATTTCAGCTAGTTCCTGAGGTAGCTAAGAAAGATGACAATACAGGTGCTTTTTCCCAAATTCCAAAAGGTGTTGTTTATGCAGAAGACCCTAGAATGTATATTCATTGCAACATAGAGGAATTAGGAGATGAAGAAATTAAAAACATGTATAAGACTTGTAAAGCGGAAAATCACGAGAGAACCCTAAGTGTTCCCCCCACCACTCCGAGGAGAGGGGAAGGAGGTCACTAGGGTTGACGGTTTTCACTTAGGGGAGACTTTACATTCAAAAGAGGGGTTGAAACCCACAAGATCCAATCCCACACAATGCAATATTGGATTCTAAATGAGTTTCAAGGGTTAAGACAGCAAGGCTACCCTCTTTTGTAAAGAATGTAGATAGAAGGATCAAGCCAGGAATGCATAGAAAGTGAGAAAGATTCGCTTATAAACAAAGATAGGAATATAGGATGAAGCTGCAGACCTGGAATTTGCAGTAAAATGTCGAGACGGTGCTGTCCTACAAATTTGAGCGAAAGTTGACAGGATGATGGCGCCCGGCGTGCACACGGTCCTCCGAAAAATTCGCGAAACGAAGGGGGATCTGTTTGTCTCTGCACAAGGATTCCAGATCTTCAATTACAGCCACGCACCTGCAACCTACACACAGCAAAGCGAGGATGATTGGGGGGTTAGGGATTAGGGGTTTTCCCTTAGGTCAAACCCTGGTTTTGGAATTAACCAAGAAATGAGAAATGCTGTAAATGTAAATGATTGTAATGTAATAAAGTGCCAATACCTTGTTGTAAGAATGTTTGTATTCTTACATGCGAAGGTGTAAATGTTGTTGTATGTTGTATGTTGTATGTGATCTCCTCTTCAATGGTTGAATCCTTGTCTTGAATGCAACACTTAGCCTTGAATGGAGACTTAGAATGATCAATTGCTTGAAGGAATACTTGAATGCCTGAATGCTTGAATGTTTGAGTATCGCTTCTGCCTTTTTTTTCATCTTATCTTACCAAAATGGGAGAGGAAATGTAGTTTATATACTTGTCAATTAGGGTTAAAAGACTGATTTTTTCGACCTTAGGCCGACCAGGAAACATTATTTTCCAATTTGCAAACATAAAGACCCGAGACCCAAAAGAGACCGGGCCCAAAAATAGGGCCAAGGACCAAGGCGCTGGGCGCCATGGTCCCACCTCCAGGGACAGCAGGGTGCAAGGAGGATCAGGCCAGGGTGCTGAAAAATACAGTTTTTGGTGTCATGAACAAGTTTCGGGGTCTCCATTCAGGTTCCATGTTGCATCACCATCGTGAAGACCCAAATGCGGTCGAAATTGCAAGTGTCACAATTTTAGGACACTACATTTAGCCCCCACTTTAGCGGGAGTATAAGCGTACGCTCATACTTCCGGTAAAGTACAAGGAAACAACATTGAAAGACTTTCACCATGTCAAGGAGGCAAGACACACCAAGCCCCCAATGGACTAAGGATCTTACGACTTCGATTGACAAAGTAAAAGGGAAGATCACGAGGGAGAACCATGACTGTCAGTAGTAAGGTTCCCTCACTATGAGTCATGCAAGAGAAATACCAAAAATTTTCAAGGCAAAGCTAAGTTTGCCAAGAAATTTTCAAGTATCCTGAAGGGATAGACAGGGTGTATGCCCCCCTACGTTAAAGCGATCGCACATGCCTCAACGGGGGTGATTGCTTTAAGGTAGTGATACACATAAGAAATAAGAAGGGAAAGGAGCACGTTATCACAAAGATTTAGCCCCCAAGTGTGAGATAAACCCAAGGATAATAGACACAAAACACAAAGCACGAAGTGACTTTGATTTCCTCGGGGTCAGTATGCTGTATGACAATTCATGTATATCATATGTATGTATGCATAATTGTTCTTCATTCCCCAATCAAGGAAGGTCACCTAGAAGAAGGGAACACATGTGTCTTTTGAGTCAACATGAGAGAGACCAAAAGAGATCTCAATGCTTTGCATCGTCCTCAAGTAGACAACACTAAGGACAAAAAATAGAAGAATGAGAATAACACATAGAAGAAGTAACAAAAAAGATCAAGAGAGGAAGAGAGAGTCTGCTATGCTAATGAAACTAGTCTAGCACATCATCTACCCCCCGATCTTGCTGATCAATATTTCGGGAAGGCAGGAAACACGCTAGAGGAGGAACATTCAACACAGCAGATGGAGCTATCACAAGATCCAAACAAGGGCTATGTTCATGTTCCAAGCCACGTTGTTCTTGTCTAGGAGCTAGGATAAGTGCTTTAGAAAATTCGTTAGATAAATGGTTATCAACATCAACATATTCATATTCACTATCAGAAGCAAGAGAAGTAACATTTTCATCATGAATAACATTTTCATCTATATCATCATCAAGATTTATAAAAATAGGATCTTTAACTCGCACAGGATCAAGATCATCATGTATCTTATGTTTAGGAGATTTTGGAGAAAATGGAATAATGCTTGTTGAAGTTGTTTTTGGGGATTGTAAAGTTTGAGAAGCAGCTGCTTGAGCTCTAAGACGACACTTTTGTCGGTGTTCACGTGCAGAATGATTTTGTCTAGTCTTAGTAGGAAGTGGAGAAGATTGAGGAGGAGGAATGTTCTCATCCTTATCACTTGGGTGTTTAGGTTGTGGTCTCTTAGGCTGGATAATAGGAGAAGAGGAAGGTCTCTTCTCTTTATAAAAGGAAGGAGGAGGAACTACTCCATATAAAGGAGGAATATTTGGTTTAGGAAGGAGACCAAGTCCATCATGAAGAGGAGGTATAGGTCTGCTTTTAGAAAGTTTATTAGGCATAGACATAGTCACATCCATAGGAATGGGTTGGGAATCTTCTTGAGGAAAGACATTAGTTTTATCTTTCAAAGGAAGAACTTCCTTCTCAAGAACGATAGGAATATCAAGTTTGGGTGTTCTAGGTTCGCTTAGAGATAGGATCATATCTGTTTTCCACTTTTGATAAGATTTGAAAAGATGATCACTTTGCGGTGGAAGAGATTGGAATTGTTTAGGCCAAAAATAATCAAAAGGAACGCTAGAAGTTCTTTCAGCTGGTTTAAAGAGACTATGATTGACAGTAACAACTTCACCATTATGGGGAAATTTCAAACATTTATGAATAGGAGAAGCAATAGCTTTCATGGAAGATAGCCAAGGATAGCCTAGCTTCACACGAAATTGTTGAGATGAAGGAATAATAGAAAAGTTCACATCAAGGGATTTGTTATGGACCTCAATAGGTAATGTAATAGAACCAATTGTAGGAGAAGAAAATGCATCAAATAATTTCACAATCACATCTGTTTTGTCATAGATCACTTGATTCAATTGTAAAGTAAAAAGAAATTCTTCAGTAATAACATTAACCATGCACGAAGGATCAATAAGCACTCCACGACAAGGTGTATTCTTGACTTTTGCAACTATGTATAAAGGACCATCAGGTGCCCTGATAGTTTCACTAGAATCAAATGTGATGGAAGGTTCTTTAGGGTTTTCTTGCTGCTCTACAAAGTTAATCACATTCGGAGTCATAGACACAAGATCATCAGGTGAGACAGAGGAATGATCAGTATCAATCGTATTAGAGGTATGAGAAGGCAATGGATTAGTAAAAATCTTAAGATTTTGGTTAGGAGGAGCTACAGATGTGTTTCCTTTATCATTCACACTAGAAACAGAGATAGTATTATTATCAATCAAATCTTGAATTTTACCCTTTAAAGCAAAACATTTTTCAGTATCATGCCCAGGTTGACGATGAAATTGACAAAAAGATTTGTTATCAAAATAGGGTGAATTAATCTTTGCAGGATCGATTTGCCTTATAGGAGGGAGAGTAAGCACATTTTGTTCCAATAACTTATTCATAATACTATGCAATGATTCATTCAAAGGAGTAAACTTTCTTTCTTTCTTGAAAAACTTAGAAATAGGAGGCACACCTGATGTTGCATTCACATTGTTGTTGATGATGTTTTCATTGAATTTAATGGACTCTCTGTTCGGTTTAAACTTCCCAAATGGTTGTTGACTACTATCACCCTTATCACTCAGAGCCATAGGATTTGCTTGTTCCATTTGACTCACAGTCAATTGATAATTGTGAAGAGTTGCACACAACTGTTGGAAAGAAGTAAACTCAGAAAACAGAAGTTTGTCTCGAATATCTTTTTGTAGATTAGAAATAAAGATTCTTTGAATATCATTGTCAGGCACTGGAAAAGAGATTTGAGCATACAAATGCTTATATCTACCAATGAAATCAGTCACTTTTTCTTTAACACCTTGTTTACAATGCATTAAATCAATCAAAGTAACTTTAGGACTTATATTGTTTTGAAATTGTTGAATGAAAGCATTTGCAAGTTGTTCGAAAGAAGTAATAGAATAAGAAGGCAACGAGAAATACCATTGTAGGGCTTTATCTCTTAATGTCCTAGTAAACAGTTTTGCAAGCAACCTTTGGTCATAAGCAAAATCGGTACATATTGTTTGAAAAGTCTTAACATGTGTTAGAGGATCACCTTTACCATTATAAAGCTCCAAATGCGGGATTTCAACATGCTTAGGAGGGATAGCTCGAACAATGTCAAGAGAAAGTGGGCTCGCAACATCAAATGTGGGCACACTAAACTTAGATTGATTCATAGAGGCAATTTGTTGCTATAAAGAAGAGACAGTTTGTGCAAGATTGTTAATGGTCACTTTAGTTGAAGAATTCATATTAGATGTGTTAGATTGTGATGGAGGTATTATGTTATTGAAAGAAGGTATTGATTGAGAGTAAGGTGGCGGGACATTATGATAGTTAGTCATAGGAGATGATTGAAAAAGAGGAACACTACAAGGAGGAATGGAATGGTTAAATGAATTTCCCCCTTGCGTCATGTTCATTTGTGGAGATGTAATAGGGACACTCATTGAAGGAATGAATGAAGAAGTCAGATTGAATGAAGAAAGAGGGTTAATTGAAGAGGAAGGATTGCCCCCATGACTGGTGATCATAGGGGGAATGTCTTGTATAGAAGTAGTCATTATGTTTGATGTAAAAGTAGGTATGCTAGCAATAGAAGTTGTCAAAGGAATAGAATGATTAACTTGAGTGGGAGGTTGTGTATAACCCAAAGTTTCGGCACAACTCTTCATAGGCATCACATTTGAATCCACAATGTGTGCAATACCACGCAAAATATCAATTCCATTCTTATCACTTTGAACCATACGTTTTAGACCCTCAATTAATGAAAGAGCTTGACTATCGGGATACTCTTGAGACATCCATTGTTGAAAATCATCAAATTGGTTATCCAATTTCGAAAGTTGTTCTACAAAAACCTTATGGAGAGCTTCTTCATCATTAAGAGGATTAGAGGAATTACCCGTGTCTTTGTTAAAAAGGCTATTCAAATTAGGTTCCATCTCCTCAGTAATTAAACCTTGGAAAGACTTAATTCTACGGCTTCATCCAACGGGAATAGTGTAAGTAGGGCTTATTGTTGTAAAACTCATGCACTAGAGAGGGAGAGAAGATTTTGAATTTTAGAGGTAGCAAATTTTAGTAAAATTAGCCAATCTCCTAGATTTAAGCTGTTAAATGCAATCACGACAATCTCCCGAAATTTCGGAAAAAAAGTCAGGGACCATGGCACTCGGAGTGCACACGGTCCTCGCAACTTTTTTCGAAATTTGCAAGGATGACAGTTATGATGATTTTAAAGCTAATCTGAAAAAATTGAGTGATTTTACGATCTGTAGATAGGCCAAATTAAAGTTGCAATCTCAAAATTGAACTCTACCCAGATTGTTGAAAAATGCAAAATTTGAATTTTGAAAAAGAGAGGGAAACTGAAATTTTGAATTTTATGATTTTAGAGGGAATACCAAAAGCAATGCAAGTTTTGAATTTTAAAAGTTGACTCAATTTCACGCAAAATTCAATTTTGAAAGCGAAAATCAAAGTTGTCGCAATTAAACATTTAATTTCAAAAGTCACAAATTGCAAAAATTTGAATAAAGCACTGAAATTTCGAATGAATGCCGACACACTTTTCAGATTTAGGACAGTAAGAACACAATTTTGACACAAAATTTCAATTTCAACAATTTTTGAATGATTAGAAGCCTTAATCCAAGCAATCACTAGACCAACTTTGACTGTAATTTTGAAAGTGTTAGAATTGATAAAATCAGCCAAAATTCTGGATTTTAGCAGGAAAATACAGTAAGATCTAGTTCCCGAAATTTCGAAAAAAATGTTGGGGTTGATGGCGCTCGGGGTGCACACGGTCCTCGCAACTTTTTTCCAAATTTTTAGGGATGAAAGATATTATGATTTTGTTGCGGAATCCAAAGTTACAGCTGATTTGGAAATGTTTTGATCAGTGAAATTGTCAGTCAAAGGTTGAATCAAGAGGATTTTAAAAATTAGGGTTTTGACACTTAACCACTTAATTTTTAGAATTAAAGCACAAATATGAATTGACAATTTGCAATAGAAGGGTAGATCTGAAACAAGCATTAACAATTACACATTTCGCAAGCTCAATTACTAAAAAGAAAATTTAGGGTTTTTATGCATTCACCTCTAAAATTTGCAAAAGATCAAACATGAAAATGTAATCAAGTTCACCAATTTTCAGATCTAACCATGAATAATCAGAAAGGATGCTCACGTCGGGTTCACCAAAATGTAAAGCGGAAAATCACGAGCGAACCCTAAGTGTTCCCCCCACCACTCCGAGGAGAGGGGAAGGAGGTCACTAGGGTTGACGGTTTTCACTTAGGGGAGACTTTACATTCAAAAGAGGGGTTGAAACCCACAAGATCCAATCCTACACAATGCAAGATTGGATTCTAAATGAGTTTCAAGGGTTAAGACAGCAAGGCTACCCTCTTTTGTAAAGAATGTAGATAGAAGGATCAAGCTAGGAATGCATAGAAAGTGAGAAAGATTCGCTTATAAACAGAGATAGGAATATAAGATGAAGCTACGGACCTGGAATTAGTAGTAAAATGTCGAGACGGCACTGTCCTACAAATTTGAGCAAAAGTTGACAGGACGATGGCGCCCGGCGTGCACACGGTCCTCCGAAAAATCTGTGAAACGAAGGGGGATCTGTTCGTCTCTGCACAAGGATTCCAGATCTTCAATTATAGCTGTGTACCTACAACCTACACACAACAAAGCGAGGACAATTGGGGGGTTAGGGATTAGGGGTTTGCCCTTAGGTCAAACCCCGGTTTTGGAATTAACCAAGAAATGAGAAATGCTGTAAATGTAAATGATTGTAATGTAATAAAGTGCCAATACCTTGTTGTAAGAATGTTTGTATTCTTACATGCGAAGGTGTAAATGTTGTTGTATGTTGTATGTGATCTCCTCTTCAATGGTTGAATCCTTGTCTTCAAAGCAACACTTAGCCTTGAATGGAGACTTAGAATGATCAATTGCTTGAAGGAATGCTTGAATGCTTGAATGCTTGAATGTTTGAGTATCGCTTCCGCCTTTTTTTTCATCTTATCTTACCAAAATGGGAGAGGAAATGTAGTTTATATACTTGTCAATTAGGGTTAAAAGACTGATTTTTCTGACCTTAGGCTGACCAGGAAACATTATTTTCCAATTTGCAAACATAAAGACCCGAGACCCAAAAGAGACCGGGCCCAAAAATAGGGCCAGGGACCAAGGCGCTGGGCGCCATGGTCTTGGGGGACCAGGGCACTGGACACCCTAGTCCTGAAGGACCAGGGTGCTAGGCGCCATGGTCCCACCTCCAGGGACAGCAGGGTGCAAGGAGGATCAGGCCAGGGTGCTGAAAAATGCAGTTTTTGGTGTCATGAACAAGTTTCGGGGTCTCCATTTAGGTTCCGTGTTGCATCGCCATCGTGAAGACCCAAATGTGGTCGAAATTGCAAGTGTCACAATTTTAGGACACTACAAGACTGTTATATGTGACAATTCTAGAAATGTAAAACCTAAATATAAAGTTGTTCAAACCCTAGGATTCACTGAAATCCTTTGCATTCCCAAATTTCCCAAGGAAGTGATGTGGATAGTTTTAAGCAGGGTACATGGTTCATTCTTTTGGCTTGATTCAGTTCACAAAGTTATAAAGGAAGCTGTGAAAGAAGTAACAGGGTTACCTTCCACCGGTAACAGACCCGACAAGACTAAGAAGGTCTCCAATGACCTAGTAATGAAGTTAACTGGTGCAACATTAGACAGAAGGTCTCTAAGGGTTAATGATGTGACTGATATAAATGTTAGATTTGTTAGCATGATTTTAGGGTACAAAGCAACTCATGTAAATAGACTTAACTCAGTCTCCAGTTTATGCATTAAGAGTGCTCATGATATGGTAAAAGAAAATGTGAAAATTGATGTATGTGAATGGTTAAAAGATGAGTTGATTGATAACTTAGGCAAAATCAAGAAGGATAAGAAAGGAACTTTTAGATTTGGAAATTTACTTGTATGCTTAATGCTACATATAACCAAATAGGTTCCTAGTATAGGCAACAAAGATTTTGGATTTGACATACTGGTAGGAAAACAATTATTAGACTTATTCAACAACATGGGTGAAAACAAGGAAAAGAATATCAATGAGTATTTTCAAGCACTAAAGGTCAGAATGAACAAAAGAATCAGACTATCATAGGAAATTGTCAACAAATACAAGGATGATATATGTTTTGTAATTAAAAAGGATGAGATTTGGGTGGAAGTAGTCATCCCAAGAACAATTTGGGTAACAGAGATGGGTTATGAAACCGATGATCATATCATTGAAACTTATGCTAAAGCACTTCTGAAAGCACCCAGGGAACCAAAGGAAGAAGTATTTGGTAGTGCTGAGACCATAGAAAGTCAAGTTCAATCTAAGAAGAGAGTGAAAAAGGTTGAGGCATTTGTAAGGAAAGGATTCAGACAACCAAAAGCTATAAAGGAAGATATATTAAAGAACACTGGCACAACTGAAGATGAGTTGGCAGACCCACAACCTAAAGCTCATCTATCACTGGTAGGTACTTCCTCATAAGGAGATATGCCAGCAACTTTTAAAAGAGTTGTTAGGAAAAGAGATCCCTCACTGGCAACCACTCCTTCACCTAGAAGGACAAGGTAGAAGCAACAAGCTATGAGATCTTCGGTAAGAAAAGTCACACCTAAAAAGAAGCTGACACCCAAAAAGAAGAAAAAGACAAACACAGACTTGACCCCTCTTGATATATTACTAAATGAAATCATAGAGGAAGGAAAATTGAAGCACATAGGGAAAATTTATGACACCCTATCGGATGATGAGAAAGGGCAAGTTGAGAAGAGTGTAATCTTACACATGGACATGTTTAAAACATTTTTGATGCAAGTCTTAAATGAAATTCCTGATGACTTATACAAAAGACTTGAGGCCAGAAGGCAAGGAGTAATTGAACTGGACAAGAAAGTAAAAATAGAAAAATTACTTGCAGTATATCTGGTAAACTCACCTAAAGAAATTGATTACTTAATTGCTCAGGCTAACCAGACACTTTTTTCCATTGCACACCGACAAATTTCACTGATGGCAAGTAGAGTTACAGAGGTTTCAGAGGAAACAGAAGATGGATAGGACATATTTTTGGTTGAAAAAGAAAAACAAGAAGAATATAGGAATCCCAAGCCTATTAAGGTTTAGTAGAAAGATAGAGACAAGGGGAAAGGTAAAGTTGGTGGACCACCAAGTATCAAGGTTAGAGACAACTTACCCCCACCTCCTTTAAATACTCCACCGGTAAAATCAACAACTACTGAAGATCAACCGGCAGCTGAGAGCATGGATACAGAGGATGGCAATACTAATCCTAAAGTCCTATATACAGTGAATGTTGATACTCAGAAAATCAACATAGTGGTAGATAAGGATACAACAGATAAATCGGATATAGCCAAAGAGCCTTCGACAACAGGAAATACAGAGCAACCGGCAGCAGATACAGGGAAAAAGATGGAACCTGGAACACAAATAGAGAAACCGACAGAGCTAAAGGCTCCAGAACAAATGCCACCGGTAAGAAATAAAGCAAGAAAACCAGTGCTTAAAGAAATGCAGACACAAATAAACCTACCAGAGGTCAATACAAGCATGGTCACTTCCACCAGTACTCAGTTTGTTGGGTCACCATCAGAGTCAACAAATGTGACTGAGGTATTACTTGAATCTATCAAGAAAATAACTGACTATAGCTCACAAGCTTACAAAGAAATAGATGATTCAATCCCATTTTTGAAATCAATAGCTCCTAATTGTAATATAGACTATAAAGATTCTTTAGGACAACTGGATACACTATGTAAATATATTTCTGGAAATTTTGAGCAAATAAAGGTAGAATCTGTAAAGGAAATTGTAGAAAAGGAGAAACAAAAATTCTTTGAGGAAGGAATAAAGAAGTGTAATAGAAATTTTGACACACTTCTACCAGAACTATGTAGTTTGTTAAAAGAATACAAGAATCTGTATAAAGATACATGTAAAAAAAACTTTTTGATTGTAGATATTGACAAGAAGATAAGCAAGGCACAGGATGAGATAAATAAACTTGCAGACAATTTTGTCAACTCACCTGATTCATTATCAGTTTTTGAAGAGAAGATAGCAAATTTTGAGGAAGAATTGCTCAAATTGGAAAGAGAGAAAGAGAGAATAACAAATAAAGCAAAACAATTGAGATCTAAACTAAGTCCAAGATTGGACTATTTAGCATCTCTGCGGAAGGAAATTTCAAAGGCATTAACACAGGGAAGCAAAACACCAACAGAGCATTTGCAGTATCTCATTAGTATAGTAAAAAGAACTGAGACAACAATAAAAGATAGTAAGAAATTTATGGATAATATAAACTTAATTTTGCGAGATCTTTTTCAGATAATAACTACCCAACTACAAGGTTGAGGTTATGGACTAGTACAACTACAAACTCTACTAACCTTTGTCATTGATGCCAAAGGGGGAGTAGTAGGATGAGAAAATTCAAAACACAGGGATCATATGCTCAGGGGGAGTCACTCACATTTTTGGTCTACACATTTTTTTTGGATATCCTTTTGAAATTTCTCATGAGTGTTGCCATCAATGCCAAAGGGGGAGATTGTTGGCATATGGACACTCCAATGAGACATTGTGTGTGATTGAAGGTTTTGTCATTGATGGCAACCTTGCAATCCTATGGCACCGACAAGACATTATACCGACAAAGCATTACACAGACAACCTTGCAATCCTATGGCACCAGCAAAACATTCTACCGGCAAAGCATTATTCAAGCAAGAAAATGCATAGGCATCAACAAGAACAATCTACACCAGCACCGGCACTGACACAGAAGAAAAGATGTATACCGGTACAGAGGTCGACAAGATTTTTGATATGTAATATTTTGTTTATTATTGTAAGCCAACTTGGCAAATTGTAAAATAACTCTTGTATATAAAAGAGACCATTGTAGACATTTGTAAGATATGGATAAGAAGCATAAAGAAAATTATAAGGCGAACCTAATGTGCGAATTATAGGTCAAGGGTATATGTAAAGAATAGAGCAAGAACCAATACTGAATCTGGCATTGAAGATGCTATTGTAAAGCAGTATAGAATATTGGATTTTTATAATCCTCATTGTAAGTTAGTGTGACTTCTTATTGAGCAGTGTGCTCTAGGCAGTTGGCCTTCCTGCATGTGCAGGGCCCTATTGTAAGTAATATTCTCTTATTGGCCAGTAAGTGAATATTGTGGGTCACAAATCCCATCGAGGTTTTTCCCACACCGGGTTTCCTCATTAACATCTTGTGTTATGGTGTTCTTTTCATGTGGATGCTTTTAATTTGGTTAATTACATTAATTCTTGCATACCGGTATACTAATACTTTATGTTCTGCATGTTCTGTCTTAAGAAAATTTCATTAC
Source organism: Cryptomeria japonica (assembly GCF_030272615.1). NCBI lineage: Eukaryota > Viridiplantae > Streptophyta > Pinopsida > Cupressales > Cupressaceae > Cryptomeria > Cryptomeria japonica. Next base: position 341,897,574 of record NC_081405.1, on the reverse strand, counting down.
CAGTCATATACTGATTCACCCCCCCCTCTCAGTATCTGTGGGAACCCTAAAAATGGATAGGTTCTTGGTGTAACAAAATCATTCTCCATATAGTATACAACATATTCTCCAACTCCTGATAGGTGCAGCTTCATTCTTTTCTGCCAAGTAGAGAAACTTGACTTGTTCAACTTCGGTGCATCCCTCTTATACATCTTTTACCAATTGATAGTTTTGATACTTAATATAAGTACAGATCCAATAGCCAACAAGATGAGAGGGGGGGGGTGAATCATACAAACTTAATCTTCTATAAAAACATCAGATTCAACCTCAGTAACATATACTTTAGTAATATAACTAGAACTGTTAAACATGCAAACTCAAAAGCATAGAAACATCATAAACCTCATAACATTAGCTTTAACATGGAAACCCAAATAGGGAAAAACCACTTTGGGATTTTGGACCCACTAAGAAATATTCTCTTCTAGAGTATGCTCGGTTAAAAGCAAATCTTGTTAAAGATTACAAACACATTGCTAGATGTGACCTGGTTAAGGGATCTGCCTCAGATCTATTAGGATCTTCACCTTGTTAGAAGTGACCTTGTTAAAGGATTTCAAACACTCAATTAGAATGTCACCTTGCTAGAGGGTTTTACAAATAAGACTATTAAGTCCACTCGGTTAAGATATTTTTTGTCACTTTCACAAAATAACAGTAATAAAAATCTATCTGCAACTTCACATCTAAAATGCTAAAGCGGATTCTTATTTGTTCAATACAATCTAGACATAGAACTAATCCTATCCATCTTCTGGGCTTCTATACTCTATCATTCAAATAGGTCTTCAAGCTTCTGTGCTCGATAATCACTATGTAGCATCCCTGTGCATACACTTGCCCGCATACATTGTTTATCAACAGTTCCCTATTTATAAACAATTAGATAACTGCTTAATCTCCTTGATCACATTTCCCATGATCAATCATAGCCATCAGATCTTTAATCTTGTTCAGGTTCAATGCATCTTTCGATCTGAAATCATTTTACCCTACCTTGGAGCTTGCATACCTTTCTTGGAACTTGTGCTAGGGTATTGCGGTTCAATCTGAACTATAGATCTTCATGTCGATCTTCCATCGCCATAGATTCTTAACAAACTATATTTACAGCATACCAATCATTTAATCAGTTCCAGCTCATCAGCTTCCTTCATTAAATAATGCATGTAAACATTTAATGCATTTTATTACAGCTCAGTAGACATTCCACCTTCATTAACTGATAGCAATAACCTTAGGGTTTACCGACTAGGTTCTTTAGGGTTTACCGACTAGGTTCTTTATTTGATAACAAAGTATAGTATTAACCTTACAATTTACAACATATGTATGATGTTAAAACAATCTAAACATCATGATCTCATCATTGTCTGACTTGGTAATAGTTTCCCATTGAATACCTTATTCATCCTCTTATTTATCATAATCTTTCCTGTGTCTTTTACCGACATCCTTTACTCTTTAAATCATACTTCTCAAGATATGGCAACATCATACTGAGTTAGAAAATCAATTTCTTGACATCAATGACAAAATAATAATATCAAGACAGTAAACATCCTTAATTAGTTATATCCATAATCATCAACAACCTTCTCAATATCCTTATTAAAATGTCAACAATCCCTCATTGTCTATTATAATGCTAAATTGCCAACAATGGAATGTGGTCTGGGTTGTTCCCTCTTCTCTTTTGGATGCTTCCAACCAATGGAGAGGACTGACTGCTAACCATTCCTTGAAGTTACTCTGGTTCTTTTCCTTTCCACATCTCATCTAGGGTGTATGGAAAAAACACAACTATAGTATTTTCCAGAATGTTGTTTCTCTTCCTGCAGTTATTTTCAACAAGATCTGAAGAGCTATCACTGATAACTTTCGCTTTGCTAGAATCAATCAAAACACTAAGGAAAATTTTATTTCACCTTTTGATTTAGTTATTACCTCTAGATGGAATATTAAGTTGGATTATCCTAAGGATCCTAAAAATGGCTAAATCTCCCAGAGAATATACACATTGGACACTTCCCTTGTCTGGATGGGTCAAAGTCAATTTTGATGGGGCAACCAAAGGAAATCTAAAGCTAGCTGGGTGTGGGGGAGTGATTAGGGATGAAAATGGTAGGTTGTTAGTAGTGGTGGCACTCCCCTTGGGATGTCAGACTAACCACCTTGCTAAGGTTGTAGCCGCCTACCATGGGTTATTGTTGGCCAAAAAAATTAATGCTAAATCAGTATGGCTGGATGGGGATTCTAATAACATTGTGCAATGCTTATTGGGTAATCATAAACCCTCATGGAATATAAAATTTCAGATTGAGAAAGGTAGGAATTTATTAAAAATTCCAAAATCATAACATTTATCATGCCTATCGAGAAGCCAATGGTTTGTTTGACCACTTTGCTAACCTTGGAGTTATAGAAATGATGAAAAATAATGGAGGATAGGGGATAATCTATAGACCGAAATAAAGGCCTTAACATTATATGATTTGGTCCAGGGGATATAGGGTTTAAATGATCACATAATGCCTTATTTTGATGTCTCACATTCCAATCATTAAATGTGTCATCCTTGTGTTACTTCTAGTTGGGTCACATGATTTCTGGGTATTTTGTGGCCTACTCTGGAATTTTTTGAGCTTGCTCATTACCACCATTGATGATCCCATGGAAGGAGAAAGGAAAAGTGTGGAGCCATTCAACTGTGAAGAGCTCAAAAAGAATAAAACAATTTGGTGTATCCTAGATTGGGGAAGGCTCACTCCCTTCTTGGAAAGATTGCATGGCACCCATGCAAATGTCATGAAGAAATTTGCTAAGGGTTTGAAGGACAAAAAAATAAAATTGAGGGTAGAAGGATGGAAGTTGATGAGAAACTCATTGCCGAGGTCACTAACCTATCAATGGAAGGTGCAGAGTTCGAATAGGGACAGGAAGTTGGTTGATGCTTGTTGATTAACAAATTTGTCCTTCTTAAATACCTTTCAAAAATGACTCCCAAATGCCCAAATTGAAAGACAAAACAAGAACCAACAATTGAGCCACTTGCAATGGTGAGTGTAAGTGCTTGTGGAATTTTGATATGAAGGTACAAATCTTTTTGTTGGATAAAAATGTATATTTTTTGAACATACTTTTAATCAGAAGCAATAAAGGCAAACTAACATCTACTCATAGCCATGACACAGATGCGAAAAACAAATTTATAATGAAGTGAATGAAGATAAGTAAAACATAGTTTAATTACCCACATCCATGAAAATACCCTTTCCAATAGAATCAAAATGCCTTGGACTTTGATCAAGTCTCTCTCATGCCTCAAAGGACAAGGGGGATTAGAATACCCAGGCAAAGAGCTAACAACAAATTCCTTTCCAACAAACAAATTATTTCTGAAATCAAAGTTTCAGAATCAAATGCATATACACAGTTTGATGTAATAGGAAAGGCAATGAAAGGTAATTACAAGAGAAATAAAGCTCATGGTAACCAAAAGAAAATATTCACAGATATGCAAATCAACAAAATCTTCTTTATTTCATCAATGCCAAAGTGTGTGCTCACATACTCAACACTTCTGAAAAATAAAACTGTGTAGTCCAGAGAAATACGCTACCCTCTCTTTTTTTACAGAAAACCAAGAAGAATCCTCCCGGATCTTTCATTTCATTACATATATATAGCCTATTTTTTTCAAGAGACTTTCGGTTATCAATAACTGATTCTTGAAAAGATTATTTATTTCCTTCTCACTTAACATTCTCGTGAATACAATTCTCACCTTTAGGGAAATAAAGCTTAAATATTTTAACACATAATTGCCCTTGCTAGCCTCGGTGAATAATTTTTCACTTATAGGTGAAAATAATTGCCCACTTTTCTTAGTGTTTGAGTTTATATGAGTAATAACCCAAGTATCTCCCAATTAATGTGACTGTCATTGTCAGTTTTGATAGTGATGTTCTTTGTTATCTATATCTTACGAACCAGACATAATTTTGGAAATCTCTCTTGATGAATACTAAGAGGGGGGGCGGGGTGAATTAGTATGCCAAAAATCACTATACTTAAACACTTTGCTAGACTATTAGTAAACCGGTAAAATAGTTTAGCAAACAAACTGGTTAGCACACATGCAAACCAAATAGAAAATAATGCATTCACCCATAGAAGCACAAACACCATAACACAAGAGATTTTGACATGGAAACCCAAATGGGAAAAACCACGGTGAGATGGAACTCACAAGTAACTATTTGCAAAATAGGAACTAGACCGGTTAAGGTCATACAATGTTCTTTACCATAATAGATCCTGTTAGGAATCTCAATCTCTGTTAGGAGATAAGTCCGATTAAAGACTACCTTTCTAGAGGATTTTAGATCCATAGATGTGAACCACCTTGTTAGAGGATTTACAAAATTCTTTTTGGCCTACCTGGTTAAGGGCTTCAAACTTGTCGAAGATGTGAGTAATCAACAAGTGAGTGATCTAGCTAATAACACAGATTGCTTGGTTAGATCCTTGATAGCTCATTCCTAATGCATTCCAGCATTACTTCAGTCTTCTACACATTCACACTCTCTCTAACTCATCAACCACCTTAAACTTTAGCAACAACTAAAACCCTAGACATGATGTCCTTATAAAGGAATCTGATTTCATGTCGGTCCAATAGGATTACATTTCAATTTCCTAGGTTCAATGCATCTAGATGTATTTTGTAACATGACACAAAAAGCACCGTTAAAGTGTCGGCACCGTCAAACAATCAGTGGATGGTAACTCATCACAAAATGCCAGTTGGTAACTCATCACAGAGTATTACCGGTTCATACAACATACCGGTTTAAGTAAAATACCAGTTGTTGGTTTGACAAAATGAAGACTGGGAAATATGTGTTCTGCTGCTTTGATCCTTCGTACCGCTTGAGATCCTCGAACCACTTTGGGTTAACATATCGCTTCAGATCGGTAAACACTTTCTGCAAAACACCAATAGTCTAAGGACTACAATGCATCATATCGGTTGGGAACAATTCCCGGTTGAGCATAACTCATACATATAAAATCAATCTCAATGTAAGTGTGCATCCATCAATGACAATCACAACATAATCATCAAAAAATGCCAACATCTCTGACATATCAAAACTTCACCGAGATCCAACGGTTTAATTGAGAGTTATGCCCCTCGCACAAAGGCTGATTTTTCTATCTAAAAACAAAAAAAAATTAGAAAATATGTGGTTACAGGTTGCATTGAAAACTACAAACAAACTGAGAAAACTTACACATGGATCACCACTTTGAGCTTCCATTTGAAGGAATGAGCTCTATTTTAAGACAAAGATTTCTTTACAATAGATGAGGATTGTAACTCTTTAGATTGTTTGTAATACATCAAGCCTTAGACAAATCACCATTATCAGCTTGTTTGGTAAACCAACATGTTATACTACTTCTTTAAAACATTGAACAACATATGGAAATGTTATTGGATTATTAAAATCGCTGATTTTGAACTCACACACTCTAAACCTGCATTTGTTTAATCTGATGAATCTTTGAAATCTAAATTTGAACCTCTGAAATTGAACCTATGAACTCATTGAACTTTGAACTTTGAACCCGCACTTTGAACTTGAACCCGAACTTTGAACACAAACTTTGAAATTGAATCCAAACTTGAACTTGAACCCAAACATTGAAGCCGAACTTTGAACTTTTTGAAAAGGCTCAATAGTTAAAGTTCAATGACAATTGTTACAAAAACCTTTAATTCTCTTAAAAACAAGGCCATGGTACAACATACTTAGCTTGAACTTTAACCTTGAACTTAGATGAGGTTCAAGTGAGAGGTTCAGTTCAAGAAAAACTTCAACAAAACAAAAACCAAGACTTACACAAGCCCAGAATAAATAAAACAATCCTTATTTTTTAGTAACGTGAGAACAAAATGCCTCAAGAAAATGAGGGTAACATCAGCTCTGACTAGGGACCAGGATTGTAAAGGACTGGGGAGGAATTCAAAATCTTTGGTTGAGACCAGTGCTTTATCCATTGGGAAATAGAGTCAAATAAATTGCAGGAATAAAGGGTGCTATTTTGCAGAGGGGTGGAGGGGAACAGGACAAGAACTGAAAAACTAACAAGCCAAATTTGCTAAAGTCTACAACAAACCAAAACTTTATTTGCAAGTATGTACAGGGGTGGGAAATCCCTTTACCTCAGGGAAACTCCAGGCTGCTCATGCAAAACCATTAACTCGCTGGGAAAAATATGAGCCCTTCCTCAACAATGGATTGTGACCATGAAATGTAGCTAAGAATAATGACCCTCTAGTGACTGGTTCACTGCTAACTCTCAAATTCACAAAATGCAGCGATAATCTATATACACACTCATATCCAAATATTCATTTTTCATCAAAAAATTTCTGATCATAGTATGTTTCTTTCTTGGTTCCCTGTATGAAATATTGCAGGAAAATAATTTTTGGGAGTAAAAGAGCATTTTACCTTCTCTTGTGATTCTTCTCCATTTCCTTGATCAAGAAATTTAAAATATAAATATCTAGGCTTCAACACACACAAATCTGATTGATTAATGTCTTCTATGAACACCAAATTTTTAATCTTTCTCTCACTTTATCACCAAAAATGAAAACTTCCATTTCTTGATTACATTCCAAAGATTCTTTTGCAGCCTAATGCAAAATGCTATCCTTTTCTTGATCTTTTCCATCAATGTTAAGAGTAAAAGTTTCTAACTCAAGAGGAAATGGAGGTGTAGATATGTTAGCATTCATACCTTTCTTTGCATCACCAAAACTTTGGACAAAAGAATCTATATCAACTTTAGTAACATTACCATTGACATCTTCAACTGCACACTGTACATTATCATTTGAACCCTTCAAGAACCAATCAAAAACATTGACACTCTTATGTTCTTCTGGGAATGCTTCTTTTTCAAGCTGCTCAACATGAACCGCTTGCATGCATGACAAAGGATTCTTAGGCTTTTTACTTCTATCCCGATGCAGATTCCATGGTGCTATTACTGGCACAACATCTTGTTCATCCATGATGTTGAGATTATATGAAAGATGAGGATTTGAAGGAAAACAATATTCATCATCTCCAAGCACCTCTTTAATCTTTATCAACCTTTCTACTATTACTTGCAACTGATGAGTTTCTTTCTTAAGATATTTAAGAAGATAGTATCTATGGTGCATGCTCTTCAACAACATCGCAGATTTATGGTCTCCAGAAGGGTTTAACCCTTTCTTTTCCACCTCACAATACTTTCTATGAAGGCATTTAAAAATTCACTAAGCGTCTCATCATCTTTAGCCAACACTTTTTGGAAAGTTGGCAAAAACTTTCTTTTATTTGGCTGGATTTGAACTCAAGGTGTTGATAAGTCATTCCACTCAGTCAGAGTCTGTACAACATCTTGCTCACTAAAAACTGAAAAGTTATTAGATGTCATCTCTTCATCTTCTTTTAGTAGTTTTGGTCTCTTTACCACAACTTGCAGTTGATGAGATTCTTGCTCCAGGTTCTTGAGTCGATAATATATTTGATGTACACTTTTTAATAGAAGTGTAGATCTAAAATCTTTCAATGGATTCAATCCTTTCTTCTCAGCTTCACATTGTTGGGATAATTGGTGAACAATTGAGAGGGGGGGGGGGTTGAATCAGTTGTTAACAGATTATATCAAATAACCCACTTAATAACCTTAAACCAGAGCATATGAACATTAAGTACCAGAACAACAGAAATAGATACCGGTAAGAAATGAAACTTAACAATAAAGCATATAATCAACACAATGCAACTATACCACATAACACCATGATTTGTACGTGGAAAACCCGGAAAGGAAAAAACCACAGTGGGAAGCCTACCCACAGTCAGATGATACTTTTGTAGAAAGTATGTGATACAATGAGGGGCCTGCACATGCAGGAAGGCACATGGCCTAGAGCGTACTGCTCATTACAAAAGAGTCTCACTAACTTCAGAGAGGTTATAACCACCTCAAGATAAATGGACAATAATCCGGCTTAATGAACTACCAGAGATAGCATATACCATGCCTGATTACAATCTCATTTAAGCTCAATACTAGAGGCCTTTAACCTCTTCCTTAGTCCCAATTTGATCAACTAGGATCCACCAAATCTCCTTTGCATATGATATTGCATTTCAAGACCATGACACTTATTCCCCATGATCTACAATGAGATCTTACATCATTTTATACCAACCCTAAGGCCTAAAACAATTAGGTTGATCACCTAAAAGATATTACAATAAGATCATTACATAAATCCATATTACAATGATATGCCATGTTGGCTTAAGACCAAAACAACATTAACTAATCCATAGAACATCCCGAAACATCCTGGTAATGTGTAGAGTACACGTTAACATAATATCGGTCCATAACCTAGATAGGTACCAGACCTATTCTGGGTCCACCATGCCAAAGCAATATCTTCAAGCAGTTTGAAGCACGATCAAAGAATATCTTTAGCATCCTAAAATCTATGTAGAAGCCACACCAACACTACTTATGCATCTTGTCAAGATTCCTTAGTGAAAGCTCTGCCGGTTAAACCTTAAACCAATGTCGGTATGGGTTTACAAGAGTGTATGATAGCATCCGATTACTAGGTCAATACCAACTAACCAAAACATGCTCCATTGATCCAAACATGTCGGAAGTGTCCAATAGATAGTCTCTTATATCGGTAACACTAGATCTTCTACCAGTAACCAAAACCTGTCTACCTTTAACCAACCATAATAGCTAGTGTTGACATAAATGACAAAACATCAATGCAACACATAATCAATTCATCCATAATGCCAACACACATATGCTTTCTTTGAAAGCATTCCAAAAAGTTTGAAGTGTTGAGTCACTTTCAGTATTAAATTATTGGTGTGTATCATCTTTTGAATAGGTTATTTTTATTGGCTTCACTTCTGACCATCATTCTGAGATATTTTAATTTATAGAGTCGGCAGCCTTCAATCTGGGGAAGGCACCATTAGATATAATAGGAAAGCACTTATCTTTTCAATCCTCAGCAGAGTTGCCAAAAATCTGTTGGTTAACAGATTTGCCCTTCTTAAATACCTTTCAAAAATAACTCCCAAATGCCCAAATTGAAAGACAAAACAAGAACCAACAGTTGAGTCACTTGCAATGGTGAGTGCAAGTGCTCTCTGAATTTTGATATGAAGGTACAGATCCCTTTGTTGGATAAAAATATATATTTTCTAAATATGCTTTTAACCAGAAAGTAATAAAGGCAAACTAACATCTTCTCATAGCCATGACACAAATGCGAAAAATAGATTTATAATGAAGTGAATGAAGATAAGTAAAACACAATTTAATTATCCATACCCACAAAATAACCCTTTCCAATAGAATCAAAATGCCTTGGACTCTGATCGAGTCTCTCTCATGCCTCAAAGAACAAGGGGGATCAGAATACTTAGGCAAAGAGCTAACACCATATTTCTTTCCGACAAACAAATTATTTCTAAAATCAAAGTTTCTGAATCAAATGCATACACACAATTTGATATAATAGAAAAGGCAATGAAAGGTAATTACAAGAGAAACAAAGCTCATGGTAACCAAAAGAAAATATTGATAGATACGCAGATCAACAAAATTTTCTTTATTTCATCAATGCGAGAATGTATGCTCACAAACTCAACACTTCTGAAAAATAAAACCGTCTAGTCCAAAAAACTATCTTGCCCTCTCCTTTTTTACAATAGACCAAGAAGAATCCTCCCAGATCTTTCATTTCATTACACAAATATATATATATATATATATATATATATATATATATATATATATATATATATATATATATATATATATATATATATATATATATATATATATATATATATATATATATATATATATCCTCTTTTTTCTAAGAGACTTTCAGTTATCAATAACTGATTTATGAAAACATTATTTATTTCCTTCTCACTTAACATTCCCATGAATACAATTCTAACCTTTAGGGAAATAAAGCCCAAATATTTTAATACATAATTGCCCTTGCTATCTTTGTTGAATAATTTTTCACTTATAGGTGAAAATACTTGCCCACTTTCCTTAGTATTTGAGTTAATATGAGTAAAAACCCAAGTATCTCCCAATTAATGTGACTGGCACTGGTAGCTTTGACAATTTTGTACTCTGTTATCCATATGTTACGAGCCAGACATAATTTTGGAAATCTCTCTAGTGAGGATTTAGAAAACTGGGGTTTCTAAAACATATCACAAATTCACTGAGATCCAATAGTTGAATTGAGAGTTATGCCTCGCGCACAAAGACTGACGTTTCTGTCTAAAAACAAAAAAAACTCAGAAAATTTGTGGTTATAGGTTGCATTGAAAACTAGAAATAGTATACATGCCAAAAATTACACATGGATCACCACTTTGAGCTGACATTTGAAGGAATAATCTCTATTTTAAGAAAAATCTCTCTTTAGAATAGATGCGTATTTTAACTCTTTAGATTGTTTGTAATACATCAAGCCTTAGCTAAATCACCATTATCAAATTGTTTGGTAAACCAACATGTTATACTACTTCTTTAAAACATCAAACAACTCATGCCAATGTTATTGGATTATTAAACTCACTGAATTTTGAACCCACACACTCTAAACCTGCATTTGTTTAATCTGATGAATCTCTGAACTCTAAATTTGAACCTCTGAAATTGAACCTGCAAACTCATTGAACATTGAACTTTGAACCCAAACTTTGAACTTGAACCCAAACTTGAGCTTGAACCCAAACTTTGAACTTGAACCCGAACTTGAAATTGAACCCAAACTTTGAACTTGAACCTGAACTTTTTGAAAAGGTTCAATAGTTCAAGTTCAATGACAATTGTTACAAAGACCTTTAATTATTTTAAAAACAAGGTCATGATACAACATACTCTGCTTGAACTTGAACCTTGAGCTTAGATGAGGTTCAAGTGAGAGGTTCGGTTCAAGAAAAACTTCAACAAAAAAAACCAAGACTTACACATGTTGGTGTTGGAAATAAGCCACACCTGGACCGGTGATGGACTGGTCCAAGAGGGGCTAGTAGCTCAATGGTAGAGAACTCTAGCAACGTATGGAAGGTCCTAGGTTCGAGTCCTAGCTGGTCCATGTCTCAACATGGTATCAGAGCCAGGTCCAGACTAGGAGCCCCAAGCACACGAGAGGTGTGGCTTAAGGGGGGGTGTTGGTGTTGGAAATAAGCCACACTTGGACCGACGATAGATTGGTCCAACAGGGGCCAGTAGTTTAGTGGTAGAGCACTCTAGCAGCTTATGGAAGGTCCTAGGTTTGAGTGCTAGCTAATCCATGTCTCAACAACACAAGCCCAGACTACATAAAACACTCCTTACTTTTTAATAATGTGAGAACAAAATGCCTCAGAAAAATGAGGAGGGTAACAATGTTGCAGTCAATAAATTCCCTAGAAATGAGAAGGAGAGGACAAACCTTGCAAAAGTCAACAAAAGAAGCTACGACACGAGTAAAATTAAATCTATCTAGTGCTTTTATCTTGTGGTTTTGATAAAATGTTACCCTTGATGGTAGCTTTACTAGGGCCTATGGGCATCATTTTGTATTACTCAATCATTTTAGGAATAAAGAGAAAATCTCTTTTCCATTCTTCTTGATGGCGCCCATTAATGCTAATATTAAAGACCATAAAAAAAAAGAATCCCCCTATCCTGCATGGTGGGTTGCTCTTCCTCATCCATGAACATATCAAAACCCTACCCTTTCCTTCAAATAGGGTTCTTGATGTTTCTAGTGACTTTGAGGAAGGGGACCATGTTAGTCTTTCCTCAGATGAAGAATATTTGTACACTGATATGGAAGACTGAATCTAAGTCTTTGTCCTCTTTGAAGACTGGCCACCAAGCTAAACATGACTGAATATCCCATGTTTCTACTTCAAATTATGATTCTCAACCTTCCCACCAGTCACTTCTGGATAAATTTATCTAAGCCTTGAACTAGAGTGATAGACAATGTTGACAATTGAAACTCATCTGGTGGATACTACTGCATGAATAATAGTCTAGGGTTATCATTGATGGTAACTCTTCACATAAATCCTATCCAGTAATTATGAATTTTGGTAACCGAAAGTGAATGTGATCCGGTGACAGATAATAGATATTTCATGATAAGCAGAGCTGTTTTGGTTCAGAAGATTTCCGATGATTGCGATGGTCAGATTCATGCATGGTATGATAGGGCTGTCATATAGAAACCATTTTAACATCATTTGGATGATCCACATATATTATGGTGATCCGGTTCAAGCGGACTCATGATTACACGTTACATTACATGTTGACTTGATAATTATTTATTTTGTGATTGAAGATATATAAGACCGATGTAGAAGATCTTTTTGGTGTGTGGTATGGTGTGATATGAGTGAGTAGTGATCGAGAACCCTTTTTGGCATAGTTTCACGTGTGCATTTTGTTAGATCCTAGAGACAACTAAGAGTGGGGTGAATCAATTGTCTAATAAATTCAAACCAAAAACAACTTATCCAAACTTTATGCCAGTAGATAGTTTATTAGTTAATTGCAGTACCGATAAAGATTAATGCATGAAATAGAAAGACAATGGCATCCACAAAACATAACACCAATATTTGTACGTGGAAACCCTATAAGGGGAAAAACCACGGTGTAAACCTTACCCACAATCAGATGATACTATTACAGATAGTATGTGTATGCAAATGGGGTCTGCACATGCAGAAAGGCCAAGCACCTAGAGCTCACAGCTCAAACACAAATAGGAGTCATACTGACTACAATTGGATGGTTAAATTTAATAATGATGTACTGCTCAAAATAGCATCTTCATATGCTGGATTCAGTACCGGTGTAGTTCTGATATGCCTTCACAAAAACCTTCCTTCACCTTCAAATGATGTCTACGTGTATAGCTCTACTTATTCTCACATATACCTTCTTACAAATCCTTTTCCCAATTGCATATCGATCTTACAAATAAGATCTTACATATATACCATAACCTAAGACTAGTTTTAGTAGGTCACCTCTAAAAGATATTACAATAAAAACAATTTACAAGTAAATCAATAACCGATGCAATATGTGATTCAACATGTCGGCTTAATGCATTTACAACATTGATAAATAATCTCCAATGTGTGCCATGCTGATCTCGAATAGATAAGCCTGTCGGTGCTTATTCTGGACCTATTTGCCTTTAACAACAAATATGCAAACATGAATATACCAATGAACAAATCTCCAAGACAAAGTGTCCAAACAATGTCTTCAAAATAACCAAGTGTTTTCCATGTCATTCCAAGTGTCGGTGAACAATATATCCTATCGGTGAACTAGATACTGGTGACTATGCATAAAGTCACTTGCTTGCTGGTGAACATTGCCAATTCTCCAAAGTGCCAGAGTTGATAAGTGTTAATAGGTGTTGACATCAATGACAAAACCATATCAACCTATCCAAAATACCAACAATCTCCCCCTTTGGCATTGATGGCAACACAAGATGGAAAAACCATCAAAGTGCCACAACAGAAATGCCAAATACCAAAAACCAACAATCTCCCAAAAGAGATCATAACCAAAAATCAAAATTCAGATACAGAGAGTAATCAATCTCTCCCAAAGTAACAATCACTCCCCCTAGGAGTAACATGTATTTTCCTTGTGTTCTTCCATATCAATCTCTCCCCCTTTGACATCAAATGCCAAAGCCAATACAAAAACCAGGTTCAAATACAAAATACCAACCAATTCAGTATACCAACTACTCCCCCTGAGAAGTAGCTCACCTCATCAAAGCCAGAGTAAAAGATTTCTCTATTAATTCTATCGGTTGATGACAAACATCAACTGTCTAAGTCTCTACCAGTGGGGGTATGACCCCAAGCTGATCTCTAAGATATTCAAAGGTTTCCTTAGGCAAAGGTTTAGTGAAAATATCTGCAATCTGCTCTTTAGTATTCACATAAACCAGTTTTACTTCTTTTGCTTCAACATTCTCTTTCAGAAAATTCAATTTGATAGAGACATGTTTGGTTTTGGAATGTAGTATCAGATTCTTAAATATATCAATTGTTGTTGTGTTATCACAATAGATAGTTATAGGTTCCTTGCATTTTACCTTTATGTCCTTCAACATTTGCTTAAGCCATAATACCTATGTACAATTAGTTGCTGCTGCAACATATTCTGATTCAACTATTGATATAGTTGTGCAACTTTTTTTCTTACTCAACCAATAAATTGATCTTCTTCCAAGAAAAAATGCTCCGCCGGTGGTGCTTTTTCTGTCATCTACATCTCCTGCCCAATTTGCATCTGTGTATGCACATAATTCAAAATTTTCATCTCTAGGATACCATAAACCAAGATTTGTAGTGCCTTGTAAGTACCAAAAAATCCTTTTTACTACTGATTCATGATTTTCTTTAGGATTACTCTGAAATCTTGAAACAATATATACTATATTCATAATATCAGGTCTTGTTTGTGTCAAATATAGTAGGCCTCCTATCATAGATTTGTACCTAGTTGGATTAACAGGTGTAGATTCATCCCTTAGTGATAATTTTTCATTTGTAGTCATAGGTGTGCTTACCGGTTTAGAGTTCTCCATCCCAAATATCTTTAGTAACTCCTTCAAGTACTTAGATTGACTCAAGAATATACCTTTATCAGTCTGTGAAATCTGAAATCCTAAAAAGAATTTTATCTCTCCAATCATAGACATTTCAAATTCTTGCTGCATTTCAATAGAAAATTCTTTACATAAACCATCTTCTCCTCCAAAGACTATATCATCAACAAAAACTTCTATAACCAATATGTCATCATTAGTCACTTTATAGTATACATTGTTGTCAGCATTACCTTTAGAAAAACCAATCTTCAAAAGATATTTATCCAATCTAGCATACCAAGCTCTTGGAGCTTGCTTCAACCCATACAAAGCTTTCCTTAACCTGTAAACCATATCTTTGTTATCTGTCAAAGAAAATCCATCAAGTTTCTCAATGTAAACTTCTTCTTCAAGATCTCCATTTAAAAATGCACATTTAATATCCATTTGATATACTTTGCAGTTCTTGTGTGCTGCAAAAGCCAAAAATAATTTGACTGCCTCAATTATAGCTACCAGTGCAAAGGTTTCATTGTAATCAATTCCTTCTTTCTGTGAATATCCCTTACACACTAGTCTTTCTTTATTTATGATTACCTTACCATGTTCATTAAATTTGTTTCTGAATACCCATTTTGTTCCAATTACATTTTTGTCTTTAGGTCGGGGAACTAATGTCCATGTGTTATTCTTTTCAATTTGTTCTAATTCTTCTTCCATAGCTTTAATCTAGTGTTTATCTTCACATGCCTCATTAATTGATGATGGTTCAATTTGAGAAATAAGACATACCTCTTCATTTACCAGTCTTCCTCTTGTCATAACTCCTTGATACATGTTCCCAATTATCTGATTTTCAGAATGGTTCAATCTTACATATTGGGGTGTCTTCATTTGTTATTGTTCTTTAGTTACAGTGGAATTTTCAGATGATACTGGTGTAACTGGATCTTTATTCTGTACTTGGGGGTTAAATGTAGGTTCATTTATCAGTATCTCTGTTGCCAACTCAAAGTCTATATACCTTGAAGTTCCTCTAAATTGTTCATCAATTTTCACATTTGTACTCTCAACAATTTTCTGCAATCTCTTGTTAAAACATCTATATGCTTTTCTCTTAGATGAATAATCAAGAAATATTCCTTCATCACTTTTAGGATCAAATTTGCCAATATACTCATCTCTCCTAATATAGCATTTACTTAGAAATATTCTGAAATATTTAAGAGTAGGAGTAATGGCAAACCATAGTTCATGAGGGGTCTTACCAGTTTCACCTTTGATGTGAACTTTGTTGAATGTATAGACTGTTGTGCTTACTGCCTCTCTCCAATATACATGTGGTAGATTTTCTTCTGATAACATACTTCTAGCTACATCCAAGATAGTTCTTTTTTTCCTTTCTACAATTCCATTCTGCTATGGTGTCCGAGGTGCTGATAACTGTCTTCTGATTTCATTTACTTCACAAAATGTATTAAATTCCTTAGATGTAAATTCACCTCCTTGATCTGATCTCAGACATTTGATTTTCTTGCTGGTTTCATTTTCTACTATCACCTTGAATAGTTTGAACTTCCCAAGTGCTTCTAATTTTTCTCTGAGAAAAGTAATCCAACACATTCTAGAATAGTCATCAATGATTAGCATGAAATATCTATCACCTTGTAAGCCTTTAGTTCTAGCTAGACCACATAAATTAGTATGAATTAAGTCAAGAGCATTATTGGATTTTTCTGGAATACTTTTGAAAGATGCTCTAACTTGTTTTCCAAATTGACATTCCTTACATACCGGATTGTGAGGTTTACCAATCTTAGGTAAATCTCTAACTGCCTTGGTAGTACTGATTTTCACAATGAAATCAAAATTACATGACAAAGTCTCTTATGCCATAGCCAACTTTCATCAATATGTGCAATCAAGCATGTCTTTTCACAGTTATTCAAATGAAAGATGTTACCTCTAGTTTGATTACCGATTGCAATTTCCAAACCAGTTCTGTTCATAATTTTGCATTTCCCATTCTTGAACTGTAACTGAAATCCTTTCTCAACTAATTGACCAACACTCAAAAGATTATGCTTTAAACCTTCAACATAGTAAACATTATCAGTATTATGCTTACCATCAAGAGATATAGTAACTTTTCCTTTGATTAAACAAGCTTTGTCATCTCCAAATCTTACTACACCTCCATTATATTCCTGAAAATTCAAGAATTTGCTTTTATCACCAGTCATATGATGTGAACATCCTGAATCAATGATCCATCCATCCTTGACTTCAATTTTAGTTGCCAAGGCCTGCTCTACCAGTTGAACAGTAGGTACCGGTTGATCTTCTATTATAGCAACAAAGACCCATCCATTGTCTGCGAGGATCCTCAGTGACTCCTTCAAGGTAACAAGATTTATCTTTATTCTTCTTAAATTTGTATCTCTGATATTCAGGGTTAGGCTTGTATGTTCTTCTAGCTTCTTCTCTTAGTCTAGCATGTCTATCAAGGCATCTTGAAGCCATATGACCAATCTTATTATAGTTAAAATATTTAAAGGGTGCTTTACCATCATACTTACTTCCAACTGGACCTTTGGGCATTTTCCTTGCAAATAGCTTTTCAAGTTCTTCAAGTTCTTCATTTTTTCTCCTGCTTTCTTCAAGTTCTCTTGCATAAAAGGCTTTCCAATCAGATTTGTCAAATGATGGTGTAGACGATGTTGATGCCTTAAAAGATAAATCTATCTTTATAGTAACAACATGACCAAATTCCTCAATTTCAAAAGCTAAAAGTTTTCCAATCAATGTGTCCCTAGTTATTGATGTATTAGGCATTGTTCTTATTTCATTTATAGCAGTAAATTTCATTTTGTATGCCAGTGGAAATCCTCTTAAAACTTTTGAAACAATTTCATCTTCACTTAAGGTTCCTCCACAACATTTTATACCCAAAACAATTTCATTAACTCTTTCCATAAAAGCAAAAATCCTTTCATCTTCTTCCATTTTAAGATTTTCATACCTGACTCAGAAGCTTTCAAGTTTTGCAATTTTGACTGTGGAATCTCCTTCATTCAATGTTTCCAGATGGTCCCAAATAGCTTTAGCAGTAGGTCTATTTGATAATCATATGATTTGCTGATATGATAATGCGCTCAAAAGTGCTTCTCTTGCTTTGCAATCATTTTCTTCATATTTTCCTAAGGTAGGTGGATTAAGATGACTTTGAGTAGGAGCAGTATAGCCATTCTTTGTAACTTCCCAGATGCCCCTTCCAATGTAATTCAGATGTGTCTCCATCCTGATCTTCCATATGCCATAGTTGGTTCCATCAACTTTAGGACTATCCTTCCTGAAATAGTTAGAAGACATTGGATCTCCTCAAGTTATTAAACTTCTAAGAAAAGAGGACTAAGCTCTGATACCAATTATTAGGCCCGAGAGATAACTGAGAGGGGAGGGGAGGGTGAATCAGTTGTCTAATAAATTCAAACCAAAAATAACTTATCCAAACTTAATGCTTAATACCGATAAACCAAACTTTATGTCGGCATACAGTTTATCAGTTAATTGCAGTACCAGTAAAGATTATTGCATGAAATAGAAAGACAATAACATCCAGAACACATAACACCAATATTTGTACGTGGAAATCCTACAAGGGGAAAAACCACGGTGGTAAACCTTACCCACAATCAGATGATACTACTGCAGATAGTATGTGTATACAAATGGGGTCTACACATGCAGAAGGCCAAGTGCCTAGAGCTCATTGCTCAAACACAAATAGGAGTCACACTGACTACAATTGGATGGTTAAATCCAATAGTGATGTACTTCTCAAAATAGCATCTTCATATGTTGGATTTAGTACCAGTGTAGTTCTGATATGCCTTCACAAAAACCTTCCTTCACCTTCAAATGATGTCTGTGTGTATAGCTCTGCTTATTCTCACATATACCTTCTTACAAATCCTTTTCCCAATCACATATCGATCTTACAGATAAGATCTTACATATATACCATAACCTAAGACCAATTTTAGTAGGTTGGCTCTAAAAGAAATTACAATAAAAACAATCTACAAGTAAATCAACAACCAATGCAATATCCAATTCAACATGTCGGCTTAATGCATTTACAACATTGATAAATCATCTCCAAAGCGTGTCGTGCTGATCTAGAATAGATAAGCTTGTCGGTGCTTATTCTGGACCTATTTGCCGATAACAACAAATATGCAAACATGAATATACCAATGAACAAATCTGCAAGACAAAGTGTCCAAATGATGTCTTCAACATAACCAAGTGTCGGTGAACAATATATCCTGCTAGTGAACCAGATACTAGTGACTGTGCATAAAGTCACTTGCTTGCCAATGAACATTGCCAATTCTCCAAAGTGCCAGAGTTGATAAGTGTTAATAGGTGTTGATATCAATGACAAAACCATATCAACATATCCAAAATACCAACACATTCTTGATCCGATAGCTGAATGAACAAAAAATAGAGCAGAGTTGCAAAGAAGATACAGTCAGCATTTTTGCACTTAATCAAAACTCATCTAGGAATTGTTTGATGCTATTTTGGAGTTCAATCAATGTAATTCATCATTGTAAATGATTTGTAAAGGCATTGAGCCTTCCGAGGTTGCAACTCTTATTGTAATTGAGCAGTAAGCTCTAGGTAGCGTGCCTAAATGTAGGTGCATTCCCCTTTTGTAATATTGTTTTGCTACTAGACATAGTAGAATAATATTGCAGGTTCAATTCCCACCGTGGTTTTTCCCATTTGGGTTTCCATGTAAAAATCCTAGTATTATGGTTGATTATCGTGTGTTTCTGCATTTTACTTTCTTGTATATGCTTCTGATGGTTTGAGATTAAGTCAGAAAATTCCTTTACCGATAGATCACTGATTCACCCTCCCTCTCAGTGATCCTTGATTCCAACAATTGGTATAAGTTCCTCGTTCCTCTGAGGAAGCCTAACCACTAAAGGATGGTCCGAGAGATTGAATCAATGGATTCTGGTTTGTAGAGACAACTTTGCGTGGTACTTGAGGATCTTGATGCAACAAGAAATGAAATAAGTTCCTTAAAGAGAAACCTGAATGCAACTAAAGAATTCATTAATGATTTGAAATATCAGGTCAACACTTCAAGAGACAAGAGGAAAGAGCTGATGGACAAGCTGAAGGAGAAGGAAGAACAAACCATGGAAAACTAGGACAAAGTTGATGAATGTGATAAGCTTGCTAGAGAGAATGTTGTATTGAATAATGAGATGCATTCCATTGTGATGAAGCTGACTAAAGCTATTGAAGACCAAAAGAAGAATAAAGAAAGTTTGACTCAATCATTGAAGGACAAAGTAGATGAATGCTTTAGGATCATCTATGAGAATGATCAGTTGAAGCTTGAGTTAACACAATCAAGGAATAATGGTCAAGAGCTTGAGAGACAAATTGTTGCCCTAAGAGATGAACTTGCTACAGCAAATGAATAGAAAGACAAATTCAATGATAGCTTAGCAAGGCTTGATGAAATGCTTGAAAGTCAGAGACATGGAAAAGACATGAGAGGACTTGGATTTGAAAAAGGAGAATCCTCTGGATCTAGACAAAGAAATACAAAGAAGACCAAGAATCCTCTGGTAAGACAACCTAATACCCATAAATTCAACGGTAGATGTTTTACTTGCAATAAATTTGGTCATATGGAAAATCAATGCAGAATTAGGATGAATAATGGAATGAATAATATATGCAATGGTCCTACCTTACCGGTCAATGTTTCATATGCAATAATTTTGGTCACAAGTCAAACATGTGCAGAGTAGTAATGAACGATTTTAAGAACAAGAGATGTTATTCTTGTGGGATGTTTGGAAATATCTCTAACCAATGCAGGATGAGACCAAATTAGATGAATTTCAGACCTATGCAGAAAAATGTTGTTTGTTGTTCATGCAACAAGCTGGGTCACATTGTAGAGTATTGTAGATGCAAAAATATAAAGAAGAATGCTCTGGTAGACAAAGCTAATGAAAAGGGCAAGGAAAAAGTAGAAGAGATAAAAAACAAGAATGAGAAGATGTTGGTTAGAAAAGATGAATCCAAGGCAGACAATGGATTTGCATCTCAATCCAGTGCAGGATCTTCATTCAGTAACTAAGTTATTTGGCCTTAGCGGATGGCATCTTCATGCACAAATCTTGCAGAATTCCCCGAAGAAATCTTTGATCAGTCAAGGTTGATTGCAGATGCTCAAAGATGATTATTTGGAATTCATCATTTCAATCTTTGAATCCGGTGAGTTGGTTTATGCTGAACAGGGCATCCGATTGAACCTTAGTAGTGAATTTATGTCAACTTAAAATTAGGGGTTGCAAAGTTAAAAAGGGAAAAATGTGAACCCTTCTCACATTGCAGGCAAAGAGTTGAAGAAATAGAGCAAGGCAAACCAGTTTTCAAGGTGATCCAAAGGCTTGAGGTGATCCGACAAGGAGTTCTTGTGCAGCCGGAAGAAGAAAAATGTATTTATCAAAGCACTTGAACCCTAAATTTTTTGAAATGGCATCTTCTTCTATTGATACACCTTTGGTAGTAGAATTTTATGAGCGAGCAAGACCACAATTTAAAAGACATCCATTTAAGTCCGTTAAGGATGACCCCAATGGTTCTTTTTTGTATGTTCCCTATAGAGTTTTGCATGTTGATAATGTGAGGGCATATATTCACTGCATAATTAAGGAAACTAGAAATAAGGACATCCTAACCCTATATACTGACCACATAATGAATAAAGTTGGAAATCCCATGTCAAAATATGTACAGTTGCAGAGGAAGGGTTTCACACAGTTTGTTCACTTTCTGACATTCGATGAGGATGAAGGGGTGAGATACATTTTGAGTCGTGTCCATGATGAATTCATATGGCTGGAGAGACCCTCCAAGATAACCAAGTAGGCAATCCATGCAGTCACATGCCTGAATCAAACCGATGGAAAACCTAATTCGAGAAAGGTATCCAACACAACTGTCACAAAGGTAACTAGTGCATAATTTAAAAACATATCTATGACCATTGATGATATCCTAGAGCATGATGTGAGATTTATATCCATGATCATTGGCTATAAAGTTTACCAATCTAGCAAACTTAATTTTGTCTTCGATACTACAATTTATGTAGTGTATCAGATGGTGAAAGAGGACATGCAATATGATCTTGTTCAGTCCTTCTTGAAGAGCTTCTCAACAATTTGAAGAGGATCAAAACTAACAAGAAGAATGTCTTCAAATTTGGTTCACTAATTGTTTGTTTTCCATTGTACTTCATGAACGAGGTCATCGAGATAGGCAGGGTCCAATGGGCTTATGATTCAATGGCTGTCCCACAGACACTAAGAGGGGGGGTGAATCAGTGTCTAACTTGTTTATTGAATATTTAAACTTATTTATAACTTTGCAACCCAAAATAGTGTACCAGTAAATAAATGCAGTAAATAAAAATAATAGAGATAACATAGAAATACACCATAACACAAGATATTTTAACAAGGAAACGCAATGTGGGAAAAACCTCGGTGGGATTTGTGACCCACAATATTTACTCACTGACCAATGAATAAATACTACTTACAATAAAGGGGCCTGCACATGCAGGGAGGCCAACAGCCTAGAGCTCACTACTCAATGAAGAGTCTCACTGACTACAAAATGGATAATTAAATCCAATACAATATACTACTCAAAACAACATCTCTAATGCCAGGTTCACTACTGGTTTAAGCTCAGATAGATACCATAACCAAAAACCTTCGCTGCCACTAAAACAATTATCTTCTACCATACATTCCTATCTTTCTTCTTCATTATATCTCTATCAAAATGATCTGTAAGATCTCATACATATATGAGTCTTTACAATATACCATGTTGGCTTACAAAAGATAATTATATTACCATAAACAAAAGTTCATCCCATGTCGGCCTGAGTGTCAGTATGCTTTGTTGCCGATGTAATTTGACTGCCGGTGTAAGCATCTTTCAGTGCTAGTGTCTGCCAGTGTATGATATATGTGATGTCGGGCATGTAGAAACCTATTGCCAGTTGGTTGTCAGTTGTTTGCCATCAATGACAAAATCAACTATTCTCATTAGAGTGTAGAATGCCAACAATCTCCCCCTTTGGGATTGATGGCAACACTCATGAGAAAAATCCAAAACTGTTATCCCAAAACTGAAATACAAAAAGATGTGCTTCCCCTGAGCAAGTGATCTCCTCTGTACATGCATTTTTCTCTCCATTACTCGCCCTTTGACATCAATGACAAAGGATGTCATAAATAATAAAGAGTACAAAAATGCTACCTCAAGGTCTATAACGGGTTGGTTACTATCTGAAAAATATCCGCAAAGACTAGATTCAACTCTGCATAAACTTGTTGTTGTCAGTTAGAGTTGCCTCAGTCTGCTAGATTATACCGGTGAGATAGTGCATTTTCTGCTCTGGTGATCGCTCTCCTTGTACTGTTGTCTTAGATAATTCAACTCCCTGAGTAATAAGATTGTCCAATTTTGGACCAAGTTTACTTTTGAGTTCCTGGGCATTGGACCTTATCCTTGCCTTCTCTTTCTCAAGTTTCTCCAACTTCTCCTAAAAAAATGCCATTTCCTGCTCACAAATTGATATAAGTCCAAATGAACCTATTATATTATCCGCAATGTCATCAATTTCCTTTTGTCTTTTTAATCTCCTCATCAATGTCCTCTGTCAAACAATGAGGTTTACATGCTTCTCTATATAACTCCTTATACTCCAAAATTGTAGAATTAAGTATCGATAAAAGTGTTTTCAAGTGATTGGTATATTTCTTTATGGTGTTCTCAAAGAATGTATTTTTCTCTTTGTCAACTCTCTCCTTCATGGTATCCTCATTCACCTTATCTATGGTTATTACATTATCAGCAATGAATTTGGACAATGTGTCCAATTTACCTAAATAATCATTAATGTGATCTATCTTACAATTAGGGGCAATCATCTTCAGGATAGGTAAGGTGTTATCAATTGCCTTAAATGCTAAGGAATTGCAATCAATTATCCTTTTAATAGAACCTTTGTGATGTTAGTGGGTTTGAATTCACCTATAGATGTGCTCAATTCTGCTGTGGGTTTCTTCTAAACAGATGTTTGATCAATTACCTTCACTAAATCCTCTTTATTTCCATCAGATGCATCCACTTTACTTATATTTTATTTCGGTGGATCTGTCTGTGTCTATACCTCTACCTTTAATGGTTTCTTAGTTTGATTAATCTCCTCTGCAACTATCGGTTTCCTAGACTCAACATGAACCTCTAGCTCAAATTGTTTCTTAGTTGGTAAGACTGTTGGTTTCTCTAATTCTATTTGCCATGATTTAGTTCCCTTTATCATTTTTGGTTTCTCTGGTTGCTCTACTTGAGCCAGTATCTCAGTTTCCTGAGAGTCAATAGTCTGTGCCGGATTCTCTGAGATCTTGTTGTCTTTGAGATCATCTACCTTAACTTCTACAATCTCTTTGTCCACCACAATGTTTATATTCTGTGTGTCCACATTCATGGTAAAGAGTATTTCTAACTCTGGGTTAGTATCATCATGAGATATACCTTCAGTAGCCATATCTAGTGGATAAGCTATAATATGAACTAGTGATGTTGAGGTTAAAGGAGGGGTGTCCTGAGCCAGTGGAGGGATGTTATCTGTTACTTTCATAGAAGGTACACCACCTATTTTAATTTTTCCCTTGTCTTTCTAATATACCTTGAATGTCTTTTCCACTTTTGGTCTATTTCTGTCCTCTTTCTTTTCCTTCTCAACAAAAAATATGTCCCATTTATTTGCAATCTCATCTACAATTTCCTTAATCCTTCCAGCCATCAGGTTTACTTGTCATTGTCCACTAACAAATATTGACCGGTTAGCTTCATATATAAGCTCATCTATCTCTTCTCTAGAATTTATTGGATGTACATCCAAGAGTTCTTAAACTTTCAACTTCTTGTCCAGTTCCATCACAGATAGCCTTTTAGCTTCTAATCTCAAGTATAAATCATTAGGTAAATCATCAATTACTTCTATCAAAACTTTCTTGTATATATCCAAATGTAGGATAATGCTTTCTTCAATGGTTTGTTTGTCAGAATCCTTAAAACAATTATACAATTTGTTTACATTTACCAGATTACCTTTCTGTGTAATCTCATTCAGTAGATCATCCAGTGTAGGGTTAACTAGTGTCTGTTTCTCCTTTGGTGTAAGCTTCTTCTGCGGTTCCCTAACTGCCTGTCGCTTTTTCCTTAGTGTCCCTGTTTTCTTAGGTGAAGGAGATGGTACCGATGGGGTTTTCCTTTTCCTTTCCACTCTCTTAAACTCAACAGTCTTGCCATTGTCAGTATCAAAAGATGTTACAACCGGTGAAACATGTGCTTCTAGTTGCAGTCCTTTAAGCTCACTAGCTGATATACCACTGATGTTCATGACATTTTCCTTTATTTCATTGGCCTTCTTAGAGGCATCTTTGATAATTTTGTCTCTTTTCTTCCTTTGTTTTTGCATAGATACATTACTTGCAATGGTTTCTGCATTACCAAATAGTTCTTCGGATGGCTCCCTAGGTGCATCAAGTAGAGCCTTTGCATATGTCTCCAAAACAGGTAGGTCTACCTCATAACCCATCTCAGTAACCCAACAGTTCTAGGGCTTACTGCTTCCATCCAAGTCTCATCTCGCTTAATGACAAAATGGATTTGCTTGTCATACCTATCAACTATGCTCTGCGGTAATCTCTCTCTTGCTCTCATCTTAGTTTGAAATGTTTTGAAGTAATCTGCAATGTTCTTATCACAGTCAGTGCCCATACTGGTGAAAGCTTCCTGTATTTGTTTTCCTACCAAGGTGTCATAACCAAAATCCTTGTGACCTATGACGAGTATCTCTTTGGTGAAGTATAACATCAAGCATACTAGAAGGCTCTCAAAATGGAAAGTACCTTTCTTATCTCCCTTGATCTTCTTCAAATTGTCAATTAGTTCATCTTTAAGCCATTCACAAAAATCTAACATATCATTATTGTTCACCATCTCATATGCATTGTGAATACAAAGGCTAGAAACCAAATTCAGTCTATTGGCATGTGTTGCTTTATATCCAAGTATCATACTAATATCTCACATTTATATCCTTGACATCATTGACTCTAAGTTACCTGCTATCAGATGTGTCTCTAGTTAACTCCATAACTCCCTTGTTAAGTATTTTCTTGGTTTTATCAGGCCTACTATTGGTTGAAGGTAAACCAATGATGGCCTTAATTGATTCCTTGGTTATCTTGCAAACAGATTCTAACCATATGAACTCTCCATGGACTCTTCTTAATACGAGTCTTACAACTTCCTTTGGAAATTCAGGAATGTTCAGAATTTTTACAAAACCTAAGTCTTCCACAATCTTATGTCCAGGTTTAATTGTACCTTTGTTCATGGGTAATAACCTCATTAAATATTTTCTTCAAATCCTCAGTCCCTAGGTTTTCTATGTTGCAATGTATGTAGATTCTAGGGTCTGCAACAAATCCTACACCCTTCGGAATTTTCAAAAAAGCTCTGACAAAATCATCCTACTTTGCAATCTCAAGGATAGTCTTAAACACGGGTCTAGGACATTTGACATTTTCAACAATGATAGGTTTTGCAATTAACTCAGGAACATAAGATGAGGTTGCCATTATGATAAATACCTCTTAACTGAAGTTCTCTGAATGCCTAAAAAATCACTTCACAACTCTACCTTAGGATGCCCTAGCTGAGTTTCATGCTCTCTGATTGTTTGAATTCTTGGTGAGTCAAAATGAGGGATTTCCATTGCTTTATAGCCAAAAAGGCTCTTTAAAACCGCATTAAATGCTCACCGGTTAACTGAAAACTTAACACATCTTCCAGTAAAGAAGAAATGTATCTTCTCACCATCAACCGAGGGTAGAATGCATTATTTTCAACTTACTAGAATACCCCCTAAGGATTATTCCTCAATTGGATGAAGAATCTCCTACCGATAGAGGGTTCTCTATTCTACCGGTGCAAAGATAGATTCATCAACTATCTGATCACTCTTCTTAATCCATTGTTTTAAAAATTATTGCTTTACTTCATCTACCTTTTCTTTGCCCTTCAAACTAGATCCTTTCTTGTTTGTCGGTATAGTCTTGCTTCTAGAAAATTTTGCAATGTCTAATCTTGTTACATGCATAACAAGTTACATTATTCCTCTGAATAGCCTTTCCATATCCTTGATTGGTTTGTGATCTGCATTGATTAGATAAATGCCCAAATCTACCACAAACATAGCATTTCACATTCATTCTACAATTTTATGAATTATGACCAACTTTGTTGCATTTGGAACACTGACTGGTGGGTGAGTTTGTATTCTGATTATTTCTAAATCTACACTGATTTTCTCTATGACCATATTTGTTGCAATTGAAACATTTCCCATTAAATTTATAAGCATTAGGTTGTCTTACCAGTTTATTCTGATCTTGATTATTTGTAGTACCAGAACTTTCTCCATGTTCAAATCCAAGTCCATTTGTATCTCCATCAGGTTTTTGTCTTTTCAGCATGTCATCAAGCCTTTCTGAAATTTTCTTGAATTTGTCTTTGTGTTCATTTGTAGCAACCAACTCATTTTACAAAATTCCAACTTGTCTTGTAAGCTCCTCCTTATCATGTTGCATGTGAATCAGATCTGTCTTTAGCATATCATTTTCATGACCAAGTCTCATATTTACATTTCCTGCATCATTAAGTCTCCTAGTCAAGTCTTCTTCATTCTTCTTCCTATCTTCAATATCCTTACATAACCTCATAGTCATATCTTGCATTTCATTCTTCATATTAGTGTTCTCTTGCCTTAACTTATTTGCAATGTCTCTAAGAGTTTCCTTTTCATCATCATCATTTTGCATCTTCTCATGAAGTTCCTTTCTCTTATTTTGTGCTATAACCAATTTTTTCTGAAGTCCTTTAATGAATTCCTTAGGAGTCCTCAGATCATCTTCAAGTTTGATATTCTTCACTTTTTCTGCATCAAAATCTTCAAGAGCTCCTTCCAACTATTTTCTTAAGTTCTCCATCTGTACCGGTTTCAAAATCTTCCTCAAGCTATTAGGCTTTTGGAAATAGAGGACCAGGCTCTGATACCAATTGTTAGATTCAATGATAGTCCCATAGAAACTAAGAGGGGGGGGGGGGTGAATCAGTGTCTAACCAGTTGATTGAATATTTAAACTTATTTATAACTTTGCAACCCAAAACAGTGTACCGGTAAATAAATGCAGTAAACAAAAATAACAGAGACAACATAGAAACACACCATACAACAAGATATTTTAACGAGGAAACCTGATGTGGGAAAAAACTCAGTGGGATTTGTGGCCTACAATATTTACTCACTGGCCAATGAATAAATACTACTTACAATAAAGGGGCTGCACATGCAGGGAGGCCAACAACCTAGAGCTCACTGCTTAATGAAGAGTCTCACTGACTACAAAATGGATAATTAAATCCAATACAATGTACTGCTCAAAACAACATTTCTAATGCCAGGTTCAATACCGGTTTAAGATCAGATAGATACCATAACCAAAAACCTTCGCTACCACTAAAATAATTATCTTCTACCATACATTCCTATCTTTCTTGTTCTTTCTATCTCTATCAAAATGATCTATAAGATCTCATACATATATGAGTCTTTACAATATACCATGTCGGCTTACAAAAGATAATTATATTACAATAAACAAAATTTCATCCCATGTCGGCCTGAGTGCCGATATGCTTTGTTGCCGATGTAATTTGAATGCCAGTGTAAGTGCCTGTCAGTGCCGATGTCTACCGATGTATGATATATGTGATGTTGGGCATGTAGAAATCTATTGCCAGTTGGTTGCTAGTTGGCTGCCATCAATGACAACATCAACTATTCTCATTAGAGTGTAGAATTCCAACAACAGCTACCCTGTGGAGCTTCTTTAAAATCTTCCAAGGTAGAATGAATAATAGAGTAAGGATCCCTAAGGAGGTAGTAGACAAATATGCATACTCTATATGTTTCATGGTAGATAAAGACCAGTTCCATATGGAGGCAGTAGAACCAAGAACTATGTGGATTTTTCCAATGGGCTATGAGGTTTATGCCCAAACACTTGAATTCTATGCTCAACACCTTCGGAGCAAACTGGTGGACTCAAATGAACCAAGATTTGACACCTTCAAGGAGAAGGATATAGAGTTACATAAGAAATTCACCTAGTTGGCAAGAAAAAGAAAGGTATCTAAAATGGCTAAGGAAGTGGCTGTGCAAATGGAATTCACTAGAGATGCACTCAAGCAAGCGAGGGAGAAGAAGGCACAAATGGAAGCTAAAGATGAATCAAAGAAGCCTAAGGTTGAACTAGTTCCTTCCAAATCAAAATCAAAGGAGACCAATTCTACCTCTACTCTGGTGAAGCCTTCTATAGGTCAAAGCTCATTCGAGAAAGTAGTATTGAAGCAGAAGGAGAAACCAAAGAGGACATATGTTGTTGTATCTCCAGTTGCATATGAAACTAAGTCAGATGAAGAAGCTGAGAAGGCCAAGAAGAAAGGAGAGTTTGTCAGTGTGTTTAGGAAATCACAATCCAGTGGTGTTGAGCAGAGTGAAAAGGAAAAGTAAGAACTAGCTCTAACTGGAAGGCTCAAGAGAGGAAGAAAGGTGAGAAAAGAGCTTGATGAAGCTCTTGAATCCAAAAAATTAGAAGGTAAATACATTGTTGTTCCTTCGTTGACTATGAAAGAACTAGTTGATGAAATAGTTGTAAATGGAAATCTAAAAAATATCAATGCTTACTATGAGAATCTTGATGAAAGTGAGCAAAGGGAAGTTGAGGATGTTGTTTTACATTTGCACAACTTCAACAAATATTTGATTGAATTGGAACAAACCATTCCCAAATATTTGTATAACATTCTTGATGCTAGGAGGTTGAGTGTCAGCAAAGTGGACAAAGAGATGAAAGAGAGAGAGAACTAATCAACATGTGCACTTGCATTTCCCAAGGTGAAGCAAATAAACTCATTCAGCAAGCCAATAAGAAATAATTTAGAAGAAAAAACAAAGTTAATAGACTTATGATTGACATGGTTGAAGATGTTAGGAAAGAGACTGAATAAATATGGAACAATATCATAAATAACAACCCTCTGTATGATGATGCCACACAGAAGGAATATACTTCCCATCCAAAAGTACATGCAAGTGTTCTTAGTGATCAAAAGGATGAAACTCAGACTAAGGCACATCCAGAAGATCAAAAAAATGTAGCTCTTGATGCAAAGATAAGTCAGAATCCTTTGGTGGAAGGGATTATTAGAGAAGTTCACGAGGCTCCAAATAATGATACTGCACCAAGTTGTGACACCGGTGCATGGGATAAAGGGGATGATGCTGGAGAAGAAGAACCTGAGAAGGAAAAGGTGCAGGATAAAGGAGAAGAGGTGGATAAAGGGAAGAAAATTTTTGATACTCCGACAATTGACACTCCTAAAGTCAAAGGGCCAAGAATTATACCTCATATTTCAATCTTTATGGTCCTTTAGATATAGGTTAGATGTCCCCAACTGAAAGACCAATGGTTGTAGTTGTAGTTCAGGCTCAAGCTAGTCAAGACCTGGTTAGGTCTAAAAGTGAGGATAAGAAGCTGATTGAAATGTTTGTTGGTGTTTTACAGAAGGTGGTATTGGAAATACAACTACATCCAAATTCTAACCCCTTCAGTAATTTATTATAGTTGATTAATATTAATACCAATTTTGTTTCTTTGGAAAAGTCAACCACCAAGAGAGTTCTTGACAAATGTAAGGAGGTTCATATGCACCTTCCAGAAAATGATTGAGGATGATAGAGTTATATTAAACAAAGGATTGCAAACTATCTTTGAGGCTTTGACTGAAGGTGGTAAGATATATAACTCTTGTCTTATATTGCCCAAGTTCTTAGCTGATATAGACAAGTAGATTAGTACTTTCCAGGGCAAGCTAGTTGGAATATCATAGTCATTTGATTCTAATGTAGCCCTTACCAGCAACATAGAAGGATAAGTGATGACTCTAAATGATCAAATATTGAGCCTTAATATAGAAAAAGACATAATTTTGAGGAGAGTTGGTGAACTCCAGAATCTTATTGCTCCTCGGATGGACACCATGCTGAGTAACAAAGTAGATTGTATAAAGTCTATGGCACAACTAGTTCCATGAGACCTGAAAAATGTAGAGATATATGCTTACATTTTTAGTGCTTTCATCATAGTTTTGGATAACTTAAAGATTAGGTGGGATACCCACTTGGGATTTTTAAAGACTCTTTTTGTTGATATCTTCAAGTATGTATAGTGTATCCGATAGATATCCCTGTATATAATTTATTGTGTAGCATCCCAACCTTGGCATTACTGTCAAAGGGGGAGAGTAGGAGTGAAAAATGTACAATGAATGACAAACTTTTGATACAAGATTATGACTTTTTGATCAAAGGGTGAGCCTTTGAAATTTTGATCCAGTATCTAGGTTGTTTTAGCACTTAGTCATTTTCATGAGTGTTGCCATCAATGTCAAAGGGGGAGATTGTTGGCAATTGACACTCATCCAGTGGATACTAATGCGTGAATAATGGTCTAGGGTTGTCATTGATGGCAATTCTTCATGGAAATCCTACTCGGTAATTATGAATTTTGGTAATCGGAAGTGAATGTGATCCAGTGACAGATAATTGGTATTTCAAGATAATCAAAGCAGTTTTGGTCCAGAATCTTTCCGGTGATTCTGGTGGTCAGAATTGTGCATGGGATGATAGGGTTGTCATATAGAAACCATTTTAACATTATTTGGATGATCTGCATATTTTTTTGGTGATCAGGTTCAAGCCAACTCATGATTACACGTTATATTACAGGCCGACTTGATAATTATTTATTTTGTGATTGTAGATATATAAGACCGAGGTAGAATATCTTTTTGGTGATTTGTATGGTGTGATATGAGAGAGTAGTGATTGAGAACCCTTTTTGGTGTAGTTTCACATGCACATTCTTGATCTAGTAGCTAACTGGACAATAAAATAGAGCAGAGTTGCAAAGTAGATACAGTCAGAGTTTTTGCACTTAACTAGAACTCATCTAGACATTGTATTTCATCATTGTAAATGATTTGTAAAAATAGTGAGCCTTCCAGGGTTGCAACCCTTATTGTAATTGAGTAGTAAGCTCTAGACAGTGTGCCTGAATGCAAGTGTGTTCCCCTTTTTTAATATTGTTTTTCTACTAGCCACAGTAGAATAATATTGTGGGTTTAAATCCCATTGCGGTTTTTCCCATTTGGGTTTCCATGTAAAAATCCCAATGTTATGGATTTGTGGTTGATCATCTTGTGTTTCTGCATTTTACTTTCTTGCATATGATTTTGGTGGTTTGAGATTAAGTCAAAAAATTCCTTTATTGGTAGATCATTGACTCACCCCCTGCCCCCTCTTAGTGATCCTTTATTGCAACAGACCCCCCTTCCCGAAGGAGCTCAATGCCAACTCTCCTTATCTCAACATGGAAAGGGAGAATGCTGATGATGTTTTGTCCTTAGCCCATGATGTTGCTACTGACAACTTCAGGATGTTTAAATGGGCTTTCCATGAAATTAAAGATATCAATGTGAAAATTTGGGCAATTAGCAGTAAACAAGATTCTCGAGCTACATAACAGTAGACGGTTGATCAGAGAAAGTTAATTGTGGATTCTATAAAGAAGACTGTGGGAACAGTTAGTGATATGAAGAAAGACTATGACTAAAGGATTTCTTAGATAGAGGAAAAACCCAATAAATACTTTGAAGGTAGATTGAGTAAGATGGAGAATAAATACTAGAAAATTAATGATAATTTGATATCTTTGGTTACCTTCAGTCATAAAGTGGTTAAGAACTTGGTTGAGAGTTTAAATACCATGGTTGGAAATCTTGAATCCATCCATCAGGAAGGATCTGCAGTGGATATGGAAGTGTTGGATAAAAAGCTTGAGGAAATGTTGGGACCTTGCAAGAGAAATAGAGCTAATTTGAAGAAGAAAACTGTTAATTAGGATATTCAAGAGTTGAAGAAGATTGTGTTGGCATATGATGAAGTGGTGACAATGTATGTTGTCATTGATGTCAATAGGTGAACCAGTATGAAGATTGGAAGCGGTTATGGTCAGCCAAGATGGAGTGGACTAGTGTCAGGGTTCACTAAGTGTGACTATCGGTTGGTAGTCTCTGTTCAGCTCTAGGGTTCCCGGTTTGGCTTATGCGGTGCAACCGATGACATTCTGTGACGAGTTAGTTAAGAGATAAGGATTTCTTTGAGCATATTGCACGTGAAGATCAAATGCATTGAATGTCTACCTCGGGATGCATGATGTTCTGAGCAGTGTATGAAGAGCACGTGATGGGTTACTGATTTCCAAATGCAGTGAAGATTGGACGATGCAAAATGACTTGAGATCTATTTTAGATCACTTCATTCTATGCAATGGATCTAACCGTCAAGATTGGACCGCTCATAATTGTAAACTTAAAATGTTTAGGGTTTAGGGTTTATGCTACCGACCTAATTGTTGTCTATAAGGTCGATGATGTTTGTTATTGTTTGGGTTGGCAAATGATGTGTTTGTGTCCACATGTTGAGATACTTTCCAAACCATAGGGTGGAATATGCAAAGTGTGATTGCAAAGGAGAGGAGCTGAAAAGGATCTACCTTAGCAAGTAGTGTTGTTATCAGATCAACACTTTACCTGTTGATTTTAACCATTTCAATAGAAGGAAAATCCCTTGACCGGGTAGCTTTAACAGGCTTTTTGCAAATCCTCTAACTAGGTGACTCAAGTTCATTGAGTTCTTTAAATCCTCTAGTGAGGTAACCTTTAATAGGGTCTATAGCCATCCCTTAACCGGGTGATCCCTAACAGGATCAGTTCCTAACAAAACCTTATTGTAAAGTCTTTAACCAAACTAGGCTCCTAAGAGAGAGGACTTCAAAAGAGTTCAAAACAAGCTTGTGGGTATTCATCCCCACCATGGTTTTTCCCATTTGGGTTTCCACATGAAAAAATCTATGTGTTATGGGTTGTGAGTTTTCATGTGATGATTGAGTAGTCTTTGATTAAAGTTAAATATGCATGCAATGCTAAATGATTGTGGTATTTTTGATACAACTCATGCTTGATTATATCAGGAAGTAGTCATCAAGATTTAAGATCTATCAAATGTTGTCTAAAGTATCTGTGTTTAACCAGTATACCCATGGTTAAGTTTAGTGGTGAAGACAATCGGTCAACATTGTTTTAATATGATAAAGTATTGAGAAAGTTTTATCTGTGTTGATTCATCCCCCCCCCCCCCCTCTTAGTACTAGTTAGGGTATTATTTGTTCATCATTCTTCATCAATTGGTATCAGAGAAACTCCAAGTCCTCGGTGATATAAGCTTAACCGCTTGAGGCAAAAGATCATGCTTTAATGATGAAGAGGGAAGGTCCTAAGTTCAATAGGGATAACTTAAAAATATGGAAGGAGAGAATGAAGATCTATATAAAGAGTTTGGGTGCTCAACACTAGAGCTATGTTGAGAATACCTATGTAATCCCCACTGGCACTCTAATCGATGATTAGAAAAGAGAGATTCAAGAAAATGGGCAAGTCATGGAAGCCCTTATTAGCAGCCTATCCAATATTGAGTTCATTGATGTACACGA
The DNA here is from genome assembly GCF_030272615.1 of Cryptomeria japonica. Lineage (NCBI taxonomy): Eukaryota > Viridiplantae > Streptophyta > Pinopsida > Cupressales > Cupressaceae > Cryptomeria > Cryptomeria japonica. Next base: position 341,862,882 of record NC_081405.1, on the reverse strand, counting down.
TAAGGACAATACTAAGGATGTATGGGACACACTGGAAACCATTTATGGCAGTGATGCGCATGTCAAGAAGGCTAAGTAAGAAAGCCTTAGAGGAAAATTTGAAGACATGAGGATGGTTGAAGGTGAGACCATTCAGCAATATGGCATAAGGATCAAGACTGTGGTTGGAGATATCAAGAGCACTGGTGGAATAATTGATGATGCCACCGTTGTCTGGTAAAGTTCTGAGATCATTGTTGCAATTAGGGTTGCTACTATTCAAGAGTTAAGGTCTATCGACAAGACAAAGGTATCTCTAGACTATATCATTGCAAAGTTGATTGTATATGAATTGAATAGCTATGATGGTAGTGTTTAGAAGACAAAGATAGCCTTTAGCGTGTATGTTTCCTTTGCACTAACCAAAAAAGGAAAAGAGGTTAGCACCAATTATGAATCTAGGCCAAGCAGAGATTTGGATGATGAGGAGATTGTGATGGAGTTTGAAGCTCTTCTTGCCAAGAGACTTCCAAAAGGTACCAGAAAATACAAAGGTAAGCTTCCTCTAAAATGTTTTTCCTGCAATAAGATAGGACATATAGTTGTTAACTATCCTAACAATGACAATAATGATAAACTGGAAAGGTTTAGAAAGTATAAAGGAGGAGGTAGGAGAAATTGTCTTGTTGCAGTAGATGAAGGTGTAGCTATAAAGGAAGAGGTGTCTAATCAGGAAAGCCCTTGTCTTTCGCATTGACAAATCTAATGAGTGGATCATTGATACTGGGTGTTCTCACCACATGGCCGGTTACCGGAGAAAGTTTCTATCTCTAGAAGAATATGATGGAGGTTTTGTCAAGTTTGGCAATGATGCACCTTGCATGGTGAAAGGAAAAGGATCCATCTCACTAAATGAAAAAAGTAGTGTGAATGATGTCTACTGGTTGGAAGGCCTTAAGCACAACCTTTTGAGTTTTGCTCAGCTAAACAACAAAGGACTCATTCTAGAGTTCAAAGGTGGAGTCTGCAGAATAATTGGAAAGAGTGGTGAACTTATTGCCACCGGTAAGAAGACCAAAGGACACCTGTTTCAATTGAATGCCAAGATTAGTCAGTGCCTGATGGCAAAGTTTGATGATAGTTGGATATTGCATAGGAGACTTTATCATATGAATTTTGATAATATTGTAAAGGCGAGTAAGATCAAGGTAGTAGTAGGATTACCTTTGCTGAACAAACCGAAGAATGCTTTATGTAGAGAATGTCAACTTGGGAATATGTCTTCCTCAACATTCAAAGGTAAGTCTTTTTCAGCAGAGAAATTACTTGATCTTGTGCACACCGATATGTGTGGTCCAATGAAAACTAGAAGCATTCAGGGAGATCGATATTTCATGATTCTTACTGATGACTGCTCAAGAATGATGTGGGCCATATTCTTGAAAGACAAGTCTGAGGCATTTGGAAAGTTCAAAGCCTTCAGAGAATTGGTGGAAAAGGAGAGCGATAGAAGAATAAAATGCCTAAGAACTGATCAAGGAGGTGAATTCACTTCTGATGAATTCAACAAGTACTGTTAAGAGAATGACATCAAGAGGTAGTTGTCTGCCCCAAGGACACCACACCAAAATGGCATAGCAGAAAGGAATAACATGACTATAGTTGAAGCGGCCAAAAATATGTTGATCCAAGGAAAGTTTTCTCACACTTTTTGGAGAGAAGTGATGAGCACTGTAGTCTATACCATGAACCAGGTACTCATCAAGAAAGGTAAAGATAAAACCCCCTATGAGTACTGGAATGGGAGAACTCCTAATGTGAGTTATTTCAAAGTGTTTGGCAGTAAATGTTATATCAGGAGAGGTGAGCATTTGAGTAAGTTTGATGTTAAATGTGATGAAGGGATATTTTTGGGATATTCCACTAAAATCAAAGCTCTCAAATGCTACAACAACAAGACTCAGAAAATTGTTGAGAGTATCAATGTCAGGGTTGATGAATCCTCTTAGGAGCCTAAGGAAACCTGCAACAAGAAAGTGGAAGATGAATTGGGTGTAGCCTTCTGGGAACTGGTTAAAAAGGAAACAAGTTGCAAACACCAGAAAGACCTTTGTGTTCCTATACCGGTAGAAGTTGTAGTAGGTGAAGAAGAAGATGAAGTGGAAGAAGAAGAGGAAAAGCAAGTAGAACCACCTAGGGTCATTTCTAGGTATGTGAAACTACATCATGATCCAAAGTAGGTCATAGGAGGTAAAGATGTAGGGATACTCACAAGGAGAAAGGTGAAAGAAAACTCTTGCATGATTTCAGAATTTGAGCATAAGACCACTATAGAGGCACTTACTAATGAAGACTGGATAAAGGCAATGGAAGAGGAGCTAGCCTAGATAGAAAAAAATGCGACATGGTTCCTGGTACCCAAACTAGAACAAAAGAATGTAATAGGTACCAAATGGGTCTTCAGGAATAAGATGAACGAAGAAGGTACAATGGTAAGGAACAAGGCAAGACTTGTATGCAAGGGATATGCTTAGGAAGAGGGAGAAGAGTATGGAGAAACCTTTGCCCCAGTGGCTAGACTAGAAGGTGTTCGAATGCTAATTGCATTTGTAACATTCAAGGGATTTAAGGTATACCAGATGGATGTGAAGTTTGCATTCCAGAATGGAATCCTAGAAGAAGAAGTGTATATTGAGCAACCGGATGGATTTTCTTTGTCAGAAGATAGTAACATGGTGTGTAGATTACACAAGGCCCTATATGGATTGAAACGAGCACCAAGGGAATGGTATGAATGGTTACACTCTCATCTTGTGAAGATAGGATTTCAGAGAACAAGTGAGGACAACAACATCTACTTGAAATCTGAAGGTGATCAGATTCTGATCTGCGAAGTATTTGTAGATGACATAATCTTTGGAGGAGATGATGAAATGAGCCATGCATTCACAAATGGAATGAAGAAAGAGTTTGAGATATCACTGATTGGAGAGATAAAGTTATTCATTGGTCTATAGATTCAATAGATGAAGGAGGGTAACTTCATTACCCAGTCCAAGTATATCAAAGAGGTATTGAAGACCTTTGCATTGGAGGAGAGAAAACTGGTTGGAACATCGATGGTGACCGGCTGCAAATTGACAAAGGAGCATGATAAAACGTTAGTGGATGAGGAGGAGTACCGGTCAATGATTGGTAAGCTACATTATGTGGTGCATAATGTGGATGACCAGAAGAGCACAACTAGTGGAGCGTTCTTCCTTGGTGGAAGACTAGTCTCATGGACGAGAAAGAAGCAGAGTTGTATTTCCTAGTTTATAGTTGAAGCAGAGTATGTGGCAGCTTTTATGAACTGCACTCAAACAATATGGATGAAGCATGTACTGAATGGCTTCAAAGTTCCTATATCTGAACCGGTGAGTATTTTTTGTGATAATACTAGTGCAATCAATATTTCCAAATATTCGGTATTGCATGCTAGGAAAAAGCACATTGAACTCTAGTATCATTTCTTGAGAGAAAAAGGTTCAAAATAAAGAGGTTGTATTAGAACATGTTTCCACTAAGGAGCAACTAGCAAACATATTCACTAAGCCCTTATTGAAGACTACATTTACCTATTTGAGAGGTGAATTAGGGGTTCTACCCCTTCATGAAGTAAACTAAAGTTGTGTGCTCCACATCAGTTAGGTACTACCATGTCAGATCTTACAGGGTTGATGTGTTGAAAGATGCTACTCCACAGGGGGAGTAGCATAGTGGAACTTGGAAGCTTGTGCCTCCACTTTGGAATTGCTATCAAAGGGGGAGAAGATATCTGATGAAGAAGATATATTGTTTGGGGAGAAGATATTCAGCATGTACACACTGACTAGTCTAGATGGTGGTGGTAACGATTATTTGAAACTGAACCAGATGTTACTAAGCAATGATAACTTAGTATTGCCATCAATGCCAAAGGGGGAGATTGTTGGCATATGATGAAGCAATGACAATGTATGTTGTCATTGATGTCAATAGGTGAACCAGTATGATCTGGTATGAAGATTGGAAGCAGTTATGGTCAACTAGGATGGAGTGGACCGGTGTCAGGGTTCACTAAGTGTGACTACCAGTTGGTAGTCTCTGTTCAGCTCTACGGTTCCCAGTTTGGCTTATGCAGTGCAACCAATGGCATTCTGTGATTAGTTAGTTAAGAGATAAGGATTTCTTTGAGGATCTTACGCATGAAGATCAAATGCATTCAATGTCTACCTCAGGAATGCATGATGTTCTGAGTGGTGTATGAAGAGCGCATGATGGGTTACTGATTTCTAGATGTGGTGAAGATTGGATGATGCAGAATGACTTGAGATCTGTTTTAGATCGCTTCATTCTATACAATGGATCTAAAGGTCAGGATTAGACCGCTTGTAATTGTAAACCTAAAATGTTTAGGGTTTAGGGTTTATGCTACCAGCCTAATTGTTGTCTATAAGGTCGATGATGTTTGCTATTGTTTGGGTTGGCAAATGATGTGTTTGTGTCCGCATGTTGAGATACTTGCCAAACCAGAGTGTGGAATCTGCAAAGTGTGATTGCAGAGGAGAGGAGGTGAAAAGGATCGGCCTTAGCAAGTAGTGTTGTTATAAGATCAAAGCTTTACCTGTTGACTTCTAACCATTTCAACAGAAGGAAAATCCCTTGATTGAGTAGCTTTAACAAGCTTGTTGCAAATCCTCTAACTAGGTGACTCAAGTTCATTGAGTTTTTTAAATCCTCTAGCGAGGTTACCTTTAACACGGTTTATAGCCATCCCTTAGCCGAGTGATCCCTAACAAGATTAGTTCCTAACAAAACCTTATTGTAAAGTCTTTAACCAGACTAGGCTCCTAACAGGATGGACTTTAAAAGAGTTCAAAACAAGCTTCTGGGTATTCATCCCCACCGTGGTTTTTCCCATTTGAGTTTCCATGTGAAAAAATCTACGTGTTATGGGTTGTGAGTTTTCATGTGATGATTAAGTAGTCTTTGATTAAAGTTGAATATGCATGCAGTGCTAAATGATTGTGGTATTGTTGATACAACTCATGCTTGATTATATTAGGAAGTAGTCATCAAGATTTAAGATCTGTCAAATATTGTCTGAAGTATTTGTGTTTAACTGGTATACCCATGGTTAAGTTCAGTGGTGAAGACAACCGATCAGCATTGTTTTAATATGATAAGTGTTGAGAAAGATTTTGTCTATACTGATTCACCCCCCCCTCTCACGTACCAGTTAGGGTATTATTTGTTCATCATTATTCATCAGATTGCACTAAATATGACTCAACTAGAAACTAAGGCTGTTGAGGCCCTTAAAAACTTGTACTAGTTTCTTCCTATTTGCTATCTCTTTCCTTGTTTTTGGCTTTGTGCTATCTTTGGGTTGCAGTGGAAATGGCATATCTTATTGCATCTTTTTGATGTAGTTATCTATTAAAGGGTTTCGGGTTCCTTCAAAAATTGTTTTTTCCATAATCAAAACATTTTTTATTCTTACGTGATTTCTGAATCATCTCCAAAAGGTCAAATTTGATGATCTCCTAAAAATCTTGAAAAAATTCAATAGGAAATTAAGGAGGGCATGAAGCTTTACCTTTTTTCATGTGAAACACAACATCCTCCTATTCCTACAATGATATGGGCCAAATGAGTGCTTCATTCATCTCATTTGAAACCAATGAGGGAATACAATCCAAAATGGCACTTTCGTCATCCCTCGCTGGGGGGTTCCTCAGTGAACATATTAGAAAAGTAATAAGAAGTCTCTCTTGAAATCTCACTCAAAGAAGACAATAGGATATCCTATGAAGACACAAGAGAGTAAATTAGATTACTATTCTGCCTAGCCTTGACAAAATTGTGAAAAAGGCAATATTTCTATCTCCCTCTTGAAGCCAATTGTGTGTGTGAAAAAGTGGTCTATAGTTGTAAGCACAACACTTCAATTAAGTCATTATATGCATGGTTAGTAATCAATAATCAATAAATAATAAACCATAGCAAAGCGACTAATTGCCTTCTAAAAGATGCGAGTATAAGATTGCTCTCAGATTTTTATAAGCAATACCAGTGACTAGACTACACCAAGATGAAGGATTTAATCTATATGATATTAAGCTATATGGATGCAAGATGGATGAATAATTCAAGCAATAAATCAATTCAAGCAACAATGGATGCAAGCAATAATGAATGTAAAATGGATGCAAATAATCTAAAAAGCACAATAATCTTCAATGACTCTAGAACAAAATTAGTGTGATAATAATCTCCAAGCATGTTCTCAAAAAATCTCTGGGGTGAATTGGAACGAGAGCTGAAGAGTGAATTTATAGAGAATTGCAAGAGAAAAAGCTCAATTTAGGATTAATTGAAAATAATTGAGAAATTAGATTGAGTTAACCTTGAGATAGATTCCATTTATAGTTTAATTCAAATGCATTCAAATTAGAAGTCCAAGTTGCATTGGAAAATAATAATAAATTAATTCCATGCATATATGATGAAAATAGATAATTCTTTAATTTATTCAAGAAAAAGGTCTTTTCAATGCAACTGAACTTCTTTATCTAAAAAGCTTTGAGTTTCAAATTTAGAGAATAATTCAATAATTCAATTAAATTGCTTTTCTGATTACAAGTTCTAATTTTAGAAAAAGAAATAATATCTCAAGTTTGATTTCTCTCTCAATTCAATTCTTTTTTTCTTTTAATTTCAATTCAACTCTTTGTAATAAATTAATTCATCTTTTGTAATAAATTAATCCTTTTTGCATGATTGAATGGCAAATTTATTAATTAATTAAATATGCAAGGATATTTAATAAATTAAAATGGGATAATTGATCAAAATGATATTCTTGGAAATGATTCAATTAATTAAATAAATATTTAATTAATATTGAGTAGTTGATTTGCCATGTGATTTTTGATGATTAAAGAATTCTCACGATTGATTTAATTGCCTTTGGTTAGGACCTTGGTGATGTTGTCGAGATTAGGGGCCCATGGTTTAGATGACCAATTTTAGGGTATTACATTTGCCCCTCTTTGAATTAATGTGCGAGCAGTGCGTTGGTTCAAAGAATGTGTAATGTCTAGGAGATGCCAGTTCTGAACTTGATTGATCACGAACTAGATGAAAAGCAAGGTGTTTAGCTTGATTAGAAGTGACAAAGCTGAATGAAGTCTGATTAAAGCGATACCGATCCCGAACTTGATTGAACTAAGGAACGATAGAAAACAAAGATACCAAACTTGAACTTGATTGATCAAGAAGTGGATCTTACTGATCTAGAACTTGATTGATCTTAGATGCAGTGAGTGATGATAAAAATCGATCTTGAACTTGATTGATCAAGACATGATGAGTGAAGAATAAACTATCCAGCTTGATCAAGAAACGAATACTAAACACCTGCTTAGATTGAGTGTGATCAAAGATACTCTTGAAACTTTTGGTTGAGTTTAAACGAATAATCAGTTTGATTTGAAGTGATGAAACTGATTAACGTTAAGAGATTAATTCAGATGAAAGACAAATATTAGCTTGATTTGAAGTGATGAAACTGATATGCCCCTAGCGATTGATTCGATTCAGATGATCGAGAGATCTCAACTTGATGTGAAGTGATGAAGCTGAGATGCGCCTTAGCAATAAGGATTGATTTTCTTTAGTTGAAAAAATTAAAAAATAAAAATAAAATAAAATAAAATTTGCTCGACTTTTGATGAAGATTTGAAAAATCATCTCGACTTGTGAGATGTGAAGTCATAAGGTCACTTGTATGCCCCCTCAGGAGCGAAATCGAAAGACAACGAGGGTACTTGATTATAGGCAATTGTGTGGTGAAAATAAGTTATTTGAGCACAAATTGATTTTGAAGAATTTTGAATATTGAATTGATTGAAATGTTGATGTGTAGGATGAAGTTGAATTAAGATTCAACATTGAAATTTGAGCGCAATTTTGAAGAAAGAATGAGCATTTGATGAAAAAAGTGCTAAGTGGTCAAAATTGTGAAATTCGCTAGCAAAATGATCTCAAATTTTGATTTTGATCTCGAAAATGGAATCAGAGCAGGCAAATTAGCTAAGGGTACAATTTTCATAACCATCGGAACAAGTTGAAAAATTAGGTTTTAGGCTATATATAGGACGAAAGTGTCATTTTCAATTCATTTTAACCCTCCAAGTTTGAAAATTTGAAAAACCCTCTACGAAGAAAATGGTGGTCCCTACTCGTCAGCATCAATTTGAGTGCCAGAGACATCACAATCGACCTTGAAACTACGAGCCAACGGTAAGTGATCGATCTTAAGCCTCTTTATGTTTCCAATTTTGAATTTTTTTATGCTTTTTTGAAGTTTTTCATGGGTTTTGGGTCGGGTGTCGCAGTTTATAATGTGAGATAGGATCCTGTCTCGTACGAGAAACTGAGAAATTTTCTTTTTTCATTTGAAGCCATTAGATTTGTCATACAAGGTCCACCCTTGTGTCGTACGAAAGGTCTGTTAAAAGACCGTTTTGTCATGCTAAGTCTGTTAAATTGTTGTTTGAGGCTGTTTTCTCATGCGAGAGCCATTCTTGACTCATACGATATGCTGCTTGACTCTGTTTTGTCATTCGAAAGACAGTGATCATTTTTGAAAGTGTAAACATGAAATTTTGGTTTTGCATTTGACTTATTTGGATTTGCATGATATTTAACTTCTCTTGTAGGCTCATTTGGAATGTTTTCTAATGCTTCATTGTTGGATTGTTGCAGGTGTGCTTACCTCTTGTGCTCTTTAGATGCGTATATCCTCCCACTATGGCTTTAGTTCATGATTTGTCAGAGGTTGAGCAGGCTCATGTCGATATGTGTGGCTTGACTCACCTGATGAGGTTACCTGATATCCGTGTGAACCACGTGATGCTCATAACATTGGTAGAGCGGTTTCATTCAGAGCATAATACCTTTCATTTGCTAGTTGGGGAGTTGACTATTACTCCAGAGGGTGTGTACAGGATCCTTCATATCCCTTTTGCTGGGGATAAGGTGGATTATGATACCGCCTTGTTACCTGGACTACAGGCTCTTAGGAACGTTTTCAGGGATCTCGATATCTTGACTCATTCCATGAGTTGGTATATATTGATGAGCAGGTACAGTGAGGAGTATCCATTGGCATGTGTCCTAGTAGGTTTCATTGGTTGCTTTTTGATGCTAGACAGAGGGCAACAGGGTTTCCAGAGTGGATGGGGCCGTATGCTGGAGAGGTTGATAGAGACCCCTCAGAGACTTGACTGGGGCTCTTGTTTATTAGCCCACATGTATCAGGAGATGCATGAGATTGTTTACAGAGATGGGCGGAGCATGGCCACAGGGGTGTACATTTTACAGGTGTGGGCTTGGGAGCACCTTCCTGTTTGTTGGCCAATAGTTGATGATAGCAGAGAGCCAGGGCAGCCGATCATTTACAGGTATGCTGGATATATTACGTAGCCCCATCTGGGCAAGATAGACTTCTAGAGATGACAACTCGATGATCTGATAGCTGTCGTGTGGAGACCATATAGGGGGTTGGAGTCATGGGATGACTAGCGGGTGGTTTGCAGAGACCTGTTTGTTACACGCCCACTGATTGGGAGGTTGCAGACTGTTGTGGAGCGATTTGTCATTTCATGAGTGATGAGGCAGTATGGCCGGCCGTAGGGGATCTCTCAAGAGTATATGACGTATGCTCGATACGCTGATGAGGAGAGACAGGGATGGTCACCTAGGCTATCCTATGCTTTAGCGATGCAGGAGTTGACAGGTTTACACTGCTTGAGGTGGGATTACCTGGATGATATAGCAAATCCAGGGGTATTGCCCTAGTATAGAGATTATTTTTAGTAGCATCCTTTCCCATGGTTTACAGATCCAAGAGAGCAGGTTCCTCATATTGAGGATGTGAAGGATGATGCCCCCGCACTGGCATAGGGATAGGGCTAGAGACAGGGCCAGGCACAGAGAGGTGAGACTCCATGATGGGGTAGTGGTGATCTGGGTGCTAGAAGCAGCAGGGTACCAGCTCAGGGTATGCAGCAAAGGGGTGAGGCGGAGGAGGAGTGAGCAGCTCCTAGATAGGTGTGACAACACCAGGATGAGAAGGGTGGAGCCATAGGTGGAGAGCCTACGAGAGAGCAGGGGGCTGACACGGGATGGTCGATGAGAGCACGTCTTGCAAAGCTGTAGTCACAATTGACAGTGGCTTAGACTCAGCTGTTGGAGTGAGACCGATAGCTGGTCAAGGTTAGGGCTGAGTGTGATCATCAGATAGTAGCCTTGAGAGCAGAGTTGAGTGTAGAGATAGAGTCTCTACGACAGGAGGTGCTTCTCTAAAGTAGTAGGGAAGCATATTATGTGGCGACATATAGTGTCGCAGTTCCTGTTGCACAACAAGTGCAACCCTATTCGCAGTATATGGCTAGATTAGAGGGAGCACGAGCACCTTGACAGGATCCTGGGCATCAGGCTCCCCCTCCTCCACCACGCAATGAGGGAGAGGGCGCCAGCTAGATGATTCTTTTTGTAGCTGGGATATTTTTTGTAGACACACCCATTTTTTTTTAGCCGATATGATTCTTGCTCCGATGGGAGTTTGTATATGTCATTCGACATCATTTTGTACTCTTATACTTGACATTATATATATGAGATCTATTTTGACTTCATTGTACTTGTGTCAATCGACTATGAGATGTTTTTATATGCTTTATTCGATATGTATGCATTTATTTCAGCATGAATATATGTAATGCAAATGAATATGGATGTCTATGTTTTTGTTTCTTTTCCTATGCAAATAAATGAATGAAAATGAGTAATGAGTAACGAGTAATGCAATTTTTTCATTTTTCTATGCATTTAGATCAATGTAAATGAATAATAATGAAATGAATGAATCTATATGAAATGTTATGTATGTAGCTAAACATCTCAAAACAGAAGTACTCAATCGGAGTAATAATGATAAATAGACCACTTAGTGTAAGAAATGATGATGCTTTCAGCTCTCATTCAGAAGATAAAGAGATTATTACCATACTGAAATCACTCTAGATTCACAAAAATGCAAAATGATATGTGAAATTCAACCTAAACCTAGTCACTGGATTTAAAATACTTAAGATTCATCACTGAGCATAACAAACACAACAGGAAGGTTAGAGTTCCTTTCCTTTTCAATGTGCAATTTTAATTATCTTGTCCACAATGACCCTTTTTTCATTCATATCCTTGGACAGATTTCGCAGGGACCTGAATTGCATCATAAAGAAATTCCCTCAAAACAGACAAAGAAATGATATGGACCTCCCTGTAGCATACAAATAAGCAGAGTCGAGGTATGTGAGGTGATTTCACCTTAATGTGAAGGCTCTTATCACAAACACCCAGCTAATGTATATGTTTCTAGATCATCGAGATCATTCCTACAAGCAGAAAACAAAGAAAATATTATGCCCCCAATCTTTGCTCCTCTTAGTCACAATAGACTTCCTCGAGTTACTCAGAGGGACAGTAATCGAAAATCAATATAAAAGACTGCATACAAAGAAAATTTTCATTCATAGCTCAATCTGTTTAGTGATTGTTTTCCATTATGTTGTTTTGCTTGTGAACTTAGTGATAAACTCTTTGGTAGTTAGGAGACAGGTGACTGACTCGGAGTGGACGACCAGGTTTCACTGATGAAAGAATGACTTGGTTGACACTGCTTAGGATATGTAATGTGCTTTGTCGAGTAACCTAAGACTAGGATGTTGATCAGTTTCAAGTCATGAGGTTTCCAACGAACTAGGATGTCACAAAAGTGACTGAAAATATGTACAAGCGGAAGCAAAAGATGCTTGAAAGCAGGAAATGCCAACGTTGCATTGATAGATGGAGCACTTGAGTACAAGAGGTGCCTGTTTGCCAGGTTTTCACCTGCTTGGCAATGATTCATTTGTTTTTTAACAAGTTGCCTATTTACCAGGTTTTCACCAGGGCAATTTTTCTCTTTTTATTGTTTTTTCTTTCTTTTTCTTTTTTTTTTGGATTTCTTCAAGACTTTTTCCAACTATACAAGTTTGCTGGAGTAGAGAATGCTAAGAAAAGAATTTCTTCAAGTGGATGGTGTTAATTGGTTCATGAAGCTATTCTCCTTCCAAGTTTGAGAGTTGATAGGCACCAGAGCTGAATACTGCAGTAACAATGTAGGGACCCAGCCAGTTGGGTTCAAACTTTCCTTTATTATCGCAAAATTGTTGATTTTTTGGATTCTCTCTCAGAACTAGGTCACCAACTTGAAATTCTCTTTGTCAAAATTTCTTGTTATACCCTCTGGACATTCTCTTCTGATACACTCTGAGATGATCAAATGCCACTTGCCGACGCTCATCCAGCAATTCGAGTTCTTGCAATCTAGATATTCTATGATCTTCATCAATAACAAGACCTTGCAAAGAAACTCTGAGAGATGGTATTTCTACTTCAATAAGTAATACTTCTTTGGACCCATACATCAAAGAAAAAGGTGTAGCCTCAGTAGGTATTCTGATACTTGTTCTGTACACCCATAGTGCAGGATTGAGCTACAGATGCCAATCCTTCCCAAACTTGTTCACTGTTATGTGCAAGATAGTCAGTAGGTTTTTGTTAGATGCCTCAGCTTGTCCATTACCTTGAGGGTAATATACTGATGACCAGTGTTGCTTTATTTTGAATTTCTCACAAAGCTCATCCAAATCTTTATTCTTGAATTGTCCTCCATTATCAATCACAATGGACGAAGGTATCCCATACCTACAAATTATATAGTTTAGGATGAACAAGGTGACTTGTTTACCGGTTGCTTTGATGAGTGGAACTGCCTCTACCCACTTGGTGAAATACTTAGTGGCAATTATGATGAACTTATGTCCGTTGGATGAAGCCGGATATATCTGACCAATTTGATCAAAGGCCCATTGCTGAAAAGGCCAGTGTGTTATAAATGGTATGAGGTCCGTTGCCGAGGCATGTATGAGATTTCCATGAAGCTGACATTTCTCACAAGTCTTAGCAAATTTAATGGCATCTTTTTCCATATCTGGCTAGTAGTAGCCAACCCGTAATAGTTTTCGAGCTAAAGTAAAACCATTCGAATGAGATCCACAAATACCTTCATGAACTTCCGATAATGCACATTTAGATTCTTCAGTTTCTAGACATCTAAGCAATGTATCGTCCAAACCTCATCTAAATAAATCGTTAGCTATGATAACATACCGCGAAGCGTTTCGAGTTAGGTTTCTTTTCTCATTACGAGTAAGGTTTTCAGGGATAATTTGATCGCATAGATAGGAATAGATGTGGCTATATTGGGATGAGTCATGTCCAATAATAGAACAGACTATTTGGGTCTCAGGAGAATCATAAGCGAGGTAATATAGCTCTTCCACCAGGAAATCAAAGAGAAAATTGGACTCCTGTAGCTCAGGTATAGATGCCAAGGTAGCCATAGCATCTGTTGCTCTATTCACTGATCTAGGAATCTGTTGGAATGATACAAAAGCAAAGTACTTCTTGAGATAATCCACCATCCTCTTGTAAGGCATCAATTTCTCATCTCGAGTCTGATATGTATCATTGATCTGATTGATGACCAGTTGAGAATCTCCATGGATATGTAATTCAACAACCTTCCATTCAATGGCTAGTTTTATTCCATTCACCAAAGCTTCATATTCTGCAATATTGTTTGTGCAGGGAAATAGAATCTTGTAAGACTTTGGGATTGAATACTTTTGAGGAGTAATGAATAGTATTCCAACACTAAAACTATTTTGAGTAAAGGAACCATCGAAGAACATCTTCCAGGGTTGTTGAGTAAGATGCATTATTGATTCATCTGGGAACTCGATGTGTAGTGGTTGAGTATCCTCAAGTGGAGCTTCAACAAGTTGATCAGCAATTATCTGTCCTTTTATGGCTTTGCGTTCCACATATTCAATGTCAAACTCTGTAAGGATCATTACCCACTTTGCCAATCTTCCGGTGAGTGTTTCTTTATTAAGAAGATACTTGAGTGGATCGATTTTGGCTACCAACTTGACTGAATGTGCTAGCATATAGTGCCTCAATTTCTGTGATGCAAAGACTAATACCAAGCATGTTTTTTCTATTATATTGTAGCTCATTTCATAAGACACCAATGTCCTACTGATGTAATAAATAGCTCTTTCCTTTTTGTTGTCATCTTGTTGTGCCAGAAGTGCCCCCAATGATGAATTAGTTGCTGATATATATAAGATTAGTGGCTTACCCTGAATAGGTGGCATCAATATCGGTGGATTAGATAGGTACTCTTTTATCTGCTGAAGATATTGTTCACACTACTGATCCCAGTTGTATATTATTCCTTTTCTCAATACTTTTGTAAAAGGTTGAGCCTTGTGTGCTAGCTGAGAAATGAATCTTCTAATGGATTGGAGACGTCCCTATAGACTTCTCATTTAATTGATGTTCTTTGGAGGCGGTATTTCCATTATAGCTTGGACCTTCTCAGGATCAACCTCAATTCCCTTCTTTGAAATAATGTAGCCAAGTAGTTTACCAGATGTCACTTCGAATGCACACTTCTTTGGATTTAATCGGAGCTTGAACTTTTCCATTCTATCAAGTATAGGACCTAACTCTTGAATATGCGTTGATCTTTTCATAGTCTTCACTAAGGTGTCATCAACATAATCTTCCATATTCTTATACATCATGTCATGAAAGATAGTTATAACTGCTCTTTGATAGGTCACTCCTGCATTCTTTAACCCAAATGGCATAATGTTCCAACAAAAGGTTCCCCATGCACATGTGAAAGCTGTCTTTTCTTGATCTCTAGGAGTGATTTTAATCTGATTGTAGACGGAAAATCCATCCATTAGTGAGTACATCTCATACCCAGCTATCATGTCGACTATCATATCAAAATTTGGCAATGGAAAGTCATTTTTCGGACATGCTTTGTTGAGATCTCTAAAATCTGTACAAACTCTGATAGATTTATCTGCCTTCAACACAGGCACTATAATTGAAATCCATTTGGCATAATCTATCGCTTTGATAAATCTAGCTTTGAGCAGTTTATCTAGTTCAGCTTTGACCAATAGTGCTACATGCTGATGCATCTTACAGAGTTTTTGTTTAACTGGTTTTACTCCTAGTGTGATTGAGAGATGGTGCATAATGAGATCAGGATCCAAGCCTGGCATATCAGAGTACGTCCATCCAAAGTTTATTTTCTTCTCTAAGAATAGCTGATTGAACTCCTTGAATTCTTTTGCTGATATTGATTGAGCTACATGAATGATTTGTGGTGTCTCTTGATTCTCGATATTCACTGGTTGAGTTGGCTCGATCAATATGGAAGACCGCTCCTAAAAATGACTGGGTAGTATACCAAGTATCTCACCTTCAGGTGCCTCAAAGAGGTTTTCACCTTTAGGTACATCTTTTATTTTCTCTTTTTTAGATTCTGACACCACCACAATATGGTTTTCGCCATCAGATATTTTATTTTTATTTTTCGTTTTTGCAACTAAGATACTTGATATCCGCTTTAGTCATATTTTCACTCCATTCACTGGTGGAAGAGTTATAGGTTCAACTGCATTGAGATAATAGGATAATGTATAGTCATTGGCAAAAGTAGGTATATCCATGGGTTGATTCTGTAAAGTATAGTCAATCAATTCGAGATGTACTAAGGACAAATTTTGGATAGGTTCAAGAGCATTCACGATATTGTTATCACAGCTGCAGATCAAAAAGTCGAGTTCCAAAATGATACCTTGCGTAAGTGTCTCGAGACCAGGAAGAGTCAGATCATGATTATTAAAGTTCACGTTAATATTTAATCAATCTAATCCAATAGACATACTTATAACGTTGTTTACTACGCCAAACTAGACATCATATCGTGGTTTAACAACAATAAGACTAGTAGGCAACTTTTCATTGTTTGTATCAGATGATTCAGAATTTGAGGTTGAGTGGGTATCATCATGAATAAGACTGTCATCAAAGTCATAAGAGTCATTGGATAAAGTTTCCAAGTCTCTTTTAGGTGATTTAGTAAGCATATGTATGGTATCAATACTAACATCTTTAATGCTACAAGTTCCTTCATGTTGTGGTTCATTTGTCATTTGTATCTGACACACCTGTTGACATGATCTCATTGTTTCTGTGATTTTTTGTTGTCTACTCTATTTAGCTTCTTCTGAACTGATAACTGGCTCTTGCTCTGTAGCCTCCAACTCTTCTTATGTAGTGCTATACCTGATTTGTTCTGTTTTAGGATAAGGGCACATAGATGAGAAGCTTTCTGGTATTCTTCCTTGTTTTAGTCCTTGTTCATAATTTGCTTGTCTCCTTTGTCTAATTTCCTTTATTTCCTTCTCTAGTTTTATGCGCATCAGCTCTTGGGTATCATCTATGACACCACTAGATTCTTCTAGAGTTTCTGTAGTGGATGTGTCTGAAAGATAGTCAGGACCCCATTCATACTCATTTGAATCAGTCTCTGAATCATCTACTTATTGCCTGCTAGTATATGTGACTAGAACTTTTAATGGTGCAAACAATTCTCTGATTCTTACCATTTCATCTCTTATATCCTCAGGAACCTCAACTTCTTGTATTATCGTAGCTGATACCACCAGAGCTTGAGCACTGACTATTTCTTCTTTCTTGACTATTGATTCCTCTTTCTCTTTTCTACACTCTACTTTTGTTTGTTTAGTGTCTGCTTCATGTAATGTTAAAGGCAATATCTTTTTCAAGCACTTAGACTTAGAAACATGTTTTTGTTGTGATGTCTTTTTTGGATTATATCCCAGTCCAGCCTTATCATGTGTGGATTTGGTTTGTAGATGAATTGGTTCAGTAATATCTTCTTTTTGTTTGCCCAAAGGACTAGTACCTGAGTACCCCATGTGCTGAATCATTTTGTAACCACGACCATATTGGTTTGAGGAAATCTCACAATGTCATACCTCCTCATTTGGACTATCTTCCTTAAAGAGCCAGTTAAGCACAACATCCTCTTCTATTCATCTGCCAAGGAGGTAGAAGACTATATAAAGAGACCATCGTATATAGTATTCGGAGTTAAATTTTGTGTTCTCATAGACTCTGATGGTTTGCCCAACTATTTTGGTGATGGAGGGAGAGAAACTAATGAAAGTACCAGTTCTATCTGGTAGCCATCCATGCCGGTATTTGTAATCTTCAATCTCTTTTCTAAGTCTTTCATCAATGCTTCTGGATCTTCATTTGGAGAGGCTACCCTATTATGAGGCACAAAAGTATCTGCACCTTTTGTCAATGCATTACAGACAACATTTGTATTAGCAGGAATACTAACTTCAGCCCCGTTATAAGGAAACTTTAAGCATTGGTGATACGTTGATAGTACTGCCTTCATTTCATGAATCCATGGCCTACCCAGTAAAATATTGTATGACAATGGAATATCGAGAACCTGGAAAAGGACATCTCTCTCTACCAGTCCCACTCTGACTGGTAATGATACTAGACCTTTGGAGGTCCTTTCTTCCTCATCATAGGCTTGTATTGTTATTTTCTTGCTGGGATCAATAACATTTTCAGAGAATCCTAGTTGTGTAAGCAGATGATAAGTACAGATATTCAACCCCACACCTCCATCTATCAAAACACGTTTAACTCTATGTTTGTGGATCATGTCCTCAATATGTAATGGTTGGTTATGTGGATGATTTGATGAATTGTCATCTTCTTCAGAGAAGGTCAAATAGTGAGGTGAAGTCAGATGACCCACCATAGACTGAAACCGATCAATGTCTAAATCTTTTGGAACATTGGTAGTGAGCAATGCTTTGTCTAGGATTTCCTTGTGAGTAGATGAGAGTTGTAATAATTCAAAAATTGAAATTTGAGCATTTGTCCTTTTTAACTATTCAACCACGCTGTATCCAGAGGATGATGATGAGGTTAATCTTTTAAATTTGTCCAAGGTTGATTCTTTTTGTTTGTTTGGCAAGGCTGTTGGATCTGGGTTGGAAGAACTAGCTCCTTGGAGGGTAACTTTCTTTTGAGATTAGGTCAGAGCTCTTGCATATCATGATTCATTTGGTTTATCTTGAACTATAATCACATTGCAATATTCCGAGTGTGAAGGCTCAATCATGTTGATAACGTTGTCTTGGCTGGCATAAGTATAATTTACCCTGGCACCTCCTTTGGTCTTTGAGGAATCACCTTGTTTGTAAGCAGGCAAAGGGTCTTTAAATGCTTTATGATCAACATTGGTTGGATGATTCCCAACAACAACTTTACCAGCGTCTATGAGATCTTGAATCTCATGTTTTAGCTTCATGCAATTGTTTATGTTATGACCCTTATTCCGATGGAAGTTACAGTATTCATTTTCTCTCCACCATCTTGGTTTAACATCTGGATCATATGGTCTAGAGTTATCTGGTAGTGTTAACAAGTTGTTTGCCAACAGAATTTTGAAAGCGGATTCATATGATTCTTCAAGAGGAGTAAAATCACGCTTAGGTTTGGAAAGCCAAGTCTTTTCTTTGAACCATTCCTTTGCTTTCTTTGGTGAATTCTCTACGGCAGCCTTAGCAGCTTTAAGTGCTTGTGTACCACTAGCCAAATTGAATATTGTGGATTTTGAGTTGGTTTTAACAGTGTCTACTACTCCATCGTTAACAACATTCTTATTGTTATCTTTGCCAAATTTCCAATACTTGTTTTTCTCTTTAGAACTAGATCTTGTTTGTGTTTCTTTCCAAGGTGTGATATCCCCCTTCTTTATGAGCACATCTTCCATTCAAATATCATTATCTACCATTTTGTTAAATGATGGGTGTACTTACATTTGTATGCTATATTTCAGTTTGGGGACCAAGTTATTGACAAATATATCCATTTTCTCAGAGTTTGGAATAGGTCATGGGTACCTAGAGAACATCTTTCTCCAGTGTTGGAGAAAAGTAAGAAGAGGTTCCCCTATTTTCTGTTGAGTATTACAAAGACCTATCATAGTTACAGGATGTTGAATGTTGTATGAGTATTGTTGTAAAAATAGTTGGATTAGTTCTTTGAATGTTTTTATTCCTTTGGGTAGACTTGAGAACCATTCCATTTCTTGACCCCCTAAACTCCTTGGGAAGAGATGCATGAGGTATGTTTGATCATGTATGAACTCCATACAAGCAGCACTAAATTCCCTAACATGATCTTGAGGATCTGAGGTACCGTCATATTTGTCAAATTTTGGGATTTCCACTCATGAAGGAAATGGAGGCATGTGTAGATTCTTGTCAAATGGAAAGGGACATATTGTCTCCAGAGAATATTGTTTTGGGGATTTGTCCTTATTTTTTAGTTCTGTGACCTCCATCCGCAAAGCTAGTAACTGTTTGTGTACCATAAGTATAGGCAAGTCTTCCTTTTTAGTAACAAGTGTCTGGACATCATATCCAAGAGGAAGTTTGGCACCTTGTTTTGCTAGTTCTAAGAAATAGTCTTCCTTCTCTTGGGTCATGATAGTTTTCATCATTTTTCTACAGTCTTTGTCCTTTTGACAGTCAAGGATTTCTTTTTCTGGAGGTTCAGTGTCTACGTCAGTCTCACTTGATGATGTGTAGTCATTATGATTTTTGAGAATATTACGGTCATTTTTGTTTCCATCATTGTATTCTATCTCATGTATAGTGGGAGATTTCGGTTCATCAAAAATTGGTCTGCCTGATGACGGCAGCATGTCAGTGAGTGGATCCTTCACGTAGAATGGATTATCTTGATAGGTGAAGGTCTATCCTTTGCCTTTGGCTTCTTTCTTACGAGAACTCTTGGTTTGAATAGGCATTTTTATGGATTAGTGTGACCTAAAGTTGTTTTGTGATGCAAAGGTCAAGATCAATTTCACAGCTAGTTGTTTTGTTTAGAGTATTGTTTGGGAGAGACAACTAAGATTTAGTCTGATTTTAGGAATGATCTTTCTTGTCTAAGACGTTGTCTAAGTTGATTCTAAGCATAGTGTAAGATTCAGTCTAGTTTCAGGAACGATCTATCCTATATAAGACGTTATCTAAGTGACTAAAATTTGATAGGTAGTTGATTGAACTAGCTGAAAGGTGATCGACCAAATCGTGCAATGCAAATGGCAGAGGTACATTGTCTTGATCTATTTATGCTCAAGAAAATGATAACCAGTATTATGTTTGCTGTAAGCTGTTTCTAGGCAAGTTTGACTGTTCTGTTCTGACAAAACCAGAGACTCGTACAACAAGATTTTCTGGATCAGACAATAATTTAGCAGCTACAGGATGACAATAGTTGTGATTTGTACGAGTTGTTGCCTCATACCGTATGACAAATGGGTATGTGCAGGACAAAAAAAGACTCAGAGCAGTTCTGTTTCGTACGACACATGATACAAATCCAGATGATAGAATAAAATGACTCGTACGACACAGGATTAGGTCTAGGATGACAAACCAGAAGACTCGTATGACACAGGATGTGATATAGGATGATGAATTATTAGACTCGTATGACTATTCACAGGACAAAGCCTAGAAATTTTGAGTTTTTTCGATTGCTGAGTATGATAACTAAGTATGACCAATTCTGAGATGGACTAATTTTTGACCAGGATAGACTAGTTTTTGACTTGGATAGATTTTCGACTTAAAATGGACTAGTTTCTGACATGGACAAAGTTTCAACTCAGGATGGACTAGTTTCTGACACCGACTGAGTTTTGACTTAGGATGGACTAGTTTCTGACACGGACAAAGTTTTGACTCACTAAGTTGTTTCTAGTCTTCACTGATTTTTGGTATTTCAGTTTTTTGTTTCAGGGATGAAAAACACAGAGAACAAGTAGTATGTATAGTGACTCCAATCACAGCATGCAAACCCTAAGGAATTTGGTGAGGAAAGAAAACTTTTGCTTGTAGACTCAGGTACACACCCAATAGCTAATCAGAATACGACCGCTGAGTCTCACGCAATGGATTCTCAACATCGTATTATCCGACTCCAAATGCTAATGGGGGAACGAAATGACAAGTATCTTGGGAGAGTTACTATCTCTCTTGCACAAAGATTATCCCCCTTTCGGAGATGAACCAGGTAGCTTCTAATTTTAAATTGGATTTAGTCAGGGATCCGTTCGGCGCGTTGAGGTATAAACTCAATTAAGAGGTCTCCCAGCCTTGAAAACCAAGGTTTAATATACCCGAAGGTACGGAGGAGAGCTATTCCCAAGCACTGTCGTTGACTTGATTTTCATCAAATCACGTTTATTTTATAGTGGTTTGGAGTACTTGGCATCTAGCCGTTCCCACTTAGGTCGTTCCCCTCACACCAGTCATAATGGCTTTAAGAGTTTTTCAACCCCTCGGGAGGGAAGGCCTGCTAAAGATGTACAAATCTCAAACAAAGAAAAAGCTTCAAGGGTCTGGATTTCTGATTGTCTAGAAAAAGACAAGAGCATACTCTCCTACCTCTCGAAATCTTCTAAAAGCATGAAAGACAAATTTGTTCTTTAACCAGATAGCAAGTTAGGTTCTTAAAAATGAATTTAAAGAATACATGATGTTTAGTCGATTCTCCTTAGGCAACCTGCAAAGACAACGAATCAGTAGTCATATTGTCTTTGTGCGACAAGCATATTCTTCGACAAGGGTTCTGCAAAAAACTGATTAGGCTATGAAAAATTATGAGATAGACAGATAAACAATCAGGGTCAGTCGTCAGAATAATCAATCAGAAAATTATGAATTTTGCCTTTTTACTAGAAAATACAAAATTGTATGACAGGCACTTGACTCGTACGAAAGAAGATTGCTAATGATGTCTACTCATATGACAGAGGATTTCTTCTCGTACGATAGAGGATTTGCTCATACGATAGGATATTTGCAATTCGTGCGACACCTGCAGTTTGTCATTTCAGCCTGTAAAAATTGTCGTACGAGATGTACGGACGAAAAAAAAACCGAAAAGTCTAAAATCTGGAAAATAACAAAAAAAAGTGGTCAGTCTTGGAGGCCAAAAAAATGTAGTCTTTGGGCCCCACAGTGGGCGCCAGAGATGTGTGTGTGAAAAAGTGGTCTGTAGCTGTAAGCACAACACTTCAATTAAGTCATTATATGCATGGTTAGTAATCAATAATCAATAAATAATAAACCATAGCAAAGCGACTAATTGCCTTCTAAAAGATGCGAGTATAAGATTACTCTTAGATTTTTATAAGCAATACCAGTGACTAGACTACACCAAGACGAAGGATTTAATCTATATGATATTAAGCTATATGGATGCAAGATGGATGAATAATTCAAGCAATAAATCAATTCAAGCAATAATGGATGCAAGCAATAATGAATGTAAAATGGATGCAAATAATCTAAAAAGCACAATAATCTTCAATGACTCTAGAGGGAAATTAGCGTGATAATAATCTCTAAGCGTGTTCTCAAAAAATCTCTGGGGTGAATTGAAATGAGAGTTGAAGACTGAATTTATAGAGAATTGCAAGAGAAAAAGCTCAACTTAGGATTAATTGAAAATAATTGAGAAATCAGATTGAGTTAACCTTGAGATAGATTCCATTTATAGTTTAATTGAAATGCATTCAAACTAGAAGTCCAAGTTGCATTGGAAAATAATAATAAATTAATTCCATATATGATGAAAATAGATAATTCTTTAATTTTTTCAAGAAAAAGGTCTTTTCAATGCAACTGAACTTCTTTTTCTGAAAAGCTTTGAGTTTCAAATTTAGAGAATAATTCAATAATTCAATTAAATTGCTTTTCTGATTTCAAGTTCTAATTTTAGAAAAATAAATAATATCTCAAGTTTGATTTCTCTCTCAATTCAATTCTTTTTTTTTTTTTAATTTCAATTCAACTCTTTGTAATAAATTAATTCATCTTTTGTAATAAATTAATCCTTTTTGCATGATTGAATGGCAAATTTATTAGTTAATTAAATATGCAAGGATATTTAATAAATTAAAATGGGATAATTGATCAAAATGATATTCTTGAAAATATTCCAAATAATTAAATAAATATTTAATTAGTATCGAGTAGTTGATTTGCCATGTGATTTTTGATGATTAAAGAATTAATAATGTGCTCAAGATTGATTTAATTGCCTTTGGTTAGGACCTTGGTGATGTTGTCGAGATTAGGGGCCCATGGTTTAGATGACCAATTTTAGGGTATTACACTGATCAATGTGAGACTTTTATTTCCAAAAAATCTCCTCTCGAAAATCCCATTCCTCCAACTCCTTAACTGCCCTAGACTCATCTCTACTAAAATCCTCAATCATACCATGGTCTCAAATCATCCGAGTAATAGAATCCAACCGGAATTGATCCATTATCCTATAGTGATGAAGATTAACAAAGCATTATCTGTTCCAATTTTTCAACTTCTTCACAAACTGCAATCTTTTAACAAAGGAATACATCGTCCTACCATGAGCAGGCTTCCCTTCTTGCCACTAGATAGCTACCAAGTTCTAAAGAGAGATCATGCAACTACATAAGCTAGAATTTGAAAGAGGTATTTTTTGAGACCTTGAAGGAGAACGCTGATAGTTTAATTGGCCAATGATCAGAGCCCCTCCCCAAAATCTTAGAATTGGTAGACTAGCCATCCCCCATCCAGTAGTAAGAGACATGAAACCTATCTAGCCTCTCAGAAATAGCCCCCTCTCCACTTCTCCTGTTGTTCCGGGTAAAAATACCATTGTGTGATTTCACATCAATTAAGTTTAAAAAAAACTATTATCTTGGAGAAGGCCAACATACTGGTCCAAATGGGCTAACCCTGCCCTTTTCTCCCCCAAACTATAAACCACATTAAAGTCACCAACCACAATCCATGGGAGGAGGGGGGTCAAGGGACACACATATATAATATGACTTTAGAGTTGTGCCTTACCCAAGAGATCAATAGGGGCATACAAATTAGTGAAAAGGCAAGTTTCCCCTGAATCCAAACTAGAAGCAATCAAAGAAATAGAAGACTGGTTTGAGATCCACCACAAGGGAGTAACCTTCTTTGGATTCCAAAAACAATCAATACCCCTTGAACTGCCTTGGGCCCGATACACTAACACATACCATGAGACCAAACTCTAGGAGCTCTATTGAGAAAACCATCCATAGTCAACTTAGTTTCTTGAATAAAATATTCAATATTTGAAGAATGAGAGTCAATTAACTCACGAATAGCCTTTTTTTCTAGGGATTTTATTCATACCCCTCACATTCCATGATAAGACAACAATTTATGGGAGTGGGAGAAATGAGAGTCAATAGTCTTTACTAACCCAGACTCAACCAAAGTCTCACCCATTAATTTAACTTTCACCTGGTCTAGCTTACGACCTACCTTCAAATTCTTCTCCAAATAAATCTTCTTTGGGAGTTTTTGATGCAAACCCAAAGCCTGAGGAGTCCCACTACTTTTAACTAGATTCAAGCTATCTTTCCTAGAAGACAAGCGCGAAATCTGAACCTCACCAACATTCTTCTTAACCATTGATTCATTTAGAGGAGGAACATCAAGAGTTTGAGAGGGAAAGTATATATCCATCAACCCCTCATGCAGTTCCACCAACTTAGAAAAATTCTTATCATTATTCTCACCTTCTTCAGATAAAACCATTCCCAAAGGTTCGATGTGTTACATGACAACTCCACTTGAAATCCCTCCTCCTGAACCAAATCCTCTAGAATATTGAGTCGATTAAATTTCTCCGTATATTGCCTATCCTTCAAAGTTGCCTTTTTCCCTCTCCCCTTATTCCAAGGTTTGATAGGGATAAAACCGTCTTTCACTGCATCTCCATCCACCACAAGATTTTTTCCCTTTGTCATTATTAGGAACAGAGCTTGAAGGATCTCTTGTTGTAGCTGTCATTGGAATGAACTGAGGAAATTTCCTTTGTAAATGGATGTATTCATTGTAAATATGACATCTGAATGAGAGTGTTTCATAATCAAGCTATTGAACCCAAGAATAGGATCCAAGAAAAATCTCAATAGAATCTGGCAGTGGATTATTTAAATCAATCTCAACACAGATGCGAGCATAATAAATTACCTTTTTAGCTTGAGTTTGAGTAGCAGATCCTACGAGTTTACCAAGAAGGAGAGCAATCGAATTAAGAACATCATCCCTCCAAAATTCAAGTGGGAGCTTAGGAAGATGAACCCACATCGAGACTTTCGAGGGAACATCCTCAGTAGAATTAAACCCAATATTCCCTTTCTTTAATGAAGAGCCCAACCTGATTAAATAAGTAAGGACCTCCTTCAAAGGCCTTGTTTCTATCTATCATACATGAGAAAACCACCATAAAATAGTTGTTAGTAGCCAACATAATATCCATGTCCCCTTCAAGGTTCCAAACTCGTCACGCCCATGAATCTAAAACCGACAAAGAGAGTCTAAGTCCCATAAACTCACAAATAATGGCAGGATTGTTAAGGTATGCAACATCATTTGAGACCGTTTCAGGTAGAATCACTAGGACAAGATGCTCTTGGCTTCTTTGCAAATACCCATTTACTTTCTTAATCTTGGGGGTCTCTGTCTCCATAGAAGAACCTTCCCCTACTGAGATTTTACTTGAATGGCCCATAGCGGCCCTGCATGCAAGGTTGAAGATGGCTCTTGCGAACCCATATTTTCAAATATCAAAGGTCATGATAGAGCCCTACTCTCCTCTATGAAAAACCAAAACCCAGGCACAAACCAAACTAGAAAGGGCTCAGGTAGAAAGAAATTGCCCCCCATAAAGTAGGCCCCAAACACCACAGAAAAGAGGCAAAGCATAACAAAATGAGCCCCCACAACACTAAGATAGGGATTCCTTTGGCCCTTTAGGCCTCACCAACTACTTTGTGACAACCTATTCTCATTAAATTTAGGAAGATGGATTAATAGGTTACCAAGCCTTTCCATAGTAGGGAAGTTTTAATTTTTATAAGAATCCAATGAAAACTCATGTGTATTATTTTTCCTATCAAGTCCATTCTAAAGCCTCCCATTGGAAGCTATAAAAGCTACTTATATATTTTCTCTAAATTTCTTCTAAAAGCCATAAAGGACTTTATTACTTGGCATGCATGTACTATTCTCTCTCACATGATTCTAGTGGTTTGGACTTAGTTTTTCCTCATTGTCAAATTCTAGTTCTATGTACCAAATGGATTATTTTTTCTTTAAAAGGTAATGAGACATGGGAAGTTTTAGTTTAGTATTACATTTCTTCTAGTTACGTAATTGAGAGATCAACTTGGAATGAGATTGATCCTCACACTCTACTTTAATGAAAGGACCTATTCAGATCCAAGTGAGTTTTGTGGTAAAAATCATATAATAAGCCTTGGAAGATATGAATACTTGATTTATTTAGAGTGTCACTTTTTTTTTAATTGTCTTTCTAGATGAACCAACAAAAAATTTGGTTGTCTCCTATTTTTAGTGTCAAAATCATCTTCTTGTTAATATCACTTGAGTAAGAGCTTGGAGTTTTTCTAAAAACAGGATTAAGACCTTCCCTACCTTATTTTTTTTAAGGTTAGTAGTAATTTGTCCTTCTAGAATGAAGCCAATGCTAATATTAATCTTTAATTTAAGGATCATGAAAAATTTGAAGCTATTATTGAAGCCATCCCTTTTGATATTTTTCACAAACTTAGAGTTTGGTCTTGCAAATTTTGGTGGGAGGATTTCAAATAGTATCTTAATACAACACTTCATAACTACAACTTTCACAAAGAATACAACTTGGATGTCACCTCATTTTTCCATGATCCCTACCTTGAATTATAGATGGAGTTTTTAATCGCCTCTATTGATATTAGAGATCTTCCACTATTTGGTTGCTTATTCTTGAGCCTAAACTTGCTTTTTTTGTGTGTATTATAATACAAGGCCTTACTATTGATTTTGGGTTAACCCATTTGATAATTTAAGATCCTTAGTTTTCTTTCTTTAGTCAACAAGAATCACTCAAGCACCTTATTTGGTTAAATATTATAAATTTTTAGTTTCTTGGACCTAGATTCATGACTTCCTTAAGTATTTAGGTTTGATCCTTTTTCTTAACATAGTGTTATTAGGAAGTAAGACCTAGAATCCCTTCTAAATATATTCCTATCTTACATGCTTTCAAGGGGGGGTTTTTAGCATTTAAAAAGAAATTTTGTTATTTTGTTTGATTACTTTTTAGTGATAATTTCTCATACTAAAACTATGATACATTATAATGTGTTAATGCAAATTCAATTGAAAGTTGGTAAAGTTGATAGAGATGGTAATTATGGTTGGGACCTAATCATGGACACTCTAGACCCCATTCATGTATCTAACAAACTAGATAATGACATATTCACAAGTTTCTCCCTTTTCTTTTGCTCCCACTTCTTAGTAGTTTGTGTAAAAGAATAAAATTAAGTCAAATGAAACTAAACTAAATTCCTTTGAGAGTAATTTTAGTGAATACATTGAGATGAATGGGTAACTTTTAAGCCTACTTAGAAGTGCACTAGTTATCCTTTTTCTAAGGTTTTGATTTTTAAACAAGAAAAAATGTAACTAATGAAATAGTTGACAAAAGTAAACTAGTGAATAAATCCATTGATAAAAAATTATTATTAGTTTTTTAATGCAATAAATAAAAATTAAAAACCACATGGGATCAAGTGTTGCAATTCAAAAGTAACTACCAAGTATGTCAACGTGTCATACAGATGCCTATATGTTGTGATGTTGTCTAGTATAGAAATAAAACTTAAAGTATGACTAGGTATGAAAATATCTCCTATTCAAATCTAATTGCATCTATAGTTAAGAACAATGACTAAAATGAAAGAGGGGGGTGTGCATCTAGAGAGTTGTAAAAATTTGTAGAGAGCAACGTACAAGCCTAATATTGTAAAAGATCCAAGAGAGACAGACAGACAGACAGACAGACAGACAGACAAAGAGAGAGACAGAGAGAGAGCCCAACTAAAAGATAGATTAAAAAAAAAGAATAGGAGGGTAGAGGAAGAGGCCAAAGAGCCATTTCAATTCATCTTGAGTCATTTCCATTGACTTGGAAAGGCAATAATTGAAAAAGCACTAAAAATGATTGGAAAATAGAAATTATCATGAGATGTTAGTGCGATGCATGGAGGTCTACACAGTAAAATATTTTCTAAACAATTTATGCTAAAAAGTGATGAAAGACTAGAATAAAACATGGATAACATAAATGTGATACATGAAAATGTGAAAAAAAAATGGAGGCATGAACACTTTATGAAGGAGAATATCTAATACAAGGGTTAAAATAAGCCTACAAAAATACAAATTAATTAACACCAAAGTGAACTCAAAACATAATTGAAATTGCAAGGGTACACAATTATGTGCAATTTTAACAATAATTTTTTATTGAATTATAATTGACAAGTGACATAAATTATCCCTAAGCTGTAGAGGCTAATTCCAGCTCCACCCCATTTGCACCCGCTCAAAAATGAAAATATAAAATGTAGGAGCTTCTACTTTTTAGGAGAAGATTCTAAATAATCCTGTAGCCAAATTTTTTTTTTCATGGGACTACCAGCTCCACAAATATTTCTTTAAAAAGTTGAACAGCCTAACTAAAATAAACTTAAATAACAAAATTCCAGCTAAACTTCTATTAGACATAAAAGCCGTATAATTCTTTAAATAGAATAACTAAGAACACCCCCAAAAAAAAAGAAAAAACACAACAAAACAAACAGACAGAGAGACAAACTATTTATCATCCTGCATGGTATTGAGATCCTTGAAACTTGTAAATACCCTCCACTTCGTCCATCGTAAGCCTTAACTTCTTCGACAGAGGGTATTATCCATTTTTTCCATATCCTTACTAGACTGACCCAGAATGAATTTAAGTTTGTGATTTTCAATGGAAAACGTAGACTGAAAGTATATCTTGGAGTGGAAAATCATCATATCAATCGTTGAGCTCCTCATCACCTATTTTAACAAAGATTATTCATGTTAATCTACAGCTTATCAATTTTATCTCTTAAAATCTCAATCTTATATGGAGGGATGCAAGAAGCACACAACTCTACGTCAGCTCCTCCACCAGAGTAGTCAATTGACGTAGCAGAGGGAGATTTTTCCAAAATCTGAATATGTCTCTTCCTATTCGCAGCTTGAGTTTTAGGTGGAAGCGTGGAGATTGAGCATTAGGCATGAAGTTGCCAATATTAAGAGGAGGAGAATTGATCATGTCCAAAGCTTCTTTCTCGGAGAGTTGTTGAAAATGTTGTGAAACACGCTTCATACTATTTTCAGTTTGAAGAGGTTGCAGGTTCGAAACAGCGTCGTCACTTCCTCCTCTTGCCTGCCTTTCATTTTTAAGAGACAGACTTGATAACTTAGAGATTTACACGAATAATCTTGTTAGTAAGCTGATC
The DNA here is from genome assembly GCF_030272615.1 of Cryptomeria japonica. NCBI lineage: Eukaryota > Viridiplantae > Streptophyta > Pinopsida > Cupressales > Cupressaceae > Cryptomeria > Cryptomeria japonica. Next base: position 341,833,322 of record NC_081405.1, on the reverse strand, counting down.
AGAAGAAAATTTGAAAATATTATTATATATTTTTTTAGTTTTTCTATATGTTAGTAAATGGTATTTTTGAAGGTCTTCAGGATATTTTTAGTTCTTGAAAATGCATGTTCTTTCAAAATCTCGCCTACAACTCTTGGAGACCTTTCCAACGAGATAAATGACTCATAATTTCGAGTCCTGTGTAGAAAGTTATGTCTAGTTAAAGTTAGGACAAATTTTATATAATATTTTTGAAAAATTACGTAGTTTTAGATTTTATTATGTAAATAAACCTGATATGACTTGGTTTTTCGATTCTCAAAGAATTGTTGGTGACCCTTGGAATCCCTTGGACTACTATATGTTGGATTTTCGAATTGAATACAATGCTTTTTGGCTTGCTTCAATTCTGTATTATCTTATTCATCCACAACACCACAGATTCTCACTTAGATGTTATCGTCGGAATCCATATTTCAGATCATAAACAGATGATGAGGAGCTCAGATATGATGGTTTTGCAATCTGATAAACACTTTCAGTCTAGGCTTTCCCTTGAAAATCGTAAAGGTAAAGTCATTCTGGTTCAGTGCCGTAAGGATAATACCTCTCTGTCAATCTTAATACCATGCAAGATGAGTTACGATAATCCTATAGTGGCAATAAGATATGTAGGAGGTTAGCACAGTTCATATAAAAAAAAACAAAGGTAAATAATAAGTAGACATTGTGGAAGTTTCTTTATTTTGAAGGAATTTTTTTAGTTTTAAAAAAGAAAAAAATAAAGCTATATTGGAAGTTTCCAAAAACAAAAACAGAGAGCAGAAATCTAAGAAAAGAATAAGGGTCTATGTTTAGGATTGTTTTTTTCGTTTTGTCAGTGATTCTATGTGCTAACAGATCATTTAGTCGGCAGCATATCTTAATGCATGATTTTTATCCGTTAACGTTGAGACTCCAATTGACAACATTCCTACTAACTGCAAATATTGGAGGCAAGTTTCTATATATATTGCAAATCAGACGATGGTTCCTATTTCAAATTTTAGTTAAACAAGACAAGGCTAAACGATAATGCATTTGATTTTTCTCTTCATTTTTCTAAAGCAAGTTAGAAATAATTAAATGTAAGGTTTACAATTTCTGCACAAAACATTGCATTGATATTGGATTTCTTTTTGTTTTTGAAACATCATTGGTTAATCTTTTGAAGTTCAATTTACCCTCGTCATAGGATATTATGAAATCTTGAAGTTGTTCACTATAAATCATTAGTGTGTTGAATACAATATTCTAGCTGTTTAATCAACTTACTTTAATACTCATTTCATATCTAATCTTATAAAGTAAAAGTTAAGTTTCATTGTTAGCTAATTTCATAACCCAAAATTCATAGAAAAATATTGAAACAAAGTAAAATTATCCTTTTCTTTTCATCATTATTATAAATCGTATGTCTAAGAGATGTTATAGCAACTCCATTAGAAATAATATTGACAACTCATAAAAAACATACTCATCTTCCCACTTAATGAAACCTTAAGACAATCCATTATATTTTATCTTAAAGACTTAATGATCAACACCTAATTTTAAAGAAAAACTCTAATTTACCTATGATCAATATCTAATATAATCTATCATCAATATCTAATATATTCTAATCTATTCATTTAGTACTTTCAGCAAAAATAGAACTATTGAATGCAATCAAGGGACTAGTTTACTTTTGTCAACTATTTCATTAATAACAAATAATGAAAAAGTTAAATGCATGTGCATGTGGACTTAAACTATATTAGAGTATCCTTGTAAAGTATAGACTCCGCAACAAATATTTTACTGTTAAAGTATTTTCTGCAAGCATAAAAGGTGGAACTTGACCATGGATACACATAAAACAGAATCCATAATCATACTGGGACTTCAATCACATTGGAAGGTATTATTGCAATGTTTCTAATTTTGCTTTCATTATATTTTTTATTTTAATTGAGAAAATTTTGCATATAACTAATATATAAATTTTTAATTAAGAAAGAAGATCCAATAATTAAACCGATTTCAATTGTTATGATAGTAATTGTTGATTTAATACAAAACAATTTAGAGCTCACACATGAACTGAGAAACACTCAAAAGATCACTCCAATCACCAACAAGGAACTCCCCTGCTTTAGCAACTTACAACAGTTTTTAAAGATGAAGTTTCTGAATGCCTATACTATTAGGGCATAGGGTTGGTAGAACGTTACAAAGGTTGTGATGTTCAGTTTCAGTTTTATTACTACTACTTGAGTTTTCCTGTACTTTCTGAAGCTTTTACAATAAATTTATTCTATGCGTACCTTGCAAGCATGGCACGCCGTGAGATCACATTTCTTCCTTTCATTCTGCCTTGTCGGTGAAAGGGGGAGTTTTGAAACCTTACAAACTTAAATTCAACGTTGTTTTCGACGTAAAACAATTTTTTTGAGCCAAAAAGACCACCGAAACCATGTCTTTTCAGGAATCTCATTAGTTTGCAAACTACACAACATGCCGAACTATGTGTCTTTCGGCCATTAGAGATGTTAGACAACTTCATAATCTGCCGAAAATAATAGATTTCGGGCTTTGATAGTTAGCAAACCAAAAAAATTACCGATATAATAAGTCAATTGAGACTAATTATTTTCCAAACCAATAGAGATTTCAATGATTTAACACTAGTATATCTATATTTAAAAAATATATGTAAAATATGCCGAGAGATATCTTATAATAGAAGGGAATTTGACAATTGCAACAATATTATTAGTATACAAGAATTTCAAAAATATGGATAATAATAGAGTTGCTTAAGTATATACCAGCATTGTCTAAGATGACAGCATGAACCTGGAATTTAGAATTGTCAGCTACTCACAATGTCAAGCCCACTCCTCTAATAATGTCTCAACGCTACTTGATTTTATTGATTGTTCCCTTTTAAATATTCCGGCACTCTTCCACTATCATTTGAATGTAACGGTTTCATATAGTTGGAAATAAGTGGCGAGGGTTCTATTTTATTTGGAGTAATAAAATAACACCTCCACAAAAACCAAAAGATGACATACTTCATGCATTCACCTGTCGTTTGCATGTCAAATTTTTTCAAAAATGAATTTTTGTTTACGGACATTTTGATGTCATTGTAGATGCCTCTCGGCATAATTAGTATATATACCTTAAATTTTAATTTAATCTATATAAAATACGTCGAGAGATATCTTTCTAGAGGCACCTATTTGACTTTAGGGTGTAAAATTGATTAGAAATAAGTGCCTTGAGAAGGATATCTCTTGGTGTATTTTATATAGATTGAATTAAAATTTAAGGTATATATGCTAGTAGCAGTCGCGTGGCACAACATGGAAGACATTGAACAATTATGGTTGAAGCACAATTAGGGTTAGGCTTAATGTTGCATCATGGTTGGGGTTCCAATAGGGTTCAATTATAGTGAAGGTTAGATTAGAGTTGAAGATGGAGGTAGAGTTTATTTCTAGGGTTTAATTATGGTTAGATAGGGTCTGATTATGGTTAGGGTTTGGTATAGTCAGGATTTGATTATGGCTAGGGTTTAATTATGGTGAGATTGGGGTTCAATTCAGAGGTAGGGCTTATTTCTATTGTTAGAGTTAGGTTTAGGGTTAGGTTATGCTTAGGTTTCAATTATGGTAACATTAGGTTTAGGGCTAAGGCTAGGCCATAATTAGGATTATTATTGTAGGTTAATGCTTGGGATAAGGATTGGGCTTTAATTAGAATAGTGTTAGAGTTAAGTCTATGGCTTAATTATGATTAGGATTAGTATTAAATTAAATTAGGGTTTAATTAGGTCTAGAGTTAGTGTTATAATTGAAAAAGGGTTAGGATTTAAGGGTAAAGCTTGTTGTTAGGATTAGGGTTCTATAATAAAGCTTGGTTTCAAGGTTAGTGTTAGGGTTTTAATTAGGGTTATGGGTTATGTTAGCATAAAGATTAGGGATAGGGTCAAGGTTAGGTTGGGTTTATAGTTAAGGTTACTTTAGGGTTACAATTCAGGTTCAACATAGGATTTATAATTATAGTTAGGGTTAGTATTAGGGTTAGGTTATCATAAGGGTTCAATTATATTTAGGGCTAGAGTTTAATTAGGGTTATGATTCAATTACATTAGGGTTGGGGTTAAATTAGTATTAAAGTTCAATTAGCATTAGGATTTCAGCTAGATTAGGGTCAGGATTAGAGTTTAATCAAAATTAGGGTTCAGTTATGGGTACAAATCAAATAGTGTTAGGGTTAAGTTTAGGGATAGGTTTCAATTATGGTTAGATTAGGGTTCAACTTTTATTTTGGGTTCAATTCTAGGGTTAGAGTTAAGTTTAAGGTTAGGTCATGGTAAGATTAGGTTTGGGGTCAAGGCTACACTACAATTATGGTTGTTCTTCTAGGTTAATGCTTGGGGTAAGGGTTGGGTTTCAATTAGAATTAGTGTTAGGATTAGGGCTAGGGTTCAATTAGGAATAGGGTTAGTATTCTAAGTTATTCTAAAGGGTTTTTAATTAGGGTTAGAATTAGTGTTTGGATTCAAATAGGGTTAGAATTTAAGGAAAAATCATGTTGTGTGGGTTAGGATTATATAATAAAGATTGATTTTAAGGTTAGTATTAAATTTTAATTAGGATTACAACTATGTTGGCATAAAGGTTCAATTAGGGTTATGGTTCAATTAGGTCTAGATTAAGGATAAAGGTTAGGGTTTGATTATGGAAATGTTTTAATCATAGTTAGGACTAGTATTGGAGTTCAATTAGGCTTCTAAGAATTAGGGTTGTGGTTTAATTGAATTAGGGTTAGGGTCAGGTCTCAATTATGGTTAGATTAGGGTTCAAGTTGTAGGCAGTCTTTAATTCTAGGGCTATAGTTAAATTTAGGGTTAGGTTATGGTTAGGTTTCAATTAGGGTAAGATTAGAGGTTTATGGTTAAGTTTGGGCTACAATTAGGGTTACTATAGTAGGAAAATCTTTGGGCTAAGGGTTGGGGTTCAGTTAGAATTAGTGTGAGGGTTAGGGTTGGGGTTTAGACAAGATAGGGTTAATATTACAATTCAATTAGGGTTTAATTCGGGTTATAGTTAGTGGTATGATTCAAATAGGGTTAGGGTTCAATTTAGGATTAGGGTTGAATTATGGTTAGAAAAGGGTTAAAGTTTTAGGTAGGGTTTAATTCTAGGATAAGAGTTAAGTTTAGGGTTAGGTTTCCATTATGGTAAAATTAGGTTTAGGGTTAAGGTTAGGCTACAATTAGGGTTACTATTATAGGATAATGCATTCATAACACTTATTATCATTTTATAATATAGGTTCAATTAGGGTTATGGTTAAGTTAACATAAAGATTCAATTAGGGTTATGACAATGTTTTAATTATAGGTGGGGTTAGTATTAGAGTTAAATTAAGGTTAAAACTAGGGTTGTGATTAAATTGTATTAGGGTTAGGGTTAAATTATAATTGAAGCTCAATTAGGGTTAGGGTTTGGCCTATAATTCAATTATGATCAGGGTTTAATTAATGTTAGTGTTCATATTAGAGTTATGGTTCAATTATAGGTTTAGATTAAGGTTCGAGTTGTAGGTAGGGTTAAATTCTATGGTTAGAGTTAATATTAGGGTTAGGTTAGGGTTGACATTCAATTAGAGGGATTAGGGTTCAATTATGGCTAGATTAGGGTTGAAGTTGTAGATAGGGTTAAAATCTAGGGTTAGGTTATGGTAAGATTAGTTTTGGAGTTAAGGTTATACTACAATTAGGGTTTCTATTCTAAAATAATGATTGGGGTAAGAGTAGGGGTTCAATTAGAATTAGTATTACGATTAGAGCTAGGGCTCAATCAGGAATATGGTCAGTATTAATATTCATTTAGGGCTTAATTAAGGTTAGATTTAGTGTTTCGATTCAAATAGGGTTAGGGTTTAAGGATAAATCATGTTATGAGTGTTAGCATTATATAATAAATAATGATTTTAAGGTTAGGATTAATGTTTACTTAGGGTTATGGTTATGTTATCATAAAGTTTCAATTACGGTTAGGCTTATGTTAGCATAAAGGTTTAATTCTAGGGTTATGGTAATATTTTAATTATAGTTAGGGTTAGTATTGGATTTCAATTAGGCTTAGAGTTAGGGTTGTGATTTAATTGAATTAGGGTTAGGGTTAAATTAAGGTTGAAGCTTAATTTAGGTTAGGGTATGGGCTAGAATTCAATTATTATTAGGGTTCAATTAGTGTTAGGGTTCAATTATAGGTTTAGATTAAGGTTCAATTTGTGGGTAGGGTTTAAAATTCATGGTCAGAGTTAAGTTTAGGGTTAGGTTAGGTTTGAAATTCAATTAGAGGGATTACAGTTTAGGGTTATGGCTATAGTTAATTAGAGTTAGGGTTTGATTATTGAAAGGGTTTAATTATAGTTAGGGTTAGGATTTGATGTCAATTAGGGTTATGATTCAATTACATTAGGCTTAGGTTTTAATTAGGATTGGAGTTCAATTAGGACTAAGGTTTGGGATAGATTAGGATGAGGGTTAAGTTTAGAGTTAGTGTTCAATTATGGTTAGATTAGGGTTAAAGTTGTGGTTAGGACTTAATTCTAGGAGTATATTTACATTAAGGGTTACATTATGGTCAGGTTTCAATTATGGTAAGATAAAGTTATTTTTAGGGTTCAATTAGGTGTAGGTTAGGGATATTGTCAAGGTTAGGGTTTGACTATGATAAGAGTTTAATTATACTTAAGGTTAGTATTAGATTTTGATTTGAGTTAGAATTAGGCTTATGATTCAACCGTGTTAGGGTTAGGGTTAATTATAATTAGAGATAAATTAGGGTTATGGTTTGGGGTAAAATTTAATTAGGATTAGGTTTCAATTAGGGTTAGGGTTTATAATTAGATTTGGGTTATATTTGATATTAGATATAGAAAGAGGGTTAGGATTATAGTTATAATTATAATCCAACCTTAATTTAAGAGTAATAGTAATTTAAACCCTAATACTAACCTTAACCATAATCAAATTATAATTGATCTATAACAATTGTCCTCATTGAATTACAACCCTAATTAACTTTTGATCATAGTTAAACTCTAATTAAACTATATTCCTAATCCTAACCCTAATTGAACCCTAACACTAATAAATATATCACTAAGATAACCCTAATACCAAATCTAAATTCTTAATCCTAACCATAGTTGAGCCCTAATAGTAATAAATGTATCTCTAACATAACCCTTACTAAACCTAACACAAATTAAACCCTAACCCCAATCATACATTAACCTTAAGTTAACACTAACACTCCTTTCAAACTTTACTCTAACCCTAACATTACTAAAATTTAAATTTTAACTCTGATTATAATTAAACCAAAATCTTAATTGAGTGCTTATCAAACCCAAACTCTAATCCTATCCCTCGTGGTAATTTTACAAAAAAAATTGAGAATTTAAGCTTTATGAAATAATTTGAAACATTTAATAATTTTTTTTAAAAAATATTTAAATAATAAGTGAAATATATATTAAAAATTTATATTATACATTACCATTTTTAAAACCTTTTTTTTTTATAGAATTTTACATAAAAATTTATAGAAAACTATTTTATGAGAACTAATTTTTAAAATTTTAATACAAAGAAATTTGATGATCTATTAATATATGATAAAAGAATTCAAACTCAACTAAGAGAAAATAAGATATAAATAAAAAAATCATATTATATGATAAATTAGAAATTACATTTTTATATAAATATTTGTGTATGTAACTTTGTTTTTGTTTTCAATTTAGAAACATAATTTTTAAGTTATGATATTTCTAAATTGAAAATTAAAAATTAAATATTATTTGTGAAATATTTTGCTAAACATGTAATTTAGATTTTTGAATTTAGAAACATAGAAAATATTTTTGATGTTTCTAAATTCAAAATTAAGATTCTTTCCTTCTCTTTTCTATCATTGTGACTACTCTTAACTTTTTAAAAGAAAAATATTAATTAACAATAATAACATTCTATTTAGTCAACAATATCTTGCCAAAAAATGAAAGTTATTTGTTTTATCACTCTATGAAAATGAAAAGTTTTTGATATTTAATTCTTGCAATATTTCATTTGAATATATAAATTATGAAGTTCATTGAAATAGTATTTGTATTCATAACACTTACTATCACTTTAAAAAATAAAAAATCACATCCTTTAATTAGCTAAAATGAACTACAAATTATCAATTCCTCAAACATTTCCAAATACCTTTTGAAATTAGATTTTTTAATTTTTATTTAAACTTCTAATCTAATTGTAAATTTTTGGAAGTCCAAAATATATTATTGTCAATAAAATGAACTACAAATTATCTGGAACATTTCCAAATACCTTTTACAATTAGATTTTTTAATTTCTATTTAAACTTTCATATAACTGTAAATTTCTATTTGAAAGTCCAAAATTTTTAATAGCAACAACCAATAATCCATGTTTACAAATATCTCTACAAATATAATATAAGTATAGGTCAAGAAAATTACATAAAGTGAAATACAAATGGTGAATAAATTATCAATCACTTGAGACAGTTATAAACAAATATCCCAACAAACTGATTTTCTTGTTTTCCTTCCAATAATCTAGACCTCATTCCTAAATAGGGATTAATTCGTTGGTCTTTCATTATAGTCCCCTAGAGTCACACTCCAAAAACTAAGGGTAATGTAGATCTTTCTTTTTTGATCGAAAATCTCTACTTGTGAGTGGAATGCATATATAAAGTATAAATATTTATAAAAAAAAACAAAAAACACAGGAATAAATGCAACAATAGATTGGAGAGGTTGTCGCCTTGGCCGACCCTGAGAACTTGGATGGCATACTTGATCTGGGCATTCAACATATCCTTTCATTTTTCTTCTTCCTTGTGTGTAGTCTGCAACAAAATGGAAGTGTTGGTATGAGGTATGGACATCCATCAAAACATAGAGATGGTAGCAAGAAAAAACAAAAATAGTTCCAAACATCCAATCTTTGTCTTTCTCACCTACAAACATCCATACGAGAATATAAATTCTCACAACACGAGAGAAAGAAATATGAATTTGGTGGAAAACAAAGGATATCAGAAAAAAAGAACAATCTAAGTAAGCGCTAATTGAAGCCCATTGCTCGCTTGGATTGCCAGTGGTTGACTTGATTAGCCCTTTCATCGGTCTCATCGACAGCCTCCATAAAGACCTTTCTATTATGAAGATAGTAGAGATCTAGAAAAGATAGTCATTCATATAGACATATAAGCCACCCATCTATACACACTAATGGGCATGCAAGAAAAATATATACAAATAGTCACATAACTGCATGCTTGGATATTCTGTGAACATTGCATGATGAAAGGTGGAGATTATAATGGATGCATTAAAAATATTTGTACAGAAATGGGTTGCAATTAAAGAATTTTGAGAATATTAAGGAAAAATCTACACACAATGGATCACAAATAAGATAACAAAAATGTAGCATCCAAACATTTTTTCCAAAGCCCAGGAAAAGATCGATATACATGTTGGATGAATCAAACCTACAGAAGTTAAAATATTTGGAGGCATCAACACCTCTTTTGTTGGAAATATTTATTGCCCCAAGCCCATTCAACCCCCAATGTATATATCTCCCCACCTACATGTTAGGAGAGAGCTAAAGAAATTTATCCTAGAGATAGATTCAAACAGATTTGGGATCCAATCCCAATTGCTCTTGACGTGCACAACAGAAGATTGTAGAGGAATTAATTTGGTAGGTAAGTTTTTTGAATTTGGAATTTGGGCCAGGAATTTTGAGTGGACAAAAAATAGAAAAAAAGAGAGAACATTCTCCAGTCAGTGTACCGAGTCCAATTCAGTTCAATAGAACAGAAAGGAGAAGTGTATCTCCACAGTGAGTGTAGAGAATAGAAGTTAGACAACAACAATCTATAGGTGAATGTGTATTTTTTTAGTAGAGCAAGATAGCTCCTAACTGTATGGTCTTCTAGTAGAGTAGTGATTACTCTTGACTATGTATAGCTCCAAGTGAGCAATTTGATTTGTAGTGAGCTCAGAGAAGCTCTTTTTTGTGTAGTTGAATGCAGTTGTTGATCGCTGCATGTAGATTAGTTATTAGTAGCTAGTTTACAATTTATAATTTGTATTTTTTCTCCAGCCAATTTAATAGAAAGCAAACCAAGTTTGCATGTCTCCTTGCCTACATTATTGACTTTATTTATGTGGGTTTGTTCCTAGCTGGTTGGGAATTGAGACAACAATCTTTGTTCATCGTTTGGGTCTGCCCAGTTTGAGAGATTCTGATCAATCTACATGGTATCTAAGCTATAGATCTATAGAGACCTAAATCTTTGTGTTTGGGCATTTTTGTTTTCTAGGTGTTTGAGTTTTGTGTGTAGGAGACATGGCTAGAGATGAAGGAAAGGGTTGGTAGTAGCCACCATCCTTTAATGAAAATTATGATGTTTTGACCAAGAAGATGAAGACCATCATGGTTGCAAACAATTTGTGGGAACTTTATGCAACTGGGTTTGTGGATACAACTGATCCAACTCAGTATGCTTCCCTCACAAATAATCAAAAGAACCATTGGAGGGAGACAAGAAGGAAAGATGCTAAGGCATTGAGTTTGATTGAAGCAGCCTTGACAGAGGCCATATGTCCTAGAATAGGAACAACTAACTATGCTAAGGAAGCATGGGAAATCCTCCAAAATAGATACAAGGGGGTTGATAAAGTCAAATTAGTGAAGCTCTAGATGTTCAGAAGAGATTTTGAGACTCTTCAAATGAAGGACAGTGAGTCCATTTCAGAATTTCATACAAGAGTCTTTGGTTTGTTGAACTAGCTAAGGTCAAATGGAGAAACCATGGAGGAGCAAAGGATTGTTGAGAAAATCCTACGAAGTTTTCCTTCAAGGTTTGATGCAATAGTGATTGTCATTCTAGAGGCAAATAATTTGTCAGTATTAACAGTTGATGAGTTGATGGGTTCTCTTCAAACCCATGAGCAATGCCTAAATAGGTCTTCTACTTCTTCCCAAGAGAAAGATTTCAAACCTCAAGCCAATGAAAGAGGTAGGGTGAGAGGAAGAAGTGGTAGGAGTTCAAGAGGCAGAGGTCGTGGCAATGAAGAAAGCTCGGGATGAGCTTACAGCCAAGAGGGAGCGAGCAACTCTCAGAACAACTCCAAACAAGGCAAGAAGAACTATAGCTCAAATTAGAGGTATGACAAGAGAAATATAGAATGATTTAACTATCATAAGTTTGGCCATTATGCAAGAGATTGCTGGAAAAAGCAAAATAACCAGCCAAAGCAAAGTGCTAATGTGGTTGATGTGAATGTGGGTGAAAATAATCAGTCCACAGCCTTCATCATGTGCAACATTGGTGAAGAAGGTAGTTCTGAAGTGTGGTATTTGGACAACGGTTGCAGTAACCACATGAGTGGTAATGAGAGTTTGTTCTCATTCATTGAAAAAAAATTCAAATATGAGATCAACATGGGGAACAATGGAATAGTTCCAGTTGTAGGTAAAGGATTTATTATAATCTGCACCAAGAAAGGTGAGAAGAAGGAGATTGAGAATGTTTATTTTTCTCCAGGTATTAAACATAATCTCATGACTGTTGGATAAATGATCCAAATTGGATACAAGTTACTAATGGAGAAGGGTGAGTGTGTCATTTTTGACAAAGATGGGAGTAAGAAAGTTGTTGCAGCAATTCAAATGTCAAAGAATCAGATGTTTCCTTTGAGAATAGAGACGTGTTTCTCTTCTCAGTCCATCGCTGTACCTCCCAAGCAAGCATGTATAGTAGTGCGGTAGTTAAAATCCCTTAAGAGAAACATTGAAGACCCCTCCAAGTTGTGGCATCTCAAGTATCGACACTTGGGTTATGCTGGTTTGAGTTTATTGTCTAAGAAAAGAATGGTAGATGGTTTGCCAAGCATAAAAAAGCCTAGTAGCAAGTGTGAGGCTTGAATTTTGGGAAAGAAACATAGGCTGCCCTTTCAAAAAGGCATCTCAAGAAGGGCAAGAGAACCATTGGAGCTATTGCATACTAATTTGGTTACCCTATGCAAACCATGTCTATTGGTAGCAGCCAATATTTTATGACCTTTATTAATGATTTTAGTCGTAGAACATGGGTTTTTTTTTGAAGCACAAATCCAAAGTTTTTGATAAGTTTTTGTTGTTTAAAGCCCAATCTGAAAAGGAGAGTGGACATTGCATAAAGGTCCCAAGGTTAGATCATGGAGGAGAGTATACCTCCAATGCTTTTGTGAATTTTTGCAAGCAAAATGGCATCAAGAAGGAGCTAACAATCGCATATACTTCACAACAAAATGGCATGGCTCAGAGGAAGAATAGGACCATTGTTGAGATGGAAAGGAGCATGCTTAAAGAAAAAGGATTGCCAAATGAATATTGGGGAGAGGTTGTAGCAACAACAATATATATGATAAATAAAAGTCCAACCAAGGTGGATCGTGAGTCCAAGATTCCGCAAGAGGTGTGGTCTAGGCGCAAGTGGATGGTTGAGAACCTTAGAGTATTTGGGTGTGTGACATATGCTCATGAGACAAAGGAGAAGAGGCAAAAGTTGGATGCCAAGGGTGAGAAATGCACTTTCACGGTCTATAGTGTTGATTCCAAGGCATATAGATTGTACAACCTCGTCACCAAGAAGATCATCATTAATAGAGATGTTAAATTCTTGGAGAATGAGTCATGGGATGGCTCAGTGCATACCTCTTCATCCACCTCACAAAATGTGCCCATCAATGATGATGATGATGAGTATGAAGATGGTGAAGATATTGTAATGTCTCTTGACAACTCTAGACAGATCATGACAACTCTTGATGGAGATAGGCAGTCAAGAAGAAAATCACAAAATTCTTAGAATTCAGTAAGCCCTCAATAGTTTCAGATAACTCCTGATAGCTCCTGATAGTTCTTGACAGAAACAGGCAGGATGGCAAGTATACAAAGACAACCAAAGAATTGACTCTTGAATGCTCCCGACGGTATAGGTTAGAGTCTACCCAACAAAGTAGCAACAGTGGTGAGAGTTCAGACCCCACTCTCGCCTCCCTAATGCTAAAGAAGATCGAGGGTCTAAGGGAGATCTACCAAAATGGAAGGTGTGAGGCCATGGATGAGGAAATAGATGCAATAGAGAGGCATAACACTGGGGAGTTAACTGATTTGCCTCCCAACAAGTGAGTCATTGGTGAACCTATAAGACCAAAAGCAACATCGAAGGAAGAATAGAGAAACATAATGCAATATTGGTTGTCAAGGGGTATAAATAGTAGTTTGGAAGAGATTATGATGAGACATATGCCCCCATTGCAAGAATGGAGATCGTGCGGGCAGTCATAGCTATTGCAGCCCAACACAAATGGAAGGTATTTCAAATGGATGTGAAGTCCGCCTTCCTTAATGGAGTGTTAAAAGAATAAGTTTATGTGGAGCAACCACCTGGTTATGAAGTTATGGGGCATGAAGGCAAGATATATAGGTTGAAGAAGACTCTTTATGGGCTGAAGAAAGCTCCACAATCATGGTACAACAAGATTGACTCATATTTGATGAGCAATGGCTTTGGAAAAAGAGATGGTGATCCCACTCTTTACATCAAGATAGCTAATGGTAAGATTCGTATTGTTGTCTTGTATGTTGATGATTTAGTTTTCACTGGGGATGATGATTTACTCATTGTTGATTTTAAAGAGGCCAGGAAAAAAGAGTTTGAAATGACAAATTTAGGTCTCTTGAGGTATTTTATAGGCATAGAAGTAAAACAAATGCATGATGGTATATTTATCTCTTAAGAAAGATACGCAAATAAGGTCTTGAGGAGATTTAGAATGTATGGTAGCAAGCCTGCACCAACACCAACAACCATAGGTCTTAAGTTGAGCAAAGAATATTGCAACAACAACGTTGACCCGACTAGGTATAATAGTTTGGTTGGAAGTTTGATGTATTTGGAGCAACTAGGCCTGATATAATGCGTGCAGTGAGTCCGATTTTCAGATTTATGGAGAATCCAAAGGACACTCACTGGCAAGCGGGTAACAAAATCGTAAGGTATGTGAATGGCACCAAGGGATATGACATTTTGTATAATATTGTAAGTGATTTTAGGTTGTTTGGTTACATAGATAGTGATTGAGCACAAAGTATAGATGATAGGAACAGCACATCCGGGTATGTGTTTCATTTGGGTTTAGGTGTAATCTCATGGGCTTCTAAGAAGCAACCCATTATTGCCCTATCAATAGCTAAGGCTGAGTATATAGTAGAAAATGCAATAGAATATCAAGCTATTTGGCTATGAAGAATCTTGGCAGATTTGAAAGAAGAACAAGAGGATGGAACAACGATTTTTTGTGACAATGTTTCATCAATTGCATTGAGCAAAAATCTTGTGTTTCATGGAAGAAGCAAGCACATTGAAATAGGTATCACTTCATTAGAAGATTAGTTGAAATTAGTGAAATCAAAATGGAGTTTTGCAGGTCCAGAGCAACAACTAGTAGACATTTTCAACAAGCCATTGGGTAGAGACAATTTTATGCGCCTAAGAAGAAATTTGGGCATAGTAGATTTTGATTTTGATTCAGTTTGTTGGCTTGGGACAAAGGGGGAGTGTTAGAAATATTTATTGCCCTGAGCCTAGTCAGCCCCCAACGTATATATCTCCCCACCTACCTATCAGGAGAGAGATGAAGAAAGACAACCTGGAGATAGATTCAAATTGATTTTGGGATCCAATCTCGACTGCTTCTGGCATGCACAACAGAAGACTGCAAAGGAATTAATTTGTTAGGTAAGTTTTTTGAATTTGGAATTTGGGGGGAATTTTGAGTGGACAACAAATAGAAAAAAAGAGAGAACATTCTCCAATCAGTGTGCCAAGTCCAGTTCAGTTCAGCAGAACATAAAGGAGAAGAAGTGCAACTCCAGAGTGAGTGTAGAGAATAGAAGTTAGATAGCAGCAGTCTATAGGTGAATGTGTATTTTTTTAGTAGAGAAAGGTAGCTCATGGTTGTATGGTCTATCAATAGAGAAGTGATTACTCTTGACTATGTGTATCTCCAAGTGAGCAATTTGATTTGTAGTGAGCTCACAGAAGCTCTATTTTTGTGTAGTTGAATGCAACTCATGATCGCTACCTATAGATTAGTTATTAGTAGTTAGTTTACAATTTATAATTTGTATTTTTCTCCAATCAGTTTAATAGAAAGAAAATCAAGTTTGCATGTCTCCTTGCATGTTATTGACTTTATTTTTGTGGGTTTATTCCCAGTTGTTTGGGAATTGAGACAACGGCCTATGTGCATTGTTTGGGTCTACCTAGTTTGAGAGATTATGATCTCTCTACATCTTTTTTGTTCCTCATTTATCTAACGAGCATTGCACTATTGAAGGATATCATGTTCCTGCAGGAACGCTACTTTTTGTGAATACTCTGGAAATTCATTGGTGTGTAGCTTTGTGCAAGCCCATGTAATTTGATTCTCAACATTTTCTCAACAGTAGCAAAGAGAGCACTATTGTAAATGACCAAAAACGATAATGTCATTATAAATAATTCTTGCACTTCCATACATTACAGTTACACATCATATAGTAATCCACTTCCAATTCCATAACATGTCATACAGTAATCATTTCCAATTCCATTCTTTTTAATTCTCACATCTTTCTTTTTTATGTACACGGATGGACAATATCCACCCCCACTGTTGCTGTAGGGATGCATCTCAACGTAACTAGCATACTTATATGAGAGATATCAAATTTAAAAAATCTTTACCTTTAACATAGATTAATTAATTTCATATGGTTAATATTTGTTATAATTTAGTCTTATTTTAGAATATGAAATGATTTACATGCAACAAAAAAATAGAAGTTTCTTTTAAATCTAGATTTAAAAACCAAAAAAAACAAAAAAAATTAAATTAAAAGTTTCTTTTAAATCTAGATTTAAAAATATATTTTTAAGAATCTTATTTTAGAATATGAAATGATTTGCATGAAAAAAACTAGAAGTTTCTTTTAAATCTGGATTTAAAAACATAATTTTTTATATTAATTTTTTTTAAAATTTGAATTTGTTTCTTTTAAATCTAGATTTAATTTTTTTTGTATTTGATAAATAATAATAATAGAAAATTTATTTTTAATTTAGAGTTTAGTCTTTAACTTATTTTTAAATTATCCATTGTCTAGTCATAATAAATAATAATAATAATAATAATAATAATAATAATAATAATAGAAAGTTGTTTTTTAATTTAGATTTTAGTCTTTAAATTATTTTTAAATTGTCCACTATTTAGTCATTAAAATTACACGAATAAAAAATATGGGTGGGTAACTATGCCTCTGGGTGTAAAAATTATAAGACACTATTTCCCAAATCAAAATGTTGGCCTATAATAATTTTTTTTGCCAAAAAATTTGGAGTTTACAAACTTAAATGTTCGTCGAAGAAAATTTGCCTTTCTTATTAAAATCTCTCTATAATGTATTTGATGATGTGGGAAAGATTTAAACTTACTATTTAACTTTCACCAAATATCCTTCCAACATTTTAGTGGAGTTTCTAACCTGCTAATGCTTTCGCAATAATTCAATCATGGACTTTGTTGGCCAAAAGAACTTCCCGTGGATGGGGACGGGGGGAAAGAAATAGATGGTTGTGGTCAATTGGGGTAGGGTATGTTGCCCCAAGAAGTTCGGAGGACTTAGATTAAGAAGAATCAACTTACTCAATAAGGTTCTGTAATCCAAAATGGGATGGAATCTTTCACTGCACAAATCAGAATGGAGTATTTTTATAAGTGATAAGTACCTCAACTCTGAAAAATTTTCAAAGCCTTTTCCACCCCTAGACTCCCTATTAGGTTTAGAATTTGGAATAATATTATCAAAAGTAGAAATCTTGTTGCTATGGGCATAGAGTGGCAAATAGGTGATGGAGAGACAATCCACTTCTAGGAGGACAAATGGCTAGGAGACATGCCCTTGGTTACTCATCCCAATTTTAGAGACATCAAGGAAAGGGCTCAAGCCCTTTCTGGAGCCTAAGTGATAGACTGAAATTTCACCACACAAAGCTTAGAAATTCTTGGTGCAGTTTTTTCAGAATCAACCACATTTACTTCAGTTGTCTTATGTACTTTAGCAACGAATCAAAATACCACTTTCACAAAGGGAAGATAAGATTGTCTGGAACAAAAATCTAAAAGGCGGCTTCTCATTTAAATTAGCTTACAATCTACTAATAAAGGAGGACACACATATGGGGTTATGGAGGAAAGTCTGGAACCCTCAACTCATACCTAATATCAACTTCTTTTGGTGGATAGTTATGCATATAAGATTGTCACTCTGGATGATATTATTAAGAGTGGATTTCAAATCCCTAACAAATGTGTGCTTTGCAAGAAAGAGGAAGAATCCATCCCCCATATTCTTTTACACTACCAATTTGCTCATGAGCTGTGGAGTCGGGTTTTTAAAAAAAATGGATGTGAGCTAGTCCATGAATATGGCACCCCATGCCTTACTATGGATTGGATGTGCCCTTCTCAACATCCCCTAGTGGGGGAACTTCAAAGACAAATCTTGCCTCACCTATGCTAGAGTATCTGGAAGGAAAGAAATAACAAGTTTTTGAGAGGATGAAAGATCTATAGAAGAGGTATTTATTAGCTTTGATAGACTCCTAAAAGATAATATATCTATCTATAGATGGAATTACCCTTCTTACCCCCCTTGTAGTTTGATGATAAAAAGGCCACGAATTGGAATCTTCCTAACTCCTACACCAAATTTGATCTCTAAAAGGATTGAGAGAATGAATACTCGTTGGCACCCCCCATGGTCAGGACGGCACAATATAAACTTTAATGGCTAGCTAGGTAGGGCTTGGTTGCTACATGATAAGTTATTTGATCTAGCATGGGTGCCTTGGTGGCATCTTACATGGGTAGTTTGGAGGAGGGTACAGATAACCAGGTTGAGGGGACAGCTCTTCTTTGGGGAGTAAAAATTTTCCTCTCAATTGGCATCCGAGTTTTAAATATTGAGGGTGATTCAAAGCTTATTATGGATTACGTCAAAGGTGATAGCATGGCTGGTTGGACCATAGATGGGATTATCAGTGATTTTCACAAACTGCTCCTTGGACTTGACACTTTTGAAATAAGACACACTTTTGAGGAAGGTATCAATGTTGCAGATGTTATGGCAGCTTTGAGTTTGGGGATTGGAAACTTTAGATGCTGGAGATCAAAGGAGTTGCTTCCCACAGATGTCCAAAGACTCCTTATACAAGAGAAAAAATCCAATCAAAATGATTAAATGAAAAAATTGAAGGTTTGGATTCTTGATGTCATTCTCTATTCGCTCTTTCTAGCATAGAGGATGGGAAGTAAAGTCAGAAAATTTAAATTATTTGGGTAGGAAAGAGATTTAAATTACTCAAAGGCTAGATATTTTGATACCCTAAAAATGGTCATCCAAAACCATGGGCCCCTAATCTCGACTAATGTGCTTAAATTCAATAAAATTCATAAAGCTCTTGAATCAAATAATCAATTTAAATCAATCATGAGAGCCTAATTAATTAATTCCTAAGGTATTAAAATGCAACATGGAAATTACAATTAATCAAATTCTCATTTAATTAATTGATCAAATTCAAAATCCAAAATAGAAATTTTTTTAAAAATCAAATATCTCATTTATTTAATTAAATATCTTTTGCATATTTAATAAATAAATAAAAATTGTCATAAACCTTTCAAAAAAAGGAAACAAATCAAGAAAGAGGAATTAATTTGAAAAATAAATTGGAAATTATGAGCACAAAAATTCAAAAAAGGAAACCAATCAACTGAACTCAAGAAAAATGGAAAGAATCCGAGTTGCTAATTTGAACTCAATCTTATCTTCCAAAAATAGAATTAAATTGTCCAATCAAATCATTTCACCTGGATTGTGTTTCCTTCGAATTGATCTCAACCGTTCATTAAAGATCAATCCTGACCTTTGGTCTCCCTCTTGATTTTCCTATAAATTCAGGCTCTCATTCTTCAAACAACACCTAAAAATTTTACATTGTTATTATGCTAATATTGTGTTGCAGGTTATCGAGGAAATTTTGAAGAAGCTTTGCATAGTTAATTCATCAATCAACTTAGTTTTCATTTAGATTTCATTTAATCTTAGAATCATTTAGATTTCTAGTTCATTAGCTTAGATTCATTTCTCCTATCTAGATTCAATTTCTTGCATATAATCTAGCTTAGCTTCATTTAGAGCTTTGATCATTTAGCTTGATAATCTCATTTCGCTTAATCAATTAATATTGCATTCACCTAGTTGCATGCATTTAAAAATCCTCCATTTGAGTGTAGTCTAGTCACTAGATAGCTTAGCAATCTAAGAGCAATCCACACTCGCACTTTCTAGGAGGCAATAGGCCGACTTGCAATGGATTTTATTTTGTCATTTTTGATTAACTAACCCATGCAAATAATGGTTTATTGAAGTGTTTGTGCCCTTGTAGCTTCCCCAAATTTCACACACATAGATAGATAGTGGAGCTTTTAATAGGATTGGTGGTCGGATGAGGAACATGGAGATAAGGTGGTTAAGTAACCCAAGGTGGACTAATAAATAGGTGTGTGAGAGGGCCAAGTGGAAAAAAAGGACCCTCATGGTAGCAGGTAGGACTACAAAAGGTGGAAACTTTTGGGTTGATGTGGACACCCTTCTCATGGCCCACTTGGAAGAAAGGGTGTCATCTTGGGTGTAAGGGGCTAACTATCAGATAGATGATGTGTAGTGAGATGATGTGGAAACCCCATCCACAATACAGCATGCCAAGTTTGATAGATGGGTGGGATCACCTTTATAGCAAAGGGGTTATGATGCTAAGGTGGTCAGTTCATGCATGGGTCGCTCATGTGGCCACCTAGAGGACAACCTAATGAATTCAAGAAATCATCATTTCACGTGCCACCAAGCTGTTGAAATGACTATTTGGAAAAAACATAATGTTTCTTTAATGGTTGCCTTAAATTTCATTATTTCTCATGGTAGTAAATCCCACCGTAATCTCCATGTTGATTTGAAGTGAAAGGGTTGGCATGTTTTGGGTTTACAACAAGTGTTTAATCATTACATCATCATTGGTAGATTTTTATCTAAGGTCTTTAATGTTAAGGCTATGAAATTTGTTTTATCGGCTAACTACAAACTATGGGAAAAAGAAAGGTCCAATTTTCAAGTTCTTTGTGTTATAGTGATGACTTCCAAGGGTGGGGACAAGGTTAGGATCAGGCCCAACAATCACACTAAGTTCAAAAGGAATAGCATTGTTTGGCATATATGTAAAGAAGGTGGGGTGGCTTCGTTCATCAAATGCATAAATAGCTATGATGAAAAATTTTCTATTCAATTTTCTAGGTCTTGGGTAGATAGGAGGGTTACTATGGGGGGTATTTTGTTTGAAATAAGTGAGGAGGTTATTGGGAAAGTGACGAGACTCTCCATGAGGGGGGGGGGGGATGGAAGAAGTAGAGAAGGGCTACAAACACCTAGTTGATACCTATGTCAATCCCAAAGAAAAGATCTAAAAGAGAATTTGATCCACATCAAGACATCCAAAAGGGAGATTTTTTTTTTCTCTCTAGACGATTATACAAATGTACCACATATATATTATGGATAACAAGAATAACAATTGATGTTACTATAAGCTAGTGTAAATAGATGTAAATTTTGAGCACAAGGTTTCTACATTATGGTATGTCCCAATTTATCAAGGCAAAAGAAATGTTGGAGATGATCTAAGATATACTCTAGTTGTTTGGACAAAAGATGAAGGTCAAACCCACACACTAAAAATTTGTATTGAATTTTTAAAAATAATATTGTGTATATCTTTGACTCAAACTAATTTAGAAAATGATCAATCTTTAATTAACTGACTTATTAAAAGAAATTGTAAATAATTACTTGAATTAACAAACAATATAATGGAGATGGGATTATTTTGGATAAACTCAAAAATCAGTCTGAGGCTCGATTGGGTTTTGACAGGTGGGTATATGAAAGAATCAAGAATCTAGAAAAAATGGAAAAGCAACAGGAAGAGAAGGGAAAGAAAGCTAAAAGTAACCAGGAGCAGTGGAAAAAGGGTATGGAGGAAAAAGTGGAGAAGCTGGAAGCTCAGATTAGTAAACTGGAGGAAGGAAAAACAACCATGAAAAACTTTTTGGTAATGATTTCGGATATCCTTACCTCTGTGACTAAGAATTTAGAGGAAATTATCAAGTTCATTGATGGCTCGAGCACTTCCAAACTTGTTGTGTACCTAGATATTGATGAGGATACTATTGAGGCAGGGACAATGGAAAGTGCTCCTGATGGTGCGGCAAAAAGAACAAGGGCGAGTATGAAAAAAGCTGCTTTGGCCTCTTCCAAGAATATCCCTATGCTTAGGGATAATATTAAAGATTTGCAAGGGATTGACGGAAATTTGGCTAATGCTCTTAAAAACATTAAGTAATTTGTCTTTTGTCTTTTTTCTGTTATGGTTGGATGTTGCTGGTTTTGTTGGGCTTTTATGTTTTTTTTTGCCTAGAACTGTGCTGGTTTTTTGGCATAATGTCTTTTCTTGTTTCTTAATGCTATTATCTTTTAAGGATCTGTTGTAAAAGGTTTCGAGATCCCTTCAAAACCTGTTTTTCCCATAATAAAAAACAAACAATATAATTTTTGATAGATTTATATATATATATATATATATATATCTTTGCGACCATTTCCACTGCATTTTTTATATTCATTATTTTTGAAATCCATATTATTCCTAATTCTTTAATTAGGTAATGGAAATTATATAAATAGAATGGTTGTAAAGTATGCGTATGAATGGGTTTGGTTAGGTATGGAAATTATATAAATAGAATGGTTGTAAAGTATGTGTATGAATGGGTTAATATTGTTTTCCAAAACCAAGCATATTTATTTTCTTGTGCACTGTGTAGAATCATGACTGCCTTTTTCATATTATATCATATACGAATTCTTGTGAAATCAAATGAAATGAAGCATGTTTGTGTGTTCAATTGCGATTGTTCTTGAATAATATACTTAAAAGTTGTTTGACTTGCCTTCATCACCATGGGAGATATCTTTTTTCCAATAATGTTTTGTCAAGAAATTATAATTGTTTTTCATTTCTTAAATTACAGTGCTTGGGCCTGAAAGTAAAACTTATGGACAGATCCACCAATTTTCTCCTTACTTTTAAGTTCGTTCAAACTTACCTTAAAATATTTGTAACTTTAGCATAAATTTATATTAAATAAAAAGTATGTTTCAGTTGTTTCATTCTTCGAAGTCATCCAAATTTCAAAACTCTTTCATGAAATTGCCAATAGAACTTTTATGCAAATTGGTCCCAAATTTTATTTTTTAAATTTAGAAACCTCTGAGCATTTCTAGAGAAGATAAATACCCATAAACTATAAACTGAGTGCACTTCAAGAAAGAATAACCAGAGTTATGTGAATATGTGAACAAAACGTTCAGAAGAAGCAGAAAAAATGCAGATACCATATTCAAATACAAAGCACATCTAACAGTTTAGAATGGGATGATGTTGATTAATAAAGAATACTCTGCATTTCATGATTCAACTATCAGAACTGCTTGTTTCAATAAGCTATCAGAACTGCTTGTTTCAATAAGCTTCCGCTATTAAATCTAAAAGATTCTGAATTTTTGGTAATCTGATTTTTCTGATGATCGATCATAGAATGTGATCAAAAACATCGAAAAAAAAATCATACAATAACTTAAATCAGAAGCTTACATCTTTACTTGTCAATTAAAAGAAAGAAACTAAAAACAGCACATAATCACCAAGCCCTTCCTTGTAGGACATGAAACCATAACTAACCTTATTTCAGGAAACAAAATAAATATTCATTCTAAAACTACCAACAAACAAGAAAAACCAGAGAATCTGGAAGCCATCAGTTGTGGTGATAATTAAGGGCTTGATCACTGACTTCCACACTTGTAGTACATGACAAAAGCCTGTGAAAAATGGCAGCCATGGCAGCACAATATCTCTCCACGATCTTATCTCTGATCTTCCTGAGAAGTGAGGCCCTCTTATCCTTCTTTGAGGTGTTAACCATAGTGGACATTCTGTCTTTCACTTTTCCAAAGCACTTCTTAGTTTTTTGAGGCACAGTCTCCTTTCTAGAGAAGGTATAACTCCTGAGATACATCTGTCTGCAAGAATAACCATCAACATATTCAGCTCTTCTCTTTGGATTGAGATCATCTTTACTCCTCATGACACGCACAAATTCAGCTTCTGAATGGGGCCATCTGTGGATGCTCTCAAAAGTAGCTCTCGTGGGTGCCTGTGCATCCAGACACCCTGCAACACAGCTTGAATTCTTCATCATACAAGGCCTTGATGATTCAAAAAAAAAAAGATAACAACGTTTCAAATAATACTTTAAGAAAAATATGATCCCAGAGCTTCCTATTCTAAACTTAAATATTCCAATGTTTGAATACCAAATGTATCAGACCCTTTTCTAGAATACAGCAATGGCCATGATGGACCCAAAGGGCAGTTAGTTGTTCTCTACAGCAGGGCTAATGAAGAAGAAATCTCAAGTGGGTTTTTAGTAGATCAAGGAATTTGGTAGAAACCCATCATTATACATGATCGCATAGGCCCTCACTATGACCCCCAACAACACATAATAGGTGACTAGATAGCTGGAAAAACTTGAGTGCACCGCTTGCTTTCTTTATACTCTTTCTAGATTTTGACCAGAGAATGCAAGGAAGGAATGTGTGCAACATACAACCATGGAAGGAATAATACCCATCAATCATAATACACACACAAATAGATCTTTTCATGTCTTTATAATGCTCTTCTCTTGTTTCATTCTCACATGTTCCTATCATTACTTTCTCTTACAGTAAATTTTATTCTTAGAGGGCATCCCACCATACAAGATTTTATATTTATTCTAGTGCATTCTTGTTTGTCCTTATGTTTTGTTTGTGCTTTTAAATGTAATATTTAAAAACTATGGCAGGATGAATCCCCCTGCATGTGAAGGCACCTTCTTGAACTGTGTTTTCAAGATGAAAGTGGTGATTTTTTTAATATTAAATGCAAAGTATGACTAACACCACTCATTCCCACTCAACCATACGTAGAAGAGGCCTTTCTGTTTGTCTTAGGTTTCTTTACCGTCAATCAATTACTTTCTTCCTCAACCTTTTGTGGCAAGTTACTGACTTATGGGTACATTGCCATCATTCATCTCATTCATACATGCTCCCTTCTGTACAAACATATATATGACTAATGATGTTTTAACATATATGTTTTATTTGTGATTACCACAAATAGCACTTCACATAGTTATTCATCTTTTAAGTTAATATATAATAGGTAGGAAATAAAAAGTCTTAATTTTTATGATTATTATATTGTTCGGGTCCAAGGTAAAAATGCATTAATATATTGATTTTGATTTTTTTTTTAAATTTATTGTGATCATTTTGTTTTTTGAGTGAATAGGTATAAAATAAAAGTAATTTTAATTTTGAAGGTAATTTGGAGGGTCCAAATTTATGTACGTCATTTAAAGAAAGTTGTCAGGGTTTAAGATGAAGTTGGGCAATTTTGATTTTTATATTGGTATTTTAAGTTTTGTTATACTAAAAGTCAAACAAAATAATAGTAATCATGTGATGGAATTATATTGTCAAGGCATTTTCAAGTTTAAGAATGAAAAGTGCATACTTAGCACTTTTTCATCTTTGTTTTGGACTTAATCTTATTGTTTCTCCTTAAGACAATGATCTATTATTTAAAAATGACATATTTCTATGTAAGAGTTGACATCTACCTCGTACTTGAAAGAAAGGAAAAACTTGGTTAAAGGAGTTATTTTTTCATTAAGCATATACTAGTGCAAAATAAGACTTTCTAACTTAGTCTAACATTAATAAACAAACTCTAACTAAAGTGATTATACTACTTATTGAAACTAAAAATTGAAAGTAGAATTGTGATATGACAAAAATAAAAGAAAATGAAAAACAAAAGCAAATGCTACACCTAGAGAATGATTGTAAACGCTTGAAAATAGGCCATGGATTAACTTGGAGGGTTCATAATTGCATTACACTAAGAAGGTTGATAAGCTTTAAGATGAAGTTGGACATTTTTTATTTATAGTAAAATTTAAGTCTTAAGTTTTTCTTAGCTAGTATGTTATACTAAAAGTCAAAAGAAACCATAAAAACCATTTGATGATGTAATATTGTCATGGTATTTTCAAGTTGTAAATATGAAAAGTGCATCTCTAGCACTTTTTTCTAGTTGTTTTGGACTCATTTGATTGTTTTTCCCTAAGACAATGATTTGGTGTTTAGAAAAAACATATTTCTATGTAAGAGTTGGCATTTATTTTCTACTTGGAAGAAAGAAAAATGGATTAAAGATGTTTTTTATATTCTTCAGTATATATGACTAGTGCAATTGATAAGGCTTTCTAACTTATTATAACACTACTAGAAAAAGTCTAGCACCTAAAGATGTTTTTTATATTCTTCAGTATATATGACTAGTGCAATTGATAAGGCTTTCTAACTTATTATAACACTACTAGAAAAAGTCTAGCACCATGGCTAACTAAAGTGAAGAAATTGGTCTTTGAAAGTAGAAGTGTGATATAACAAAAAGAATAGAAAATAGAAGAAAGTGCTACACCTAGAGAATGATTGTAGAATACCTGAAAATAGGTTGCGGATGACTCTAGAAGGTTGTAGAATAAATTTTAGGGATCTAGAGGTAGGATCAATGCATCAGACATAGAAATATTGAACTTGTACTTGCCAAATCTGATTCACCGTTATTGTAATCAAATTGAAAATGGAAGGAACATATTTCGTTTATGTTCAGTAGAGAAGTGGCAAACAATGTTGCCCATTAGGCAATTGATTAAGTTTTGTGTTGGGTAATCCAATAGATTGCCCTCTTCATGAGGAATGGGTGTTCTATAGATAACAAGAAATCTTGGTCGAAGTGTGGTGATGATAGTCTAAATATTTGTTCTTGTGCATATGATGTTCATCTCTTGATAAAGACCATTGAGATTTAGCTAGACTAATTTAAACAGAACAATGAGACAACAAATTTCTCTTTTGAATAATTTATTTAAGTGAGATATCTCAATTGCTTGTAATAAATCATTTTTATGTTCAATTCATCTATAGCTCAAGGTTGCTTTTATACTTTAGTGGTTGTAGAAGTAGGTAAACTCCCCTATAGTGCTCTTAAAGTATCTCCCATCTATTCCTTTCTCACACCCACAAACATAGACCTATTATGCCAAACATTAGTAAAAGGAAAATAAATAAATGAAACTATTAAGATAAGGAACCTAACATTATCTTTGCAATCCTAAGTCATTTTTATGTGTCTCTATGATCCTTGGAAGGTGTACTTGGATGCCTTGGGACAAAAGGGACAAAAAATTATAGCATTTATTTACCTATAAAAAAAATTAATTGCATTCATAGAGATGGGTTTAGTAAGTGATGATGACCTTACAAAGCATATTGGTAGAATATTCTTTCTAGGCATCCACTTTGGAATGGGGACCACTTGGGCTTGTATATTGACATATGTATTTTTTATGCTATCCTAAGTGGGATATCAAGGTTTGCATGTTGTGCATGTTAGCTATCGAACCTGTCGGTAAGCAATAGAGCACTTGATGTTGACCAACTTTGATTGGTTGTGTGTTGGGTACCCATGTGAAGGCTATGTGATTTTTAATTATTTTTTTACTATGTTTGCAATATTTCTGGGAGGTGGGGCATATAGTTTTTGTAGGTGGATTTGAACCTTTTTTTTGTTGGTGTAACCTCCTAGAAACAACAATTTGCAAACACGACCAACTCCACATTGCAAAAGAAAAGCAACAAGGCTAATTCACCAATTAGAAAATACCTCTTTTGAGATACTAAAACATTTACAAACACCTTCTACAAATAGCAGAGGCATGATGAGGTGGAGATAAATGATGGCCAACTAGCAGCTACAAATATTAAATACTATGCAACTAATATCTAAGATTTAGTATTATGTCCACTACCTAAGTAAAACTTAAGCT
The DNA here is from genome assembly GCF_030272615.1 of Cryptomeria japonica. NCBI lineage: Eukaryota > Viridiplantae > Streptophyta > Pinopsida > Cupressales > Cupressaceae > Cryptomeria > Cryptomeria japonica. The sequence goes on along the minus strand of NC_081405.1, from coordinate 341,805,962 downwards.
TGTGTAAATAGGATAAAACCACATTTACTCCAATTGCCCCCCCCATCCCCCCACCCCTTAAGTGCAACTTAGGGAGAATATTATTATGCAATACAATGTAAGATGCAATATGGGTCCTAACATCTTGGCCATGTTAGGTACCCATATACAAATGCAAATGCAAAGCAATCTCTCACAAATGGAGAAAAGGAGAAAACCAATTGGGACAAAATTCCTCTCCAAAAGAGAGAAACGAAATGTAGTGATCTTCTATGACATGCTTTTTTTGGTACATTTGATTGATACTTTTGGACTTGTTTTAGACTCTTATGCTGGGATACTTTATGGTGATGTCTGATGCATTATGTTTTTTTGTTGGATCATGATATACTCAGAACCATGATGATAGTAAGGCTTATTTTTGGTTATTTATGTTTATCCATTATCATGCGAGGTGGTTTATATTTATTTATGGTGATGTTTTGTTATGTGCTAACCCTTTATGTTTTCATTAGATATGATGATGTTATTGATGATGCTAGGCTATCACCATGTTGCATGATTACTTTGGAGGTGAAAGGGACGATGTCACAACACTCATTTATGAGCACAACGTGACATTGTGATTCTCTTTCACCTATGTGTTTATTTTGTGTTATATATTGTATGGAAAAATGTTTGATGTCATGCAGGTACTAGGCATCGACTTACCTAGTCTCACAGGTCTGAGTATGCCTCTAATCCCAATGGCAATTGATCAGAGGTGACATAAGGTTCCATCGCATTCTTAACCTAGTTGGTGTCTTGTTGGTTATAGTGTTTAGCTTGAGTCATCTTGTTGGGTTTATGTAGTTCAAGTATGTGGTGTTTCATTTAATCCTTAAGCTTCAGCTATTTTACTTTTAAGTTGAGATGATTAATTAATATATTATTAATATACTTGACCTTTGTGTTAGTAATAAATAATGTAGTGAATATATATATATATATATATATATATATATATATATATATATATATATATATATATATATATATATATATATATATATATATATATATATATATATATATATATATATATATATATATATATATATACTTGTACATATTAATTGTGAATTTTATTATATTTTATAAATGTGATTTATAGGATTATGTTATTTACTTATTTTTGGGAATTTAGGATTTAATTGTTTATTTATTTGATTTATGATTATTTTTGGATTTGAATTTTGGGTAATTATTTTTTGTTGTCTTTTCTTTCAAGTGTGGAAGGTGAGTGTGGTGATGTTTGAATGAGGAGTTGCCATTTGTGTCCTCAATACAAATGGAAAGGGTGGTTTTGGTTTTGAGGGAGTTGGATCTTGTTCTTCAAAAATTCTAAGAAGGGGTCTGCAACTTTTGGATTTGAAATTATTGAATCTTGCCTCAAATCTTCGAGGGAGTTGTCCGGTGATTTTTTGTGGGGAGTTTCGGTAGCTTCGCAAGTTCACTTGTTTTTGTACCTGCAAGGAAAGATTGAGTGTGAAATGAATTGTTTGATCATGCGGGATCATACTTTACCTTTTAATATTTGGTCTACTTTTATTTCTAGGTTGGTGATCTTGTATTCCTTTGTTCTTTTATGTATTTTGATTTCAAGAAAATATTGTCTGTTATTTTTTTACATGTTGTTCTTGAAACTCTGGAATTAATCTGATATTTTTCCTAGGATTTTTGTTGTTTGAATGAGTATGAATATATCTGTGTTTTAAATTTTTTCTTCTTTGGCCTATTGAACGAAAGTTTGTTTGGGGTTCACTCTTTTGGAAGCCGTATTGGTTGCACATGTTTGGTGAACTAGTTTTCTTGTTTAAGGATTTTCGGGTTGTGTATGTGGGTAAAAATATTCTTGTCTTTAATGCATTTGACTCAAATTTTGATCTAGAGTATACCAAAAGTCTATTAATGAGGTTTTATTTGTGTTTGAATTGTGTTTTATTCTCTTTCACATATGCACCAAAATGTTTAGTATATGCGCAAAAAGAAGTCATGAATGTACTATAGTAGTTTGTGTATGTGCAACTCTGTGTCATATGCACCATTCTAGTTTATATATGCACTAAAGTAGTATGTGTATGCACCATCAGAATTAACAAATGCACCATCAAAATTGGCAAATGTGCCATTCTACATTTTCTCAAATTTTGACTTGATTTTGGAGCCTGTGTTGGGCTAATTCAGACCAGAGGCATGGTTAGATTATTTTGGCTTTTTGTTATGGTTCTTCCCAATTATTTAAATGTCTATTTATGATATATTTTTATAATTTCCTCTCTTTGAGTATTCGTTCTTGAGGCTTGATAGTTTTACTTTTATGATTATATTTGAGAGAATTTGGTAGTAGAAAGTGAATTCGGATTTAATGTTAAAAGGCTCAATTTTTTAGTATGAAACCTATGAGGTGTTTTATCATGTGTATTTCATGGGTTTGTTTTATTTTGGTTGTATCCCAAGGTTTTAGGAACATCGTAGGGGGAGTGACTTCCAAGTGGGTGTCACAACCCCTATGTGGCTGCCATAATATCTCATTGGAAGTTGTTTTAATTAAGTGATAATCCTAATGAATTAACTTGAGGGTTTGGGTAGCTTTCACATTAACAAGATAATCTTGATTCTCCACTCATGGTCTTGAGTGCTAGTTCAGGCTCAAGATGAATTTGGGAAGACCTTGTTGGTATGACTGTACTCCCTTGCCTTCATGAAAGGTTGAGTTAGTTCTGCATGGGTGTCACTTGGGTGCTGGGTCTAGTGAGTTACTTTGAGAATAACCCTTGATGATGGCATGTGATGACACTTTCCCCTATGTGTGTCCTAGGACCTCAGCCTTTGTGTTTTTATAGATGCCTTTGGTAAGTCTTTGCATTGTGGATAAGCCTTCATTATATGTTGTTAGTCTGTCAGTATGTTATTGTCATTGTGTATGCTTTTGTTTCCATGGTTGTATAGGTGTCATCCTGTAGAACACAAGATGCCACTGAGAGGGGGGTGAATCAGTGGTTATCAATATTTTTAACCTTTTAAACTTGACTGTGTATTGATTAGCAGATCAAACACCAAGTGAATATATCAATGAGACAAGGAAGAGATTAAGATGCAAGAACACACAATAACACATCACACAACACTGGATATACAAGGAAAACCCAATGTGGGAAAAACCTTGGTGAGAAATGTTGTTGGAGTCTACTGCTCCAATCCAGCCCCACAATAAAACAACATTGTTACAATGTTTAGGGCACCAACCCCTATTGATTTAGGGCACCAACCCAAGGAGCACCAACCCCTGTTGATTTAGGGAACCAACCCAAGGAGCACCAACCCTTGCGCCAAGAACCAACCCAGTGATATACAATGAAATAAAAACTTATTACAAGGAATGCACCTTGTTAAAAATGAGTTTTGTAACACCTATTCAACTTCTCTCTACTGGTTCAACTCTTCTTTGTTCTCTATCAGTTCTTTGATCACTCTGATCCACTACTACTTGTCACCACTGGTACTCTACTCACCCTCTCTAAATCTTCTGCTACTCAATCTCAACTATGTCTGACCTCTTCTCACTCTCTCTGCTCTCCTTCGCTCACTATTGCTTCCTTTTTGATTCACACTCTATCGATTAGTTGAACTGTCAGACCACACACCTGGTTATCGGTTCTTAGTCCTCTCTGTCTGATTCCTTTTCTACTCTACTTCTACCTTGCCGGATCTTCCTCTGACACTCTCACTGCACTGCCACAAACTATGTTGCCTTCATGTTGGTTCTAGCACTACCGGTTCACTTGACTGTTACACTCTTTGCAGCTTATCGATTACTCTAACCTTACTGGTTAAACCCTCTTACCAGTTCTCTTTCCAACACTTAGTCACTATGATCTTCTGCAGATTACACTTTGATTGATTCTTCTCGCACCCTCACGCTCTTTTCTCCTGCATCTAGCATCATCTACTTTGGTCTTTGATCTACACATTTATACTTGTTCTTTTTTGTCAAAACATAAACTCAAACTTGGCGCACTAGGGTTTTCTCCACAGACCATGAGGCATATCAGATCAGATCTTGTCTCTGGGATTACCAGCCTTCAACAAATCATACAACACCGTCAATCTTCTTCATTCCAATACATGTTTTCTATACTTAGAAAACTACGACCTGTTTGTCAGCCATGCATTTTTTTTAATCATCGTGCATGATGTAGTTGTTACCTTCACCAACTCGGATCTGCATCCGAACAACTTGCATTGATCATTGCACTAGAGATATTTGCGTTTCGATCTGCATCGAGCTACAAACCCCTGCACTTGACCCATGAAAGTCACAATCGACATTTAATGTCTAACCAATCACCAACTACCTTGACAATACACGATTCACCTGTCACTACCCATTTGCCACCTGAAGTCAACATGGAGTCCTTGTCAGCATCTAGCTCAACTCAAATCACTATGTCGGTTCAGTCTTGGTCACCGATCACATCACACAACCAAGGTTTACCTACCGGTTCACATACCCTATCGGTTATACCCTAACTGATTAACCTTCAAACCATGTAGTTTCTTGTTCTGTCGGTGGGATCACATCAGCCTAGTCACCAACCTTGTCAATCCACAACATTCTCATCTTCATGTGATGGGAGCCTTTCACTTCTACACTTTCTTGCATACCGGTAGCCCTATTCATCGGTTAACACTACTCATGCCTTCATACCGGTAACATGCATGATAACATCATGCCAACAATCTTCACCTATCATTGCATCAATCTACATCTGCATTCCAGTTGACATTAGCATCTCAAAGTGATTCCATGTCTACAAATTCCAAACCTTCCTTCTCCTTCATTTGTCTGGACCCCATCTCAACCGGTTTGCCAAAGTGGCAAACTCATCACAACTCACTCTTCTTTTTATGTCCTAGTAGCTTATCATGCCTTCACTTGTTGATTTGGTGCACGTCTCTAATTTCACATACTAGGGACTCGTGATGTGTTCCCTGCATGTAGTGGGATAAACTAAGTATTACCACTTACCGGGGAGAGTAGATGGACCAATGCACTAAACCCGACTTTATTGAAATTGAGCAGAAATATCTTCAATCAGGCACATAATCCGATAGACATCCCCTTTTTCTACCTTACTAACTTGCAGCAACCCAAACTCTGTTGGCCATTGTATACACATAAAAATGGTTTGAAGATAATTAATTAAATAAGCAATATTTAATTAATCTCCCTCCCCAATTTATTTGAATTCATCAACAATATGATTAAATTCCCCCCTTTCCTCTACTTATTAATAAATCTAAGGATTTATTTAATAGGTTCATTTCAATAATTCCCTTTAATTAATTAATTCCCCCTGTCAAATTCATTTCTTCTAAATCCCCTAATTAATTAAAACAAATCAATTTATGAGTTGTTGAGATTAATTAGCCTTTTCCTTTTGTTTGAATTTTTAAATTCAAATTCTCCTAACTTCTAACCACCTAGCCTAACCCCTTCTAAACCTAACTCATTCCATCTAACCCCGGGTGTTGCCTAACACCATCCTAGCTTGCACATCCTAACCACCATGTCTCCTTTCCTTGAACACTTTGTCCTCTCATGAGCAAAGCTTTGTGACACTTGTCACTAAGTGTTCCCTTTCATCCAACCTCTTCTAGAAGCCTCTTGACACTTGTCATCATGGAGATGACATTGTCCCCTTTCATCCAACCCCTTCTCCTACCAACCTCTTTGCCAACCTCCTTCAATTTAACCATTGATATCTTCAGACTTAATCTTGACTATTGATTCCTGCCACCTCACCCCTAGCCTTGGAAATCCTATAAATAGACCCTATTTTGGATTTCAAAGAATCTCGGATCCCATCCCTAATCCCATCTCATTTGCATTCAAGCATTATTACTATAGGCATATTGCTCTTAGCAAATCATTCTTAACATTGTTATCATGTTCAATTTTACCTTAATTGCATCTTCATTCTAGCTTATTTTCTAGAATAATCATGAAATCATGTAGCTTAATCATGCTATCATTGCTAGCTTATGCATCTTCATCATTCAAATCCTCCATTTAAGTGTAGTCAACTCACTGGAATTTGCATAACCAGATCTGAGAGCAAAATTCATACTTGCATTTACTAGGAGGCAATAGATCGATTAGCTATGGTTTTATCTTTCGTTGATTAATTTTCTAACCATTGCTTGTAATGATTTATTGAGTGTTTTGTGTTACAGCTATAGGTATAATAGGTGCACACTTCACAGGCACAAGATTTTGGCACCCACCGTGGGGCCGGAATCATCATTTTGGCCTCTCAAGCTTCAACAAGACTTCATCTCTGTCGGGTCTGATTCAGAATGTCATACAAGTTCATTATCTGGCTCGTATGAACTTCCTTTTAATTTGGGATGACACCTCATTCTGTGTTGTACGATATCATTTATCTTGTCGTGCTAGGTCTAAAGTTGTGTCATAAGGGTCTCTATCTGGATCTATTCTGACTCATATTAGCTTATTCTTATGTCGTATGGGCCTATTTCTTCTCTTGTGCGAAATCTAAAGTTTTGTCATTTGATCTGTTAAATCATATCGTACGAGTTTCTGCTTGTGTTTTTAAAATAAACTGTTTTTTTAGGGTTTTCAGTTTTAATCTGATCATTGCTAATGCTAACCCTGACTTGTTTGTGAGATTTTTTGGGCAGCCTAACTCTTTTTTGTAAGACGATTGACGAAGATATGCTTGTCAAAGACCAAATTCAAAACGCATCAATGACTACTAATGGATCTATTTTGTAGGTTGCCTATAAGAATTCAACAAAACTTTGTGTATTCCTTAAAGTTTTTTTTAGGCACACTTATCTTTTGCTAAAGGAAATGAACCATCATGTCTTATGTGATTGTGATGATAGGCAAGTATGCTCTCACCTTTCTTAGGTGATCAGAAAGCCAGACTCATCTTTTTCTTTCATTAGTGCATTTCTTTAGCAGGCCTGCCCTCCCGAGGAGTTAATAACTCTTAAAGCCATTATGACTGGTGTGAGGGGAACGACCTAAGTGGGAATAGCTAACGCCAAGTAATCCAACCCACTATAAAATAAATTTGATTTGATGAAAATCAAGTCAATGATAGTGCTTAGGAATATCTCTCCTCCGTACCTTTGAGTATATCAAACCTTGGTTTTTAAGGCTGGGAGACCTCTTAATTGAGTATTATACCCCAACGCGCCAAATGGATCCCTTACTAGTGCCGGTTAAATTAGAAGCTACCCTATTCACCTCCGAAAGGGTGATAATCTTTGTGCAAGAGAGATAGTAACTCTCCCAAGATACTTGCCATATCGTGCCCCCATTAGCATTTGGAGTCGGATAATATGGCGTTGAGAATCCATTGCGTGAGACTCAGAGGCTGTATTCTGTTTAGCTATTGGGTGTGTACCTAAGCTTGCAAGCAAAGTTTTTCTCTCCTCAACCAACTTCCTTAGGGTTTAGCATGCTTGGAGTCACTTATCACATCATGTGTTTGTTGTGTATTCATCCCTAAATTGAAAAATCAGACATCTAAAACTGGAAAACAAAAGCAAAACATTAAACTTCAGTGATCAAAATTCGAACAAACAAACATTTTGTATCTCTGCTCTGTTATCTGTTGTACGAGTTAGGTTCTCTGTCATATGAGCTAACCATTTATCGTATGGGATTTATCTTTTGTCGTATGGCTTAGTAAGGTTTGTCATACGAGTAATCTATTTTATCATGTGGTTCAGAAAGTATTGTCGTATGAACCTCTATTGTTTCACATGAAAATTTTAGTTTGTCATATGGGCTTTTATTTCTTGTCATTTGAGGCTATATAATCTTTTGTACGAGTCTCTATTTTTATCAGTCCAGAGCTGGCACTTTGCATGACGTTTTCAAGTCTGTCATTTTTCTTGATCAGTTTGTAGTAATCATAAACACCTTTTATCTGTTATTTTGTGCTTAAATTGTCTTCTTGGTTTTCTTGGTCAAGTTATCATCCGTCAAAATCAGACTTTAGAACATAAACATCTCAAGATTTTCAAGTGCTCACCCTCAACAAGTTCAAGATCTAAACATCTCAAAGTGCATTATCACCCTTTTTGGTAAACTGATCACTCAAACATAGTTTCTCATTAGGATCTATCATCCTTTATCACGAAACTCAAACGTTTGGTCAAGATAATCTTGTCCCACATTGTAGGATATATCATTCCTATTGGACTTGGTTCTTATCAAATCATCATCATTGCACTCCTAAACCGAAGATCGAAAAAAAATTGCAAACCTTAAACACTTGAATCATCTTTTCGTGTCATATCGCGCTATCACATTTACATTGACAATTGATCACTTATCAAAACAACTTTTGGACAATCGAACCCCTAAAACAAAAACAGAAACATTTGAAACAACATGACATACCAAAGCAAAACACAAGAAGAAAACATGACAAACCAACATATCAAAGCAATCAAACAATTTTAAAATCAAAATCCAACCATGTTAAAACCTCACAAGGATTCAAATACATCTCAAAAGAAAGGTGGTTCTTTTATGCAACTCTTAAAGATATCCCTAAAGGATTTGGCTGAGAAAGATCAAAATCATACACCCATGTATAGTAAAGGTTCATCCCCCCATAAGCAAATTGACTCTCCAAAGGAATCTATTCCTACACCTCCTGAAAGCTTGCAAGAACCTTCCATAACATCCTCACCAAACAATATACCCATCAAACCTATTTTAGAGGATCCTATTCAAAGCTCATCTCCTTCATATCCAAGCATTAATTCATTGCAACATTCCCATAACGCTTCCTTGCAAATTGAAGTCCTCATTCATAGAACGGTTGTTAAATGTGTCCTAATAGATGGGGGAGCTAGCTTGAACATCTGCTCTTTGAGTCTTGTTCATGCTTTGGGTTATTCAGAAGATGTAGTTGATCCCCTGAAAAACATCACCATTAAAGCATATGGTGAAGAAGAACATTACTCTAAAGGAATTGTGGTAGTACCTCTCAGAGTGGGACCTTTGAAAAAAGAGACAACATGCCAAGTTTTAGACTTGGACCTACCATATAACATACTCTTCGGAGGACCATGGATACAGGACATACAAGCTATTACATCAAAATGTCATCAATGCCTAAAATTTCCATAAAATGGACAGGAAATCACAATATCAGTAGACTCAAATCCAGTGCAGTGTTGTAATAATCTGAAATTAGCTCAAGTGGTCATTGTTTCACATAGCAGAGAGGCAGCATATTCAAGCACACAATTCAAGGAACAATCGTTTGGATCAATTTTGTCAAACATGGAAAAACTAATACAGCTAAAAGATCAAGGGATCGGAGAATATTTTCTATCATGGAAAACCAAACAAGAGCAACTTCAAATTGAAAGGGAAGAAGCAGATGTAGGAGTCAATATACTTCACACATGTACATGACAAACATTAGGAACTAGCCTACTTGAATCAGAATCAAATTCGGCTAACTTGGACTTAACCAAGGACGATCAAGAGCTTCTTGCACAAGGTCATTCTGATGAGAGTACTGTTCTAGACATGGAAATACATACTGAAAGCCTTGACATCTCTATCATGACCCCTAATATCTTTGACACAATCCAACATGAGGATCCTTTATCCTTAATTCATCCTGAACCTATGGACTAGGAAAATGAAGGACATATTGCCATTGATACCTTTTGTAATGACCATGCCATATCTTTATATCTTAATGAAATCGAACCCGTAACAACTCTCACTAGAGCAATGCATCTTCCAGTCAAGTGGGTGCCAAATCTCCTAGTCACAAAAATGAACATAAAGAAAACAATATTAGGTCTAATGCTGAAAAGCATTTATTGGCAACATTAGATGGTGAAAAAGTAAAAATAAAGGACACATCTAATGGTGAAAACCTCCCGAGGCACCAGAAGATGGGAGATTTGACACTTTACCTAAGCACTATCAAGAAAGGTCATCCATTTTGATCGAACCAGCAGAGGAAATTACCATTGGCACAACTGATCTATATCCAACAACTTCTCTATCAAAACATGAAGTACATAAATATTTGGAACCCTTCAAAAGGTGGCAAATCAATTTTACCTGGTCATTTACAGACATTCCAGGGTTCGATCTATATCTTACAATACATCACCCAAATATCAGTCCAGGAGTAGACATCAATAATAGAACACAACATGGATCACGAGCAGGTATTCTATTCATCACACATAAAATTCCAAAAGCATACAAATTAAGCTTTCCATGCACCAACAACATAGCAGAGTATGAAGCTTTGGTTACAGGTATCAAAATGGCTATAAAATGGAATATAACACAACTTCAAGTCTTTGGAGACTCCCAGCTCGTCATCAATCAAATTAATGACGATTATCAAACAAAGGACAAAAAATTAATGCTTTATAAAAAGATGGTTGATGATATCAAGAAATACTTTGTAGAAATAACTTTTGAACAGATTCCAAGAAATGACAACAAAGCAACAGATTCCATGGCTACACTTGCTTCTCTCCTTTAGACACAGGAAAATCAACAGCATTATGAATTCCTGGTGGAAGAGTTTTTTTACGCTGCCTATAATTGTCCTAATTCCCAAACCATCTGTCAACTTATTGGACATGATTCCTCCCACTATGGCCAAACTTACACATACCTAAAAGATAACACCTTACCTCCCAATTTATCGAAGAACCAAAAGAGAAACTTTATTCACCAATCCTCCCATTTTACTCTTGTCGTGGATACCCTATTTAAACGAGGTCTCAAACAAGAAGAATCTGAGAAGGCCTTACATGAAGTCCATAACAAAATTTGTGGCACTCATTGAAGTGGTCTTACCCTTTCAAAAAAACTCATACTCTTGGGCTATTATTGGCCGACTATGGAGCGAGATTGTTTTCAAATAGCTAGAACATGCAAACAATGTGAAATCATGGAAATTTGATTCATGCACCAGCACAAGAATTTCATGCTTTGGCAACATCTTGGCCTTTTTGTCAATGGGGTCTTGATCTAGTAGGAAAGATAAATCCCTCTTCATCTAATGGTCACAAATTCATCCTTGTAGCTACAAAATATTTCATAAAATAGATTGAGGTAGTACCTCTCATAAATATCACAGGAAAACAAATTGCTGCATTTATCTTGAATTACATCATCTGTCGCTACAGAATACCAATGACCATTATCACTGATAATGGGTGACCATTCATGAATCAAGATGTACAAGAGCTATGTGAGAAGTTCAAGATCCAACACAAATTCTCCACACCCTACTATCCACAAGGGAATGGGCAGGCAGAAGCATCTAACACAACTATTCTGAAAATCCTCAAAAAGACAGTAAACGATGTTGGAAAAGATTGGCATATTCAATTAAACCCTGCTCTATGGGCCTACCATACCACTATCCACACACCAATAGGTGCCACACCTTTCTCTCTTGTATACGGATCAGAATCAATATTGCCAATCGAAGTAGAGATACCCTCTCTACGTGTATCATTAAAAGGTCTCATCCTAGATAAAGAACAACAAGTATCTAGACTACAAGAGTTAGAACTGATCTATGAACGAAGACAAAATGCCTTTGATCATTTAAAGGTATATCAACAAAGAATGTGCCGGAGCTGTAATCATAGGATCAAACCACAAATCTTTCAAGTAGGGGAACTAGTACTAAAGGAAAATACATGCAATAAGGCAGATCGAGAAAAGAAAGGAAATTTTGAACCAAACTGGTTAGGTCCATTTGTGATCACAATAGTATTTGGATCAGGAGCATATCAGCTATCAACACAGGATGAAGATTAGCTTGAGAAACCCATCAATAACATGCATCTAAAGAAGTTCTATGTCTGAAAAAGAAAAATCCAAAAAAGTGAAAAAGAAGAAAATCCAAAAAAAAAAAAATCAAATATGAGAAAAAGTGCAATAAAAATAGATGGTGAAAACCTAGCAAATAGGCGATATCTGTCAGCTTGCTCTTCCATCTATTAGTTCATACATCTTTCCGCTTGCATTCATTTTTCATCAGCGTTGTTCATATGCATAATAAAGCCTTTGTACATACGTAGGCATCCCGGCTGCTCTCTCACCATGGTTTGGATCATTGGGTATATCATAACGAATTTGTTTCTAGGCTTGGGGCAAAATCCTGCACATAGATGGGGGCAAACTTCTTGATCTTTTTGAGCTTAATCAAACAAGTAGAACGAACGGTTAGACAACCCTTATCAAGCAAAAACTGAGACATATCCAACATTGAACACGAGATCAAATTATCAACCATCAAACTATCACAAAGTCAGTTTGAACACATGGATGATATCTTTTGGATAATGATTTTAACATGATTGTTCAACTTTTCTATATCGATTTTCGCTATCATGATTTCTGAGTGACTCTAGGATATCTTTGACTAGAGGAACAAAGAAGAAACATGATATTTTTCTTGTTTGTTGTCTATAAATTAATCATTAATATGTGCAAATTTGTCTCAGGACATGATCATCGGAGTATCATCGAAGAAATTTCCGATTTGCATATGGAAATGATTAATACTACATGTTTTATGCAAGCAACACTCAGGTCATCTCGGTTCAATTATACCTTGATGCTTGTCCTAACTTTCTATATCAAAATCCAGGAAAGAAGTGCTCAGGTCATCATGGTTTAATTATACCATTGATGTTTGCACTCACTTCCCACATTTCAAAAAGCTCAATGATAACAAAAATGCAAAATAATCTAGTGACTGGTCTGGTCGTAGCTTTACATTTTAGCTTGCAATTCATTCTTGCATGGGATCCCACAAGCTCCTTTTATCCAAGGTTAAATCTATCGCAGGAATCATCAAAGTATCATCACAAGTGTATACGCAATCAAACAAATGACTCATATCTCTTCAAATATTGTCGACCCAGCAAAAATCTTATGCTATCACTCTCAACAAAATCAACATCAGCATATCTGAATCTTTCTGCAGCTTGATATCAACAAACAGTCAGTTCTTTATCTAATCAAAATTATCAAATCAATCAAATCCAATCGAATCTATCATGTCTTATACAGGATGTATCCTTTTTGAAACTAGATGATCTGATTCATGTCTTATACAGGATGAATCCTTCCTGAAACCGAACACTTTGATCATCTTTGTCTTATACAGGAGGTGTCATTCCTGAAACCAGACTGAATCACGACCTTATCAATCTAATCAATCAAGATTTATCAATCTTATCAATCTAATCAATCAAGCTAATTGAAGAACTCGCATTTTCATCAAACACAATTGCAAAAATCAAATCAAATCTATTGGGATATCAATTTCGCAAAAATTTGCAAAACTCCAAAGATCAATTAGCTCAATTAATCTCCCGAGGGGGCATCATCGTATCGCAATTTATCAATCAAGAGTTGGGGCATCCTATCGAATCAATATTATCATCAAAATGACATTATTATTTGAATCAACGTGTCATCACACCTCGCTTCAAAGAGGGGCAAAATATATACACCTAAAAATGGTCTAAAGATAATTAATTAAATAAGCAATTATTTAATTAATCTCCCTCCCCAATTTAATTGAATTCATCAACAATTTGATTAAATTCTCCCCTTTCCTCTACTTATTAATAAATCTAAGGATTTATTTAATAGGTTCATTTCAATAATCCCCTTTAGTTAATTAATTCAAATTAATTAATTCCCCCCATCAGATTCATTTCTTCTAAATCCCCTAATTAATTAAAACAAATCAATTTATGAGTTGTTGAGATTAATTATCCTTTTCCTATTATTTGAATTTTTAAATTCAAATTCTCCTAACTTCTAACCAACTAACCTAACCCCTTCTAAACCTAACTCATTCCATCTAACCCCGAGTTTTGCCTAACCCCATCCTAGCTTGCACATCCTAACCACCATGTCCCCTTTCCTTGAACACTTTGTCCTCTCATGAGCAAAGCTTTGTGACACCTGTCACTAAGTGTTCCCTTTCATCCAACATCTTCTAGAAGCCTCTTGACACTTGTCACCATGGAGATGACATTGTCCCCTTTCATCCAACCCCTTCTCCTACCAACCTCCAAATGTTCCCTTTAATCCAACCTCTTTTCCAACCTCCTCCAATTTAACCATTGATATCTTCAGACTTAATCTTGACTGTTGATTCCTGCCACCTCACCCCTAGCCTTGGAAATCCTATAAATAGACCCCATTTTGGAGTTCAAAGAATCCCGGATCCCATCCTGAATCCCATCTCATTTGCATTCAAGCATTGTTACTATAGGCATATAGCTCTTAGAAAATCATTCTTAGGATTGTTATCATGTCCAATTTTAGCTTAATTGCATCTTCATTCTAGCTTATTTTCTAGAATAATCATGAAATCATGTATCTTAATCATGCTATCATTGCTATCTTATACATCTTCATCATTCAAATCCTCTAAGTGTAGTCAAGTCACTAGAATTTGCATAACCAGATCTGAGAGAAAAATTCATACTCCCATTTACTGGGAGGCAATAGATCGATTAGCTATGGTTTTATCTTTCGTTGATTAATTTTCTAACCATTCCTTGTAATGATTTATTGAGTGTTTGTGTTGCAGCTACAGGTATAATAGGTACACACTTCACATGCACGATAGTCATATCTTCATCTCGTGATAACATCTTCATCCAGTGGGAGTCCTGTTGTATGACATCCAACTGCTTACCAATTGCCTGCTGTAGACACCTAAAATTGTCATGTCTAATTAAATAAATATTTTATTTATTTAATTATCTAAGCCTAATTCTTCTATTAATTAAATAAATCTTTATTTATTTAATTAATTCGTTTATCCTCTTCTAGCCTTATTTCTCATTTAAATAAATACATTTATTTATTTAAATTATCCTCTTCCTAAATTAAATAAATATTTAATTTATTTAATTATCCCACTTCTTCTATTAATTAAATAAATCTTTATTTATTTAATTAATTCATTAGCCTTTTCTACACATGACACATGTCATTCATCTCTTAATTCATACACTACCTACCTCTTTCATTATTTTACTATTTCTTCTACCTACCCTCTAATCCTAGCCGACCTCCTTTTTACACCTCTCAATCTTATCCCTCCATTTCATATTGTGTCTTCTATTTAAGGAGATGCCTTTTTCATTATCAAACCCTAATCGACAATTTGGAGGACTTGACTACACTACGATCCTACTTGCAACCACATTCCGTTCTTTGTTGAGCTCTTGTGCATACAAAATCTGAGAGCAAATGTATCAAGCAAGATCAATGGAGATAGGAAGAATGGAGATCAAAACCCTATTGGACATGTGATGGTATAATCTTTGTGATTTCATGTGATTTGCATTCTCTTAGGTAATCTTCATATGTTATGGTGGATCTTTGTTGATTGTTAGGCTAGGGTTTGGTGGTTGAATCCATTTAGCCTTTCAATATTGTTGTTATTGTTATCCATTTTCACCATACACATTTTGGCACGCCCGGTGGGACTTCTTGTCCCTTTGCATTTAACCTTTTTTGTTGCAGATTTTGCATTTTTGAAGTTGCAGATCGGACATTTTTTGACGACATTTTAGGTTTTTTTCGCATCTGCGAACATTCGGACCGCGTCTCTGATTTTCAGGAGCATCTGCGGAATCGGGAAGTGCGTCTGTGTTTTCGACAAGTTTTATTTTGCAAGTTTCAGACAGGGGCGTCTGTGTTTCATAAGCGTGTCTGCGTTATTTCTTTCCGCATCTATGTCGGAGAAGGGCGTCTGTGATTTTTGACCGCATCTGTGAGTCACAGAACCGCGTCTGTGTCATACAGACGCGTCTGTGTCAGGGGTAACAGCGTCTGTGTTTTGAATGTTTCGAAATTTTCAAATTTTCATTGATTCGGTTTTCGGATTTCGTACTTAGGGTTTCAGATCTAGTTTATTTTTGGACTAACCCTTTCAGATCTAGCTAACTAAGTTGGTGCAGCTCGCCTTGGAAGCTAAAACGTTTTGGTTGAAGGCCCCTCTTTCACAAAGTCTTTTGGGTTTCTAAAATTTACCTAACTTGTGTGCTTGCAGGAAGGGGTGATCATTTGAAACAACCCAAACTACTAACAAATTTTGTTGCAGGTCCTTGGCTAGGGTTTTTGAAATTTTGTTGTGTGCCTTGTTTTCATAGACTAGCAAACACTTCCATTGGTGCACTAAAATTGAATCATTGTCTTTTGTGTCTTGAACAATAGGCTCTTTTTGTTTAATCTTTAGAGGGCCTGTCTTCCCGTGTGGTCATTAGGACTACTAGTGAGAAGAGGACGACCCAAGTGGTAGCGAGGAAAACCCACCTCATCCGAACCAATATAATCAAATGTATTCATGGTGAAAACTATGGATAACGTGTGCTGATTAGTTCATACCGACACTATGTCTCCCCATAAACCCGTTTGATCAAATTTATTTGATCATTTGTAGGGCGTAACCCCTACCGGCTGGGAGCCTTCTGTATTTACAAAGCTGAAAGTGCCACATGTATGGCCACACGAGCGGATGCCCTTACTAGCACCATTTTATTTTAGAGGCCCAAATCCTTCTAGTTGTTGGGGCAGGAGGTCGGACCTCTGGTAGCGGCCCACACACATACGGTTCTTAGTAGAGATACAAAGTTCGCCATGGGGAGTTTTCATGGGGACTAATGCTTGGCTGACCTGAGAAGTGAGTGCCGAGGGTGGAGCCAGTGAGGTCAAGCATCTAAGTATCCGCTCTGAATAGCGTAGCCTCGGGGGTAAAACCCTATGTGGGATCAACAACTATTGTCTTGGCCAGCCATAAGAATTGTGCTTGACTTATGTTAAACATTCAAAGCATTCAAGATCAAACAGCAAAACATTGTGTCTTTTGTGTCTTCAAGTGTATGCAAAACATTTTACATCAAACAACACACTTTTGGAGTCTAAACATTGAGTCCTCATCAACATTGTGTTCTCTTGTCACGAAAAATAGTCAAACAGTCGGATTTGGTCACAACAAAACAACTTCACAGATTGGAAAAATTGCACAAAGTTTACAGAAATGCGTCTGTGTCTGTTTTAACCACGTCTGAGTAATCTAAGCGCGTTTGTGAAGGGCATAATAGCGTCTGTGTGTCTAGCGGTGTCTGTGTCGAACAGAAACACGTCTATGTCTGGGAATCACGTCTGTGTATAGAATTGCAAAAACCTTTACAGTCCAACAAACATAAACAAGAAAATCGCAGAAGCGCGTCTGGGTTAAACATAGTAGCGTCCGTGTCCGGAAACCGCGTCTGTGAAGTATACAGTCGCGTCTGTGTTCAAAATTGCAAGAAAATTTCAGAGTCCAACAAACAAGAGAAATCAATTTCGGAATACTTGAGCTTCCTAGGTTGTTTCTTCAGGTTTCATCTAGCATTCAACCTATCTCTGGGTCTCATATAGTCCATCATTGCTTCACATCTCATTTTACATTCTTACTTGTCTAAACTTGAGTCAAAAGGTCACTTGCTTGTCCTCATCATACGTTGTCAACATACTATATACTACAAGTACACTTTGCTAAGTGGTCCCTCATCAAGGTTTCTTACCTTTGGGTCTCATTTGGTTTTACTTAGGGTTAAGGTCAGCTTACCTCATCAAGAGAAACTATCCTCTCTTTGGGAGTCACACCTACTCTACTACTTACATACTTGGTCTTACACTTTGGACATTGCAAGTAAACTTCAGACTCATTTACATTCCATTCAACTCTTGGTCTTCCATACTCTTTCCATTTTATTCATCTAATCTTACACATCTTGGTCAAACACCTAGTTCATGGTTGAAACCCGTCTTCAAAAATCTAGGAGAAAAGCTAAAGAAGCTCAAGAGTCTGCAAACATGAGTTCTTATGAGTATGACAATGATTTATTTTTCAATCCTGAGCACACTACATTGCCTGACATGGATGTTTATAGACACATTCCAAATGTGGAAAACGCAGACACTACAAACAACAAGGCTACACACAATGACAATGTGGACAACTTTTCAATACAATCAGCAGATATAGAAGAATCCATAATGAATCCTCATTTCAATAGATTGGTTGAAGAGATAATGAAGAGGGATAGACAATACTTCTTACACATGATGGCACAAAGTGGAGCTAAAATACCTCATGACTTTGACATGTCTCAACTTATGGAAAACTGACCCTCGCAACAAACTCACTCCAACATGGATCAAAGGAGACCCAATAGTGGAGGAAATAGAGGACCGCATATGGTACCTAAATCACCATCAGCTTTGCTTCAAAAACCAGAAGTCACACATACACATGGTCAAACATATGATACTTACCTTCGAAGACCATTATGGAAGCCTTATGCAGATAGATATGCTCAATCACATGCTCAAGCTATGGATCAATCAAAACAATTGGACGCTCAAAGGCATGCTCAAAATTTGGACATAAGGAAACCTCATGTCAAATTTGGGGGCAACACAATAGAGCCCGCCGTGCCTATAGAATAATGTATATATGCACAAAATAGATATGGGGTTCCTCAACATGAAGCTATACCAAGTGCTCCCTATATGCCGCATCAATATAAACCTCCTCCATATGAACATGTCTATGATCAATATCATCCATACATGCAACAAGCTCCTCCTCAAATTGGTGTCCCAAACATGGGGTATGCTACAAGAAATCGATCGCCACTTAAGAATAATTTGGAGCAACAAATCAGAGATTTACAAAAGAAAATGGAGGACATGAGTACACCAAAACCAACATACACTATGAGAGACATATGTCCTTATCCATTTGATAAGAGCATTCCAATGCCTCCATTTCTGGCACACTTTGTGACGCCAAAATTTGACAAGTACAGAGGAAAAGGAGACCCCAAGGCACACATACGACAATTTTTCACAGCTTGCATAGAGGTAGGGGCAGAAGAAACATATTTGATGAGGTTATTCCCACAAAGCTTAGGCGATCAAGCTATGGAATGGTTCTCTCAATTACCTCCTGGTATTAAGTCATGGGGTGACTTAGCAGAGGCATTTATTCAGCATTTCTCCTACAATATAGAAACAGATATCTCAGTCACTACTTTGTGCAATACTAAGCAAAAGGAGGGAGAATCTTTTGCGTCATTTTTACAAAGATGGAGAAATCTAGCCAGCAGATGCTCTTGTGAAATTCCCCAAAAACAAATGGTAGAAATGTTCACTCAAAACGTTAACAAGGATATTGGCTATGATCTAAGGAAAGCTTGTTTGTCCACCTTCAAGGATGTTATTGAAAAGGGCTTAGCAACAAAAAAGGTCCTAATTGAACAAGGAGTCATCAAGCTATTCAAGGAAAACAAAGATGACTTTAAAGGAAAAGACAAGCCAAGATTTTGGAATAAAAACAAGAACACAGTCAACGATGGCATTGTTGATGCCAATACAGTGAGACCCAAGTTCATCTTTTCAGGATCAAGTTCTACAAACAATCAAGTGAATACTCAAACAACTTCCAGATCATGAAGGAAGTACACTCCATTGGGAGAACCACTTGAATCAGTCTTCAAAAAGCTAGTGGCAAACAAAGTGATCACAGTTCCAGATTTTCCTCCATATGAACCAAAGGTCAAACCAAATTGGTGGAATGATGATGAGTATTGTGAGTTTCATAAGAGCAAGGGTCATAAGACAGGAAATTGCCATCGACTAAAGAATATTGTGCAAGATCTCATTGATAGAGGTGACATTGAGATTGAGGGACATTCGTCTAATCAAGAACATGAGATGTTTAAGGAACCATTCCCAAAGCATGACAAAGGAAAAGCCCAAGTCACAGATGATCAGGCCAACTATACTAGAGCACCTTACAACTATGACTCAACTATCAATCACATCTCAATGGACAATCATATCTCTACTATTACCATCAAGAACAAAAATCCTGAGAATCCTCCTCAGAGACCCAAGATTGTTCTAAGAGGTGTTGGATCTTCTTCCGAACCTACCTCTGAATGTCATGTTACAACTCGTCGAGGTAAAATTACGTTGCTAGGTGCTTCAACTAAAAACACCACTTCTTCATCTACTAAACCTGAGTATGACCATGTAGAACAGTTAGGGAAGACACCCGCGCTCATTTCCATCCTTGAGCTCTTACGCATATCCCCCGCTCATAAAGCTATTCTTGACAAAATCTTGAGAGACACCGCCGTTCCTACTAATCTGAACGTGGACTAGTTTCAAGCCATGGTGGGATACCTATCCATTCCACATTCCCTTACATTTACAGAAGCTGATGACGCCTCCATAAGTCAGCCACATAATGCACCATTACATATTGAAGCCATCATACACAAGCATCGAATAAAGCGAGTCCTGATAGATGGAGGAGCTGGTCTAAACATTTGTACATTGAGCACCATTAAACAATTGGGATATTCCGATAAAGCTCTGAATTCAAAGAATCAAATTACCATCAAGGCATATGATGATGAAGAACGCTCATCCAAGGGCACGGTCACCTTACCTCTAAGAATTGGGCCAGTTACAAAGGATGTGGTTTGTCAGGTCCTGGATTTAGATCTCACTTATAATATATTGCTAGGACATCCTTGGATTCATGAAATGAGGGCAGTCCCATTGACATATCACCAATGCATTAAGTTTCCTCATAATGGAGTTGAGGTAACAGTTAACGGTGATCCTAATCCGTTCATATATTGCAATAACCTGAGATCACATATGGAGACCATCATTCCAAGTAATCGTGAAGCTGTTCCTTCTTTGGCGTACATTGACCCTGAGTCATTAAAACCTTCGACATCAAAACAAGGTGAACTTAAAGGCAGATTTCAGGACAAAGGCATGGGAGAATACACTTTAAATCAGACCATGTATTTACAACAAGTCATGAGCTCTCCAAAAGAATTTGGAAGGCCACATCCTAACAAGCAAACATTCATCATGACGCTCAAATGGGATCCTACTACCTTTCAAAGATGGGGCGAACTGGAAGAGGAAGATTTATACAAAATGCTCTATAAAGACATTGAAGATGACACACATGATCAGATCAATATACCTTGTGAGAAATATGGCAAAGGCTTCAAGATTCTACAAAAATTCGGGTATGATGGAAAAAGCCCTCTTGGGTTATGCAAAGAAGGCGCCATGGAACCCCTACAACCTGAATTGACTATAAGAAGAGAACGCTCAAAGGGACTTGGTTTTCTGACTTCCAAGATCCACACAAAAAGGATAGAAGAGGCATCACAAATCAAAGTTGCCAAAGTTCAACAAGAAGATTGCTATTCCACAGATTCCAACGAATGGGAATGGGGTTCAGACAAATCCTCCAGTGACTACGAGCTCACCGAGACATTCAGAGAGCCAGATGAACCCACAGAAGAAGAGGAATTTTATAACAAATTCAGAGTTGGTCAAGAAACAACCCATGAGGAGTCTACACAGTCCTTGTCTCAAGGTTCTAGGTTGAAATCACATAGGATGAGAACACCTGTTTCGGAATGCGCTACTAGTAATGATAATTTGGACTCGCTCGTGATCGAGACTGATGAGGAGAGTGCCATCAATGACCTCGACGATTGCCTCGATATACCCAAATATAACCACATCTTCACTCTTAGCCCTGCAAACTCTGAAAACATTAAAGGCCTTCCCCTTGTTCACCACCAACTCATTGACTGGGATTATGAAGGACCAGCACAATTTGACACATTTCAGAATGACGAAGCTATTATTGACTATCTGGGCATACGAGATGATCTTCCCCCTGGGGACCACAAAGCAGGATACACCATAGAACTCAACAACATGGCATATTTTGGTGAGGGTGTCAGACCTTCCAGTCGCAAAAATGTGAAAATAAGAACAAATCAAGGGTCTTATGGCGAAAACCACACTGTGGCGCTATCTGACCCCAAAAAAGTAAAAAGAAAGGACGTATCTGAGGGCGAAAACCTCTCTGAGGCACCCCAAGATGGAAGGCTCGACATTCTCCCATCATCATATGAGGAAAAGTCATCCATGTTGGTAGAGGAGACTATAAAAACAAACATCGGTATAGAAGAGGTTCCACACAACATATTCCTAGCTCAATCATTAATAGAGTCCGAAAGATCAAAATTCATAAGCTTCTTCAAAGAACGACAAATCAACTTTGCATGGTCATACGCTGATATGCCTGGACTGGATCCGGATTTGGTAATGCATCATTTGATAGTCAAACCGGGGGCAAAGCCAGTGAAATAGAAATTAAGGAAAATGCATCCACAAGTGGCATTACTAGTCAAAGCAGAGCTTGAGAAATTACTCGATGTCGGATTCATACGCCCAATTGATTACCCCGAATGGATCTCCAATTTGGTACCTGTCAGCAAACCAGATCGCAGCATTAGAATTTGCACAGATTTCAGAGACATCAACAAAGCTTGTCCAAAGGATGACTTCCCATTGCCAAACATTGACTTGATTGTTGATCTCACAGCAAGTCATGAAATGCTATCATTAATGGATGGATTCTCTGGCTATAATCAGATAAGAATTGCATCCGAGGATCAACATAAAACATCATTCACTTGTCCGTGGGGAACTTTCTGTTGGAATGTCATGCCCTTTGGGCTGAAAAATGCAGGTGCTACATATCAAAGAGCTATGACTACTATTTTTCATGATCTCATGCATGTAACTGTGGAATATTATGTTGACGATCTCTTGGTCAAATCAATAGACAGAAATACACATTTGGACATACTTTCAGTTGCCTTTGATCGGTTGGAAAAATACAAAGTAAGATTAAACCCTAAGAAATGTGTCTTTGGAGTAACCTCCGGGAAGCTCCTAGGATTCATTGTATCCAAGAGAGGAATTGAAGCGGATCCAGCAAAAGTCAAAGCTATCTTGGAAATGCAACCACCAAGAAATATCAGTCAACTTCGATCCTTACAAGGCAGACTCCAGTCCATCCGAAGATTCATAGCACAACTGGCGGATAAGTGCAATCCTTTTCAACACTTGCTACATAAAAACATCAAATTCAAATGGGATGATAACTCTCAACAGGCTTTCCAGACGCTCAAAGACTATCTCCTAAATCCACCAGTTCTGATGCCACCAGTTCCAGATCAACCACTGTTATTATACATTTCAGCTACTCCAACAGCACTGGGGGCACTCTTAGCACAACAAATTGATGACGGCAAGGAAAAAGCAGTATACTATATCAGTCGCACATTGGTGGGATATGAGCTAAACTACACACCAATCGAGCGTGCATGTCTCGCTATGGTCTTTGCTTCACAAAAATTACGACATTATATGCTCACTCACAAGACTAAGTTGATTGCAAGAATTGATCCATTAAAATACCTTCTCAGCAAAGCTACACTTATTGGGCGACTGGCCAAATGGGTAATGATACTGAGTGAATTTGACATCGAGTATGTGGACAGAAAAGCAATAAAAGGACAAGCCATCGCAGATCAATTAGTAGATGCTCCCATGATAGATGATGTTCCTTTAAATTCAGAATTTCCAGATGAATCCATTTTAACAGTGTCACGTGCAAAGCCATGGCAACTGTACTTCGATGGCTCATACACACAGCATGGGGCAGGAGCTGGTATTCTCTTTATAACTCCTCAAGGCGATTCTATACCAAAATCATACCGCTTATCATTTCCTTGCACCAACAATATAGCGGAATATGAGGCATTAACAACAGGATTACGAATTGCAATTCAATGGAAGATCCAGGAACTTCATGTCTTTGGAGACTCCCAACTTGTTATCCGTCAAGCAACTGATGATTACCAAACAAAAGATGAAAAATTACTGCTTTATAAACAAATGGTGGATAATCTGAAACAACACTTTACAAAGATAGACTTTGAGCAAATACCAAGAGAGCAGAATTGCGTCGTAGATGCCATGGCTACAATTGCTTCACTAATTGATCTACCTCAAAATGAGACCTGCTATGAGTTCTTGGTAGACAACCTGTTGGTTCCTTCATATGAGATCACTCCTACTAAAATGATATGCGTTGTCGGTCCCGAATCCCAGTTATATGGTTCCATATTCACATACCTTCGCGACAATACCCTACCTCCTGATCTATCAAACAACCAATGCCGCACTTTCATTCGCCAATCCTCTCGATATGTCATTTTAGCTGATATCCTATACCGATGAGGTCTAGATGGCATTCTTCTTAGATGTCTAGAAAGCGACGAAGCTCAGATTGCGTTACGTGAAGTGCATGAAGGGATATGTGGTCCATATGCTAGTGGTCCTACCTTGGCCAAGAAACTCATTAGGACTAGATATTACTGGCCCAATATGGAAAAAGACTCATATCAGTTTGTCAAGAAATGTAAGCAATGTCAAATTCATGGAGACCTCATACATGCGCCGGCACAAGAACTACAACCACTTGCGTCTCCTTGGCCCTTTTGTCAGTGGGGACTCGATCTCATAGGCAAGATTCACCCTCCTTCTTCCAATGGTCATAAATTCATTATCACTGCCACAAAGTATTTCACAAAATGGATTGAAGCTGTGCCTCTCACACAAGTCACTGGAAAACAAATTGCTACTTTCATCCTTAACTATATCATTTGCCGATATGGTATTCCTAAGTCCATTATTACTGATAACGGGTGTCCCTTCAAAAATCAGGATGTTCATGAACTTTGTGACCACTTCTATATTTCCCATCGTTTCTCCACACCATATTACCCCCAAGGTAATGGCCAAGCTGAGGCGTCTAATAAAACAATCCTTAAAATCCTCAAGAAGACAGTCGACGACACTGGCCGTAACTGGCATATCCAACTTAATCCTGCACTTTGGGCCTACCGCACAAGTGTCCGAACACCTATAGGAGATACACCATATTCACTTGTCTATGGCGCTGAAGCCATCTTGCCTATTGAGGTTGAGTTACCCTCTTTACGGGTCTCTTTGCAAAACATCATCACTGATGAAGACTACAGGGTCTCTCGCTTACAAGAACTAGAACTGTTGGATGAACGGAGACAAATTGCTTTTAATCATCTCAAGGCTTACCAACAACGAATGAGCCGCAGCTACAATCACAAGGTCAAGCCTCGCACATTTGAGGTAGGTGACTTGGTTCTCAGAGAAAACCTCAAGAATCAGCAAGACAGAGAGAAGAAGGGCAAGTTTGAACCAAACTGGCTTGGTCCTTACATTATTACAGCAGTATATGGCTCTGGGGCATATCAACTCTCTACTACAGAAGGTGAACCTTTGGAGGATCCTATCAACAGCATGCACCTTCATAGGTTCTACACATAGCTCGTCAGAGTATCCTAATTCAAAAATACAAAAAAATTATAAAACAAAAAAAATCGTTACTTGGTGAAAACTTGGCAAACAGGCACCTTGTGACACAAAAAAAACATTGAAAAATTGAAAAAAGTAAAGAGAAATAATTTCGTCCAACGGTGAAAACCACTTCGGTGGCGCCCTGGGCAAGTACCATGGTGAAAACTGGGTTCCCAGCGCCATGCGTAGAGACATTGCTCCTCCCTCCTTCAGGATTCTCTTTCATCATTTCACTTTGCACACACTCACGACCAATTCGTTCATAATAAACTTACCCAGTCCCATCATGGCTTGTTATTGATCTACCTAAGATTGGTTAGCCATTCATAATAAACATTCCTAAACCTCCCTTTCCATCCATAATAAATCAGATCCTATCTGTGGCTAAGGCAAAATCCTACGTCTAGTGATGGGTGTGGAACTGAGAACATCACATGTTTCGAGGAGTACAGTTTCTTCCAGCTTCCTTCAGTCTGTTCGCGCACAATCCACAATAAAGCAACATCTGCATCGCCAGATCCGCAATAAAGTTTCATCTTCTCCGCAATAAAGTATCAGTTTCATGGATTCAGTCAGTTTCAGATGAGACATAGCAGCAACAATGGGCTTCAACAAATCAAATCTTTCAACAGACTCAGACAACATATGGTTCAGTGCTATCTATCATTTCTGTGAAAGTGAACATTGTGACCACAATCAAACATGACTTATACAAGTGACAAGAGACACTAAACTTGAGGACTACAGTGGATGTTGGTGTCGAGTCTTGGTTTTCTTTTGATTTCATCTTTTTTGGTGACATGTCTTTTAGCTTTTTCGGGATGTCTTTGACTAGAGATTCTATCTCCAGGATGTCTTTGACTAGAAAGGCGAGGATGGGGTATCGTCACCTATTTGTATTTGCTGTCTGTGGATTGTCTCTTAGTAATTCTATGACTTGTCCAAGGATATGAGGACACTGTGAGTCTAGTATGAACTGGGGCATTCCTTGTTTGTGACTGTCTTATCTCCATGCAAACAGGTACAATGACTTTCAGGGTCGAACACATGCCTCGATTGTCATAACCTACGTGCCATAATAAAGCTCAATGATGATAACGCACAAGAAGCTCTTTCACTTTCATGTCTTCTGTCTTTCATCCCCCCTTTCTTGATTGACTTCCATCGTCCTTCTCGAGTCCGCGTAGCTTGCTATCACATGACTAAGTATAATGACACACCAAAAACATTTGCATTTCATGTAGTTGCACCTGCATTACCACATATAAGCATTTCATACATACATAGATATCACAACTGCATCACATCCTGCACACAACATCTGTTAGCACAATTTACATTTGCATTATCATATTCATCTGCATTACATACATTCACATTTGCATTAGCATAACATATAGAATCATAAAAGAACAAAAATATTGCATTGCATCATGTAAATATTTGCATCCATATCATAAGCATCACATAAGAACATCTCATCACATAGGTACACATGCATATAGCTGCCGCAAAAATGAATCATGTCTCATATATATAATCAAAAATGTCATGATACAATGATGTCAAAAAATCATATGGCTACAATCACCCGCAGGTGTCTACAATACAAAAAATGGTACAAATACTGATACAAGGGAGCCCTCTATGGCTATGATGAACTCCCTCCCTCGGAGCTGCCTGGCCTCGACGGAATCTGAGCCCTAGAAGGACCCGCTCCAGGATCACCCTGCCTGTCTGGTGGTGGTGGAGGACCCATGACCCCACCACTCGATGCCTGTCTCCTCCGGCTCCCTCCCATAGCTGTCGCTGTCCACGATGGTCTATGGAAGCTCCTCGCCTGCTGATCTGCTAGCATGGCACCATAATATAGGTCCCTCCAGTAGGCAATCTCCTCTCCGGCTCGCAGGACATATGCGTAGCCTACTCCTGTGTCCTCTGCCGCCTGCCTCCCTGCCCTCAGCGCTGTCTCAGCCTCTATGTAGCGCTGGATAGCCTGATCTCACTCTCACTCAATATCCCTGAGCCTGGTCCTGAGCCGATCCCTCTCCCTCTCCAGATCCTGAATCTCATCTGCCTGGCCCTGGCAGATCTCCCTCAGATCCAGCAGCTCAGCCTCCACTGGGTCACTCCCCTCTGCCTCTGCCTCTGCCCGTGGCTCTCCCTCTGCGGGTGCCTGCCCCTGTACCTCTCCCTGTACCTATCTTGGTACATGCCTAGGTCCCTATACCTGTCTCTGTCCCTGTGCCTGTACTGGCACCTGTCCCTGCACCTGTCCCTGTCTCTGTCCCTGTGCTCTAGGACCCTGTGCTGCTGGTACCTGCAGGGGCACTCCACCGCGACCCCTCACCACCTGGGCCTGTCCCTCCTGTCCACCCTCTCTCCGAGGTGCCACCCTCCTCTCCCCAACTACTCCCCTCCACCGTCGTTGGCCTCTACCCCCATCACCCCCACCATCGTCATCATCATCTCCTCCTCCATCTCCATCCAGTAGCTCTCCTAGATCTGTCAATCGGGGGAATGGATGCTCGGCCCAATATGCTGTATACTCTGCATCCATCTCAGTGTCCTCAATCTCAGGCCACATGTCCCAAGGAAGGGGTATCATCTCTACCAGCTGTGTGACTGCCTGATCATATGACAACAATGGCCCGAACTGTGCCTGATCCCTAACTGTACGGGCATACATACTCGAGCCTCGTGGCATCCGCTGGATCCGGCCAAACTGTCGGCCAACCCTGTCCACCAACTGTCTCTCTAATATATAGGGCATCCGCCTAATCAAATATCTGCTCCTGAAGGTGTAAGGCAGCTCCAGTGCGTCATCCTCCCACTCCTCACATCCCAGATACGGCCTCCAGATGACGACATCAATGTCATCTATCACTCGCCACCAATGCTCTATCCTACCAATCCAAGGCTATGACGTGATCATGTCGTACAGATGAACAAAACTCCGTCCATGACCCCTACCTCTGAAATGTATCGGCTGCATGATAGGCAGATGCTCGTATGCCCAAACCTGCAATAGTGTCACTCCACAACCCAGTCCTACTAATCCATGGTAGACAAACTGGTGAAGCTCATAATATAGGTGGGCCAAAACACATGGACCCCACGCATATCTGGTGTGCTGCGTCACCAATGTCTCCAGTGCTCCTCCCTAGCTCACTGCCAACCCCCGTGTCACTCTGAACGGACATAGGAACCCACTGATAGCTCCTCCAATCACAGCTGGCAAAGCTAACCCTGTCGCAGTCATGGTATCCTAGGCCACATGCCTTGCTCTCATCTCTAGTCCGGGATCTTGGAACACCCGTCTCAATGCCTCCCTGTCTCCATCACGATCGTATGGAATCAGCTCTCCATCAATCGGTATCTGTAGAATCTGGTAGACATCCTCAAGGGTGACTGTCATCTCACCCATCGGCAAATGAAATGTGCATGTCTCTGAATGCCATCTCTCAGCCAGCGCAGTCAGCAAACCCATGTTTGCCCAAAACTCAGGCACATACAATACGTGTCTCAAACCCATCTCCTCGATGGCAGCTCTATCCTGAAAAGACAACTCTGGTCGCAACCTCTGTGTGGACGGGAATCTCTCCCGTGACTCTAGCATAGGCAAATACTCCTGCAGTCAAACAAATCAATCATGTTAGTCATGGTGGCATTCCCTATTCATCACAAAATGCTACTCGCTATCTAAATGCATATGGTTATCTATTCTAGTGACACTCACTATTCATCACAAAGTGTTGCTATCTATCCTAGTAGTGCTCCCTGTTCATCACAAAGTACTACGTGTGTGACATTCCCTGTTCATCACAAAGTGTTACTCACATTTTGCACTCCCTGTTCATCACAAAGTGCTGCTCATACTTTGGGTACTCCCTGTTCATCACAAAGTACTCTATCTTGGTGCCCCCTGTTCATCACAAAGTGCCTTGATCTATCCTAGTCTTCTTAAAGGACCTGCTTGAGTGTATCCTCTTAGCAGCTTATCCAATCGACAGCGTATGTTCATCATAGAACTGCCGATTTGACCTAGAAGACAAAACCTTGCATTTTCAGACACAAACGAGTTTCTAACTCACAAACGTGCCTATAGACTGCACAAGCGCGCCTGAACAACCCAAATGTGCCTGTTTGACATAAACATGCCTACATTTGTCACAAATGCGACTTTGGCACACAAACGCCCCTTCAGGATGCAAACGCGCCCGCATTAGACACAAATGCAGTTCCAGACGCAGACGCGTCTGGCACCGACACAGACGCGCCTGGCGGACACCGACGCGCTTGGCACCGACGCAGACGCGGTTGCACGTTTTTGCACTTTTTTTGTGCCCTATTCCTAAGCGCATTTATTGCTAACTAGCATGCATTAATGACAAAATTGAATGCGTCAAAGTACGAGGAGGTTTTGTGGTACTTACCGGCTCTCCTGTCTCTGCTGGTCTCTGAAATCGACGAACGCGATCGAATCTATGTACGAAAGCCATCGCTGCTGACTGTTGCTGCTCTTTTTCTCGCTCTGCACTGTGATCTTGTGAAGGTGTAGATGACAATGAGGATGTCTTTTGCCCGTGGTCTATCTTATAGCCTACCCTAGCCCTAGCCCTCGCCTCTCGAGTCAGTCTTCATTATCCCGTGACTTTGTCACTTTATCCGACCATTCCATCCTAGCCTTTCTTTCTTATCGAGAGATTGTCTGCAATCTTTCTAGACTTTTTCATCCAATCTCTCGAGGGGGCATATCATTCCCATCCTGGGGCAACTCTATATCAGTTCATCTTATCTTCTTTGAAACAACGCGACAAGCCGCATTGTCTCAAAGAGGGGCAAAATGTAGACACCTAAAATTGTCATGTCTAATTAAATAAATATTTTATTTATTTAATTATCTAAGCCTAATTCTTCTATTAATTAAATAAATCTTTATTTATTTAATTAATTCATTTATCCTCTTCTAGCCTTATTTCTCATTTAAATAAATACATTTATTTATTTAAATTATCCTCTTCCTAAATTAAATAAATATTTAATTTATTTAATTATCCCACTTCTTCTATTAATTAAATAAATCTTTATTTATTTAATTAATTCATTAGCCTTTTCTACACATGACACATGTCATTCATCTCTTAATTCATACACTACCTACCTCTTTCATTATTTTACTATTTCTTCTACCTACCCTCTAATCCTAGCCGACCTCCTTTTTACACCTCTCAATCTTATCCCTCCATTTCATATTGTGTCTTCTATTTAAGGAGATGCCTTTTTCATTATCAAACCCTAATCGACAATTTGGAGGACTTGACTACACTACGATCCTACTTGCAACCACATTCCGTTCTTTGTTGAGCTCTTGTGCATACAAAATCTGAGAGCAAATGTATCAAGCAAGATCAATGGAGATAGGAAGAATGGAGATCAAAACCCTATTGGACATGTGATGATATAATCTTTGTGATTTCATGTGATTTGCATTGTCTTAGGTAATCTTCATATGTTATGGTGGATCTTTGTTGATTGTTAGGCTAGGGTTTGGTGGTTGAATCCATTTAGCCTTTCAATATTGTTGTTATTGTTATCCATTTTCACCATACACACCTGCACTTTCTCCAATTGCTCAACCTTGCTTTCTTACCGGCCACATGCTTATCGGTTGGCAACAACACACTGCCAACACTTTACTTACCGGTTGACATATCATAATGCCAACTATCTCCAATGTCTACTCACTAGTTAACACCAACTTATGTACTGGGTATGGGTTTCTTCTCTCCAACACTAACTTATATACCGGTGACTCTAATGACCACAATGTCGATTAACATCCTCTTCTTACCACTGACAAGCTATACCAGTAACCTTCTATATCAGTTGACATCAATGACAACAATACCAATTGACATCAATGATAATACAATGCCAACAATCTCCTCCTTTGGCATTGATGTCAACACATGTAGTATCTGGTATACTACTGAATTCCTCTCCCCCTTTGACACAATGACAAAGGGAGCTGATAGAGATTTCTATTGGTTTCCTCTCCCCTACTAGTCGCTTTCTACTATGTATCCTCTCATCCAGCAACACTTGAGATAGAGGGCTTAGACACCAGCTGACACCAATTGTATATACCAATCTGATACCAATTGTGGAAAAGCGTGTTAGTGAATTTCACTTATGTGTCAGTTAGGCTTCATCTTCTCCCCTTTGATATGTAGAAATTTAATCTAAGACCAATTGTTGATACCAATTGTTAATGTTGACAGTGATACCAATCTGATATCACACGAATATTCTCCCCCTGTGCAGGTAAATCTCCCTCTTTGTTCATAACTGGTTGAGTGAGGACTTTTCTCTTCCTTTGTAGATTGTTCTCCCTGGTAGAGTAGGCTACTAGTCCTTTCACTTGATGGCCCAATTGTGATTTCAATTAAGTACAAATTGAATAGACACTGAAGGAAATCACAAAGAGGGACTGATGAGCACTTCCCAAAGTTTCAACCTTATTGGTACAACAACATAGACACCTGATCTCCTTGTGTCCACCTTGTCTAAGACCAATCAGAAGATATGGCTATGAACTCCCCCTGAACCACAGATCTCAAGTCTTCATTTCCTATCAGGTCCTAAACCGGGACTCCAATCTATACCTTATACTAGTAGAGCTAAGCATCCATGATCTACAAATGATTTTTCAGCTCCATGATATCCATCACAACTTATGAGATGATCTTATAAGACCACAATGCCAAACCACATCCCTATCATGTCAATTATCAAATCGGTTAAATCATAATGATGTATGCATATGAGATCAGCTATCAGACCAACGCATTGTCACTCAGGACTTCTCCAATATTACCCGAGACAATCTCCTCAGTCCAAGCCACGAGATTCACCATACAGATCATAATCTGCAATACCGGTTAGTATTGATACCGATAACATACTATACATATTGATTTACTATACCTGACCAAGATTTCTACTAGAACACTTTGTCTATTAGCCTATGTCTTCTTGTGTCAAGTGCCTTTGATCCCAATTTCAATTTGAACTATCCATTGACACATGCTATAGTAATCCATCTCACATATGTAAGTGTGTAGCTTAAGGCAGTAACTACACACACTATCATTTCATCTTCTTCCTTGTACTGGTAGGAGCCTATCCTTACATATGTCTTTTTCAAAATTTGGGGGTGAATGATATGATCAATATGTAACTCCCCCTGAGTCTTGCATCTCCTTAAGCCTTAGGAGATATCACCCAGGTGCATTGGATGCACAATATCGGTCCATGATTCTACTCTCTTGCTTCTTCCTTCATACCTGCTTGATCTCCCTTTCCTCATTTGTAGTCTTTGGAGTAGTGCTAATTTGTGTCTACTAATTGGTCCTTGCTCTACAAAATTTTGTAACATTACTAGAAGCATTTCTATAGAAACATATTGTGTTCATGCCAGACAAATGATTAGAGGACCTTCTATCAAACCGGGTTGATCTTCTTCTCCTGGTCATGCTATTGTAGCCAACTACCAGTTTCAATAGACTTCTTGAGCTTTCAGGAACATTTCTCCTTTGGTTCCATGTAGGTCTTTAACTCCTATACATTCTGTCATCTCTTCCATGCTGATTCTATCAAACCAGGTTGATCTTCTTCTCCTTCTCATGCTATTGTAGCCAACTATCGGTTTGAATAGACTTCTTGAGCTTTCAAGAACATTTCTCCTTTGGTTCCATGTAGGTCTTTGACTCCTATACATTCTATCATCTCTTCCATGCTAACCATAATTGCTACATCTTACAATTTTATTTGAAGAGAAGGTGGAAGTGCTGCCATATGTCTGAAACTTCTTCTTCCTACACTCATGACTTCTATGGCCAAATCCATTGCAATTATAACATACATAATTTACATTTCTTGGAATAGCTAAATAATTCTTGTTTGCATGACCAAGAGAGGGCATATGCACGTTTCTACATTTTGAAGTCTTATGCCCATATGCATTACATCTTTGACAAACTAAATTGCTATTCCTGGGAGAAGCACTTTATCTACTCCTAGACCTCTTTTTACATCCATCTTCCCTATGACCATAATCTTTGCATGAAAAAGTAGTAACTAGAGAAGGAGGGATTATAACTTACAAATTTGTTTTGCTAAACATGAGGTGGTCATACTGATTTGTCTTCTTCATTTCTACTTCTTCGGGGACTTGTCTTGAGTTGTCCAATCACTGTATTCCTTTCATCTGATCCCTTATTTTCCCACACTTGCTTTGTCTTGTGGGTAGCAACATTTCTTTGTCTTCTACTGACAGGAGGTCTTCTAGGCTATTTTCTCATGTTCTTATTTCTGATGAAGCCATCTTCTATCAACTTTCCTTACCCTTAAGGATCAACATTATTCTTCCTTACAACACCGGTCTTCATCCTCATGTATTCACCTGTTGTAGTTAGGTCAAACTTCTTCCTTGGTGCATTTCTAATAGTGAAGGTCTATCCTTTGTCATTTCCACTTGAGGAGACAAAATGAATGTCTTTGTTGGAGACATCCTTGCTTGTGGAGCACTCATCAACATCATATCCTAGTCCTCTGGTATCCTTGGACTGTTTTTTACTTTTCAAAATTTTGTCCAAGGCTTCAGTGCTGCCATCATACTGGATCCTCACCTTGAGCTCATCCTAGCACTTCTCAAGGTCTTTCCAGAGATTCTCCACTTCTCCTATTAGCTTATGACATTCTTTACCTTTTGTTTCCACTTCTAGCTCTAGATCTTCACATCTTCTCTTCTTAGCATCAAAAGCTAATTTCAATTCATCAGTCATTCCTTTTACCTCTTCTAGTTGAGTTGTCAATATGCAAATATTTTTATTTGACTTTTCAAGACATGTTCTCAACTGGGTTTATTCTTCATGAACTGAATTTTTATAATTCTTAAATTCATTCCTAAAAAATTTCAACTCTTCAAGGGCACTTACCAGTTCACCTTCAAGATCAACTTCAACTTCATCTTCTTCTTCATCTTCTTCATCACTGCTAAACACATCTTGCCGGTGGGATTGATCTGTGTTATCCCTTTTAGATGTGTGCATCTCACTTTCTATCTCTTGAGCCATGAAGATATGGGTTTCTTCTTCATCATTGCTGCAACAACTGACTGATCTATCTTCATCATCTACACATGTGTTTGTTCTATTCTTTCTCTCACAAATGGGTTCTGCAGTGCTAGGTCCATTCCCATACCAGTAACATGCATGATAACATCATTCCTGTAGTCTTCAACTATCATTGCATCAATCTACATCTACATTCTAGTTGACATCAGTATCTCAGAGTGAGTCCATATCTACAAATACCAAACCTTCCTTCTCCTTCATTTGCCTGGACCTCATCTCAACCAGTTTGCCAAAGTGGCAAACTCATCACAACTCACTCTTCCTTTTCTGTCCTAGTAGCTTATCATGCCTTCACTTGTTGATCTAGTGCACATCTCTGGTTTTACATACTGGAGACTCATGATGCATTCCCTTCATGTAGTGGGATAAACTAAGTATTACCAATTACCGGTGGGAGTAGATGGACCAATGCACTAAAGCTGAATTTACTAAAATTGAGTAGACATATCTTCAATCAGGCACATAACCTGTTAGACATCCCCTTTGTCTACCTTACTAACTTGTAGCATCCCAAACTCTATCAGTTATATCTTCATCCTATGATAACATATTCATCTGGTGGGAGTCTTGATGTATGACATCCAACTGCTTATCGGTTGCCTGCACACTTTCTCCATTTGCTCAACCTTGCTTTCTTACTGGTCACATGCGCCAACACTTTACTTATCGGTTGGCATACCATAATGCCAAATGTCTCCAATTTCTATTCACTGGTTAACACCAGCTTATGTACCGGGTACTAGTTTCTTCTCTCCAATACTAACTTGTATACTGGTGACTCCAATGAGCACAATGTCAATTGACATTATCTTCTTACTAGTGACAAGCTATACCGATTGACATCAATGACAACACAATGCCAACACAGCCTAGGTATAGAGTATGTGTGGGACCTTATATCATTCTTTAGAGAATGAGGGGTGGACCTTTCTGGTTTCACATGGTTGGGTGGTTTGATGCCTTCTTCCATTGGGATTTTCTTTGTTGGATGTTTGTGTGCATGGAGGATGCTTATTCTACTTCTCTTCAGTTTTTGTACTATGGTTTCCCAGATCATATGTGATCAAATCTATATGTTCATGAAATATATTGTAACATGTAATTTGTATGTTACTCATGTAATCACTACATCATGATATTCTATTTTGCAGTGGATAATATACAATGTAACCTTGTATAAGATGTGATATGTGATGTAGGATGATTTATGTGATCTCTTTCTATATAGAAATGGTACTAGCTATATTTTAGGGATGTATGGATTATCTTGCATGTTAAAATAATTAGCTTCGAGACATCTGATATTGTTGTATTAAAATGAATTTATTAAGTTGGGAGTGTTAGATGTGTCATAGAACATAATTAATGTTCTATTGATTAAATGGTTAATTTCTTATGTTATATGTAAGGAAATGGACAATAGTCAAGTAGGAGGATTCATGCATTGTAATTATTAATGTTGCATGTGTTCACTTATACTATACCTTGTGTGTGTGAAAAGTGGACCTGTATCTGTATCTGGAATACACAACACTTCAATTAAGTCATTAGATGCATGGTTAGTAAATCAATAATCAATAATGACCAATAAACCATTACAAAGTGACCTATTGCCTACTAGTAGATGCGAGTTTAGTCTTGCTCTCAAATTTTAAATGCAATACCAATGACTAGACAACACCTAAAAGAAGGATTTAATCTATATGAGTATAAGATTGAGCTAAATGGATGCAAGATTTAAGCTAGATGAATGCAAGATATGCAAGATTAATCTAACATGATTAAAGCAATATTTAAGCTAGATGATCTAATAAATATGAAATAACTAATATATGAATATCTCAATGCACAAATCTCAATGAACCTAGAGAAAAAACAACATAATAACAATATATTCTCCAGGATTTTTGAATGAGAGACGAGAGGCTGAATTTATATAAAATTCAGAAAGAAACCAAAGGCTAAGATCAAATGATGATGAGCGGTCAAGATTTTCCAAGAGGAAGCACAATCCAAGTGAATTGATGTGATTGGATGCTTTTCTCAATTTTAAAGGAAGTTGAACTAAAATTAAGATAAAATCAAGAAAAAACTAATTTATTCTCTATTTCATTCAATTTTAATATTTAATTATTTTAATTGTTTTCTTTGAGATTATTTATCAATTTTTAATTTGTTTTTCAAGATTATCTCCAATTGATTTCTTTTCTCAATTTTTAATTCTTTTGTTTTTGTCAATTAATTCCTTTTTTTATTTGTTTCCTTTTTTGAAGATTTGTGCTCATAATTTCCAATTCCTCTTTCTTGATTTGTTTCCTTTGTTGAAGATTTATGACAATTTTTATTTATTTTCAAATCAATTCCTCTTTTTGATGATTTAATGGCAAATTGATTTATTTAATTAAATATGCAAAAAATGTTTAATTAAAATAAATAGGATAATTGTTTAAAATGATTTAATTAATTAAATAAATATTTAATTAATATTGAGTGATTAATTTTGCCATGTGACATTTGATGATTAAAGAATTAATTGTGTGCTCAAGATTTATTTAATTACCTTTGGTTAGGACCTTGGTGATGTTGTCGAGATTAGGGGCTCATAGTTTAGATGATCATTTTTAGGGTATTACATTTGCCCCTTTTTGAATTAATGTGCGAGCAGCGCATTGGTTCAAAGAAAATTTGATGTCTAGGAGATACTAGTTCTTAACTTGATTGATCATGAACTAAATGAAGAGCGAGGTATTTATCTTGTTTTGAAGCAATGAAACTAAACAAAGTTGATTAAAGTGAAACTGATCCCAAACTTGATTGAACTAGGACTGATAGAGAGCAAAGATACCGAACTTGAACTTGATTGATCAAGAAGAGGATCTTACTGATCTAGAACTTGATTGAACTAGATATAGTGAGCAAGGATAAAATCGATCTTGAACTTGATGGATCAAGATACGATGAGCGAAGATAAACTGTCTAGCTTGATTCAATGCGATGAAACTGAACACCTGCTTAGATTGAGTGTGATCGAAGATACTCTTTAAACCCTTGATTGATTTTAAATGAATAATCATCTTGATGAAAAGCGATGAAACTGATTAATGTTAAGAGACTGATTCAAACAAAGACAATATTAGCTTGATATGAAGCGATAAAACTGATATGCCCCTAGCAATTGATTTGATTCAGATGGTCGAGAAATCTCAACTTGATATAAAGAGATGAAATTGATATGCCCCTAGCGATGAGGTCTTGTTTGAAGTTTAGAAAAGATTAGTTGCTCGACTTGCAATGAAATTTTTGAAAGAAATTCTTGACTTTGAGGTTATGAGTATGCCCCCTCGGGAGCGAAATTGAAAGATAGCGAGGGTTGCGTAGTGATTGTAGCAATTTTTTTTTTGTAGCAATGATAAGTTATTTGAGCACAAAGATTAATGTTGAAGATTAAAATCAGAGTTAATGTGATAATTGAATTGAGATTTAGCATTGATTAATGAGAAATTGAGTGCAAATTGAAGAAGAGAATGAGCAGTTGATGAAAGTGCTAAGTGGTCAACGTCATGAAATTTTGATGAGAGAATTGACATTAGATTTCAATTTTGATCCCGAAAATGGACTCAGGACAGCCGATTTACGAGCTCTTGATTTGATTTCATCGTACTTGTGTTGATTGATTATGAGATGTTGTTCTATATGCTTTATTCTATATGTATGCATATCTTTTCAGTATAGATGAATGAATGCAAATGGAATATGGATGTTTCTTTTTGTTTCTTTTTATGCAAATAAATGAGGAGAATGGGTAACTAGTAATGCAAATGGAATATGGATGTTTCTTTTTGTTTCTTTTTATGCAAATAAATGAGGAGAATGGGTAACTAGTAATGCAAATGTTTATTTTTGTTCATGCAATAATATGAATGCAAATAAGTATAAATGAAATGTATGGATCTATATAAGATGCTCATGTATGCAGCTAACATCTCAATACACAAGTACTTGATCAGAGAAACGATGATGAAAAAGAGACTACTTAGCTAAGAAATGATGATGCTTCCAACTCTCATTCAGAAGATAAAGAGATCATTGTTACCATACTGAAATCACTCTAAATTCACAAAATGCAAAATGAAATGCAAAATGAGATGCAAAATGAAATGCAACCTAAACCTAGTCATTGTATTTGAAATGCTTAAGTTTCATCACTAAGCATTAACAAACATAGCAGGCAAATTAGAGTTCCTTTCTTTTCATGTGCAATATGAATTATCTTGTCCGCAATGACCCTTTTTTCGTTCATATCCTTGGACGGATTTCAAAGGGACCCAGATTGCATGATAAAGAAATTCCCTCAAAACATACAAACAAATGATGTGAACCTCCCTGTAGGATACAAATAAGAAGAGTTGAGGTATGTGTGGCGATTTCACCTTGATGTGAAGGCACTTATCACAGACACCCAGTTGATTACATGTTTCCAGATCATCAGATTCATTCCTACAAGAAGAAAACAAAGAAAATTATTATGCCCCCAATCCCTGCTCCTCTTAGTCAAGATAGACTTCTCGAGTTACTTAGAGGGAATAATAAGCGAAAGCCAATGTAAAAGACAACACACAAAGAAAATTTCATGCATATCTCAAACAATTTAGTCATTGTTTTCAATAGTCTTGTTTTAATTGTGTACTCAGTGATAAAACTCTTCAGTAGTTAAGAGACAGGTGATTGACTCAGAGTGGATGACCGGGTACCACTGACTGAAAGATGACTTGGGTTATACTGCTTAGGATATGTAAATTTCTCAACTAATTACCCTAAGACTAGGACAGTGATCGATTTCAAGCCACGAGGGTCCCAAAAGAACTAGGATGTCACGAAAGTGACTAAAAGATATGTACAAGCTAAAGCAAAGATGTAGCATTTCAGTACAAGAGATAAGACCAACTTGGACAAAATCCAACAACCATACTAATCTATGTCATTGTTTTGATTTGTGTGATCATTGATAGGGATGTCTAGTTTCAAAGAGTAAGTACCCCGTATAAGACCGATCTGTTTGGTTTCGAGCATACACATCCTTGTATAAGACATGTTGATGTTTGATAGAGTTTGATAGATTGATTAACAAGACATGTGATAAGTTTGATTGTAGAATTTGAGAGTTTGTATGTGGTTGATTTGGTTTGAAGGATAGTCTATGCTTTCTTGCTTTGATTTTGTCAATTTTTTTGTTTGTTTTTATTTAGTGAGTTTTTTATTTTTATTTTTAAGATTTCGTTCAGGACATTTTATAATTTTTAGGATTTTGTTCAGGACTTTTTATGATTTTTATGATTTTTTTAGCTATGCCCCCAGTATGCAGACCTATATGTCATGATGATCTATAGAATGCATGTGAAGACAATGAATTTTCAATATGACCTATGTTAATGCAATATGCATGATGAAGATGCATTTTCGATATGAGCTATGTTAATGCAATATGCATGATGAAGATGTATTTCCTATTTGAAAAAGGATGACCATGTTTGTTTAGCAATTTGTAATACATCAATTGAATTGGAGGTACAAAACATTTCAAAGATAAGCGGTCAATCGATCCTTAAGGTCCCTTGGAACATCCAAATTAACACACTTAGTGACTAGGATTTACAAATGGAGATGCAAAAAACTTCCTCATTGATTCTTGAAACTTTGATCTTCTTTTGCTCATGTGAGTGCAAATGAGTTAATTCCCGCTCTTGTGTTCACTAAAGATCCTCAGCATCCTATATGACTAGCTACATGGATTATTCTAACTTCAAAAGCATCCCGAATAGAGCCTCGCTGCCAGCAAGCTTTTAGAGCTCTGACGAGGTTATAGACTGTAATTTCTTGAATATTGTTCCATTTCCAATAGGCGTCCATAGCCCTGATGGAGTTACTTGCATGTTACCATAGTCAAGCTTTTTGTTGCACTTGTATGCGTGATATTTCAATTATATATCATTGCTCTTTTGGCTTGAGATGAATATTTGGCATAACACTTTTCTTTTTTTATTTTCTTGCCTTGACTTGTAAGTAATGAAACCTACTTAGGTGTGACATTTACAGTGGCACTAAAGTAGAATGTTATATTTTTCACTAGTCATATGATCAACTAGGTGTCTAGAATGAATTAGAGATTTTATTAATGTGTTTAAGATATAGCAATTGATATATTTTGGGTTAGCAAGTCTCAAATAGTGAAATCACTACCCAACCATAAGTAAAGCATCATCACAACATAATGTTGAAAATGAATGACCTTATGACCTCAAGGACTTCATGTCTGATTATCTAAGAAAAGTGGTAATGAAGGATGTGAGCAAGCAATGGATAGGAGCTAAAGGGTGTGGATCAAGTGCAATATATAGGACATACAAAACCTATAAAGATCCTTAACCTTGTCAAGATCAAAGGTGGAAAAGGGATATGAATGTAGATAGAGCGAATGAGGGATAATGGAGGAAGAAGGATAATAGATGGATGTACATGGATGGAACTTGCCCCCAGTGTAAAGTGAAAAAGGATAATGGATTATGCATGATGCCTGTTTGCTAGGTTTTCATCATGTTACTTGCCCAAGGAACCACAAGAAGTGGTTTTCACACAAGGACGAATTTATTTCTCTTTACTTTTTTTCTGATTTTTTTTTTTTCACTTTTTCATCATTTTTTTTTCTTTTGGAGGATAATAGAGGCATGGTAGGGGATGGAAGAAGGACCCCAACATCTCGTTGCTTTGGATGGTACCCTTGGAATCCGAGTTGCAATAGACCATGGCTATGAAGGCATGCTCAAAGATGTTGGCAGGATATTGAAATGAAACTAGGGCAAGGATTTATGCAAAGGATTGGATAAGAGGGATGGAAGGGTGAAAAAGAGGTGTTGGATAATGGATGGGATGTTGGAAGAATTATGTATGGATAGATGGAAATGTTGGAAAGATCAAAATTGGCACACACCTTGAGGGATGGTGGACATATGGAGGAGAAGTGAATCTCAGATTTTAAGATTTGGATGGAGGAAAGGTTACAAATTTTGGGGCATAAGAACCCAAAATGGATGAAGGAGGTGATGGAGGGATAGACTCGGAAGGTTTGGATGGAGGAATAACAATTTTGAATGTCAATTTTGATTTTTCTTTAGACTGTTGTGCTTCAAGGAGCCGCTTAGGGATCCACATGGTTTTTTATTTTTCATGCTTTTGTAGTTCCTTAGAGCACATTGCTTGTACAAGTGCCTTAGGAACCCATATAACTTTTGACTTTTCTTCTTTCTTTGTGGGCCTTTGTGGCATTTTGTATTTTTCTTTTTCTTTTTGGATCATATTTTTCTTTGTTTTGACATGTCGATTAGATGGGACATGTTGATCCATGAATACATGTGGATTACTTGACTTATGACTTTTATGCTTGGCATCCAAATTTATTGGAGAAGGAAAAGAATGTATGAATGGATAGGAATGATATGGAGGTATTTTAGATGGATGGAAGGTACTCGAAGACGTGTGCCTTTGTTGATCTCGCATAAGGGATGGGGGGATATAGGGACCTAGAATGGATGGAAGTGATGATGGGGAAAGCGTATATTTGAATTTAACTAGAGAAATGTAGGATTTTTGAGATACCAACATCTTGAGAAATGTCCCTAAGGCCATGACCTTTAACATTTTCTTTAATATGGAGGGGTCATTGCTTGTGTAGATCTACCCCTTTGCCTTTATAGATATTTTGACTTGTAGGATACACTGTGCTTTGGAAAGAAGGCATGAGTCAATTATGAGATGGAGGTGGAATGTAAGGAATGATAGGATCATGAAGGGGATTTGTAGGCATGATGGATCCTTGAGCTGAACATGGAGGATTATGACAAGGGAATAAAGGGATACTTTGATCTTGACATGGAAGAGGAAGATCATTGGATTCCTCTTTAAAGGTTCCATTCTCTTGACTTTTAATGGAAGGTGTTATTGTGGGAAAAGTGGGCGAATAAAACTTAATATGTGAAAATTTAGTTAAATACTAGTCCACACACACACACAGGACTTCTTGATGCAAGCTATGGAGTAACGTAGTGTTACTTAGCTTCCCAAGGAGGGTCCCATGGTTCTCTATCTCACAATGTCCCTCAAACCAATGTTTTGCTCTCAGATTACTGAGCAAAATGGTTCAGGGATGGCAACTATGAGAACGAGAGATGCTTTTGATTGATTTTAGTATGAGATGTGTTGTAAGCTATGTATGATGCTAAAATGCAATAAACTAACTATAAGATGACAAGATTAGTATGAATACTATCCTAGCATACTATATTTAGTCTATAATTGAACTAAAATGATAAAGAAAGTAATCTAAGCATGCATATTAATCTAATTTATGATCTAAAAGAGAGGCTAAATGATGAGCATATATGAAATGAAAGCTTGAATATATTTGAGCATAAGTGTGATGCTTCAAATTTGAAAGATGATTGTTAAGAATGGAGGAATGAGAGCTCTATTTATAGCACAAATAGGGCAATGGATGGTCAAGATTGAAAGGTTTAATCAAGGGCCAGGTTTGAAAGTTGGGGATCCATGTGCATAATTGGCACCAATGAAATGGTGACAAATGTCAACATAGGATTGGGTTGAGAAAAGAGGTTGGAGGCATTAAAGGCCTGAGAAGACCTCATGGTTATCTAAAGGCTAAGGGTCAAGTCTAAGTTAGGCTTACCCACTGGATTAAGAGTTAATCCAAGGATAAACCTTTGTGCAAATGATTAAGAGATAATCATGGTCAAAGCATTAAAGGCCTGATGAGACCCTTGGGTTGGATAGAGGTTGAGTCAAAACAAATGTTTTAACCATGTGGGAAGGTTTGAATTAACCATTAATGGTTATTGGAGACTTTAGGGATTAAGTGGTTGAAGGTTGGAAGCCTTTAATGGTTTTCAAAGACTTTAAGGGTTTTAGTGGTTGAAGGTTGAAAACCTTCAATGGTTATCAAAGACTTTAAGGTTTTTGAGAAGTGACTTCCCTTTGCTTAGGGATGTGACAAAGTTTAGGGGATGGTTGGGTTAATTAGAAGCGATTAGAAGATTCTAGAAGGGATTAGGAAGGGGTTTGGGGATTTTGCAAGTGGATGGAGGGATAATAGGATTTAATTGAATTAAATGATTTTCATTCAATTTGGTTGTAATTAAATAAATTTGATTTATTCAATTTGGGATAACTATTTAATTAAATTTGGATTTAATTAAAAGTGGATAGGAG
This sequence comes from Cryptomeria japonica, assembly GCF_030272615.1. Classification (NCBI taxonomy): domain Eukaryota; kingdom Viridiplantae; phylum Streptophyta; class Pinopsida; order Cupressales; family Cupressaceae; genus Cryptomeria; species Cryptomeria japonica. The sequence goes on along the minus strand of NC_081405.1, from coordinate 341,762,024 downwards.
GGAGTTAATTGAATAAAATGATTTATTCATTAAATGGATATAGTGAATTTTATTTAAATAAATTGAGTAATTTATTTAATAAAATAGAAGAATGTGGATAATTTAATTAAATTGGATTTAATCAAATAGAGAAATGAACATAAAATATTCATTTAGGAATATGGTCATTTTTATACGTCTACAGAAGGTATAAGGGGACCATCATGGGATTCTAGGTAAATAGGATCTTTTTCAATCATTAGATGGGATTGAGGAGTTTTGGTGTCTTGATCTTGATTTATGATAGGACTTATTTTTTCATTTTCCAGATTATCCTCTCGACATGAAGCCATTTCTAAGGAAGAGGTAGTGTTTTTGATATGCATGGAGGACTCTTGGAAGGTGTTCATATTTTGGTATGATGGGGAAGCATTTTGAGTGGGACTCTCGTGAGTGGGTATGTTTGGAATTGGAGTGCATGATGGCATAGGATCTGGGATTTTTAAATATTTAGAGGAACTTGTATCAATATTTCCATTAACTTGGATTTCCATAGGAGATAGCCCTTGAAGGTGAACATGAGAAGTTTCATTGTTTGAAGGAGATGATATGGATTGTTTCTGAGAAGTTTTAGGAGATGGAGGCTACATGTAAGCCATTGCTAGATATAGGTTCATGATTTTGATCATGCTTAGAAGTAGTTCCTTCTTTTTCTTTAGGTGAGTCATTAGGATCTTCAATTTCAATAACACACCATCATCAAGGAGGTCTTGAATTTTATGTTTTAATTCCATACACTTTAAAGTCTTATGTTTATTATGCCTATGATATGCATAATACTTACTCACAAATTCACATCCCCATGTGGTCTCTTTAGGCAGTATGATAAGATTATGCTCAAGAAGCTCTTTCAAAGTTGACTCGATAGATTGCCCCAAAGGTGTAAACTATCTATCTAGAGGATATTTGGAGGAAATGTCTTTATGTCTTGGTGAAGGTGTCTTGTGAGCTTGTTTGAGATTTGGTCTTTGATTGTCAATTATTTTATGTTCCATCTTATGTAATTGTTTTAGCATTTCTTGAAGTCTAGTGTTCTTGATATCATGAAGTTTTATCTCAAGAGGTGTCATTGAATCTTTTCGTTGAGCTTGAATGTCATATATTTCTCTCTTGAGATCTTGAATTTGTTGAGCCAAGGTAGCCATGTGCTTCTTACTTTTGTTAGAATTTTTATAAGAGCTTCTGGTTTGAATAGGCATTTACAATCGACAAGACCGAGAGCTAGATGTGTTGCAGAAGTCAAGATCAAATTGTAGCTAGTTGTTCGTTTAACGTAGCGATTTGAGAGAAGTAACTAAGATCTAGTATGGTTTCAGGAACAATCTATCCTGTGTAAGACGTTATCTAAGTTAACTTAGGTTTGATAAGATGTTGTTTCAACTAGCTGAGAGATGATCGACAAAATCATGCAACACAACGATAGGGGCACACTATCAAGGTTGTTTATGCTCAGGAGGATGATGACCAATTTTATGCTTGATGTAGACTGATCTAGGCAGGTTTGACTATTTTGACTGACAAGAACAGGAATTTGTATGACAAATTTTATCACTGAGTTGTTGATTTGTTTTCTCCACTTTCAGTATTTCAGTTTCAATTTTAGGGGTGAAAACACATAAAACATGCAAGATGTATAATAATTCAATCACAACATGCTAACCCTATAGAAGTTGGCTTAGAGAATAAAATCTTTGCTTGCTAACTTAGGTACACACCCAATATGTAATCAGAATATGACCGTTGAGTCTCACAAAATGGATTCTCAACGTCATATTAGTCGACTCCAAACACTAATGGGGGCATGATATGGCAAGTGTCTTAGGAGAGTTACTATCTCTCTTGCACAAAAATTATCCCCCTTTCGAAGGTGAATTGGGTAGCCTCTATCTTATAGTTTTAAGTAAGGGTTATGTTTGGAAGGACTGCCTGACTATCATGCAAGCATGATTTAGATACAAACCCAGCAGGATGTTGAAACCATGTAGTCACACAAGCATGATTTAGACCGCGAGGCCCTACAAGATGCTCAACATGAGACACTCTCATAAATGAAGTAGTTGCCACCTATTATTCCATCTCCTGGGACTTTCACCCCAGAAGCGTTTTATTATAGTGAGTTGGATTCCTGGCTTTGGCCAGACTCACTTGGGTTGTTCCCTCTCACCGAGCCTTAGGGGATTCTTGGGAGGTAGGCCCTCTAAAGGTATTAACAGATTTCAAACTCTAATAGAAAAAACCTCAAGGTCTAGATTTCTGATTTTCCAAATGGACAAGAGCATACTCTCCTACTCTAAATTTCTCCCAAATACACGTAAAACAAAGTTCTTTCCCTTATATAAATTGAAGTGTTCCTAAAAAGATTAAGAAGACAAAATGTTTGTTCGTATCTCTGGAGGCAACCTACAAAACAAAGATCAGTAATTCGAGTTTATAATCTTTGGCAAGCATATGTTTAATGATTGAATTATTTGTCAAGCGAACCTGCAAACATTAAAAGCCAAAAATTAGTTACCAAAATAACAAAAAAAAATTATCAAAAGAAAATTCTAGCATGCAAACTGTAAATTAAACTAATCTAACAAGAATTTCCATTTTTTATGACTATCCTAGTTATGACAGTTTTGATAGTACTTCACTCTGTCATTTATAACTTTCCAACCAGAATTAATTAGGCAAATCGCTTTGGTGGAAATGTGGAAAACTTGGTCTGACACAACATATAAAATTTTTGTTTAGATCCAAAGGTTCAATAAAACATTATTCCTTCCAAACAGAGACCATTTTTTACTATCACAGAAGAATAAGTAAAATGATAGTACTGCACTCTGTCATTCAGAAATTTCAAACCAGAAATCCTTAGGAAACTCTCTTCGGTGAAAATGTAGAAAACTTGGTTTTCAACAACATATAAAAAATTGGTTTAGATCCAACAATTCAATAAAAAGGTATTCCCTCCAAACCGAGACCATTTTTGACTGTCACAAAAGAACAAGCAAAAAGAAATATTTTTATTTGCAAATTTAACACATGTTTATTAGTTATAAAAACCAAACATTAAATTTGTTCAAGAAACATTAGAAATCTTGTAGTCATGGGTTCAAGCCCCACGGTGAGTGCCAATAACATGTGTGTGAAAAGTGGACCTGTATCTGTATCTGGAATACACAACACTTCAATTAAGTCATTAGATGCATGGTTAGTAAGTCAATAATCAATAATGAACAATAAACCATTACAAAGCGACTTATTGCCTTCTAGTAGATGTGAGTTTAGTCTTGCTCTTAGATTTTAAATGCAATACCAGTGACTAGACAACATCTAAATGAAGGATTTAATCTATATGAGCATAAGATTGAGCTAAATGGATGCAAGAATTAAGCTAGATGAATGCAAGATATGCAAGATTAATCTAACATGATTTAAGCAATATTTAAGCTAGATGATCTAATAAATATGCAATAACCAATATATGAATATCTCAATGCACAATTCTCAATGAACCTAGAGCAAAAACAACATAATAACAATATATTCTCCAAGATTTTTGAATGAGAGATGAGAGCCTGAATTTATAAAAAATTCAAAAAGAAACCAAAGGTTGAGATCAAATGATGATGGTCAGTCAAGATTTTCCAAGAGGAAGCACAATCTAGGTGAATTGATGTGATTGGATGCTTTTCTCAATTTTAAAGGAAATTAAACTAAAATTAAGATAAAATCAGGAAAAAATTGATTTATTCTCTATTTCATTCAATTTTAATATTTAATTGTTTTAATTGTTTTCTTTGAGATTATTTATCAATTTTTAATTTGTTTTTCAAGATTATCTCCAATTGATTTCTTTTCTCAACTTTTAATTCTTTTGTTTTTATCAATGAATTCTTTTTTTTATTTGTTTCCTTTTTTGAAGATTTGTGCTCATAATTTCCAATTCCTCTTTCTTGATTTGTTTCCTTTTTTGAAGATGTATGGCAATTTTTATTTATTTTTCAAATTAATTCCTCTTTTTTGATGATTTAATGGCAAATTGATTTATTTAATTAAATATGTAAAAGATATTTAATTAAAATAAATAAGATAATTATTTAAAATGATTTAATTAATTAAATAAATATTTAATTAATATTGAGTGATTAATTTTGCCATGTGACATTTGATGATTAAAGAATTAATTGTGTGCTCAAGATTTATTTAATTGCCTTTGGTTAGGACCTTGGTGATGTTGTTGAGATTAGGGGCTCATTGTTTAGATGATCATTTTTAGGGTATTACATACCTAAGTAATATTGTTGGGATACCGTAGGGAAGAAGTTTAAATATTATAGATTATTTCCTCTTGTGCCCTTAAGTTTTCTATGTTCATATTAATTTTAATGAGTGTATTTAATGTAATTATATGTATTGTGGTATCTTTTAAATTTAAAAAAAAATTGTCTCTAAGTATCCTAGCTAGATGGTTAGATTCTCTAGGGTTTTCTTTATGAGCATTACAAAAAATAAACAAGATGATGATGCACAGAGGACTCAATGATACTCCCCAAGGTCTATACACATAATACAATCAAGTATCCCCCATAGGAAGGAAATAAGGAGACTACATAGACCCTCTATAATAAATAATATTCTACATAAATGGTGAGTGTTTGAAGACAAAGCATATTTCAATGCGTACAAACAACATTTCTCCCCTTGGGAAGAATATAGAGCAAGTACAAATGCAGTAATGCTTCCCATTTGGAATAGGAATTGGTGGGGAATAAAAGCCAAATTGAGGAGATTATGTCTTTAAAATTTTCTCACATGTCTCAAAGTCCTTGGATGATGAAGATTCCACAAACCAATTAGGTACATGCCCAATCACAATAGAAGGTGATAAACAAGGAACCAATGGAAATAGATTTTGAACAAGCTCTAAAGAGAAACATGAAGAAACAACTGGTGTATCATATAACTATCACCAAATAGGAGAGATAAACCCTCAAATGTGTCTCCCAATCTAGAATGTGAGACTCCACAAACAATCAAGCAATGTCTGATAAATGGGAATCCCAATTAGGAAGGCAAATAGATACCTCTTGCAATGAATCAATGGTAGTGCTCAATGAATCACCAACAATTGATGAGACTTTCTAACTTATTTTAACAATAATAAAAGAAATCTAACACCATCACTAACTAAAGTGAATAAATTGGTCTTTGAAACTAAAAATTGAAAGAAGTGTGATATAACTAAAAGAAAAGAAAAGAGAAGCAAGCTCCATACCTATAGAATGATTGAAAAATAGTTGAAAATAAGTTGTCGATGACTGTAGAAGGTTGTAGAATAAATTTGACGGCTCTACAAGTAGGCTCAATCGCATCAAACATAGAAATATTGAACTTGTACTTGCCAAATTCGACTGACCACTGTTATACAAAAATCACAAATAAAAGTCACATCTATAGTTTATGTTCAGTAGAGGAGTAGAAAAAAATGCTCCCCATTAGGCAATAAAGTTTGAAGTTAAGTAATCCAATAGATTTCACTCTTCATGAGGAATGAGTGTTCTATAGATAACATAGAATCTTGGTTGAATTGTGGTGATGATAGTATAGATTTTTGTTGTTGTGATGCATATAATGTTGATCTCTTGATACAAAACATTGAGGCCTAGTTAGACCAATTTAAAGAGAACATTGAGACAACACATTTCTCTTTTGAATAATTTATTTGAGATATCTCAATTGCTTGTAATAAATCATTTTCATGTTCAATTCATTCTATAAAGCAAGATTACTCTTCTACTTGAGTGGTAATATGAGTTGGTAAACTCTCATTTAGCTCCCTTAAAGTAGTTTCCATCTATTTGTCTCTCACACCCACAAACATAGACCTATTATGCCAAACATTAGTAGAGAAAAAATAAATGGGTGAAACTATTAAGATAAGGCATCTAACATTAGCTTTTCAATCCTAAGTCATTTTTATGTGTCTCTATGATCCTTGGAAGGTGTAATTCAATGCCTTGGGTCATCAGGGATAAAAATATAAAAAAATTATATACAAGTTATGAAAAAATTTAATTGCATTCATAGAGGTGGGTCTAGTCATTGATGATGATGTTACAAAGCATATTGGTAGAATATCCTTTCTAAGAATCCAATTTGGTATGGAGACCACTTGGGCTTGTATATATATGCATATTGGCATATGTATTTTTCATGTTATTCTAAGTTCAGAGGATCAAGGTTTGCATGTTGTGCATGTTAGTTGTTAAACCCGTTAATAAGTAATAGAGTACTTTATGTTGAAAAACTTTAATTGGTTGTAGGTTGGGTTCCCATGTGAAGGTTATGTGATCATTAATTATTTTTTACCAAGTTCACAATATTTATAGGAGGTGGGGCATATGGTTTTTATAGGTGGATTTGTCCCTTTTTCAGATACCACAGTATTCTCATCATAGCTCTTCTAAAAATTGGAGACTTGTCCTATTAGAAGATAAGTTATTTTGTAGGTTATTGGAGTAACAAAATGCTACCAAAATTGTGAGAGGAAATTTATATTATTATAAACTCATTTGAAATTTAATTCAAAAAATTTCTCTTTTGGTGTGGAGTTTTTCCTTGAAAGGGTCTCTCCATGTAATTTTTTTTGTCACTTGTATTGTTATTTATTCACTGTGTTATTTATTGTGCCATCACATAATCTTTGTAGATAGAATTAAATAAGAAATTTATTTTCAGAATTGCATATAATTTGTTGAAGTTAATATTATAGTAGTTCCACCTTGATTTCTAACATTTGATATTAGAACTCATGGTTATGTTAAGAGAGAGACGTATTTCTCTTAAGAGTTGAATAATTTTGTAGCTACTAGGGGAGCTTTTGTATTGTAGGTTTGTATATTTGTGAATGAGATTGTATACCATGACTTTTACCTCACATCTAGATATCAAAAATTTTAATGAATCTAGGCATGAGATGTAGAAGTTGAAGATGAAAGATCTTGTAGAAGAAAGTGATTAGTGGTCAGTGGTTTCTAATGAGAAGAATTTACTGTTGGTTAAAGTTTGACAAGAAGGAATGAGGAACCATACAATCATATCTTTGAAATTATGTCGTGTTGAATTTTCCAAGGAAGCTATTGCATACAAGTTTTGGAAGAGGATAGGTGATGATATTTACAAAACCAAAAGTCAAACTAATAAGTTATATCTCAAAAGATAGTTATATTCATTAGAAAAAGGATGGTGATTTTGTTGCAGCTCATTAAATGATTTTAATTTTATATTTTAATTTGGCTTGCATCTATAGATGTTAAGTTGGAAGATGAAGATAAATAAATCTTATTATTTTTCTCTTTACTCGAATCTTGGGAAAATCTAATTTTTGCTATCATTAGTAGTAGTGCAGAGACAAATATGAATAGCATCATTTTTACACTTCTCTAAAAAAAAGGGAAGTAATTACATTAATGTTGGCTCCCAATATGCCTTGCATGTGTGAAGAAGTTCCAAAGAGAAAGGAGGACCTAAAGGGGACAAGAAGAAGGATCAGTCAAAAATATTTTCTAAAACCCTTAGGAAAAGAAAAGTGTTTGAAAAATGAAAATGGTGACATGTGAAGGAGTGAAAAAATAACAAAAAGAGTGAAAATATCTCTACGAAAAAGTCCTCTGAAGACAATGATAATTATGCCTTGTTTATTTCAACTCATACTATTAGTAATGATGCTTGGTTTATCAATTTAGGTTGCTCCTACCATATGACTCCTCCCACGGATTGGTTTTCTAAATATTCAACCTATAATGGAGGATAGTTTTTCCTTGGTGATAACAACATTAAATGGATTTTTGGTAAGGGAAAGGTAAAGTTGTGTTTCAATGACAAAAGACTTAAAACCATTTCTGACATTTTTCATATTGTGATAATTGCTATAAATTTACTTGTTGTATTGAAATTTGATTTTGGAATGCATGTGACATTTGAGAAGTGTAGTTGCAATTTGGTAAGAGAAAATTTGGGGATAAAGGATCATATATTGGGACTTTGTGTAGGCTTAATGCCTCCATTCTTTTCTAATTCTCCCAATGTGACTGATACTAAAAATGAATGTATGTTGTGACACCATAAATTGGGTCACATAAGTGTAAAAGGTATTAGAACCATTTTTAATAAAAATTTGATTGGTGCTCTTTCTAACTATTATATTCATAAGATTAATTGTTGTTGTTATTGAGTGTTTAGAAAATAGAATATATCAACATTCCTTAATGATACTAATAAGGGTAAGATTTCATAGAAATAATCCATTTGGATGTGTTTGGACGAACAGATGTTTTATGAAAAACCTTGATATTATGTTACATTCATTGATAATGTCTTAAGATGCACTTGGATTTATTTTATGCTTATGAGGTTTTCACTAAGTTTAAAAAATTTAAAGCCTTTGTTGAGAAATAAATAGACTATAAGATAAGGGTGTTTAGATCTAATAATGGTGGTGAATATTGTTCTAGGGAATTTTATGAGTTTATAAGTCTGTAGGTATTGTTCAATGGAAGGCTACTATGTGTACTCAACAAAATAGGGTAGTAGAAAGAACGAACTAACCATTAATGGAAAGAGATAGAAATATGTTGAGTGATGTGAAGCTTGATAGATTCTTTTAGATAAAAAATTTAAGTGCTACTTTTTCTCTAATTAGCACTTCTCCTTGTTTAGATCTTGTTGATAAGACTCTTTATGAATTGTAGATAGGTAGAAAGCCTTATGTTTCACATTTGTTTGTGAGTCTTATGTTCATGTGCCTCAATAAAAGTGATCTAAAATGGATCCAAAAGGTTATAAATGCATCCTTGTAGGTTGTGGTGGCAATGTAAAAGATTATAAGCTTTTCAATTCTCTAACCCCAAAAAATGATTCATTATATAGATGAAATTTTCAAGGAGTTTACAACTAATTCAAGAGAAGAACAACCAAAGGAGGAAAACAATAATAAAATGGTGCACTTCAAGAAAAAAATAGAAAAGTGATAAGATGGAAATGTTGAAGAAAAATCAATGTATTAGAGAATGGAGAAGAAGAAGATTCAAAGAGTTAAAATGATATGCATCATGAGCATATAGAAGAACATGCAGAGTTCATTACACCCATCTTGAGAATATCCACAAGACAACAAAATCCAATTGAAAAGTATAGCCCACCATTTTTTTTTTGTGTATTTACTTTGTTAAGTACCAACAATGAACCTATATCTTTAGAGAGGATCTCTCTTCATAGGATAGTGATCCTTGGATGCAATCCATGCAAGAGGATATGATGACTTTATATCTAGTTGTGATTTCCAAAGGAAGAAGGCTCATTATTTTAAAGTTTATATTAAAAAGGTGGTGTTGATAGTTCATTAGAGTGGTACAAGGCCAAACTAGTGGAAAAGGGATACTCTTGATAGAGGGAGTTGATTTTGGTGAATTTTTCTCCCTTGTTGTTAAGTTATCTTCTATTATATTATTTTTATCTATTGTTGTTACTTTTGATTTTGAAATTGAGTAAAAGGGTAAATACTAATTTTTTGCATGGGTATCTTGAGGAGGATATTTATATACGATAACCTAATTATTCTTTTGTAAACAAGAAAAAAAAATTGATTTGCAATTTAAAATGGTCATTGCATAAAATAGTCACCCAAGTTGTGGTACCAGAAGTTTGGTTCTTTTTCATTGATTTTGGTTTTTCTTAGAAGTAAGGAGGATCGTTGTTTTTATATTAATAATGTTATTGATGATTAGATACCAATTACTATCTTTTATTTTGATGATATGTTGTTTATGAGTAACAACAAGGTGGTGGTAAGGGAGATCAAGACTCAACTTATTGCTACATTTGATATGAAGTACTTGGGGGCTCAATCTTGGGTTCAAGAGATAGGTTCAAGAGCTATGAATTTGAAATCTAGCATAATAGATAAAAACAATTACATCCACCTTTTGTAGGCATAAAAAGAAAAGAACATATTTGGTCCATGCCATAGTCTCCAACTAATTTCTCATGAAAAATCTATAGTAGATTTCGAGCAACATTCTAGTACCAGATCAATGAAATTTGTTTGGATCCAACATTTAGGGCACAAATTCACTCAGAGATACTTTGTCTCAATTTTTCATGTCTGAATATTGGTCATAGATTTTGTTTGTCTTCCTCATCTTTGCAGTGTGATTACAACTTCATATTTGATCTGCAACTTCTTGTTAATGTTTATTTGTCAATTTTACATCTTTAGCCTTAGATCTAGCATTTGTTTTCATACTTTCAATATCCAATTCAACCATAAACAAAAGAGGAGTGAAATTTAATCAACATTCAACCATTTTTACAATAAAAGAGGCTGAATCTATTGATCTCTCTCCTCTCTTATGAAATGTTGGGTCTAGTTTGTATGCCTAAACATATAAACCCCATTTCCCTTCATGACAATACCATTTTATGAAGCTTTAATATGCATGAATGTAAGAGAAAAATTATTCCATTTACAATTGTTACTATTCTTAGTTAAAACATGTTCCCTAATCTAATGCTGATTTTGAAGAGATGTTTGAGGTTCCTTTGCTAGCATTATTGGTATTTTGATTTTTACAATGGTTTGCACTACACTAGATATTGAAAAAGTAATGGGAGTTTTAAGAAAGTTTATGTCTAACCTCAAATGGTAGAGAACATTATATTTTTGTTACTAGGTTGTCTAGATTTTTTTTAGGAGCTTAATGTTGTATGGTTTATTATGATACTAATGATGTGGTTAAGTCATTCGACATACACATTTTTGTTGATGTAGATTGGGCAAGTAACTTGTGCTAACTATAGAGTCTGATATTATTGGTTTGAATCACATTTCAACATGGGGTGTTGCAAGGGGGTATTCCCCTTGTAGGTTATGTGGGGGATGGCCCTCTTGACAAGGGGTCTATGGGTTGTGTGTCCTGATAGGGATTCTAGGTCATTAGGTTACAAATATAATTATATATATGTTGGTATTTTATTGCCCTAGAGGGAAAACCCTTTTATGTGAAGGCATTATATCATAGTAGCATATTATATGTCAAGAATATGATAGAGAGAAGAGAAAGATACATTAGATACGTTATAAGTTATATCCCTTCATTTTTATAGATGTAATAATAGGAAGGACTAGTTTTTCTCTATGGATGTAGCTCATGTTGGGTGAACCGTGTATATCTATGTCTCTATGTTATATATTATCTTTATATTTTATTTCTACATTCATTTTATAGCATATTACTTTATGATAATATTCCTAATAGCTTTAATATTTGAAGATCCACTATTGTCAATGTTTTCACTTAGTTTGGAGGTGTATTGAGTTGGGTGAGTAAAATATATTCCATGGTTGCTTTTCCACCACAATAGTGGAGTGTATGGCTGCTAAAAATGCCTCTAAGGGGGAAGTATGGTTATAGAGAATTGGTATAAGTATTGGTTTTGATTACAATATTGTGAGGATTGGATGTGAAAGTCAAAGTGTCATATGTTTGGGAAAAAATCCTATTAATCATACTCATACTAAGCATGTTGATATTCATTATCACTTTGTGTGAAAAATGATTAAGAATGGTAAGTCTTGTTAGATGAATTTGGAACATTGAATAATGTTGTATATTTTCTCATGAAGCTAGTAACCACATGTAAGTTATCTTGGTGTAGGAAGGTCATGGTCCTTGATCAGTGTTGTACTTGATTATAATTTTGTGTTTCTATATGGATATAATTATAATGTATAATGCCAAGAAAGAGAATGTTTAGATAAGGTGACATTAATCTTGCAATCCTAAGTCATTTTCATGTGTCTCCATGATACTTGGAAGGTGTACTTGGATTCCTAAGGATATAAGGGATAAAAATATTAATATTTATTTATCAATGAATAATTATAATTGCATTCATGTAGGTGGATCAAGTCATCGATGATGGTTGCAAAGCATATTGGCAAAATATTCCTTCAAGGCATACACTTTTCTAGTGGGGACCTCTTGAACTTTCATGTCTATTCATTTCAACATATGTATACATTGTATGTTATCCTAAATTGGGCACCATTTGAGGTATGAATGCTGTGTGTGTTAGCTATTGAAGCCATGAATGAGTAATAAAGCACTCAATTTTGACCAACTTTGATCAGTTATAGGTTGGGTATCCATGTGAAGGCCACTAAGTTTTATAGGATTTCTAGAAGGTGGGACGTATTTTTTTGTAGGTGGATTTGAACCTTGTTTTGAGATACTGATGAGTTGAGACATTGTCATATTTTTATCCTTAGAACTCTTGAGTTTTTGTTGTATTTTGATTTACATAGTAGTAATGATGTTTTGGAAGTTTACTATATGTATTTCAGATGTTAGTCTGAACCTATGAAAAGTATGTTTTGTCTTTGCCAAGTTTATTCCAGCAGCCATGCCATTTATTTCTATTGCCATGTGGATTGTTTAGGGCAATATCATATGTGAAATTAATAGATGTCCTGATTAAATAAAATATGTATGTATGTTCTTGTATGCTATTTCTTTTTGAAATGTAGGGAATAAATGATGTTGTGGTGGAAGCTAGCCTATCACGCCAGTTGCAGGAAGAGATACTCATGAAGATGACTGAAAGATCGAACAACAGAAATGCTTAGAAGCACAAGGAATGGCATAAGAGGAGCAATCAAGCGACACTACTGATGTTTAACTTAGGTGGACATTGAAGTTGTAAATACCGCCATAGTATGTTATGATTGTGGTTTGGTTTAGATCCGCATTTCCTGTAGCATAACTCTAGCTATCTCCTTTCTCGATCAATTATCCGCCTCTTCTTTTTGGCGTGATTTGTGTTGTCTACAGTAGATGATTTCTTTTTAATAATAAGCTCTTTATCTTGTCAGAGATTAGATAGAAAGAGGAGAGAGAAAAAGAAGTAGAGTAGAAGATTTTGCATAAGTGTTTTTGAGTTTCTTTTCCTATTGAATCATGTAATGACTTCCAAAGAACAATGAATAAAAATATGTTATTCTAAGCATTTAGAGTTTTTTTTGGGAAGCCTAGAATCACTCACCCAAGGGGGTCCACTTGGTGAGTGTTCTCATGCAGTTGTTAAGATTAGTTTTCTTTTCCTAGCTGCAGTAAACATTCTTACATTGACTGTTCCTACAGCCATTGGAAACAGATCCACTGTCTGTTCCTGCAGCCAAAATAAAATAGAGTAATTCCTGTTTATTAGCATTGAACTTAGCCATCATTGTTTTATGAATTTATGTAGAAGTTTTCTTGTAGCCTTTCATTAGTTTCAATTATTTCTTATCCTTTTCACATAATGTTATTTGTTGCAGGTACTTAGTGCATATATAGTGCAGACCCATTTCAAGTATTGCATCCCTAGGTTGACAATCAAATGAACACTAGCTATGGAAATAGTGACTTTACCAAGTGAATGTCCAAACTTCGGGTTGAGACTTCAACTAGAGTTATTATTCTTATTAGTGGGTTGAACATTTTTGGTGCCATTACCAAGGATGGTGTCAAACTAAGAACCTGTTATGGTTATTGTTTTTTAAGTTTTCAGTTAAATTTTTTTTTTGGCATTTCTGATTGTTCAAAAAATTTCATGAATCTGCATGCATAGGCGAAGAAGAGATGTTCTAGGTAGATTTATGCCTAGTCATCCTAATCATGCAGGAATTAATTCTTCAGATCTAAATCCTTTTGGTGAACTTTATCAAACCCCTGAAAATTTGAACCACCCTGAATCTGAATTTCCAGAAGGTAGTCTTCACTTCCTCTTTGGACCCCCAGAAGAAGAATTTCATATAATAACCCCCCCCCCCCCCCCCCCACAAGTCCAATGCAAGAAAACCCACCTCCTGGTGGAAATAATCCACCACCACATTTGGACCCAATGTTTGAGTTCCCCATATCTAATCAGCATGATAATGCTAATCTCAAGAACATTCCAGCTTCTTCCGTCCCTAAATTCTATGGATTGGTGATGAGGATCCAAACAAATTTTTGTTTGAATTTGATGTTCTCTGTAGGAGTTTTGATTATACTACAGATGCCCATAGGCTCAAAATATTTCCTGCCACTTTGAAGGAATCATCTTTAAGATGGTTCATGAGATTTGGTAGTAGCACAATCAATACATGGGATGAGATGAAACGATTGTTTCTTGCAAAATATAAAGAGTATTGTAGAGGCACTGATCGTCATGGGGATGATATCTTAGAATGACACAGAAAGAAGATGAAAGCCTTGAAGATTATCTGGAGAGGTTTCTGTTTAGTGTCAAAAAGTCCAAGCACAATACTCTAGATTAAGATTCCCTCAAGTTGATCTTTTGAGGGGAATCAGTGATGAATGCACTGATTCCTTAGATCTTATGGGAGGAGGTGACATTACACAGTCCACTTGGACTGAAATAGGACAAATTTGTAAGAAGTATTCCAGATCTTCTTCTAAAAAGAATAGGTGTTTCAAGCCAGGAGCACCTTCATCAGCATTTGGTATTGGAGTTTCTCGAATGGAACTTAGTCATTTGTTGAAAGACTTTAAGGAGGACATTATAAATAATATGGCTACTCAATTGGATACACTCTTAGCTAAGAAGAAACATGAAGAAGCTGATGCGTTTCTTGCATAATTTTGTCCTCATTATAGACAACAAAAAAACGACTGCAGATTTAAAATGGTTGCAAATGTTGAGGTTCCTGACTTCAAGCCAATACAGGGTGAGGATGAGAAAGTTTTCTATGTTGCTCAAAGAAGGCCAAATTTCCAAAGACAAGTTATGCCTCCGGATCTACTTTCTTTTTCTGGTTATAGTGGACATTCTTATGTATCAAATAATCAATGGCAATCACCATATGCTCAAATTTTTGGTAATTATCAAAATTGGTATGGTTCTCAAGGCCAAGGACAACATTTTGCTAATCAAATGCCACATTGGCAGCAACCACAAGGAAATTGGTATCACCTCAGGGCCAAGGGAGCCAGTTTCAAGGGAATTGGCA
The DNA here is from genome assembly GCF_030272615.1 of Cryptomeria japonica. Taxonomy (NCBI): domain Eukaryota; kingdom Viridiplantae; phylum Streptophyta; class Pinopsida; order Cupressales; family Cupressaceae; genus Cryptomeria; species Cryptomeria japonica. Next base: position 341,746,945 of record NC_081405.1, on the reverse strand, counting down.
ACCTACTCCTCAGTGGAGGGGGAGTCAACCATGGATATCCAATCTACTAGTTATCAACAGTCTATTCAGCAGCCACAACAGCCTGCAATAATGCCTCCCCTTGTAGCCACTATTGTCCCACCTAAATCAACGCAGTTGCCCACTCAGCCAATGCCAAATCCTAATATTAAATTTCAGCAACAATAACAAGCTTATTTAGCTGATCTTAATCAATACCAACCTATTCTTTATCCATAAGTGATATCCACCCTTGATCTGGGACAACTCTACCTACTCCATCTCCTCCAGTTATTACTAAGGTACAAGAAGAGCAAAAAATTTCTAATCCAACAGGCACAATGCCTCAGAAGCAAAGATTACCGCCATTTCCCTAGAGATTGAAAGAAAAGGAAGTTCTCATAGAACAAGAGCAAGGATTTGATATTATAGATCAATTGAAACATGTCTGTGTTAAAACTCCATTGTTGTAGGCAATAAAAGATGTTCTCATATACAGTAAGGCACTTAGAGAAGCATGTCTAAAAAAACCTGGCAGGAAGAAGAAGGATCCACAAACAGTGCATGTTATGGATCAACTGATAGATATTATGTTAGGAAAAGTTTCAATTCCAAAATATTTTGATCCAAGTAGTCTTGTTGTAAGTATAGTCATTAATGGCAGCCAGATAAGGAATGTTTTAATTGATTTAGGGGCAACCATTAATGTGATGACCAAAGAAGTAAAGAAACAACTTGAAATCAATAGTCTAAGGCCTACACCTATGGTTCTACAGCTTGTTGATAGCTCTATAGTGAGACCTGATGGTATGATTGAAGATGTGGTGGTTATTTTGGATTCCTGGGTATACCTTGCAGACTTTATGATTCTATCTCCAAAGGCAACACTAGGAGGATATCCGGTGATTTTGGGAAGACCTTGGCTTGCCACGGTTGATGCATATATTGGATGTAGATCAAGAGATATGACTATTTCAGATGGGAACTCTACAAAAATATTAGCTTTGTCTTCTCCCGCACAACCCCAGTTTGATCGACAACAAGTCGTTTCTACAACCATTGATATTTTGCATACTCTGTTGCCGCAGGAAGTCTGTACTTCTCATTTTTCTGATATATCCCAGATTGATCTTACTATTAAAATAGAAGTTGATTTGAATAAATATTTGAATATCAATAGTGATCTTTCAGATACTCAAAAGGAGGCACTTGTGGACTTGCTTAAATGTCATAAATATGCCTTTGCATGGGATTACAAGGATATACGTGGAATAGATCCAATGGTTTGTACCCACCGTATCTACATAAAAGATGAAAGCTACCCACTTAGGCAACCACAAAGAAGAATTAATCCTGCATTAAAAGAAATAGTAAAAGAAGAATTGTAGAAGTTGTTAAAGGCTGGATTTATCTATCCTATCTCTAAGAGCCAATGGGTATCACCTTTGGTGATAGTGCCTAAGAAAAGAGGAAAATGGAGGGTATGTGTTGATTGTAGAGATTTGAATTTAGAAACAACAAAAGATCATTTTCCATTGCCATTTGTGGATCAAGTGTTGGACTCTTTGGCTGGGAAAAGATATTTTTCATTTCTTGATGGATTCAGTGGTTACAATCAGATTCAGATAGCCCCAGAGGACCAAGAAAAGACAACATTTACTTGTCCTTGGGGTACATATGCATATTTTGTTCTTCCTTTTGGATTGTGTAATGCACCAGCCACTTTTCAAAGAGCAGTAATTAGTATCTTTTCAGATATTTCTCAGGACATTATGAAAATCTATATGGACGACTTTACAACTTATGGCTCTGAATTTGAACAAGCATTGGGGAACCTAAAAAAAGTTACAGCAATGTGAGGACTATAGTTTGTCATTAAACAGTGAGAAACGCTTCATCATGAAGCAAGAAGGAATAGTCCTTGGTCATCATATTTCTATAGAAAGAATACAAGTTGACCCAACAAAGATTGAAGTCATTCAGCATATCAATGCACTGGTGAAGCAAAAAGATGTGAGAAGTTTCCTTGGTCATGCTGGATACTATAGAAGATTTATTAAATATTTCAACAAAATTGCAAGTCCCTTATATTCACTACTTACCAAGGATATGAAATTTAAATGGACCTCTTCATGCAGTGAAGCTTTCTTGAAGCTTAAGCATGCTTTGACCCAAACACCAGTTCTTAAAGGTCCAAATTGGTCTTTACTGTTTCAAATTCATACAGATGCATCTGATTATGCAATAGGAGCAATATTAGGACTGAATATTGATAGCTTGGAAAGTGCAATATATTATATAAGCAAGAATTTGCAAGGGCCTAAGTTGAATTACACAGTCACTGAAAAGGAAATGTTAGCTGTTATATATGCACTCAACAAATTCAGGCACTATATCATAGAATACACCATATTTGTGCATACTAATCATACTGCAATAAGATATCTCATGAATAAGCCTTCAGTTACTAGTAGACTAGCTTGCTGGTTATTATTGATGCAGGAATTTGATATTACAGTTGTAGATAAACCAAGGAAGTCCAATGTAGTTGCAGATTATCTTTCAAGGCTTCACTTACAAGAAGATTCTACAGCAATAGATGATGCTTTTTCAGATGAACATATATTCCTTATACAAGCCCACACTCCCTGGTATGCTAATATTGCCAACTATTTAGCTGCTGCTAAAATGCCACTTCATTTCCCTCCTAAAGAAAGAAGTTTGTTGGTAGAAAAAAGCTTTAACTTCTCATGGATTGTTGATTGTTTGTTTTATACTGGGCCTAACCAAGTCATGAGAAGATGTGTAAGAGAAGATGAAACATATGATATCTTGCATGCATGTCATGATGAGCCGTGTGGAGGACATTTTACTACTAAAAGAACAACACTCAAAATCCTAAATACAAGATATTATTGGCCCATATTATATAAGGAAGCAACACAGTATACAAGAAAATGTGACAGATGCCAGTGCATGGGGAGACCTACTAAATCTGATGAGATTCCATTATATCCACAAATATTAGTTGTACCATTTGATAAGTGGGGATTGGATTTTGTTGGCCCAATTGATCCTTCTTTTAATGGAAAATCCTACATTTTGGTATTGTATAGATTATGTAACAAAATGGGTGGAAGCTCATGCCATGACTCATGCAAGAGATAATAAGGTAGCTGAGTTTCTTTATGAGGAGATATTTACAAGATATGGAGTACCAAGGGAAATTGTATCATACCAAGGCACACAATTTACTTCAACATTGATTGCAGCTTTGGTCAATGGATACAACATAAGACACAAAAAATCTACTGCATATCATCCACAAGCTAATGGATAGGTAGAGGGTACAAATAGAGAGCTTGAGGCTATTCTTACCAAAATAGTATCTGTTCATAAAAAAGACTAGTCTCATAGGCTTTCAGAAGTAATTTGGGCATACAAAACAACTTGGAAAACACCAATTGGCTTTACACCTTTTGACATGGTTTATGGCAAAGCAACAATGATGCCTGTTGAATTTGAGCATAAAGCTCTAAGGATAGCTTTGCAATTAAATATGATACTTTCTAAAGCACAAAAGGAACGCATTCAACAATTGAATGCTTTGGATGAAATGAGAAAAATGGTTGTCCAACAGACAGAACTAATACAAAATCAAAGAGCAAAGTGGCATGATAAATATATCAAAGAGAAAAGGTTCAAAATAGGTGACTGGGCACTATTGCATGACTCTAGATATAAAGATAGTATGGGAAATCTTCAAACCAGATGGTTAGGTCCATATGAGATTGAGGAAGTTTTCCATAATGGAGTTGTTCGTTTGACTACAATTGACCCAGTTCGGTTTAAGCTTTTGGTGAATGGCCATCGATTTCATCTTTATCATAAGCCAGCAATAAAGAAGAGTTCCTGCAGCAATTTTCTAAGAAGGATCAAACACAGGTTCCTATAGCCACTGATCAAGTTCCTATAGCCACTGATCTAGTTCCTTCAACAATTGACCAAAGTAACAGAGGTAAGGTTCCTGTAGCCACTGCAGTGAACATGCTTACCGCTTCATAATTCTTCTCGCGTCATTTCACAAAAATATTTCCATGTCTTATGGAAATATTCTTCTTCATAAATAAAATTTCCATCCATATCATCCCATCTCATTTTCTTATCTGTCATTTCATTTCATTTTGCCTTCTTTTTGTACGACTGCAGGTATGTACATATTGTATCTTATTTTAATTACGCATTTATGATTTCATTAGGATTTTTGCCTTTCCTAAATCTGCGTACACTCCCCTAAATCTTGTAAGCTTGTGTGGACATGTGCTAAGTTAAGCTGGGGGGGTGTTTTATGGTTCGGTTTCCAAAATTGGTAATTATTCATCCTTTTCGTTACCTTGAATTGATTGCTTGCTATCATTGTTTTTAACAAGATATTCTTTCACACAAGGGAGTAATAAACTCTGTCACCAAATTTGGAGATATGTATGCAATTTTCAATTTTCAGTCTGTTGGATATTTTAGTTCTTTGTTTCTTAGCTGCAGAGTGTGGTATACTAATAGAGTAAGGAATGAGTGGAGATCCAATCTGCCATGAGCAAATAGTCCATGATGCGTTGCTATAGGATGCTCTTTGTGAGCATTATTTTAGGCAGCATGAATGGATTGTTTACTTTCTGAAAAATTGGGGATTATAATGAAGAAATTGCCACAAATTTTATGCATTCATTCAACGAAGGAGAGGCTGTTGTTAAAGGATTAAGGGTCATTGCTACGGAGTAGTGGATAGCTAAAGTTACAGGGTTGCTGTAGGAAGGAGAATTGTTTCCAGAATCAAAAGATGCCAGAAGCATCAAAGCAGAGTTTACACTTCCCACAAATGGACCTCTAATGGTGGACAAGCAAGGAACTAGGAGGGCTTCACTACCAGCAGAGCAACCCCAGGTGGCTTTATATGTAATGAAATACATTACTTATGAAGGGAGGTATTCAAATCTACATTCACCACATTTTAAATTACTTAGTCATCTACAGCATGGCCAGAGAGTGAATGTCCCTAATTTTCTATACCACCTCATTTCCATAAGTGCCAAAGAAACGCAAAAAAATGGAAATCATTCTATCAGCCATCACGGTTTGATTAAATTTCTTGTAGAACGTTCTCTTAGATATGTTTCACAGATGGAATGGGGGGTATTTGAAGATATATCACAGTTTAGAGTTGAAAATGCTCCTATTGCAGATAACCCACTAGAGGAAGAAGAAGTTATTGAAGAACCCTCTTCTCCTGTAGTGTTTGTAGAGAATGAATTGCTCATCACTGAAGGAGTTGTGGTTAATATGGAAGAAGAGATGGTTGAGGAAAATGTGGAGCAACCCTCCACTTCTCTTCAAAGAGAATCACCATCTTCTAAAAGAAAAGGGAAGGAAAATGAAATAATCGATGTAGATGAAGAACCTATGGTTCAGCCGCATGCAACTCAAGTTTCTCCTTTGACCAAGAGGCGTAGGTCAAAAAGAAAAACTCCTGCAGCAAAGCCATAGGTAGAAACCATTTCTATAGCCACTCCAAAGGTTTATGTTAGAAGAACTCAGAGTAGGACCCAGAAGTCTAGTCCAACAAGTGACCCTGTAGAGGTTATTTTATTGGAAACATCAAAAGAAGGGAGCCCTACAGATGTTGAAATCCAGAAGGAAGATGATGTATATAGACTATCAAATCTTGCATATGTGGTAGAGTAGCTTGAGGAGCCTATTGAAGAAATTCCATGGCCTAAGGTAACACCTATTAGACCTCCATCATCCCTAAGAAGTTTATCCATTGTGTTAACATTTTATAGACAATGGGAAATAGAGAGGGCTAGGCTGCAAGGGGTTAATGATAGGCTAGGCTGCAAGGGGTTAATGACAAACAACAAAGAGAAATTGAAAAGAGGGATAACAAAATTGAAGAATTAGAGGCTAAAATTGATACAATCACTGGTATGGTCCACGAATTGATGCAATGTAGAGTACCACCAAGGGTTTATGCTATGCATTTAAGGGAGTGGTATTTGAATTTCAAATTGAACTGCATTATCAGGGACCTTAGCCCCTCTTTAGAAACTCCTAAGGAATTCTATGGTGCTTACCTGACTTCTCCAGCAGCTGTGAAAAACTTGTTATGTGAATTTTATTTACATAACTATGATGTAGCTTCAGATAGTGAGTGGAATCCTTTGCTATATATTGGTGATATCCATATAAAATCTTTAATATCATGGATTCAAAATGAGATCAGCATGGGGGCACAAGCCAGAGCATACAAAGATTTTGAGTTTGATTGTCCATTGCCATTGAGGAAGGAAGCAAAAGAGCCAAGAGTTATTTATTATGAATGGCAGAAATTATTGGTAAGAAATGATGTTAGGAATCTAGTGTTGTCGATGAGGGAAGAAATATACCAGGCATCTAAGAATTTAGTTCAGATTGACAGTGCAGTTGTAATGGATGGTTTAACTCAATGCTAGAATAACTTGCCAGAAGAATTGAAGCTGGGAGAACCTCATTCACTACCAAATTTTCAGGCAGCTATGAAAAGAGCCCCCAAATATATACAACTGGGCAGAGAGAAGACCAATAACTGGTTACCATTGAACTTTCAACTTCCTATTCTTATGTGGCCACAATCGGGATGTAAGACTACAGATAAGCCCTATGAAGCAGTTACATAAGAAGCAAGATGGTCCAGGTTGCAAAAGATGAAAAGATTTTAATGGAATTTAGCTTTAGGAGGCACAGGTCAAGGAACCATTGGCAACCTAAGAGTAAGTGCAAGAATCATAAATCTTCCTCTTGCTAGAGGATCAGCAAGATCTTAAAGTTGGGGGGCATGATGAGTTGAGACATTGTCATATTTTTATCCTTAGAACTCTTGAGTTTTTGTTGTATTCTGATTTACATACTACTAATGATGTTTTAGAAGTTTACTATATGTATTTCAGATGTTAGTATGAACCTATGAAAAGCATGTTTTGTCTTTGCCAAGTTTATTCCTGCAACCATGTCATTTATTCCTGCAGCCATGTCATTTATTCTTGTTGCCATGCGGATTGTTTAGGGCAATATCATATGTGAAATTAATAGATGTCCTAATTAAATTAAATACGTATGTATGTTCTTGTATGTTATTTCATTTTGAAATGCAGGGAATAAATGATGCTGAGGTGGAAGATAGCCTATCACGCCAGTTGCAGGAAGAGATACTCATGAAGATGACTGAAAGATTGAACAACATAAATGCTGAGAAGCGTAAGGAATGACATAAGAGGAGAAATCAAGTGATACTACCGATGTTTAACATAGGTGGAAATTGAAGTTGTAAATACCACCACAATATGTTATGACTGTGGTTCGGTTTGGATCCACATTTCCTGTAGCATAACTCCAGCTATCTCATTTCTCGATCAGTTATCCACCTCTTCTTTTCAGCATGATTTGTGTTGTCTATAGTAGATGATTTCTTTTTAATAATAATCTCTTTATCTTCTTAGAGATTAGATAGAAAGAGGAGAGAGAAAAAGAAGTAGAGCAGAAGATTTTGCATAAGTTTTTTTGAGTTTCTTTTCCTATTGAATCATGTAATGACTTCCAAAGAATGATGAATAAAAATATGTTATTCAGAGCATTTAGAGTTGTTTTTGGGAAGCCTGGAATCACTCACCCAAGGGGGCCCACTTGGTGAGTGTTCCTGTGCAGTTGTTAAGATTAGTTTTCTTTTCCTAGCTGTAGTAAATGTTATTGCATTGACTGTTCCTGTAGCCACTGGAAATAGATCCACTGTCTGTTCCTGCAGCCAAAATAAAACAGAGTAATTCCTATTTATTAGCATTGAACTTAGCTAGTATTGTTTTATGAATTTATGCAGAAGTTTTCCTATAGCCTTTCATTAGTTTCAATTCTTGCTTATCCTTTCCGGATAATGTTAGTTGTTGCAGTAATGCAGAATAGCTATTGCAGAAACTTAGTGCATATATAATGTAGACCCATTTCAAGTATTACGTCCCTAGGTTGACAATCAAATGAACACTAGCTATGGAAATAGTGACTTTACCAAGTGAATGTCCAAACTTTGGGTTGAGACTTCAACTAGAGTTATTATTCTTATTGTTGGGTTGAACAGATACCATAGTGGTTTTCTCATCAAAACTATTTTATAGATTAGAGACTTGTGCAAGTAGAATTTATTTTGTAGGTTGTTGGATTAATGAATTGCTATCAAAATTTTAAGAGATGATTTGTATTGTTGTAAACTTATTTAAAGTTTTATACAAGATTTGGATCTCTTTAGGTGTGGATTTTTATCTCAAAAGGGTTTCTCCACATAAATTATGTGTCACTTGTTGTATTTTTCATTTCATATTATTCTTCAATATGCCATCACATAATCTTTGTAGTAATCTTAGATAAGAAATTTATTTTCATATTTGCATACACTTTGTTAAAATTAATATTATAATAGTTTTATGCCTAGATTTCCAATACAAACCACTCAATTGCCTTCACTTTTTTTATCATTTGTTGAGATACTTTGTTATTTAATTTAAAATATTTGTTGGTGTATTTTAGAAAATTGAACTAAGTTTGGAGCTTGTGTTTAACTCAAATGAAAAGTTCCTTCTTATTTTCCTTGTTTTTCATTTTATGTTGTTTTTTACGTATTTTAAATTGTACTTAGATTTAAACAATGAAACTAAAATACATTTTAATGATTTAATATATTTAATATGACTGCATATGACAAATTAGTGTTACTCTTGTTGGATGTTTGGGTGATTGCTGCAAATATGTGCCTTAATGATATCTAAGAGATGTGTTGTCATTGATGTCAACATATTTTCTCTGTCTAGTACAATGTTGTAGTGAAGTTCAACTAGTTGGTTTATGTTGTGTATTGATGATCAGTGTTTGTGGATTAAAAGGTTTGAAGAGTGATATCTCTAGTTGATTCAGTGCAAGTGTCAGAGGTATGCATGAAGATTTAAGTGAGTTATGAGTATCTATGTTGTGGCCAGATTTTCTGCTATTTATTATTGTCAGTGTTCAATATTTTGATCTGCATTGCTCCACATTGTAATATCTTGATTTTTGGATTTGGGAATATGTTTGGGACATTGGTTTGTATCCTCAATTCAAGTGGTTCATGATTTGGTTCTCTACAAGTGATTTTTCTAGGTTGACAGTTAGTTCAATTAATGTTCTTGAAGTTCAGTATGATAATGCGATTATAGTAATTTGAGTTGGTGTGGATGTTGTTGTGGTAATTCAGGATGCTTTTAGATGTTTCTAGATCGTGTCCTATTCATGTTGATGGTTTGCATTGATCGATGAGCGCGTTATTGGTGATTTTCTTTAGTCTGGTGGTATTCTTCATGTTCTTACTGAAATGGTGATTGTAGCATGTTGTGGATGTTTGATGCATAATTCTTGGAGGTGTTTCATATTTGAGGTGGTGATTTAGGTTCATGCTATGTCTTAGCTAACATTATTTTGGTTTGCATGTGATGTTGTAGCATGTATGGTTATATTTTGTAATTAGGTGATGTATGTTGAGTCGACCTTGATGATATTGTTCCAAGGTTGATGTCATGTATAAATAAATGTAATAATCATTATAAGAGGTGTCTAGAGTGTGTGAATAATGTATTAATCATTCAAAAGCATAGAAAAAGTGTGGAGAAGTGTGATAGATGTTATCTACTTAACTGGAACTATAACCAGGCATTGAGGATGCTATTTTTCAGTTCATGATTCTCAAAAAGTGATCTGAATCTATTTGTAAGGCAATGAGTCTTCCCAGGGTTGCTTCCCTTTGTTTTTTTTAGTAGTGAGCTCTAGGCAGTGTTAATGAATGCATGTGCATTCTCCATTGTAATATTTCATATACTTCTAACAGGTTATCCTCATATTGTGGGTAGGTTCCCACCATGGTTTTTCCCTTGACCAAGTTTTCCACGTCAAAATCTTGTTGTTATATGTGTTCATGTTGTGTTGTTGATTTATGCTTTCACTATTAATTATCAAATTAGAGATTTAAGTAATTTATTGTAAAATTTGGTGACAACTGATTCACCCCCCCTTCTCAGTTGTCTTCCCTATTTTCATCAGCTCTGATAATATAAATATAAACATAGATACTAAAATTATAAAATTGACACACTATTTTCTTTTATAATTGAATGTGATAACAGAACCAAGAAACTCAAACTTGCAACTAATTAATTAAATATTTCCTTTTATTTGTAATTAAAATGTGTTTTCACAAGCTAAAATCAATAATGAACACTTGCTTATTATATGATAAAATATTTATTTTATAATACATAATAATAATTAATAAATTTGTAACTGGTTCATTCACATGATGGTTTCATTCGATTGCCAATTGTCATCTTTTCTTGTTGACTATTGCAGTTTCCCTATTGGTTTGGTGCCTATCTAAGATTGATTTATGGCAAAAAATTGATCCAGTTTAACCAAAATAAAAGTATTTCAATTTTAACTTAAAACCTCCAATTGAATGTCATAATATTGGAGCAAGAAGATAAATAAGTTAGTTCTAAGAGCTATTCTAATCTGGCAAGAAAACTAATATAAATAAGATAAAGTAAATAAAATCATGACACCATGGGATATGAATGAGCTAAGATGTAATATAATATCCTTTCTCATCTAACCATGGACTCTCATTTAGATGGAAGAAAGGTGGAGAGAACAAAAAGGATTGAAGAGAAGCAAAGGGTTGCTATTAAAAAACTAGAATTAGAGTTTGAAAGCTATTATAAGTAATGCAAATTGTAAGAATTCATCAAATATAGCCGGGATCAAGACCACAATGAATAGCACAAAAGAGAGACAATAGATTTGATAAAAATAAATTGTATTCTAATCAAGATTGAAAATACCAACAACTAGATCATTACACACAATGTAAGATGAGCCTACTTATAAAGGCAAGGCCATATGGATATGTGAGCACACAATCATGGCATATGGCTCAATGAGATACAAGGGTAGGTGAGGGTAGGTTGGAGAAATAATAAAATATTCCACAAGAGGTGGAAATTCTCCTACATGTATCATCCCTATGTGCACACTTCCCTAAGTGTCTCATATCCAAACTACTATAAAATGCATTACCCTAAGTCAACTTAAGTAAAGTGTAATTATGAGGCATAATTTACACCAACACCCCCTCTTAAGTGCAACTTAGGGGAATGTAGACTCAATATAACAATGCAAGATGGGTCCTGGATACTAGGCCATGTAGGTACCCATGTACACATTCAATGCAATCTCTCACAAATAGAGAAAAGGAGAAAACCACATGGGAAAAAACTCCCCCCCAAAAGAGAGATGAAAATGTATAAAATAAATCTCAAATAAGTATAAGGACAAAACCCCATGTGAGGAAAAATTCATCCCCATAAGAGAGAAGAAGATAGACCAAGTAGCCCCCCCTCAATGTAGAATCTGCACCAATGGTATAAGCTCAAAATTAAATGAAAAAGCTGCTCCATGATCGTCAAAAAATGTTCCTCCCCTTAGGAAGAAACAAAACCAAAGGTGTATCCATGAAGTCCCCCCAGTCAAGAAGGGAAGACGTAGGAAAGAAACTCAAGATGTATGAAGTCTTTGAAAACTAATCAAGTGCCCCCATGTTGATGTTGAAAGTGCCCCCCTCCAAATCAGGTATACTGGTCCACACTACTAAAAAGGACACTCCAAGGTCTAGTGAAGATGAATGTAGAACATGATCCAAAGACTCGCATGTCTCCTCTAAGGATAAAGAGACCTCCTCTAAATGTTGTACATAAGATTCCACAATCATGTCAACCCTGAAAGAATGATCATGTAGAGAATGAACAAGAGGGTCAGAGTGTTCCCTCACAACAATTGAAGAAAGATCATCTTCATCAAAGAGAAGATGAATTTAATCAATTATGTCTCCCAAATCTGCAATCTAGGACTCCACAAACAAACTTGAAATGTCTATCAAGTAATCATCCCAAGGAACTAAAGATGGAAGATAAGGTATATTTTGTTGGAAAGTCAAACTCTAGTAACCTTTGCATCATTAGGTTCAATAGTAGATGTGATATCAAGAGGAGGAGATGAAATGTAAGGCTCAAGAACAGGGTCACATGTGAGGATACCCAAGTTCAAGTAACCAAAGTTCTCCTTGATATCTGAATCAACACAATAAGTGTGATCATCATGTGAAGAATCAACCTCATCAATAGAACCAAAATATACAAAGGAGTACAACCAAGATGCATGATCCACCACCCCAATTGCAATGATATATCTACTCTCCATGTTTCTAATGATAATTGAATAAGGTGTAATCTTTATTATTTTCCTTGTTACCCCATGAGTGATGTGATAGATGGAAAGAATATTGTTTTTCAAATGAGGTACACACTGTTAGATAGTTCAAATAACCAGAAGACAACTAAGAGGGGGGGTGAATCATTTGTCACAGACTACTGGAACCATTAGCAATTAAAACTTTAATACTAGAACCCAAAAGATTAATATCGAAATTATTAAACCAATTAAGCATAAACAATAATAAGAGAATAAATACCATCCACATGACACCAATATTGATACGTGGAAAACCCAGTAAAGGGAAAAACCACGGTGGGAAGCCTACCCACAGTCAAATAATACTTATGCAGTAAGTATGTGAATTACAATTAAGGGGCATGCACTTGCAGGAAGGCCAACAACCTAGAGCACACTACTCATCACAAAATGAGTCTCATTGACTACATAGAAATCCAGACTACAATCCGAAGAAATGAATGAACTGCAAAGATAGAATCTCCTATGCCTGAGTACAGTTCTGGTTAAGCTCAACACCGGAGGACTAAATCCTCTTACATAAATCCAATTCGATCTCCAATGATCAATCAAATCCTCTCCCTGAATGACATTACATTATTCGCACATTACATATCCATATCACATATCATGATGATCTACAATGAGATCTTACATCATATATAGACAAACCCTCAACCATAAACACTCAGGTCAACCACCAGACAATAAACTAATTACATAATTACAAAACATGTCGGCCTTAGAGAAAAAAATAATATCCAACTCATAAGACATCTCGAAAACACATCGAGAGGTCCAATCCACACGTTACATTAAGCCAGTCATAACCTAGATACACCGGGACCCAATATAGGTCCATACACACCAAAGCAATAATCCCAATCCACCAAGTCTCAAACATGATCACCATCAACATCTTGAATCTCGACCAGAAGCTGCACCAACACCACTTATGCAATTCATCAAAGATCTTCATCAAAGCTCTATTGGTGAAACCCTCGTCAGAACCACAAACCAAGCTTTATATCAAATAGGATAGCTTTCGATCACCAAAACAAAACCAACCGACTGAACATGAACATGAGTAGTATGAATAGCCTATTTCCATAACCCAAACATATAGGAGCATACCGGATCATGTCGGATCCAAACCAAGCAGAAACTACACAACCTACTGGGACCAAAAGGGTGCCGGTAAAGCATCCAAAACAACTAGTGTTGACATGAATGACAAAACATCAATGCAACACATAATCAATTCCTCCAAATTGCCAACAATCTCCCCCTTTGGCATTGATGACAACACTAGATATGAAAAACATCTAAGTACCAAGAAATTCCAAACAAGTCTCCCCCAATGGAAGACAACCAACAATCTTCCACTCAAAGATATAGAAATGAAGTTCTAAAAAAAATACCAAACTCCACCTGTGAATGATATCTCTATAAATCTCTATTTTTCATAAGTATCTCTACCCCTAATGTATACAACTCCTTAAGTTTTTCACATCAACATCTCTCCCCCTTTGAAATCAATACCAAAAATTTGACATAAATATTAAAGAAAAAATAAAAACCACTAAATCACAAAGCTAACTACTCCCCTAGGGCAATAGCATCCCCACATTAGTGTTGGAATGAATAATATCTTTGATAATGCATATCAGATTGATGCTAAAAAGCATCCATCAGTTCTCTCTCGGAGGGGCAAAAACCCCTAACATGTCTCTCAGGTAGTCAAATGATTCTTTAGGCAAAGGTTTAGTGAAAATATCTGCAATATGTTCTTTAGTGTTCACATAAACTTGTCTAACTTCATTTTCTTTCACCTTCTCCTTCAAAAAGTTATACTTGATAGATATGTGCTTTGTCTTAGAGTGAAATACCAGATTCTTTGATATGTCAATAGCAGCAGAGTTATCATAGTGAATAACTACCGGTCCAATGCAATACACTTTGATATCCTTCAACATTTGCTTCATCCATAGAACCTATATATAATTAGTAGCAACAACAACATACTTAGCTTTAGTAGTAGATAAAGAAGTACATGATTGTTTCTTGCTGATCCATGAAACCAACTTCTTTCCAAGAAGGAAAGCTCCACTAGAAGTACTTTTCCAGTCATCAACATCTCCAACCCAATCAACATCTATATATGCACATAAAGTAAAGTCATCATCCTTAGGGTACCACAAACCATATTCAGATGTACCTTGCAAGTATTTAAAAATTCTTTTCACTGCACTCTCATGATTTTCTCTAGGATCACTCTAAAATCTAGATGCAATACAAACAATATTCATTATGTCAAGCCTAGTATGAGTCAAATAAAGCAGACCTCCAATCATATATTTGTATCTTGTAGGATTTATCGGTGCAAAAACATCTTTCCTTGTCAATTTCTCACTTGTAACGATAGGAGTACTTACCGGTTTAGAATCTCCCATACCAAATTTCTTCAACAATTCCCTAGCATACTTAGTTTGACATATGAAAATACCTTTGTCAGTCTGAGTAATCTGCAAACCTAAGACAAATTTCATTTCCCCAATCATAGACATTTCAAATTCTTTCTCCATATTCTTAGAAAATTCCATGCACAGCTTATCTTCACCTCCAAAAATGATGTCATCAAAAAATACTTCAATAATCAGTATATCATCATCAGTGACCTTATAATATAAATTACTATCATCATTACCCTTAGTTAAACCAAGCTTCAAAAGATATTTATCCAACCTTGCATACCAAGCTCTAGGTGTCTATTTCAATCCATATAAAGCTTTCCTTAACCCACAAACCATGCTTTATCACCTGAAAGTGAAAAACCACCAATTTGCTCAATATAAACTTCCTCATCAAGATCCCCATTCAAAAATGCACATTTGACATCCATCTGATAAACCTTGTAGTTTTTATGGGCAGCATAGGTAAAAAATAATCTTACAGCTTCAATCCTAGCTATAGGTGAAAAATTCTCACCATAATAAATTTCTTCCTTCTAAGAATATCCTTTACAAACCAATCTAGCCTTTTTCCTTACAACTTGACCATCCTTATTCAATTTATTACTAAAAACCCATTTAGTTCCAATAACATTCTTATTTTTAGGCTGGGGAACTAAAATCCATGTGTTATTCTTCTCAATCTGATCTAATTCTTCTTCCATTGCTTCCAATCAACATTCATCTTTACATGCTTCAATTACTGATATCGGTTCAACTTGAGAAATTAAACATACCTCATTAGTTGCCAATATTCTTCTTGTCATCACTCCATTGTTCTTATCCCCAATGATCTGATCTTCTGAATGATTCAATCTCACATACCTAAGAGTCTTCTAACTCTCTGTTCCTCTTCCTAGTTCTTCAGTTACTGTTGAATTTTCTAATACTGCCGGAGTAACTGGTTCAACACTCTATTTCAGTAAAGGTTCAACCAGTTCAAATATAATCAATTCCACTGCCAGTTCTTGCTCATAAACTCTAATTTGACCTCTATTCATCTCATCCACCTTAACATTAGAACTCTCCACAATTCTCTACAATCTCTTGTTATAACATCTATATGCCTTGCTTTCATTAAAATAATCAAGAAATATGCCTTCATCACATCTAGGATCAAATTTTCCAATGATATCATCTCTTGTGATATAACATTTACTACCAAAGATTCTGAAATACTTAACTGTAGGTGTATTGCCAAACCATAATTCATAAGGTGTCTTACCAATTTCTCCTTTGATATGCACTTTGTTGAATGTATAAGCCATTGTGCCCACTGCTTCTCTCCACTAGATATGAGGTAGACTACCTTCCATTATCATTGTTCTAGCAACATCCAAGATAGTTATGTTCTTGATTTCCACAACTCCATTCTACTGAGGTGTCCGAGGAGCAGAAAATTGTCTCCTAATACCATGCTTCTCACAAAAGTTATTAAACTCACCAGATGTGAATTATCCACCATGATCTAACCTCAAACACGTAATCTTCAATCTTGTCTCTATCTCAACTTTAGCCCTAAATATTTTAAACTTTTCAAAAGCTTCAGATTTATCCCTTAGAAAAGTAACCCACATCATTCTAGAATAGTCATCAATGATTAACATGAAATATCTATAACCTTGAAAACTTTTAACTCTAGCAGGGCCACACAAATCAGTATGAATAAGATCAAGATCATCATTAGATTTATCTTGTATACTCTTAAAAGAGGTTCTAACCTATTTTCCCATTTGACATTCTTTACATATCGAACTATAGGGCTTAACAATATTAGGCATATCTCTAATTGCCTTAGTTGAACTGATCGTTACAATGCAATCAAAATTCACATGACATAGCCTCTTATGCCATAGACAACACTCATCAATTTGTGCAATCAAATAGGTCTTCTTACCAAAATTGAAATGAAATATATTACCTTTTGTCTGTGTACCGATTGCAATCTCCAAACTAGATCTATTAATTATTTTGCATTTTCCATCCTTGAATTAGAATTGAAATCCCGTATCCACCAATTATCCTACACTCAAAAGATTATGCTTCAAACCTTCAACAAAATAAACATTATCAATATTGTGTTTACCATCCAATGATATAGTTCATTTTCCTTTGATCATACATGCTTTGTCATCTCCAAATCTAAATAGACCATCATCAAATTCTTGCAAAGATAGAAACTTCCTTTTATCTCCAGTCATATGATGTGAACACTGAACATCCACTTTCAATTACCCATTCATCCTTGTCTTCAATTTTAGCAGCAAGTGCCTTCTCTTCAGGTACATTCTCTTCCAATGCCAGAACATCTTCCTTGATAGCCAAGAACACCCATTTCTTTCCATTGCTAGAACAAATAGCAGATTCTTCTTCTGGTTCATCATCAGAATCAGTAACACCTTCCTCATTCGCTATGTAGCATGATTTCTCTTTGTTTTTCCTGTACTTATACTTTTTCTAATATCTAGGGTTAGGCTTAAATGATCTTCTAACTCTTTCTTCAAATCTTGAATTCCTTTCAGGACATCTAGATGAAAAATGACCAATCTTATTACATGTAAAATATTTAAAAGGTGATTTTCCTTCATACGTACTTCCTACCAGTCCTTTATGCACTCTTCTAGAAAATAGTGCTTCAAGTTGCTCAAACTCATCATCTTCTCTCTTCATATCATCCAATTCCTTTGCATATTAAGCTTTCCAATCTTTCTTATCAGTTGATGATGCAGATGCATGAAAAGAAGGTTCAGACTTCATAGCTCCAGAAGGTCCAAATTCTTCAAACTCAAAAGAAGATAATTTCCCATCCAATGTACCTCTGTTGACAAAATTATTAGTCATTATTCTCAATTCATTAATTGTAGTAGCCTACATCTTGTAAGATAGTGGTAGGGCTCTTAGAACTTTGAAAACAATTTCATCTTCACTTTGAGTTTCACCACAACATTGAATTCCCATAACAATCTCATTTACCCTTTCCATGAATGCAATAATCCTTTCATCTTCTTCCATCTTTATGTTTTCATATCTCACTCAGTAACCATGAAGTTTAATAATCTTCATAGTAGGGTCAACTTCATTAAGAGTCTCTAGCTTATCCCATATAACCTTTGTAGATGATTTGCTAGTTAATCCCATTATTTGTTGATTAGAAAGTGCACACAAGAGGGATTCTCTTTCTCTACAATCATTCTCAAGCTCCTTATCCAAGTTTTCTAGAGGAGGATTGCCAAATGCTGGATTATAAGGTGTAACACCATTCTGTGTGATATCCCAAATCTCCTTACCGAAACATCTCAGATGAGTCTCCATCTAAATCTTCCATATTGTGTAATTTGTTCCATCAAGCCTAGCAATATCTCTCTGAAAGATAGCTCCAGATGAACTAGATGAACTTGAACTGTTAGTCACCATAGGATCTTTCTCAAGTGGTTAAGCTTTCTATAGAGAGAACTAGAGATCTGATACCAATTGTTAGACAGTTCAAATAACTGGAAGACAACTGAGAGGGGGGGGTGAATCAGTTGTCATAGATTACTAAAACCATTAGCAATTAAAACTTTAATACCAGAACCTAAAACATTAATACCAAAATGCTTAAACCAAATACCCGAATAATAGATAAACCAATTAAGCATAAACAATAATCAAAGAATAAATATCATCCACATGACACCAAGATTTATATGTGGAAAACCTCGTAAAGGGAAAAACCACGGTGGGAAGCCTACCCATGGTCAGATAATACTTTTGTAGTAAGTATGTGAATTAAAATTGAGGGGCATGCACTTGCAGGAAGGCCAACAGCCTAGAGCGCACTGTTCATCACAAAAGGAGTCTCACTGACTTCATAGAAATCCAGACTAAAATCCAGAGAAATGAATGAACTACAAAGATAGCATCTCCTATGCCTGAGTATAGTTTCAGTTAAGCTCAATACTGGAGGACTAAATCCTCTTACCTAAACCCAATTCAATCTCCAATGATCGATTAAATCCTCTGCCTGAATGATATTACATTATTTCCACATTACATATCCATATCCCATACCATGATGATCTACAATGAGATCTTACATCATATATATACAAACCCTTGACCATAAATAATCAGGTCAACCACCAGACAATAAACTAATTAAATAATTACAAAACATGTCAACCTTAGACCAAACAAATAATATCCAACCCATAAGACATCCTGGAAACACATCGAGAGGTCCAATCCACATGTTACATTAAGTCGGTCCATAACCTAGATACACCGTGACCCAATATGGGTCCATACACACCAACGCAATAATCCCAATCCGCCAAGTCTCAAACACATGATCACCATCAACATCCCAAATCTCTACCAGAAGATGCACCAACACCACTTATGCAATTCATCAAAGCTCTATCGGTGAAACCCTCGCCGAAACCACAAACCAAGCTTTCTATCAAATAGGGTAGCATCCAATCACCAGAACAAAACCAACTAACTTAACATGAAAATGAGTAACATGAATAAGCCAATTCCATAACCCAAACATACCAAAGCATACTAGATCATGCCGGATCCAAACCAACCAGAAACCACACAACCTATCGGGACCAGAAGGGTGTCGGTAAAGCATCCAAAACAACTAGTGTTGACATCAATGCAACACATAATCAATTCCTCCAAATGGACAACAATACACAACACATCATTGAAGGATTTATCCCCAATGGAAATAGATCCTTTCCCAATCACATTCATATATGTATGATTTTCCATCAAAATCGGTGGCATGTTGCAAGGCTTAAATGAAGAGAACATAGACTGCGAAGATGCCATATGATGAGAAGCTCCTAAATCTAGAAGCCATCTCTTTGAATCGTGACTTGTAGTAGCACAAAGACCTTATCCTTTATTTCTCCCAAAATTTTGATCCTTCCCTTTATCAAATTCCTTTTCTTTGGAAGAAGTTGAAGTAGACATTCTAGAAGGCAAACTGATTCTATTCTTCTCAAGAAGATGTTTCAATTTATCAATATCCTTCTTGTAACAATGGTGTTCATCATGTCCTAACTTATTGCAATATGCACAAAAAATATTGTCCTTATATGATTTCCTCTTAGGTGAGGATGTAGAATCACCTTTTTGTGGAGAGGATAATTGTCCTCTATCTTGTGGTGGTTTTGACTTAATTACTTTTGGTTCTTTCCTTTTCCTTGATTGATTTGATTCCCTTTATTAGCCACCCAAGCTTGTAACTTTGAATATTTGAGAATCCCCATCTTGGTCAACTTAGATTGCTCAAGTATCAACATCTTCATGAATGCATCAAATTATGGTGGAGTGTATGAGGCACCTTGTGCCAATCAATGGGTGTGAAAAAAGAAACAAAGGTTGTATGCTCTAATGGAAGATTTTCCAACAAGTTATAAACCAATTGAGCATCCTTTTTGTCAATGCCACAATCCTTAAGCTTTTCTCTTAGCTCATTTTCTTTCATAACATAATCTTGGATTGTATCAAAATCCTTGGGAGCCAATGTTGTGAGTTCACCATCAAGCGTGTAGCCCCTCATCTCATCAACTTGACCATACAATTTGACATAAATATCCCAAGCATCCTTGACTCTAGTACATTTCTCAATATGAAAAATGAGGTCATTTGATGCATACTTTCTCAAGGTTCCAAGTGTCATAGAATTTTTAGTGAGCCATTCAACTTGAGCATTAGGATTAGCCTTAGGATAGGGTGGTTCTTTTATTGTTCCATTTACATATTGAATGAGTCCCTTTTCAATTAACTTACTCCATGCTTTAATTTTCAATGATGCATAATTATGTGGAGTTAAAAGTGGAAATTTAAGAGAACCTGTAGCAACAAAATGAAAAAATACAAGATAGAGAGAGGCACAATCACACAAGACAACCCCCCCCCCAACACATTCACTAAATCAAAGACCCCCCCCCCAAAAAAAAAAAATGATGATTTGGCACTTTATACTGAGTGCGATTACAATGGCCACTTGCAAAACAAGGCAAGATGGAAATCTAATTTCAAACTTACAACTGCCTTAAATAGGTTGTAAGAGACTTGAACAAATACTGCAAGTGATCTAAACTAAGATCCAAGTAAAATACAAGTACCAAATAGGTTGTAAGAGACTCAAACAAATACTGCAAGTGATTTAAACTGAGATCTAAGCAAGACACAAGTACCAAATAGGCCAAAAATGACCAAATACTAAAATTAGAATTTCTACTCAAAATGGTGAAAATATGATATCACCACATGAAAGTAGACAAAAAAATATGCACTTTCGAAAAAAATGACACCTGAAAAGGAGGTCATATGAGCCCAAACGAAGCCTCTGAAGTTGCAAAAATAGGGATTTCTCAGCTACAGCGATGAAAATCTGAATTTCTTGAAAATCCATGTATCAAAATGAGAAACCACCTACACCACTACAAAGAGCACAAAATTCCACCCCAAATCAAGAAAAAAATACACTGAAAAAAGGAGGTTTTGAGCTTAAGATATCACTGTTTGAAGTTCACCTATCAAACTCAAAATACAAATGGAGAGGGGGCTATAAATACCTTTACATATGTTAACATTAGCATTATATCAATAAAGAATATTCTCCAATTTGCAACATACATCTCATTAAAAAAAAAAATTCCTTTTAAATTATTGTTTGAAAAGTTTTTTATTAAAAAACTTTTTTTTTAAATGGGGTGGGGACCATGTGGGTGTTGGCATTTGGCATAACTGATACAGATGTAGGTGATGCAGTTGAAGTGTAATGATTGCACTGGTAAAGGATAGAAGTCTATTTGTGATGAAGAGATTGAGATTATATGAATAGATGACATGATCAGTTATTTGTGTTGTCATTGTTGGCAACTGATGTCAAATGATGTTCCTGATGTCTTGTTTTGTCATCTAAGTGATTTGGTTTACCAGAAGATAGGGTTTACCGACAAAGAGATAAAGTCTGTGAAATAGGACTTTAACCGGTAAAGCAGAGTTGTTTAGATTGGATCCAATGATCAATGATGATTGGTGATTTGCAGTTTGGATGGTGAACTTGTATCATGGAAAGGTGTATATGACTGAAACTAGAACTTGCGGAGATTACCAGAAGACATGTTTCAAATTTCTGATGAATTTTTGCTAAATTTTTAGTAGCGTTTAAGACCGGTGAAGAAATCATCAAACCGGTAATCATTTATGTTATGATGGTGATCGACGGTGAGTCTACATGAAGTTGGTAACACAACACAACCCATGTGAAATATTTAATTATTGTTTTGACATGATTCAAGCAATATTTTCTTGGGAATCAGCGAAACGCTTAATAGAGTGTTTTGAGGGTTTGACTTTGGTATAGATCAGATTTACGTAATGAGTTATGATTAACCAATAGTTGATATTGAATTGTAATTTATTGTAATGATTTGTATAATGATCTATGATGATCTCTTATGATTTGAATTGTAAATTCAAGATGTAATTAGGTTTTGTGGCTGATCTAGTTGAGATGGCTATTTATGTTGACACAGTTGATGTTTAGTGTTTCAGTGGTCTTAGAGAATGTGTTAAGTCATCCAAGAGAAGTGTGAGGTTTTCCTAAGAATTGCAGAGTGTTGTGTATAACTGGATCTGATCAAGCAAGCAAAGAAGTGCAAGTAATAGGTCATTCTTTCACTGTTGTTCCCTAACTGTTGCAGCAGGTTAAATCCCTTAACCGGGTAGGTCCTAACAAGCCTTAAACATTTAAGTCCCCTAATAGGGCATCTCTCAAAAGAGTGTTAAATCCTCTCATGAGGTTGATCCTAATATATCATCAAGCTCCTAACTAGGCTGCAAGGCAAATCCCCTAACCGAGTGACTCCTAACAGGGTCTCCTCCTAATCGGGTGTATTGTAAGCTCCTAACAAGGCTAAGCTCCTAACAGGGTATACTTCAAAAGAGTACAAATATTTGTGGGTTCCAACTCCCATCGTGGTTTTTCCCATTTGGGTTTCCATGTCAAAAACTTATGGTGTTCATGTGTGGAATTTTTTTCATGTGATGTTCTTGTTTATGTTTCATTTCAAGCATTATTTATGAGATACCGGTTATGTTATTTTATCAGAGGTTGCCACTACTGATAAGGAGTTGTTTGAGAAAGTTTTTGATCTTATTGATAAGGTTAATGAGTTGGTAAATGATCAAGTTTATATGATTTCTTTGGTGGTGAAAGTGTTGATAGTTGTAGTAAATGATTTGATTAATATGTTAAGCAAATATGATGAAGAGGTTATTAGATCTAATTAAAGAAGTTGAGACATTTGTTAAATGGTTTCATATCTGATATAAGTTTGTTTTTGGCGTTGAAGTTTCAATTGGTCTTAATACTAATTCACCCCGCCTTGTCTTAGTATTAACCAGATCCTCATAGGATTAAGGGTCCATCTCGACCACAAACCTTATAAAGGGAAATATACAAATGTCTTACATAGATAAAACATTGTAGACTTATAAACCCCAAAATAGACTACCCAACTTGCAAAGAAAAAATGCCAACAATGGAAGGTATGTCAAATCAAAGCAAGATGCGGGCCACCCATAATAATCTAAGTCGATGCCACTAGACAATATGTAGGTCCAGTGGAAAGTCCATGAAGAATAATATGTGGGTCTATTGGTGAAAAATTTAGCATCCCACAAACAATCCACCAACATCATAGAAAAGATCCCCACAACCGATCTAACCTGATACCAACAAATGAGCTAAAAACTTGTCTATGGATCTAGTTAATAAAGGCCAAGGAAGTTGTGTCGATGAGATGTTCACCATGCAAAATAAAAAATAGATCCAGATGATATCAAATAGGCCTGATCAAATATCTTGCTCTCTATCGGGTAACAAGCTAGCTAAATAGATGATATGGTAACTAACAAGCAAATGTTGAGACCAAATAATGATGTTGAGGCCAAATGATGCCTTTGTGAAACACAAATCGCCAATGGGTTGGACAAGCCATTGGATTCCAACAATAAACAACACCCTCCAAATGATCTTTGATAGACAAGCTAGCTCTGGTAAAGGTACAAACTTGTCACTAGATCAGAACTAGTCTCGACCAAGGAATTGCACCAATGAAGTTAGATCAAAAGGAGCCCAATGTAATGAACAAATAGTGGACATGTGTCGACAACTAAAATTAATACCCGATCTAGTTGATATGATAAGCAATCTGCAACCTAAGCAAGAAAACTCGACCAAATACAAACTACGTCAATCAATTCAATGAGTGTAGACCAAATAAAAATCCACAAAATAGGTCTAAATCTGATAAATTTGCTAAACCAATAATATTTTTCCCAAAATAAGGATTTACCTAGATCTGAATAATGTGCATAAATAAAACAATGATAGAGAAAATTTTGTAATTTGTTGTTGGAGAAGGGGTGTAATGACCCTTTGACTAAAAAATATTTAGTTTTCAAACAATTTTACCCAAAATATAGGCATATTTATAGTCAAAATTCATGGAAATGACCTCCCAGACTTAATGGCAAGGTCAAGATTTTCATAGGACACTCCCAAATTGCGTTGCTCTCCAGATTTGAAAATCAAATGCACCAAGATCTCTCAACAAAGACTACTCAATGAAGCCCCAATGGCTATAATACCATGTAAGAATTTGTCAAATATAGCCAAGATCAAGAGCACAATAAATAGTACAAAAGAGAGACAATAGATTTGATAAGAATAAATTGTATTCTAATCAAGATGCAAAATACCATCAACTGGATCATTACATACAATGTAAGATGAGCATGCTTATGAAGGTAAAGCCATATGGATATGTGAGCACACAATCATGACATGTGTCTTAATGAGATACAAGGGTAGGTAAGCATAGGTAGGAGAAATAATAAAATATTTTACAAGAGGTGGAATTTCTCCTACATGCATCATCCCTATGTGCACACTTCCCTAAGTGTCTCATATCCAAACTACTATGAAATGCATTACCTTAAGTCAACTTAAGCAAATTGTAACTATGAGGCATAATTTACACCAACACGAATAAATAAATTTGTTTCCTTATGAATCCTAAAGGTTTTGCATGTTCACTGAATTGTAGTAGCTTCTATATATGAAACATATAAGAAGAATTAGCATCTCGATGAAACTCTTTAAAATAAAATCTCAGAGTTGGTGTTGTTCATGGATAGAAAGAGGCAAGAGAAAAAGAACAAAGGACCCTTGCAATATACTTATCTCTTCTATTGATATCAAAATATCCATAATTAGAGAAAATAATAGAATTTAACTATGTTTAGTGTGTTATCCACAACTACAACTAGATTTTGAGAACAAAAGTTGATGTGAAGATAATCACATGCAAGAAATCATGGAGAAAAATAGCATGCACATTCACCCTATACTATTTAAATTATTATAGTAAAAGTGTATTAGAAATGGCATTCCCTTGATCACTAGGGTGATATGATAGGAACAAGGAAAATACATAAATTAAAGGGAAAAACTTTTGTGACAATAAATAAGTTGTAAACACTAAGAAAATGGATAATAAATATAAAACAAACGTAGAGAGATGTCCCAAGGATAAAATTAGAATTTTTATCATTTTATGATCAATTGGGAGATACTTTTATTCATAGCATATAGGTTGTGTGTTGATTCATTAGGTCATCATTGGACCTACAATGTATATCTATCCATTTTTATACGCTCATATTATGAGGCTTGGGAGTGTAAATCTATAAATAGAGGCAGGTGTCACTTCCCAAAATAGGTGTGGGACCTTGAAACATACCTATAATCACCATGTTTGTTGTCTTGCATTTAAAGTTTCACAATAGAATGACAAATGATGTGGACTATAAAACAATATTTTTTTATGACTAGGTATCAATATACTATTAATTAGAAAATATAAGTACACATATTTACAAAAATAAATGAGTAGATTCACGCTCCAAGAGTTAAATAGGGATAAGAACAAAATAAAACATAGAACCAATAAATAAAGACACTGAGCAATGAAAGTGGTATCACTTGGAGGATGTAGAGGGTCTTAGTCAATTGGCTTACCTCATACATTAGCAAGTTCTATAATGACATTAGGTATATCCCATCCTTCAATTTTGTCCTTATCTTTTTCTTTATCATCAATGCAAGTCAAAGATATTGTCAAAGCTATTCAAGGAAACAACTTTAAAAAAATAGCAATAGGCCACCCAAGAGTAGCACCAATAGATATCTTGGAACCCCCATAAGTGGAAACTTGAGGGGGAGGAGAGGTGGAACACCACTAGTTAGGTTGTGATTTTCTCTTATAACTACCAATATGGTTAAAATGAACCTAGGACTAAGGAGACTAAGTGTAATGAGAAGTGTGGTTCCTCCCTTTGCAATGGACACAAGTATGATAATGGTCACAATAAGAAATCAAAGATGGATTAACTCTAAAAATAGTACAAAAGATGTTTCCCCAATGATCAAGTAGATATT
Organism: Cryptomeria japonica; assembly: GCF_030272615.1. NCBI lineage: Eukaryota > Viridiplantae > Streptophyta > Pinopsida > Cupressales > Cupressaceae > Cryptomeria > Cryptomeria japonica. The sequence continues at coordinate 341,720,539 of NC_081405.1, read as the reverse complement.
GAAGGTGAGCTACTTTCAAGGAAACCTTATCATCTTGCATATGATAGCTTTAGAATATAAAGTGAAACATTTTGATCAATAGTGCAATGAGAAAAACTAGTAGATTCTCTATCTTTCTAGGCATTGAAGAGAATTTCCACCATAGAATCATACCAAATATAGTTATAATTGTTGGGAATGTGAGGCCGATCTCCCAATAGAGCCATATACCAAGAGAAACATTTCAACAAAAAAGGTTGAAAGAAGTCATGAATATATTTCTATATCTACCGAGCTTAATGGAAATCTAAAAGAGATATTTGAGAGATTATGATTAACCCCACTAATAATCCTCAGAAAATAATACACCAAGGAAAGGGCAAGATTGGGTTCAACCACACCTCACCAAAATTTAAAGAACTTGTGTTGTCATATTGAGATCAATGATTGAAAATATCATCTCTATATTAAACTAGGAACTATGGGGAGGTGAGGAGATAACCAATATAAGATGTGGCTTGTAATTATAGAAAGTTGTATCAAGAATCCACCTCCAATATTTATGTTGGTCTCCTTTAATGGTTTTAATAACTAGGCCCTATAGCCATAACTTAGGGATTGGATATCCATGCTAAGTAGTTACCTCATCATTATGAAGGCTCATTTTATGTCAACCAAGGGGCATATACTTGAAATGGGTAAGCAAATTATATGCACTAGATACCCAATTGTAGCCATGCTATCTATGACTAAAAAGGAAATGGTACTGAAAGTAATGTGCATGGAAAGGGAACAACGCAAATGATTAACAACAACTATAATCTAAATTGAACTCAAATTAATAACAATAATATAATCCATGGCAAGAAAATAGGAAACTGCTCTATCTACTTTGGCTGCAGGAATAGTCAATAGGATGGAGTTTCCAATGGTTGTAGGAACAATCAACCTCAAGGATAGAAACTAAATACTGCATGAAAAAAAAAAATTGAACACAAAGATTGGAAATCTCACTAAGTGGGGCCCCTTAGTGAGTCTTCCCAAAGCTTAGCTAGGTGCTACAAAATAGAATATTATCTTATTTATCCAAGGACATTGTTACATCACAATATAGTTGAAACTGTCCTTTAAGAAACTAAAAACTAGAATTACAATATCTAAAGTTCTCCCTTCTTGAGGAGGGGTATCTGGACTTTATTTATAGAAAGAAAACTCCTAATTGATTCCAACTAATAGAAAGTCAACTCCCAAGACATTAGGAGGACGCAATTTATTACAACATAAGAAAAGGGAAGGGATTTATACTTCGAATAGGAAATAGTCAAGTTGTTTTTGCTGCATAGGAAATCTAGCATAACTGCTCCCACTAGATCTACTCTACCATAATAATGAACATTAAAGTCTCATTATTACTCCACACAAGTTGTACATAATTAGTTCTTGACTCTTTCAATATTCATCTTGGCATGAATTTGTCTTCAACCAGTTAATTGGCATGAACTCCCACATTGTGAGGCTTTGACCATTGTTTCTCCTTCATTTATTCCATCATGACATTGGGGTGTACAAAACATAAGCATATCTATTTCACATACGAATAACATTTATTTAACTACATGCAAGATTAATATGAATAAATCACATAGCAAGGTCACATATCATCTTTCACCATTTAATCAAAAAGGAAGTATAAGGGTATGTTCATGCCCACTTTTGTCAAGTTTGGGAAAACAACATAGAACCATCATTAACAAAGTCTTAAGACCTATAACAATATATAAACCACTGACAGAACTAGTTAAACATAAAAGACATAGACATAACTAAGCCATTATTTGGGCTTATCATTCCCCCCAACCAAACTCCATGTCGGTCCTCCAACTAGTACAAGATTCGTCATCTGAGCCTGCATTCTATAATCACTGGGGGTGACCAGGCTTGTACCTCTGGTAGTGAGACTCCAATAGAATCCTTTGTTCTTGTCCAACATGTCCCACCTAGATTTCTCTGTTGCTTCATTGAAAGCATTTCCATACTATTTGCAATATCGTATTGGCTATAAAAGTATTTGTGATTGAAAAATAAGAGGAAGCTAGTTATTCAGCTTTGATCTGCCCGGGTGTATATACCATGTTTCTCTTCTAATTGTTGCATAATAATTCTGAAGGGAATGTGGCTCTACTTGCTTCAGCTCTTCTATTAAATTGTTCCATCTATGTGCTAGATATCTTGTAGACACTTAAAAATAATTATTTTAATTATTTTTTAATTCCTCACATAATTAATTAATTAATTATGTTAATTAAAATTCTTCTCAATATTAATTAAATATAATTAATATTGTCACTATAGCATATGGTTGATTTATTTAATAAATCAATCCCTTTCTTTATTCTTCTAAAAAATCAAATCCTCACAAATCTTCCTCTTAGCTAATTAATTTCAATTAATTAGTTAACCTACATGATTCCTACAAATCATCTTCTTAATTCATCATTAACCTAATAAATTCTTCTAGAAACTCCCTAAACTCACTTAACATTATTCTTTTAGCCAAATTCTCCTACAAATATAAATCCCACCTAACATTTCCTCTAATTCCCCTCCTAATGAGTCGTTAATGGCTAATCATCATGATTAGCCACAAAGTCAACTCTTTGTCCTTTCATCCAGCCACTAGCTTTAAATGCTCTTTTTCTAGATGAATGTAAGATTTTTGAAATCTCACATTCCTCTAGGCATTTCCCTCCCCCAAGGAATTTTTAATTCCTTTTTATTCTTCTAATCCCCATAATATCCATTTTTGGGGAATTTTTAATTCCTCCAATGCATCTTGTAGAGTGTGGAGATACGAAATGCCTTTAAGGCATATTTCTTGGTCTCCACACCCTCTCTTGGACCTTGTGTGACCTCACAAGTAAATCTTAGCCCTTCATCTTGAATTCATCCTAGCCATCCGTTTTCCTCTCCTCTTCCTATAAAATAGGGTTCCATCCCTTCATTCAAAAACATCTTGAAATTCCGTAAGCTTATTCTGCCCTTTTGAACCCAGGAAATCATCTTGGCAACTTGATCATCTCATCCTTATCATTCATCCTTATCATTTGTGCACAATATTGGAGAGCCATCCACATCCAACAATCAAAGGAGCACATCAAGTGGAGCATTATCAAGGGGCGCCTTCACTTCATCAAGCTCAATCCGAAGGAGAAGGTAAAATAGCCAGGTGAAATGGTCTTTTTATGATATTTTAGCATTCTGCATGTTTATTTCGCTATGTTTTGATCAGTTTACCTTTTAAATCTATTTTTCCCTCTTCATTTTGGCACACTCGGTGGGACTCACGTCCCTGAGAACTAATGTTATTGTTTTTTTTTAAGGTTTTTGTGAGTTGTGAGATGCAGGTTCTAGAATAGCGCGACTGCAAAAAAAAATAAAAAATAAAAATATATATATATCTTTTTCGCAGGTTCCAGAATCGTGGCTCTGCATTTCTACATGATAGCTCCTCCTTATTCTGTTCTGTTTCTTTCTTTTTTTTCTGTTTCTGTTGCAGCACGACAACTCTATTATTTGATTTGTTATTTGATTTGTTATTTGATTTGTTGTCTGTTCTGTTTTAGTATAATCTGTGCGAAAGTAGGAGAGTATGCTCTTGTCTATATAGACAATCCGAAATCTAGACTTTTCATTTTTCTATTTTGTTTAGCACGACTATATGCTCTGACCACAGGAAAGTGTGAAAATAGGAGAGTATGCTCTTGTCTATGTAGACAATCAGAAATCTGGACCTTTGACACTTTTCTATCTGTGTAGTGCTACTGTCTACTTTGTTAATCTGTCTGAAAATTTTAGGCGCTAACTGTAGTCTGCATTTAATTTATTTATTTCCTGTTATCTGCTCTGTTTAAATATAATCTGTCCACCCACAGGAAAGTGTGAAAGTAGGAGAGTATGCTCTTGTCTATCTAGACAATCAGAAATCCGGACCTTTGACATTTTTATTTTATTCTGTTTAGTGCGACAATTTGCTCTATTAAATCTAGGGTTGCTGTTTGCTCTATTAAATCTAGGGTTTCTATCTGCTCGGTTAAATCTAGGGTTTCTGTTCTGTTAAATTTAGGGTTTCTGTTCTGTTAAATTTAGGGTTTCTGTTCCGTTAAATCTAGGGTTTCTGTTTTGTTAAATTTAGGGTTTTTGTTCTGTTAAATTTAGGGTTTCTGTTCCATTCAATCTAGGGTTAAAAAAAAAAAAATCACCATATTCTCTACATTGCCATTTTCCACATTTTCTTCCTTGGAGGCCTTATCTCAAAAATCCACTTTTTGAAGCCCAAAATCTCATATTTCTCTATTTTTAGGGTTTGCCATAACTTCTTCCCTTTTCATCCAATCACCTCCAAATTTTTTCCATATTATCCGTCTTCAACTTTTGCTTCTTTGTCCCTCTTGGACAAATTTTCCCATTCCTTCATCTCTCCTCCAAAATCCCCATTTTTTCACTTGCATCTCCCTTAGAAAGTGGTAAAAACCTAGTCAAACCCCATTTACCCATCAAAGCTTTCTTCAAATCCACATTTGTCATTAGTAAAAAAGTTTTTATTCATGTTTTTCTATTTATTCCCAAAAAATTAAAAAAATTAATATTTTTGTCATTTTGTTGATTTTTTGCAGGATGCTTGTTGAAGACTATTTTTCCAAACTACTAATCAAGTTGTTTTGCAGGACGCTTTTTGAAGACTCCATTTTTCAAACTACTAATCAAGTGGTTTTGCATGTTGCCTAGCTGATTCAACCAAATATTGTGCATTTATTTAAATTAGGCACCTAGATATTAATTAAAATGGAATGAACCATTGTCTTATGTGTCTTTAAGAAAAGCGTAAAGGTAGGAAAGTATGCTCTCGTCTTACTAGACGATCAGAAATCCAGACCCTCCAACCTTTTCTTGTTTGATTGTGTGTTTATCTCTAGCGGGCCTGCCCTCCCAACTTGCTCTTTGAGAAGGTAAGAGGGGAACGACCCAAGTGAGTACACCTGGACCTGGGGTTCCCAACTCACTATAATAAATAGGCCATTGACTACGAAAGGGTTAATGGTTGGGGCTATATGAGAGTTCACTCTCACATTGGGTGCTTAGTAGGATCCTAGAGATCTCAATCATGCTTGCGTGACTACTAAGTTCTTGGTGCTTCATTGGGCTATAGGCCTCAATTGCGCTTGCGCAACTTCGAAGGGTAGCTCCTAACGGGAAGACTTACTAAACACTTTGTTCATAGTGGCCAAAAACCCTCTAGTCATTGGTGCAGGAGGTCGGACCTCTGAAGCGGCCCATATTCTTACGGCCCTTAGTAGAGACACAAAGTTTTCCATGAGGAGTTTTCATGGGAATTGATTCTTGGCTGCCCCGAGAAGTGAGTGTCGTGGAGGGGAGCCAGTGGGGTCAAGCATCTAAGTGTCCGCTCTGGGTAAGCGTAGATGGGAAACCAATTGGGATTCAATGACTATTGTCCTTGCCAGCCTTAAGGATGTTGTATATGAGCATGAGTGTCTTTGAGATAATATGCATTTAATCATTGTGTTTGCTTTGTTTGATACATACTTGCCAAGAGTAGACTAAAAACACATCACTATCCCCAAAAAACTTTGCAAAAATATTTGTCAAGACACAAACAAATTGTCCAAGTTATTACCCACACCAAGTTCAAAATTGCGTCAAAACTTCATCCGTCCCATTTTTCATAAGCCTAAGAGAGAAGCTAAGAGTTTATCCTCTACGTCAACATTCAAGTTTGTCCTTTGAAACACCTACTATCATCCAAATCAGGGTGGTCATATCCCTTCATACAACTTGCCATTTAAATAGATCCTTCATGTTCATGCCAAAGACAACCTAGTCATCAAGTTTTCTTCTAAACCATCACTACCATACCTTCTTCATCAATCATCCTCAAATTTCTTAAGTCCTTTCATCCTCAAATTTCTTAAGTCCTTTCATCACAAATTTCTTAAGTCCTTTCATCCTCAAATTTCTTAAGTCCTTTCATCACAAATTTCTTAAGTCCTTTCATCCTCAAATTTCTTAAGTCCTTTCATCACAAATTTCTTAATTCTTTTCATCCTCAAATTTCTTAAGTCCTTTCATCACAAATTTCTTAAGTCCTTTCATCCTCAAATTTCTTAAGTCCTTTCATCACAAATTTCTTAAGTCCTTTCATCCTCAAATTTCTTAAGTCCTTTCATCACAAATTTCTTAATTCTTTTCATCCTCAAATTTCTTAAGTCCTTTCATCACAAATTTCTTAAGTTCTTTCATCACAAATTTCTTAAGTCCTTTCATCCTCAAATTTCTTAAGTCCTTTCATCACAAATTTCTTAAGTCCTTTCATCACAAATTTCTTAATTCTTTTCATCCTCAAATTTCTTAAGTCCTTTCATCCTCAAATTTCTTAAGTCCTTTCATCACAAATTTCTTAAGTCCTTTCATTCTCAAATTTCTTAAGTCCTTTCATCACAAGTTTCTAAAATCCTTCCATCACAAATTTTCTAAGTCATTTCATCACATTTTTCCTAAGTCTTTTCATCACAAATATCGTGTATGGTCGCAACTCGATCCCAAAAGAAAAACATGGCTGATCAACAATATGGCATGCCAGACATTGGTGTCTTATATGAAGATCCCACGCAAGATCATACACAAAGTGGGCAACCAAGCGATCAAGATCAAAGCCAAAATCTTGACATGGTTAACCAAGATGAACTTTGTCCGGAAGTGCAAACTTTCCTAGCGGATTCTTATAACCAAGAGATGATAGAAAAGTTTATTAAACACAATCCTACTGCACTTTTGAAAACTCTTCTTGAACATGGAGCTCAACTTCCACCTGAATTTAATAGATCCACTCTCGTCCAACAACTACAAGGAGACCTCGCTCCCACACAAAGTGCTGCACCTACTATTCAAACTCAATCAATTGCAGCCCCATCAATCATCCAAGCCCAATCAATGCCACTCGCGACACCTCCCACCACAATCTCCATCCCACTTTCTTCCTCCTTACCATCCATACCACTATCAAATCCAATCTCATCCATTCTCCAACAAACTTCTATACCACCTCCTTCTATTCAACCACATATTTCTATTCCACAAACTTCCCTTTCTCCCAACAATGTCACAAATTTTATCCAGACTGCATTCAATCCCATCACAACAGTTGGCAGACCGCAACCAACTATCACATGAACCCCAGCAACATCGGTCATCACATCCCACATTCCCACTTCCTCATCATATCAATATATTGGTGGTGGTGCACCTTCTTTAGTTCATCCAATTCTTGGGGCAGATACAATTCATCAATATCAAAGTCCACAACAAGACCTCATCAAGGAAATTCAAGACATGAAGAATATCATCAAAAACATGAAATAAAAGACTAATAAAAGGAAAGCTTACTCATTCGAAGAGTTTTTCCCTTGTCCTTATGACCCATCTATATCAGTTGCACCATATCCCCTGGGATTTGAGATCCCTATATTCACCAAGTATGAAGGCAAAGGAGACCCCCGCGACCATGTCCGCGAATTCCACATCTTATGCCAAGAAGTCTCCCATAGTGACCTTTATCTTCGCAGACTCTTTCCCAAGAGTCTCACGGGAGACGCCCTGGCATGGTTCTCATCTTTACCATGAGGTTCCATTGTCTCTTTTCCAGACTTAGCAAAAAAATTTGTGGCCCACTATGCATACAACATGGGTAATGATGTTTCTATGATGGACCTATGTAATACAAAACAAAGACCTGGAGAAACCTTCGCCAGTTTCCTACAAAGATGGTGACATCTTATCAAAAAATATCAGTGGGACATGCCAGAACAACATCAAATTGAACTATTTCAAAAGAACTTGGTGCCTGAACTTTCAAGACCTTTAATATCTCAATGTATCAAATCCTTCCAAAAATTGACCGATAAGGGCCTCACCCTCGAACGTGTCTTGTTGGAGGAAGGAACCTTGAAACATTACCAGAAGTCATCACAAAGTTCTTCCTCTTATCATAATGACAAGCCAAAATTCTGGGCTAAAAATAAAAACATGGTCAATGATGGTGTAACTGATGTGAAGTGGGTCCAAACCGTGGCCACTCCCCCAAAATCCACCACCAATATTCATCAATTCAACAATCAAAATAATTCAAATCAATCTCAAAAACCTCACAACAATGTCTCAATCCAAGGACGACCACCTCGATCAAATAATAGGACTCCAAGAGATTTCACTCCTCTTGTTGAGCCTGTTGAAGTGGTGTTTCAAAAACTTGTCCAAGCAGGTATAGTGGTTTTTCCAATCACTCGCCCGTTTGATCCCAATCAACCTAAATCAAGATGGTATAATGAAAATGAGTATTGTGAATACCATCGTATCAAGGGACATGATACATGAAAGTGTATGAAACTGAAGATCTACATACAAGATCTCATTGATAGAGGTGAGATTGAGGTAGCAAATGCAAAACCTGGTAATAACAATGACAAACTCAAAATGTACCAAGAACCCTTCCCAAAGCATGATAAAGGAAAAGGCTCATCATCTAACGTAATGGATTATGACTATACTAATCATGTAACCGGTTTTGATTTTTTAGTAAGTCGCATTGAACCTGCAGACAATCATGTCAATGTCATAACCATCCAAGGAGTTAATCCTCCTTCTTCCCAAAGCAGACCAAACCCGACTAGAATAGTCATTCAAGGTGCCATGCCTTCCACCTCCCATTTCCAGAATGACTATAATGCAACTACACGCCGAGGAAGAGCCACCATCCAAGGAGTTCCTCCCCCACCAAACCCTCCATCCATGTCTTCCACCCACCGATATGACCTCCTTGATTAACTTGGGAAGACACCCGCGCAGATCTCCATTTTGGAACTTCTCAAGACTTCTCCAGTCCATAAAGAAATTTTGGAACAAGCCCTTCTCCAATCACGCGTTCCTGATAACATCAATGCCACCCAATTTCAAACCCTCATTGGAAACCTTGTTGCCCAACAACACATTGTATTTAACTCCATAGATGCTCCTGCAGATGAGGACCATAGCAAACCTTTGCACATCGAAGCTCTCATCCACAAGCACAAGGTCAAACGTATCCTGATAGACGGTGGATCTAGGCTTAATCTGTGTACATACAAATTGATAAAACAATTGGGACTTTCTGAGGATCTGATAGACACATCAGGAAGGATCACAATAAAGGCATATGATGATGCAGAAAGAATTTCAAAGGGCATGATCACCTTACCTCTTCAAGTGGGCCCCATTACAATTGAAACCCCTTGCCAAGTACTAGATCTTGATCTCCCCTACAACATTCTCCTCGGGAGGCCATGGATTCATTCCTTGCAGGCCGTACCCTCCACCTATCACCAATGCATCAAATTCCCCTATAATGGAAGAATGATCACTCTCAAAGGTGATCCCCAACCTTTTCAATATTGCAAACTATTAGAGGGGAAGCATCTATATCATTGCCCACTAAATAGAGCTTCACCAACGCTTCCATCTGACACATCAAATGTTACCTCCACATCATCCCAACCAAATAATCAAATCAAGATCTTGGATAATGGCTATGGAGAATACAAATTGGAGGACGTCTTATTAATAGGAAACCTCCCTCTCTCTCCTAAGTCATTTGGCAAACCAAAAGAGCTAAAAAAGGACCCGAAACCAGTCATGTAATGCCAAAGCACCACCTTCCAGCAATGGGGCCCACTTGATAACGAGAACCTTGAAGCAGATATCTCTTCATAGTTGTACCGGGAAGAGGACGATGATCCAACAAGAATATCCAAAGAAATATATCCAAAAGCATTTGCCATAGTTGAAAAAATGGGTTACAAAGGACACAGTCTGGGACCAGAGGAGAAAGGAAGAAAAGCACCCATAAATCCTATCTCCTACAGATACAACAGAGGCTTGGGGTACACCCCGGTGCCTAAGATTACTATCGCTGGTGCCCCTTCTAGTCCTTCTTTGGATATCGAAAGTGCTGACGAAGAGGAATTCCATGAAATGCCTTATGAATACAAGAAAGATACCTTCTTCGATGCTTACATCAATACCATCACCCCCGTAACCCCTCCCACTTCACATGAACTACATCTTGTCCATCCTAAACTCATTGACTGGGGCCAATGAGACAAACCCAACAACACAAAATATGGAAGACGGTAATAGAATTGAGGGTATTCAACTACACGAAAAGGGATACTTTGGTAGTCAAGTCAATGCCCTTATCCACAAAAAAGATAATAAAAGAAAAAGATATGATTTCCTAGGTGAAAACCTCCCTGAGGCGCCTTTGGATGAACAAGAAATAAAAACAAAGGGCATATCTGAAAGTGAAAACCTGGAAAAGGCACTTGATGATGAGGGATTTGACCTCCCTACCATTGGTTACCTTCCACAGGACAAATCAAATTTGTTGATAGAAGAAACAAACAGCATCAACATGGGCACTGAAGTCATTCCAAAAAATATGCTCATTGCCAAATCCCTCACCGAAATCGAGAAACAAGACTTCATCAACTTCCTTACAGAGGTTAAAATCAATTTTGCATGGTCCTATTCCAATATGCCAGGGTTGGATCCTGCCTTGGTGGTTCACAATCTCGTCATCCGCCCAGATGCAAAACCTGTAAAACAAAAACTCCGCAAAATGCACCCGCATATTGCTCTCTTGGTCAAGGCAGAACTTCAAAAGTTGTTAGACGCAGAATTTATCAAACCACTAGACTACGCTGAATGGGTCTCCAACATTGTGCCTGTCGGCAAACCTGCTGGGGGCATCCGCATTTGCACAGATTTCTGAGATCTAAATATAGCTTGTCCTAAAGACGATTTCCCGCTCCCAAACATAGATATGATTGTGGATCTTATAGCAGGACATGAAATGCTATCACTAATGGATGGGTTTTCTGGATACAACCAAATCAGGATAGCAGATGAGGATCAGCATAAAACCGCATTCACAACACCATGGGGTACTTTCTGTTACCGGGTCATGCCTTTTGGCCTTAAAAATGCTAGAGCTACATATCAATGGGCAATTACAACAATTTTTCATGACCTCTTGCACAAAATTATGGAGGACTATGTGGATGATCTGCTAGGCAAATCCAAGACAAGACAAGAGCACATCCCTATTCTAAAACAGATCTTCGAAAGATTGGAAAAATACAAGTTGCGCCTAAATCCTAAAAAGTGTGTGTTTGGCATCACATCGGGAAAACTACTAGGATTCATTGTTTCCCGCAGAGGCATTAAGGTTGATCCCGCAAAAGTAAAAGCTATTATGGAAATGCCTCCACCAAAAACTCTCAAACAACTATGCAGTCTCCAGGGAAAACTCCAGTCTGTCAGGCGTTTCATTTCACAGCTAGCTGACAAGTGCCATCCATTTGCACATTTGTTACGTAAAGACACAAAATTCAAATGGGATTGCCTCTGTCAAAAGGCCTTTGAAAAATTAAAAGAATATCTAGCATCACCTCCAGTTTCGATGCCACCTACCCCTGGAAAACCCCTCATTTTGTACATATGTGCTACTACAGTAGCATTGGGGGCATTGTTGGCGCAAACAAATGATCAAGGGAAGGAACACACCATTTACTACATCAGTCAGACGCTAGTAGGATATGAACTCAACTACACCCCCATTGAAAGAGCATGTTTGGCATTAGTATTCAACACACAGAAACTACGACATTATATGCTAAACAACAAGACAAAATTAATTGCTAAAATTGATCCACTTAAATATCTCCTGTCAAAAGCTGCTCTCATTGGCAGAACGGCTAAATGGGTCATGCTCTTAAGCGAGTTTGACATTGAATATGTGGACAGAAAGGCAATCAAGGGACAAGTCATTGCAGATCAACTGGCTGAAGCTCCACTTCCAGGCGACCATCCTCTTCTCACAAAATTACCAGATGAGTTCATTATGACTATTACCACATCCTCCACATGGAAATTGTATTTTGATGGCTCCTACACTCAAAATGGATCGGGGGCAGGAATATTATTGGTCACACCTCAAGGAGATATCATCCCCAAATCATACAAGATAGCCTTTGCATGTACTAATAACATAGCAGAATACGAGGCCCTCATCACAGGTTTACACTTGGCTATCCATTGGAAAATAAAGGAATTACAAGTCTATGGTGATTCCCAGCTCGTCATAAAACAAGTCAATGACGAATACCAGACAAAAGATGATAAACTCCTTCCCTACCATACCATGGGTGAAGATCTTAAGCAACATTTCATGGCAATCAAGTTTGATCAAATCCCACGAACAAACAATAGGGCTACAGATGCAATGGCCACCATTGGCTCCCTCCTTCAAATGCCAGCACATAGTCAGAAGTGCGAGTTCTTGGTCGAGCAATTGTTTATACTGGCATATGACCTGCCAGAATCTGAAATGGTGTGTGTTCTCGTTGGTCCAGAGTCCCCTTGGTACCAAGAAACCTTCACTTTCCTCAAAGACAACACCATTCCCCCACATCTCACCAAAACCCAACAACAAACTTTCATCTGCCGATGTGCCCGTTACACCATCCTTGCAGACACCTTGTTCAGAAGGCATTTTGATGGTTCCCTCCTAAGGTGTTTAGATAAACAAGAAGCCGAATGGGCATTATGCGAAGTACATGAGGGCATCTGTGGGGCACACTCAAGTGGACTCACATTGGCTAAAAAACTTTTGAGAACAGGATACTATTGGCCTAAAATGGAAGAAGATGCATACAACTATGTGAAGAAATGCATCCCTTGCCAGCAACATGGTGACAAGATTCATGCACCGTCACAAGAATTGCAGCCATTCATTACACCATGGCCCTTCTCGCAGTGGGGGTTCGATCTCATTGGGAAAATCCACCCTTCATCTTCCAACAGACATAAATTCATTATCACCACCACCGAATACTTCACCAAGTGGGTAGAGGCTATCCCTCTTACTTTCACCACCGGCAAGCAAATATCCAAATTCATCTTGAACTACCTAATCTGTCGATATGGCATCCCAAAAGTTATCATCACAGATAATGGTAAACAATTTAAAAACCAGGATGTCAAAGAACTCTGCCAAAAATTCAACATCCAACACCGCTTCTCCACTCCATATTATCCCCAAGGCAATGGCCAAGCTGAGGCTTCTAATAAAACCCTAATAAAAATCCTCAAAAAGACAGTCAATGAAGTGGGTCGTGATTGGCACCTCTAAATCCATCCTGCATTGTGGGCCTACCGCACCTCCATCCGCACCCCCACAGGCACCACTCCTTATTCCCTAGTATTTGGTTCTGAAGCTATCCTTCCCCTTGAGATCGAGATCCCCTCTCTAAGGGTATCATTGCAAAACATCCTACCAGAGGAAGAATGCAGAATTGCCCGCTTACAAGAGCTAGAATTGTTAGATGAAAGGTGCCTCAAGGCCTTGAATCATCTCCGGGTATATCAAAACTGTCTGCGCATGAGTTATCATAAAAAAGTCAGAACCCGAGAATTCCAAGTTGGTGATCTTGTCCTCATGGAGAATCAGAAAAATCTACAAGAATGAGAAAAGAAAGGCAAGTTCAAGCCTAACTAGCTTGGACCATATGTAATCACAGTGAAATATGGATCAAGAGCTTATCAGTTGGCTACTCCTAAAGGCGATCCTTTTGATGATCTGATGAATATCATGCACCTCAAAAGGTTTTATGCTTAGTCCTCAGAAAGTCTTAAATTGCCAAAAAATAAATAAATAAATGAAAAAAAAAAAGATCCTGAAAAAATTGTCACTTTGGTGCAAACTTGGCAAACAGGCACCTTATGATACAAAAAAATTAAAAAAAAAAAAAAGAAAAAAGAAAGAAAAACAATTTGTGGTGCTATGGGCAAGTATCTTGGTGAAAACCTCTATGTGGGTGCCAAGGTAAATAACCGGATCCACTGTCTATCAAGTCGATACTACAAATCATCTGCCATCCAGCCCACCCATGCACAACATTCCTTCTTTTCCGCCTCCCAATAAAACATGCGTATGATGATGAGTCTTCGCCTAAGTCATGAACAAGAAATGTCCCAGTGAAACTGAGCTTTCATGCCTCTGTATAATCTTCAAGAAGTCTTGAGAAACAATCCCAAGTCCATCCTAGTTCTACTCTTGGCAAGAGGTATCATTTGGTCGCAAGGAAGAGACTTGTTAGATTTTGTTAGATTTTTTTTTTTCATATAGGCTTGCATCTTTTGCCCTACAAATGCCACTATTTATGACTGCCTGGGTTCTTCCATATCCAGGTATGTTATGATAGGTGCATACTGGGGCATATTTCATAGTATGGCATGTTTTGGATCCTTCTTGTATAAACTGGCGACCTGGTACTAGTGTTTATCAACACTTACCTTCTCGTATACAAGAGGTATCGGTGTGTTTGAGGGTTTCCTTGCACAAACCCACAACTTTGTATTAGTGTTTCTTAACACTTGCATTGTTGTGTGCAAGAAATTCCCGTTTGTCTACAGAGTCAGTCCATGCCCTGGGTTTCTCATGGCATCCTAATTTCTATAAGCAGTGGTGCAAGTCACTCAGGGCAACATCAAACTAGGTTGGCTCTCCACATTTGTTGTACACAAAATCTCACCATCATTCCATCAAATCCTAAACTCAATAATCCCAGGGAGTTCTCAATTGCCCCCATTTTCCTCCGCGGTCTCGCATCTCTTATTCTTCTTTCCAAATACCTCACGACTACTTCATATATCTTCCTCATTTATCCTTTCCACCCTAATTTTTCTTCCTCTATTTTTCTTTTTTTTTCCTCACATAATCAATTCTAATTCTAATCATGTCTTATACAAGATGAATCCTTCCTGAAACCAGACGTTGTGATCTAATCATGTCTTACACAAGATGAATCCTTCCTGAAACCAGACGTTGTGATCTGATCATGTCTTATACAGGATGAATCCTTCTTGAAACCAAACGAGCTGATCATTTCTTTTACAGGATGAATCCTTCCTGAAACCAGACTCTCTGATCATGTCTTATACAGGATGAATCCTTCCTGAAACCAGACATTCATTGTGATCGATCATGTCTTATACAGGATGAATCCTTCCTGAAACCAGATGTTGTGATCAATCATGTCTTATACAGGATGAATCCTTCCTGAAACTAGACGCTCTTATCATGTCTTATACAGGATGAATCCTTTCTGAAACCAGACGTTGTGATCAATCATGTCTTATACAAGATGAATCCTTCCTGAAACCAGACACTTTGATCATCTTTGTCTTATATAGGATGAATTCTTCTTGAAACCAGACTGAATCTAGATCTTATCAATTGAATCAAATCAAATCTATCGGGATATCAAATTTTGCAAAACTCCAAAGATCAAATACCTTAATTGATCTCCCGAGGGGGCATCACCATACCGTAATCTATAAATCAAGAGCCGGGGCATCCTATCAAACCAATATCAACATCAAAACAAGATTATTCTTTGAATCAATGCGTCATCACACCTCGCTTCAGAGAGGGGCAAAATGTAGACACTTAAAAATAATTATTTTAATTATTTTTTAATTCCTCACATAATTAATTAATTAATTATGTTAATTAAAATTCTTCTCAATATTAATTAAGTATAATTAATATTGTCACTATAGCATATGATTGATTTATTTAATAAATCAATCCCTTTCTTTATTCTTCTAAAAAATCAAATCCTCACAAATCTTCCTCTTAGCTAATTAATTTCAATTAATTAGTTAACCTACATGATTCCTACAAATCATCTTCTTAATTCATCATTAACCTAATAAATTCTTCTAGAAACTCCCTAAACTCACTTAACATTATTCTTTTAGTCAAATTCTCCTACAAATATAAATCACACCTAACATTTCCTCTAATTCCCCTCCTAATGAGTCGTTAATGGCTAATCATCATGATTAGCCACAAAGTCAACTCTTTATCCTTTCATCCAGCCACTAGCTTTAAATGCTCTTTTTCTAGATGAATGTAAGATTTTTGAAATCTCACATTCCTCTAGGCATTTCCCTCCCCCAAGGAATTTTTAATTCCTTTTTATTCTTCTAATCCCCATAATATCCATTTTTGGAGAATTTTTAATTCCTCCAATGCATCTTGTAGAGTGTGGAGATACGAAATGCCTTTAAGGCATATTTCTTGGTCTCCACACCCTCTCTTGGACCTTGTGTGACCTCACAAGTAAATCTTATCCCTTCATCTTGAGTTCATCCTAGCCATCCATTTTCCTCTCCTCTTCCTATAAAATAGGGTTCCATCCCTTCATTCAAAAACATCTTGAAATTCAGTAAGCTTATGCTGCCCTTTTGAGCCCAGGAAATCATCTTGGCAACTTGATCATCTCATCCTTATCATTCATCCTTATCATTTGTGCACAATATTGGAGAGCCATCCACATCCAGCAATCAAAGGAGCACATCAAGTGGAGCATTATCAAGGGGTGCCTTCACTTCATCAAGCTCAATCCGAAGGAGAAGGTAAAATAGCCAGGTGAAATGGTCTTTTTATGATATTTTAGCATTCTGCATGTTTATTTCGCTATGTTTTGATCAGTTTACCTTATAAATCTATTTTTCCCTCTTCATATCTCATCATTGTCTAACTACAATAGGGCCTATCTTCATAGATTCTTGGAATGCCTCTTCTCTCAAAGCTAGGATTTGTTGTTTACACTCTGGTCTAAACAAAATATTTTGCCAACTAAAGTAAATAGTCCTAGGATTCTTAGCTTCAACCCTTAATGGAAGAGGAATCTAGAGTTCATTATCCCTATGTGCTCTACTTTGTTGCCCCCTATTATTCTCATTTTGGACCTAAGACATGAGGGTGCTAAGATGAATATCACCAACGTAAAGCAATAGATTCTAGTCACTGTCATAAGGAACTGCATAGTTACGAAGATATAATTCACAAAGAAAATTTTTAATTTCTATAGGAGAAGATTGAAAAACCTAATAAAACTCTTGTTGAGGCTTAATAGAGGGGTTCAAATCTGAAACAGTCCTTGACAATATAAAAGAGAGACTGAGTTCCTTTGAATACATTACATATACTCTTGGTGGTATTCTGCTTTATAAAATCTATGGTACCAAGCTTGCCACGTTATCCATCTTGCTTTTTAATGTATCAATTTCTTCATTTTTCTTCTCAATATCTTTGTCCTTCTTATTGATTATCTCCTACAACTTAAGTTTCTCTTTATTTCTTTCTTCTTCCTTATCCATCGACATCCATGAAAAAGAGGTAGGCCTATGCCTAACTACTTGGAACCTTTTTTTGTATTAATTCCTCTTCTTCTCTCCTCACTAGCACTTTCTCTTCCATTTGCTCTACTACAACAACTATTCTAGCAAGGCCCTCTAGACCTACATCCTCTGGAGGCTTCTCTCTCAACCCCCCTTCCTACAACACCTCTTGATCCCTCTCCCCTGCTGACTCATGGACTTCTGTCATTGGATTGTCTTCTTGCTTAGCTAAAGAGGAGAATTGTGGACTCTCTCTAGGAGGTCTAGAAGGATGATTTAAAATTATCCTCTCCTCTTCACTAGGGGTAGTATGAATAGATTCTGGTGATTCAATTTGGATATTAACCCTAGGCTCACTATGTTTAGCTACTTTTTTGGGCTTTTCTCTAAGCCTGTGACTTCTTCTTTGTGGTGTCTTCTTATCCATTTTGTTGATTTTGGTCTATTTGGGCTTCTTAGTAGATTTCTTAGCCTAAGCAGTGGTTGTAGGCGATTCTTGTTCTTCAACTTTCCTTTTCTTAGGGCTTGGGGTTTTCTTCTCCAGTTTTTGTTTCTTCATGCTTTCCTCATTTTCTTCTACTTTCTTTGCTTTTCCTTTCTATTTTTGCACAACAGCCCTAGTCCTAACTGGGGTTTCAAGTGAGACATCGACTATGCTAAAGAGCTACTAGCTTCACTAGATGAAGATTCAAATGGACTTGGTTCAGCTATAGGAGAGTCTACATTAGGGGATTCCCTAGATGTTGAGACACCTAGGGTTAATTTAACAGTGCCCTTCATAGTGCTAACCCTCTGGGTTAAAGGTTGACCCCTAAGTCCAACATTAACTGCTCTAAACTTCCTAATTGTAATAAATGCATCCCAAGACATCTGAAATACATCTCACAAAGATCTTTCCACAAGCAACTTGATTAAAATATATTGTGAGACACTATTTGCCCTACCTTTTTTAGTTTCAGTTGCCATGATTAAGAGAAGATTATATAGCATGTTTGGCACACTCATCCTTTGACCATGTCTCATGTGGCTCAATAGTTTAAAATGCAGTGAATGGAGACAAGATTGTATGCCTTCACAGGTGAGATAATTGATCACATAAACTACTACTTGTCTCCATTTGTTTGGTAAATAGAGCCTTCTTGTCCCCTTCTTGTCCATAATGAGTGGAGGGTCATGAGGCTTAGTGAATTCAGCCCTGATAGACCTAGCATCCTTAGATTCAAGGTATTTTTCACCATCCATGGGCAACCCTGAAAAATTCAGCTATATGCTCCTCTATAACAATTACCTTTAACCCTTTCACCATTGCTTCTCCATTCAAGAAAGTCTGAGAAAAATCCAAAGTAATGTCATTATTAAAACCATTTATCTTTAGGAAATAATCCAACCACCCACACTTCCTGAACTTCATCTCATAGAGAGGATCTTGAAGAAGTATAGTGTGAATTGTAGGCTTATTCCGGACAAGTGATCTTCTCATTTATTTACCTTCAGCTTACTTCAAATTTTCTGAAAATACCCCAAATTATTTTGAAAATAGCAAATTCTGAGAAAATCCCAAATGCACTTCATGCAACTTCTTACAAAATAATGCCCTTCTGCCAAGACAATATCCCTTCAAATTCCTATCTTTCAGTATTATTATGACAATTAATCTCATTAAAGGATTTACCAAATAAATGCATCATAACTTGAAATGGCATCGGTGTCATCACAACTAAGCTCAGAATGAGCAAGTCCAAAATTAAAGAAAGGTCACATCATACATGTAAATTGTCACTTCAGCTTAGGTTCAAAAGATTTAAAATGAAAATACGACATGCTGGCATATAACTCAAACAAAAATTAGTGATGCAGATGACACATGTGTACCTTCCCCTCAACCTAAATTGTGATAGGTGTCCACACAAGTCTGTTGTAAAAGTGCAAGAACTTCGGAAGAGATATGCTATGTGAATTATGCATATCAATAAAGTAGTAATAAAATAAATGCATCTAAAATAATGAACATACACAAATTGTCAAGTACATACTTGAAATTTTTCATTAATGCATGATGTTTGCACATTATGGAAGTAGGTATCATGTTGAAAAAGTAAACTAACTGAAAATGAAGTGAAATAATGATGAGGTGGTGTGGAAGACAAGTGACATGAGATGAAAAGGTGGTGAATTTATTAGTGGATAAATGTACTCCCACAAGGATTGGAAGTATTTATTATGATTACATGCAAAGATTTGACTAGGTAGAAGGTAGGACATTAAGTTTGCCTTCTTTGGCTGCAAGAGTTTTGAAACTATGAGTAGCATTAAATTGTTGTAGGAACTCCTAGTTAGAAGCTAGTTTATGGTAAAGTTTCAGGCGATGACCATTGACCAATAGTTTGAACTGCATAAGGTCAGTAGTTGCAAGTTGCATAGCTCGATTGGAAAAACTTATGCAATTTCATATGGGCCTAACCACCTTGTCTGCAATTTCCAATGTTGTCCTTATATCTGGAGTCATAGAGGGGTATCAAATCTCTTGTCTGAAACTGCTTCTCTCTAATGTATTTGTCATGCCATTTGATCCTTTGATTTTGTACTACTTTTGTTTGGTGTAAATCTGATTTTCTCAATTCATCCAAAGCATTTAACTACATCACCCTCTCTTTCTGTGCTACAAATATATCCATGCCAAGTTCAAGTGTTATTATCAACATAGTTTTCCATGATGCTTTGTATACCCATACTTCTTCAGGTAGTCTAGCCGCCCAATCATTTCTATGCATAGCCACTATTTTGGTGAGAATAGCTTCAATATCTCTATTTGTGATTTATGTCTACCCATTAGCTTGGGGATGATAAAGTGTAGATTTTCTATGCTTTATATTATACTCATTCACTAATATTGTGACACGAGTTGAAGTAAATTGAGCCCCTTGATCTATTACTATCTCCCTTGGAACTCCATAGTAGATGAAAATCTCTTCATAGATAAATTTTGCAACTTTGTTGTCCCTTGCATGCTTCATGGCTTTGACTTCTACCCACTTGGTCACATGTTCAGTGCAAACCAAGATGTAATATTTGTCATTTGACGGAGGATCAATGGTTCCTACAAAATCAAGTCCCCATTAATCAAATGGTGTTACTACCACTTGTGGATGTAATGGAATTTCATATGATCTAGTTGGTCTACCCATTCTTTGACATCTATCACATTTTCTTGTGTATTTAGCTGCATCCTTATGTAGGGTAGGCCAATAGTACCCTGTATTCAGTATTTTAATGGTTGTCCTTTTGGCTGCAAAATACTCCCCACAGGGCTCATCATGGCATGCATGAAGGATGTCATAGGTCTCATCCTCTCTGACACATCTTCTCATCACTTGGTCTATCCCAATATAAAATAACCACCTTGCTATCCATGAGAAATTAAAGCTCTTTTCAACAAGTAACCTCTTCTCCTTTGGTGAAAAATGAGAAAGAATACTATTAGGAACTAGATAATTAGCTATATCAGCATACCAAGGTTTATGAATAGTAATGGAGAACAAATGTTCATCTGGAATGAGTCATCAATGACTTATTGATCCTCCTTGGTTGTCAACCTAGTTAGAAAATCTATTACCACATTTTCCCTTCCTGATTTATCAATAATGGTAATATCAAATTCCTACATCAATAATAACCATCTTGCTAATCTGCTTATGATTGAAGGTTTTTTCATGAGATATTTAATAGTTGCATGGTTTGTATGAACAAAGATTTGATAACTAGTGATTTAATGCCTAAATTTATTGAGTGCATATATGACTACTAACATCTCTTTCTCTATGACAATATAGTTGAATTTTGGTCCTTGTAGGTTTTTGTTGATGAAGTAAATGGAAATCGCCATAGTTGCTTATTTTTTCCCCACGATAGCTCCAATAGAATAATCTGATGCATCAGTATGGATATGGAAGGGAAGTTCCCAATTGGGTCCTTTAAGAATAGGTTCTTGAGTCAAGGTTGTTGTCAAGTCAGAGAAGGCTTTCTCACATTGTGGTGTCCATTGGAATTCAACATCCTTTATGAATAGATTATATAATGGACCTACCATGTTGCTAAAATCCTTTTTAACCCATATGTAATACCTTGCATGTCCCAAGAAACTTCTAACATCCTTCTATTTAATAGGAGTAGGAAGGTTGAGAATTACCTCAATCTTAGCAGGGTCAACTTGGATACCTGTTGTGAAATGTAATGGCCACGCACTACTCCCTCCTGCATCATTATAAAACACTTTTTACTATTCAAGAATAGATTGTGATCTTTACACATCTGTAAGACTTTTTCCAAGTTGCTTAATGCTTCCTCAAAAGTGCCACCATAAGCAGTAAAATCATCCATATAGATCTCCATGCATTCATGTGAGATATCTGAGGACATGCTTATGACTGGTCTTTAAAACGTAGCTAGAACATTATACAATAAAAATGGGAGTATAGAGTAGGCATAGGTTCCCCAAGGATAGGTAAATGTTGTCTTCTCGTGGTCCTTGGGAGCAATCCTTATTTGCTTGTAGCCACTAAAACCATCTAAGAATGAAAAATATTGCTTACCTTCTAGAGAATCCATTACTTAGTATATGAAAGGGAGTGGAAAATGGTCTTTCTTAGTTGTAGAATTAAGCTCTCTATAATCTACATAGACTCTCTAATTTCCTCCCTTTTTAGGAACTATAACAAGAGGTGATACCCATTGGCTATCAAAAATTGGGTAAATGAAAATCCTGCATCTAGAAACTTCAGCAATTCTCCCTTTATTATCTCTCTTAAAGCAGTGTTTATCCTCCTCTATGGTTTCCTTACTGGTCTACAATCCTCTCTGATATAAATTCTATGGGTAACCAACTTAGGATCCAAACCCTTAATGTCATGGTAATCCCATGCAAATGCTTGTTGGTGAGACTTAAGCAATTCTATCAAAGACATATGTTGTTCTTGATTAAGTTTACTATTAATATTCAAACATTTCTCCAGTGAAACCTCTACTTGCTTAGTCAATTTAATCATAAATGCTTCAATAAAACATGGCATTTGTACTTCATGTGGTAGCGGTATACGAATCATATCTTCGGTTATAGGAAAGTTGGGTGAACAAGAAGTAGGAAGTATGGTCTACAATGAACATGCAAGTCTTGATGGACAACCAATTGGTTACTCATCTACTCCATAATAATTTTGCATGATGTTGGAGAGTACTTAATCCTCCTCTTGGATTTGTAGGAAAGGATCCCTATCTATCACTATAAGTTGTGTGATTGAATTAACTTCATCTATTTCTTCCCCTATATTTGGCCACACAGGTTGTCCCAAATCAGGTTGAGGCTATGTTGGAGGATAAAGAGAAATATTTTTAATAGTCATGCCATCTGAAATGGTCATGTCTCTTGACCTACAACCTATAAAGGCATCTGTTGTAGCCAATCAAGGTATGCCCAAAATAATAGGATATCCACCCAAATTTTCTTTAGGAGAAAGAATCATAAAATTAGTTGGGTATCCCCAAGAATCCAATGTTACTACAAGGTCCTCTACCATGCCATCAGGTCTAACAATAGAACTATCGGCTAGCTATAGGACAGTATGAGTAGGTCTTATATTAGTGATATTGATATGTTGCATGATATCTTTTATTATCACATTGATAGCTGCACTTAGATCTATTAAGGCATTTTGGACTTGGATTCCATTGATAACAATCTCAACCATAGGACTACCAAGGTCATAGTACTTAGGGAAGGTCACCTTTCCAAGCATTATGTTTGCTAATTGACCTTCTACATGCATTATTTATGGATCCCTTTTCTTCCTTCTTGGTTTCTTTAAAAAGGACTCTTTGATGGCTTTGTTGTAAATTGGAACATCCTTTATGGCTTGGAATAAAGGGATCTTAACACAAACATGCTTCAACTAGTCTATAAGATCAAATGTTGGTTCCTCTTTCTGCTTTGTCACTTACATCTCTAACCTTTGAGGGAA
Organism: Cryptomeria japonica; assembly: GCF_030272615.1. Taxonomy (NCBI): domain Eukaryota; kingdom Viridiplantae; phylum Streptophyta; class Pinopsida; order Cupressales; family Cupressaceae; genus Cryptomeria; species Cryptomeria japonica. Next base: position 341,697,191 of record NC_081405.1, on the reverse strand, counting down.
TGGAGGTATTGTATCAGAGTTTTGGGGATGTTTTGACTTATTTATCTGACTTGGTTGAACAGATGGACCAAGAAAAATATCTTTCTCCACTTATTCTACAGGCAATTCAGTTACAATGGGGAGAGAAGGTGCTAGAAAAGTTGTACCTAATTTGAGATGTTTATCACTTATGCCTATAGAATATGTAGGATATTGCTTTGGTTCAATAGAATAAATAGGTTCATGTTGTGGCTTGTTGTTAGGATTAAGAACAATTTGTGTCAGCAATTGAGTAGGTCTAGGTGCAGTAGTACTTGGGTTAGGAGGAGGCATAAGTGCTTGTTGTTGAGTTTGTGGAGGTGGTTGTAGGACCAGTGGACTAGTTTGTCCATTGTTGTCCCCCCTCCACTGGGATGTTTTTTGCCACTTCCCTTGAGGTGGTTTCTAGCCTCCTTGAGGTTACTATCAATTCCCCTAGGGTTGTTGCCATTGATATGGATAAATTTGGTAATTGGGCCATGTATTTTGAGGATTATTCCAAGGTAGTGAGGGATAATTTCCATAACTTTGTGGGTAACAAGGTTGCCACTGACTATTAGGAGCATAAGAATTTAAATGAGGACAACTAAGAGATAATGAGTCTCATGGCATACCTTGTCTTGGAACCCATGGCCTTCTTTGTGCAATGTAGAAAATTTGTGTTAGGATAACTAGTGAACAACTAAGATGGGGGGTGAATCAGTTGTTAACATATTATATCAATTAAACCACTTTATAACCTTTAACTAGAGCATATAAACATTGAGTACCGGAATAGCAAAAATAGATACTGGTAAGCAATAAAACTTAAGAATGAAATGGAGAATTAACACAATACAACCATACCACATAACACCATAATTTGTAAATGGAAAACCCAAAAAGGGAAAAACCATGGTGGGAAGCCTAACCATAGTCAGATGATACTTCTGCAGAAAGTATTTGATACAATAAGGGGCCTACACATGCAGGAAAGCACACTGCCTAGAGTGTACTGCTCATTACAAAAGAGTCTCATTGACTATAGAGAGGTTATAAACACCTCAAGATAAATGGACAACAATCCAGAAGAATGAATTGGTAGAGCTAGAATCTACCATGCCTGATTACAGTCACGGTTAAGCTCAATGCTGGAGGCCTTTGACCTCTTTCTTAAACCAAATTCAATCACCTATGATCGACCAAATTTCCTTCCCATATGATATTACATTCCATGACCATGACACATATATCCATTCCCATACCATCCCCATGATATACAATGAGATCTTACATTATTTATACAATACCCTAAGGCCTAAACCAATTAGGTCAGCCACCTAAATGATATTACAATAAGACCATTACATACATCCATATTAAAATGATATGCCATGTCGGATTTAGACCAAAACAACAATAACCAATCCATAAATCATCTTGGTAATGTGTAAAGAACACGTTAACATGATACTAGTCCATAACCTAGATAGGCACCAGACCTAATATGGGTCCACCACACCAAAGCAATGTCTTCAATCAGTTGAGGCATGATCAAAAAACATCTTCAACATCCTGAATTCCATCTAGAAGCCACACCAACACCACTTACGCATTATGTCAAAGATTCTCAGTGAAAGCTCTGTTAGTTAAACCTTAAACCCATGTTGGTAAGGGTTTACAAGAGTGTATGATAGCACTAGATTTTCTACCGGTAACCAAAACCTATCTGTCAGTAACCAACCATAACAACTAGTGTTGACATTAATGACAAAACATCAATGCAACACACAATCAATTCATCCATATTGCCAACAATCTCCCCCTTTGGAATTGATGGCAACACTAGATGTGAAAAATATCTAAGTAATAAGAAATGCCAAACAAGTCTCCCCATGTGGAAGACAACCAACAATCTCCTATATATAGCTCTTAATATCAATAACTCTCCCCCTATGAATAATATCTCTGTAAAGTTCTAAATTTATTTTTCACATCACTATCACTCCCCCTTTGACATCAATGCCAGAAATCCGACAAAAATATCAAAGCAATAATATAAGCCTCTGAATCTCAAAGCTGACTACTCCCCCTGAGTAGTAGCACCACTCATCAATTCTGAAATGAATAGTATCTCTGATAATGCATGTCAAGTTGATGCCAAACTACATCAATCAAGTCTCTGCCAGAGGGGCAGAAACCCCTCACCTATCTCTTAAATAGTCAAATGATTCCTTAGACAGTGGTTTAGATAATTTCTCACTTGTCACCATAGGAGCACTTATGGGTTTGGAATTATCCATACCAAACTTCTTCAACAATTCCCTTAGATACTTAGTTTGATAGATAAAAATGCCTTTATCAGTTTGAGTAATTTGCAAACCTAAGAAAAATATCATTTCACCAATCATGGACATTTCAAATTCATTCTTCATATTATTAGAAAATTCCATGCACAATTTATCTTCACCTCCAAAAATGATATCATCAAGAAATACTTCAATAATCAAAATATCATACTATCAGCACTGCCTTTAGTAAAACCAAGCTTCAAAACATATTTATCCAACCTTGCATACCAAGCTCTAGGAGCTTGTTTCAATCCATATAAATCTTTCTTCAATCTGCAAACTATATCTTTATCATCTTCTAGTGAAAATCCATCAGTCTACTCAATGTATACCTCTTCCTCAAGTTCACCATTCAAAAATTCACATTTAACATCCATTTGATAGACCTTATAGTTCTTATAAGTTGCATAGGCAAGAAATAATCTAACTACTTCAATTCTAGCTACACGTACAAATGTCTCACCATAATCAATTCCTTCCATTTGAAAATATCCTTTAAAAACTAGTCTAGCCTTGTTTCTTACAACTTTACCATCCTCATTTAGTTTATTTCTAAAAACCTATTTAGTTCCAATAACATTATTATTTTTAGGCCGGGAAACTAAAGTCCAAGTCTCATTCTTCTCTTTCTGATCTAATTCATCTTCCATAGCCTTTAACCAATGTTTATCTTTACAAGATTCAATAACAAATGTCAGTTCAATTTGAGAAATAAGGCATACCTCTTCATTTTCCATTCTTCTTCTCTTCATAACTCCCTTGTTCCTATCTCTAATGATTTAATCTTCAAAATGATTTAACCTTACATACCTTGGTGTCTTCTGAATTTCAGGTTCACTGCTTTGATCATCAGTCACAGTTGAATTTTTTGATTTTGTTGGTGTAATTGTCTGAGTTTCCTATACCAGTTGAGGCATTGTTGGTTCTATTATGATCATTTCCATTGTCGGTTCCCTGTCATATGATATAGATTGATTTTTGTATTGCTCATCCACTTTCAGATTAGCGCTCTCTACAATTTTCTGCATTCTTTTGTTATAACATCTATATGCTTTGCTTTGAATTGAATATCCAAGAAATATCCCTTCATCACATCTAGGATCAAACTTCCCAATTGAATAATCCCTTTTGATATAACATTTACTTCCAAAAATTCTTAAATATTTAACAGTAGGTATATGTCCAAACCATAATTCATAAGGGGTCTTACCGATTTCACCTTTGATGTGAACTCTGTTGAATGTGTAGACTATTGTACTCACTTCTTCTCTCCAGTAGATGTGAGGCAATTTGTCTTCCATCATCATGGTTCTTGTTGCATCCAAAATGGTTCTATTCTTCCTTTCCACTACTCCATTCCTCTAAGGAGTCTAGGGTGCAGATAATTGTCTCCTAATTCCATTTGTCTCTCAATAACTATTAAATTCATGAGAAGTGAACTCACTGCCTTGATCTGATCTCAGACATTTGATTTTCAATCCAGTTTTAGTTTCTACCTTATCTTTAAAGATCTTGAATTTCTCAAAAGCTTCAGACTTCTCCCTAAGAAAAGTCACCCACATCATTCTAGAATAGTCATCAATTATTAGCATGAAATACCTATTACCTTGAAAGCTTCTAGTCCTTGCCGGACCACATAAGTCAGTGTGAATCAAATCAAGTAAATCATTAGATGTATCATGTATTCTCTTAAAAGAAGTTCTAACTTGCTTTCCCAATTGACATTCCTTACATACCAGATTATGAGGCTTCATAATCTTAGGTATATCTCTAACTGCCTTTGTTGAACTGATCTTAACAATACAATCAAAATTAACATGACACAACCTCTTATGCCATAACCAACTCTCATCAATGTGAGAAATAAAACATGTCTTATTACTAGTGTTCAAGTGAAAGATATTACCTCCAGTCTGAATACCGGTTACAATCTCCAAACCAAAATTTTGTTAATGATTTTGCATTTTCTATCTTTGAATTGAAGTTGGAAACCATTGTTGACCAATTGACCAACACTTAAAAGATTATGCTTTAAACCTTCTACATAATAGACATTATCAGTATTATGCTTGCCATCTAGAGAAATAATACCTCTACCTTCGATCATACATGCTTTGTCATCCCCAAATCTGACTTGACCGCCATCGTATTCTTGTAGGGACATATATTTTCTTTTATCTCCAATCATATGATGTGAGCATCCACTCTCAATTACCCATTCATCCTTATCTTCAACTTTTGCTTCCAAGGCCTTTTCATCATTCTTGATAGCCGGTTCCAGTTCATCTTCCTTTAAAGCATAGAACACCCATTCATTTCCATTGTCAGATCCACTAGCAGAGTTTGTTGTTGGTTCATCCTCAGAGTTGTCACTTACTCCTTCCTCATCCGCTATGTAGCTATGTTTACTTTTCTTGAATCTATATCTATTTTGATTAGGCTTAAATGATTTCTTAACTCTCTCTTAAAATCTTGTATTCCTTTTAGGATATCTAGATGCAAAATGACCAATCTTATTACATGCAAAACATTTAAAAGGTGCTTTTCCTTCATACTTACTTCATGTCGGTCCTTTAGGGACTCTTCTAGCAAATAAGGCTTCAAATTGCTCAAATTCTTCATCCTCTTTCCTTATGCCTTCCAATTTCTTTTCATATAAGGCTTTCCAATCACTTTTTTTGGTAGATGATGAGGCATGAAAAGAAGGTTCAGACTTTGTAGCTCCAGAAGGTCCAAATTCTTCAAGCTCAAAAGAAGATAATTTCCCAATCAGAATGTCTCTATTAACTGAAGTGTTTGCAATTGTTCTCAATTCATTAATTGTAGTTGCCTTCATCTTGTAAACCGGTGGAAGGGATCTCAAGACTTTGGAAACTATTTCATCTTCACTCAGAGATCCTCCATAACATTGAATTCCCATAACAATCTCATTTACTCTTTCCATAAATACAACAATTATGTCATTCCATCTTCAAGTTTTCATACCTTGTCTGATAACCATCAAGTTTAGCAATTTTGATAGTAGGATCACCTTCATTCAGAGTTTTCAATTTATCCCATATAACCTTTGTCGATGATTTATCAGTCAATCCCATGATTTGCTGATTGGTAAGTGCACACAAGAGGGCTTCTCTGGCTTTGCAATCATTTTCAATATTCTTGTACAGGTTTGCAAGAGTAGGATTTCTAGATGTCGGATTGTAAGGTGTATATCCTTTCTCAGTGATCTCCCAAATATCCTTGCCAAGACATCTAAGATGAGTCTCCATTCAGATTTTCCATATCCCATAATTTGTTCCATCAAGATTAGGGATTTCTCTTCCGAAAATAGCTGTTGGTGGATTAGAAGTATTAGTTGCCATAGGATCTACCTCAAGTGGTTAAACTTCTGCAAAAGAGGACCAAAGCTCTGATACCGATTGTTAGGATAACTAGTGAACAACTAAGAGGGGATGGGGGGAGTGAATCAGTTGTTAACAGATTATATCAATTAAACCACTTTATAACCTTTAATCGGAGCATATAAACATTAAGTATTGGATTACCAGAAATAGATACCGGTAAGCAATAAAACTTAAGAATGAAATAGAGAATTAACATAATACAACCATGCCACATAACACCATGATTTGTATGTGGAACACCTGGAAAGGGAAAAACCATGGTGGGAAGCCTACCCACGATTAGATGATACTTCTACAGAAAGTATGTGATACAATAATGGGCCTGCATATGTAGGAAGGCCCACTGCCTAGAGTGTACTGCTCATTACAAAAGAGTCTCACTGACTACAGAGAGGTTATAACCATCTCAAGATAAATGGACAACAATTTAGAAGAATGAACTGCCAGAGATAGCATCTACCATGCCTGATTACAATCCCGATTAAGCTCAATATCAGAGGCCTTTGACCTCTCCCTTAAACCCAATTTGATCACCTATGATCGACCAAATCTCCTTCACATATGATATTACATTCCATGACCACGACACATATATCCATTCCCATACAATCCCCATTATCTACAATGAGATCTTACATCCTTTATACAATACCCTAAGGCCTAAACCAATTAGGTTGGCCACCTATAAGATAATTACATACATCCATATTACAATGATATGCCATGTCGGCTTTAGACCAAAACAACAATAACCAATCCATAAATCATCCTAGTAACATGTAGAGAACACGTTAACATGATACCGGTCCATAACCTATATAGGCATCAGACCTAATATTGGTCCACCATGCCAAAGCAATGTCTTCAATCAATTGAGGCATGATCAAAGAACATCTTTAGCATCCTAAATTCCATCTAGAAGTTGCACCAACACCACTTATGCATTCTGTCAAAGATTATCAATGAAAGCTCTATTAGTTAAACCTTAAACCCATGTCGGTAAGGGTTTACAAGATTGTATGATAGCATCTGATCACTAAGTCAATACCAACTGACCAAACCATGCTCCATAATTATGTAGCACATAAAACTAAACATACTCCATTGATCCAAACATGCTGGAAGTGTCCAACAGATAGTCCCTTTTTCCGGTAAAACTAGATCTTCTACCAGAAACCAAAACCTATATGTCAGTAACCAACCATAACAGCTAGTGTTGACATCAATTACAAAACATCAATGCAACACATAATTAATGCATCCATATTGCCAACAATTTGTTCATCATCTCCTTCAATTGGCTTCAACTCTTTTGGAAATTGCTTGCTCTCAATTTTGGCTACCATTTTATATTTGTAGTCCTTCTTTTGTCGACAGTGGGGATAATATTCTGCCAACATTGTCTTTGCCTCCTCATGCTTATTCTTGGCTTGAAGTGTGTCCAATTGAGTAGCCAGATGGTTTATAATGTCTTGCTTCAAATCTAATAGAAAATGAGTGATTTCTACCCTTGAGACTCCATTAGTGGAGGATTTACCCATACTAGATTGGTAACCTCTTCCTTTCCTACTTTGGAGTAGTTCTGGCATATCTTCTTGATGTCGTCCCAATGATCTTGAGTGGTATCTCCTCCCATAAAGTCCAAGGCTTTTGTACAACTTTGATTGATGCCCCTAAGGAAGAGAAACTTTTGATACTCTTCATTAAGTGCATGATGTGGGGATTTATTCAAACTAAATAGGAACCTTGAAATATAGTCCTCCAAACTCTCATCTTCCATCTGTTGCATCCTAAAGATATCATCTCCCCTCATATCACTTCCTCTATAATATTCTTTGTACCTTTGAAGGAATTTTTCTTTCATAGCATCCCAACTATCCACAAAATCCTTTCCTAAACTCATAAACCATCTTAATGTTGATTCCTTCAAAGTATTAGGAAACAATTTAAGCCTATGAGAATCTGTAGTGTAGTCATAGCTCCTACAAAGGATATCAAATTCAAACAGGAAAGTATCTGTCCTCTATCACGAAACTATAGAATTTAGGAAGGACTAAAGCAGGAATGTTCTTGAGATTATTAAGATCATTCTAGTTAGTGATATCAAATTCAAAAGTTACATGGTTAGGTTGATTTGGTGCAACTATCCTTGCTTAAGAGAGTATCAAAGCAAGTAGATTTCCAAATGGATTTTGGACAACTGTGTCTTCATAGGAAATTTTAGGATCATTGAAATTGGAAAATATATTAGCTAAAGGATTTATCTCTTGTTCTTCTTCTTCTGGCTGATTGTAGAACTCATCTAGGTGGTCATTAGGATAAGGGTCATTAGGAAGAAATCTCCCTAGAGCTCCCCTTCTCCTACCTCTATGCATGCAGTGTTAGCTCAATAATAGCAGTTGGTCATTACTTTATCAAACTAAAGGATACACTTAAGAGAAACTTTTGCACTACTAAAAATAAGCAACAACTAAAAATGACTACAAAAAACTCCCTAGTTTGACACCATCCCCAACAACGACACCAAAAATGTTGGTCTCCTTTAATGGTTTTTATAACTAGGCCCTAGAAGAATAACTTAGGGATTGGATATCCATGCTAAGTAGTTACCTCATCATTATGAAGGCTCATTTTTTGTCAACCCTAGGGCGTTAAGAAAGTATATGTACTAGAGACCCAATTGTAGCCATGCTATCTATGACTAAAAAGGAAATGGTATTGAAAGTAAAGTGCATGGAAAGGGAACAATTCAAATGCTTAACAACAACTATCATCTAAACTAAACTCAAATGAATAAAAATAATCTAATCCGTGACAAGCAAACAAGAAACTACTCTATCTTCTTTGGTTGTAGGAACAATCATAGGATGGAGTTTCCAGTGGCTACAACACCAGTCAACCACCAGGATAGCAACTAAATACTGCATGAAAAGTAACTATTGAAAATAAAGATTGGAATTCTCACTAAGTGGTCCCCCTTAGTGAGTCTTCCCAAATTTCAACTAAGTGCTACAAACTAGAATATCATCTTATTTATCCAAAAACCCTGTTACATCATAATGTAGTTGAAACTGCTCTTTAATAAACTAAAAACAAGAATTACTATATCTGAAGTTCTCCCTTCTTGAGAAGGGGTATCTAAACTTTATTTATAGCAAGAAGAATACTAACTGATTCTAACTAACAACAAGTACCCTCCCAAGACATTAGGAGGATTCAACTTTTTACAACATAAGAAAATGGAAGGGAGTTATGCTTTGAATAGGAAATAGTCAAGTTGTTTTTGTTGCAGAGGAAATCTAGCATAACTGCTCCCCCTAGATCTATTCTACTACAAGCATGAAAATTGAAGTATCATTATTACTCCACACGAGCTATAAATAATCAGTTACTGGCTCTTTCAATGTTCATCTTGGTGTGACTTTGTCTTCAACCAATTAATTGGCATGAACTCCCACGTTGTGAGGCTTTGACCATTGTTACTCCTTCATTTATTCCTATATCATGAATTAGTGTTTACAAAACAAAGGCATATCTATTTCACATCATAATAACATTTATTTAACTACATGCAAGATTAATATGAATAAATCACATAGCAAGATCACCTATCATCTTTCACCATTTAATCAAAAAGGACGTATAGGGGTAAGTTCATGCCCACTTTTGTCAAGTTCGGGAAAATAACATAGAACCATCATTAACAAAGTCTTAAGACCTATAACATTATCTAAACCACTGATGAAACTATTGGGAAAATGGTGTCTCAACCTTACATTTACATGAGGTTACTGTTAGGATAACCGGTGGACAACTGAGAGGGGGGGTGAATTAGTTGTCAATAGATTATGTGAATTAAAGAACTTAAAACCTTTTGCCAGAATATAAGAAAATAGATATTGGAATAACTGATAAAGCATTAAAGCATAATTGAAAACTACAGAATCAATACCATGCAACCATAAAACATAACACCATGATTTGTACATGGAAAACCTAGTAAAGGGAAAAACCATGGTGGGAAACCCTACCCATAGTCAGATGATACTTCTACAGAAAGTATATGATTACAATAAGGGCCTGCACATGCAGGAAGGCACACTGCCTAGAGTGTACTACTCATCACAATGGAGTCTCACTGACTACAAATGAGGTCAACCACCTCAAAATATTTGGACAACAATATGGAAAGAAGAACTACCTATGATAGCATCAAACATGCCAGATTACAGTTCTGGTTAAGCTCAATACTGGAGGTCTAAAACATCTTACATAAACCCAACTTGATCACCTATGATCGACCAAATCCTTTGCACAAATAATTATTACATTATTCACTCCTTTCCTATGATCTATAATGAGATATTACAAATATTTATACAAGCCATGGACCTAAACAATTAGGTCAGCCACCCAAATGATAATTCAATAGATCCATTACATAATCCTGAAATAAAATCATAAAACATGTTGGCCTAAGGCCAAAAAAATATCATCCAATCAATAAAACATCCTTGAAGCACATCAGAAGGATCCACCAGCACGTTTCATGAAATCGATCCATAACCTAGATAGCACCGGACCTAGATTAGATCCACACATGCCAAAGAAATGATACCAATCAGTCGAGGCATAAACACAATCACCATTAGCATTCTAAATCCCTTCTAGAAGCTACACCAAAACCACTTAGCATTACATCAAATATCTTCAATAAAGATCTGTCGGTGAAACCCTTGCCGGACCTACAAAGCAGGTTTACTAGAATAAAAGATAACATCTGATCATCAAGTCAATATCAACTGACTGAAACATACTTCAGAAGCATATAAACCATTCATACAAATGTATTCCATCATTCAAATCATACTGGTGACAATCAACTGATAATCTTCCCAATCCAATTCTTCTACTGGAAGCTGGTAAACAACCATAACAGCTAGTGTTGACATCAATGCAACACATAATCAATTCCTTCATATTGCCAACAATCTCCCCCTTTGGCATTGATGGCAACACTGGATGTGAAAAACATCCAAGTGCCAAGAAATGCCAAACAAGTCTCCCCTATGGAAGACAACCAACAATCTCCCATAAAAATTATATAGCAATGAATCTCTGAACCAAATCTGAATCAAAAGACCAAATATTGCCAAACTCACCGCCACACTCCCCCTAAGGAGTGTAATCAATTTGAAAAACAAATAGCAATGGTTTTTCAAATATATTCCTCTGCCTTTGACAACAATGCCAAAGATATGACATAGATATCAAACAAAATATGAAAACTCTAAATCTCAAGGCTGACTACTCCCCCTAAGTAGTAGCATTATTTCATCAATCTGAAACAAACGATAGCTCTAATAATGCATACCGGACTGATGCATATCTGCATCATTTAAGTCTCTACCAGAGGATCGGTAGAAACCCCCAGTCTTTCTCTCAAATGATGGACAAAGGTTAGTGAAGATGTCTGCTATCTGTTCTTTAGTGTTCACATAAACCAATCTGACTTCTTTTGCTTCCACCATTTCCTTCAAAAATTTATACTTGATTGATATGTGCTTAGCCTTGGAGTGAAATACCAAATTCTTTGATATGTCAATAGTTGCAGATTTATCACAATGAATAACAACTGGATCATTACAACTCACTTGTATATCCTTCAACATCTGCTTCATCCATAGAACTTGATTGCAATTAGTTGCGGCTGCAACATATTCAACTTCAGCAATAGATAAAGAAATGCATGACTACTTCTTGCTGATCCATGAAACCAACTTTTTCTCAAGAAAGAATGATCCACCGGACGTGCTCTTCTAGACATCAACATCACCTTCCCAATTCACATCTGTATATGCACATAAAGTAAAGTCATCATCTTTAGGGTACCATAAACCATATTCAATTGTTCCTTGCAGATACCGGAATAACCTTTTTATTGTACTTTCATGATTTTCTCTTGGATTACTTTGAAATCTTGATACAATACCGACTGCATTCATTATATCTGGTCTAGTCTGAGTTAAATATAGCAAACCACCAATCATGGATTTATATCTTGTAAGATTTACTGGAGGGGATACATCTTTAATTGACAATTTTTCACTTGTAACCATAGGAGTACTAACCGGTTTGGAATTTTCCATACCAATTTTTTTCAATAATTCCCTTAGATACTTAGTTTGATAGATAAAGATTCCTTTGTCATTTTGATTAATCTGCAAACCTAGAAAAAATCTTATTTCTCTAGTCATAGACATTTCAAATTCACTCTTCATATTATCAAACAGTTTCATGCATATTTTTTCTTCACCTCCAAAAATCATATCATCAACAAATACTTTAATAATCAGAATATCATCATTAGTCATCTTATAATATAGGTTACTATCAACATTACCTTTTATAAAATCAAGCTTCAAAAGATACTTATCCAACCTTTCATACCAAGCTCTAGGAGTTTGTTTTAATCCATATAGGGCTTTCCTTAATATGCAAACCGTATTTTTGTCATCTATCATTAAAAATACATCAGGTTTTTCAATAAAGACTTCCTCTTCAAGTTATCCATTTAGAAATGCACACTTAACATCCATTTGATAGACCTTGTAGTTCTTATAAGCTACATAAGCAAGAAATAGTCTAACAACTTCAATTTTGGCTACCGGTGCAAAAGTTTCACCATAATCAATTCCTTCCTTCTGAGAATATCCTTTGTAGACCAATCTAGCCTTGTTTCTTACAACTTGTCCATCCTCATTTAGTTTGTTTCTAAAAAACCATTTAGTTCCAATGACATTCTTATTTTCAGTTCAGGGAACCAAAGTCCAAGTATTGTTCTTTTCTATTTCATCTAATTCATCTTCCATAGCTTTCATCCATCCTTCATCTTTACAAGATTCAATTACTGATGCTAGTTCGATCTGAGAAATGAAATATACCTCTTGATTAGCCAATCTTCTTCTTGTCATAACTCCCTTGTTTTTGTCTCCAATGATCTGATTTTCATAATGATTTAGCCTTACATACCTTGGTGTTTTCTAATTTTTTAGGTTCTTTGTGCTTCTCTTCAATTACAGTTGAGTTTTTTGATGATGTCAGGGTAACAGGTTCAACATTTTGTTCTAGTACATGCACCAGTTATAATCATTTCCACTGCCAGTTCTCTATCATAATATTTAGCTTCATCTTTGTGTTGCTCATCCACTTTCACATTAGTGCTCTCCACAATTCTCTGCAATCATTTGTTATAACATCTATATGCTTTTCTTTTAGTTGAATAACCAACAAATATTCCTTCATCACATCTAGGGTCAAACTTTCCAATGGAATCATCTCTTTTGATATAACACTTACTTCCAAAGATTCTAAAATACTTAAGAGTAGGGGAATGACCAAACCATAGTTCATAAGGTGTCTTACCAGTATCTCTTTTAATATGAACTATGTTGAATGTATAAACCATTGTACTTACCGCTTCTCTCCATTAGATATGAGGAAAATTAGCTTCCATTATCATGGTTTTGGCTGCATCCAAAATGGTTATTGTAGACACCTAAAAATGGTCAAAGCTTGCGGGATCATACTTTAACATTTGCACATTGCCTCATTTTAGGTTTTTGCATCGCATTAACATTTCTCCTATGTCACGCACTTGGTCTTTATCATTTGCGAGCATTGAGTCTTTCTTCTGCATTCTTCATCTGTCTCACTTTCGAATTTGGTCTTGTCGACAACAATCTTCAGTCATGATTTTGGTCGATCTTTGTCCTTGTCAATCTTGTCATATTGCGATCGATTCATCATCGATCCTTGTCCTTTTCAATCATGTCAATTTGGTCAATTTGTCATTGATTTTTGTCAACCAATCTCAATCAAATCATTTATCAACACTGGTCATTTATCAATTCAAAATCATGATCAAATCGATATCAACTATCCTTTGTCAAGACCTAATTGTCATCCTTGCATTTCTAATTTATCTTCTAGGGTTTCATGATTTATTCATTTAACCTTGTTTGTCATTTTCTCTCCATTTTCCCTCTAGGTTAAATAATTTATTTATTTATCCTAAGTCTTCTCATCACAATTAAATGTTCATTTAATTGGCTAATTATTCCTCTTTGTGAATTAATTAATAAATGACAAATTATTAATTAATTTACCTAATTTCTAATTTCTATCAATTTCTTAATTCCTAAATTCTTAATTCTCTAATTTCCTAATTTTCTAAATTCCTAATTTCAAATTCCTCCTATTTCTCTCCTAAATTCATGGAAATGACATGTCAATTTGTCATAAATTTGTCATAATTGACAATCAATCAATTTTGACATAGAAGTTGTCATAATTTGTCATAAATTATCAATCAACAAATTTTGCATAGAAGGTGCATAATTTGTCATAAATTTGTCATAATTGACATAATTGATTTGCAATTTCCATTTGAATTGAATCATGCTAATCTTGTCATCTCTCCAATTCCTCTATAAATTGGATGAATTTCTTCAATCAAACTCCTTAATTAATAATCCTTAATCAGACTATCGAATTTACGCTTCTAGTACTCTTGATCAAAAATCCCGTCTACTTGCTTTCAATTGTGTGTGCACTTGTAGGTGAGGTCCACAACCAAACCATTTGAAGAGGAAAGAAGAACAATGGAGCCGCATGAAGGAGCATTCAAATCGTGTCTTTGGTTTGCTTAATTTCTTTGCTTTTGAATGCTTTTGTTTCATGTCTCTATTGAGTGTGTCTTAGGATAGATTCATTGCAATGGATGCTTTTGTGATTGAGCTATTACGTTTATCTTGTTTTGTGATGATTTCCTATTTCCTATGCTACAGTTATGTTCTTTCTTTCCATAATGCCATTCTTTAGAGGTGTTTGGGGTGTAGATAACTATCTCCTAATGCCATTTTTCTCACAATAGTTGTTGAATTCACTGGATGTGAATTCACCACCTTGATCTGATCTAGGACACTTGATCTTCATCCATGTCTCTGTCTCGACCATAGCTTTAAAGATCTTGAATTTCTCAAAGGCTTCAGATTTCTCCCTTAGAAAAGCAACCCACATCATTCTAGAATAGTCATCAATGATTAACATGAAATATTTATCTCCTTGAAAGCTTTGTGTATTAGCAGGACCACATAGGTCAGTATGAATCAAATCAAGAATATCATTAGATTTATCAGGTATGCTCTTAAAAGAAGTTATGATTTGCTTACCCATTTGACATTCCTTACATACCAGATTATGAGGCTTCACAATATTAGGTAAATCTCTAACTACCTTAGTTTAACTGACCTTTACAATGAAATCAAAATTTACATGATACAAACTCTTATGCCATAGCCAACTTTCATCAATATGTGTAATCAAACATGTTTTTTCACCAGAGTTCAAATGAAAGATGTTACCTTTTGTCTATGTACCGGTTGCAATCTCCAATCCTGATTTGATAATGATTTTGCACTTTCCATCCTTGAATTGTAATTGAAATCCTCTGTCTACCAATTGTCCTACACTCAAAATATTATGCTTCATACCTTCAACATAATAGACATTTTTAGTTTTATGCTTACCATCTAATGAAATGGTTCCTCTTCCTTTGATCATGCATGTTTTGTTATTACCAAATCTAACTTGACCACCATCAATTTTTTGCAGGGTTAGAAACTTTCTTTTGTCTCATGTCATGTGATGATAACATCCACTGTCTATTACCCATTCATCTTTGTCTTCAACTTTTGCTACAAGGGCCTTTTCCTCATTTTTGATAACTGGTTTTGAATCATCTTCCTTCAAAGCATAAAATACCCAGTCTCTTCCATTGTCAAATCCACTAGCTGAATCTCTCATCGGTTCTTCCTCTAAGTCATCAGTTACTCCTTCCTCATCAGCATAGTAGCATGATTTTTTTTTGTTTCTCCTGTACTTATGCTTGATCTAATATTCAGGGTGAGGCTTAAAAGATCTTCGTGCTCTTTCTTCCAATTTTGAATTCCTTTCAAGACATCTAGATGCAAAATGACCTATCTTATTACATGCAAAACATTTGAAAGGATATTTTCCTTCATACTTACTTCTTGTCAAACCTTTAGATATCCTTCTACAAAATAGGGCTTCAAGTTTCTCAATCTCTTCATCTTCTTTCCTAATCTCTTCCAATTCCTTTGCATAAAAAACTTTCCAATCTTGCTTGTCAATTGATGATGTAGATGCCTTAAATGCAGTATCAATCTCTGTAGCTCTTGGAGGACCAAATTCTTCAAGCTCAAAAGCAAAAATCTTCCCAACAAGAGTATCTCTATTGACAAAAGAATTGGGCATGGTTCATAGCTCATTAATTGCAATTACCTTCATCTTATATGCTGGTGGAAAAACCCTTAATACTTTTGAAACAATCTCTTCCTCGCTCAGAGATCCACCACAACACTGAATTCCTAATACAATTTCATTTACCCTTTCCATGAATGCATAAATTCTTTCATGTTCCTCCATCTTCAAGTTTTCATATCTTACCTGGTAACATTCAAGTTTTGCAATTTTAACAGTGGGATCACCTTCATTCAAAGTCTCCAACTTGTCCCATATAGATTTTTTCGATGAATTATCTGATAATCCCATGATCTGCTGATCTAATAAGGCGCTTAAGATGGCTTCTATAGCTCTGCAGTCATTTTCAATGTTCTTTTCCAAGTTTGTCGGTGTAGGATTGTTGGGTGTTGGATCATGAGGAGTGTAACCTTTTTTATTTATTTCCCAAATTTCCTTTCCAATGCATCTTAAATGAGTCTCCATCTGAATTTTGCATACTCCATAGTTTGTTCCATGAAGCCTAGGGTTGTCCTTCTGGTAAATAGTAGTTAAACTATTAGTTGCCATAGGATCTTCCTCAAGTGGTTAGGCTTTTCCAAAGGGAGGACTAGGCTCTAATACCAATTGTTAGGATAATTGGTGGACAACTAAAAGGGGGAGTGAATCAGTTGTCAATAGATTATGTGAATTAAAGAACTTAAAACCTTTTACCAAAATATAAGAAAATAGATACCAAAATAACTGATAAAGCATTAAAGCATAATTAAAAACTAGAGAATCAATACCATGCAACCATAACACATAACACCATGATTTGTATGTGGAAAACCATGGTGGGAAACCCTACCCATAGTCAGATGATACTTCTGCAAAAAATATATGATTACAATAGGGACCTGCACATGGAGGAAGGCACATTGCCTAGAGCACACTGCTCATCACAATGGAGTATCACTAACTACAAAAGAGGTAAACCACCTCAAAATATTTGGACAACAATCTGGAAAGAAGAACTGGATATGATAGAATCAAACATGCCATATTATAGTTCTGGTTAAGCTCAATACCAGAGGTCTAAAACCTCTTACATAAACCCAACTCGATCACCTATGATCGACCAAATCCTCTGCACAAATGATTATTACATTATTCGCTCCCTGCCTATGATCTACAATGAGATCTTACAAATATTTATACAAGCCCTAGACCTAAACAATTACATAATCCTAAAATAAAATCATAAAACATGTCTTCCTAAGGCCAAAAAAACATCATCCAATCAATAAAACATCCCAGAAGCGCATCAGAAGGATCCACCAACACATTTCATGAAACCGGTCCATAACCTAGATAGCACCAAACTTAAATTAGATCCACACATGCCAAAGAAATGACACCAATCAGTCAAGGAACAAACATAATCACCATCAACATTTTGAATCCCTTTTAGAAGTTGCACTAGCACCACTTAGCATTACATCAAAGATCTTCAATAAAGCTCTGTCGATGAAACCCTTACCGGACCTACAAAGCAGGATTACTAGAACATAAGACAACATCCGATCATCAAGTCAATACCAACTAACTGAAACATACTTTAGAAGTATATGAAGTAGTCATACAACTTATTCCATCATTCTGATCATACCGGTGACAATCAACTAATAATATTCTCAATCTAATCCTTCTACCATAAGCCAATAAACAACCATAACAACTAGTGTTGACATCAATGACAAAAAATCAATGCAACACATAATTAATTCCTTCATATTGCCAACAAATACTATTTATAGTAAGTTTTCATTTGAGCATGAAATGGTGTGAAATTCTCCCCAAAGCTTTTGGTTGGCTAGATAAGCATTCTGGTAAAGGTATGTCGCAAGATCACAACTAGTTTTGAAGATATTAAATTTTTATTTTGGCAGGGTCTAATGATGGGTTTAAATTTAATTTTGAGGAATTTAGAGGCCCTGAAAAGCCCTAAAAAGTGGGTGTAAATGGCATCATAGTTTATGAGGCAATAGAGCACTTTGTTATTTTTTTGGCACTTCAAACAGTTTGTCAATAGGATACACGGTTCTCAAGTAATGGCCTTCAAAAGTTTTTACTCCTAAAATAGGAAATATAAAATACATCAGACACATAAATGAGCTGTAAAAAGGGAGGTACATTCCATAGAGCATCTAGAAGGGAGATAAGTTTGGCTACACCTTATTGGGTGGTTTTAGCCCATGGTTTTATAATACCGTTTGATGGTTTCTTGTATTGTATCTCCTATATATGACGTGTGTGAGATAGAGGTTGTGTGTAAGAGTCTTATAGCTATTGAGTTGCCTCTGAATCTCTTATTAGTGGTACTCTTGCAAAGAGATTTCTCTGCAAGTATATTGTAATCTATTTTGATTGCGAAATAATATATTGGGCAGCTTTTGGAGTGTGGGGTCTTCCTCCCAAAAGTTTTCCCCATGTAAATCATTGTGTTATGGTTTGAATGTTATTATATCTATTTCTATTTTCTGTAACTCTTGTAACGATCTATAAAAAAAATTCATTACCCTCCTCTCAAGGTTAGTGTAGGAAGTTGTTTCGCTACTTAACTTCCTTACAAGTGGTATCAAAGCTTGATCACCTTTGGTTTCAGTTGTGGGTTGTTGGGTTTTTTGAACTAATTCAGATTTAAGTGGGAGCTTTTACAGAATACACTTTTTGATCTTGTTGTAGGAATTTTTAGATGGCAAGTTCGTCAAGGAAAATAGAGATGAAGAATTTTAATGAAACAAATTTTGAGATGTGGAAGCTAAAGATGGAAGATTTGCTAATAGATTGACATCTATGAGATGTTGTTGATGCAAATGTCCAAAGGCCCTCAAATCCTACTATGGCGGCCTAGTATGATGTTATGTACCGAAAATCCAAAGGTCTAATTAGATTGTTCCTAGCAGACTTTGTTCTAATAAATGTCCACGAAGAAAATATGGCAAAGAAGCTATGGACTAAGCTTAGTGAAATGTATCAAGCAAAATCTTTATTAAATCATATTTTCTTGAGGAAAAAATTGTATTCCTTAAATATGGAAGAGGGTGGACGAGTTGCAGACCACCTGGAAGCATTCAATATGTTGGTGGCTCAATTAGTATTTTTCAATGTTAAGATGAGCGAAGAGGAGAAATGCCAAATCTTGCTTTGTTCTTAGCCTAATTCATGGCATTCTCTTGCTATGGTTATCGGTAGTACTTCTATTGTTTTGAAGTCTGAAGATGTGGTGGGTGCCCTACTTGGTGAAGAGATGTGAAGGAAGCCCTAATTTTTAATGGAAGACCTAAGGAGAAAGGCAAGAAGAATAAGAAGTGTGATAAGTCAAAATCGAGAGAGAGATCAAAATATCTTGGAAAGTCCAAAGTCATTTTCTAGAATTGCGGTAAACCAGGTCACATCTGTAAGGACTGCAAAGAAGAAAATAAGAAGAAAAAGAAGAAGACTAATTTTGATTATGAGTCCGAGAAGGAAGATGGTGATGCATTTATTGCAGCTTTGGTGACTCATGCAGGTAATGATGCCTAGTTAATTGACTCAGGTGCATCTTTTCATATGACTTCCAATAGAGATTGTTTTTCTGAATATGAAGAATTTAATGGAGGTAAGGTGTACTTGGGTGATGATTCACATTTAGAAATTGTTGGTCGAGGTAAAGTTAGAATTAGGTTTTTTGATGGTAGAATAAAAAGGATTAATGGTGTGTTGCATATCCCTGGTTTAAAAAAATTTATTATTATCTGTGAGCAAACTGATAGATGTGGATGTGCACATAGTCTTTTCAGAACCAGGATGTAAGATGATTAAGGTTTCTATGGTAATTGCAAGAGGTGTTAGGTTCGGCACTTTGTATAAGCTAGATGCATACACTGTTGAGTGTAATAGCACTTCTGTAAAAAATAAATATGTGGAAGATTTGAAGGTTTTACCTTCAGCAAATGGAAATGGCTTTTGGGTACCTAAGGATACTCTTTCTTCTAAAGAAAAGTTACCTATAGAGAAGACTATGTTATGGTACTAGAGGCTTGGCCACATTGGAGAAAAGGGTGTAAGGATTTTGAAAAATAAAAAACCTTGTTGAAGGTTTGAATGATTGTAATCTTGACTTTGATTTCTATGAGCATTTGATTTATGGAAAATAAAACCGCATTCATTTTTACTCGAGTTCTCATAAAACTTGTGGTGTTTTGGATCTTATTCATTCTGATGTGTTTGGTCCTGTAGACGTTCCTTTGATTGGAAAATAAACATATTATGTCTCATTTATTGATGCTTTTAGTAGAAAGACATGGGTATATTTTCTAAAGAGTAAATCTGAATTTTTCAGTCAATTTAAAGAATTTAAAGCAATGGTTGAGTTGCAGACAGGAAAAAAAATTAAAATTTTGAGCTAATAATGGTGGTGAATTTTGCTCTAATGATTTTGATAAATTTTGTAAAGACTGTGGCGTTAATAGACAGAAGACAACTCTGTATTCTCCACAATAGAATGGAGTTGCAGAAAGAATGAACAGGACACTAATGGAGAAGGCTAGGAGTATGCTGAGTGGTGTTGGTCTAGAACAAAAAATTTAGGCTGAAGCTGTTGCCACTGCTAGCTACCTGATTAACAAGTCTCCTACATCAGCCCTTGTTGATAAAATGCCTATGGAAGCATGGTCGGGTCGCAATCCTTCATTGAGACATCTTAGAGTTTTTGGTTGTGAGGCATATGCACATGTGCCAAAGGAGAAGCAAACAAAGTTGAAGAGCAAGTTTGTGAAATGTATCTTCATCGGGTATAGTTATGGTGTGAAAGGATACAAGCTTTGGGACCCTATTGCACAAAAGGTAATTCATAGTAGAAGTGTTATTTTTAGATAAATTAAGTCTCCTTTTGCTACATTTCAGGCATAATAGACTAGAAAGGAAGATGTGATTCAATTTCCTTCTACACCTAAAAGAGTTGAATTGAGACCCCTAGATAAGAGAGAAGTTGAGGAGAGCTCATCTAGATTTGAATCTTCATAAGAGGAGGAAGAACCTCCAACTCAACTTGTTAGAAGGTCTACAAGACATAGACAACCACCTAAAAGGTATTCACCTGATTATTGGAGATGTATTTTTGCTTTGAATACTGAATGTGGATGAACGAAAATCTATAGAAGAGGCATTAGGTATGAATGATGCAAAATCTTGGAAGATTTCTATGGAAGAAGAAATGACAGCTTTGAAAAAGAATGATACATCAAATCTTGTATCATTGCTTGAAGGATGAAATATTGTTGGTTGCAAATGGGTGTTCAAAAAAAAGATTGGTTCAGATGGAAGCATTGAGAAGTATAAAGCAAGGTTGGTTGCACAAGGCTACTCTTAGGTTGAGGGTGTTGATTATGGTGAGATATTTTCTCATGTTGCAAAAATGACATACATTAGATTTTTGCTTTCTATTGTTGTTGCTTATGATTTAGAGGTTGAGAAAATGGATGTGAAAACTATTTTCCTTGATGGTGATTTGGAGGAGGATATTTATATGACACAGCCAAAGCACCATGTGGTGAAAGGTAAAAGTAATTTGGTCTGTAAATTAAAGAAATCTTCGTATGGCTTAAAACAGAGTCCTAGGATGTGGTACCAGAAATTTGATACATATGTGTTGAGTCTAGGAGTTGAGAATTCTAAATTAGATCATTATGTTTATTATAAAACTAATGGTTATCATTTCCTGTACATTGCATTGTATGTTGATGATATGTTATTCATTGGTAAATGGAAAGGTGTGATTTCAGAACTAAAGTCTCAGCTTACTGCTAAATTTGAAATGAAAGATATTGGTGCAGTGTAACAAATTCTTGGGATGGTAATTAAAAGAGATAGAGTGAACAAAGAGCTATGGCTAGGCCAGAGTAAGTATGTGAATTCAATGTTACAAAGGTTCAACATGCACAATTGTAGACCATTGTGTGTTCCTTTTACAATTGGAACAAAATTATCTATTGCAGATTGTCCTACATCCCCATCAAAGATGAAGGACATGAGTAGAGTGCCTAACCAAAGTGCAGTTGGAAGTTCGATGTATGATATAGTCTGTACTAGACCAGACATTGCCCAAGCAGTGGGAGTTATGTCCAGATATATGTCTAATCCTGGTAGAGTTCATTGGGATGCAGTCAAAAGAGTCTTCAGATATTTGAAGGATACCTCAGAGTATTCTTTGTGTTATCATGGTAATTCAGTTGGAGACATGATTTCCCTTGATATTCATGGTTATGTGGATTCAAACTGGGCAGGTGATATTGATAGCAGAAGATCCACCGATGCTTATGTGTTTACTTTATTTGGTGGTGCCATTAGTTGGACGAGTAAGCGATAGGTTGTGGTTGCTTTGTCCACTACTGAAGCAAAGTATATGGTAGCTAATCATGCTTGTAAAGAGGCCATTTTTCTTAAGAGACTATGTTCAGACATTGGAATAAAACACGGAGCCGTGACAGTTTATTGTGACAGTCAGAGTACAATCTACCTAGCTATGAACCTGACATTTCAAGCTCCGGCCAAGCATATTGATGTTCAGTATCATTTTGTCAGAGATATGGTCAAAGATGGTAGGGTGAAGCTGGCTAAGGTAGAATGTTTGATGAATTTTGTAGATTCTTTAGCTAAGGTTGTGAGCAAAGAGAATTTCATATGGTTCTCGGAGTCTATTGGCCCCATGGCCCCTAGCAATTGATTTATTGTGTTGATACTCCCTTTGCTCTTGCAAGGTGTTCGACAAGTGGGATATTTGTTGGGAAAAAGGTGTCTCAACCTTGCATTTATATGAGGTTAATATTTATAGTAAGTTTTTGTTTGAGCACGAAATAGTGCGAAATTCTTCCCAAAGCTTCTAGTTGGCTAGATAAGCTTCTGGTAAAGTTACGTCACAAGATCACAGCTAGTTTTGAAGATATTAAATTTTTATTTTGGAGGGGTCTAATGAAAGGTTTAAATTTGATTTTAAGGAATTTAGAGGCCTTGAAAAGCCCTGAAAATTGGACGTAAATTGTGTAGCATTTTACAAGGCAATAGATCACTTCACAAGCTTTTCGGTGCTTCAAACGGTTCGTCAATAGGACACACGGGTCTCAAGTTATGGCCTCCGGAAGTTTGTAGTCTTGAAATAGGAAATATAAAATACATCAGACACATAAATGAGTTGTAAAAAGGGAGGGACACGTCATAGGGAATCTAAAAGGGAGATAAGGTCAACTACACCTTATTGGGTGGTTTTAGCCTATGGTTTTGTAATATCATTTGATAGTTTCTTATATTGTTCTCCTATATATGAGGTGTGCGAGATAGACGTTGTGTGTAAGAGTCTTATAGATATTGAGTTACCTTTGAATCTTTTATTAGTGGTACTCTTGCGAAGAGCTTTTGCAAGTATATTGTAATCTATTTTAATTATGGAATAATATATTGGGTGGATTTTCAAGTGTGGGATTTTTCTCCCAAAAGAGTTTTCCCCACGTAAATCACTGTGTTATCATTTGAATGTTAATTTATCTATTTTGTTTTATGTAACTATTGTAACAATCTACAAAGTTTTTGCATTACCCTCCTCTCAAGGTTAGTGTAGGAAGTTGTTCTACTACTTAACTTCCTTATAGAAACCAGTAAAAACATAAAAGATGTGTACAAAATTAAGCCATTATTTGGGCTCATCAATTTCCACCAAAGTTTAGCATAATGAGGCCCAATTTTATATACCATCTCAACAAGAATGGCCCCCATAATTGTATCAAACATGTCCAAGTATCGATGAGATAGGTGAAACTTAGCCTTAAACCAATAAATGAGAATCATAGAAGTCCTAGAGAATTAATCACAAGGAAATTGAAGGTCTTTTTATTAAATTGTAAGGTATTGATCCTTAGTAACAAAACTAGAGAGAGACCTTCATTCTGAAAAGAGGAGACAACCAAATATTATGTCAATTAAGGGAGAATCCATCCCAAAAATTAGACCTATTCCACCAAAGTAGATACTTAATAGCTTCCCAATAACACATTCTTTTGGAGAAAAGGTACCCTGAATATGAACAACATCCTTTGTAAGGAGAAGGGTTTAAAATCAAACCCCTTTCAAGGAGATTGATTGACCAACTAACCTAAATAAATATCATATTGAAGAAGAATCTTCCAAATTTCAGTGCTAGAAAGGGTATAAATAATCCATTTGACACATAGGGCCAACCATTCACATTGGGTGGATAAAAAACCTAACCCTCTACACTGACAAAGGGAGGCAATCAAATTTCCAGGCAACACAATGAAAAACTTTGTGGCCTTCAAAAGAGGCCCATGAAAATCTCAAAGAATCTTCTTTAACTTCGAGTAAGAAGCCTTAGAAGGATCCCAGCACAAAGAGTAATAAACATGAGTAGTGTTGAACACACCAGAGGATTGAGAGGTGGGGGAATGAATTAGTATAGACCTTAATCTAATTTATCTTTAATCTCTTAAACCTCAAACCACAATAATGAAGCCACAAAACACAATACAATAGAGAAGACTAGATTTACGTGGAAAATACTAAGTAGGGAAAAACCATGGTGAGAATCACACTCACAATATGATAATTGATTACAAAATTTCAAGCTCAAGACCAAAATAGTTTACTACTCCTAATTTTTACTTGCAAGACTAAGGTGCAAAACCTTAGGGAAAGATACAATGGACTTGCATTACTAAGATGCACAATCTCGGGGAAAGATATAATGGACTTGCATTATTGAAACTCATTACTCCAAGACAAGATATTGTTAGGAACCGGAAGGACAACTGAGAGGGGGGGGTGAATCAATTGTCAATGAATTTCAACCCAATTATAACTTAATCCAACTTAATACTTAATATTGGTAAACTAAACTTAATGTCGGTTAATAGATTAGCAGTTAATCTCAATACCAGTGAAACTTAATGCATGAAACAGAAAGAGAAATAACATCCACAACACATAACACATATATTTTTGATGTGGAAACCCTGTAAGGGGAAAAACCATGGTGGGAAACCTTACCCACAATCAAATGATACTACTGCAGATAGTATGTGTATACAAATGGGGTATGCACATGTAGAAAGGCCAACCGCCTAGAGGTCACTGCTCAATCACAAAATAGGAGTCACACTAACTACACAATTGGATGGTTAAATCCAATGATAATGTACTGCACAAAATAGCATCTGCAATGCTGGATTCAGTACCGGTTTAAGCTCTGAATATCTTCATAACCTTTCCTTTAACCTTGAAATGATGTCTATGTGATTCATACAAGGATCTTCTTATTTTCCCTCTTCAATATTCCCTCATACCAAGTTACAATACCATACCACAATTCCACACTTCATCTCACAAATGAGATCTTACATTTATACAAAACCTAAGACCAAATGTGTAGGTCGGCTCACTAAGAATATTACAATTAAATCAATTAAAAATAAGTCTTGATGTGATACAACATGTCGGCTCAATACATTTACAACAATATCCAATCAATAAATCATCTCCATAACATGTCGTGCTGATCTAGAATAGATAACGTATATCGGTCCATAACCTAGACCAATATGTCGGTAACAGCAAATATGTCAACCCGATTAAACCAATAACCAAAACAACAAAACCAAATATCCAAACCATGTCTTTGACATAATCAAGTGATCTCTAGATGATAACAAGTCATCATCTATGCCAGTGAGCATATACTGGTGACTGTGCATAAGTCATTGACCTTGTCGGTGAACACAATGTGTTGATTCAATAGTAAACCAATATAACTATAGTGCCAAATCAACAATGTAGATCTCCAGAAGGATAAGTATTGAAATCAATGACAAAACCAATGCAACACATCCATAATACCAACAATCTCCCCCTTTGGCATTGATGACAACACTAGATGGAAAAACACCTAAGTGTCAAAACAGAATGCCAAAAACCAAAAACCAACAATCTCCGGAATAGATCAATACCAAAAATCAAAACCAAAATACAAAGAGTATATATCTCTCCCCCAATGAATAATTTTTTTCCATAGATATCTCTCCCCCTTTGACATCAAATGCCAAAGAAAATAAGAATAAATACCAGAACATACAACCAACTACTCCCCCTGAGAAGTAGCTCTCCTCCATCAAAGCCGAAAAAAGATTTCTTTGTTAGTTTCTATTGGTTTGATGCCAATCTCCAATCATCTAAGTCTTTGTTGGTGAGGGTATTACCCCAAGATGCTCTCTAAGATATTCAAATATTTCCTTAGGAAAAGGCTTTGTAAAGATATCTACAATCTGCTCTTTAGTATTCACATAAACCAATCTTACTTATTTTGCTTCAACATTCTCTTTCAAAAAATTATACTTGATAGAAACATGCTTAGTCTTATAGTGAAATACCAGAGTCTTTGATATATCAATTGCTGCTAAATTATCACAATAAATGATTATCAGTTCTTGCATTTTACCTTTATGTCCTTCAACATTTGCTTAATCCATATTACATGAGTACAATTAGTTGTTGCTGCAACATATTTTGATTATGTTGTTGATAATGATGTATAACTCTACTTCTTGCTTATCCATAAAATCAATCTTCTACCAAGAAATAATGCACCGCCAGTGGTACTCTTTCTGTCATCTACATGTCCTGCCCAATTTGCATCAGTGTATGCACATAAATCAAAATTTTCATCTTTAGGATACCATAAACCCAGATTTGTTGTGCCTTGTAGATATCGGAAAATCCTTTTTACTATTGATTCATGATTTTCTTTAGGATTACTCTGAAACCTTGAAAAAATACATACTGCATTCAATATATCAGGTCTGGTTTGTGTCAAATATAGTAAACCTCCAATCATAGATTTGTATCTTGTCGGATTAATAGGAGCTGAATCATCCTTCAATGTCAATTTATCAATTGTAGTCTTAGGAGTACTTACTAGTTTAGAGTTTTCCATATCAAATTTCTTCAGTAGTTCCTTCAAGTATTTTGTTTGATATATGAATATACCTTTATCAATGTGTGAAATTTGCAATCCTAAAAATAATTTTATCTCCCCAATCATAGACATTTCAAATTCTTTCTGCATCTTGTTAGCAAAGTCCTTACACAATCCATCTTCTCCACCAAAAATGATATCATCAACAAAAACTTCAATAACAAAGATGTCATCATTAGTCACTTTGTAATATAAGTTGTCAGCATTACCTTTAGTGTAACCAAGCTTCAAAAGATATTTGTCCAATCTAGCATACCAAGCTCTAGGAGCTTTCTTCAATCCATACAAAGCTTTCCTTAATCTACAAACCATATCTTTATCATTTGTCAATGAAAATCCATCAGGCTGTTCAATGTAAACTTCCTCTTCAGGATCACCATTCAAAAATGCATATTTTACATCCATCTGATATACTTTATAGTTCTTATGAGTTGCAAATGCAAGAAATAATCTAACTGCCTCAATTCTAGCTAACAGTACAAAGGTTTCATTATAATCAATTCCCTCTTTCTGTGAATATCCTTTAAAAACTAATCTTTCTTTGTTCCTGATTACCTTACCATCTTCACTAAGTTTATTTCTAAATACCCATTTAGTTCCGATTACATTTTTATCTTTAGTTCGGGGAACCAATGTCCAAGTATTGTTCTTTTAAAT
The DNA here is from genome assembly GCF_030272615.1 of Cryptomeria japonica. Taxonomy (NCBI): domain Eukaryota; kingdom Viridiplantae; phylum Streptophyta; class Pinopsida; order Cupressales; family Cupressaceae; genus Cryptomeria; species Cryptomeria japonica. The sequence goes on along the minus strand of NC_081405.1, from coordinate 341,669,400 downwards.
TTGTTCTAATTCATCTTCCATTGCTTTTATCCAATGTTCATCTTGACATGCTTCAATAACAAATGTTGGTTCAATTTGAGAAATTAAGCATACCTCTTCATTTGCTAGTCTTCCTCTTGTCATAACACCTTGATACTTATTCCCAATTATCTAATTTTCCGAGTGACTCAGTCTTACATACCTGGGTTTATTCACATGTTGTTGTTCTTCAATCACTATGGAATTATCTGATGGTACTAGTGTGACTGGATCCACATTTTGTACCGGTGCAATCTGTATTCGTTCATTTATGATAATCTCAACTACCAGTTTAGAATCTACAAACCTTGAATTTCCTCTAAACTGTTCATCTATCTTCACATTAGCACTTTCAATGATCTTCTGCAATCTTTTATTAAAACATCTATATGCCTTTCTCTTAGATGAATAACCAAGAAATATTCCTTCATCACTTCTAGGATCAAATTTACCAACATACTCATCTCTCCTAATATAGCATTTCCTTCCAAATATTCTAAAGTATTTAAGAGTAGGAGTATTACCAAACCATAGTTCATAAGGGGTCTTACCAGTTTCACCTTTGATGTGAACTTTGTTGAAAGTGTGAACCACTATATTTACTGCTTCTCTCTAGTACACATGAGGTAGATTTGCTTCCAATATCATGCTTCTAGCTACTTCTAGAATAGTTTTGTTCTTCCTTTCCACAATTCCATTCTATTGAGGTGTCTAGGGTGCTGATAGTTATCTTTTGATTCCTTCCATTCACTTCACAAAATGTATTAAATTCCTTAGATGTAAATTCTCCTCCTCGATCAGATCTCAAACATTTGATTTTCTTATCGGTTTCATTCTCTACCATTTCCTTGTATAACTTGAATTTTCCAAAAGCCTCTTATTTCTCCCTGAGAAAAGTAACCCAACACATTCTAGAATAATCATCAATAATTAGCATAAAATATCTATCTCCCTGTAGACTTCTTGTTCTTGTCAGACCACACAAGTCAGTATGAATTAAATAAAGAACATTATTGGATTTCACATAAATACTCTTAAAAGTTGTTCTAACTTGCTTTCCCATTTGACATTCCTTACATACCGGATTATGAGGTTTCACAATATTAGGTAAATCCCTTACTGCCTTAGTTGAACTGGTCTTTATAAAGAAATCAAAATTTACATGATAGATTCTCTTATGCCATAACCAACTTTCATCAATATGTGCAATCAAACATGTCTTATCACTATTATTGAAATGAAAGATATTACCTTTAGTCTGATTATCGATTGCAATCTCCAATCCATTTCTGTTTCTGATTTTGCATTTTCTATTCTTGAGTTGTAACTAAAATCCCTTTTCAACTAATTAACCAACACTCAAAAGATTATGCTTCAAACATTCAACATAATAAACATTACCAGTATTGTGCTTACCATCCAAAGATATAGTGCCTTTTCCTTTTATTAAACAAGCTTTATCATTGCCAAATCTCACTAGACCTTCATTATATTCCTGAAAAGATAAGAATTTACTTTTATCACCAGTCATATGATGTGAACATCCACTACCAATGATCCATTCATCTTTTTCCTCAATTTTAGCTGCCAGGGCTTGCTCTACTAGTGGGACAGTAGGTGTCGGTTGATCTTCTTTTATTGCAACAAATGCCCATCCATTATTTGTGGGTTCTTCATCAAAATAATATGTAACTCCTTCATCAACATAGTAACATGATTTATCTGTTAGGTCCCGGAGACAACTGAGAGGGGGGGGTGGGTGAATCAGTTGTCAAATAAATTCAAACCAAAAACAACTTAATGCTTAATACCGGTAAACCAGTTAAGTATGTCGGTAGACAATGTTAACAATTAATTGCTATACAGGTAAAGATTAATGCATGAAACATAAACACAAAATCATCCACAACACATAACACCAATATTTGTATGTGGAAACCCTGTAAGGGGAAAAACCATGGTGGGAAACCTTACCCACAATCAGATGATACTACTGTAGATAGTAAGTGTACATAAATGGGGTCTGCACATGCAGAAAGGCCAACAGCCTAGAGCTCACTGCTCAATCACAAAAAGGGAGTCACACTGACTATAGTTGGATGGTTAAATCCAATAAGAATGTACTGCACAAGATAGCATCTTCATATGTTGGATTCAGTACCGGTGTAATGCTGATATGCTTTCACAAAAACCTAGTTTCACCTTCAAATGATGTCTTTGTGTATAGCTCTACTTAATCTTGCATATACCTTCACACAATTCTTTTTCGCATTCCACATTCGATCTTACAAATAAGATCTTACATTTATACCATAACCTAAGACCAATTTTAGTAGGTCGGCTCTACAAGATATTACAATAAAAACATTTTACAAACAATATAATATCCGATGCAATAACCGATTAAACATGTCGGCTTAATGCATTTACAACAATAATTAGTCATCTCCATGGCATGCCATGCTGATCTAGAAAAGATAAACCTGCCGGTGTAACCCTAGACCTATTTGCCGGTAAAAGCAAATATGCAAATATGAATATACCAATGATTAATTCTTCAAAACAAAGTGTCCACATGATGTCTTCGACAATACCAGGTGTCTTCCATATCATTCCAAGTGTCGGTGATTATTATTTACTGCCGGTGATCCATATACCAGTAACTGTGCAATAGTTACTTGCTTGTCGGTGAATGTTGCTGGATCTCCAAAGTGCTAGTGTTTTAGTAGGTGTTGACATCAATGACAAAACCATACCAAAATACCAACATTATCTCTGTTCTTTTTAAGTCTGTATCTTTGATATTCAAGGTTAGGCTTATATGTTCTTTTAGCTTCCTCTCTCAATCTTGCATGTCTATCAGGACATTTAGATGCTATGTGACCAACTTTATTGCAATTAAAACATTTAAACAGTTCTTTACCTTCATACTTACTTCCAACTGGACCTTTAGGCATCTTCCTTGCAAATAGTGCTTCAAGTTCTTCTAGTTCTTCATTTTCCCTCCTGATATCTTCAAGTTCTTTTGCATAAAGTTATTTTCAATTACATTTGTCAGATGATGATGCTCTGAAGGCTAAATCAGTCTTAACTGTAGCAACAAGACCAAATTCCTCAAGCTCAAATGTTGAAATTTTTCCAACCAAGGTATCTCTAGATACTGATGTATTAGGCATTGTTCTCAACTCATTAATAGCAGTTACTTTCATTTTGTAAGCCAGTGGCAAAGCTCTTAAAACTTTAGAAACAATTTCATCTTCACTTAAGGATCCTCCACAACATTGTATTCATAAAACAATTTCATTAACTCTTTCCATATAAGCAGAAATTCTTTCATCTTCTTTCATTTCCAAATTTTCATACTTGGCCCGATAACATTCATGTTTTGCAATTTTGACAATGTTATCTCCTTCATTCAATGTTTCCAATTTATCCCAAATAGCTTTAGCAGTAGATTGATCTGATAATCCCATAATTTGTTGGTCTGATAATACGCTCAGAAGTGCTTCTCTTGCTTTGCAATCATTCTCCAAGTCCTTACCCAATGTCGGTGGATTAGGTTGATTCAGAGTAGGACCAACATAGCTATTATTTGTAACTTCCCATATATCTCTTTCAATGCAATTCAGATGTGTCTCCATTTTGATCTTCCATATACCATAGTAAGTTCCATCAAGTTTAGGATTGTTCCTCCTGAAAATGTCCATTGCCATATGATCTCCTCAAGCTATTAGACTTCTGCAAAAAAAGGACTTGGCTCTGATACCAATTGTTAGGAACCCGAAGGACAACTGAGAGGGGGGCTGAATCAGTTGTCAATGAATTTCAACCCAATTATAACTTAATCCAGCTTAATACTTAATATCAGTAAACCAAACTTAATGTCGGTTAATAGATTAGCAATTAATATCAATACCGGTGAAACTTAATGCATGAAACAAAAAGAGAAACAACATCCACAACACATAACATAGATATTTTTGACGTGGAAACCCTATAAGGGAAAAAACCACGGTGGGAAACCTTACCCACAATCAGATGATACTACTATAGATAGTATGTGTATACAAATGGAGTCTGCACATGCAAAAAGTCCAACCACCTAGAGCTCGCTACTCAATCACAAAATAGGAATCACACTGACTACACAATTGGATGGTTAAATCCAATGATAATGTACTACACAAAATAGCATCTGCAATGCTAGATTCAGTACCGATTTAAGCTCTGAATATCTTCATAACATTTCCTTTAACCTTCAAATGATGTCTGCATGATTCGCACAAGGATCTACTTATTTTCCCTCTTCAATATTCCCTCATACCAAGTTACAATACCATACCACAATTCCACACTTCATCTCACAAATGAGATCTTACATTTATACAAAACCTAAGACCAAATGTGTAGGTCGGCTCACTAATAATATTACATTTAAATCAAGTACAAATAAGTCTTGATGTGATACAACATGTCAACTTAATACATTTACAACAATATCCAATCAATAAATATTCTCCATAACGTGTTGTGCTGATCTAGAATAGATAACGTATACCGGTCCATAACCTAGACCAATCTGCCAGTAACAACAAATATGTAAACCCAATTAGACCAATAACCAAAACACCAAAACCAAGTATCCAAATCACATCTTTGACATAATCAAGTGATCTCCAGCTGATAACAAGTCATCATCTATGTCGGTGAGACATAAAACCTGTCGGTGAGCATATACTGGTGACTGTGCATAAGTCACTAGACTTGCCAGTGAACACAATGTGTTGGTTCAACAGTAAACCAATATAACCATAGTGCCAGATCAAGAATCTAGATCTCCAGAAGGATAAGTGTTGACATCAATGACAAAACCAATGCAACACATCCATAACTGGCTTATTCATGATACTCATGTTCATATTCAGTAAGTTGGTCTTGGTCTAGTTATCAGATGCTATCCTATTTGCTTAGAAGCTTGGCTTCTGGTTCCGGCGAGGATTTCACCGGTAAAGCTTTTGATAAAGATCTTTGATGAATTGCATAAGTGGTGTTAGTACAAATTTTGGTGGAGTTTTAGGATACTTTTGGTGATCATGTTTGAGACTTGGCGGATGGAGATCATTGTTGTAGCATGTGGACCTATATTGGGTCCCAGTTGGTCTAGGTTATGGACCGGTTTAATGAAACATGTGGATTGGACTTCTCGATATGATTTTGGGATATCTTATGTGTTGGATATTATTTATTTGTTCTAAGGCCGACATGTTTTGTAATTATGTAATTGGTTTATTGTCTAGTGGCCGACTTGATTGTTTATGGTCGAGGGTTTGTTTGTATGATGTAAGATCTCATTGTAGATAAATATGGGAATGTTAATGGTCATGGAAAAGGGATGTAATGTGTGACTAATGTAATATTATTCAAGTAGAGGATTTGGTCAATCATTGGAGATCGAATTGGGTTTATGTAAGAGGATTTAGTCCTCCGGTATTGAGCTTAACCGAAACTATACTCAGGCATAGGAGATGCTATCTTTGTAGTTCAACCACTTCTCTAAATTGTAGTCTGGATTTCTATGTAGTCAGTGAGACTCCTTTTGTGATAAGCAGTGTGCTCTAAGCTATTGGCCTTCTTGCAAGTGCAAGCCCCTAAATTGTAATTCACATACTTACTGCAGAAGTATTATCTAACTGTGGGTAGGCTTCCCACTGTGGTTTTTCCCTTTACCGAGTTTTCCACGTATAAATCTTGGTGTCATGTGGATGGTATTTATTCTATGATTATTGTTTATGCTTAATTGGTTTAGTTGTTATTCCGGTATTAATGTTTTGGGTTCCGGTATTAAATTTTTAATTGTTAATGGTTCTGGTAATTTGTGACAACTAATTCACCCCCCCCTCTCTCTCAGTTGTCTTCTGGTTATTTGAACTATCTAACAATTGGTATCAAAGCTTTGGTCATCTCTGTAGAAAGCTTAACTTCTTGAGGAAGATCCTATGGTGACTAACAGTTTGAGTTCATTGTTGGAGTTGAGAAAATACAACACCATAGGAGCCCAAATGATCTCTGCAAGCTGAAAAAGCCTGTTACAAGGAGAAACAAGAAAGAAAATCACAGAAGGAACAAAAACACAGAAAATATGCTTTAAAAGAGAGAGCTCTGATACCATATTGGAGTTGAGAAAATACAACACCACAAGAGCCCAAATGATCTCTACAAGCGGAAAAACCTGTTACAAGGAGAAGCAAGAAAGCAAATCACAGAAGAAACAAATACACAGAAAATGTGCTCAAAAAGAGAGAGCTCAATATTCACAAAATGTGTAATGTAAAAAAACTTCTTCTTACTACAATGAAAAGAATGAACTCAACCTTTAATAGGTCAAGAAACCCTGAAAGGGAAAACCTAGGTTTGCACATAATAATTAATAAAAGAATTAATTATTATGCACCTAAAGTTAGCTTAAGTTTAAAAGAGATAAAGGGATCATGCACATCTCGTGCCTTATTGTACATGCACTACTTATAAAGTGCCATGGGGGGGTTGATGTTTGCCTTGTTTTCCATCTGCTTTTGTCCAGTGAGTGTTCCTTCCATGAAATTTGCCTCTTGATGTGTGTCAAGTGAGTGTTCCTTCCGTGACACCCTATACTTTCTCAGCACCTTTGATGTTCTGGTACTTCGTCATGCAGTTCTTGTTGGTTGTTGTTTTCAGTGTACATGTCCCTCTCCCTCTTTGGCATTATGGGGAGGTTTGCCCTGTTGGTTCTAATACTTCCATGGTTTGATTGATCAGCTCTTTAGGCTTTGGTGTTTTCATGCCATCTGTATCTTAGATTTCAGTTGTTTGCCTTGTTTTCCTTCTGATTCGAGTAGTGTCATTTGAGGGCACTCATACAGATTACAGTCTTCTCTACATAGTCATGTTCTATTTCAGTGGAGGTTCTTTAGATCAGCAGTTATTCTTCGACAGTGTTTGCAGGTTCTTCATGCTTTAGTGGTGATCTTTTCCATCTCTTTTTGGAGTAGAGTTTTATTCCCACGTGGTTTTCTCTATTTCTCTAGTTCATAGAGATTTCATTGTATTTGGGTACCTGATCAGGCCTTATTGTTGGGACCCATCTTTTCTACTTTCAGTAGTTGTTCTAGGTTTTAGCTTCTCCCTAAGTCTAGCTTAAGGGGGGGTGTTAGAGTATTTGGGTATTTACTTGATTAATTAAACAATATTTGTTTAATTATTTAAGTTCCCTTTATCTCTTTTACACTTAAGCTAACTTTAGGTGCATAATAATTAATTCTTTTATTAATTATTATGTGCAAACCTAGGTTTTCCCTTTTAGGGTTTCTTGACCTATTAAAGGTTAAGTTCATTCTTTTCATTGTAGTAAGAAGAAGGTTTTTTTATATTACACATTTTGTGAATATTGAGCTCTCTCTTTTTTAGCACATTTTCTGTGTATTTGTTTTTTCTGTGATTTTCTTCCTTGCTTCTCCTTGTAATAGGTTTTTCAGCTTGTAGAGATTATTTGGGCTCCTGTGGTGTTGTATTTTCTCAACTCCAACATTCATCCAGTTAATCTAGAGCTATCTTTCGAAGGGATATTCCAAGGCTTGATGAAACAAATTACACAGTATGGAATATTCAGATGGAGACTCATCTGAGATGTCTTGGCAAGGAGATTTGGGAGATCAAACAGAATAGTGTCACACCTTACAATCCAGCATCTGGCAATCCTCCTCCGAAAAACCTGGATAAGGAGCTTGAGAATTATTGTAGAGCAAGAGAAACACTCTTGTGTGCACTTTCGGAGCAGGAAATAATGAGATTGACCGACAAATCATCTGGAAAGGCTATATGGGATAAGTTGGAGACTGTTAATGAAGGTGATACTACAGTGAAGATTGTTACACTTGATGGTTAACAGGTCAGATATGAAAATTTGAAGATGGAAGAAGATGAAAGGATTACTGCATTCATGGAAAGGGTAAATGAGATTGTTATGGGAATTCAATGTTGTGTTGGAACTCTGAGCGAAGATGAAATTATTTCTAAAGTCCTGAGAGCCCTACCACTAGCTTAAAAGATGAAGGCTACTTCTATTAATGAATTGTGAACAGTGTCTAATACATTTGTGAACAGAGATACATTGGTTGGTAAATTATCTACTTTTGAGCTTGAAGAATTTGGACCTTTAAGAGGTGTGAAGACTGAACCTTCTTTTCATGCATTTGTATCATCAACCAGTAAGCAAGATTGGAAACTTTTATATGCAAAGGAGTTGGAATATATGAAGAGAGAAGATGAATAATTTGAGCAACTTGAAGCACTATTTGCTATAAGAGTACCTAAAGGACCGATAGGTAGTAAGTATGAAGGAAAAGCACATTTTCAATGTTTTGCATGTAATAAGATTGGTCATTTTGCATCTAGATGTCCTGAAAGGAATTCAAGATTTGAATAAAGAGTTAAAATATCTTTTAAGCCTAACGTTGGATATCAGAACAAGTATAATTATAGGAAAAATAGAGACAAATCATGCTACATAGCGGATGAGGAAGGCACTACTGATTCAGATGATGAACCAACAGAAGACTTTGCTAGTGGTTCTGGAAATGGGAAGGAATGGGTGTTCCTGGCTATCAAGGAAGATGATCCAGCACTAGAAGAGAATGTACCTGAAGAGAAGGCACTTGCTGCTAAAATTGAAGGCAAGGATGAATGGGTAATTGATAGTGGTTTTTCACATCATATGATTGGAGATAAAGGAAAGTTTCTATATTTGCAAGAATTTGATGGTGGTCTAGTTAGATTTGGACATGACAAAGCATGTATGATCAAAGGAAAAGGAACTATATCATTGGATGGTAAGAACAACATTGACAATGTTTGTTATGTTGAAGGTTTACGGCATAATATTTTGAGTGTAGGAAAATTGGTGGATAAAGGATTTCAATTACAGTTCAAGGATGGAAAATGCAAAATCATTAATAGAACTGGTTTGGAGATTGCAATTGGTACATAGACAAAAGGTAATATATTTCATTTGAATTCTAGTAAGAAGACATGGTTGATTTCACATATTGATGAGAGTTGGTTATGGCACAAAAGGTTGTGTCATGTGAATTTTTGTTGCATTGTGAAGATCAGTTCAACTAAGGCACTTAGAGATATACCTACAATTATGAAGCCCTATAATCTGGTATGTAAAGAATGTCAAATGGGTAAACAAGCCAGAACCTCTTTTAGGAGTATACAAGATTAATCTAATGATGTTCTTGATCTTATTCATATTGATTTGTGTGGCCCTGCTAGAGTTTAAAATTTTCAAGTTGATAGATATTTCATGCTAATCATTGGTGATTATTCGAGAATGATGTGGGTTACTTTTCTAAAGGAAAAATCTAAGGCATTTGAAAAGTTTAAAATCTTTAAGGCTAAAGTGGAAACTGAGATAGGATTCAAGATTAAATGTTTGAGTTCAGATCATGGTGGAGAATTCACATCCGGTGAGTTTAATAACTTTTGTGAGACGCATGGTATAAGGAGACAATTTTCTGCTCCTCGGACACCTCAGTAGAATGGAGTTGCGGAAAGGAAGAACAAAACTAGCTTGGATGTTGCTAGAACAATGATGATGGAAGCTAGTCTACCTCATATCTACTGGAGAGAAGCAACGAGCACAATGGTTTATACATTCAACATAGTACATATCAAAGGAGAAACTGGTAAGAAACCTTATGAATTATGGTTTGGCAATACACTTACAGTTAAGTATTTTAGAATGTTTGGTAGTAAATGTTATATTAGGAGAGATGATATCATTGGAAAATTTGATCCTAGATTTGATGAAGGCATATTTCTTGGTTATTATAATGAAAGAAAGGCATATAGATGTTATAACAAGAGATTGTAGAGAATTGTGGAGAGTTCTAATGTCAAAGTGGATGAGTTGAATAGAGGTCAAATCAAAGTTTATGAGAAGGAAGCGGTGGTGAAAATGATTATATCTGAACTGGTAGTACTTTTACCAAAATAGAGTGTTGAACCAGTTACTCCGGCAGTATCAGAAAATTCTATAGTAACTAAAGAACAGGGAAGAGGAACAGAGAGTCAGAGGACTCCTAGTTATGTGAGATTGAATCATTCAAAAGATTAGATCATTGGGGATAAGAACAATGGAGTGATGACAAGAAGAAGACTAGCAGCTAATGAGGTATGTTTAATTTCATAAGTTGAATTGGTATCATAATTGAGGCATGTAAAGATGAATATTGGTTGAAAGCTATGGAAGAAGAATTAGATTAGATTGAGAAAAATAAAACATGGAATTTGGTTCCCCAACCTAAAAATAAGAATGTTATTGGAACTAAATGGGTTTTTAGGAATAAATTGAATAAGGATGGTCAAGTTATAAGAAATAAGGCTAGATTGGTTTGTAAATGATATTCTCAGAAGGATGGAATTGATTATGGACAAAATTTTGCACCGGTAGCTAAGATTGAAGCTGTAAGATTATTTCTTGCCTATGTTGCTTATAAGAACTACAAGGTTTATCAGATGTATGTTAAGTGTGCATTTTTTAATGGGGATCTCGATGAGGAAGTTTATATTGAGCAACCTGATGGTTTTTCACTATCAAATGATACAAACATGGTTCGCAGGTTAAGGAAATCTTTATATGGATTGAAACAAGCACCTAGAGCTTGGTATGCAAGGTTGGATAAATATATTTTGAAGCTTGGTTTTACTAAGGTTAATGCTGACAATAATTTATATTATAAAATCACTGATGAAGATATACTCATTATTGAAGTATTTGTTGATGACATTATTTTTGGAGGTGAAGATATGTTATGCAAATAATTTTCTAACAATATGAAGAAATAATTTGAAATGTCTATGATTGGAGAGATGAAATTTTTCTTAGGTTTGTAGATTACTCAGACTGATAAAGGTATTTTCATCTGTTAAACAAAGTATGCTAAGGAATTGTTGAAAAAAATTGGTATGGGAGATTCTAAACTGGTAAGTACTCCTATGGTACAAGTGAGAAATTGACAAGAAAAGATGCTTCTACACCGGTAAATCCTACAAGATACAAATCTATGATTGGAGGTCTTTTATTTGACTCAGACTAGGCCTGACATAATGAATGTTGTTTGTATTGTATCAAGATTTCAGAGTGATCCTAGAGAAAATCATGAGTGTGTCGTGAAAAATATTTTTAGATACTTGCAAGGTACATCAAAATATGGTTTGTGGTACCCTAAGGATGATAACTTTACTTTATGTGCATATACAGATGCTAATTGGGCTGGAGATGTTGATAACTAGAAAAGTACTTCCGGTGGAGCTTTCTTTCTTGGAAAGAAGTTGGTTTCATGGATCAGCAAGAAACAGTCATGTACTTCTTTATCTACTGTTGAAGCTGAGTATGTTGTTGCTACTACTAACTATACACAAGTTCTATGGATGAAGCAAATGTTGAAGGATATAAAGGTGGATTGTAATGGACTGGTAGTTATTCACTGTGATAACTCTGTTGCTATTGATATATCAAAGAATCCGGTATTTCATTCTAAGACAAAGCACATATCTATCAAGTATAACTTTTTGAAGGAAAAGGTGGAAGCAAATGAAGTTAGATTGGTTTATATGAACACTAAAGAGAAAATTGCAAATATTTTCACTAAACCTTTGCCTAAGGAATTATTTGAGTACTTCAGAAATAGATTGGGGGTTTTTGCCCCTCCAGTAGAGACTTGATTGATGTGGTTTGGCATCAGTTCGATATGCATTATCAAAGATATTTTTCATTCTGGCACTGATGTGGGGATGCTACTGCTCAAGGGGAGTAGTCAGCTTTGTGATTCAATGGTTTCTATTTTTTCTTTAATATTTTTGTCAGATTTCTGGCATTGATGTCAAAGGGGATATATTGATGTGAAAAAGAAAAAGAAAGGGGGAGACATTGATAGGGAGAGAGAGATATGTACAATTCTGAGCTTTATAGAGATATCATTCATAGGGGGAGTTTAGTCTTTGTTTCATAACCTCATTTCTACATTTGTATGTGGGAGATTGTTGGATGTCTTCCATTGGGGGAGACTTGTTTGGCATTTCTTCGTACTTAGATATTTTTCACATCTAGTCTTCTCATCAATGCCAAAGGGGGAAATTGTTGGCCATTTGGTGGAATTGATTATGTGTTGAATTGATATTTTATCATTGATGCCAACACTAGCTTTTTGGATGCTTTGCCAACACCCTTCTGGTCCCGGTAGAATAAGTAATTTCTGGTCAGTTTGGATCTAGAATGATCTGGTAGGCTCCAGTATGATTTGGTTATGGAATTATCTTATTCATGATACTCATGTTCATATTCAGTAAGTTGGTCTTGGTTTGGTGATCGAATGCTATCATGTTTGCTTAGAAGCTTGGCCTCTAAGTCCGGCAAGGGTTTCACATGCAAAGCTTTTGATAAAGATCTTTGATGAATTGCATAAGTGGTATTGGTGTGACTTCTGGTGGAGTTTCAGGATACTGTTGGTGATCATGTTTGAGACTTGGCAAATGGAGATCATTGTTGTAGCGTGTGGACCTATATTGGGTCTCAGTTGATCTAGGTTATGGACCAGTTTAATGAAATGTGTGGATTGGACTTCTCGATATGTTTCCAGGATATCTTATGTGTTGGATATTATTTTTTTAGTCTAAGGCCAACATGTTTTGTAATTATGTAATTGGTTTATTGTCTGATGGTCGACCTGATTGTTTATGGTCGAGGGTTTGTATATATGATGTAAGATCTCATTGTAGATCAATATGGGAATGTTAATGGTCATGGAAAAGGGATGTAATGTGTGAATAATGTAATATCATTCAAGCAGAGGATTTGGTCGATCATTGGAGATCGAATTGGGTTTATGTAAGAGGATTTAGTTCTCCGGTATTGAGCTTAACCGGAACTGTACTCAGGCATAGGAGATGTTTTCTTTGCAGTTCAACCACTTCTCTGGATTGTAGTCTAGATTTCTATGTAGCCAGTGAGACTCCTTTTATGATGAGCAGTGCACTCTAGGTTGTTGGCCTTCCTACAAGTGCAGAACCCTCAATTGTAATTCACATACTTACTACAAAAGTATTATTTGACTGTGGGTAGGCTTCCCACCATGGTTTTTCCCTTAACCAAGTTTTCCATATATAAATATTGGTGTCATGTGGATGGTATTTATTATATGATTATTTTTTATGCTTAATTGGTTTAACTGCTATTCTGATATTAATGTTTTGGGTTCTGGTATTAAATTTTTAATTGCTAATGGTTCTGGTAATCTGTGACAACTAATTACATCACCCAATGTAAATTACTCAATGTGGATCTTCACACTCCATAGTAAGACCCATAAAAACATCGTAATTGAGCCTCCAATCCACATCTAGACCAAAAGAGTGTGATCTAAATAAGATAATTCAAATGAGTCAGCCAAGGACAAACACAACTGATCACATCGAACAAAAAAATGACATAGCTTCACTTGTCAAGAAAACCAAAACATGAAATTTAAACTAAAACACTACATGAACCATATGAAAATGTCCTCCAAGATGAAACACTTCAAACATCATAGAAAAGCAATTCAAAGCATTCTCTAGACCAAAGTTGATAGATAGCTTCACTATCAGCAAACTTCAACTACCAACTTTACCATCTGGTCAATAGAGGACCTGGAAACATGAAACTGCAACATCCATAAAATGTAGACATTATATCCAAAACAACAATCCTTTTTCTTAAAAAACAAGAGGAAGATAGAGCATCCTCAATAAGGGTAATAAATACTCTTTCCTGCATATTATAACTTTCACTACTTGTCATCTTCTAGAAACACCTCATACTTACTCAATGTCACCATCAGACAATATAAAAACATCTAAATGCTCATTTTTAGGCCACATAACACAACTGCACAACTGCATAGCTAAACAACTACAACTTCTTCTTCACCTTTTTTACCACTACACAAGCTCATCTTAACTTGTTGCATCAATGATAACATAATTATATTTGTTAAAATATCCCCCTTTTTCATTGATGGCAACACTTGTGCTAAATCCAAACTATTATTATATTACTCCAAAATTAATTATCTCCCCTTTTCACATCAAAGACAAAGGATGCAACATTACTAGCTTGATCTCTGTAACCCTCTGGTAGGGATATCTATCTCATATGCAACCATCTTTTTGAAACCAAGAAATCAGAACCTTCATTTCTCCCCCTAAGAGTAGCCCCCACATCAATCTAGGAGGAATGGATAAACCTTGATTCAACTCCTAGAATGATGCACCACTTTTATGCATCTAGTTCAAAGGAGGGGTAGTAACCCTAACTTCTACCGAAGATTCTCAAAGGTATCTTTTGATAGTTCCTTGGTGAAAATATCTTTAATTTGATCCTTTGTGGGAACATATTCCAATCTAACTTCCTTCTCTCCAACCTTCTCTCTTAAAAAATGATATTGAATAGAATTGTGTTTAGTCCTTGAAAATATCACCAAATTCTTTGAAATGTTACTTGTATTATCAAACATTTACGGATTGCCTCATCATACACCACCTTGATATATTTAAGAGTTTTATTCATCCACATAACTTGAGTATAATAAGATGTTGCTACAATATTTTTAGCAGTTGTTGTAAATAATGACACTAAATCTTATTTCTTGCTCAACCGAGAGACCAATCTATCTCCCCAAAAAAATGTACCACCCATATTGACAATGACAATTAAAACCCATCTGGTTGTTTAAAATACACTTTTTCTTCAATCTCTCAATTCAAGAATGTCGACTTAACATCCATCTGATATACCCTAAAGTTCTTGCAAGCAATAAATGTAAGAAACATCCTTATAGATTTCATCCTAGCTATCAGAGAATTTTTTTTTTAAATATATACCTTCAATATGTGAATAGCCTTTACAAATCAATCTTGCTTTATTTATTGTGACTTCTCCATCTTCATTTAGCTTGTTTTGAAATACACGCTTTGTTCCTATCACATTCTTGTCCATTTGTCTAGGTAATAGTTTCCATATCTAATTCTTTTCTATTGATTCGATTCTTCTTCCATTTCCTTCATCCATCCATCATCTTTGCTAGCCTCTACAAAAGTCTGTGGCTCCACTTTAGATAAGAAACAAAAAAAATCATGTTTACTTATCTTAGCAAGTCTTCTTCTAGTTTGAACTCCTTTATTTTTATCTCTAATGATTTGATCTTCTGAATGGTTCTTTTGTACATACTTTGCAAGTGTCTTAGGTGCTTGTCCAAGTTCCTCTTCTTATGCATCTTATTTACCTTTTGAACATCCTTCTCTTCTACAATAATGGGGGTATCTTCTACCTCAATCTTGGGTTTAGATACAAATGGATTCCATTCTTCACTTACTCTAATATTTATACTCTCCACAGTCTTCTTTAGCCTTTTGTTGTAAAATTGGTATGATTTTCTATTTGCAGAGTATCCCAAAAATATTCCTTCATTTGATCTTGCACCAAACTTGAGTGAATCCTCCTCATCTCTTTTGATGCAGCACTTGCTTAGAAAAATTATTAAATATTTGACTATTGGTGATCTTCCGTGCCACAGTTCATAATGTCTTTGTGTGATTTACTCTTACTTGTACCCTATTAATAATATATATATAGCAATATGAACAACTTATTTCCAATACACATTAGGCAAGTTAACATCTTTCAACATGGTTCTAGATATTTCAACAATAGTTATATTCTTTCTTTCAACCACTCCATTTTGATGTGGAGTCCTATCTATGTTGATAATTGCCTCCTAATAAGATTATCTTCACAAAATCTATCAAATTCATTTGATGTAAATTATTCTCCTTTATTGGACCTTAAAAAATTGATCTTAGCATCTATGTTGATTTTCAACGATGGATTTGAATGCCTTAAATCTATCTAGTTCTTCTTATTTTCCTTTTAAGAAGGCAAACCATGCCATTCTAGAATAATCATCAATGAGCAACATAAAATACCTTTCACCATTTAGTCCTTTTGTCCATGTAGGTTTGTATAGGTTAGTACAAATCAACTCCAAAGGTCTTCTGGTAGAATATTCCTTGATCTTGAATATGTTCCTTATTTGTTTTCCCATTTGACATTCCTTGCACACTATATTAGGAGGTTTGATAATCTTTGGCACATATCTCACAACATGAGTAGATTTTATCTTCACCATATTGCCAAAGTTAATATGTCCCATTCTTTTGTGCCACAACCAACATTTACTACTCTGTGCCAGTAGACAACTAATTCTTTTATTTTCTTCTACATAATAAACATCACCATTTATTCATATACATTTTACAGCTGAGCTTTTGGAACCTCCTTTTCTAATATCACATTCAAACCAATGAAATATAAGCTTGTATCCTTTACTACACATCTAACCCATGCTCAAAAGATTATGTCTCAAACCTTTGACATAATAAACATCATCTATATTATGCTTCCATAAATGGATATGGTTCCTTTACAACAAATAGGTGCATCCTCCTGACTAACAAATTTCACTAATCAACCATCATTTTTTTAAAATTCTATAAACTTCCTTTTCACTTATCAAATGATTTGTGCATCTAGAATCAATTATCCAAGACTTAGGTTATACTTTTGCATGCAATGTAGTCTTCACAATCATTGATATTTCACTATTATTCTCATCATGTGGAGTATTGGACCTTCCACTATCCTTTTCTTCTATGGCCAAAAATATTCAATCATCACAATATTCTTCGAAGGAGTTGGCCTCTATTGAAGAAAAATGGTTTTTAGGCTTATCTTTGTCATCTATTCTCTTGTTTTTGTCATCTCTCTTATAGTTATCCTTTCTCTTGTTATCATCATTTGATCTTATATAGTTATCTTCCCTTGAAAGTAAATCTTATAGCATAATGACCAATTCTTCCACAATTAAAAAATTTAAAGGCAACTTACCTTTGTATCAGTATCATTCAGATCATTGTTTTTTTCAAGTACATCTTCAATCTTCTTGGTGGCTTTTAATGCAACTTACCTCCTGTCATTGTGCATCTCCTCAAACTCTAAAATCTAAAAGGTAGAGAGCAATCCATAAAGATGAACTAAGGTATATGAATTTATGTTATGAATTTATTCAATAGAATACTGCTTATGTTTGTAGGATCTAAGTGGTGTCCTTGTTACTTTTCTCACAACTTCATTTTACTTTAATTATCCACCAATACATCTAATTGCATTTACTATCTCATTCACTTAGTGCAAGTAACCTTCAATATTCTCATCTCTAGACATCCCCAATGTCTCAAATCTATACTTTATATTTTGCATCTTGAGTTGCTTGTTCTTCTCATCTCCTTCATAAATGTTTCTCCATTTATCCCAAATTTTCTTTGTAATTTTACAGCCATTACCATTCAAGAAATTTGAGTCACTCAAACTAATAATAAGTATATTTCTTGCCTTGGTATTATTTTCATGATTTTTGATCTCATCCGAAGTAGGAGGACCACCATTCAGAGTAGTATAACTAGACTTGATAATGTCCCATATTCCAAGAAATAGAGAATTCAAATGATATTCCATCTACGACTTCTAAGAAGAAGAATTTGTGTTGTTATCAATGTTTAAGAAATGGGTTTTCTTTTCCCATGATTGGCTAGGTTTTTTGAAATTTTGAGTCAGGTATGCTATTAACTACTTCAAATCTGTTTTAGGTCTTTAAGGGTTAAGGGTTTTAGTTTTAAATCGCTCAAATGTTTGATCAAAACCCTCTAGTTTCTATTCCTACGTTACTTTATTCACTTAAGTAATGGGTCTTGGGGTCGTGTGAAGTATCCCCCCTTGTTATTTCCCTAGGCATTCATTAAATAATTGTGAAAAATCTACGCCTTATGCCTTTTTCCTTCTAATGTTGTTGGGTCCAGTAAGTGTCACGCAACTTCCCAATGAATCTACGACTTTCACCATTTCATTAGGTGAAGTTGCGGGTGTGTTAAGCTATGCAAAATAGCGAAAGGAAAAAGCATGTTCAACTGTGTGCATTTGATCTGGTTTAACAAGACTCCATTTTTCTCAAGATCTAACAGCTGGCGTTGATTCGCAACCGAAATGAGCGAGTAAATTACCTTTCGCAAAATAGTGAAAAGGTTTGGGGGGACCCAGCAGTGAAGACCTTTCCATGGCTAAAAGGTGATCAAGTTCAAAAGAAATCGACGGCCCGCATTGTTTCGTGGCTGATAGATGCTCACATGTTATGCCCTGCGAAATAGTGAAAGGTTTTTTGGCCCGGGCAAAAGAGGTTTATGAGAAGCATAACAGATGCGTAGGTTCCCAAAGATCTAACAGCTAGCGCAGTTTCGTAGGAGAAAGATGCTCAAAAGATAGCTTTCATGAAACAGCGAAATGACATGGCGTTCCAAGTGAGCATTCTAGCTAGTTGAGATGGCAAGTAAGATAATAACACGTGGCCAAAAATCAAAGTGGTCAGGGAATTGGATTTAAGGATTAAGAGGTGGGTCCATGAAGATGAGTCATGTTGCAGGATAAGAAGTGACTTGCCAGATACGAGTGGCAAGGATAAAGTGGATCCCGATGTTTTCTCTCAGTGAATAAAAGGTTGACATGTCAGTTCAGGAATGACTAGACACCAGGTGGATAAAGCTGAGTCAGACAACCCACATCTACCGGATTCAAGTAGGTTGTTAAGCATCGGGCAAGTTTGATATGATCTAACAATTTGCGTGAGTTCACGAAAGTAAGATGCTCGTGTTTTAAGGTCTGCGAAATGGCGAAAGAGCTATTGGGCATGAAGAACAGATAAAGCATAAAGGTAAAAAAAGGATCAACTCTATTTTGATCCAAGGGTTTTCATTGTTTCGTGGCTACAAATCAACCGAGGATTAAGGCCCACGAAATGGCGAAAGAGAAAAAGAGGTTCTTCTCGGCATGAGATGGAGTGATGGCTGTTACTTCTTGTAAAGCTTGATGGTGATGTGTCGATTGACACGTAGTTCAAAAGGTGATTAAGGGCCCGCCAAGGTGTAACCAGTGGTTATGCAGGAAGTAAGACACATGGTTGACTCTGAACTAAACCCGAAGAGTTTTCGAGAGCTAATGGCCGAGTGCCACGTGGCTTTTGTTAACCGGTGAGTAAGTGGGGTAAGCAATGTCTGGATAAAAGTCTCACTTAAAAGATGGTCATCTCAAGATTGATCCAATGCTTCTTGTTGTCTTGTGGCCCGAAGATGTGAGCGGATTAAACTCTGCGAAATAGTGAAAAACCATTAGCCGTCAGGATGAGGCGCAGTTAGTGAAAAAGTTGATGGTCCCGATAGGATTTAAAGGTTGGGCAGTTAGAATTCTATCTAACGCTTGGCATAGCTTCGTGAAAGGAAAGTTCTCATGGGATAAAGCTTGCGAAATGGAGAAAAGGAGGTAGGGCCCGATGCAAAGGCAAAGAGGTTAAAATAGTGTAAAGACCGATCAAGTCTCATTTGATCGGACGACTGGCATGATTTTGTTAAGTGAAATTGCTAGGACGTTATGCTCTGCAAAATGGTGAAAGAGCAAAAAGAAAATATACAGGCATGTTATGACCCATTGGAGTGAAATTTTTGAATTCTTCTATGAATTCAATTCTGAAAGGACGGTCGAAGCATGTGGTATCAATGTCGTAGTTAAGGGCCTGACTACCATATATGATCTTGGATAAATTGAATGAAGGCGTCATTTTGAAAATTTGTTGCAGAGAAGCGGTTGCAGAGCAAATTTCTTCAGTTGTAGAGCAGATTTCTTCAAGCAAAAAACAAGTTCTCTTGTACTCCTGTTTGGCAATTACTTAACAGTGTGTTTTAATTAGGGTCTTGATTTGTCACAGAACAGTTGGGGGTAGTAATTAAATTGCTTGCATAGTTTTTAAGATGGCACCTAAAAGAGAATTCTCAAGAAAGGTTAATTACCAGGAGAGGGCTATCTGTGATGATTTCCTAGAACAGTTGACAATGTCAACTAATGCAGCAGCAAAGGTAAAAGAACTAGTGCCAAGAGCTCCTCGCTTAAAAATAGGAGACGGATTGTATGACAAAGGAAACTGGCTAAGAGACCCTCAAATTGGGTTGTCTGGGTTGGGATTATTTAAAGTTGGATTTGGTATGAGAAACTCCCCAGCCCCAATGAATAGTATCTGGGAGCTGGATGTAGGCAAATTGGTGGTCCCTGGAGTATTCATGGATGTGGATCTCCTAACTCAGGTTGCACACAACTATGACCCAATCACAAGAAGTGTTAAGGATATAAGTGGGAAAACCCTCATTGAAATAAATAATGAGGAGTTCAGAAATGCTTTTGGGCTTAGTGAGTTTACCAATTTTCTAGAGCCTATTAATTTTAAATCACTAGCTCAGGTTTACAGTGTGCAGAGGAATCACCTTAGAAATGGGCCTCTTAAAGAATTCTTCATGAAGATAGATGGGTTAACAGTTGTAGGACCTAACACTGAGGAGCCTTTCTCTTTAAATCTGTTCACCCTTAGGGCCAAAGGATTATATTGGTCACTCTGCCAAATTTTAGGAGAAGATGCTGAGGCAAATATGCCAACTCATTACATGTTAATGATTGCTCAAATTTTGAATCCCTCTTTGGCAGTGACCTTTGATTATGCTTCCTTTATCACTAATGCTATCCATGAAGGATTGATAGGAATAAAGAATGGGAAAGTGGATAGGCCTTTTGGATGGTACTCCCTCCTCATGCATTTATTTTTATTCAAAGGTGATGACTTTTTTGCAAGTGGAATGGATATTGTGAAAGAGAAAAATGGAGAGAAGATGCCAGTGCAGTTATGGAGTACAGTGTTGTCATGGGACAAAGAAGATGCAAGCTTCTTAATGTTTGATAAATGTTTCGCATCTAAGATCAGGACTCTTATCTGTTCAAAGAATCCAAGAGTCCCTAAGGTTCTTTTGGAATTCATTAGGCCAAAAGAGTTTGCTGAGAATGTTAAAATTGTCCACAATTGGGGTGATATCTACTTATACCCTGTCTCCACAGTTTTCAAAGTATATGGTTTCAAAGTAACTCAATTTTTTTTGCCCTATCAGGTCCCTCTTAAAGTGGGAATTGTAGAGATCCTCAGGCAGATTGGTAGCGTGCAAGAGGCAGAGCTAACAGGCAGAGGTAAAGGGACTATTTTCCCTATAGTTACCATAGCACACCAATTTGTGATAATTAAAGGAGGTTGGAAGTGTTTTGAAGATTTCCTTCAACCGTACCATTTGTCAACTACAGTATCCTGATGTGCTGACCCTAAAGATTTCTTCAACGACGTGTTCAGAAAAAGGGCAATATGCAGAGGTAGACCCCACCAATTCCAGTTTCGTGAAGACCTCATTAGGAATGAGTTTGATTTAGATGAGAAAGAGCTAAGGAAGGAAAAGTGGGTGGCCTACAAAAAGGCTTTAGACTTTGTGCACCAATTTGACACTAGCTATGACCCTTTGTCTAGCTTTCACCCCTTTGAAGAGAAGATAAAGTTCTTAATTCTTTGTTTTGAGGATGTGATGCAAACATTGAAAGAAAAGAGGGAGGTTGTAATTAAGAACAACCCTGAGAAATCAAGACTAGTTCTAAACAGGTCTGCATCTACCAGAGCAATCCCTCCTGGTGATTACATGTTGCATAAGAAGTCCAACTATAGTGTGTTGATGCCTACAATAGGGGAGCCCTCTACCTCAAAAGGGAAGAGGAAGATACAGCATGTCATTGACATTAAAGATAGCCCAAAGAAACAAAGAGTGGGAAAGGAAGTACAATCTGATGAACCTTTGTATTCCCCATCTCAATCCCCTATTCATATAGGAGATGAACAGGTAGCAGCTGAGCAACTATTATAGTTAGGCAGTCTTGGAGAGATAGCATACACATATGATGAAGTGGAAGAGGGAATTCCAGAAGAGCCCCTTACTGCTAAGATGAATATCACTACTAATGAGTTCAAAGGCCAGGAGTGGGATCCTGAGACCAAGCAAGCCAGTGAGGATTTCTTGGCTGACAATAACTTTGTCACATCAGGAGCTTTCATGCAATTTGTGTGGAAGCAGAAAATTGATAAATTTAATGCTAGATGTGAAAAGAGGAAAGGTGAGCAGCCCCACAAGGATCCAACTGTGGTGGAGGAAGAGATAAAGCAAGAAATGGTTGATGAGTTTAAGACTATCACTCCTGAATAGGGAAGAGACATGGTAGCATAGGTTGGGGTACTCATTCTCCCCGAATGGGACATAGCAGATACCTTGGTTTTAGAGGCAGTAAGAAAAGAGACCAAACCTATGGAGGGAGTTACTTTCAACAAAGATAATGTTGCACTGGTCATGTGATCTTTTAAAAGAGATGAAAATAAGAGGAATAAGGACACCCCAGGGTCAAGTTACCTTGGAGGAATGATAGTGAAAAGAGTGCAGAGCACTGGGGTAGTGGAAGTTGCTAGCACTATGCTAGAGACTTCAAAGTTTAGTGTTGCAGTAGCAGAAAGAGAGGCTAAGGAAAAGGCAGATCTCAAAGTTAAGTTGGAGACAATTTTGAAAGCTTACAATAGTGCCAAGGAAGAGGTAAGGGGTAAAGATAGCATCATCACCAAGCTACAAAGCCAGTTGGCAGGACAATACCATCAAGGTGAGTCCTCAACACTGATGATCTCTTCTTCTCCTGCAAGACCTCCACCTACCAGCCCCATTATTGAGATCCCACCATCTCCAGCACCTTCTAGTTCTCAGTTGATTGAGATCACTCCTCATGAGTTGGAGAATTTAAAACAGGCTCAAGCCACATATGCCAAGAAATATGAAGAGAGACTAAAGGCTACAATTTTAAGTTTTGCTGACACTATAGGGTCTTCACTAACGTATAACAACATGAGTAAGATTTTGGAAATGTGAAATGAGTTAAATGGGGACAAGGTTGTATTAATGCCTATTTTTGATAAATGGAGACCTAGAGAGCAGGATATAGAACTGATTTGTGTATCCTATGATGAGGCAGGGGCTGATTCTATTATTAAATCTACAAATGATATGATAAAGGATTTAGTAAAGTTGGCAGAAGGAGTAGATAATGTAGATAGAAAGATCAACTTGTACAAGAAAGAGTATACTGATCAAGTTTTTGAATTACTCCCAGGAGGTTTTGTCAGCCCAACCCAATTAAAGGACAAACAAATATGGCTTAAGGAATTGGAAGCCAAATTGTCACTGAGAATAAAAGGAACTGTTAAATCAGAGGATGCCTCCATATTTGTCAAAACAATTGAGGAAATTGAGAAAATCAAATCTCATTATGGTTTCTTGAATTCAGAAGTCAATAAAATGAGGAATTCTTGGAAAAGATTAGCCAAGACAAAAGCACAAGTAATTAACTTCTCATGGCCTGCTGATGAGGTGTATCAGGAATGGACAAGAAAGTATGCAGTGCTTGATGTGGAGCAGTTAGAAAATGTTGCAACAAAACAACAAGAGGAAGAAGCCATGGATGTTGAAAGAGACTTGTAACCGCATTTGTAAAAGGTTTTGTAACTTCTTCTTAAGAAGTAATGATTGTAACAAACTCTCCTAGGAAAGTCCGAAGCTATGTGTGCATCCATATTGTTATAAATGGATACCATGACTAGTAAAAAAAGGATCAAAAGGAATTGTAAGAAAACGCTGCAGAAATTTATCTGAGCTTTTCCAAGTTTAATGGAGAATATTCGAAGGTTTTTGTAATACTTTTTTTGAAGAAAATATCAATATATAGACCATTGGTTTTGAGTTTAAACTTTGTGTTGTCTTCAAGTATGTTTGCAAGTGTTTACTGTTTCATTCTGAGTAATCTAGGGTTATTTCATTTGAATATGGGTTGTAAGGCAACTTTTAGTAGATATGTTTCTTATCTTTTCTCTTCAGGAGGGGAATTAAATACGCAGGAATCATTTCTACCAGTAAATTCTTTGTGGGACACTTTGAATTTTGATGAACACAGTTTAGTTTGATATGAATAAATTCTTATGTGTGTCAGGCATGTATAAGGATTTTCAGAAGCCAAACTGATGGAATATGTAGAGATATTTGATTGTGGAAGTATTGTTTGAACTTAGATGACTCTGTGACCTTGGATAAGGCACTGGTATAGATCAAGGTTGTCTATTACATATCTTGTAGGTCAATACTAAACATGAGTATAAGTTTCATTCCTTTGTTTCAGTTAGTTTTAAGGTGATAAGATCCATTGGTTTTCAAACTGGTTTACTGTGGATTTATCTTTTAAAAGTGTGAATTTAGTTCACAAAGGTATACCCACCTGAACTTTGGATAAGTTTGAAGTGTAGAAGGTTAATCAAACCTTGTCATATGTTGTCCTAAAAGTTTCCTTCTCTTTAATCTCTCTTCTACATACAAAGTTATCATATCACTATAAGGATTTTAAAGTGAGTCAGATTTTGAGAACATGTGCCATCAAACTCTGGTGCCTTGAATTGATCTCATGCACCATGCCCTAGACCTTCCTCAAGTGGTTAAGCTTATATTAGAGGAAACTTTCTTTGATACCAACTATTAGACACATCATAGGACTGAGAGGGGGAGGTGAATCAATTTGGACCTTTAAATAATTTATCTTTAAGCTCTTAAACCTCAAACCCCAATAATGAAGCCACAATACATATGACAGCACAATATGCACATGAAAAACCCTAAGAAAGGAAAACTATGGTGAGAATCACACTCACAATATGGATAATTGATTGCAAAAATTTATGCCCAAGGCCAAGGTAGCTCACTACTCTTGAATTTGACTTTCAAGAGTAAGGTGCACAACCTTTGGGCAAGATACAATGGACTTGCATTATTGAGACACACAATCTCAAGGCAAGATGCAATGGAATTGGATTACTGAAACTCAGTGCTCTAGAGCAAGATACAAATTTGCACAAGCTACCAAAAGGACACACCATCTTCTGGTAGGGACAGGGAAATGATGAATTGAAATGAACTATATCTCTTGATCATGAAATTATCCTCAAACCATTATGTCAAGCGAACAATATCATAGCAAACATATCCCACACATTCACTATCTCAAAACTTTGTCACACTAAAAGATATGATCATCAAAGCTCATCACAAACTGAAATTCACACTTTTTCTTGTCTACATATGCTTGCACATAATTCACAATTAATTCACATCAATCCATATAAAAATTTGCATATCTATGCATCTATATATACTAGGTTATTCGGTGAAACCCTCAACTAGGTCAGCCACAAATAGAAACTCGGCCACCATGATCAACTACACTAAATGCGCTCCACTCCAAGAGATAAAGGGGACCCAAATACATCACAGTAGGTCCTCCAAAGTTTATTCCAATGAGCCTCACATACAATGGGTCCCCTTTATCAGAATAAATCGTGTTAACCAATCAACCCAAAAAAATCACCAAATGTAAATTACTCAATGTGGATCTATAATATAAAAAATCACACCTTATGCAATACAATGCAACAAGCGGCACTTTCTTCCACACCATCAGAGGTCAAGAGCTTCCATCTTTTTCCTTTTGTCCATTACGACTGCCTTGTCATCTTCCAACTAGATTTTTACTAACTCTATTGATTTGTCACCTTCGGGACTCTAGCGCAGTGTAGAGACATTCGTGCAGCACGCTAGCCCCCCACCAATCTGATAGTTTGCAGGTGGTCATTTGAGCTTTATGCCTATGATTGGAAGGAATTGTAATGCCTTTGCATGCATCCAATGATGTCAATTTTTTATCCAAGGCCTATATCTCTCTGCTTTGAAGGTATTTTGAGGATCTTTTGGCATTTTGAGATCACTCTTTGTAGGTTGGAATTCTTGGCATTCCCTTTGGATAGCATTCATAGTTCTCATCTCAAAGACCACCATTGTAGTAGATCTCTAGATATCTCATGACACCATTTTCACATCATCTCAATAGGGGATTCTACTCATTCACTTCCCCTTTTTTTTTTACACATAATCATTTTTCCACCTTTTATTCTTTTCCAATTATCTTTATTATTTATTTTCTTTATGGTTCTATCTAGGTTCTCTATGGAGGTGGAAACACCAAAATAGGGTTTGACTTAGGCAGGCTCTAAAACACAACCCCCAACATTTTCCTTTTGCTTGTGTAGGTTCTCAATCATGGGAAAGAAATCACTTAATGGGAGGCTTCAATCATGGATCAGTCATGAGTTATTTTTTTAATCTTTTCCTTTCTATTCCGTCGTAGTCATTTTCATGTTTCACAACTATTATTTTAGTTTACTTTTTTTTTGTGTTTCATCATATCATCCATGCATTTGGAGTTTTTTTTATAGATTATGTACCTTGTCCACATAGGATGATAGCACGTCGTGTTGGTGTCCCAGACCTGCATGCTTGTCCTTGGGACAGAGGCTTAGTAAAGTTGTCTGGTAGCCCCAGATTGCAGTAGGTTGCTCTAGTCTGTCATTTTTATCCCCTGGCTCATCTTAGTGCTAGTTCAAGTGAGGTATAAGAGGGTGGATTTGTTCTCTAGGATTCATCATCCTTGAGGTATCAAATTTCCTTCATTACATTTTGGTGAACCTAATGTGAATCTATTTTATTTTTGTGTTGTGCATTTATTAGTTAGATCGTTGTATACACCTAATCTAATTTATTTATTTTTAAATCAATCACACCTTTATTCTAGCATCTACAAACAGTCTAGTTCATTGCATATAGTTTGCATTTTGTGTTTACTTTCTGATCTTTAACAAAAATTAACCAGAAGACAAAGCACTTTGTATCCATGTAGTGTAGTCTCAATGTCTTAAGACTCATGCATGATCTTTACGACCTAGACTGCTATAGGAGTTTTTGTCTGGAGGTCATCTACGAAGATTTTTCCTCCCATCTGTTAGAGTCCTCCTTTTCCCAACACAATGTTTAATGATCAACTTCCTGACCCAAATTATTTCTTGGATTCTCATCCCCTTAAGTCCATTTTGATAGGGGACCCCTCTCCACCTAGTTCGCAATCCAACTCTTAGAGTAATTCTCTGAGAAATTCCACTCCATCTTCCCCTCTTGTTGTTGATCATTACTTTGCTCTCATTGTTGATTTTGAGAAAATTTGCATGCTTGAGTAGAAACTGAGAGACTTTGAGGGTTTCCTAAATCGAGAGAATGTCCTCTCCCAGGATGGAAATGTCATCAATACTCTGTGATACATGCTAATCTCATAGAGGAGAGGCCTAGAGATGTTGAGGGCATTATCTATGATTATCAAGAATCATGTGCCTTTGGTTGATGCTTCTCCTCGGGATGGCCAGTCCATTACTTGTTGACCTCAGCTTAGTGTCAGTATGCTTGGTTTGACAATGCACATGGTTGATCCTGGACCTACTATTCCTAGTGTCACTTCTTCATCTACCCCCTTGGGATATATGGGTATGTCTAGTGGCTCAACCTTTGCCTCTACTACTGCTCAGATGTCTACAATTAGCACTAGCACTACATTTTCCAGTGGCACTGGTCCTTTTGGAGGTTTTGGTGGAGGTGGTGGTGGATATGGCCCACCTCCACCTCCTCCGCGCACTAATCTTATCTTGAACACCATCCTATAAAACATGGGCCAATTACAATTATAGTTAACCAACTTGGCCTCTACCTCTAGTCAGACATCCATGCTTGCATATTACAGGAAGAGACTCCTTGACATTACCATCCTAAACACTATCCTTCCTATCGATGTTGAGTCATTGAAGTTCGATAGGTTCAATGGTGATTGGGACCCTAATGTTCACATCAATTTCTTCATGACCATGTGTAGTGACTATCATAATCTGGACTTCATTTTTCTTAAGCTATTCTTGTGGTTTCTTAAGAGAACCATGTTATAATGGTATAACTCTTTACCAGATCACTGTATTTGTACCTTTGATCAACTCATGGATCTGTTTCTTTAATAGTTTCAGGCCAACATTGGCAGTAGGGTCACCATCACTGACCTTGTTCATTGCAAGAAGAAACCCAATGAGAAGATTGCAGATTTTATGTCAAGGTATCAGCCAATATCCACTAAAATCCCCTTTTCCCTGCCAAGTAATGATCTACAAAGAATTTTTATTGGCAATCTGCAACCAACATTGAAGGAGAAGTTATCTCTCAATCGATATTAAAACTTTGCAAACATGTGTTCCACGCTTACAGACTACCAGCACACCATGTCATAGTTTAGAGATTCTATTTTGAATCCTTGTGGTGGGTCCTTTACAGGCATGTCCATGGAAGAGTCTAGGAAAAATAAGGTTGTAGCTAATGTCGTGGATGTTCCTTCGATAGCTATCATGCAAGGATCACAACAAAATAGGGTCTTCACAAAATTAAATGACTCTTATTTAAGCATAATGCAGCGATTGTTGAAAGACAATCTAATACCCTTCCTGAGATTAGACCATTGTCTGATAGAAAACCCTATCCGCATTAGTACAATGGATCCAAACTCTACCATTACCATCGTGTGCATAGTCATGACACTAAGTGATGTTATCATGTTCGAAACATTGTCTAGAACCACATTGATAATGGTGCAATCAAATTTGATGCGTGGAAACACAAGTCGAACAATTATGTTGATAAAACCAATAGTGACTTGCAAATCTATACCAATCCTTTTCCCCGTGTTAGTCAACAACTTTGTCCTTCAAAAACAAACATAGAAAATGACTCAAGATGCCCAGAAAGAAGAACAAGAAACAATAACAATTGGAGAAGTTGTCAATGAATTAGAAACTTTCCTCTAAATTTTAGAGGTACAGCTCCATCTTAATAAGTTATGCAAAGAATGGAAATATAAGGTAAATTGACACCTACCCATAACCATCAAAGTAGATGCAAAATATTAAACACATAATTAAACGAATGAAAAAAAATGATACAAAGTTCACCTCTCCCACACTCACAGACGAAAAACAAGAAGAGGATGAGTAGCTGGTCTTTATAATAGATGAATTAACTTGAATTCAAAGATTCACAAATAATCATCCACACAATTCAATATAACAGAAATAGTATTGGAAAGAGATTGAAATGACACAAAGGACATTTATAGCCAAAAGGAAAACATCCATAAATTCTTAGATTTAGAACATTCCCTTTATTTCTCCAATACAAAATGAGTTCACAAACTCCTTTTCTATACAACAAAATGTGTTTACAAAGAAAATAAAACTGCTCATGCCTTCCCTTGTTCCCCTGGTATCCAAGAAGATCCCCGCTTTTCATTGTTTATGAATTCCATATTTATATGATTTTTCCAAGTTTACTCCCTTGTCCATGCATTCATAACTATTTCTTGAAATAATTTATTCCCCTTTTAATTTCTCCTGTAACCGCCTCTCAGAAAATCAATGGAGAATAAATAAATTCCCATTTGAATATGTTTTAATAATCGGGACATTATTTTTGGAAATTTATAATATGCCTATCATTGCTTCGGCCAGTCATCACATCTCGAGAAAAATACTTAGCATTGTCGGGTTATCGGCAATTTTCCAAACCTTTATAACCTTTTGATCGAGAGTTTCAAAGTTTCCAAAACCCCTGACTTCTCAAAATGCAAATTAAACCTTTTTAATTTATTTTCAAGGGTCGTTTGTTCAGGTATCTTCAAAACTTTAGAACTTATAGTATAAGTTTGAAACTTCACCAAACCTCTGACTTTGACATGACTAGTAAAATATTTGAGGAATTAATCACTTCAAAACTCCATGATAACTATCACCATGAATAAAAATTTAAATTTATGAAATTTTTTCTTTGGAAAATGTTTCCCATGAAATTCAGACTTTGAAGCTCTGAAACCATGAATAACCCGAAAAAAAAATTCCCATATTTTTTTCATATTAACTATGTTTATTCTGAAATTTGGATTATGATGTGAATAGGCCTTCCCAAGCATAACCCAAAAATCATTTAATTTCTGATAGCATGAAAATTGAATTTTAATTATTTTTCAAAATTGCCGGTGAAAAATGTGAAGCTGAAGATACTTCAAACAGTAAATGATCTTGGCATTTAAACTAGTTAAATTGGGTGGAATAGGGTTAAGATCGGGTCCATAAAAGGATTTTACACCAAATTGCACATATTTTAAAAAGTATTTATTTTCGTGACTCAGCAGGATTAGGGTTAGGTCATTCTAAAAAAGTGAAAAATTTTCAAGTTTAAATTTCTGGATAACACCCCAACATTCAACAAATTTCATCTCTGCATCAGATTCTTCTTTAGATGATGGTCCATTTATGAACATGGTTACCATCACTCCTATTTCCTTTCCTCCTAGCTAAAAGGAGAAGATATCTAAAGTATCTTTATCATTCACTCCTCTAGATACCTCGTATTGTGGAGAGACTGCTCCTTTGTACATCCCTGCTAAGTTGAATGGTCAAACTGTCATAAGTGTGATGGTTGACCCATCCTGCAGAGTAAATGTTATCATAGAGGAGACTTTATTTGTGAATGGTCAGCATAGACCCACATATGATGAATTTTAGGCGACCTTAAGAACACATGAAAAAATTTCTCTCTCTCCTTTGGGTAGCATCACCTTGACGATCCTCATCGGACCCAAGGGGGTACCTTCCACATTTGTGATCATTCCTGAGTCAGACCTATTCTGAGCTAAGCTAGGTATTCCCTAGTTGATTGCCATGGAGGAAGTCCCTTCAGTAATTCATAAATGCCTCAATTTTCCCCATGAGGGTTCAATGCATGTCATCCAGGATACTGGATAACGACCCCTGGTAGCCCGTGGGGACTTTTTGCTAGACCATTTTTTGGCCTGCTCTAGTGGGGGGCATTCTTTCCCATGGTGACTTGATGTACCACACATACTACTAGTATAAGATGATGGAGTTGGATCCTAAATCAGCATAGCCTATTTTTTCATTACCTCTTCCTGCATCAACCTCTGCTCCATCTATTCTGGTCTTGGAGCGGGTGGTGCCTCATGTCTCCTAATCACTGGGGACCAAGGCTAAGACTTCTCCCTTGAATAGACCTTCACGTCTACCTAGGACTACATAGCTTCCAATGGAGCCTTGCGTTCCTATGATTGCACAGTGCAGACAAGGGAAAGGCACCTATGCTGTCAAAGTTTGCGGCCCGCCCTCCCTCCGAGCCCCCGATCATGGATGATATACCTCAGCCCTCTCATTATGAGAAAGGAAAGCATTCCTCTCGAGTTCATTTTTTACTGCTCGCTCTTGCTTCACAGCCCACATTGACTCCCTCCAGTCCTTTGACCGCTCCTCGAGCGAAGCGAGGTAGGGCACCTGTTGCTATGAATATGGTGCCTATTCCAGATGCACCTCTTGTTTCATCGGTTAAGCCTTCTCTTGTCCCTGACATGGTTCCAGAGGTCTCTCCTATGGAGCATCATGTTACTGAATCCTCTAGAGCCTTGGTTGTGTTAGGATAATCAGTTGTAAACAAATAATGAAACTTTAAGCACACAAAACCTTTTACCCGAATGCATAAACCAAATACCAAAATAGCAGATATATCAATTAAGCACAAACATAAACCATAAACCAAATACCATGCATCCACAACACATAACACCAAGATTTGTACATGGAAAACCCGATAAAGGGAAAATCTGTTGGCATTATTGCGATTAAGTTGTCATTGATGTCAAACTGATTTGGCAAGGTCACCCGTAAGTAAGAAGTGGTGACCGGTATAAGAAGAGCAAGACATATGATGACAATGCACATGTGAGTAAGCAGACAGAAGGAAGGCTATCGGTACAAATGACCTGTGTCATATGTTGGTAAGGAAAGATTACCGATAAGACACAAACCGGGATGAAGGTTGTTTTGTTTTATTATAAAGGCACAACACCCGATGAGAAGAACAGAGAGGATGTTTGTTGGTCATACTAGTAAGGTGAACTAACCGAGTAGTCAACTTTGATCGATAAAGAATGTCAAACCAACATATGAATCCAAGCCGAGGTGGATGTTACCAAGCATGACAGTTGGATGCCAGGTGGAGGTATTGCACAGGTCGGTGGGGTATGCATCAACGTAACAAATCAGAAAGCAAGTTAGCTTTTATGAAGAACCCACAAGTCACGGAGGATGCCAGAGGATTGTGGCTCGAGGAAGGAAAGTTGGCAAAGCAATTGAACTGATCCTGCAAGAAGATTTGAACTTTGTAACAAAGAAAAGAAGAAAAGGATGGTGCAGACCTCCAGATTTAGAAAATGTATATTGGAATGTGAAGCTTCACTGTTATTGATCGATGTCATGAAGATCATATCCTTGAAAAAGAAGATCTAATCAAATCTGATTGGGTTTGAGATGGAGAATTCAAAACCTAACATGGCATTGTTGAATGTGGTTTTAGGCGGGAATCCAAGATTATAAATAGATGAGATCAAGATAGAAAAGTTTGATACTTGATGTGAAGAAGGAGAGTGAAGTGAGTTTAAGTGCAGAGAAGGATCACCTTCCTTAGAATTTATTCTAAGTTACAGAGTGAGTTAGCAACCAAACCGGTGAGAGGGTTTAACCAGTAGTGACAGAGTACCGGTAAACTATTAAATTTCTAATAGTTAAGCTAACTAGTGTGTTGTGTGACTGAGCGTGAAGAAAGAGTGGTCAAGAATCAGAGAGAGTAATCTCATAACCAGTAGTGTGAAATACAATGATGAAGAGAAGATTGTTAATCGACAGAAACCTATTTGATCAAGAGTTGCGGAACTCATTTGCAAATAGAAGCTATAAATGTATCAAAATTATATTTCAATACACATCGCCAAGTTGGAGCTTGGTGCAAGGGTGGTGCTCCTTGGGTTGGTGCCCTAAATCAGTAGGGGATGGTTCTCCTTAGGTTGGTGCCCTAAATATTTGCAATTAAGTATTTCACTTGTGAGGCTGGATTGCAGTAGTAGTCTCCAGCAGCATTTCTCACCGATGTTTTTCCCATATTGGGTTTTCCTTGTACATCTGGAGTTGTGGGTTGTATTTGTGTGATTGTCTCTTTTCATATTCTCATTTATCTTACTGGTTTGACTATTTAGTGCTTAAAATAATAATTGATATTCTAAGGTTGGTTTAAAAAGGAAAAGAATTTAGGAACCACTGATTCACCCCCCTCTTAGTGGTACTTTGTGTTCAACAAGTGGTATCAGAGCCTACATTCCCAATTGTTTAAAAAACCTGGGTAGATTCTGGTCTTAGAACAAAATGGCAAGAAATGAGTCTGCCTCCTCAAAAGCTCCCATGTTTGATGGGTCTAACTATGCCTTCTGGATCAGAAGAATGGAGACCTATATTTCTCCATCAGTTTTGATATGTGGACGTCTATCAAGAATGGGTATATTGTCCTTAGTGGTCCTCCCACTGATCCTGATGCCAAGAAGGAGTATGAGAATAATGCAAAGGCTAAACATGCTATCTTGAGTGGGTTGTCTAATAATGAGTTTGTCAAGGTCATGCACTGTGCATTTGCCAAGGAGACGGGATAAAATGCAGAGGTTATTTGAAGGAGATGCAAAATTCAAAGAGGCCAAGCTGCAAGCACTAAGGGGCCAACTTGAAGGCATCAAGATGAAGGATGATGAAAATATTGCATCCTACCTTCACAGATTTGATGAAGTTGTGAATACCATCAAAGGACTTGGAGAAGAAATTGTAGATGAGATTCTTGTCAAGAAGGTACTTAGGTCTCTCATACCTAAGTATGATACAATGGTTTCTGCCATAGAAGAAGTCAAGGATCTGAAGATCTTTACAATGGATGATTTATTTGGCTCACTAATAGCCTATGAAATGAGAACAACTGGTGATGCATCCTTAAGGAAAGAGGCAGATCTCAACTCCACCCAGAAGGGAAAAGAAGTAGTTGCTCATAAAGGGTCCAGTGAAGACTCTGATGTAGAGGTAGAAAACTTTGTCAGAAAACTCAAAAGAGGATCTGGAAAGTATAAAGGAAAGCTACCACTCAAATTTTTCAATTGTGATTAAGTTGGACACTTTGCTACAAAATGTCCTTATAATGAAACCGGTGGAGATGATTCAAGATGTTTTAGTAGATCTGTTGGTAAAGATAAAGAAAGAAATGTATACCAGCAAGGAAGAAGAGGCTACCAAAAGTAGAACAACCTATACACTATTGAGGATGATGTCACAGATGAAGAAAGTGCATCAGAAGATGACTACCATGAGAATGACAGAAAATTTAATCTCTTTATGGCACTAGATGAACCGGTTGGTGAAGAGGAGGAAGAAGAAGATATTGACATTGAAGTGGATCTAGAAGGAGAGCTTATAAGTTCTCTTGAGGAACTGAGTAAAAAAATAAGAGAACTTAAGAAGTTCAAGCTTGCTGCATTAGATGAACAAGGTCTCTTGAATCAATCCATGGATGAGTCCAGTCAAGTTATATCATACTTAAAACTACAGCTGGAAGAAACCAAGATGATATGTGAAGTTACATCCTCTGACCTTATGAAGAAGGAAAAGGAGCATCAAGATCAGGAAGTAGAAATAGTGAAGCTAAGAAGGGAGCTTGAAGAAAGTAAGGAAGAAATAAAAGTAAGAAGCAAATATGAAGGTAGCATCGAAGCCTTAGACAAAATGTTGAGGAAACAGAAGCAATCCAAAGATACTAGTAGCTTAGATCTTGAAGAAGTTCAAAGTTCAAACAAAAAAGACACATCAAGTAAGGAGATACAGTTCACTTCTTCAAATGAAGGTGAAGAGAAGAAAAAATTCACTATAAGAAAGGATATCGGTAAAAAGACATATGCAAAAGCTGTTAGAGATCGCCACACAAACCGGTATACACAAGCAATGAACTGGAGGCCACACTCATTATAACGACATGCAAATCCAAGGAGAAATGTAAGAGTTGACCATGAATGATTCACCAGAGTTAACAGCATGAAGGGAAGACCTTCGATGAAGTAGTCATTTGTAGGACCAAGGTTACCTAACCAGTATGTTTCAAACTTTCATGGTTACTGTTACCGGTGTAACAAATTTGGGCATAGAATAAGTAATTGTAGATTAACCAATAAGCCCACTATGAGTTATGAAAGTAGAAATCCTTTTAATGCACTTGGGGATATAAATGTTGTTTGTTATCTGTACAATGGATTTGGTCATAGGAGTTTTGAATGTAGGAAGAATAAACCAGTGTCCTACAATAATTTCAAAGATTCGTCTTGAAATGAAAATATGAAATACTCTAATTGTCAAGAGTTTGGACATATAGAAAAGTTTTGTAAAAATGGGAAGATCGGGCTGAAGAAGACAAATCCTGATCAAGAATCGACAGTTGAATTGAAGCAAAAAGTAGCAGCTGACAAGAAGAAGGAAACCAAACTGGTATGGGTTGAGAAAGAAAAGGACAAGGAAGAATCAATTCTGATAGTGTAGATTGCCTTACATGCTGAAAGAAAAAATTTGTGGGTTGTAGATAGTGGCTATTCCAACCATATAACTGGTGATAAAAAGAAATTTATCAAACTTGAAGACTTGAATGATGGTTCAGTAAAATTCAAAGACAACTCATCCATCAAAATAAAGGGAAAAGGTACTCTAAATATTGATGAAAAATTGAAGGCACGTGATGTATATTATGTGAAAGGCCTAAAGCAGAATCTGCTGAGTGTGAGTTAGATGTGTGACAAAGGTTATTAATTCACCTTTGAATCAACTGATTTCTAGATAAAGAAAGAGAGTATTGGTCAAGTTGTGGCAGAAGGAAAGAGAACATATGGCAATGTTTACAATCTGAAGGAATGCTATGAGTCTCAATGCATGATAGGATAGGTTGATGAAAGTTGGTTGTGGCACTGAAGATTAGGCCACATAAACTTTGATAACTTAGTTGCAGTAAGAAGAAAGGGGTGTGTAAGGAATATTCCACCAATCATCAAATCAGTAAGCACATTTTGTGATGAATGTGTAAAAGGGAAGCAGACTAAGGTGAGCTTCAGGACAAAAGAGCACAACACCTCAAGACCACTTGAAATTGTGCATACAGATATGTGTGGTCCAACTAGGACAAGAGCTCTTGCTGGTGAAAGATATTTTATGCTCTTTATTGATGATTATTCAAGAATGACATGGGTCACTTTTCTGCAAGATAAGTCACAAGCATTTGACAGATTCAAGATCTTTAGGAAGATGGCGAAGGAAAGTGGGTGCAAGCTAAAATTTCTAAGATTAGACTCGGGTGGAGAGTTCACATCAAATGAGTTTGAAGATTTTTGTGAAAAATATGGAATTAGAAGGCAATACTCAGTCCTTGGGACACCACAACAAAATGGTGTGGTAGAAAGGAAGAATGTGATAGTCAAGGAGAT
This sequence comes from Cryptomeria japonica, assembly GCF_030272615.1. NCBI lineage: Eukaryota > Viridiplantae > Streptophyta > Pinopsida > Cupressales > Cupressaceae > Cryptomeria > Cryptomeria japonica. The sequence continues at coordinate 341,632,913 of NC_081405.1, read as the reverse complement.
GGCCAGAAACATGTTAAATGAGGCCAGTCTATTAGACACATATTGGAAGGAAGTTGTTCATATGGTTGCATATACTTTGAATCAGGTTCAATTAAGAACAAACAACGGAATAACAACTTATGAGTTGTGGGATGACCGGAAGCCATCAGTCAAATAATTCAAGGTATTTGGAAGTGTTTTATCAAGAGAGATATGGATGGTCTAGGTAGTTTTGGCTCCAGGAGTGATGAAGTAATCTTCCTTAGTTACTCATCTAATAGAAAGGCCTACAAATGCTACAACAAAAGACTAAGAAGAGTCATTGAGAGTGTGCATGTAAGAGTTGATGAGGATATACACAAACAAAGTCAATCATAGGTGAACTGGTATGATGATTCTAGTGATGAAGGTGAGGAAGCTTAGTCAGACAATGAACTAGAAAAGGCATCCAAAAAGGCTCCCAACCGGTATGTGCAGTTGAATCACCCTGAAGAGAAAACTCTAGGAAATAAAAGTGATGGTGTGCAGACTAGAAGAAGACTTGCCTGGAATGATCAACAAGTCAACTTTGGCCTCATAACTAAAGTAGAACCTAAAACATTCAATGAGGCTAGCAAAAGACAAGAATGGATGGATGCCATGGAAGAAGAACTGCAACAAATTGAGAAGAACAAGACTTGGGAATTAGTCCCTAGACCAGAAGATAAGAACATCATTGGCACTACATGGGTCTACCAAAATAAGATGAATGAAGAAGGTAAAGTTATTAGGCATAAAGCTAGACTGGTGTGCAAAGGATACTCTCAGGTGGAGGGAATTGACTTTGAAGAAACATTTGCACTAGTAGCTAGATTAGAAGCAATTAGAATGTTTCTAGCCTTTTATTCCTACAAGGGTTATAAAGTATATCAAATGGATGTAAAATTTGCCTTCCTAAATGGAAATTTGGAAGAAGAAGTGTACATGGAACAACTGGAAGGGTTTCTGCTACATGCTGATAAAAACTTTGTGTGTCAGTTGAAGAAGGCTCTGTATGGTTTAAAGAAAGCTCCTAGAGCATGGTATTCAAGATTAGAATAGTACCTGAAGGAGAAAGGATTTAGAAAGGGGAGTGCTGACAACAATTTATACATAAAGAAAGATGGAAACCACATGATCATTGTGGTTGTGTATGTAGATGACATTATTTTTGGAGGCAATAAGGACACCCTTTGCAATCAAGTTGAGGAACAACCAAAGTGAAATGATGGAGTGTGTACTAGGCATGGGGAAAAGAAGCATCGCCCAAAAACTCTTGATTGGCTCTGAGATCTTGAAAGCCAGATGCAAGCATCTAAGGCATGCAAGTTGGATGATCGCATGACGAACCTAGAAGTGGCCCACACCAATCAACAAGAAACCAATGCAAAATTGATGAAAGCTATGGAGAATCTGCATGCTGAGTGCAAATTATTAAAAGATGTGTAAGCTTTGCATCATATGCTCCTGAATCAGAGCGGATCTCATGCGGTGCTCAAAATGCCAAATTTTGTAGAGCCCTATGATGGGAAGTGAGATGATAAAGCTTTGGATACATTTTTCTGGGACATGGAATAATTCTTTTCCAATGTCACTGGTTTATCTGATGAAGCCCAGATCAAGAAGGCATTGGGATTTTTCAATGGCAGTGCCAAGCTATGGTGGCAAGCTTGGGCTATTGACTTAGCCACAGGAAAAGATGTTGTTACCACTGAGTCTTGGGAAGCACTCAAAACTACACTTCGAGATCAATTCTGACCTAGCAACTCAGAATGGGTGATCTGTGCCTAGTTCGATGAGTTGAAGAACACTGGTAAAGTGCGCGACTATGTTCGAGCATTCCAGAATCTTGATTTGGAAGCACCGAAGCTATACCTGTTCATGTGTAACCTGCAAACTTGGGCTCAAATGGATTTGAGGTGCCAAAATATTCAAACCCTTGCTCAAGCTATCACCGTTGCAGACCAACTTCTTGACTACAAGAGCGACCCTGCAAAAGGCTATGGTGGAGTCAAGAATGAAAGTGTTGATAAGAGGAAGGCGTTATGACCATGGAACCAAGAATGCAAGAATGTGGCCCCATATCCAAAGAAGCATGGGAATGACAAAAAGAACAGAGGTGTGAATTCAAAGGCAGATCACACTACACTCCCAAACAAGAAGAAAGAAAGGGAGCGTAACTGCTCAATATGTGGCTGACCTGATCATTGGGCACGGGAATGTCTAGAAAGACAATGCATCAATGTTGTTCTTTCTCAGGATCGCACCATGCGCGAAATGGGAGTCTTGCAACTCATCAATACAGTCCAGGAAGATTCTCAAGGTGGAGCGGCTCAAGACTCAACGGCTCATCATGAGCTCTTTTTTGTTGAGACGTTCTTTGGCCCATCTAAAATACTAGCGATGGTGGATACTAGGTCGACGCACAACTACATCTCTGCAAAGAAAGTGAGAGGACTTGGCTTGAAGATGACCGATGGGAATCATTCTCTTAAGGTGGTGAATTCTCCAGCTCATAAATGCATTGGAGATGTCCTAGATGCATCAATGTGGGCGGGAGCTTGGCTCAGATCGATGAACCTAGTGGCTATTGACATGGCAGATTTCAATATGATTCTGGATCAAGAGTTCATCAGGTAGACCTATGCAGTCTTGGCTCCACATCTGGGTTGTATCATCTTCATGGATCCTAAGAAGCCTAGAATGATCTTGACTGTGAAGTTTGGTTATTCAAATCGCGTAGCGACTGCAATGAGTCTACAAAGAGTTGCAAGGAAAGATTGTGATGAACTCTATGTTGTAGCACTTTTTGGAGAATGGGACGAAGAAGGAGAACTTGAGTCCTCAAACCCAGAAGTTTTCCAAGATGTCAATGATTCCTATGCGGATGTTTTTCCTGTGTGCTTGCCTAAAGAACTCCCACCGCAAAGATATGTAGATCATAAAATTCAGTTGGAGGAGCGAGCTTGACCGCCTAGCAAGGCTCCTTATCAATTCTCTAGCCCTGAGATGCAAGAGCTGAAAAGGTAGCTCCAAGATTTGACTGAAGTGGGGTACGTGCATCCCTCTAGGCCACCTTATGCAACTCCTGTGTTGTTTCAATGAAAGAAGTATGGCACCCTTCCACTGTGTGTGGACTATTGAGCTCTGAATAAGCTCACGATCAAAAACAAGTACCTTTTTCCCTTGATAGCTGATAGTTTTGATCAACTTGCGGAGGCACGCTATTTTACCAAGCTCGATCTATGACAAGGTTATTATCAAATCAAGATCGCCACTGGTAATGAGAAAAAGACTACGATCACTACTAGGTATGGATCGTATTATTTTATGGTGATGTCGTTTGGGCTCACCAATTCTCTTGCTACTTTCAATAGTTTAATGAATGATGTCTTCCACTATTTGATGGATCGGTGCATTGTTGTCTACCTGGATGACATACTCATCTTCAACAAAATGTTAGAAGAGAATAAGATGCATTTGTCTAAGGTTTTTGAGTGACTTAGAAAGAACTCACTCTTTGTCAAAAAAGAGAAGTGTTCCTTCACTCAGTCCAAAGTGCAGTTTTTGGGGCATATCGTTGGCCATGGGTACTTGAAGCTTGGTCCTAATAAGTGTTGGCCATTTGGTGGAATTGATTATGTGTTACATTGATGTTTTGTCATTGATGTCAACACTAGCTATTTGGATGCTTTACCAGCACCGTTCTGGTCTCGATAGGTTAAGTGGTTTCTAGTTAACTTGGATCTGGTATGATTCAGTAGGCTCTAGTATAGTCTGGTGATGGAATTGGATTGTTCCTGATACTTATACTCATATTTGGTCAATTGCTTTTGGTTTGGTGATCGAATGTTATCTTGCTTGCTTAGAAGATTGGGTTCTAGTTCCAGCAAGGGTTTCACTGGTAGAGCTTTTGATGGAGATCTTTAATGAAGTGCATAAGTAGTATTGGTGTAGCTTCTAATGGAGTTTCAGGATGTTGTTGGTGATCATGATAGAGACTTGGCATTTGGAGATCATTGCTGAAGCATGTGGACCTATACTTGGTCCCAGTTGATCTAGGTTATGGATTGGCTTTAATGTAACATGTGGATAAGACCTATTGATGTATTTCTGGGATGTCTTATGTGTTGATATTACTTGTTTGGTCTAAGGCCGACATGGTTTGTAATTATGTAATTGGTTTATTGTCTAGTGGTCGAACTGATTGTTTATGGTTGAGTGTTTGTATAAATAAATGTAAGATCTCATTGTAGATCATCATGGTTAATGTAAGAGGTCATGGTCAAGGAATGTAATGTACGAATAATGTAAAATCATTCAGGAAGAGGAGTTGGTCGATCATTGGAGATAGAATTGGGTTTATGTAAGAGGATTTAGTCCTCTGATATTGAGCTTAACCAAAACTGTACGCATGCATAGGAGATGTTATCTTTTGCAGTTCAACACTTCTCTGGATTGTAGTATGGATTTCTATGTAGTCGGTGAGGCTCCTTTTGTGATGAGCAATGTGCTCTAGGTTTCTGGCCTTCCTACAAGTGCAGGCCCCTCCATTGTAATTCACATGCTTACTGCAAAAGTATTATCTGACTGTGGATAGGCTTCCCACTGTGGTTTTTCCCTTTACCGAGTTTTCCACGTACAAATCTTGGTCTTGTGTGGATGGCTTTTATTCTATGATTATTGTTTATACTTAATTGATTAACTGCTATTCTGATATTATTGTTTTGGGTTCTGATATTAAAGTTTTAATTGCAAAATGTTCCTATAATCTATGACAACTGATTCACCCCTCCTCCCTCTCAGTTGTCTTATGGTTATCTGAACTATCTAACAATTGGTATCAGAGCATTGGTACTCTCTATAGAATGCTTAAATACTTGAGGAAGATCCTATGGCGACTAATAGTTCAAGCTCATTGAGTTCTTCTGGAGCTATCTTTCAAAGGGATATTTTGAGGCTTCATGGAACAAATTATACAGTATGGAAGATTCGGATGGAGAGTCATCTGAGATGTCTTGGTAAGGAGATTTGGGAGATCACACAAAACAGTGTCACACCCTATAATCCAGGATCTAGCAATCCTCCTTCGGCAAACCTAGATAAGGAGCTTGAGAATGATTGTACAGCAAGAGAAGCCCTCTTGTGTACACTTTCTAATCAGAAAATAATGGGACTAACTGACAAATCATCTAGGTAGGCTATATTGGATAAGTTGGAGACTCTTAATGAAGGTGATCCTACAGTCAAGATTTCTAAACTTGATGGTTATCGGGTGAGATATGAAAACTTGAAGATGGAAGAAGATGAAAGGATTACTGCATTCATGGAAAGAGTAAATGAGATTATTATGGGAATTCAATGCTGTGGTGGAACTCTGAGCGAAGATGAAATTATTTCTAAGGTCCTGAGAGCCCTGCCACCGGCTTACAAAATGAAGGCTAGTTCTATTAATGAATTGAGAACAATGGTTAATACATTTGTCAACAAAGATACCTTGGTTGGGAAACTATCTTCTTTTGAGCTTGAGGAATTTGGATGTTCTAGAGTTGTGAAGATTGAACATGTTTTTCATGCATCTACATCTAAAACCGGTAAGCAAGACTGGAAAGCTTTATATGCAAAGGAGTTAGAAGATATGAAGAGAGAAGATGATGAGTTTGAGCAACTTGAAGCACTATTTGCTAGTAGAGTACCAAACGGACTAGTAGGAAGTAAGTATGAAGGAAAAGTACCTTTTGCATGTGATAAGATTGGTCATTTTGCATCTAGATGTCCTGAAAGGAATTCAAGATTTGAAGAAAGAGGTAAAAGATAATTTAAGCCTAACCTTGAATATCAGAACAAATATAAGTACAAGAAAAATAGAGACAAATCATGCTACATAGCGGATGAGGAAGTCATTACTAATTCAAATGATGAACCAGTAGAAGACTCTGGTAAAATTGAGGACAAGGATGAATGGGTAATTGGCAATGGTTGTTCACATCATATGACTGGAGATAAAGGGAATTTTTTGTCTTTGCAAGAACTTGATGGTGGACTAGTTAGATTTGGAGATGACAAGGCATGTATGATTAAAGGAAAAGGAACTATATCATTGGATGGTAAGAATAATACTGACAATATTTATTATGCTGAAGGTTTGAAGCATAATATTTTGAGTGTTGAAGCATAATCTTTTGAGTGTATGACAATTCGTAGATAAGGGATTTCAATTACAGTTCAAGGATGGAAAATACAAAATCATTACCAGATATGGCTTGGAGATTGCAACTGGTACACAAACAACAGGTAATATATTACATTTGAACTCCAGTAAGAAGACATGTTTGATTACATAGATTGATGAGAGTTGGCTATGGCATAAAAGGCTATGTAATGTGAATTTCGATTGCATTATGAAGATCGGTTCAAATAAGGTTGTTAGGGATATACCTAAGATTATGAAGCCCTATAATCCGGTATGTAAAGAATGTCAAATGGGTAAATAGGTCAAAAACTCTTTTAGGAGTATACAAGATAAATCAAATGATGTTTTTGATCTTTTTCATAGTGATTTATGTGGCCCTGGTAGAGCTACAAGTTTTCATGGTGATAGATATTTCATGCTAATCATTGATGATTATTCTAGAATGATGTGAGTTACTTTTTTGAGAGAAAATTTGAAGCATTTGAAAAGTTTAAAATCTTTAAGGATAAAGTGGAAATTGAGACAAGATTGAAAATTAAATGTTTGAGATCAGATCATTGTGGAGAATTCACATCCGGTGAGTTCAATAACTTTTGTGACAAGTGTGGTATAAGAAAACAATTTTCTACTCCTCGAACACCTCACCAGAATAGAGTTGTGAAAAGGAAGAATAGAACTATCTTGGATGTAGCTAGAACAATTATGATGGAAATTAATCTACCTCATATCTACTAGAGAGAAGCAATGAGTACATCGGTTTATACATTCAACAAAGTACATATCAAAGGGGAAACTGATAAGACACCTTATGAATTATGGTTTGGCAATACACCTACAGTTAAGTATTTCAGAATTTTTGGTAGTAAATGTTATATCATGAGAGATGATACTATTGGAAAATTTGACCCTAGATGTGATGAAGGCATATTTCTTGGTTATTCAAATGAAAACAAAGCATATAGATGTTATAACAAGAGATTGCAGAGAATTGTGGAGAGTGTTGATGTCAAAGTAGATGAGCTGAACAAAAGTCAAATCACAGTTTATGAGAAGGAACTGGTAGTAGAAATGATTATATCCAAAATGGTAGCACCTTTCCCTGAACAGAGTGTTGAACCAATTACTCCGACAACATCAGAGAATTCTATAGTAACTGAAGTACAGGGAAGAGGAACAGAATGTCAGAAGACTCCAAGGTATGTGAGATTGAATCATTTTGAAGATGAAATCATTGGGGATAAGAGCAATGGAGTGATGACAAGAAGAACACTGGAAACTAATGAGGTATGTTTAATTTCACAAGTTGAACCAGTATCAGTAATTGAATCATGTAAAGATGTACATTGGTTGAAAGCTATGGAAGAAGAATTAGATCAAATTTAGAAAAATAACACATGGACTTTGGTTCCCCGACCTCGAAATAAAAATGTTATTGGAACTAAATAAATTTTTAGGAATAAATTGAATGAGGATGATCATGTCATAAGGAATAAAGCTAGATTGGTTTGTAAAGGATATTCTCTGAAGGAAGGAATTGATTATGGAGAGACTTTTGCACATGTAGCTAGGATTGAAGCTGTAAGATTATTTCTTGCCTATATTGCTTATAAAAATTACAAGGTTTATCAGATGGATATTAAATGAGCATTTTTTAATGGGAATATTGATGAGGAAGTTTATATTGAGCAACCTGATGGTTTTTCACTAGCAGATGATATAGATATGGTTTGCAGGTTAAGGAAAGCTTTATATGGATTGAACAAGCACCTAAAGCTTGGTATGAAAGGTTGAAGCATGGTTTTACTAAAGGCAGTACTGACAGCAATTTATATTATAAAATCATTGATGATGATATACTGATTGTTGAAGTATTTTTTGATGATATTATTTTTGGAGGTGAAGATAAATTATGCATAGAGTTTTTTAAAAATATGGAGAAAGAATTTGAGATGTCTATGATTGGTGAGATAAAATTTTTCTTAGGTTTACAGATTACTCACATTGACAAAGGTATTTTTATCTATCAAAATAAATATGCTAAGGAATTATTGAAGAAATATGGTATGGGAAATTGTAAACCAGTAAGCACTCATATGGTTACAAGTGAGAAATTGACAAGAAAAGATATTTCTACACCGGTAAATCCTACAAGATACAAATATATGATTGGAGGTCTGCTTTATTTGACTTAGACTAGGCCTGACATTATGAATGTTGTTCGTATTGTTTCAAGATTTCAAAGTGATCCTAGAAAAAATCATGAGATGGCGGTGAAAAGGATTTTTAGATACTTGCAAGGTACATCAAAATATGGCTTATGGTACCCTAAGGATGATAACTTTACTTTATGTGCATATACAGATGTTGATTGGGCTGGAGATGTTGATGACCAGAAAAGTACTTCCAGTGGATCTTTCTTTCTTGGAAAGAAGTTGGTTTCATGTATGAGCAAGAAATAGTCATGTACTTCTCTATCTACTGCTCAAGCTAAGTATGTTGTTGTTGCTACTAACTGTACACAAGTTTTATGGATGAAGCAAATGTTGAAGGATATAAAGGTGGATTGTGATGCACCGGTAGTTATCCATTGTGATAACTCTGCTGCTATTGATATATAAAAGAATATAATATTTCATTCTAAGAAAAAGCACATATCTATCAAGTATAACATTTTGAAAGAGAAGGTGGAAGAAAATGAAGTTAGACTAGTTTATATGAATACTAAAGAGCATATTGCAAATATTTTCACTAAACCGTTATTCAAGGAATCATTTGAGTACCTGCCAAACAAATTAGGAGTTTATGCCCCTCCGGTAGAGACTTGATTGATGCGATTTGGCATCAGTCCGGCATGCACTATCTGAGATACTATTCATTCCGGCACTGATGTGGGATGCTACTGCTCAGGGGAAGTAGTCAGCTTTGAGATGGCTTATGTTTTTGCTTTGATATTTCTGTCATATTTTTGGCATTGATGTCAAAGGGGGAGAGATATTGATGTGAAAAAGATAAAGAGAGAAAAAGAAAAATCTCAGGGGGAGAGATATTCAGAGCTATATGCGGGTGATTGTTGGTTTTCTTCCACAGGGGGAGACTTGTTTGGCATTTCTTGGTACTTAGATGTTTTTCACATCTAGTGTTTCCATCAATGCCAAAGGGGGAGATTGTTGGCCATTTGGTGGAATTGATTATGTGTTGCATTGATGTTTTGTCATTGATGTCAACACTAGTTGTTTGGATGCTTTATCGGCACCCTTCTAGTCTCGATAGGTTAAGTGGTTTTTGGTTAACTTGGATCTGGTACGATCTGGTAGGCTCCGGTATAGTATGGTGATGGAATTGTCTTGTTCATGATACTTCTACTCATATTTGGTCAATTGGTTTTGGTCTAGTGATTGGATGCTATCCTGCTTGCTTAGAAGATTGGGTTCTAGTTCTGGCGAGGGTTTCACTAGAATAGCTTTTGATGGGGATCTTTGATGAAGTGTATAAGTGGTGTTGGTGCAACTTCTAATGGAGTTTCAAGATGTTGTTGGTGATTATGTTTGAGACTTGCCGTTTGGAGATCATTGCTGAAGCATGTAGACCTATACTTGGTCCTGGTTGATCTAGGTTATGGACCGTCTTTAATGTAACATGTGGATAAGACCTATCTATGTATTTATGGGATGTCTTATGTGTTGATATTACTTGTTTGGTCTAAGGCCGAAATGGTTTGTAATTATGTAATTGGTCTATTGTCTGGTGGCCGACCTAATTGTTTATGGTCGAGGGTTTGTATAAATAAATGTAAGATCTCATTGTAGCATCATGGTTAATGTAAGAGGTCATGGTTAAGGAATGTAATATGCGAATAATGTAATATCATTTAGGAAGAGGAGTTGGTCGATCATTGGAGATCAAATTGGGTTTATGTAAGAGGATTTAGTCCTCCGAAATTGAGATTAACCGAAACTGTACTCAAGCATAGGAGATGCTATCTTTTGCAGTTCAACACTTCTCTGGATTGTAGTCTGGATTTCTATGTAGTCAGTGAGGCTCCTGTTGTGATGAGCAGTGTGCTCTAGGTTGTTGGCCTTCCTGCAAGTGCAAGCCCCTCCATTATAATTCACATACTTCCTACAGAAGTATTATCTGATTGTGGGTAGGTTTCCCATTGTGGTTTTTCCCTTTACCGAGTTTTCCACATACAAATCTTGGTGATGTGTGGATGGGTTTTATTCTATGATTATTGTTTATGCTTAATTGATTAATTGTTATTCTGGTATTATTGTTTTGGGTTCTAGTATTAAAGTTTTAATTGCCACGAGTACCTGAAGCCTGATCCTGATAAGATCAGTGTCATTCAAGAATGGGAGCCACTTTGTATTGTCCACGAGGTGCACTAATTTCTAGGTTTGGAAAACTATTACCGTAAGTTTGTGCATGCTTACTCTAGGATAGTTGGCCCATTGACAGATCTCCTAAAGAAGGATTATGGTTCGAAATGGGGAGAAAAGAAATAGGATTCTTTTGATCTACTAAAGCAAAAAATTAGAGTGGAGCCTATGTTGATTTTGCTAAGATATGGTGAACCCTTTGAGGTTCAAACCGATGCATCTGACTACACAATTGGGGGAGTGTTTATGGAAAGAGGGCACCCTGTTCCTTGTGAATCCAGGAAGTTGAATGACTGAGAAAGAAACTATTCTGCTCATGAGAAGGAGATGACTACAGTAGTGCATTGCTTGCGGATTTGGCATCATTATTTATTGGGAGTCCCTTTTGTGGTCAAGACTGATAATGTCAGCTTGACTTATTTTAAGACTCAACAAAATTTGACTCCAAAATAGGTACGCTAGCAGGACTTTCTAGTTGAGTTTGATTTTCAATTGGTTCACAATCATGGTCGTCACAATGTAGTTGTAGATGCATTGAGCAGGAAATCTCAACTGGCCACAATAAAAGATTTGTAGGGCAGTGGTGCGAGTCAGATCACAGTTGCAGAGCACATCTGTGACCAAATTAAGGAGGATTTGGAGAATGACTCTCAGGCGCATCAAATTGTGCTCCAAGTTCAGTCTGGTCGTACATGTCGGTTCCATATGCAGGATGGATTCCTTTTCTTCATAGACAACTGACTTTATATTCCAAGGTGGAAGGAGCTCACGAAGGAGCTCATCTCTTAATGTCATGATTCACTATGGGTAGGTCACCTTGGCCAAAAATGGACTTTGGCATTGTTGGAGTGCAGATTCTTCTACTCTAACATGAGGGAGGATGTAGAGACCTTTGTGCGAACTTGTATTACATTCCAACAAGATAAAGTTGTAACTCAACTATTGAGTGGTCTCTTACAGCCACTCCTAGTTCCTATGCATCCCTGGGCATCGATAAGTATGGATTTTATTACTCGGCTGCCCGATGTAAATGGGTTTACAAGTATTATGGTTGTGGTCGACCACTTTTCTAAGTATACAACCTTCATACCTTGTAAGTCACCTTACACTGTAGAGGTAATAGCAATGCTTTTCTTTAAGTTTGTGGTTAAACTTTGGGGCATGCATTTGAGTATTATCTCAAACCGAGACCTAAGATTCACTTCAATTTTTGGGGGTGAGTTGTTCAAACTCATGGGAATGAAGCTACTCATGTCGATGGCCTACCATCCTCAAAAAGATGGCTAGACAGAGCACATCAATGGTATCCTGGAAGAATTCCTGAGGCACTTCATGTATGGGGACCAGTCTAATTGGCCTGAGTTGTTGGATGTGGCACAGTTCAATTATAACTTGCAGAAGTCTAGTGCGAGTCAATACTCTCATTTTGAGATAGCTACTGGATAACAACCACTTACTCCGCATTCTGTGTTGCATGGTTACCTCAAACCCAGTCTTGAGGTTATCGATTGTGTTAAAAGATGGAATAAAAGAGTAGAACTGACCTGATCTCATTTGACCTGAGTTGCAAACCATATGAAGCACTTTGGTGATGTTCATAGGAGGCAGGTCAAGTTCAAAGTGGGAGATCAAGTGTTGTTGGGGATGGAGCCTAATTAGTTCAAGAATCCAAAAATGATTGAATAGATCACTATTCTAAAGATGGGATGGACCTTTTGAATTTGTAAAGCGGGTTGGAAAATTTGCCTATAGTTGAACCTTCCTATGCATCTAAAAGTGCACCCTATGTTTCATGTGAGCCAACTTTTGTCGCATAATGTTGATCCTGAGGATGCAGTCTGAAATATCCTAAGTCAAGGACTAGAAAATGTAGTGGATCGACCTGGCAGAGAAGTTGTAGAGCTTCTTGCAATGAAGTCACGTGGATATGCATTGAAGGCATATAAGGAATTCCTCATTTGGTGGTGAGGTGAGCCAAAGGATACTGCTACCTGGGAGTGAGATGAGTCACTTTGGCATCATGAAGAGAAAGTCCTAGAGTTCCTGCAAGGGAGTTCGACTCGACCTGAGTAAGGTTATTCAATGCACCCCTATGCGAAGAGGTCTTTGTGTGGAGTAAAGATAGAGCACTGGCATCAAGGGTGACACCTATTTTAGGTGGGGGAGATTATAAGGGGGTATGAACATTCGTTCTACCTCCCCATCCACTATGTTGCACTGTTGAGCTTGAACTTGCTCGATTCGAGTCCGATTCAGTCCAAGTCTCAAATGCAACATGAATCCTGCAATTAGTGAATCATTGGGCGCGCAATGGCCTAGAATTCATGAGTTTTCCCAATCACTTGACCAAATGGATAAGATGGTTTACAAAACGGATGCTGAGCCGAGTCAGATTCATCGTGGAAAGAATGTGATGCGGTCTTTCCTGAGTCGACCATGTCTCGTGAAACATGACACTTTTTCATGCAAGAAGGAAAGCGCATCTCGGCCGATGCAGCGAGATTGTGCACCAGTTGGAACGCAATTGGAGGTTGATTCCTATGCGTCGGGTTGAGATGTGAGCCACATGATCTCAATCCAAGTGGGTTCGATCCGTGCATGCTCTGGGAAAATTTGTTGATCAAATACAGTCAGAATTTGAGATGTCAATGCTTGGTGAATTGACATACTTCCTTGGTTTGTATATATTACAGCAAGATAAGGGAATCTTTATCTCACAAACCAAGTATGCAAAGGATATGTTGAAGAAATTTCAACTGGAGGATTACAAATCAGCAAGTACCCCCATGGTGACCGAAAGTAAATTAAGCAAGAATGATGAATCATCGATGGTGGATCAGACATTGTATAGAACCATGATAGGCAGTCTATTGTATCTAACTTCTTCTAGATCGGATATAGTACAGGCAGTGTGCATGGTGGCCAGATTTCAAGCTGCACCTAAGCAGTTACATATGAATATTGTAAGCAAAATATTTAGGTACCTCCAAGAAATACTCAGCTATGGATTGTGGTACCCTAAACAAGGGGAATTCATCTTGGAATCATACTGATACTGATTGGACAGGTTGCATTGATGACCAGAAGAGCACAAGTGGTGGTGCATTCTTCCTAGGTGACCGGTTAGTTTCATGGTATAAAAAGAAGCAAGATTCATTCTCCCTATCAACTGTTGAAGAATAATACATTGTTACTGCTACATGTTGTTCTCAGGTGCTTTGGATGAAGCAAACCCTCAAGGACATACAGGTGGACATTACTGATCCCATTCTCATCCAGTGTGATAATTCAAGTGCCATCAACATATCAAAGAATCTAGTGATGCATTCTCGGACAAACCACAATGATATTAAGTTTCATTTTCTCAAAGAGAAGGTTGAAGGACAAGAAGTAAGGATGGATTATGTCCCTAGCGGAGAACAAGTAGCTGATATTTTCACCAAACCATTTTCGGTAAGCACTTTTGAGTACCTAAGACACAATTTGGGAGTTGTGTCATCTGCCTTATGCACTTAATAAAGGAAGGATTTATATGGTTCAAGGGGAGTTCATAGCAGCATCTATAACTCTTGAACCACATCTCAGTACCGGGTGCAATCACTACTAGTAATCTAAGGGGGAGCTTGGTATGGATCAAAGGGGGAGTGGATAGTACCCTTTGTGATTATGTCAAAGAGGGAGAAATCTAACAAAATAAAGTGTCTTGTGGTAAATTGACATCAATTCCAAAGGGGGAGATTGTTGGTATTATTGGCGTTAAGTTGTCATTGATGTCAAACCGGTTTGGCAAGGTCACCGATAAGTAAGAAATGGTGACCGGTATAAGAAGAGAAAGACATATGATGACAATGCACATGTGAGTAAGTAGACAGAAGGAATGATATCGGTACATATGACCTATGTCATCTATTGGTAAAGAAAGATTACTGGTAAGACACAAACTGAGATAAAGGTTGTTTTGTTTGTTATAAAGGCACAACATCTAGTGAGCAGAATAAAGAGGATGTGTTGTCGGTACATAGGATGTTTGTTGGTCATACTGGTAAGGTGAACTGAGCCAGTAGTTAGCTTGGTCGACAAAGAATGTCAAATTGACATAGGAATCCAAGCCGAGGTGGATGTTACAAAGCATGACAGCTGGATGCCAGGTGGAGGTATTGCACAGGTCAGTGGAGTGTGCATTGATGTAACAAATCAGCAAGTAGGTCAGCTTTTATGAAGAACCCACAAGTCACGAAGGATGCCAGAGGATTGCAGATCGAGGAAGGCAAGCTGGCAAAGTGACTAAACTGATCCTGCAAGAAGATTTGATCTTTGTACCCGTTTGATGAAGGAAACAGAAAATCCATTAATGGTGAATGACAGAGAAAAGAAGAAAAGCATGGTGCAGACCTCTAGATTTAGAAAATGCACATTGGAATGTGAAGCTTCATTGGTATTGATCGATGTAATGAAGATCGTATCCCTGAAAAAGAAGATCTAATCAAATCTGATTGGGTTCGAGTTGGAGAAGGCAAAACCTAACATGACATTGTTGAATGTGGTTTTAGGTGGGAATCCAAGATTATAAATAGATGATCTCAAGACAGAAAAGTATGATGCTTGATTTGAAGAAGGAGAGAAGTGAATTTAAGCACAGAGAAAGATCATCTTCCTTATAATTTATTCTAATAAAGCTCTAGAGTGAGTTAGTAGGCAAACCGGTGAGAGGGTTTAACCGGCAGTGACAGAGTACCAATAAACTGTTGAAGTTATAACAGTTAAGCTAACCAGTGAGGAGTTATTGATTAAAAACACATCCCAGTGTGACATAGTGTGTTGTGTGACTAAGAGTGAAGGAAGAGTGGCCAAGAGTCAAAGAGAGCAATCTCATAACTGGTAGTGTGAAATCCAATGAAGAGAAGATTATTAATCGATAGAAACCTATTTGATCAAGAGTTGCAGAACTCATTTACAACCAGAAGCTATAACTATATCAAAATTGTATTTCAATGCACATCACCAAGTTGGAGCTTGGTGCAAGGGTGGTGCCCTAAATCAGTAGGGATTGGTGCTCCTTGGGTTGGTGCCCTAAATCTTTGTAATTCAGTATTTCACTCGTGAGGATGGATTGGAGCAGTAGTCTCCAGCAGCATTTCTCACCTAGGTTTTTCCCATATTGGGTTTTCCTCGTACATTTGGTGTTGTGGGTTGCATTTGTGTGATTGTCTCTTTTGATATTCTCATTTATCTTACCAGTTTGACTATTTAGTGCTTAAGATAATAACCAATATTCTAAGGTTGGTTTAAAAAGAAAAAGAATTTAGGAACCACTAATTCAACCCCCTCCCAGTGGTACTTTGTGTTCAACAAAAACCATGGTGGGAAGCCTACCCATAGTCAGATGATACTTCTGTAGTAAGTATTTGATTACATTAAGGGGTCTGCACATGTATAAAGGCCAATAGCCTAGAGCACAATACTCATCACAAAGGAGCCTCACTAACTACAAAAGATATCCAGACACAATCTAGAATTAAGAATAAACTGCAAGAATAGCATCTCCTATGCCTAAGTACAGTTCTGGATAAGCTCAATGCCAGAGGTCTTAAACCTCTTACACAAACCTAATTCTATCACCTATGATCGACCAAAACCTCTGCATATGATTACAACTTTATTCACACACAGATAATCCCATAACCCACAATCGATTGCCACTATCTACAAAGAGATCTTACATCATATTTATACCAACCCGGGACCTAAACAATTAGGTCAGCCACCTAAAAGATAATATAATAAATCCATTACATAAACCAGCAAACCAATAATAATCCAAGTCAACCTAAGACTGAAACAACATTAACCAAACAATAAATCCAACCGATAATGCATCAGGAGCATCCACCAACACATTACATAAACTGGTCCATAACCTAACAGAGTAAGACCAGACCTAAAATAGCTCACTATAAGCCAAATGAAATACCACTAATCAACTAGAACATGAACATGATAACCTTCAGCATCCTGAAAACCTTCTAGAAGCCACACCAACACCACTTATCAAATCCATCAAAATATCTTCAACGAATCTCTACTGGTAGAACCCTTACCGATAACCAAAAGACTTACTAGAACATATGATAGTTTCTGGATCATCAAATCCTGAAGCAACTGAATGTGATAGGCATCTGAACAACATGAATGACCAAACCAAACCAATTTCACTAATCAAAATATACCTAAGACAAATCTCCTGATCATCATCAAAGTCCAACCACTCTACCGAAACTCGGTAGACAACCAAAGAAGCTAGTGTTAATATCAATGACAAACATCAATGCAACACATAATCAATTCTTCCAAATTGCCAACAATCTCCCTCTTTGGCATTGATGGCAACACTAGATGTAAAAAACATATAAGTGTCAAGAAGTGCCAAACAAGTCTCCTTCAATGGAAGACATCCAACAAATGATATATCAATGAATTTCTGAACCAAATAACCAAACCATAGACCAAACACCCCCTGTGACTGATATCTTTGTTAAGCTCTATTTTTCACATGTATACCTCTCCCCCTTTGACATCAGTGCCAGAAATCTAACATAAACATCAAAGAAAAATCATAAAACCTTTGAACCACACAGCTGACTAGTCCCCAAGAGTACTAGCAGCAACTCATCAATCCAGAATGAATGATAGTTCTGGTAATGCATACCGGACTTATGTCATCACTCAAGTCTCAAATTGAGGGGAAGAGACCCCCAATCTGTCTCTAAAGTACTCAAATGATTCCTTGGGCAAAGGTTTAATGAAGATATCTGCAATCTTCTCTTTAGTGTTCACATAAACCAATATGACTTCATGTGCTTCCACCTTTTCCTTCAAAAATTTATACTTGATTGATATGTTCTTTGTCTTAGAATGAAATACCGGATTATTTGATATGTCAATAGTAGCAGAGTTATCATAGTGAATAACTATCGGTTCATTACAATCTACCCTAATATCTTTCAGCATTTGTTTCATCCATAGAACTTGTATACAACTAGTAGCAACAGCAACATACTCAGATTCGGCAGTAGATAAAGAAGTACATAACCGTTTCTTGGTGATCCATGAAACAAGTTTTTTTCCAAGAAAGAAAGCTCCACCAGATGTGCTTTTCCGATCATCTATATCTCTAGCCCAATCTGCATCTGTATATGCACATAGTGTAAAGTCATCATCTTTAGGATACCATAAACCATATTCAATTATTCCTTGTAAATATCTAAAAATCCTTTTCACTGCACTCGCATGATTCTCTTTAGCGTCACTCTAATATCTTGATATAATACAAATTGCATTCATTATATCCAGTCTAGTTTGAGTCAAATATAACAAACCTCTAATCATAGATTTATACCTTGTAGGATTTACCAGAGCCGATACATCTTTCTTTATCAATTTATCACTTGTAACCATAGGAGTACCAACTAGTTTAGGATTTTCCATACTAAATTTCTTCAACAACTCTCTAGCATACTTAGTTTAATATATGAAAATACTTTTATCAGTCTGAGCAATATACAAACCTAAGAAAAAACTCATTTCTCCAATCATGGACATCTCAAATTCATTCTTCATATTATCAGAAAATTTCATACATAACTTTTCCTCACCTCCAAAAATGATATCATTCAAAAAGACATCAACAATCAATATGTCATCATTAGTGATCTTATAATACAAATTACTGTTAGCATTGCCTTTAGTGAAACCAAGCTTCAAAAGATATTTGTCCAATCTAGCATACCAAGCTCTAGGGGCTTGCTTCAATCCATATAAAGCTTTCCTCAATCTGCAAACCATGTTATTATCATCTGAAAGATAAAATCCATCCATTAGGTTTCTCAATGTAGACTTCCTCTTCAAGATCTCCATTTACAAATGCACACTTAACATCCATCTAAAAAACCTTGTATTTATTATGCGCAGCATAAGCAAGAAATAATCTCACATCTTCAATCCTAGCTACTAGAGCAAAAGTTTCATCATAATCAATTCCTTCCTTCTAAGAATATCCTTTACATACCAATCTAGCCTTGTTCCTCACAACTTGTCCATCTTCATTCAATTTATTCCTAAAAACCCATTTAGTTCCAATAACATTCTTATTTTTATGTCGGGGAACTAAATTCCATGTGTTGTTCTTTTCTATTTGATCGAATTCCTCTTCCATAGCTTTCATCCAACATTCATCCTTACATTCTTCATCTACTAATGCCAGTTCAATTTGAGAAATTAAGCATACCTCTTTAGTTTCCAACCTTCTCCTTATCATCACTTCTTTGCTTTTGTCTCCAATGATCTGATTTTGTGAATGATTCAACCTTACATACCTAGGGGTCTTCTGACTTTATGTTTCTCTGCTCTGATCTTTAGTTACTGTTGAATTTTCTAATACCATCAGGGTAACTAGTTCAACATTTTGTTCTAGTATAGGTGTTACCGGTTCACTTATGATAATTTCCACTTCCGATTCTCTCTCATAAGTTCTAATTTGACCTTTGTACTACTCATCCACCTTGACATTAGCGCTCTCCACAATTCTTTGCAATTTTTTATTATAACATCTATATGATTTGCTTTCATTTAAATAACCAAGAAATATTCCTTCATCACATCTAGGATCAAACTTTCCAATGGAATCATGTCGTGCCCAAACTTTTGGGCAAAAACAGAACAACAAAAAAAAATTTGAACATCAAATCTCATAGAATAATCTACATTTATAACGAAGTCAATTACGTTTTGTCTTAACTAAGATGTAGATAGTATTGTTTACTAGGATTGGAATAATTAAATCAATCAATAGGGTGACAATAGTTAGTGAAGACTAGTTTATTTCCTAAGAGGATCATCGCAATTTAATTAATTAAATCAACCTAATTAATTCGCTACTAATTAAAGTCGAGGGATATTTAAATATCTCAATTTCATTTAAAACATTCCAAACCAAAAATAATGATAATGCTATCTTAAATTTAAAATTAATTAATTGGGTGCATGCAAATTCATTATTTAAATTTAACCAATAAGGTTACAAATTCAATAATGGCATTTGCCCAATAAATGTAATTTATACTATAGTCAATATTAATCTCCCCTAAACCTTCAAATTTCAACTATTAAATAATTTGGCCAAAAATTAGCCTCATAGGCTAAAAGTTTGTATAAAATAATTAATAATTTTCATTAACCAATTTCCCCCAAACTAAAATTTAGCTAAAAGTGAAAGGGGTCTAATTATTACTTAAGCGTTCATTAATATTTATTAATAAAATAAAATTAAATAGGTTTTCAACTTAACCTTTTTAGTTTGGGATAAACAAATCTAAATTTATACCTATTTATACATATATTTATTTTTTAATAAAATGAACCAACTATACCCACTAAATATTATATTGCAATTTACAAATAAACCCTAAATTTAAAAGTTATAATTAAAACTATAATTCAAATCCCTCTCTTATTTTTATTTGCTAACCCTAACCCGAATATGGGCTAGGGTTCCATTACTAATATACTTTTATTATTTAAATGCTAACCCTAACCCGAAATTGGGTTAGGGTTGCATTTTTATCAATCAAAATTATTTTCTTTTCCTCTTTGCTTTTACCCTAACTCGAATTTGGGTTAGGGTTTAATTTTTTTTTTGTGAGTGTGTGTGTGTTTTGTGTATGTTGCAGGGTTCGGTGGCCATAAGGCAACGGCCATGGAGGTGGCGGCTGAAATGGAGGCAGGGCAACGGTTGCTTGTCGCAAGGCTGAGCATGAAGGGGGGGGGGGACCCGCAGTGGTTCAACCACCATGCGGGGGGGGGGATAGGCTCCCCACAGGGATGACAACAGTCGTGCCTGTGGGTCGCAACCCATAGAGGCAGCCTTGGCCGCCACTGTGAGTCGCAGCCCACAACGCAGCTGCCGCCACCACTGTGGAGCGCCGCCCACAGAGGGTGTCGGCCGCCCTGTGGGGGTTACCCGCAAGGTACCTTGGCCGCCACCCACAGCGCGGCTGTCACCACCATTGTGGGGCACCGCCCACAGAGGGGGTCGGTTGCCCTATGGGGGTTACCTGCAGGGGCTGAAGGTACCCAAGAAGATCTTTTTTTTTTTATTAAATATATTTTTTTAGTTTTTTATTTAAATGATTAAAATATATATATATATATATATTCAAAGCTAAGGATATTAGGTTAGTTTTCTCTCTCTTCTTTTGAATGATTTATTTTAACATGAATATATTAACTTATATCCTCATTTTATTCCTAATATCAGCTATTTAAAATAACCATTCTCTTTTCAAAATAAACTTAGCATAGTGAAGATATTTTATTCTCATTGTCTAGGACTAAATTTGTATTATTTTTTTTTAACAGCAATAAATATTATGACAGTAAATAATAGCAGCAAGCTAAAAACTTTAAATAGTTTATTTTCTTCAACAGATGTAGAAATGCATATATCTATTAAACATATACTAGATTTTCCTTTAAACAAGCCAATATGGGCTATCTAGCCTCTTTTTTATTTTATTTTTCTAAGAACATTAAGGCATATTGGGATAAATGCATTTCTATTTTACTTTCTATGTCATATAGTCATCTATAGGAAGAGATTAAATTTATCTACTTTAGCTTTCTATTTTTTTTTTTGAAATAGAAAAATGACAGCAATAAACACAATTTCAGCAGCATTTAAATAGTACAGACAAACACAAATTTTCTGCTTTTCTACTTCCTAATGTTCTCATTATACTTTCTGCATTTTTTTTTTGAACATATGACAGAGATAGATAAATGACAGATTCAAATAAAATACAGTTTTCAGATAAATGACAGTTTTCATATAATGGATAGATTTCAGATAAAAGACAACAGCATTAACATTACAGCCTTTCATTCAAAAACAATTTTCTCATAAGAATATTTTGAATACAATAGTCAACTTTTACAATGGGTGAAATACCCCAACTGGTCTCTCATTCCTAATAATGAGGACTTAAGTAAAATAATACATTTCTTTATACAAAAATAAATACAACATAAAGCTCCTCATTTACATTTCTGCAACTAAAATATAATATTACATTTCCTATTCTTTTTCTGCAACTAAATTGAAATCAGCAACTCCTAACTTTCTTTTTTTTTCTCTTCCAAGCAACCTGCATACAAATCTTAAGGTTGTGACCATGGGGTGCTCACCTCCCAGCCTAGGCTTACTATAAGCCACCCCCGAGCTTGGAGAACCAAGTCCTAGACGGGTTACACTCAAGCAAACTCAAACAAGCAAGGGAAATACTCAAACAAACACATTCCCATCCAAGGCTAAACTTCATCACATAATGTGATGTTTACAAGGGTGGAAGTGGACCAAATACATTTGAGGAGAACTGCAAGATAGTAGATCACAGCCAACTCATGGCAACCAAGAACACAACAAAAATCATCTTAACCCCACATCCTTATGACCCCCAAGGCATACATGCCATATTTTCTCCCCTTATGACCCCCAAATGCATAAACAAAACTATGTAGCAAGGGTCACATAAACAAACCCTTGAGATCACTCTTATAATGAGAGTCTCTCACTCTAAGGTTGTCAAACTCCTTCCACCCCCAAGACCATTCTACTCTCCCAAGGGTAAGAAGGCCTTGAATACTCCCAAAACATAAGAAATGCATAAACAGAAATAAGAGGAAGATCACATAATATTTTCACAAAGGAAAAGACAAAGAAAAGCAACATTTACATTCAAGCATTCCTACAAACAGATTTCAAACATACAAGTAAGAAAAACCACCAACCTTGAATCTGCCAAGGGTATTCCTAGGGATAGCTTGGAGAAGAGCAGCCCAATTCCACAAATCTTTTCTGCAACACAACCAAAATTTCTATCCTAAAACTGGTTCTTTTCAAATTGCAAGATCTCCAAAAATGGAGAGTGGGTGATTAGCTCACTAAGTCTCAATCTCTTTCCTAAGAAGGCTTCTCCCACTCTTTCCAACCCCTTGGATAGAGTGAGAGGCTCCCATTGGTTAGTCTTCCCTAGGTCTTACACACTCCCTAACCAAGGCACCTCAAGAAGAGGAATGTAATGGGGAAGAGGAATGACACATACCAAGAAGGTTATATAACCAAGGATGGCACTCCTAAAGATGAAATTCGGCCATCTAGGAAAACCCACTTTTTTGGGTGGTTAAACAAGTCCTAAGGGAAGGACACATGGCCAAATTTGGCCTTCACCCATAGGTACCCCATGAGGCCCAATAAAAATGCTCCAAAACTTACTCTAGGAGTTGATTTAACCATTTGAAAGTCCACCAAAAGTTAACCTATGGGTCAACTCTGAGTTGACCCTCCTTATGGCTCACTATCCTAGACTTCTTGGAACCTTCAAGGATAATTTGGAAATATATTAATTAAACAAAAAGAAATCTCTCAAAAAGGTGACATGACAATTGCCAACACAACATACAACATATGTGTTAAGTGACACTACAAAATAATTCCACATCACAAATGCACACATGGCAATTGTCCCTTAAATGATTTAAACAATTTAATAAATACAATTTACACACATGCAACATTTACGCTTACGAATAAAATACAATACATATGGGGTGTTGTCTCTCCAAATAGACAACCCCTGGTTTTACAAACGTACATAGGCCTAGGCTTGATTCTCCATAATGTTTCCATGGTCACATGGATAATTTTCCTACGCATCTCAATTACACATTAGTACTTTCCAATAGCCTCATATAATAATAAACACAAAATAAGAATACAAATCAATCACTCTACATACAATTGACATCATACAAATCAATTTACCATATATCAAAGCAAATCCACATAAGAAATTATCATCTGAGGTGCAGACAACTGTCTCCTTATCCCATGTTTCTCATAATAACTGTTAAATTCATCAAATGTGAATTCACCACCCTGATCGGATCTTAAGAATTTGATCTTCAATCCTATCTCTGTCTCAACCATAGCTTTAAAGTTCTTGAATTTTTCAAAGGTGTCATGCCCAAACTTTTTGGGCAAAACACAACCAAATTTTGTTTTTTTATTTTTATTTTTTTACACTTATTTACATGCAACTGTTGCTTAAATAGTTGTGACAACTTAACATCATGTTCCAAATGAGTTATTAATTGATATTAAATACTATGGGTTTCTAAAGTGAACGATGAATTTAAGTTTAAATAGAAACCTAATGTTTCGATAAAACTCCTAGACGATAAAATCAAAATATTACTTACATAACAATTACGATAACTCTAATAGTCAAGAGATCAGATTCACTTTATGAGGGTACTAATCAATTCACTCCAATGTCCCTCTCTTCTCAATTATGTTTCATAATAATAATTAGATCAACTTCTACTAAGAAGACATTAATATAATTACTTGATTCGATAATATCACCTAGGTAAAGGTATATCAAGAGTTTTCCCAATGCTTAGATTTCATGACCTTTTCATTAATAACTTGAATAATTCTTAAATCTATAGATTCAATATTATTACAATTTCATTGTAACATCTATTTGAACAATTAAAGTGCCTAACATCATTACAGTAATTAAATTGTCTGGAGAAAGACTCCACTTGGGTTAACACGGTTCGCAAGATTTAGTCCATTTGATTTTTTAGAATATAATTTACGTCACTGCAAATTTCTCTTAAAATAAATATTTAGTTAATTTATTCTGTTAATTATGAAAAGGAACATTAAGATTTCTAGAGCGTAACTATATAACTTAAATCAAGTTGTCGTATTTTCCTTTATCAAATATTAAATATTATAAATTCAATATTCCCGTTACCTCCTAGTTTATATTTACTCAATTTAAACATTATAGGAAGTAAAAGAGTCCATCAATGAACTTCTTTAAGAGAATCTACTAAAAGGAGTATATTACCTTTCTATAACTAAACAAATCCCAAATTAAATATTTATTAATAATAACTTCTCAAATATATATACCCAAATGTGATAAGATTAATTCATTAAATCCCAAACTAGCCCATTGAGCTAAGTATATCACTTAATGTATATCTCCATTACAAATCCTATACAATCGTGTATATATATATATATATATATATATATATATATATATATATATATATATATATATATATAATCCCATTAATAAACATACTTATGAAAATATTTATTTTCGAGAATATATTTATCCTCTAAAACTTAACTTTAAACTATAAAATAACATTGTAACCTAATTTTAAAACATTATAAAAAATGTCTTTCATCTTATCTTCTCACTTTTATAATTTTATAACTTCGAAATACCCTAACCCTGTTCGGGTTAGGGTTTTGAAAAATATTTCATTGCAGGGTGGAGGCTGAAGGCTAGGCAAAGGAGTCTATGCTGCGAAAGAGGGGGAAAAGTCTACATTATATGGGAGGCCGAGGTGGTGGTTCATGTCGCACCACCGGTGGGTCGCCCCACTGCAAGGGTCGTGGCCCACACAATAGCCTTGGGCGTTGTGTGAGTCACGGCCCGCACAGTGGCCACGGCCCATTGGTGCGGAGCATGACCCGCACAGGGAGCTGTGGGCCCCTATGAGATTCGCGGCCTGCACAGAGGTTGCGGCCTCTATGAGGGACACGGCTCGCACAGGGTCTATGTGCCCTGCGCGGCCGAGGCCCCGATTTGCCCCCCCCACCCCCATTTTCCTTTGCATTTTTTAATTTTATTTTTAATACAATATATATATATATACACACACACATATATATACATTTTCATGTGTAAATAAGTATAAATATATTTATATATATTTATATATATATACATTTTTATATGTATATATTCATTTATATATTTATATATACATTTATTTCGCAGGTATTTATATGATATATTTTATATGTATATATATATATAAGTATATACATGAAATTTGCATGTATATGATTATATATATTTATATATAACTTTTTTTTTTATATAACAGAATTTATATATTGAATAGTCCATAGTATTTTGATGTTAGGTAAGTATTCGAACAAATTACTAAGGCATTATATTGTTTCTTTTTTATTTATTTCTTTGCATAAATTTCCTAGATGCAAAATATAAATTAGATGGATTATGAAAGATTCTGATTTCAATTACAGCAAAAGTAAAGTAATTAAACTGTTTACTGTAGATGTTATTTTCTGTAAATAAATAATGTCAGTATTTAAAAATATCTAACTTCAACTATATCAAGGACTAAATTTAATAAATTTATCAGCAACCTAATAAATCTAGATTTTATTTAAATAAAACTATAATAGGTTAAGAGTTTCATTTTCTACAATAATTAAATTGACAGATTTTGCAAATTCTACAGCAACTAATTAAATGGCATACTCTAATAAATTTAACAGCAACTAAATATGGCTATAATTTATTAGTCTAGAAACCTTAGAGATGGATATACAATCCTTGCCCTTATTTTCTACAATTAAATAAAAGATAAAATCATAGATAAAATAAATTCACTGAATTTAATAAAATGACTTTTTGTTTTATTTCCATGAACTAATGCATGCAAATCAAATGCCTTTCTTTCCTAATATAGTATTTAAATGCATAAAAGGAATTAAATAAATCTCTTTCTTATCAAAATATCCTACAACACAACAATGTTATCTTTCAGAAATTTAGAAAGCTAAAACAAAGTTACTTCTTTCTTTTCTGCAATATTGCTTGAATTAAATATTACATAACATCAAACACATTCCCAAGTCTTTATAGTCACTTTACAAATGGGTCCCTCCTTTCAATTTAGTGAGGACTTTCAAAGTACAATAGTTACATTTACAACATTTTTCTGCAATAAGCTAAATCCAGCCAAATCTACTTGTCCTGCTATTTTCTTCTATCAACCTGCAATTAAATTGAAGGCTATGACCATGGAGAGCTCACCTCCCAGCCTAGGCTAACTGGTAGCCACCCCCGAGCTCGGAGAACCAAGCCCTAGACGGGTAACAAACATGCAAACACAAAAGACAGAATACACACAAACCCAACCCGGGCTACACTGCACCACACATTGGTGATGTCCTTTTCAAGGGTGGTAGTGGACCAAGTACCCTGAGGAGACTGCGAGTATGGAAAAACATATAGCCACCTCATGACAAACCAAATACATCAAGTATCACAACCCCATATTCCTTATGCCCCCCAAGGCATTCATGCCTTATTTCCCTCCTTATGACCCCCAATGCATAAACAAGCCATGCAGCAAGGGTCACATAAAATCCCTTGTGATCACTCTCATAACAAGAGCCTCTCACTCGAGGGCTGTCACTTCTACCACCCACAAGATCCTCCTCTCTCCCAAGAGTAGGAGGTCTTGATTACTCCCAAAACACATACAATGCAAAAACACAAAACACCAAACAAATTTCCAAGACATACATGCACAAAAACTAGTCTTTTACACAAACATTTCTTTCAAAGCACATGCAATAAGAAATTGTTATAAGAAAATACAACCCACCTTAAACTACCCAAAGGTATGCTAGTTTTGTTGAGGATGAGTAGCCCAATTCCACGGTTCTTCTCTTTCTACCCTTAGCCAAAATTCTCAAACCAAATTCTATCTTTTTCTTTTCAAAATTTTCTTGTCTCCAAAAATGGAGAGTGGGTGATTACCCACTAATTTTCTAATTCTTTCTTAAGAAGCCCATTGTGAGAGTTCTCACAAGTTTCTAAAAACTAAAAAGGAAGGTAAGGTAAAATGGGAAAGGGAACTCTCATTCGGAAAGTAAGGTTTTCAACTTAGTTCAAGTCTTCTAGTTCAATTTTCGCACAACTTAGAAAAGTCACTTTTTAGGGTGTCTAAAAGGTCACATGGGAGTAGAAACTTGCCTAAAATTACCCCTAACCCTTAGGTATACCTTATGGGCTTTAGGAAACCCTATTAAACTACCCCTAGGTGTTCATTTAACCCTTTTTTAACCCCTCTGAAGTTTATTTTCGGGTCAAACCTATGTTGACCATCCCAAAGATTCTTTACCCAAGGCATTTATGACATCACATTACATTAATTGAAAAAGCTATAGTTAAACAATTCCCACCAAGAGACAAATTTAAAAATTCAAACACAAATCCACACGTGTCAAGTGACACAAAGAAAATATTTTTACAAATTTATACATGAAATCGTGTCTCTTGTGTATTTTACATAAATCAATTAAATAACACTTAACACACATGCATCATTTACTATTACGAATAAAATACAACACAAACGGGGTGTTGTCTCTCCAAATAGACAAACCCTAGCTTTACGAACATACATAGGTCTAGGTTTGGTTCTCCATAATAATTCCATGGTCACATAGATAACTTTTCCTGTGCAACTCAATCACACATTAGTAATTTCGAATAACCTCATATAATATCAAGCACATGAATGAAAATACACATAAAACACTCTGCATACAATATACACTTACACAAACCAATACATCTTATATCCAAATAAATCTACATAAGCAATTATCACCATTCTTATAATTTTACTCCATACATAAAACATGCATTCTCTTTCTATCGTCCTAGTAAAGTCTTGCAATTCCAATAATGACATACACTATCTCATATTCATCCTATTCTAGAATCATATGGAGTCCTATATCATAAAGCATATAAATGAAGCATCAATCCTACATCAATGTTATCCAAATTATGGAATCCAATAAGTTCTAAATCCAGATATAGCTGACATACGTCAGATCAAGATTATCCAATCAGTGGATCTTTTAAGTTTTCAATTCATAATACTTCAAAATATACACCACTAGGTGAAATAACCCTATAACTTGGTTAAATTCTTTTCTCACAAATCAATCAGTCTAACATAGTCCATTCTATTGTATTATATAGCATTTATTAATAGAGTCAAACCTAGTCAACTAAGTTAATCAGGCTTGGTTTGGGGAAGGCCTGACAAAAGGCTTCAGATTTCCCCTTAGAAAAGTAACCCACATCATTCTAGAATAGTCATCAATGATTAGCATGAAATAGCTATCACCCTGAAAACTTCTTATTCTAGCACGACCACACAAATTAGTATGAACAAGATCAAGAACATCATTAGATTTATCTTGTATACTCTTAAAAGAAGTGTTGGCTTGTTTTCCCATTTGATATTCCTTACATATTGGGTTATGAGTCTTCACAATCTTATGTATATCTCTAACTACCTTAGTTGAATTGATCTTTATAATGCAATCAAAATTCACATGACACAACCTCTTATGCCATAGCCAACTCTCATCAATATGTGCAATCAAACATGTCTTCTCACTGGAGTTCAAATGAAAGATGTTACCTCTAATCTGAGTATCGGTTGTAATCTCTAATCCATATATGTTGATGATTTTGCATTTTCCATCCTTGAACTATAATTGAAATCCCTTATCCACCAATTGTCCTACACTCAAAATATTATTCCATAAGCCTTCTACATAATAAATATTATCAGTGTTATGCTTACCATCCAATGATATAGTTCCTCTTCCTCTGATCATGCATGCTTTGTCATCTCCAAATCTGACTAGACCACCATCAAATTCTTTCAAAGAATGAAACTTCCTTTTATCTCCAGTCATGTGATGTGAACATCCACTATCTATTACCCATTCATCCTTGTCTTCAACTTTATCAGTGAGGACCTTCTCTTCATTTTGAATGACAAGTTCCGGAGCATCTTCCTTGATAGCTAAGAATACCCATTCATTTCCATTGTTGGATGCACTAGCTAAATATTTTGCCGGTTCATCATCAAAATCATCAATTACACCTTCCTCATCAACATAGTAGTATGATTTGTCTTTGTTCCTCCTATACTTATGATTGTTTTGATATTCATTGTTAGGCTTAAAATATCCTCTAGCTTTCTCCTGAAATCTTGAATTCCTCTTAGGACATCTAGATGCAAAATGACCTATCTTATTACATGCAAAACATTTGAAAGGTGATTTTCCTTCATACTTAATTCTTGCAGGACCCTTAGGTACTCTTCTAGAAAATAGGGCTTCAAGTTCCTCAAGCTCTTCTTCTTGTTTCCTCATATCCTCTAGTTCCTTCACATATAATATTTTCCAATCACTCTTGCTGATTGATTATGTAGATGCCTTGAATGCAAAATCTATATTTACAGCTCCTTGAGGACTAGATTCTTCAAGCTCAAAAGAAGATAACTTTCCAACCAAAGTATCCCTATTAACAGAAGTGTTATAAATTCTTCTCAACTCATTAATTACAGTAGCCTTCATCTTGTAAGCTGGTGGAAAAGCTCTCAATACTTTAGAAATAATCTCATCTTCGCTCAGAGATCCACCATAGCATTGAATTCCCAAGACAATTTCATTGACTTTTTCCATAAAAATAGTAATTATTTCATCTTCCACCATTCTCAAGTTCTTATATCTCACCCAGTAACCATCAAGTTTAGCAATTTTAACAGTAGGGTCACCTTCATTCAAAGTCTCCAACTTATCCCATGTAGCTTTTGTTGGCATTATACACTCAGATGAGAAAGGTAGATGTTGTCATTGATGGAAACAAGGTTCTACATGGTTCTACAGGTTCAAATGGCAATAGACTTCACCTACCAGTACTGGCAGATACAACAAAGTTTATTCATACCAGCATCCAGGTTACACCGGCAACAGATCGTACCGGCATTCCAGGCTGCCTTGGCAATAGGATTGTTTATGTGAAATAAATTGTAATGTAAATTATATTTGTATGGCCAACATGTTATATTGTAAAGACTCATATATTTATGAGATCTTGTAGGTCATTTGAAATGTATCTGATGTATGTGTATGTAAGCAGTGATATGAGATAGGATAGAGATATGATAGCAAAAAATTGTATATCAATTTTGATGTGTTTATTTTGGAGCGAATAAGAAGCAGAGAAGAGCGAAGATTATTCTGTGTAAGCAGAATCATTTGACAGCATACCATCTAGGGTTTTTGGCAGAGGTAGAACCGGTATCAGACAGAGCATAACAACGAACTCATCCAGCATTTTGATGCAAGTTGTAAGAGTTCATTTTTGTGTTTACATCAATATGATGTTGTAGTCAACGTGACTCCATTTTTGTTGTTGAGCAGTGAGCTCTAGGTAGTTGACCTTCCTGCATGTGCAGGCCCCTTTTGTACTGAGTAATATTTATTCATATTGGTCAGTGAGTAAATATTGTGGGTCATAAATCCCACCGAGGTTTTTCCCTTACCGGGTTTCCTCGCCAAAATATTTGTGTTATGGTGTGCATTGATGTGGATTCCTTTGTTTCTCTTTACTGCATTATTATTTTCTTACCGGTATATTAATTTCAGTTATAGAATTGCAAATAAGTTTAAATTTTTCATGTACCAGTCAAACACTGATTCACCCCCCCCCCCCCCCCCCCCGCTCAGTGTCTTTGGGATTAACCAAGTATCTAACAATTAGGAATATTCTAAAACCGGTACCGATGGAAAGTTTGAGACAACAATTGGAAGGGGCTCTTGAAGATTTTGATGCAGAAAAATTAAAGGATATCAAGCTGGAAGAAGAACTCAAATCTGCTTGAGAATTCATCAAAGCACTTCAAGAAAACCTGTTCATGGCATAGAGTAAGAAAAAATAATTGTGTGAGTCACTAAAAAAATAAGATGATGAAGAAAAATAAACTCTCAGAGATATTGCAGATAAACTGAGACATTAGAATAGTAACATGAAGAATGAGATGCAAGACTTAATTAACCATGAGACTATGTAAGGATATTGAAGATAGAAAGAAGAATCAAGATTATTTGGCCAGATGATTTAATAAAAGAGTTGATGAATCTAGAAAGGCTTAGTCATGAAAATGATATGCTTAAAACAAAGTTGATTCAGATGCAACATGACAAAGAGGAATTTATGAGACAAGTTGGCACTCTGGAAGGTGAGTTGTTCCCTGCAAATGAATACAAAGACAAATTCAAAAAGAGTTCAGACAAGCTTGATGATATGTTGAAAAGTCAAAAACCTGATGGAGAAACAGTTGGACTTGGATTTGAACATGGCGAAAGTTCTGGAACTGCAAATAATCATGATCACAACAAACCGGTAAGACAACCCAATGCTTATAAATTCAATGGAAAATGTTTTAATTGCAACAAATTTGGTCATAGAGCAAATCAGTGTAGATATAGGAATAATCAAAATACAAACTCATCCCCTAGTCAATGTTCCAAATGCAATAAATATGGTCATAACTCAAATAATTGCAAAATGAATGTAAAATGCTATGCTTGTGGTAGATTTGGACATCTATCTAATCAATGCAGAATGCAAACTGGGCAAGGTTATGGAAAATCTATTCAAAGGAACAATGTAACTTGTTATGCATGCAACAAGATTGGGCATATTGCAAGATTTTGCAAAAGCAAGAATGTACCAGCAAACAACAGAGGATCTAATGAAAAAGGCTAGATTGAAAATGAAAACCTGGGAGTTGAAGAATAAGCTTGGTCCAAGATTGGACAATCTACTAACTTACCGGAATGCACTATCCAAGGCAACAATTCAAGGAGATAGATCACTAGAACAACAAATGCACTATCTTATCAGGATGATCAGGCAGACTGAAGAAATAATTACCGATAGTACAAAGTTCCTGCAAGGTCTTAACTTAGTTCTTGTAGATATTTTTCAGATTGTACATAACCAACTTTAGGTATCTAGGTAATTTGTGAATTTTTGATACTTTTGACATCCTTTGTCATTGATGTCAAAGGGGGAGTGATATAGTGAAAAAAATGTACAGAGTAAGGCATGGTGAAAAGTGAACAGAAGGAGATCATTTGCTTAGGGGGAGCACTCTAAGTTTTTGGTTTTAGATTTTTCTCATGACTGTTGCCATCATTGCCAAAGGGGGACATTGTTGGCATTATACACTTAGATGAGAAAGGTAGATGTTTTCATTGATGGCAACAAGTTTCTACATGGTTCTATAGCTTCAACCAGAAATAGACTTCACCTATCGGCACTGACAGATACAAGAAGATTTATTCATACCAGCATTCAGGTTACACCGGCAGCAGATCGTATCGGCATTCCAGCCCAACTTGGCAAGAGGATTGTTTATGAGAAATAAATTGTAATGTAAATTATATTTGTATGGTCGACATGTTATATTGTAAAGACTCATATATTTATGAGATCTTGTAGGTCATTTGAAATGTATGTGATGTATGTATATGTAAGTGGTGATATGAGATAGGATAAAGATATGATAGCGAAAAATTGTATATGCATTTTGATGTGTTTATTTTAGAGCGAATAAGAAGCAAAGCAGAGAGAAGATTATTCTGTGTAAGCAGAATCATTTGATAGCATACCGGTTTTTGGAAAAGGCAGAACCGGTATAAGCCAGAGCATAACAGCAAACTCATCCAGCATTTTGATGCAAGTTGTAAGAGTTCATTTTTGTGTTTACATTAGTATGATGTTGTAGTCAGCGTGACTCCATTTTTGTTGTTGAGCAGTGAGCTCTAGGCAGTTGGTCTTCCTGCATGTGCAGGCCCCTTTTGTACTGAGTAATATTTATTCATATTGGTTAGTGAGTAAATATTGTGGGTAACAAATTCCACTAAGGTTTTTTCCTTACCGGGTTTCCTCCCTAAAATATTTGAGTTATGGTGTGTATTGATGTTAATTCCTTTGTTTCTCTTTACTGCATTATTATTTGCTTACCGGTATATTAATTTCAGTTACAAAATTGCAAATAAGTTTAAATCTTTCATCTACCAGTCAGACATTGATTCACCCCCCCCCTCTCTCAGTGTCTTTGGGATTAACCAAGTATCTTACAGCTTTTGCAAATGATTTGTCTGTTAATCCCATTACTTGTTGATCTGAAAGGGCGCTCAAAAGGGCTTCTCTAGCTCTACTGTCATTTTTAATGTTCTTGTCCAAGTCCGTTGAAGGAGGGTTTCCAGATGTCGGATCATAAGGGGTATATCCTTTCTTAGTGATCTCCCAAATCTCCTTGCTAAGGCATCTTAGATGAGCTTCCATCTGAAGCTTCCATACTCTGTAATTTGTTCCTTCAAGCCTAAGGTTATCCTTTCGATAAGCAATTGAAGTTGAATGATTACTCGCCATAGGATCTTCCTCAAGCGGTTAAGCTTCTGCGGAGAGTACCAAGCTCTGATACCAATTGCTAGGATAACCAGTGAACAACTGAGAGGCAGAGTGAATCAGTTGTTAACAGATTATGAAACTTTAAGCACACAAAACCTTTTACCGGAATGCATAAACCAAATACCGAAATAGCAGATATATCAATTAAGCACAAACATAAACCATAAACCAAAGACCATGCATCCACAACACATAACACCAAGATTTGTACATGGGAAACCCGGTAAAGGGAAAAACCATGGTGGCAAGCCTACCCACAGTTAGATGATACTTTTGCAGTAAGTATGTGATTACAATAAGGGGCCTACACATGCAGGAAGACCAACAGCCTAGAGCGCACTACTCATCACAAAGGAGCCTCACTGACTACAAAAGATATCCCGACTACAATCCAGATATAAGAATGAACTACAAAAATAGCATCTCCCATACCTGAGTACAGTCCCAATTAAGCTCAATGTTGGAGGTCTTAAACCTCTTACACAAACCCAATTTGATCACCTATGATCGACCAAAACCTCTTTATATGATTACAACTTTATTTGGACACAGATAATCCCATAACCCACGATCGATTGCCACGATCTACAAAGAGATCTTACATCATATTTTTACTAACCTGGGACCTAAACAATTAGGTCAGCCACCTAAAAGATAATACAATAAATCCATTACATAAACCCGCAAACCAATGATAATCCAAGATGGCCTAAGACTAAAACAACATTAACCAAACAATAAATCCAACCAGTAACGAATTGGGAGTATCCACCAACACGTTACATAAACCGGTCCATAACCTAACAAAATAAGACCGGAACTAAAATAGGTCGCCATAAGCCAAAGAAATACCACCAATCAATTGGAACATAAACACGATAACCATTAGCATCCAGAAAACCTTCTAGAAGCCACACCAACACCACTTATCGAATCCATCAAAAGATATTCTACGAATCTCTATTGGTAGAACCCTTGTCAGTAACCAAAAGGCTTACTAGAACATATGATAGCTTCTGGATCACCAAATCCTGAACCAACTGAATGTGACATGCATCTAAACGGCATGAATGATCAAACTAAACCAATTCCACTAATTGGAATATACTAGAGACAAATCTCCTAATCATCATAAAATTCCAACCACTCTATCAGAACCCAGTAGAAAACCAAAGAAGGTAGTGTTGACATCAATGATAAATACAAATGCAAAACATAATCAATTCCTCCAAATTGTCAATACGTTGGTGGTCCTCACCTCCATTGTAATCAGCGTGCACGTGAGTATAAACACTTTTGATGCGCCATGGTTCGGCAATGTGATGTCACTCTGCAATTCGGTGGTGCCTCTTCAACACCCGGTCCTGTTGTCTCTGAGCCTGCTTCTTTGGATTTTCTTGTCTCTGCAACCTCTTTGATTTTGCTTCCTATCACTTCAAGGCCTATTGATGAACCTCCCCCTAAATGGATGTAGGTTTTCATTGCTCCTTCTTTGGAGCCACCCTCATTACTTCTTTTTTGGACATTCCTCCATTGTCTCGGCCCATTGATATGTTGCATACATAGGTGGTACCCAACACAGCTCTTTTTGCTCCCCCTATTTTGGAACCGTTCCAGCACCATAGTTTTCTTGGGGTCCTCCACCTTACCACAATTATTAGGAGACCTCTTGCTCTTGTCCCACCTAATTGCAAGTTTGAATAGGGCCCCATTCCAAAGTTTCAACAACGCAAATCCTTGCAAGTATGCTCCTCACTCTCTTCTATGCTTGTTTTAATTCCTACTAGTTTGCCTATTTTTATGTGCATGATTGAGAAGGTCATGCCTTCTCCTAAATTTATTACTGCCCCTCTTCCAGAGGCCAGCAATCTTGTCCTTGTTTCATCTTCTCTGAGTGAGTCACCTACTTCTATGGAGGCTTTCATGTTCAACTCCTTTAAGGATATCCTGGCCTTGTCCACAATCTTCATGCAATTGTTGGCCCTTACCTCCTTCAATCCCATGGATGTATATGTTGTTGTCACTTTGTCCCTTGCCCTCATTACTAGTGAGGAACCTGGTGAAGCTCTTGATATTTTCCCTCTCTGAGCTCTTCCTCCTTCTCCCTTTGATCTATATTGGGAGGACGATGATCTCCTACGGGATGACCTTTAGGGTGTTTATCTCTTCCCTCCATCTTTTTTTATGTGTTCGCTTGATTGTGTTCCCCCACGCTTTCTTTATATGTTTGTTCCCTTCTGGAGGACCTAGGTACTCCATAGGTACTTGGATACGAGAGATTGACTATCTTTATCGATTGTGCTCTCTTGGAGGACTCAAGTTACTCCATAGGTATTCGGATATGGGATATTTTATGTCATACATCTTCTTCTATTTATCTCTCTATTTCTTCTATCTGTCATATCTTTATATTTTGCTATTTGGGGATGATGCAAAGTGTTGGGATCATCTTTAGCCTTCTTCCATGTTGACCCAAATTTTTATTTTATCTTTGTCTTCATGTGCTCTTCCTCAAATCTAATAACTTTGGTTCTAGGATGATATGCCCACTCGCAGTTGTATTACATATTATTCTCACTGCTATGGGTTCTAACAGTGAACTATCGGATCCCCCTATCCTCTTGTATTCATCATTGATGTTGTGGACATATATGTGTCACCATATAATGGTGGAATTCCACAAAAACATCTTGCTATGTTAATGTGCCATAATTTGTCTTCTCCTTAGAATGACATACCTTTTGTGCATATCATTCTAAGGGGAGGCCATCACATCTGTATTTCTGCATGGTCTACATTTTTCATTTAGCTTCTTGCATTTTTTTTCCTTGTCAATTTCTTTTTCATGTTTGCCTAGGTGGGGGCTAAACCACTTGATCTTTTTCGCCTATATGGGGACCAAACCATTTTCTCTATCTCTTTTGTTTTCCTTGGTAGGTGCCAATCTACTACCCATCAAATCTATCTTTCATAGCCCAATCACATTGCTATCTAGTGTATCGCTACCCATGCTGGCAAATATATCTTTGATCACACTATCGCGTGGCTATCTAGCATATCGCTGCCCATGCCGGCAAATATCTCACCCTTTCATATGGTCATCCATACTAGCATACATCATCTTCCTATTGTATGGCTATCTAGCATAACACACTTTTCTATCCATACTGGCGCATCTTATATCTTATCATGGCAGCCGCTTATCTTGTATATTTTCATAACAAAGGGCTTTCCTCCAAAGCAAGGCTCATTTTTGTTAGGCTATCTTATCATTCGATATACTTTTCTGCAGCTAGTATGTCTGCGATGTATCTATTGGAAATATTTATTTTAATCTTTAGCTACAGCTCGCTGGGGGCAACCTCATCTAATCAATGAAAATCTACCTCCCTATTGCAATTTTCTTCTTTATCTTCCTCTACTTTAGTTTCGCATCTCTCAACAAAGACAATCTCACTAAAGTGGGGGAAAAATATAATATCAAAAATTGCACCTTATGAAATTCAATGCGACAAGTGGCACTTTCTTTAATATTATTGGAGGTTGGGAGCCGTCATCTTTGTCTTTTTGTCCATCGAGACCGTCTTGTCATCTTCCAACTAGAATTTTACTAACTCTATCGAATTGTCACCTTCGAGACTCTAGCGTGGCGTGGAGACGTCTGCGTGGCATACTAGTGTCTCACGAATTTGACAGTTTGCAGGTGTTTGTTTGATTCTTATGCCTACTCCTAGAAGGAATCATAATGCCTCTCCATGTGTCCACCGATGTCATTTTTTCATCCAGGGCTTATATCTCTCCGGTTTGAAGGCATTTTGAGGATCTTTTGGCATTTTGAGATCACTCTTTGTAGGTTGGAATTCTTGGCATTCCTTTTGAACAACATTCATAGTTTTCATCATGAAGACCACCATTGTAGTAGCTCTCTAGATAGCTCATGACACCATTTTCATAGCATCTCAAAAGGGGAGTCTACTCATTCTCTTCCCCATTTTGTTTTATGCATTATCATTTTTCCACCTTGCATTCTTTTTCAATTGTCTTTATCATTTATTTTCCCTGTGGTTCTATCTGGGTTGTTTGTGGAGGTACAAACATCAAAACAAGGGTCTGACTTAGGCAGCTCCAAAACACAACCCCCAACATTTTCCTTTTTCTTGTGTGTACATTCTCAATCATGGGAAAGAAATCACTTAACAGGAGGCTTCAATTGTGGACTGGCCATGAGTTCTTTTTTTTATATCTTTTCCTTTCTATTTCATCATAGTAATTTTTTGTATTTCGTAACTATTAGCTTAGTTTACTTGTTTTATGCGTGTCAACGTATCATCCACACATTTAGGGTTTTTTGTACGGATGTTGCACCTCATCCACACAGGGTGACAGCACACCACACTAGTGTCCCAGACCTACGTGCTCATTCTCAAGACAAAGGGTTAGCAGAGTTGTATGATAGCCCCAGATTGAGGTAGGATGCTCTAGTCTATCATTTTTATCCCCTAGCTCATCTTAGCGCCAATTTAAGTGAGGTATTGAAGGGTGGATTTGTTCTCTAGGATTCATCATCCTTGAGGTAGCAAATTTCCTCCATTACGGGATCTTCACACTACACAATAAAACCCATAAAAACATCTTAATTCAACTTCCAATGCATATTTGGACCAAAAGAGTATGATCCAAATAAGATAAATCAACTGAGTCGACCAAGGACCAACACAAGTAACCACATCAAATAACAAAACAACATAACTTCACTTGTCAGGAAAACCAATACATGAAATATGAACTGGAACACTGCACAAAACATATGAGCATGTCCTCCAAGCTTCAACACTTCAAACATCATAGTGGAGTAATGTGGATCATTCTCTAGGATAATCTTGATAGACAACTTCACTATCAGCAAACTAAAACTATCAACTTTACCATCTGAGAAATACAGGACCTAAAAAACATGAAAATACAACATTCACAAAACATGGACATTATATCTAGAACCACAAGCCATAATCTTAAAAAATTAGAGGAAAACAGAGAACCCTTCATAAGGGAATTAAATACTCTTTCCTATATATTGTAACTTCCACTAGTTGTCATCTTTCAAAAATACCTCATAGTTACTCAATATCACCATCAAACAACATTACATCATCTGAATGCTCATTTATGAACTACATACCACAATCACACAACTAAACAACTATAATTTCTTCTTAACCTTTGTCACCATTACACAAGCACAAACAACATAAGCTCATATTCACTTGTAACATTAATGACCATACCAAACAAGTTTGACATCAACGACAACACAACCATATTGGAAACAAGTAGCTACAAGAATTTTAAAACAAACTTGAAATGTTCCCACTAGAGAAAGAGGCTTTGTCATCCAATAAGAAAGTTTTTTTCTCAATTTTGGTGAGGACTGCACTCCATAAGGCCACTACAAAAGATTGAAAATAAAATGGAATACCCAAAAACCTAAAGGTTTCTCCATGATCAATCCACTTCCAACTAAATTTATAAAGCTACTAAGGTGTAGGGAGAATAGATTGCTAATAACATTGGGTTTTGGCCATTGAATTACCAATCTAGAGGGTTGGCAAAGTTTTTCCAAACACTAGAGTGACTCTTCAATATTATTTCCTCTTCATTGAGATTAATAAAAAATCCTTTTGCAAAATTACCATTAACTAGTTGATTTGATGACTCAAGCAAGGCAATACCTCGGGCAATTCTACAAGAAATAGTATAGGCAAAAATATGCCCTGACCCTTGAGGATTAGGAGTTGGATCTAGGAATGACCTTGATATTGGGAGCTTACCATTTTCAAATGTAAGCATATGAGTGATGGTGTAGCATTTTCGCTATGACTATAGTTGGAGAATTTATGAAGTCGATGTTGAACCCAAGGCAGGACTGAGAGTGGGGGGGAAATCAATCCAAAACAAAAATTAATTCAACATATAAATAATTAAACATCAACACACATCCAACACATGAACACCAAGATTTGCTATGTAGAAAACCCAAATAGGGAAAAACCATGATGACCATCTGCCCACAAAAATATATCTACTATGTATATTAGATTACAAAGAAAATATCTCACTACTTTGGACTTGCAAACCAAGGCTAATTGCTCATGGTGCAAGATACCAAAGAGGACTTTCAAAACCTAAAGCTAACTATAATAGGGCAAGATACAAAAATGTTATGAAAAGAAGAATCTCCTAATCATAAATTTGTCCTTGAACTCTGCATCAACCAACCAACATCAACATACACACAACTCAGACCTCAACTACCAACACTCTGTCTCATATCTCTTTCACAATCTCAGCACAAATTTTATATCATTTGAACACAACTCTTCTTCTCTTATCTTCGTCGAACCTCACTAAATATCTCCACATCACACATCTACACTTATTCACTCACCACACTCTTCTCATACTCTTCTCATACACGTCTCATACACTTCTCATTCAACTCAATCATACACATTCCTTATATACAAGATAGATCATCAAAAGCTTGAACCAAGTCAACCTGAACCAAAATATACCTTATGGACCAAAAATACACATGTTGATCCACTCCAAGAGAAAGAGAGGACCAAAATACATCTTTCAAAAATCAATTCACCGATCTACAATCACATAAATATAACCAACATATCCACACGCTATGCATCCATATAAGCAATTAATGGTCAAAACATATTCTCTAATATAAATAACTCAAATCCAAATCTCCACACCCTACAGTGAGACCCATGATACATCAAACAGTCTCCAACAAATCATATATAAATCTAAAGATAGGTCAACCATTGAATATCACGACCAATAATGAACAATGCTACTACACCTAGAGAACACAAAGATATTTTTGGACCATAAAACAATCATATCAATGATACCAAAACTATATCCAACAAAGATAACCATTATAAGAAACTTCATCAACAGTTTTTGGACCCAAAAACTTTTGGAACAACCAATGAACACTTGCAACACCAACACAACAAGATATCTCTACACCACGGACATTCTAGACCAATGCCAATCTGGAACAACAAGTTTGATATCAATGACAACCACAACAACACATACTTCCAAAAATCAACACATATATTATATGGAAGATGCTCAGTTGATTAAGTTGGTAGTTATAAATTGATTAGCAAAAAAATAGTAATAAACAAGGATGGTTATTACACTAGGAAGAAGATTTGTTGATAAAAAATATTTATGATCCTATTCTAGGTTTTAGTGTGAATAAATCCAACATGATTATCATTTTATCTAATGTCTATTTAGTAGTTTGAAAAATTATGTTTGAAATTTTACATGAAATTGAGTGAATTTGAAATTGAAGTCAATTAAAAAGTAAAAAGAGGCAATGATTATATATATAATATTAAATTCGTCTAAACATTTTATGTATGGTATTCCATAAAATTGGTTAAATCCTCACAAAAAATATCCATACTCAATTCAAGGATTTTGATATAGATCAGATTAGGGATTGTATAACTATGTTAATATTATAATAATAAAAAATTATTAGCATTTTCTATTAATTCTGACTAAAACAAAGGGAAACATGAGAAATGATAGAGTGGCTTGTTTTTACTTTGGTATACTTAAGCTAAACTTAAGTCATTTGGTTTTTTTGTCTTGTAGCATTTGTA
Source organism: Cryptomeria japonica (assembly GCF_030272615.1). Classification (NCBI taxonomy): domain Eukaryota; kingdom Viridiplantae; phylum Streptophyta; class Pinopsida; order Cupressales; family Cupressaceae; genus Cryptomeria; species Cryptomeria japonica. Next base: position 341,591,377 of record NC_081405.1, on the reverse strand, counting down.
TCCTTGCCTAGGGTAATTTTTTGTTTTTCTTTGCTATGATGATTCATTATTGTATATTTAAATTGTTTAGATAATTTCTGTATAAATACAATTCTCAAGGGTTGCATAGAAAATCAGTTGTTTTTTCTCTTTTTATGACAGGTGTTATGATTATAGCTAGAGAGCTATGGGGTTCAACAATCAAATCCCACATAGTATCAAAGCACTAAGTCTAAGATTTCCAATATTTTTTGATATATTCAATCTTGAGTATCAAAGTGGTGCATTTGAGAGAAAAATAGACCTCATGTATATCTCAAAAGTTGTTAAAACCCTTATTTTCATAGTATGCATGATATATCTTAGAGCTAAAAAAAATGAGATTATTAAAGGTTCAAAATTTATTGCCCAAAAATTTGTACAATCATGTCTACCTCAATTTTTGTGCCATCACTTTTTAATTTTATCTCAAATTTGTAGTTGCCTCAATTTATGTGCCATCTTGATTATCATGTTTCCTTACAATTTCCATGCCTAGAACCCCACATGATTTAGCCGCTAACCATATGGACAACCAAACCTTGTTATTAAGTTCCTAGCCCTCAAAACATCAGCCTCTAGTCACATGGGTAAATAGGTTCCTATATAATGCTTATTTTGTATTTTGATGCATAAAAGATAAATTTTACAAAAATCATTATAAATTTTGTATACAATGTCAAAAGGTACGAAATGAGATAAACTCAAAAAGCTAGTCTTGAGCACTTTCTAGTGGTGTAAGTATTTTTATCAATCTTTTGTGTTCGTACATTTTATCATCTATTGAAGTTAAGATCATCATTTTTAAATTTTGAGCTCATAATGTTTATCCTGAATCTTTAATTTTTATGATTCTTGTGTGTTGGAAAGGTATTTCAAATCTCTATATAGCTATCATGCACTTTTCTAAAAATCTACCCTTGGAATTTTTTATTCAAATTATCATTATTCCACATTCTAGTTGATTACTTAAACATCTTGGCACCTAGCTCAATGTTTTACTTACATGAGATGACTTCATTTCAACTAATGTATGTGCATTGAGATGATTATGCTATGATTTATCATTTCAAGAGGTATCATGGGTTTTTTTATCCATCCTTTGTTAGTGTAGATTTGTACATCGTAGTTGGTTATTTATTTTTCTATTCCTTGGTTTTTGCTACACTTTTGATTAACCTTGCTCAGGATAAATAATGTGAGTCTTATTGTGAGTGGGTGTGAGGTGTTTTCATATTCCATAGGAGTTACACTTGGGCCTATTTTAGGCTATTGTGGTGGACTCTTCTCATTGTTCATATTTTACACTTCTCCCCTCTCTCATTTTCTATATATACTCACCTCCTAGCTAGTCTTGGCAATTCTATTCTATTGCATTCTAATTGCATTCTACACATATTTTCTCTTGCATTCTCCAAATTCTATTTTTCTTTTGTATCACTTGAATTTCTCTCTTGGAGACCAAATCTAAAATATTTTTTATCTTACATCATTTACATTCATAGTTTTATTTCTATTCATTTTCACTAAGTATTTTGGGTTATTCATATTTTTTAGAGTTTAACATGGTATCAGAGCAACTCTAGTGTAAGAATAGATTTTAGCTTCCTTATTTGAGAGATTCAAGGGGACTACTAATATTGGAGTAATTAGAACACTTTATCTAATTATTTATTAATTAGGTACTTTAATTTCTTTTTCACTTAAGCTAAATTTAGGTGATTTTTGCTTTTATTTATTAAGGCAGCTAATAATAAATTAAGTTGTCTCATTCATTATGATTGTGACACTTAGCACTAGCTAATTTAATATTGCATTAGGATTTTACATCTAGGGCTCATTCATCTTCTCATAAGGATTCATTCATTTCTTGTAATCATATTCTTTTGTGCAATTAATCATAATTCTCAGGTTGCATTCAACAAATTATCTAATCTCTTCTTGAACACTAACGGAGGCTGAGAGGGGGGTGGGGTGAATCAACATTCACAAAATATCATCTAATTAAATATTTTCTAACTTCATCATTCATCAAGATTACTGAGTTGAAAGTAAATTGTAGTAATAGCCAAAGTATTCACACAATGACACTAGATTTTTATGTGGAAAACTAAAACTAGGAAAAACCACAGTGAGAATTAAAATTACAATATATAATAACAATTTTACAATCAATAAGAATAATAGATTAAACTATACACAAAATTTATATGTTAGAATATAGATAATAGTTCCATGAATATACTCATCTAACTACAATGTATACCTCTAAACCACTACTCTTACTCACTTCACATACCAGTCATTTATCTATCATGTATTCGCATTACTTATGCTTCTCTCATACTCTCTCTATGTATCTAATCCACATCTATTACAACCAATATTTACCAATCGATCAAGAACAACTATCACTAGGTCAACCAAGCAAGCATGTGACATGTATATAGAATTGAGCTAAAAATGTATTATTCAAAAGGTAAAAAGATATGTACCAAGTCGACACTCCTTCCAACTAATATCAAAAATATTTAGCATTCAACAACTCAAACCAAAAAGTACAAATTGGGACCACCAAAAATCTATTATGTGCAACGCATTGCTTATCCTGGAACAAAAACAAATAAATAAGTTCACCCAAGGGAACCATAACATCTGTCTTAACCAAACATAATCTCTTGAGATATATTAGGAACAATCATTTATTCTAGTCCGTGATAGGTTCCTCCAAAGCAATCAATAGAAGTATTTTTGGACCATGTGAAGAACAGCACACCTCTGGAAACAAACAAACACATCAATATTACATATCTTCTTATCAGCATAATGTCAAGAGAACAAAACATCCAAACCACTAACTAATCCTATCTAATATCCAAATCACCAATAACAACTGGGGCAATATGAGATTGACAAAGTTTTGACATCAATGACAAAAATGGCATCCAAATGTGTAACAATCTCCCCCTTTGTCATTGATGAAAAAATAAAAAAAATATTCATTTTCTTAGTCCCCCTTAGACCACTTCTCCTCCATTGACAACAATAACAAAGGGTAAACATATTTTTTTAAAAAACACATACAAAACCAAAAATGCAATCTTCTTCAACCATAGCAATAACAAATAAGAGGAAAATGCCAATCAAACAATCTTTGGAGGACTCTAGTTCCTCGAAATTAACTCTTTTTGAATATCCAAGAAATATTTATGACATATAGCGTCACAACCATTCAGGTTATCTAGGTATCCTTTTATTTGAACATAAATTGGAACATCTCTTCTCCAAGTAATTTTATTCAATTTGGGAAAAGCATTGAGAAAGTAGAATACTAAACACACAATGAGTGATCCATACCAAAAGGGATACATATCTATCTTCATCAGTCAAATATTGTCCAACAATTGTCACCTCAATAGTTCGCACAAATCATAGTCAACATTCTCCTTTACCATCTTGTAAGCTACATACATCATAGTAGAAGAGGTTGAATTTGTATAAAATTCCCATGTTTGCATATCTAATAGCCAGATTATCAATATTGTCAATTTGTAAGGCTTTTTTATAAGACACCACTAGTTAGCTTGTTCACCTCATCATTCTTGACAAATTTCACAGTAGGTTCGGTTTCAAACAAACATAAACCAGTTAAATCACTCAGGGAAATTTTCAAAGTTTGATATGGTTGATCTAGCCACAAACAATCTTCAATAATTATGCTTGAAACCATTCTTATAATCTCCTAATCATGAAAAATAGGAAAGTCACTCCATGCATCCAAACCTTTGTGCCCTAGAACATCATATTTAGCCCTAAATCCTTATGTACCATCTACTAGATGAGTTCTCTTGAAATCCCTAAGCTTGCTATGATCATATTATTCTAAGGGGACATGAATATACTTGAAAATATCTTCCTTACATACCACATTGTCAGGAATAACAAAAAATATTTCAATTTCATCATCTGGCATCAAAATAAACAGCCTGAAATCTGAACTAGGTCTAGCCTTTTCATTGTTACTGATAATTTTAGGATTTGTCATCTAAGAAAATATTTAAACAAGAGAAAATACCTTGAATAGTTCTTCTTCACCTCTCCTTGAGCTTTTTTTCTCTTCAATCAGATGTGCACTAATGAATTTTGAACAAGTAATAGATAATCGTTAATTAGGGTTTCCCAAAAAGTTGATACATTGTACACAATCCGTGATTGCCAAAAATATTCTTAAACATTAAAGTCACTTAAAATCCACCAAAAAATACTTCCACACATCTGTAGTGCAAAGAGAAACCCAACACCAATCCAAGAGGGGATGAAATATGTTCTTTTAAGATCTCCCCCTTAGTCATAGTTGTTTGATCTAATTACTAGATGAAGGGTTTGCACCCATAGAAGGTGTAGATCCATCTGTTAGACAGTTCAGATAACTAGAAGACAACTGAGAGGGGGCGTGAATCAATTGTCACAGATTACCAGAAGCATTAGCAATTAAAAATTTAATACCGAAACCCAAAACATTAGAACTAGAATAGCAGATAACCAATTAAGCATAAATAGTAATCACAGAATAAATACCATCCACATGACACCAAGATTTGTACGTGGAAAATCTAGTAAAGGGAAAAACCATGGTGGGAAGCCTACCCATAGTCAGATAATACTTCTGCAATAAGTATGTAAATTACAATGAAGGGGGCCTACACTTGCAAGAAGGCCAACAGCCTAGAGCACTCTGCTCATCACAAAAGGAGCCTCACTGACTACATATAAATTCAAACTACAATCTGGAGAAGTGTTGAACTGAAAAACATAGTATCTCCTATGCTTGAGTACAATTCTGGTTAAGCTCAATACCCGAGGACTAAATCCTCTTACATAAACCCAATTCGATCTCCAATGATCGACCAACCCCTCTGCCTGAATGATATTACATTATTTGCACTTTACATTCCTTGACCATGACCTCTTACATTAACCATGATGATCTATAATGAGATCTTATATCTATATATACAAACCCTCGACCATAAACAATCAGGTCGGCCACCAGACAATAAACCAATTACATAATTACAAACCATGTCAGCCTTAGACCAAACAAGTAATTAACAACACATAAGACATCCCGGAAATAAAACAATAGGTCTTATCCACACGTTACATTAAATCCGGTCCATAACCTAGATCAATCAGGATCAAGTATAGGTCCACATGTTTCAGCAATGATCTCCAACTGCCAAGTCTCGAACATGATTACCAATAGCATCCTGAAACTCCATCAAAAGCTACACCAACACCACTTATGCAATTCATCAAAGATCTCCACCAAAAGCTCTGTCGGTGAAACCCTCACTGGAACCAGAAACCAATCTTGTAAGCAAGCAGGATAGCATCCAATCTCTAAACTAAAACCAACTAACCAAATATGAGTATAGGTATTCTGAATAAGCCAGTTCCATTACCAAACTATACCGGAGCTTGTCGGATCACATCGGATCCAAGATAACTAGAAACCACTTAACCTATCGGGACCAGAAGGGTTTCGGTAAAGCATCAAATAGCTAGTGTTGACATCAATGACAAAACATCAATGCAACACATAATCAATTCCACCAAATGGCTAACAATCTCCCCCTTTGGCATTGATGGCAACACTAGATGTGAAAAACATCTAAGTACCAAGAAATGCCAAACAAGTCTCCCCCTGTGGAAGACAGCCAACAGTCTCCTACATATAACATTGAAATATCTCTCCCCCTATGAACAATAGCTCTGTAAAGCTCCGAATTTCTTTTTCTTATCAATAGCACTACCCCTTTCTTTTTCTTTTTCACATTATTTATCCTTTTCACATCACTATCCCTCCCCCTTTGACATGACAGAAATATCAAAGCAAAAATATAAGCCTCTGAATCTCAAATTTGACTACTCCCCATGAGCAGTAGCATCCCATATCAATGTCAGAATGAATAGTATCTTTGATAATGCATGTCGGACTGATGCCAAACTGCATCAATCAAGTCTCTATCGAAGTGGAAAAAACCCCCAATCTGTCTCTCAGGTACTCAAATGATTCCTTGGATAATGGTTTACTGAAAAATATCTACAATCTGCTCTTTAGTGTTCACATAAACCAGTCTAACTTCATTTGATTCCACCTTCTCATACTTGATAGATATGTGCTTTGTCTTAGAATAAAATACCAGATTCTTTGATATATCAATAGCAGCAGAGTTATCACAGTGAATAACTACCAGTGCATCACAATCCACCTTTATATCCTTCAACATTTGCTTCATCCATAGAACTTGTGTATAGTTAGTAGTAACAACAACATGCTCAGCTTCAGCAGTAGATAAAGAATTACATGACTATTTCTTGTTGATCCATGAAAGCAACTTCTCTCCAAGAAAGAAAGCTCCACCGAAAATACTTTTCCAGACATCAACATCTCCAGCCCAATCAGCATCTGTATATGCACATAAAGTGCAGTTATCATCCTTAGGGTACCATAAGCCATATTTTGATGTACCTTGCAAGTATCTAAAAATTCTTTTCACCGCCATCTCATGATTTTCTCTAGGATCACTCTGAAATATTGAAATAATGCAAACAACATTCATAATGTCAGGCCTAGTCTGAGTCAAATAAAGCAGACCTCCAATCATAGATTTGTATCTTGTAGGATTTATCAGTGTAGAAACATCTTTTCTTGTCAATTTCTCACTTGTAACCATAGGTGTACTTACCGGTTTATAATCTCCCATACCAAATTTCTTCAACAATTCCTTAGCATATTTAGTTTGACAAATAAAAATGCCTTTGCTAGTCTAAGTAATTTGCAAACCTAAGAAAAATTTAATCTCACCAATCATAGACATCTCAAATTATTTCTCCATATTCTTAGAAAATTTTATACACAATTTGTCTTCACCTCCAAAAATAATGTCATCAACAAATACTTCAACAATCAGTATATCATCATCAGTGATTTTATAATATAAATTATTGTCAGCACTGCCCTTAGTAAAACCAAGCTTCAATATATATTTATCCAACCTTTCATACCAAGCTCTAGGTACTTGTTTCAATCAATATAAAGCTTTCCTTAACCTGCAAACCATATCAATATCATCTGATAGTGAAAAATCATTAGGTTTCTCCATATAAACTTCCTCATCAAGATCCCCACTCAAAAATACACATTTAACATCCATCTGGTAAACCTTGTAGGTTTTGTAAGCAGCATAGGCAAGAAATAATCTTATAGCTTCAATCCTAGCTACTGGTGCAAAAGTCTCTCCATAATCAATTCCTTCCTTTTGAGAATATCCTTTACAAACCAATCTAGCCTTATTCCTTATAACTTAACCATCCTTGTTCAATTTATTCCTAAAAACCCATTTAGTTCCAATAGCATTTTTATTTTTAGGTCAGGGAACCAAAGTCCATGTGTTATTTTTCTCAATCTGATCTAATTCTTCTTCCATAGCTTTTAACCAAAATTAATCTTTACGTGCCTCAATTACTGATATCAATTCAACTTGTGAAATTAAACATACCTCATTAGTTGACAGTCTTCTTCTTGACATCACTCCATTTCTCTTATCCTCAATGATTTGATCTTCAGAATGATTCAGTCTCACATACCTAGGAGTCTTGTGACTCTCTGTTCCTCTTCCTTGTTCTTCAGTTATTGTAGAATTCTCTGATATTTTTGGAGTAACAGGTTCAACTCTCTATTCTGGTAAAGGTGCTACCGGTTCAGATATAATCATTTCCACTATTGGTTCCTTTTCATAAACTCTTATTTGACTTTTGTTTAGCTCGTCTACTTTGACATTAGCACTTTCCAAAATTATTTGCAATCTCTTGTTATAACATCTATATGTTTTACTTTCATTAGAATAACCAAGAAATATTCCTTCATCAAATCTAGGATCAAATTTCCCAATAGTATCATCTCTCCTGATATAACATTTACTACCAAAAATTCTGAAATACTTAACTGTGGGTATATTGCCAAACCATAATTCATAAGGTGTCTTACCACTTTCTCATTTGATATGTACTCTGTTGAATGTATAAACCATTATACTCCTTGCTTCTCTCTAGTAGATATGAGGTAGATTAGCTTCCATCATCATTGTGCTAGCAGCATCCAAGATAGTTTTGTTTTTCCTTTCCACAACTTCATTTTGTTGAGTTGTCCGGGGAGCAGAAAATTGTCTTCTTATACCATGCTTGTCACAAAAGTTAGTAAACTCGCCGGATGTGAATTCTCCACCATGATCTAATCTCAAACATTTAATCTTCAATCTTGTCTCAGTTTCCACTTTAGCCTTAAATATTTTAAACTTTTCAAATGATTTAGATTTTTCTCTAAAAAAAGTAACACACATCATTCTAGAATAATCATCAATGATTAGCATGAAATATCTATCACCATGAAAAATTTTAACTCTAGTAGGGCCACACAAATCAGTATGAATAAGATCAAGAACATCATTGATTTATCTTGTATACTCCTAAAAGGGGTTCTAACTTGTTTACCTATTTGACATTCTTTACATACCGGATTATAGGGCTTCATAATCTTAGGTATATCCCTAACTGCCTTAGTTGAACTGATCTTCACAATGCAATCAAAATTCACATCACATGGCCTTTTATGCCATAGCCAACTCTCATCAATCTATGTAATAAAACATGTCTTCTCACTAGAGTTTAAGTGAAATATATTAGCTTTTGTCTATGTACCAGTTGCAATCTCCAAGCCAGATCTGTTATTGATATTGCATTTTCCATTCTTGAACTGAAATTGAAATCCCTTATCTACCAATTGTCCTAGACTCAAAAGATTATGCTTCAAACCTTCAACATAATAAACATTGTCAATATTATTCTTACCATCCAATGATATAGTTCTTTTTCATTTAATCATGCATGCCTTGTCATATCCAAATCTAACTAGACCACCATCAAATTCTTGAAAAGATAGAAACTTCCCTTTATCTCCAATCATATGATGTGAACAGCCACTATCAATCACCCATTCATCCTTGTCTTTAATTTTAGTAGCAAGTGTCTTCTATTCAGGTACATTCTCTTCCAGTGTCGAATCATCTTCCTTGATAGCCAGGAACACCCATTCCTTCTCATTGCTAGATCCACTAGCAGAGTCTTCTGTCGATTCATCATCTAAACCAATAATGCCTTCCTCATCCGCTATGTAGCATGATTTGTCTTTGTTTTTCTTGTACTTATACTTGTTCTGATATCTAGGGTTAGGCTTAAATTATCTTTTAACTCTTTCTTCAAATCTTGAATTCCTTTCAGGACATCTAGATGCAAAATGACCAATCTTATTACATGCAAAACATTTAAAAGGTGCTTTTCCTTCATACTTACTTCCTATCGGTCCTTTCGGTACTCTTCTAGAAAATAGTTCTTCAAGTTTCTCAAACTCATCATCTTCTCTCTTCATATCTTCTAATTCTTTTACATATAAATCTTTCCAGACTTGCTTACTGGTTGCAGATGTAGATGCATGAAAAGCAGGTTCAGTGTTCACAGCTCCAGAAGGTCCAAATTCCTCAAGTTCAAAAGAAGATAGTTTCCCAACCAAAGTATCTTTGTTGAAATATGTATTAGCCATTGTTCTCAACTCATTAATAGTAGTAGCCTTCATTTTGTAAGCTGATGGTAGGGCTCTCATAACTTTAGAAACAATTTCATCTTCACTCAGATTTCCACCACAACATTGAATTCCCATAACAATCTCATTTACCCTTTCCATGAATGCAGTAATCCTTTCATCTTCTTCCATCTTCAGGTTTTCATATCTCACCTGGTAACCATCAAGTTTAGCAATCTTCACTGTACGGTCACCTTCATTAAGAGTTTGCAACTTATCCCATATAGCCTTTCCAGATGATTTGTCTATTAATCCCATTATTTGCTTATCAGAAAGTGCACACAAGAGGGATTCTCTTTCTCTACAATCATTCTCAAGCTCCTTGTCCAGGTTTTCTGAAGAAGGATTGCCAGATCTAGGATTATAGGGTGTGACACCATTTTGTGTGATCTCCCAAATCTCCTTGCCAAGACATCTAAGATGAGTCTCCATCTAAATCTTCCATAATGTATTGTTTGTTCCTTCAAGCCCTGGTATATCCCTTTGAAAGATAGCTCCAGAAGAAATGGATGAACTTGAACAGTTAGTCACCATAGGATCTTCCTAAAGTGGTTAAACTCTTTGTAGAGAGGACCAAATCTCTGATACCAATGGCTAGAGAGTTGAGATAACCGAAAGACAACTGAGGGGGGGTGAATCAGTTGTCACAGATTACCGAAAGCATTAGCAATTAAAACTTTAATATTGGAACCCAAAGCGTTAATACCGGAATAGCAGATAAACCAATTAAGCATAAACAGTAATCACATAATAAATACCATCCATATGACACCAAGATTTGTACGGGGAAAACCCAGTAAAGGGAAAAACCACGGTGGGAAGCCTACCCACAGTCAGATAATACTTCTGCAGTAAGTATGTGAATTACAATGAAGGGGGAATGCACTTGCAGGAAGTCCAACAGCCTAGAGCACACTACTCATCACAAAAGAAGTCTCACTAACTACATATAAATCCAGACTAAAATCCGGAGAAGTGTTGAACCGCAAAAGATAGCATCTCCTATGCCTGAGTACAGTTCTGGTTAAGCTCAATACCGGAGGACTAAATCCTCTTACATAAACCCAATTCAATCTCCAATGATTGATCAACTCCTCTACCTGAATGATATTACATTATTTGCACTTTACATTACTTGACCATGACCTCTTACATTAACCATGATAATCTATAATGAGATCTTACATCTATATATACAAACCCTCGACCATAAACAATCAGGTCAGCCACCAGACAATAAACTAATTACATAATTACAAACCATGTCGGCCTTAGACCAAACAAGTAATTAAAAACCATAAAACATCCCAAAAATAAAACAATAGGTCCTATCCACATGTTACATTAAAGTCGGTTGATAACCTAGATCAACCGGGATCAAGTATAGGTCCACACATTTCAGAAATGATCTCCAACCGCCAAGTCTCGAACATGATCACCAATAGCATCCTAAAACTCTATCAGAAGCTGCACCAACACCACTTATGCAATTCATCAAAGATATCCACCAAAATCTATGTCGGTGAAACCCTCGCCGAAACCAGAAACCAATCTTCTATGCAAGTAGGATAGCATTCAATCTCCAGACCAAAACCAACTGACCAAATATGAGTATAGGTATCATGAATAATCCAATTCCATTACCAGACTATATTGGAGCCTGTCAGATCATATCAGATCCAAGTTAACCAGAAACCACTTAACCTATGGGGCCCAGAAGGGTGTCGGTAAAGCATCAAATAGCTAGTGTTGACATCAATGACAAAACATCAATGCAACACATAATCAATTGCACCAAATGGCCAACACCATCCATAGTCTTTTCATTCAATCTCAACATCTGACTTCTTCACCCATTTCATCTTCATCTTCTCCTTTCCGTTACTGATGACAATTTTCCTTTATGAACAATTAGATCTTTCTATTCTTCTTTTGAAATTTTCTGCAATATGACCCATTTTCTTACAACTATGGCATACCATACCTTTCTGAGATTTTATGTCATTCATCCTAATGTTCCCAAAGTTTCTATTTGTCCTACACTCAACAACTTTGTGTCCAAAAGTTTTGCAAGCATAGAAAATTCCCTGAAAAAGTATGAACATAGCTCAGATTTTGATATCCTTTCATCATTACTCTACTTCTGCATTTGGTAGCCTTATGACCAAACTTATTGCAAGAAAAACATCTCATGTCATTTGACTAACTTTTGTTCTAACTTCTGCATTAACTAGCTCTATGCCCATATCTATTACAAGTACAACAATTACCTTTGAAAGAAAAATAGTTGATAGTAGAAGGAGGAGCTCTCTGGATATTTCTAAAGTTTAGGTTATTCTGAACTTCATCCTACTTTTTCTTTTCTATTGTCATTTCTTGAGATTTCACCTTCTTTAAAGACAAGCCCACTCTTATCTTTATTTTGTCTCTAAGATTTTAGAACTTCATCCAATACTTTGCTGCCACCATTAAGCTTTAACTCATTATCAGTCTGATCTTTTGTAATTTCAGCTCCTCCTTGAGTTTGACAACTTCTTCAACAAGATTTTCACATTCCCTAGTATTCTCATTGAGATTAGTTTCATATTCATCGATAACCTTCTTTCCTCTATCCAACAAGGTTCTTAAGAAATAAATCTCTTCAAATACCCTCTTATGTTTCTCTATGCTATCATCCAAATCAGCCAAAGTTGATCTCATTTCTCCTTCCATGTCAACTATGCCATCCACATCATTCCATTCATTTTGATCCATATCATTCAACTCTTTTTCAAACATAGAATTCAAAATACAAGATCTACTCAATGATTAAACTGACTCTTCAGAAACCATAGCTCCAATATTGATTGTTGAACACTACCAAAGGCTAAGAGGGGTGGATGAATTAGCATTCACAAAATATCATCAAATTAAAGAGTTTCTAACTTCATCATTCATCAAGATTAATGAGCTTAAAGTAAATTGTAGTAAAAACCAACACATTCACATAGTGACACTATATTTTTATGTGGAAAACTCAAACTGAGAAAAAACACAGTGAGAAATAAACTCACAATATATAATAATAGTTTTACAATCAACAAGGCTTCAGGTGCCAAAAAGAGCATACTGCTTCGGACTTGTAGACTGAGATGCATAGCCTCAGGAAATTGGTGCAGAGCCCTCCTTGTGTCCTATCAAACACTCCAAGATGTATGACACTGACCCCTCAAAACACCAATAGGATCCTACAAGGCAAGACTCTACGATCTTAGTTTCAATTCCTCATCTCACTCCAAGATTCATACTACTCAAATTGGGTAACTTGCTCCATCATGCATCATGAAACCTCCTAAGGTTCCTAACCTTCACAACACATATTTTGGATCATACAACACTCACATGGACCAGACCAACCACTAGTTTCAAGGATTCAACCCAATTCCCTATGACACCTTCACAATTAGGCCTATTTCCTTGTAGCCCTTGGAGACGGGTAATGGGACCTTAATTCCAAACTTTTCCAAAGATCCTAGAAAAAAAATCATTGATTCAGATACCCTTTATGGTCTTACCCAACCCCCCAAAAAGAGAGGTCAAGATCTGACAAGGAAAGGTTTGAACCCAGTGATGACCTACTGTCCTAAAGGGATAATTAGGCTTCCATTTGTGAAGCAACTATATCAAAATGGGCACACCTTACAACCACAACCCCATGGGAATGTGGGGAACCATAAAACATTATATATTCCAGGGTTACAGACCTAGAATCATCGCCAATTGTCTTCTAGGGTAATTATTGCAGTCTAAGGGCTAGGTAGCCACATAGAGATGTCTACCTAGGGACTGATCAAACACACAACTCCCTTGCTCCTCCTAAAAAATGCCATTGGAATCATAGAATACATAGGTCACACTTGCATTCCACCCACTGCCATGAGTTTTAGATGAACAGGTTGCAAGTTATGGCCATGGGAAGGCAAAACCTTGGTTTTTCGGGTACCTACAGCAAAACTTGATATCTGGAGCAAAACAAATGATCAAGGCCTAAAATCAAGACCAAATCATTGGTAACTCACTGCACTAACAAAATCACAACATTGGTGATTGATCCCAATCTGTACAACTCCGTACCCCATTCCAAAACCTCACAGTTTGCAGTAAAAACTCAAAATTTCTTATTGCTTGCAATCATAAAATATTTCTCCGTACAGTCTCTCTTTGGGAATTGTGTCCTTAAGGTGTTTATACCCCTCTACAATTTCTCCCAACCAAAAACAAGATTTTAGAGCCGTTGGAGGAGTTAGACCAATAAGAATTCAAAAATTGCACAAAAGTTGCTCATGACAACTTTTGATAAAGTTGTCAAAAATGTCATTTCTTGCACCTAAATGACTTGGATCAATACTAGCACCTCTAACCACCCTAGAAGCACATAAAATAACTAAAATCACTAGGAAAAACCTATCCTAAGCATATTTAGTCCCCTTTTGTCCAAAAGTCCTAAGTGGCTTATCAAGATGCCAAAATAGGAGTTTGGCTCACAAGATGGGGTTTTTTATTACAAACACAAAATGCATGATTGAAAAAACAAGGAAAACATCCTAAGACATGTTTAAGGTCTTATCCTTCCTCCTCTAAGCCTAAATGATCATGTTGAAGGGGTGCCCCTGCACCAGAAATATATAAAAGAGAGACTTTCTCTATTGAAGATCACTCCTTCAGGACAAGATACAAAACTAATCTCATAAATAAATAAGAATAATCAATTGAACTATACACAAAATGCATATGTTAGAATGCAGATAACAACTTCATGAATATACTCATTTGACTTTTTTGTATACTTTGAAACCACTACTCTTACTCACTTCACATACTGCTCATCTATCCATCTTGTATTTGCATTACTTCTTCTTCTCTCATACTCTCTCTATGTATCTAATCCACATCTATTACAACCAATGTATACCAATAAGATCAAGAACAACTATCACTAGGTCGACCAAGCATGTATGTGATGTGTATATAGCATCAACCCAAAAATATATTATTGAAAAGGTAAAAAATGTATATACCAAGTTGGAACTCCTTCCAACTAATATCAAAAGCATTTTGCATCCAACCGCTTGAACCAAAAAGCACAAAAAGATACCACCAAAAATATGTTTTGTGCAACGCACTGCTTATCTCGAACCAAAAACAAATAAAGCGGTTCACCCAAGGGAATCATAGCATCTATCTAAATCAAACAATTAATCTCCTCAGATATATGTGGAATAAATATTTATCTCGATCCACAATAGGTTCCTCCAAAGAAATCAATAGAATTATTTCTAGACCAAGTGAAGAACATTAGACCTCGAGAAATAAACTGACACGCCATTCCATATCTTCTTATCAGCATAATGTCAAGAGAAAAAAAATTTAAACCACCAACTAATTTTATCCAATATCCAGATCACCAATAACAACCAAGACAATATGAGATTGAAAAAGGTTTGACATCAATGACAACAATGACATCCAAATGTGTAACATCTATTTTGTGTGATAGGTGTTTTTCTTGCAAATGATTCTTGGCTCATATGGTTGTAACATCAACTTTTATATTTTATTAGAGCTCAATATTTTCTATTGTGTGGTATCAAAGCATATCTATTAATTTTTTTTCCATATTCTTGAGAAGTATAGCCTTGAGTAATTTTTTGTGCATATTAGGCTTAAATGGATGTTTACATCATGTTTTTAGCATCCCAAATCTTAAAGATCAGTTGTCATTTTATCAAAATCTATCCAGTTGAAGTTTTGGGTTGATTTGGTTCAGAGCACAAAAATAAAGGAAAAATCTAGTGGTTAATGAGAAATATAGACATTTTGGGATGAAAATGACCTCACCATCTTTCTCAAAGTAGCCTCGAACCCTAGAAACACCTATCAAATAACAAAAATATGTGACTAGGAAAATTTGCAAAAAAAATTGAGGGAACATTTTTCGTACTAAAATTTGTACTATCATGTGGATCTGCATATTGTACCAGGTCATAAGCCTTTGTTAGTTGTAAGCAGTAGAAAAATTTAACACATGCATTAAAAAAAAAATTACAAAAAAAATATTTAAATTCAAGCAATTTTTTTATCGCAAAACAAACAAAAAAAATTAACCAAGGATTGTGCATCTATACCTTGGAACACGCTGGGTTGCACATGAATTCAACAAAGTTGAGTTCATCACCAAAATCGGCAACATTTTTTTCGCAGACTACTAATTTTAGTGTTCAACAAATCTTTAAGTTTTCAAAGTATATTCCAACATGAAAAGGTAATCTGTGGAATATTTTGTTGACTAGGGGGTCATTTTGTTTACAAAGGGATTATTCCAAGAATATTCACTAGCATCATGCTAACATCAATAGTATAGACTACCATGTCACCTCCTTCGATCCCTCTTCAAGCAATTTGACATGTCTTTGGTTTTTTGGCCATAACTTGGTCATATGAAGTCAAAATCGCAAAAATGAGATATCATCAAAATGCTAGTTTCCAACACCAATCTAGTGGTGTTGGTAGTTTTGTTAGATTATGGTCTAATTTTTTGTAGCAAGCCTCTAAAGCTATATTTTTATTTTTGCACTTCCCAGGCCATCTCTTGCACATCCAAACTTCATTTTTCACAAACTAGATATCATTTAAAAGTTTGACGAGTCCTTTATCCAGATATCAGGTCCATTTTTTTGAATTTACACCAAGTACTCAGTAATCTCAATTTAGTTCATTTATTGATATTATGTTTTCTTAGTGTAGAAAAATGCAAAAGGATTGGTTTTTCTTTCTATTTGGGAGTAGACTTATCTTTCATATTCCCATATTTTCCTAGCCCTAGCCTAATTTGAAAATCAAATTCCAATGGAAGACCCTTATATTGAGAAACACACCCCCCATAATTATCATAGCTGGAAGACCATAATGATTGGATTACTTCAATCTGGGGGTTTATGGTCTTTTTTGGATGAGACCTAACCCAATTTGGAATGCTAGTTTGAGATCCTTTAGCATAGGGATAAGATGTATGAGGTTATGGGTTTGATTGGCTTGCATGTTTCAGATAGTTTTTAGTTCCATATTTATATATGTACCAATCCTAGGGCTATGTGGCTAGAATTTGAGCAAATCTTTGGGGGTATTAATGAGTTTCATGCACTTCATCTTGAGATAGATTTGACATCATTGGCACCTAATTCTTTTACATCCATTGAGGAATTTTTGGATAATTTCAAATCCATCAAATAGTTATTATAGGTTTGTGGCAAGGAGAAGACTAATAGATTATGTCCAAGCTTCAATGCCTATTTTAATTCTTTGTTTCATCCTTTCATTCTACCAAGGATTCTTTGGGTACCGCATTAACTATGTCTTCATTTGAATTGTTTTGTGAGTGTCTGACATGAGAACCGGCCAAGATTGTTGAATATCTGGAATACTAAGAGGGGAGGGGTGAATTAGTATTCCTTTGAATTTATCAAAAGTTTTAAACAACCATCCACATAACATAACTAGATTGCAGAAATGAAAAGAACAGTAATCGAAAATAGGGTACACCACATGACACCATTATTTTATACATGGAAAACCCATGATGGGAAAAACCACAGAGAGGATTAGCTCTCAATATTATGTAACCGGTTACATAATATTGAAGGTGTCTCACTGTCAGATGGACTCACTATCCAAAGTATAATAGCTCGTTGTCGGTGAATGGCTTACAACCAATATTACAAAAAACTGAACTATTATAATTGCATCTATCACATGCATGGATACAGTTCCACTAAGGTTCATAATCGCTTTCATATTCACTATATACATCTACTATAATCACTTTCACATTCGTTGTTCATACAAAACAAAGATCCAAAGATCATTGCTCTAATCATTTCTAAGAAAATGAATATATACCAAATAAGTCTTCATGAAGTTGGCTTAGCTAGAGTAAAGGTTGGCCCAAAAGTCCTTTACATGCTACTGAAAAAAAATTAATCTTCATCATGTCGAAGTCATTACCCAAAACACAAAAAAACTTTCTCTATGACTCAAGGAATAGACAGGGTAACTAATGCTAACATATTGTTGTTGATTCTAGAGAAAACCAGACTAAAAAATTTATATTGTACTAAACCAAAAGACAGGGTACTTCATTACTAGATGCAAAACAATACTGCAACAGAAACATCACCACCAAAGATCTCAAATGTAGATAATGGATGAGATATACAACATAATCCGAAAGCCTTGCATAAACATATGATAGAGAAGAGTGATGTGGATCCAAAAACTGAAATAGGTCAGACCAAAGAGATTACTAGAGCTTGTAGAAACTGTACTGGAGTATATCGAACTCATGTTGTCGGATCACCAAAACATCAATGAAAATATTCTAACAAAGATGTCTTAGCGTGATTAAGTTTTTGGTTCCAAATCTTAGGCTTTGGTTGCTTATACATCTACATCTTTAAGGAAACATAAGAAGAAGAAGTACAAGAACAAAAGTTCACAATCTATTGAGCCAACTATAAAGTCTCATGCACATGATTTAGATTCTTCCTCCTCTTCCAAGAGGTATTCATCTAGGAAAGAAAATATTAAGTGTTTTTATTGCAACAAGACAAGACATGATGAGCATCGGTGTTATGCAAAGAAGATTGATGTGTTATTATGAGGAATCTGGTTACTACTGAGAGGGGGGGTGAGTCAGTGGTTAAACAATTCTACAATACTTCAAAAAATTGTACCGGTTAGCGGATTTACCAAACCATTCATTCAAGTGTTCATCATTATGCAAATAATGTAAAGATATCAAATATTCAAACCAATAATGCAACCATCACGTGAACACAAATATTTTTCACATGGAAACCCAAATGGTAAAACCACGGTGAGAATTAGCACCCACAAAATATTTGCACTCCTTCAGAATGCACTTGATTAAAGGCCTAGCCCAGTTAGGAGCTTACAATATGCTCGGTTAAGAGCAGACCCTGTTAAGAGTCACCTGGTTAAGGGATTTGCCTCAGCCCTGTTAGGAGCTCTACCCTGTTAGGAGTAATCTTGTTAGAGGATTTTAAACTCAAGTTAATGAGCCACCCGGTGAAGGGATTTACAATGTAAGACTTGTTAGGATCTACTTGGTTAAGGGATTTCAAACTATTGTAACTATTAGGGAACAACAAGGTAAATGATCTGATCACAATACTTCCTTGCTTGATAGTATAGATCCTTTTCAGATCAACTCTTCTACACACATGCAGACACTTCAATCTGGTTCGACAACACTTTCTTCTCAAACTACCGACACAAAATCTCTTCTCCAGCTAGCTCTTAAATACATTTTTCAGTTAGGTCGGCTACATAACTCTAACTACATTCAAAATACAATTAATTTATATTTACATATTATTACAACAAATTTCTAGACAATTTCCACCATTGAATGATCACCGTACATCGATTTAATAAGCAATCAACCCCTTGTCACATTCTACTAAGCACTTTATTGTTTCTCAAGAAATTTGATCCTTGTGCACTCAAACACAATCTTATCATTACACATGGTTTCTGACATGTCATCACTAGGTTATGAACATGATAAGATCCACACTCAAACCATAAATCATTATCGGTTAAAGATCTGTTATCGGAATACATTCTTCTCCACTGAGTTCACAACAGTCAATCATAACTCACTCAATATGTTGAATATACTAATGCGGTTGCAATCACAAACTCATACCAATATCATAAATATATGTTTCAAACCGCAACATCTAACTCTTAACCAATTGTCTGTACCAATCTCTTGATCATCGCTTTGTTCTTGTTTACCGGTTTGCAGCAACTTAGCAGTTTTGTTGCCTAACACATTCCTCTACCGATTAGGCTATACTGGTAGGCCTAGATGACTTAGATGACCAAGAAAACATGGTTTCCATCAATGACAACACAAATAAAGTCATCAAACAACTTACAACTATATCATAATCATCTAGCCAACAATCTCCATCAACTTTACAAGTTAAGCCAACAATAACTTTACCTATCATCTTCTCATCTCATCATCATCTTCATATGCCAATAATCTCCCCATTATTATCTTCATCAGTTATGCCAATATGATGAGCTGAAATATCTTCTTCCAAAGAATCACATTTAGATGCCTTCATCTAGTGCATCCTCTTCTACTACTTTAGGACCTGTACATTTTGGGACGTCTTCTATTGCATCTGGTGAATACAAGATGTAAGGTTATGTTCTATTTGTATTAACACATCTTCAATCCTATAGGTGGCTTCTTGATTTAGGAGCTTCTCATCATATGGTATGATCCGAGTGTATGTTCTCTTCTTTTGAGCATCGTGCATTTCCACATATTTTGATGGGTATTAACACTTACATGAGTATTACTGGGAATGTTTCTATTGAAGTTGATGGTGGCACATTCAATAATGTTCTTTGTGTTCTTGCATTATCTTCTAACATCCTTTCCATTACTAGATTACTCATAGTGGGATAGGCAAGACATTAGAGTTCACACCTAATTTAGTGCTTATCATAGACCTACAAACTAGAGAGATTATTGTAGTTAGCAATGTTGATCATGCATCACAGTTATATGAGTTCTCTAATTTTGTTTCCATTAAGCATGTAGTTGCATTGACTATTCCTATCTCTCATGCATCAAGAATGGATCAAAAATCATAGGATAGGTTTGGTCACTTGAACCTATGTGTGATTTAGTCATCCACAGTGGTTCTTGAGACTTGTGTTGAGCATCATCCGCCTCCTTCTTCAGATATCATTTCAATTCAACAAGTTGATTGTTCCCTTTTGATTTTAGCAGAGTGGGATGAATACTTGCCAGATACTACAGGGTTGTTTGATAATCACACACTCTAGATATTGGGGGCATGATTGAGGATAGTCCATTCCTCATTGATGGTAGTTTGAGTGTTCATGTCATCCCATCTTTAGCAGTGCTTTCAGTGGTTGTTCATCAGGTATCTTAATAGTTGTTTGATCTTGGTTCAATTGATTTAGCATATTTTGATTCAAACATGTGGATAGTTGAGAAATATTCCACTATAGACATCTTGAGACTATTACTTCCATCTCCTTTCATGGAGTTTCTTCTATCTTGGCCACTTGATTTGTTTCTTCCCAATGGGAGGAATGTGGTTTATCAATCTTAGATCATCAACATTCATCCTCAAGCCTTCATCTTCAACATTGGATCTTGTCTCTTATGGGGTGGATACATTGTCTCTTCTTTTCTCTCCTATGGGGGATCTTGTTTGTAGTTGTGTGACCAATTCAGTACTTGGGGGGACATTTTGAGTCCTTCATGCTTAGTCACATGTACTTTCTTTCATTTATTTTTCTCTCTTTTGGAGAGGAATTTTCTCCCGTTGGGTTTTTCTCATTTTCTTTGTTTGTGAGTTGCATTAGTTTGTACATGGGTATCTAATCAAACCTTCATTGTCAGGACCCACTCATGCTTACATATTTGCATTCATTGTTATCTCTTTATCTTATCCATAAGTTAATCTTAAGGGGGGTGTTGGAGTAATTAGGAAACTTTATGTAATTATTCATTAATTAGGTCTTTTAATTACATTTTCACTTAAGCTAAACTTAGGCACTTTTTTTTTTTATTTGATTAGGTCAATAATGGCTTAAGTTATATCATTCATTTTGATTGCAACACTTGGTGCTAGATAATTTAATTGTGCATTAAGGTTTTACATGTAAGATTACATTCATCATTTCATAAGGATTCATTCATTTATTGTAATCATATTCTTTTGTGTAACCAATGCAAAATTATCAGGTTGTGTTGAGCAAATCATCCTTACTTGATCTCTTTTGTGTGGCAAGTGTTTTGCTAGCAGATAATCTTTTCTCTTCTGGTTGTATCGTCAACTTATCCAATTTTCTCTTCTCTTCCCATTTTCATATGAATTGGAGAATCAAAGTTTCAGATAAAATTTTAACCTTTGAGGTTTTTTATGTAATATTCCATAAAATTTAGGTGTTTTCAACATTATGGTAATCCTAATAGCATTTTCAATTATTTTATAGTGTTTAGAAGGCTCAAGAAAGTTAGATTTGGTTTCGTTTTACCAAAAATAAAGCACAAAAATTCAAGGAAGATTGGAGGTGTTTTCTTTTTTGCATCCACTTTGTGTCTTCTACAAATCAAATAGAAAAAAATTTATGGGTTTTGTTCCTCGGGTCAAAAAACCATCTAGATATTTGTTAATTTTTTCAGATACTAAGTGGATTTTGCAAAAATTTCTATCTAAAAAGTGTCATCCATTAAATTTTCAACAAGTTAAGGTTGAATTTACTTCTTTTTTTCATCTTCTACTTGCTAGAAAGAAAAAGTCTTTCTAATTTCAAAATATTTCTAGGTTTCTATTATTCTCTACATAGAGAATATATTTTTCAAAAATTAAATCAGAAGTAAAAAAATTGCGAGAAAACTTGTTCCTACAAGACAAATTCAATTTTTCAAAAATTTGTATATTTTGCCCGAAGTGTTAGATTTATGCGAACAAGATATCATAGGAAAACTAATGATCCATCCATATTAGGCTTGATTAGGTTTTTTGTATTCTTTACAAATATTGTAGATTGAAGTTGGTGCTAAGCACAACTAGAGCTATTTTTTCTAAATTTTGTGTCAAGCATTATGTGTTTGGCCATTGTGGGCCTTGACACTATTATAATTTGGGAAAAGCTCTGTGATCACACTATTCTATAAAGTGAAAACATTGTAATATTTGGGGAGATGGTTTTTGAGACTATTGGAAACGGTGGGGGTATATTGGTGTGCTTGTTTTCTCTTTCTTTCAACACTTTTTTTTTGAATTTATGCATCATGGATCAAACAATAGTTCTCATTCTAACTCATTGCAACTATTTTGAGTGGAAATCACACATGACAATCTACTTAATGAAATCTAATTTGCATAGATAATAATGGGATAAGAAATTGAACCTACTTTAGATACTAAAAATCCTAAGTGGTTCAATAGATGTGATGAAGCATATAAAAATTTGTGTTTGTTTCTTCCAATTTACTCTTTCATATTGAATCCTTGAATAATCCTAATGAAATCTAGACAGATTTAGAAACTCTATTTTAAACGCAACTTTCAATTAGGGGTCATATGAACTCATAAGTCTAAGTCCAAACAATTTTAACACAATCCAAGATTTCTTCACAAAATTGAAATCAATAAGGTTGCAATTAAAACAATGTGGAATTGAAAATAAAGATGAAAAAATGATCCTTAATATTTTCTCCAAGTTTTAAATATTTTGTATTTTTTTCTACTTCTATGTTACTAAGGGTGCACTTGGGACTCAATTTACCATGCCATTGTTGGATGATTTAACTATTTCTCTCACACGAGTAAGATAAGATAATCTAGATGGGCACTCTTAAATTCTTTAAGCCACATGCACTAGTTGTAAGCCAAGGCACAAAATAACAAAAAGGACAAAGTAGTAACAATAAGGATAAGAAATAAAAGAATATTAGTGAGAAGAAGGATCGTGAACTAGTCGCCCCAAAATCAATTAATGAGACCTAATATTCTAATGGTGGCAAGCCTAAGAAAGACAAGATAAAATGTACCTATTGTAAAAGACTCAATTAAACTGAGCTTAAAAGTTTGAAGAAGTAAATTGATCGCTTGACAGACATTCTTGGGAAGAATAATATTAGTGTTCTTGAATTAGTAAGACACAATTCAAGTGAGGGATCTAAAAAGGCTAAATAAAACAACAAAGGGAAAGGAAAGAGAAAGGCCCTTGTAGCATTTTCCTCACTAACATCCACATGGGTTCTTGATTTAGGCGCCTCACACCACATGGCTTCATCAAAGGATGAACTTGCATTTTTGGATCCATGTTTTATGCCTTCTACTTTGATGTGTGATGACACTCCTATTAAGGTGTGTATGAGAGGATTTGTTGATGTGGTGGATGTCACATTCCATGATTTTATTTGCATGCCTTCACTATCAAATAATCTCCTATCAGTAATTAGATCACTCAAACAAGAAAGCAGACCGAGTTCTCTCCTGGTTTAGTGGTAATTCATGTGTTGTATAATGATTCTACAAGTGCAATTGGGAGAGTAGATCATCAATCATGATTTTATATGTTCTCTCATTTTGTTCCTTATCCTCCTTTATTTTTTTTCTCACTAATTCGAATGAAGTGAGTAACTTGTGGTATCAATGGTTTGGCCACTTAAACTACCACTACTTGTAGTAGCTCGATCAACATGATATGGTTAAAGGATTGCCTTCGGTTTGCTTTTTTATGGTGTTTGTCAAGGATGCATTCTTGGCAAGTGTCATAAGGAGAAATTTGACAAATGAAAAGATTGGAGAGGGATTTGGTACACAGTGATTTGGTTGGACCATTTCCACACCCATATTTCACTAGAGATCGCTATGTTTTGATATTTATTGATAATTTTCCTAGATACACCTTTGTTGTATATTTTCTAAAACAAAATTCTTAAGTCTTTGCTTCATTCTTGGACTTCAAATAATTTGTAGAGAAACAACCTAGTAAATCAATCAAAGTTATGCATACAGATAATGGGGGGAGTATGTCAACAATAGGTTTGAGTAGTTTTGTGTATCTAATAGAATTAACTTGCAACATACAGTTCTTTATAGTCCTTAGTACAATGGAGTTACAAAATACAAAAATAAATCACTAAAAGAAGTGGCCATCTGTATGATACAATCCAAATCTTTGGCACCACCATATTGGGTAGAAGTCATTTACTATGTTTGTTATATCTTGAACTGAGTTCCTCATAAAGATATAAAGGAGTTAACTCCCTTTGAAGCTTGGATTGGCCATAAACCCTTAATCACTTTCAAGTGTTTGGATCTCATGCATGGGACCACATTCTAGTAGATAAAAACAAGGCCATGGACCTATAAAGTAAGCCTTACATATGTGTTGGATACCCAGACGATGTTAAAGGCTATAGACTTCTTCATCCTACTAGTACTAAAAAATTTATTGAGAGGAGTGTTCAATTTGAGGAGATTCATGCTATCTCTTCTTCTAGCACTTCTCCATCCACTATCACTTTTTAGATATTTCATCATATTGATAATTCTTCTGAGGATCTTAATCCTCCTACTTTTGATGAGGATAATTATTTCTCCACTTCATATGGTGATAGTGATTATGAGGATTTGTATTCCTATGATAGTCATCATTCAAAGGATGTTTTTGATTAAGGCAAAAACGGGTTTTCAAGGGACCCAAAACCCTTTAACAGAAAAGAAGAGAGTAGTCTAGACTTAACAAGGCATTAAGCCTAAAAAGACCACAAGATCCAACTAGCCCCATAGAAAAATAAAAAGCAACATTATATCAAAAGGGCATTAGCTAAACAATTCAAAATTACAAAACCAAATACCAGCAGATAAAACCAGACATAGAAACACCAGTAGAACCAGAACCAGCACATGGACAGTAGAAAACCAGCACTACTCCAGCTACTTCATAGACTGTTCCATCTCTTTTTCAATCTCAATTATAGTGTTGGTGATCTTCTTAAGCTTCTGAAAGTCAAGAGGAGGTCTCGTTGCCTTTCTCTTAAAATTGCCTCTTGTCCTTTTATTGAGGCCCAAGGATATGTCCTGTTCATTATTGATTTCCACATCCACCACATCTTTCAGCTGGAACTGCTCTTCAAGTCTGCAAATCATGTTCTTGAATCTTTCCACTATGGCACCAATTACACCATGAATAGTCTTAACAATGGCTTTGATGGACTCCTTAATTTTTGCAATGTTATCTTCTTGAGTAGCCATCCTAACTTCATAATCTTTTTTAAAGTTATCAAAAGCTTCCATTGTGGTCTTAAGGAAATTGATGACAGAGGCCTTCTCCTTGTCAGACCAGGGGCTATTCTCAATGGAAACCTACACATATCCATTTTCTTAACCTTACCTTTAACTATCTCTAGGTTGCATATGTCGTCTCTTTGTTTTAGCTAGATATCCTTTATCTCATGGAAAATCCACTTAAATATCTTAAAGGTATTGACCACCCCATCTCTGGCTAAGGCTAGGACATCAGTCACAGTCTCATTCTCAAAATTGAGCAAATGCGAGGAGGGATCAAGGGTACTCGAAAAGGGTTGACGGATCTCCATGTTTTGGTTAGGACAAGATTCACTAGAAGCTAAAGGGGAGGGAAGGTTACCCTAGCTTTGAGGGTTACCAACCAAAACACCAACATTCTTAGCACCCAATTAAAGATTTTGGATAGGGGAAGAGGAGATGGAACTACGATGTTTTTTAGATTTAGGGATTTTAATAGAAATGACTTTCTCTTTAGTTTTAGGGGGAGACGCAGTGGGACAAAAGTCATCATCATCACTGTCAATGTGGTAATCATCCTTCAAGGACTGAGATTCATCTGTGTCGACATTAACCTCAGGGGGGGAGGAAGACACGGACAGAAAAGATTTAACATATTCAAAACTAAGAAGGATCAAACCTTCATGCAAGATAGGGTTTTTGACAGAATCCTTCTTATGTTCAACGATACTAGCATTCATTGAGGACGCAAGAAAGAAAGGAAAATAAATTCTCACCTAACACCTTATGCTGAAAGTGGTTTAGGAGCGCAAAATGATAAGAAAAAGCTCTGGTATACTGCTCATCAAGAGTAAAATACTCCTTAAACACCTTCAGGACATCAACCCAAATGGTCTTAATTTTCGCAGTATTATAGCTAGTTGTCTCATCTCTTACCAGGTCTTTCTTCTCCTTCTCCTCTTTCGGGAAAAGCTTAAGCGCCTTTTAAGAGAATTTTTTGTCTTCGTAAAACTTTGCCCCGTCGGTTGAGAGACTAGTGACAACTGCAATGAGGTCCTTTGCCTCTAGATTCTCCAATATCAAGACTTTGGTCTCATCAAACACTAAAGTCAGTAAATGATTGGATTGGTAATCCTTCATATGCTAGAAGAACAAGGTTATAGTTTTAGAAGATCCACATTTCTTCATTGCTTCAACTTTTGATCCGCGGTCATTTTAGAAAGCTTCTTGTATCCCCGAGTGGGATGCAGCTATGCAAGAAGAGTTCAATTCCTTGGAGAGGAACCACACTTGGAATATTTTCTCTCTTCCTAAGGGAGGAAAACTTGTTTGATGCAATTGGATATATCAAGTAAAATTTGCTTCAAATAGGTCAGTTGATAAACATAAAGTTTACTTGGTTGGTAAAGGATTCTCCTAGGTTCTCAGGATTGACTACTCTAAGACTTTTGCACCAACTTCCAAAATGAATTCCATTCAAATTTTCCTTGCTATTGATGAAACTCATAAATGAGAAGTTCATCATATAGATGTGAAGAGTGTTTTTATTCATTGTGGCCTTTTGGAGGAGATATACATGGAGCAGCTATAAGGGTTCATTCAGGGTCCTTCACTTGTTTGTTGTCTTCAAAAGTCTCTCTATGGCCTCAAACAGGCTCCTCGAGCTTGGTATGCCAAGATGAACTCCTTTTTTTATATATTTGGGTTCACTCATTACCATTCTATTGTAAATGTCTATATTTTGTAGCAGGATGATACTCTCACTTTTTTGGTTCTCTATGTAGATGACTTCTAGATCATAGGGAGTCACTCATCCATCATTCAAGCAGTCAAAACTTCCCTTCATGATCATTTCTTTATATCAAACTTAGACCTTTTTCACTAATTATTGGGGATTGAGATCACTTTTTCTTCTTCAAGGATATTCTTTTCACAGCCTAAGTATTCGTTAGATATGATATCTATATTTTGCATGGTTGATAGTAAGCCTACATCAACTCCATTTCTATTTGGGATCAAACTTGAGGTTAAGAGTTCTTCACCTTTGGTGGATGACACTTTGTATTGACAACTTGTTGGTAGTCTTAATACTTGACTCACACAAGACTTGACATTTCATATGTTGTAGGCATGGTCTCTCAGTTCATGTAGGAACCCCATGAACTACACTGGAAGGTAGCTATAAGGATTCTTCACTACATTCAAGCTAATCACACAGGGGTGTCGCTAGCTAAGCAATATCATATCACGTGTGTTCATATTGGGGGGTTTAATACCCAAAAAATGAGGGTACAATATATTGCCTATCGATGAAAATAGGGGGGTTTTTAATTCAGGCTATGAAAAAATGCAATATTTAGTGCAAATATGGGGGGATTTTAATTTAGGTTGTGTATTGGGAGGGGGTGGAAAAAAAGGATTCTAGGGCAATATTTTTTGAAAATAGGAGGATTCTTTAGTACGCCATGAATTCATGTGATATAACCCAGGTTCACTAAGTGAAGCCCTCGTGGGTACTCATGATTATGGGATTCACTATGTAGTGGGCGTGGATTTTGACTTGGTGGGATAAACACATTCAAATTGTGTAAACGATTCTTAGGATTGTAAGTCTACTTCAAGATATTTCTTCTCTCTTGGTTTCGGTCCAATTCATTGGTCAAGCAAGAAGTAGTATGCAATTTCTCCTTCATCTATAGAGGCTAAGTATCAAGGAGCAGTTAATGTTGCTACTAAGGTTATTTGGCTTCAAAACATTCTCACTAAGTTTGGAATTTATTTTTCAAGGCCTTAAATCATCTTTTGTGACAACCATAGTGATATATAGATCACTAGCAATTCAATCCATCATCAAAG
This sequence comes from Cryptomeria japonica, assembly GCF_030272615.1. Taxonomy (NCBI): domain Eukaryota; kingdom Viridiplantae; phylum Streptophyta; class Pinopsida; order Cupressales; family Cupressaceae; genus Cryptomeria; species Cryptomeria japonica. Next base: position 341,562,901 of record NC_081405.1, on the reverse strand, counting down.
GACCAAACACATTGAGATTCGCATGTACTACATACAAGAGTTGATTCATGAGAAAAAAATTAATGTCAGGTACTATCCAACATCAAATTAGACTGTAGACATCTTCACCAAACCCTTTACTGGGAGAAATTTTGTTCATTTGTGAGCTTTGTTGGGGGTGTGACAGGTGTCCACTTTGAGGGGATTTTTAGTCCTCTTTACTCTGTCTCTTTTGGAGGTGTTCTCTTTATTTGTAGGGGTCTTCTCTTTTGTCTTGGGGAGATTCTTCTATTTTGGATGAGGGGGTTTATTTGTAAATGGTTACCTAATTTGGCCTCATTTGCTAGGACCCACTATCTTTTCACCCACCTAAGATACACTTGGAGGGGGTTGTTAGTGTACATTTTAATTATATCCTAGTTTATTTATTTTCTGATTCCTATTGTTTTTCTACACTTTCAGTTAATATTTTTTAGGATAAATAAAGTGAGTATTAGTGTGAGTGGGTGCAAAGTGTTGGCATCTTCCATGGGAGTTACACTTGCCTATCTTAGGCTATTGTAGTGGACTCTTCCCATTGGTTGTAGATTTCACCTCTCCCCTCTCTCATTTTCTATATATACTCACCTCCTAAGTACTATTGGTAATTATATTCTGTTGCATTGCAATTACATTTTGTATATATTTTCTATTACATTCTCTTAATGGGTTTTTTTTCAGCATTTGCATTTCTCTATTGGAGAACACTCTATGTTGTTATTTTGATCTTGCATCATTTACATTCACATTTTTATTTCTATTCATTTGCACTAGGTAATCCATGTTATTTATCTTTTTAGATTCTAACAACTTTCATGATAATCTTGAAAAATGACAATTATGAGTACTAACAAAATGGCACCTACACATCTTAGGTGGTTTGATCTTTTGCCTTGTCTTTACACTATATAGAACATCAGCACAGGGTGATATGATTCAACATGTTATAAGATTAACATTTTCTAGTGTTGATTGTAAAACTATTTGTATTGTATTGAACAGTGAATATCCCCACACACTTTGGATCATATTGTGGGAGATTTATGGAAACCCTCACATCTTTGCATTCCCAAATATTCTTGATGTAGATTGTCTCATTCCCTTTGGTGATGCAGATAGTATACCCTTTTCTAATGATACCTAATAGGAGCTTGAGTATATCAAAACTCTTGCATGTTTTGATGGTTTAGAGACTTATGTCCTTGACCCTCTCCTTTGATAAAGATTGCATCTCCATCTTTGATTGTTCTTAATATGATTAGTATTGCTACATTTATAGACCCTGTTGATTCAATGTAGCAAGGCACTCATCCTCTTCTAGATATAGTTACTTAGGATTCATATCTATCAGACATATCATATTTTTTTGTAGAGTCTCATGTTGTAGATTTGAAAATTTCATTTGAAGATATTCATCTCCTCTTCCATGACAACCCCATTAGCATTTTTACCCCATCATCATTATCTTTGGATCATGTTTCACATCAATCTTCATAAGATTCTAGATTGGCATCACCAAACTCCATTATGTGGACATTTGCATAGTTTTTAATGACACGTATTTGAATTTATATTCCCTAATCATCTAGCTTATGAGATTGGCTTCTCTAATTACCAGTAGATATGTTTCTTCCTAAGAGGATAAATGCTATTGGCAAGCAATAGATTGTGTTCTATCTTCAAGCATTCATTTTTGGAATAGGAGCTACTTTTTATGTGGGGACTCATATTATCATCTTCCCTCCCCTATTAAGGGGACATTCATTGTACTTATGTGAAAGAAGAAATCCTTGGTGATCATGTTAAGTCCTCATTTTCTTCTTTCAATAGTATAGTTGTGTCATAAATTGCACCCCATGTAATTCCACGATGTGTATGCACCTCCACTTTACGCTGATTGGAGAACTCTACCTTTTTGTCATTTTGTTCACTCGGCTCACTCTATCACCCTTTATTGTGTCCTTTTTCCAACCTTGTCGGTTGCATGGCTCATAAACACGTGTTGTAGAGATGTATGAATGTCTTGTTAGCATCCCACAAATCTACAATTCGCAAGTGGTCATCTGAGTGTTACACCAGTGACTAGTAGGATTTGTAACGCCTCTTCCTATGGCCATTGATGTCAGTTTTATCCCTGGGCCTCATATCATTCCTTTAGCAACCTCATTTACTCTCTTTATACCTTTTTGGTCTTCTAGTCACTCTTTAGGCTTTCTATGCAACTACAACGTCTTGATCACTTGTTTTGTATTTCACCATTGTTGTGCTTTGTTCATCTTGTCACCATCATTGCAGTTGTGTGTTCAAGGATTTGGTGTTCACCTTCACTCTGGCAAGATCTTGCTTCTTTGGTGTTGAAGGGGAGTTTCTTCCTCCTTATTCTAATTGCATCTCCAATAGCATATGTATTATCTTGTTTATCTCATATTATCTTTTATCATCTTATTTATCCATTATCTATTATCTTGGTGGTTTATGGAGGTTGAAACACCAAAGCGGGGGTCTGACTATGGTAGACCTCTAAACATAGCCCCAACATTTTATCTTGGTTTTGTGTGCAAGTTATCGAAGGAAGTTCGTGTGTGATGGAGACTTCATTCATGGACCTTTGTGAGCTCTCTCTCTTTCCCTTTCCTTCTATCTTTCTAGTGTGTGTTTTGTTTTTGTTGTTGTCATTTGATAGCTTTGATAACATCATAAATGTAAAACCCAAGGGATAGTCATTTTGTTGCATTCTTTGGCATAGCCTCTATATTATGTATGTATAGGATGGCAATGCATCAAGCTATCATCCATGACCTACGCATGCATCCTCGAGTAGAGAGCAAGAAGAGGTCATCAAGGATCTTTCTGACCTACCCTTTTTTATTTAGTTGTTAAAATAGTTTTATTATTATATATTCTTCTTCCATTTAGTATTTTTTGTTCATAGGTTTGGATAGTTAATTGCTTGTATCTTCTTGGCTCACCAAAGTGTTAGTTAAGTGAGATAGCGAAGGAAGGTTTATTCCTTGAGGTTTCATCACTTCAAGGGTAGAAAATCCCCTCCCCTACAAGTACATATTTATTTCCTTTTATTTTTTTAAAGATATTTTTTTCATGGGTTTTTTTTTTGTTATGGGAGATTTGTTTGTTTGTACATGGGTAATTCATTAGGTCTTGTGCTAGGACCCATTGCATTCATCATTAGCATTTTTTAGCTTCTCCATAAATTGTACTTAAGGCAGGTGGTGGAGTAAAATAGCTAATCACCTAAATAATTATTATGTCTCCTTTTTGTTTTGGCACACTTAAGCTAAACTTATGTCATGTGCTTTTGTTATCTTGTAACATAATATGAGGACACCTTTCATTATCTAATTTCATCCTTACGTGGGGTGTCATCTATAGTTGTTTTTACTTTTTCATTGTTATAAAGATTTATTACTGTATATTATACTTATTTAGATACTTTTTGGATCCATACCATTCTCAAGTGTTGCATGGAAAATCAATTGTTTTTTTCTCTCTTTGTGATAAGTGTTTGGTTGCAAGTTGTTTCTAGTAGTAGTGAGATTCAATCAACTCCAAGAAGAAATTTAATTAAAGACTATAAGAAAATTCTTGAAAGTCAATGGCCTTGTTCTCTATGTTTGTTAATTTAAAAGTTAATGTGAGGATTTATAATATATTACATATTATGTTTTGACTATATGAATAGATATAAGTCAATAGATATTGTTTGGTATGTTACCTTTGATTGGATTACTAACGATGGACTCTTAAAACTTGTATTGTTATAAATTTGTATTTGTGACTTGTTTTGATTAGATAAAGAAAGAAGGGCACAAACCCATAACAAGAATACTAATTGAGGCAAAAAAGACAAGTCTCGTCAATAGTGAGACTGGAAAATAAACAAGGACAACTAGTGCTTTTGATTAGAGCAATGAACCGATGGGAAACAAGGGTCTCAACCCTATACTATGACTTTATCTTTCACTATAGAAGTATGGAAGTAGGACCTTTCCTCCTTTGAACAACCATCGAAGAAATACTATCATCCGAGGTTTGGGAACAATGAGGGGAATCTAGAGAAGACTTTCCCACTAGAGGACCAACATTAGTCGAAGGGGGTATAATAGGATGATGAGGAAAAAGGTTGGCATCAACCTAAAGAGGAGAGTGAAAATGAGTAGAAGCAAATGGTGAGACGGGTGGAGAGCATGAAGTAGAAGGAGACCCACCAAGTATCACAAGCACAACAATGCCACACCAAAAGTGATACGTGAGAAATACCCTCATCAGGAAGAAATATTAGCTAGAGATTCCTCAATAGTCAAGTGATCACTAGTAGCATTCTTTCACCAAGAAGTAGGACCTTTTCATTGAGACAAACAGAGATCTAATGCCAAATAACCTATAGCGAGGCAACATTGACATGTGAAGGGGAGGCCTTCATAATCAAGCAGAGGAGTCTCGGGCATGTCTCCAACTATCAGGACAACACCAAGCAACATTTGTGACTTTTAATAAGTAGTAATCTGTATGGTTGTATGAAAGAGTTCCTCAATGTTTTTATCTTTGATGTTTATTGATTTTGTCACTCGTTGTGAGTACAACAATTTTGTATTTGAGTGTGTTATGAATAAAATCACAGAGAAATATACAATAAAAATGAATGGAAAATTAAACATATAATTACACAAAACAAATAGACACAAATATACTTGGTTCACCCAATATAGGCTACATCCATGGAGAAACAACCAATCCCTTTTTATTTATCTAGCAAAATGAAGGGATACAACCTACAACACATCCATTGCCATGTCATAGTCTCCGCACACATCACAATCCAATACATAATTGTATTGTAATGCCCTTATAAAAAGGGCGTTTTTCTAGGGCATGAAAACCCAAGATAACTTCTTCCATCAAATATGTGACCCAATGATAAATGGTCCAAGTTTACCACATAAAAATAACATTTGATGAAATGGGCTTCAAAACCAACAAGATTGGGCTCCATAAACAAAAAAGTGTCCCTTAGTGGATTTGAGCATGATAGTCTTGATATTTGTTATTTTTTATTTGACTCTCCAAGTTGATTTGAATAAAAATTGTCTTGTTAACAAGATTTATATCTTTAGTTCTCACTAACTTAGTTTGAGTGCAAATAATCACCTCATTAATGAGATTGTGTTATTATGATGGTTGTTGGATGAGTAAGCAACTGATGGGAAGTCTATCGTCACCTTATTAACACTTGTACCCTAATAGCGTGAGCATCTTGGTTACTATTGAGGTGATAGGATTAGATTGTAGTGAAAGGAAGTGGGTATCCTTGTATGGATACATTCTAGCACCACTTTCTCTACTTTGTGTTCAACACATTTGAAGATCATCATCCCATTAAGATAGGATTGTATGCAAAATTCAAGGTTACTCCTCACTATAGACTTATTGTCACATAAGCTCTAGTGTTCTCATTAGTGATCACCTTCCATCATCAAAGCTAGGCGATTCTTTGTATGCTAACTTGATGGTGTATACCTATTCCACCTATTGAAATGACATGCTTAGTGCTAGTTAGCGTTAGCTTTCTATCTTATATGAGACATTTTGTACAATGCACACCACAAAATTGAATGTTGACATCTTGTCGTGGTATAGGATATTCACGAGTTGCATTATAAGACTTTATGTGAATGTTGCTCTTTGTTGTAGTTATGTCTAGTTTTGTGTTTGAGTTTATGTATATTTTTGGATGTGTGCTATTTGATTGTTCTAGTGTATCAAGGGATTCCATTAATGTGATAGGATACATATATTACGAAATATATGTATACGAAATACATGTGTTGATTGGTTAAGACATATGGCATCAATTAATGAATGTCCTTGTGGTGTGAGATGCAAGTAGAGGTGTTCCAAATGGTCTTGAGTGCATGGTATTAAGTGTGCTTAGTGTTATTGTGAAACCTTTACAAATGTTGAAATGAAATATTGATTGTATAAGTGGTGTATCTTATTGTGAATACACATTACCTGGTATGTGTGTGTCTCATGTACTTTTGTCCCTTATACTCTTCATAAATGTTTGAGTTGACATGTGAAATGTTCTAAAACTTTGGTGGGCTTGGTATGATGCATCATTGTGGTAATGATGATGTGAATGTGTTGTGGAAATGAATCATATCGTATAAGTTATTTAGCTTATAAATTGGATTATAAATATATGTGAATGCAATGAAAAATTAACTAAAAATCTAACCATAAGATAGTGTTTCAAAGTCAGACTTTTGAGTTATCAACCAAATACTTCATTATTGAACTAGAGAATGGGTACGAAAGGAATTTCCTCAAAAGTGTGGATTCAACACCTCACCTATTGGCAACTTGAGCTTAGATGGATTAACTTGCAGATTCAAGTTGAAGACCCTTGTATTTGTATACACAACTTTTTCTTTTATGGCAAGTTAAGGCATAATCTAAATTGTATTTATTATACTTATTGGCGATCGTTGTACTATTTAACCCCATCGTAAATTTTGATTTGTTAGTTATATTATTTATGTACTTGTGGTATATCTTAATTTATTAAGTTAACTTAATTGTCCTTTCGATTATTTTGCAAGTATTGTATGGTATATGTGGTGTAACTATTGTTTTAATAAGAGAATCATTCTAAAAAGTGTGTTACACAATTACGTAGAGAAGATCATTAATAGACATAAAAAGCAAGCTCTTTACTATCCAAATGGAACTCAAAGATTATGAGATCAAATACTCCAAGGCAGCAAATTTTACATTAGTCAATTATTCAAATCTACTTTAAATTTACAAATACATTTAAGATCAATTGTCACTTCTTAGAAATCTAAATAGTAATAAATAATAGTTACCTCTATAGAAACAAAATATATGTCAATTTTCAAAGCAACTAGGCAAATATTATGCCTCAAAAATATTCCTAAAAATTTATAGTAACAAATATTATCAACAACTCTTTTAATTGACCATAAATCTAAATTAAAATAAAAAAATAAAAACTAATCTTTCACAAACTAATCAAACACACCAACACAAAGTGTCATTTGAATGAATTTCATGTGAAAGATAGCATGTACAACTCAACTACGGTTCCACTAGGACACGAAATTTCCAAGTTATAAAAACATTTGGTTTAACTTTAACCCCTTAAGATTTAAGGGGGAATGTAAATTAGTGTTTATATCTCATATCTTCTAGGCTAATACACTTTCTATTTTTCTTTTAATTTTGATACTTTAATAAAAAAAAAATCTATTTATTTTGTGACAGTGAATTGCTCTTTACTACCTTTTAAATATAAGTGAAAATCCACTTTTAGAAATAACAAAAAGAAATAGCATTATATTTTATATTTCAATCCAGGCCTACAAATTTATTGTAATCTAACGCTGGTTATGAATATTTAAGGCACAACTACTTTATTATAAAGTAGGTAGATCCCACAAACTATCAATTAACCAACATATTACTGCACCATTCCTATAGGTGAGAATCTATCCTCAAGTTGTGGCTAATTTATCTATGAGAGGCTTAGATTTGGTCATCAACTCTGTCAAAATTGTGTAGATGCTTGCCAATCTCCGAAGGCTCCTTAAGTTGATGCTTAATAATTTTATGTTAGGTTAAGGCATGTTTAACTCTGGAAATTTTGTTATATGGAACTTCACACGTCAAGTTACAATTTAGATGCACCGTATTGGTGCAGGTACACTTTAGGACCCAGAATATTATGGAGGAACCAAGAAACAATGTTGATGTCTGTACTTGCAATTGGACCTCTAACAGTATTGCTGTGAGTTCATTACTGAAAAAAAACACCGAAAGAGAGACAACGCTTACAGGAAATTCACGTTTACTCAACTATGCCAATTTGACACTCTTTTTTAGACTAGTCAAAGTGATATACAAGCAATTTCTGAGTATAATTTCTGGAAACTTTTAGACTGGCGTACATGCAAACAATTTGAAACTTCAATTACTTGAATAATTATATTTAGAGGCATCAGCAACTCTCATGAGAAAAACATTGTAGGATTAGAAATAGCTTCAATTGGACCTCAACAGTATTCCTGTTACTTTATAACTGTAGAATATCATCAAATGAGACAGAGCTTATACAAAAATTTACATTTACTCAACTGTTCCAATTTGGCTTTGCAAAGATTGGTCAAATTTTTGTATAGACTAGTTAAGCGATACAAGCAATTGCTGAGTTAAATTAAATTAACATTAAAAAACTGAACTAAAGCCAACTAAACTATTTTGCATGAAGTGCTAACAATTTCAAACTTAAGCATATCTTCAAGGTGTCTATAGTGCCTACCTTGAGAAAATATTGTAGGATCAGAAATGGTTTCAATTGACTCGGCTCTCTGGTTGGTCACCTTAGGAAATTGTTAAATGCCATTCACCAGCTTCAATGGAAAAATATTAAAAGACCAAGAACACCCTTGATTGATTTTTGGCTTTCTTTATAATCACTGATTTTGATAAGCTGCATTAGGATAAAACTTGCGAGGTTCATACAGGGCAATATAGTATAAATGCCCCCGATTAATTAGATAGCGCACAAAAAACCTAACAATGGAGCTTTATCACTGTCACCTTTTTCCTGTACAGATTCGGCACTGGTATGTTTTCATGGTCTCAATCAGATATTTTTGTCATTATGACTACGTTAATTTTTCAGAATTATTGAACATGTGTTTATTTGGGCCAAATTGTTGCTGCTCTGGATTGCTGCTGCTGTGATCTGTATGAACCTGAGAAATATCAGGAGGTACTCGGCAAGAGTCCCCTCCACAACAATTTTCATCAAAATGAGTAAAAAAAGAGGGTCCTGATGTCATCCAGTCATAGTTTAGTTCACCAGGCCGTGCAGTTTTTTGCCTGATGATCATCCATTTCACATTCAAAATGAGTCAGCCATCAAATCAATCTTAATTAATCAAAAAGCTACTGTATGCAGTTAGAGTCATCTCCTAGCCTAAAACAATCAAGATATCTTCTAGTCAGGGATTTCTATAAAATTTACTGCAAGGCCTATAATTAAGGATAATTCCCAAACCATACCAGCTTTGGTCAACCAACATTTCATCTGTCATACCAAATGCTTTAAGTTCTTCAGGACTGTGATGAACTAGAAGGCTATACCTGTTACAGACAGAATTGATCTTTATAAAACCAGAAGATTTATATATAACGCATACAAGAACTATGAACTTCACTAAGAACAAGATGAATCGCATGATCAGCAAAGGCATCTTTCTTGCAGCTACTCGTATGTTCAAACTAGGACTCAGCAAAATCTCAACGGGCCTAAAATTTCCAAACATTAAGAAACACATAAATTTCTAAAACAATCTTTAAAAATATCAATATGCATAAAACTGAATTTAAGGAACTCATAAGCAGTTTTTCCTTCATTTCTTGATCAAAAACAAAAATCAATGCACATCAAAGGGTCATATGATTATACTTAAAAGTCCATAATAATATTTTGCGAAAAAATCCTCCCATTAAAATTTTAATAGGGCATGTGGGTGCCCTCAAACTGAATCATAATGATTCTTAACAAGGAATAATATCATCCTTAAGCATATAACATTTATCCAATGTAGCCCCTTCTATCACCTCCCTTTTTGTCTCCTCATATGCCACTACATTTGTTGCCTACTCTGCTGCCTCCCTCCCAAAATTAATGATCTCATGCACAGAATACATAGGTTTCACATCATCAGCAATCCAATCTGAATATGGATCTGTCATCTAGTTCAACCACTTCATGTGTCTCGTGTTCCACAGAAAAACAATTTTCTTTAAGCACTTTTGAATCAACCTGTTGTGCTGCTTCTTGTGAATGGCTTTAAATAAACTCCAATTGCATTCCCACCTGGAGGTGCTAGAATGTTGGGAAAAAATGCAAATGTTGTGGGTTTCAAAATAAAGATTTTTTTGCACCATAACCTTTACACCACAAAGCGACAAGAACAACATTTATAATATTGTAGTTTAATAAAATTAAAGAAAAAATAAAATTTAAATTTAACTTCTAGTTAAGATTTTATTTTTAACCTAGTTGCAAAATCATTCTTCTTGAATGCATAGATGTGATGAAAATGACCTCCCCTCTATGGCCTTATTAATCTACAACTTGTCCAAAATCATGTTTCTAAAGCCTTCAGAAGGACCATCATCTCTCACGTGTTGACGCCATACATAACCTCCCCATCAGTCCTGAAGGAATTGGAGAAGAAAAACGTTGGATTGAAGTAGTAAGCATGTATGTATTTCTATATACCTGGTCTGTATGATTTGTTTGTACTACTTAAAATCAATAATAAGCCAAATGGCTTCAAATCTTTTTCTATTTGACCCATACTGATACTGGATGGCCTCCTTGGCCTTAGCAATGGCCTTCTATGGATAACCGATGGGATATTTCTCCCAATCCACCAACCCTAGAACCTTAACCAAAGATTCTAACAGTGAAAACAAAATAATATAGAAAATAAACAAAAAATTAAAAAAATTAAAAAATGAATAACCTGTTATTATGAAAAAAAAAGTGATTACTTTGTAAGTTAGAAAAATGCTTGAAGTTACCTTGTGGACCTCATCCATGTGGTTGGCAAACAGATCATCAAAAACAGTCTTCACAACTCTTTCCTCTTCAACCTTCCTTGACTAAGAAGACCACCATCTGAAGCTCATAAACATCTACTTAAGAAATATTATTATACTAGTAAACCAATAATATAGAATGTGGTGAAATTGGTACCAAACTATGTAGCTCTTGACTACATAAGCTCCTGCCAATCAGCACACTCCTAATCACAACCACAAGGGCGTCATAATCCCGACCGAACATCAAAAGAACAGCAAAGACCAAAGCATAAAATTGTCTTACACCCGTAAGACTTCACAATTTCAGTGATCATAAAACGTTTTATAATCAAACAAAACAATGGTTTAGCTCGCAGCCATGTTTAGTCAGGGGAGAACAACAGACTCCAAATGAGTCCTCTATTCATGAAACTCATGCACCAAGAATCACTCACGTTTTTCTCTCAACCGGAAATACATATTGCAATTGCTTCCCTCCACAAACTGATAGAATACCTTCCGCCAATGCCAAAGGAAGAGCTGCTGATGATACAAGAAACTGCGAGTGAAAGTTGCAAATCGCGTCCACTCTAGAAGCCATGCGAACAGAGGAACTCAGATAGATAAAACATGACAAACCTTAATATGAATATTCCATTGTCACAAGAGGAACAGGAGCAGCATAAGGGAAGTTGACTTGATGCAAGCTTCATACCAGCGATAAACCACAAGTCTAACACTTAATGAATGAAGTATTAACAAGTTCGATAAGGATTTGTTACGTGGTGCAATTAGTGAAGAGTCAAAGGGCATGAAAACATCTGTTGCAAGTTGTTCCCTTTGGAAAAGACATGCCTCTTCGACATGTGCGAAGGTATAAAGGACAAGATCAGCGTCCAAGAAGGGCCATCAGGAATCATCCAGAACACATCTTCAGAAACATCAGGACAAGATCAGCTTCCAAGAAGGGCCATCAGTAATCATCCAGAAACACATCTTCAGAAACATCGGTATCGATATCAGCAGATCTGCAATCAATCAAATCACAAGGCAGATCGAACTTCCAGCATCACTTAGACTGCAACAATTGCATCGAATCCAGCAGTTGACATCAGATCAGACAAGGTCACTCAGTCAATCAATAAATAGCAGTTGAGAGATTTCAATCTAACCATTACATCCAATATCTTAGTATAAATAATACTCACATATATTAGTTAATTCCTTATATGTGTGTATCTTTATATGCAGCTGATGCTTAGTAAGATTAATGCTCAAGTGTATGCCTCTATGGTAGTAAATAAATATGCATACTGTCTGAAATCCATCTTGCCGGAGAGGGCTTGAGGTGTAAGAGGAGGGTGACAAGTGGGCTTGTAAGTAGGCCATCCTAGAAAGACCATAGTGGCCTAGGACGGGCACTTACAGAGTCAAGGAACCCCCTTACAACCTCCGCTCGACTCGACAAGATGGCAACTATCTGTAAGGAGACGAGATATGGTTGGGGAAAGTAGGTACATGTGGTTGCAAGATTCAAATTCAAGATCACATAATTGAAGAAATATTTATTCGGTAAGATGTAACCCTAACCTAATTTGTTGCAATTGTGATTTAGGGCAAATTCTAGGGCAACTTAGGAAGGGGACATCACAAAGGGTTCCTTGCCCCACGTAACACTCCTTATTTGCAGTCTTTGCCAAAGGTACTGCAGGGAACCAAGAGAAGCATAATCAGATGAAATTTGCATGTGCCCATTTTGGGTACTACAACAACATACCATTTGGCATTGCAAAGAAAACCTATTGATATCCATTGGTCAATACACTAACTATAGCAGGAAAAGGGTTCAAGGTACTAATCCCCTATGATTTGAGTGGGCCCTTATTGGAGGATGCTATGACAAAGGCAAGGGTCTTAGTTGAAGAACAAAAGAATTTGGCACAAAAAGGGCTACACCATTTTGTTTGATGGGTGGACAAATGGCATGAGCCACACAATAACTTACTTCCTTATGGATTCAAGTAAACAATTGGTGTCCCTAAAGTCAATTGGTGCCTCTATTGATATCAGAGATGTTTACACTAGGCAACATGTTGGATGAGGTGGTAATGGGCAAGCATGGAGAATGTTGGCCAAGTTGTGATAGAAAATGTGGCAACATATGTGAGACACCATTATATTTTCAGTAGCTCAATCTAAACATATCTATTAGTGGCATTAGATAGATTTCTTATGCGAATACGACTTTGATGTACGTGGTAGAAAATGTTTAAGCAAGAGGCGACATAAGGTCATGACTATAACTTCCAACACGAATTTAAAAGGTTGTAACCTTGAGGAATGGCTAAAGGATAAATGGGGAATTTTCCTCATTTTTCAATATTTTTACCTTACATTTTTGGGTAAGGAATGAGGAGAGAGCTTGAGAGCTTTGGACTGCATGCATATTGCAAAAAATCGTGATTTCTTGGAAAAAGTGAGTTGAGAGAAGAGAAAGAGCCATCTCATTTTGGAAGCATTCTTGTGAGGTAGGCCTCCCTATTCATTTATGTACATGTCTAATTTTTGTGTTTTAGAATAAGAAACAAAACTAGATGTAGTATTTTCTCTTGTATTGAGATTTCTGGTGTTATTTATGTGAAAGCCTTGTTGCTGAAAATTGACGTTGTTACAATGTTATCATGTTTTGGGTTATGTAAGTGTAAGTGCTCAAAGGTGAGACTTTGAGTGAGTTGAACTCACTCCATCTTCATATCTTTCTCACTTAGTTTAGGGCAAGCCATGTATGGGGTTAGGTGCATAAACCTATCATAGGAGGCATCATTTTGTGTACCAGTTTGCTGGAAATTGAAGGAATGAGTAGGATTGTTGTTGTAGTGTAATTTGCATTCAGGCTGGAATTAACAGGGTTGTGAAATCGTGTTTAAGATTTCTGAAATAGGATTTCTGACAAGGCTGAGTTGGAAATTCTGATTTTTGTTAAACAGGGTTGCAGACCCATTCCGTGCTTCCCATGAAGTTACATTTCCCCTCAGCTCCCCCTCGCATGAAGCATTGAATTGATTCGCTGTGAGCAGTCAAGGTTTTGTTTGTTACTTGCTGTTAGCCTTAAGAATTTTATGCAAAAATAAGCATATATTCTTGGTTTTAATGTTGTATCTTGGCTTAGAGTTAGGGGTTGGCTACAGCCATACAAAAATTTTGAGCTTGACGATGCCCTACAATAGGGTGGTAAGTATCCCCCATTAGCTTGCTCAAATTAAAGTGAAGACCTTGATGGATATTGTTTCTTTAAGCCCTAAGAATTGCAAATTTTTCTACTAAGCTCAGAATTTTTACTATGAAATACATGTATTATTAATGCTGTAGTATTTCCCAGTTAAAACCTTTGAGTTGTAAAGAACCCACTTGCTGGGGTGTTATGAACCTACTTAATTAAGGTCAATTGTCTTGATGCTACTATATACATATCACTCTACATTAGAAATGGTGATGGTGGATAAGCATGACACCCATGGAGAAGTTGTCTCAAGCCTTGATGAAAGCTTGTTTACTGATGAAGCTTTTGCACTACTTACAAACTACTTGTGTTGTTAATTGCACTTCTTTTCTTTTCAAGTCAGTCTTGATATTTTTAAAGTTATTCTTCCCCTATTGAGAAGACTATGCGTCCTTCTCTCCTTTCTAACCATTCCCAAGTAGTTTCTTGCCAACTTTCCTCGTCTTCTTGATGATGACTTGGTTCTAACTATCATCTATTCTCACTAGAGTAGATTCAAGTCTAGTTTTTTCTGAGATAAAATCATCCCAAAACTTCTCAAAGTGGAAAATTTTTCATGAGCACTGACACCCCAAACAAACAGATCCCAAGATGAATTGAACCCATTTAAGGCTATGGACACCAATTCTTCATCCTCAGCTTTACTCCAATTGCAACATGTTGATCACAAAGTTTTATGATATTCATTAGGTAGGTGATTATTGTGTTTGTGTTACTCATACATGTAGCACTGAGCTTGTTCTTCAACATCATCTTAAATATAGGTGTCCACATACACCCAAAAATCAGCTTCTTCTAGTAGCATCTAAAATTTGCAGTTCCAAGTGTAAAGTTGAAAGTGCCTTCTAGGAAATCATACTCTCTGAGACCAAGGTTAGTCATCTTTGCAACTACTGTGTGTTGTGATGTATTCACACATCGCCCCATTGAAAATGGGGACCCCTACTTTTTAGCTTTCTAGGTTAGTTTTCTTAGTTTAGCCTTTTAGGTCTTGGTTATTGATCTTTGTGTTGGGACTCATTAAAATTGAGTCAATTTTAGAGGCCCATTTCAAAATTTTGCTCTGCATGTCAAAAAAGTACCTAAATGAGTCAGTTTGAATGCCCAGCTTGCGAGAAGAGGTCAAAATGGAGCCGGTTGATTTTCGGAGGGTAAGGCTCGAAAGACATCTCCTACACCTTTCATTTGGCCTATTCAGTGATGTGCAACTTTCAGAATTCAATTTGGATAAGTTTATGAGATACCCATTTCGAGGGGTGAGCTGGAAGTGCATTTTAGGCACAAATGCAGATTCTATTGAGTAGCCTACTTTGGGTGTTTGTATCTTTTTCCCTATTGATTGTCATGAAGAAATTCAAAGTGGATTCAATTCTATGCATAAATGTGAGTTAGCCTGCAAAGTTTCAAGTCTTAACGAATCCATTTGCTCAGTTTTTGAAGATCAATCCATTTGCAATTTGTGTGTTTTGGCAAGTCCCTGTTTCGACAACTAGTCGGAGCCCTGTTTTGCACAAGTGTAAAAGTTTCCTCAGTAAGTGTTATGACATAATGTTTGCTCCGGGTTATTACTGGTATAAATGATGAGCTACGTTTCAAATTTTAAGCCTCTGTCAATCCGTTTGATTGGTTTTCAAAAGGGTTCATTTAGCCATCGTTTTCAGTTATCCGTACTTTTAGTGCTATATCAGTTAATGTAGCCATTTTTGTGAGCGCGCCATTTGCATCCTGTCAATCTTGTGATCGAATTGAGATTTCCAAGTTTTAGTATGTACTTCAAGGTACCTGTGTTTCAAATTTGAGGGTCTACGGAGGTCGTTTGGTATTTTTGAGAAAGGCGTCATGTGTTGCCAGAACATTGACTTCGTCAGGTCCGCAGTGTCGACAAAGCCAGTTGGTCATTTTTGCCAATTAATATTTCTTTGCTCGGGACTCGTCTTGAAAAACCGTTTGGTAGAGTTCATCCTTGTATATCAGAGTACACGCCTATCAGATGGCGAGGTCCAAAAAGGTGTTTTGATCACTTTGAAAATTACGTCTTCGCGATTAAATGTGAAGATGTGGCATAATTGCCTGAAAGTCGTGAAACTCAGTTTAATGATCCGAAAACGATGCCGATCGTTTCCAGAGGTATGTTTGAGGTCCGTGAGGCTTTTCAAAGGTCAGTTGCATGAAAGCGAAAAAAAATTTAGTCGGACCCACTTTGGGGCCTGTTGACGTGTATTTTGTACACCATCATACACAGAATAAAATACCTTAAGGCATCTTATCCTCTCTTGAAAAAAAGTCTCTAACTGCTGAAGATTCGCATGAAGGATCAATTAGGATGACTCCAATGTTCTGGTTAGTAGGGTCTCTACGTGTGGATAAGCACCAGTTGGTATGATGTGATTTGCTGTGTCCTCAAGGGGATCTTACACTCCGAAATTCCGAAATCTTACTAAACTAAGAAGCTTTTCAAAAAATAACAAAAGGGATAGGGTTTTGAAAGAAGTTTAATCTAGTCTAACCCTAAGAATGACTTCGTGTGAACAAGACTTGGCAAGATTCAACCAACTTCAATTTTGCCATAAGATAACAACTCAATTGAAATTGATGCAATCTTCTAAGGTAACAAAATGATTTTCAACGCATCAAAGATCAAAGACACTACCACGAAGGTACATATCCAAAATACAATGATGATTGAAGGTTAAGTAATTCAGGTATTCTCCAGTCGACCACACAAGGCGTTCCTACAATCAGCAAGAAGCTAGTGGTTTGGATTACGAATCCTACCAAAGATCAAGTCTCACACTATGTCCTTCAAATTAACACACTACTTTGATTGAGCATGATTCAAGTAAATTTAACAACCATGAAGATAACCAAGAAAGTTGCAACAAAACACCATAACTTCAATATTTCATTGATTTCAAAGTCATCATGTACAACAATTGCTTGAATTCCTCTCCTCAAACTCAATCTTGCTACAAAAGTAAAATTGCTTCTAATTTTAATCTCTCTAATCTCTCAACTATCTCTATTCTCTATTACTCTAGTTACAAATGAAATGAAAAATGAGGGTATAAATAGCATCCTCAATTACAATGAATGGTCCAGATTGAAAGTAGATCAACGGTCAAGATCATGACACCTAAACCCTAATTAGGGTTTGTTACAAATGGCCTCCTTTTTACTGAACAATATTAAATGCATAGCCAAATATTAAATTTGGCACAAAAACCTAGGAGACATAAACCAATGACAAATAAGATGCCATGTCATCTATAACAACCTCTCATCTAGAATCTTATTCCCTTTCCAATTCTCTTTTTTAGCATATGCAATGAATCTTGATACGATTCCTTCGATCTCTGCAATTGGAATCTCGGGAAGATTCTTCATACTTTCTTCCAAATGGATGACTTGATCGAATGCATCTAGAAGAGCTGCGTCCCATGAAGATTCAAGTTCCTTTGTTCTTTCAATCAGGAGCATGGTGGCAAACATCTGATCATATTGTTCATCTGTAACATTAGCGTCCTTGCAAAAGATGACCTTGATTCTATCCTCTAATTCCTGCATATCCACATCTGTCTCGACCTCGATCCTTCTGCCAAGAATGGTACAAAGTACCTCAAATACTCTGTCCTGGATAGGAATGATCACCTCCTCAACTTGGCTACATTTAGTACTGATGTCCTCGAAGAGAACACTCTTCATATGGAGTAAGGTTGACCACTGAAGCAAACTGTGAGGTCCTCCATCCATGATCTTTTCTTGCGCTAAGACCTTCCTTGATGTGTGTCTAATTACTTTCAAGACAGGAATGATAACATCTTTGGTATGGACAAATGCGGCTACTGTTATCATCAAATTGTGGATTATCTCAAGAACCTGGATAGCTTGATGAATAATCTTCATCATCCTTGTTACAAACTCTATGGCCACTGTATGAGATTTATCCATCCAAGTACTTGTACGCTGGACCATATTCCTAAATCTTTCTGCCTCATTGATTGATTGAAGTGGAAGTGCCTGCACTGGTGATCTAGCTGGATCCTGACGTCCCAAAGGTTCATTGATGTGACTGAAATATGTCCTCCATGCACCGACCTCTCTCTCAAGCTTTCTATTCTTCTCCATTTCTTCTCTAAGCTTGTCTTTTAATGCCTCAAATGAATCGGTGGCATCATCCAACGTCTGCTCTACTGTGGATGGTCCTAGCTCAAAAGTCTGTATATCATATTCCTCTGCTAGGATCTCACCTCCATATTTGTCTACTGCCAGTGTAGCTATCTGCAATTTTCTGAATCCAGTCTCATCTCGAATCATCTTGGACATCTTGGTAGCCTTTCTCTTCTCTGTTACTTCGTGAGAACGTCCAACAAGGCTCTCTAAATCAATTGCATTGTCCTCGTCCTCTACTACGATCACCTTGGTTAATCTTTCCTTCAACCAATCTGGGATAGCCGATCTTGTCTCTTGAACTTGAATTTCTTTATGCACTATTTCCTCTTGTCTGGGAGGAGATGTCATTTCATTGTCTTCTTTATCTTCATCAAACTCATAATCTTGGAGAGATCCATCTGGTGACCCTTGCTGTGCCTGTCCTTCCTCCTGCCTGTCGTTCTGTACCATCGACTCCATGGATTCTTCCACTTGAAGTGTCCTTTTCTCCTGTTGAGAAGATGTGCCGGATGAACGATCTCGGTTGGCCTCTTGTTTCTTCTTGGAAGATTCTCTCTTTCCAGGTCTCTCTTTCCTCTTCGAACCTCTTGGATGGAGATTGCCCTCACTGGCACATCGAAGGTTACCTTCACCTGAATTTCTAGGATTAGGATTGCCTTCACTCACACTAGCTCCACCTTCGGCTGGTTTCTCTTCCAAAGTGAAAGTCATAGCTATACCTTGTTCTCTCAACTTCTGATGCTGTACGTCAACCCATCTGCGAGTACAAGACAAGACTGGAGCCATTAAAGCATCTAAATCCACGACCTCGGACTCATTCCAATCTAACCTTATTGATTTGCTTTCTCGATCATAGGATGACTGGATATGTCTGCCACTGTCCTGTGCTTGGTCGGCCACTCTGTAAATCCTGCACTTCCTGATGAAATCCAAAGGCAATCTAGAATGCATTTTTCGTTTCACTTCAAGATCATCTAAGAGATTCATCATAAAATCTTCAATTTGGTACTCATGCTTAAATTTCCTACCGA
Source organism: Cryptomeria japonica (assembly GCF_030272615.1). Taxonomy (NCBI): domain Eukaryota; kingdom Viridiplantae; phylum Streptophyta; class Pinopsida; order Cupressales; family Cupressaceae; genus Cryptomeria; species Cryptomeria japonica. The sequence goes on along the minus strand of NC_081405.1, from coordinate 341,543,761 downwards.
CTGTCTCCTCTAAATGTCCATGTGGATCAAAGCTTTCTCTCAAAGCAAAAGATGAAAAAGAATACAAGGCTAACTCCTCCTCTGCGTCATCCATGGCTAAAGCATTAGGACATACCTCAACTGAATTGCCCAAAATGATAGGTACTGGAACTCCATTCCCATGTCTGTGTCTGAATGCCTTCGCATATGCTGCCAACTGTCTTGTTACTTCAAGTAACACAATTCTGTCTGTCGGATATCTCGGCAACATGTATGGAGGTAAAGGACATCCATGCACTCTAATATAAGTGAACTTCGGAAACTGAATAAACCAAGCACCGTACCGCTTGATTAATTCCTGTGCATCCTGAGATAATCTGTTGTGAATCCCACCTTGCAACGTCCTTGTGATGTTCATCGTGAAGATATCATTAACTAGCTTGTAGTTGCTTCCTGGCGGATGATGCAAGTAGGCATAGGAATCACAAGCTCTGACCTCGCCGGGTCCTCTTCCAATCACTCCTCTGTGAGGTAGTCCTGCGTACTCAAAACTCCTGATCAAGGCATAGATGACGTATGAACTCATGTGGAAGGACTTGGTAGCCTTGAGTCTCCTCAACTGTACGTCTAAGCAATGGCTAATCATCCTAGCCCAATGTATCGTACCCTTTCCCTGAACAATCACCTGGATGAAGTAGAACATCCACTTCTCAAAGTAGAAGGCGTGAGGGGCTCCTGTAACTCGGTTGAGCATTGTAATCAAATCTCTATACTCCTCCTGGAAATCAATCCTGTGCGGTGTGTTCGGGATCTTGCTCAGACGGGGACGGCTCTTAAGTAACCAGTTCTTATTGATAATGCTTAGACAAGCATCTGGATCATCTTCGTACATTGACCTGGCTCCTTCTATGCTCTTGTATATCATGTCCCTGTGCTCTGGAAGATGGAAAGCTTCACTTATAGCTTCCTCTGAAAGGTACGCCAAAGTGTTTCCCTCATTGGACACGATCGTTCTGGACTGTGGATCATAGTGACGAGCACACTCTATCATCAACTCATGGCACTGAACAGCTGGAGGAAAGCCGGCCGCCTTAATGATGCCACTCTCGATTATTCTCCGGGCGACAGGTGATGGCTTGCCAATGTAAGGGACCTCTCGAAACTTCCTCGTGCTGAAGTTACCCAAGTTAGTATCTCCAATGTTGCTCCACTTCGACACGATCTTAGTCTCCACTTCTTCGGTCTTCTGATCTTCCTTCATGAGAGCTGAACGACTGGTGGATGCTCCCGCCTTCGGGGTTGCCATACCTACACAACATTTCATAATGAGAAACTAGATCTTGCAATATATATAACATAGATTAAAGAATATTTTAGGAAACTTCATGATAAGTCTTAGAGTTATCATTTCCTAAAAAAGATCGAGCTAGGAATTCAAAATTCAAAATTCAAAATTTAAGCTATGACGATTTAAAACTTAAAACAATAAAACCAAATCGCCATACCTTATTTGAGAGCTAACTCTAGAATGCAAATGAATAAAATCGCCTAGGCAAAAATGACGTTAGATGGCCTTCAACGTGATCTTTTCTTCAAAATAGCAATTTCGCCACCTTTGGTATGTCCTTGATGTGATCTTCAATGCCTTTGACAAGTTCGAACCTCCTTGGATAATATTTGCGCCTTCCTTTGGATATAAATTCGCACCTCCTAACTTGAAATGAAATTCGCACCACCTTGAACACAACTTCGCACTTCTCCCTTTGTCTTCCAAATCGCACTTGAATGAAGATGATAAAATGATAATGTAAAAATGGAAATCATCACCTCCCTTTATAGCGCTCACCTCATATTCACCTTAGGGCCGACTTGGTAATTAAATAAGGCAATTTAAACGATTTTTAAATAAATACAAGGGCCGACCTCCATAAAACAAATAAATACCAAGCGCTTCATTTAATTTCTTATTAAAATAATTAATTAATTATTTGCCAACGTTTTTTAATTTAACAATATCGATTTTTACAAGGCAAAACAATTAATTAATATTTTGCGCTATATTTTAAATGCTATTTTTAATTAAATTTTCAATCCATCGATTTTTTAGCATTTAAATAAATTCAAAAATATTTGTTTTGAGCGCCAAAATTTGAAAATGAAATATACAAACCTCATCGCCCTGGTCCCTGACTGAGGGACAGGAGCGATCCATCAACTGGGTCTTGATTCTTGCAATTTCGACGTTCAAAGTCTCCATCCTTACGTTCAAATCGATATTTTTGTTGGGTTCTTTGAGCTTGAGTGTCTTGCATGTGTGAATAAATGCATCTCATGACCATTATCGCCCTGGTCCCTTGGAGAGGGACAGGAGCGATCCCTATTCTTTTATGTGAGATTCTTCGTTCTTGATATCAATTCCTCGTTCATTATCCTTCAAACAACGTTTTGAACCCTTTGCAAGTTTGTTTTGTCATGATCTTTGAAGGATGATAAGTGCTTTAGCAAATATCGCCCTGGTCCCTTGAAGAGGGACAGGAGCGATCCTCATTGTTTCTCCTTAATCTTGCATCTTCAATCTTCAATTTCCATCATAAGGCGAACAATAACCTTGTTTCTTTACTCCACGCTTGTTTTTCTTGACTTCTATAAGGCATTTAGACGTTTGGAAGGATCATCACCCTTGTCCCTTGGAGAGGGACAGGAGCGACCCATGTGTTTTCTCCATTTCAAGCTTAAAATTGGTAACATCTTAACGTTCACCTCCTTTATATCACCTTCCAAATGATGTTTTAAACTTTATGCAACCTTGCTTTGACGTGATCTTCAAAGGATAAAGAGTGCTCTAACCAATATCGCCCTGGTCCCTTGGAGAGGGACAGGAGCGATCCTTGTGTCCTGGCTCAAATTTGCAAACTTTTGATCTTTGTTCTTCGTTCATCACCTTCCAAATGGCGTTCTTGACCTTGCCTACCCTTGCCTTGTCTAGGTTTTGACGGAACATGAGTGTTTTAATAAAAATCGCCTTGGTCCTTGTCCAAAGGACAGGAGCAATATAGGCTCCTTGGCTCAATTGATAACATTTTGACGTTAAAAACCTTTGTATATCATCATCGAAAGACACCTTTGACCTTGTATGATCTTGCATAACCCTGACTTAACGAGGTTTTGGAAAGATTTAACCAATATAATCAATATCGCTCTGGTCCCTTGGAGAGGGACAGGAGCGAACTTCAACATTTTGAGCTTGTCCTTGTTTTGACCAACTTGCAATCACTTTCATCGTGTAAAATAAAGTCCCTCGATCCTTCTCAGCCGCTTGGTACTTGGCAAACTTTTGAAATCTAGGCACTTATAGGAATTTCGCTCTGGTCCCTTGGAGAGGGACGGAAGCTATAATGGATTTCGCCCTGGTCCTTGACTGAGGGACAGGAGCGATTTTTGCATTTTGGGTCATTCTTCTTCACGACGGCACTTCAAGTTATATTCATTTGGTAGAACACATCTCCTTGGACCTCTTCAAATCATCAAGTCGTTAAAATCCTGCAAGGACAAAGCAATATTTGATTTTAAGCTCCGGTCCTTCACTGAGGGACAGGAGCGATTTTCTTCCCTGAGGCATTTCCGTGTTCGTGAAATTCTTCAATTTATATTCAACGGAAAAATCACGCCTTCCTTCATCACTTTTAATTCGAAATTCATCTTGACTCTGCAGGGACAGATATTTGAAAACGAGCTCCGGTCCTTCACTGAGGGACAGGAGCGATTTTGCTCCTACAGGCCAAAATAACATGATTTCACAAGTTTAACCAATTCACGAGGCAAAAACAAATCATTTCCAATGCCCGGGATCAAAAAATCAAAAAACTTCAAAATTTAGTCAAAATTACTCAATTGGACAAAAATTCACATTTCATCTTCAACACTTAGACAAATTTAAGCTCTGCACTCAAAATTTCCAATTGAAAATAGACCATTTTGGCGAATTCATTGCATTCAAAATTGCATCCTACGAAAGGAGGCTCAAAAAGCTCTCAAAACTGACTGGATTCTGGCCTGAAAAGACGACAATTAAATCCCTAAGGCTTGACCCTAAATCCAGACAATTGACCGACTAACAAAACCCTAAAAAACGAAGCGAAAGGCGAGCGAAAAACGAGCAAAAAGAGGGGGTCCCCATTTGGCAAATGGGGTGATGTGTGAAATGGTCACAACAGGGCCCGACCTGGCTCGTGCCCGCGCATTAAATTTTATGGTGAAATGTTTTATTTCATGGCGGGGCATATTAATTCCGGCTCGGTCTATTTTATTTTTGTTGGCAAATTGGTTTATTATGAGGTGTTTTCGTTTCATTATGTGGGTTTATTGTGGACATATAACTAAGAGGTTATTAAGTGGGCCATTTTGAAGTGGGTTTTCCAGTGAGCTTTACAGAAATTTTGAGCAAATGATGTGGTGTCTAGTAGCCATTAAAATCTTTCAAGCAGATGCAATTAGCTTGTGTAAAGACCATCAAACTCTCTGCCAGTGCAGTTTAACCTCCAATCTCCTCTCTGCCGTGTGTGACATTTGAAGAGGAGAAGGTTTTAAATCTTTGTCAAATGCAAATTGGCAGCTGTAAAGTCATCTTCAGCAATGCTCATGTGGTGAGTTGAAGTAGCTACAGAAATTATCAAAACAAATTGCCAATGTCAAAACTCCAAATTGCAAACTGGGACGTGGTGGATGGAGAGAGGCGTTTTAAACTTCATATAATGCAGATTTGGTAAATTGGATGTCTGTCCTCCCTCACGTGCCTCCCCCCATCTCCCTCCAGGCTTCACGTGGTATGCAGAAAGGGCTGCAGAGGACCTCCAAGGTGGATGTGATAGCTGGAGAGAAGCAATAAACATTTCAAGCAAATGCAAACATCAGCTCCTCCTTATTTTCTATGACATTGCAAGTAGAAGGTGTTGAAAAGGGTTTTAGAGACTTTTATGTAAATGAAATTGCAGCTCCAGCGTGGTTTTTGCTTTGGACAGCAGAAAACTCCAGCAAGTAATATGTCACAGCCATTCTTTTCCTTTGCCAGTCATCCCTCTAATCTCACGTGGCATGGTGAATCCCTCTACTAGGTGGAAGGAGGAGAAACAATGAGCAGCAGCAACATGAAAGGTGAGCAAGGCATTAAATCTTCAGCCAAATTCAATTGGCAAGTGTGGACCAAATTCAACATTTGCCAGCATCCTTTCATCCCGTATGAGCCAGAGTGGGCATATTCTTTTTTTTAAATTGTTAACAAATGCAATGATCTGTTAAAAGGCATTTCAAATCCTCCCAATGCAAAGTGCATTTTGTGATGTGTGAATACCATAGCATCCCCTCATGTGAAACCTTTGAAAAGAGGCGTTGAAGTTAAAGGATTGAAGCATAAACTGCAAGGTGATCTGTCAAGCAAGCTGCATTTTGCATATGTATACTCTCCTCCCTTTGCCGTGATTCTCTACATGGTGTTGGAAGGGCATGGATTGAACTCCCAGCGAATGCACACTATGGCAAGTGTAAAGCCAGTAGCTCTCTGTTGTAGCATGGTCTGGGGCCTACTTCTTCTCACGCTAATGTACAGAAATTAGAAACCTTCAAGCAAATGTAGATGGCGTAGAAGGTGGAGGAGAGACTTTTTAAATCTTCCAAGCAATGTAAGTTTCAAAAAACACCATTAAAACCCAGGAGGAAAGCTTCAAAATGCAGTTTCTGGGCAAACAACATTATCCCACATTCACTGGAAAGTGATGGTTTTTAATGTTTATAACCAAGAACACACACATCTATAATGTCAAAGCCTCTGGGCTTTTGACGGATGGTGTCGTTGGGCGCCCAAGGTGGGCCCACGCGCGGGCACGGATCCCAAGGCGACGAAGGAGGTGACTAAGCAACGACCAGGTGGACCCCACGCAGGCACGCTTCTCGAGGCAAACAGACAAATTTTGCAAAGAAGGGTCGGCTTAACCAGTGAGCAGGTTGCAGAGGATCCGACGAAGCACGTGATTTCGGAGCCCGAAGATGCCCGCCAGTTAAACCTTGTGAAACAGCGAAAAGATGTAAAGATTGTGCATGTTTCGAGAGATCGGACGATCCGCACTGCTTCGTGAAGGAAAGTTGCTCGCCTGTTAAGGTCCGCGAAACAGCGAAAAGAGGTAAAGATCGTGCATGTTTCGGGAGATCGAACGATCCGCGCTGCTTCGCGAAGGAAAGTTGCTCGCTGGTTAAGGTCTGCAAAACAGCGAAAAGCACATGCGAAAATTGAGATGGTTAAAGACCCTGCAAGTTTGAAAGATCCAATGGCTCGCGCGACTTCGCGAAAGGAAGATGCTCGTCAAATTAGCATTGAGAAATGGCGAACGCCAAGTGGCGCACAGGGGGCAGGTCCAGTCAGTTGTCCAGCAGGCGAGCCCCGGTGAGGTGGTTGTCCGGTGGCACGTAGGTGGCGCTGAGGTGGCCGACAAGCAAGCGGACACGTGGCAGAGTGATGAGGTGTCATCCGAGGTGGCGCCCAGTGTACCCCATCGACCAATCAGGTCCCGCCACGTGGCAAAGTGTCAGAGGACAATCAAAGCAAAAATCAAAATTAAAATCAGTTTATCATATAGTGTAGACTATATCGAAAATTCAAAAATTTAAATGATGTGCACACATAAAGGATTAATTCGCTCAGGGTCTCATTTTTGCTCAAAATATGAAGTGTTATATATTGCCGGAAAGCTCTCAGAATGAGGAATCCGATCAGGCAGTTAATTTTGACAAATGTGGGATATTTCGAGAGCAATTTCCACGGGAGTGAAATTCAGTTAGAGAGGAGATACTTGGCAATTTTAGTTGCAGATTTGATTTTCTTCCCTCTCCTTCTTATTCCCAATTCTTCTCATTTTGTAATGGTTCCAGAAATTTGGAGGAAGTGCTCCAGTTTTCATGGCTTCCATTTTCTGAAATTCTTGACCCAAATGTGTACAATTCTATGGATCTTTTCAAGGTATAGAGGCTACATTGCAGGATGACAGATGTTTTCTAGTTGCAGATCTTACTTGTGTCAGGCATGAGTAAATTTCCCACAGTATTGTCTCTATGTATGTATTTCCATTATTATGAAATGAATTCTTAAGGAGGATGAAGTTTGTCAATTTCAAAGAGATTGTGTGATTGTCTATAGGTATCCTTCAATGAAGGTTTTAAACTCTATATTCAATCATGAATAATGGAATGTGTCCCGGATCTGATAATTCTGTGAATGGAATTGAGTAATGTATTAATATAAGGTGTTAATGCAAGAATATTGTTTAAGGAAAATTAATTTGTGACTAAGATACACAATTACAGTTCTGTGTGTGACTCTGTTGCCCAATGAACAAGGCACTGGTCTTGCAGATCAAATTAAAGACAAATCTATTTCCCTTTATGTTTAGGGGTGTGTTCTTCTCATTCCAAGCTCTGTTTTCATTTATGATTTATATAGATCTAGCCAATTTGTAGTGTGTTTCTAGATTTGGTGAGCTTGTGAAATGATCTATCTACTTATAGTTGATGCAGTTATGTGTTTGTAATTGTTGTATTCAAAGCATCAAAGGGTGTCCCCCCCTAGGTCTAGCAGAACCTGAAGTGCGGGAGGATCAAATAGGGTCCTATGTTATGTTGTTCAAGCCCTGATGTGTTTTGTAGACTGAAATTGGCCATTTCATAGAAGGATTGCAGGTGTTCTTGGGTTATCACTTTTGGTGAACAACACTTTGCATTGGAGAATTTCTGGGGAGCTCTTTGGGATAAGATGGTCTCTTTGGGTTAAAGTGAGTAAAATGAGTAGCACAGGACGAGTGAATTTGGATTTCCTTTTTTGAAAGCCTCCCCTTGGTTAGGCCTGGGACTCGTTTCTAGGGTTGAGTCTTGATTGGGTTTGAGGAAGATCAACTTGAATTCACTTTTGAAAGCGAATTGAGACACACTTAGACTTGGAAATTTGGAGAGACAGTCAAGAATTTGAGCTAGAACCTCAAATTCGCTCCTAACCCTTCCAAAGGGACAAGAGCGAATTTCCTTACTCTTCTCTTGCCCCTCAGTTTGGATCATGAACCTTCTTCCCATGGTTTGAGTGAGAATGCTAAGGCCTTGTGAATGAGTTGAAACAAGTTTGAATATTAAAACATGAAGAATTTGAGCTCAAGAAGCAAAATTCACTCCTGACCCTTCCAAAGGGACAGGAGCAAACTTCTAAAGGACCTTGTACCTCCCTAAGGTACATGAGCGAAATTGTCAAGACTTGTTTTTGATCAAGCATTTTGAGCAAGGGAACCCCTAAAAGTGACTTCTTAATTTGATCTAAGGTGAGGACAACGTGAATGAGAGTGAAGAATGAATGCTTGAATGATATCTAAGACTAATCCTCCAAATTCGCTCCTGACCCTCCCAGGGTACGGGAGCGAAATTCTTCAAAGACCCCCTTTTTCACCCAAAGCATTGAAAGGATTTCGTTCTAAACAAAGTAGAAGAGCGAGGACATGAAGCTTAAACCTGAAGACTTAAGGTATATTCGAGAATTTGAGCCCTAGAGCTAAATCCCCTCCTGACCCTTCCAAAGGGTCCAGAGCAAATTTCCTTCGATCTCCTCCCTTGGTCTTAGCTTAGACCATTACCCTTGCTTCTTAGCCCTAATTGAAGAAGGAGTGACCTATCTATGCCTTGTGAGCGAATTCAAACAAGATTGGATGATGAAAATGTTAAGAATTTGACCAAGATGGCCAAATTCGCTCCTGACCCTTCCAAAGGGACAAGAGCGAATTTCCTTAAATCTTCCTTTTTGCTCCTTGTTTGGGCCAAAATCTTTGTTCCTATGGCGTGATTGAGAGAGGATTGATGTATACATGCCTTTGAAGAGAATTGCAACAAAGTGAAGTGATGAAAATGTTAGGAATTTGAACATAAATGCCAAATTCGCTCTTGACCCTTCCAAAGGGTCCAGAGCGAATTTTCTTAGAGGGTCGTGTACCACTCAAAGGGTCTAGAGCGAAAATTCCATTTTAGGGCCTATCCTTGGAAAGGGTCAAGCACGAAAATTTCATTATAGGTCTTGTCCTTCCTAAGGGTCCAGAGCGAATTTTCTTGGAGGGTCCTAACCCTTCCAAAGGGTCCAAAGCGAAATTCTTTAAGGTCATGTACCTTCCAAAGGTATACAAGCGAACTTGTCAATAGTTGCTCTTTGACTCCAAATTTGAGTAACAAAACCCTTAGGATGCCTTTCTAGCATGGACGAAGGTCAAAACAAAAGTAAAATGAAGGATGAATTGAGCATGAAAAGCCAATTTCTCTCTTGTACCTCTCAAAGGGTCTAGAGCGAATTTCACCTAAGCTCCTGACCCTTCCAAAGGGTCTAGAGCGAAATCCTTAGAAGGACTCCCTATTTCACCTTGTTTTAAGCTAAGATAGAGGTGAGTTGCATAATCATGATAAGAGGAGGGTTGGAAAGTTAAGTTCAACGCAAAGTAATGAAGAATGGAAGATGAATGGCATCAAAGGAAGAATTTCGCTCCTGACCCTTCCAAAGGGTCCAGAGCCAATTTTCCTAAACACCTATTTACTCCTTGTTTGGGGTCAAAATCTTTGTTCCTATGGCATGGTTGAGAGAGGGTTGATGTATGCTTGCCTTGAGAAGTGAATTAAAGCAAAGGAAATGATGAATTTGAGGCTAAATGACAAAATTCGCTCTTGACCCTCTCAAGGGTACCAGAGCGAATTTTCCTAAGACCCTCCGTTTTGCTTCAAATATGGACTAATTTCATGCCTTGGAACCTCAACTAGGACGTTATCATGCCTTGGAAACAATTGAAGTAAAGAAAAATGATGAGAAAGTAAAGGATTTGAGCTTAAAGGAGCAAATTCGCTCCTGACCCTTCCAGAGGGTCCAGAACGAATTTCATTATAGGTCCTAACCCTTCCAAAGGTACAGGAGCGAATTCTTTCAAAATCTACATCTCACCTCTAGTTTGGGTAGAATCCTTGGTTCAAGAACATTGCATAAGGAAGAATGACCTCATCCAAGCCTTAAGGACCTATAATCATGGTTTGAGCTAGTAGAAATGAGTAAACTTGATGAATTTGAACACAAATGTCAAATTCGCTCCTGACCCTCTCTAAGGTACAGGCGAATTTCTTCTAAAAGTGTCTTTTCCTCCTAGCTTCAAGGGAAATTGATTCAAATATCTTCTTGTTGATGATTTAAGGTAAGAAATGCCATGTTAAAATATATATCATGTATTCTTAATTATCTTTTGTTTTCTTTGTAGATCAAGAAGGTCGGGCTAGAAGGAAGAACAGACAAAGACAAGGAGGACGTCATTAGGAAGCTTCATCATCCTCAAGGGACCCCTTAAGCGCATAAAAGACGATTCAAAGTGCTAAAGACTTCAAGTGTTTAACAGTTGCAAGCAATGAAGCTAACCATCCTCAAGGACCTCATTCTATCACATGGAGAAATCACAAGATGACAGAGAAGAAAGATCTTATAAATACTTCAAGGCGAGGTGAGCTACCAAAGGAGTGACTTGACCGTGAAGAGGCCTCATCAAGCACAAAAGAGTCAAGGAGAGGTACATCATTCATCAAGTACATCAAGGATAGAAGAGGATCAACCAAGGTCAGTGCAAGGGTACGTTGAAGAAGCAGATAGTTTCAGAAGAGTTAATCAAAATTAGCTTCTCATCATCATCATATTGAATATCAAGAGATACAACATTCCTTGATTAAGCAAGTACCAGACAAGGTGGCATCCCAGCCACTATTCCTCCAGTCAAAAAAGTCCACATCAACATGTCCAGATTCAATGAACCACGCTTATACATGAAGGCACAAACTCTGATGTACCTACCCCGATTTCTTATCGGTTTACAAGCATTGAATGTAATTTTATCATTGGCTAAAGGAGTTTGTTATAAAAAACCCTAATTAGGGTTTTCATCCTAAAATCCTAGCCATTCATTCTAAAACAATCTAAGCCATTAAAATGTAAAGAGCTCTCTATATAAAGCTCTGGCTCTTCATTTGTGAAGGTTAATAGTTAGTTAATAGTGGTTAGAATAGCTAATAGTAAGTAGAATAGAATAGCAAATAGAATAGCAATTAGAATAGAATAGGAGAAGGCAAGAAATTGTTGCCTAAATTGTAAATGAACTCCATTTTCATTGAAGTTAAGGTGAAATGTATTGTTTCTTGCAATATGCATGGTTTCTTATTGGATCTTCAAATTTGATGGTAGATAATTAGATTGAATGGAGAAAATTGTTGAATGCACTCGTGTGGAATCCACCTAGTCCATACCACTAGCCTCTTACTGATTGTAAGTGCACCCTGCGTGGTCAACTGGCATTGAATGAACTTAACTTCAAATTGTTATGCGTCTATTGTTCATGCATTAACTTGAATGGTGATCAATGTCTGATGGTAATGATTTGAACATACCCAAAATGTTCCTTAGAAGATTGCAATGAGCTGGTGTTGAATTGTTCAGTTTGATGGTGAGACCTAGCCTAGTGGGACTCCACCTAGTCATTCATCTATCTTCTTGCATTTTAGGTCTAAGAGTAGACTTCCTGAACCCTCAATCTTTTGCTCTTTTTTTAATCTCCTAGCTAGTAGATAGGACTCAAGTTCCAGCATATCAAAGCATTCAGGCAATCGAATGTAAGTCCCCTTGTGAATCCAGCATAATCACATCACACCAACAGAGCCTATCCACACGTAGAGACCCTACATACCAGAACCTTGGAGTTATTTCGATTGATCCTTAGGCAAATCTTTAGCATACGAATAACTTTGTTCAAGAGAGGATAAGATACCTTGGTATTTTATTTTGTGTTCGCATGTGCATAAAAAACACATCAACACTATGACACATTGGAACTAAATAAATCAGAACAGCAGCCTATTGCAGGTGCAGATCAACACTCCAATCACAAGAGCAATAATGACATCACACCCTACAATCTCTTGCAAGTCTCGATTACTTCTATCACTAAAGTAAATTTAACTGAAATCATCTAGCAAGTCCCTCTCACAAGTAGCAACAATGACCATTCATAGACCTGGAAGATTTCAGTTACTCTGCTCTGATACCATGTTTAAAAAAAAAATCTTAACTACTTCAATCAAAACTGCAACCCTAAGCACACTAATCTACAAACACACCCAAATGTATGAACACTTAAGACCTGTTTTTCTTTATTATTATTAAACTGAAATAAAAATTATATATTTCTATCACTGTGTTTTTATTCTGTAGATTTTTTGCATACATCAGCTTCAGCACCCAAGGTCTCTGAAATAGACTCCAGGGCTTCTACACTCTTCCAATCAACTGAAGCACCCCAAGGTCTCTTAAATAGACTTCCGAGCTTTTACACACTTCCAATCAACTGAAGCACTTTAACAAAAGAAAAAAAAGGTAAAAGAAAGAACTTAATTCTAGAACCAATTATCGCTTTTTCATAAATCTAGAACCCCTATAAACATATGAAAATAGAATACTACAGCAGCCAGCTTAAAATAGAAGAATAAAGAAAATATAAATACAAAACAAAAAAGATAAAGCAAAAACAACTTAAATCTTGTCTCGACTCCTGTGCCCAGCTGTAGGAGAACAACCACCCATCAGCTCAATAAAAAAAATCTAACAGGAGCCAAATGGTGATGAACCACATGAATGGGCACATGTCATGAAATATAGTATTGATTTGGTTGAGGTATAAATAGCTGAATTCTATGACAAGGGAGTTATGAATGTAGTTCTCACAAATTGAAGGCTTCATTGAAAAGCTTCATAGCACTCCCATTGATGATATAAGCAATCCTATGACTTGAAGGCAAATAAATAACGAATTCTCAAGTTTCCCAAAGGTGGTCTCCTTAAAACGGCCAAGTTCAATAGAGATTTGATAAGTATTTGGTCAAGATTTCAAATGCGACTAAAAGAGCAAACTCAAAGAAGATCAAAAACAGGTGGTGTTGAAGTGATTATCAAATGGAATACAGTAATATGAAGAAGCAATCAAGATTGGATAATATTGTAAGTTGCAATTGTTGCAAATAAAGATTTAGCTAGATTGGATTCATGCTACCATCCTAATCAATGGTGTTAAGACATGTCTAAATCCAGAAAAAAAAAAGAAAGAAATATTGAAAAGCCAAGTGAACCATTAGTCACAATTCTTAATGAAAAAGTAGATTGAGGAACTTCCATGTGAATGTCCTCTAAAACACTGAATTACTTGACAAAACCCTACTCTGTGATGAAGAGGTTCAACCTTATCAACCATGGACCATGCAATTTGACAGATGTCATTCCGCAAATGACTCAAGCATTGATGTAAATCCGAAGTCTAATAGAATATTTCATCCATTTTATTTCTAGATAGAATTAGTTAGACAAACTATACAACAGAATTGTTGGTGTGAATAAGGTATTTTACCTAACTAATTTATTAGTGGGTCCTATTCATATTTATCCTGGGAGTCCTTTTAGAAGTCTTAGTTGTCAATTAAAACATATCTTATCTTTTGGCTTTTATTTCTTGTCCTAGGTCATATAATGTTTGTTTGAGTTAGTTGTCTCCTGTTATAGGATTAAGATACATCTCATCATTTTGTTTAATCATATCCTCCATCCTTGTCTTCGTAAGCAAGGCCATTGTACACTTTGTAACATAGATTAGAAAATCATATCTCACATATCTTTATATCAAGCAAGCTTATTTCTTGCATACTCTCTTGTGGAAGGTTGTCTATGTTTTTTAAGTGGTCCTAGGGCATTGAGTTAATCTTCAACTCCTACATGGTATCAAAGCTCTAGTCTTGCAAAATCCTTCTCGAATCTGAGGGTAGAGCTATTGCTAGATGAGAGATCTTGGGGAATCTAGTAAAGTTGAGTATGCTCTTCTTTTGCATCATGGGATGCCCTGGAAAATCAAAAAAAACTTGAAAGAAATAACCGATTTGGGTTTCCTCTTAGTGGTTTTCTATTGCAGGTTCATTTTAGAGCACCACCATTGAGTTTGGAGTGTCCAAGTATGACTTTTGTTTAACTCAATTTGGCCATTGTATGATACAATTGTGGACTGGAGGTTCGAAGCTCACATCTAGTGAATATTATAGGAGCATTTTTAGCCCAAATGGATGCTGCCATTGCATATAGAAGGCCCAAAAAGGATTTTCAAATTTAAATTGTTTACTTTTTATGAATTTGACTTTTGATAAATTTTTATTTTGCTGAGAGGCTCATCACTGCAAGCAAAATTCAGCCATTTTTTCAAGAATTAATAACTTTTGATCCAAAAGTCAATCTTTTACAAGTGAGATATCATTGGAAATCTGGTTTCGTGTACTTTTCAATGGTGTGGGTTTCATTATCAGATCTTGTTGCTGGAAAAAGTTATTGCTGGTTGAAATCAAACAGCCCTTTTGAACCTCCAAGGTCATAACTTTTTGCCACGATCTCTAATTTTCGTGATTTTTGTGGCATTGGAAGGGTATTGAAAAGCTCTATCATTGTGCATATACACTTTTTCCAAATTCAGCCCCAGGTATATTTTATTCAGCTTTTTGCACATTTGGTACAGTAACTGATTACTTAGACATCTTGACTCCTAGAGAGGTTCTATCTTTTTCGGAAGGCTTCATTTTCAGCATTGATTATATTTGGGAGTTTCTATATGCTATTGAGGGTTTCTATCTTTGTAATTTTGGAGAATTCTCATAGTTGATTACTAGTTTTTCATTTCATCCTTCTTTTATCATCTTAAAAAGGAAAAATTATAAACAATGGAGAGATGGCTGTTAGGAATTAGGTGTTCTACACCTTGCAAAATGCTTCTAATGTTTAATTTATGATTGTGTATGGTGCACCTAGGGGACCTAAAAGTACATGCATCACTGGGAGTTAAGATTCTTGGGGCCATTTTATGGGTTGTATGTAACATTGGGAAATATATTTGTGGGGTCTCAAATTGGGAAAATGTATTTAATTTAAGATTGGGGAAAGATTAATAAAGTGAAAACTTAGTACCCAATATCAAATGTGGGGTCAATGATTTTGTAATCTCATGGTATTAGTTGCATGGTTTTATATAATACCACTTGGTGGTTTTGTGTGAGCTTGTTTCTATAAATGCAAACTTGGTGAATTTGTGTGAGCTTGTCTCTATAAAAGAAAACACAAGGGTAGTTGCCTAAAGTTGGCTAGTTGAGACTTTGAGTCTTCTTTTGGAGAGTGAATTATGTGAAGCATGGAATAGGATGTGTGGATTCATGCTTGGATGCATGGAGGATGCATTGGAGAGGCTTGATGTTTCAAAGATGTTCATGGAAGCTCTGAAGATGTATTGTAATGTTTGTTGCTGAATAATACATTGAGCATGGATCAAGCCCGGACAGGTAGCAGAGTTGGCTTGGACCGTGGGTTTGCTCCCCATTGGTCTCGGGTTTGACTCTGAGGCTTGGATTCAACCGATGGGCTTGGCTGACGGGCTGCTTAGCTCATCTCCAGGGACTAGTCTCACCTCAGCTCGCCCCATAATGGGAAACCAGTGTCGCTGGGCTGAGTCGCAGGGATACTCTGGGTGACTAAAAAAAAAAAATATACATTGAGCATGGATGCTTTTGGAGGCCAGGTTTTTCCCTCTTGAGGATTGTCCCAGGATATATCTCGTGTCATCTTTTAATGGGTATGTTGTCTATTCTCTTACATGTGAATTCTAAATACTTGTTTGCATAGATTTCTCTTTTGGGTTGTAGAAATTGTCATGATGTGGCTGCAAATTTCCTTTCAATGGCATCATAAAACATCTCTGACAGTTTCATTCATTGCCACATTTGCACGGTCTTGTTCCTCATCCAGTTACACCTGGTAAGAAATTTGCTTGGAATTTCAAAATGGATCATATCTTAGGAGTTATTGCTATGCATGTTGATGATGGCATATTGGAGACTATTCTTGAATTTGAGAGTTGTCATGCTCTTTGGACTTACATTTGGGGGATAGATGGAGATATTGATACTCAGCTATTCCTAGATGATCTTATTTAAAACCATCTTGTGCCTCTTCATTATCAAATAATGTATTTGTTTCTAATACATTCTATTTTTATATTATTCTAAATGTAAATATATACTAGGAAAAAGTTAATATATAATATGAAAAACTTCTTCGATTATAATAGAGATTATAGCAAATTATATCTTTTATTCTAAATGTACTTCAAAAAATGTAAATGTACTCATATACATCTATAATTCATTTATAGACTAAGAATTCTATCGATTTTCAAATTCACATTGGAAAACTAAAAGAAAATAAATAGTAAGAATGTTTTCTAGCAAAAAAGCATTTTTATGCTTCTTTATTTTTTTATGATCAAATGGAAATACTGTTGTAAAAGTAATTTAGGAGTTTGATGACTATGATGCTATTTAGGAGTTTGATTCTTTGAGATACTTTGAATCTTTCTACTCCTTTAGAGATGGTTGTTCATCCTGCACTTTCAATGATTCCTTATGCAAAGTCATTGATTGAGACTTCCATTATTACTATTTAGCAAGACCATCGTTGTCATTCAGATTTGGAGGACACATTGAGGGGTTACCTCTCCTCTTTGATGACAATCATTGCACATATGTTGTCAAACCATCTTTGTCTTTAGATCTTGTTCAACATTAGTTTCCAGATAGTCCTAGTATGTCACCGTCTTTGATCGGACATGTACCTGATTGGATTGTGGGGGATCATCATCTTTCAAGGAGAAGGAGACACGTGAGTAGATTCCAAAGACATCACTATTCCTCTTCATGCTTCTACTTGTCAATTCCTCTATGGAATGGGTAGCATTCTAGCATCTATACTTGGTTTCGATTCTTCCAAAAGAGAGACAAATTGTTTGTAGACATTGGATCATGTTTTGTCTTCAAGAACTTACCATTTTTGCAAGAGATTATAATTTGTGGGGGCTACATAGTCTCTCTCTTCCCCCCTTATTGGGCAGGGGGGGAGGGGCACTATCGATTGTATCTTTGTGATGGATGTAGTCCTTGGGGGTATTATTGGGTCCTCCATTCATCACTTGTACACAATTGTATTTTGCATTCTCTCTTTTGGAGGGGGGTTTTCCCATGTGGTTTTTCTCTGTTTCTTCAATAGTGAGAAATCTTTTGTAAATGAGTACCTAAAATGGCTTCGCAACAAGGACCCATCATGCATCATTTGCATTCATTTCTTCCTCCCTAAGTTTCACTTAAGGGGGGTGTGTTGTGACCATTTCACACATCGCCCCATTTGAAATGGGGACCCCCTCTTTTTTGCTCGTTTTTCGCTCGCTTTTCGCTTCGCTTTTAGGGTTTTGTTAGTCAGTCAATTGTCTGGATTTAGGGTCAAGCCTTAGGGTTTTAATTGCCGTCTTTTCAGGCCAGAATCCAGTCAGTTTTGAGAGCTTTTGAGCTTCCTTTTGTAGGATGCAATTTTGAATGCAATGATTTCGCCAAAATGGTCTATTTTCAATTGGAAATTTTGAGTGCAGAGCTTAAATTTGTCTAAGTGTTGATGATGAAATGTGAATTTTTGTCCAAATGAGTAATTTTGACCGAATTTTGACTTTTTTGATTTTTGATCCCGGGCATGGGGAATGATTCGTTTTTGCCTCGTGAATTGATTAAACTTGTGAAATCATGTTATTTTGGCCTGTAGGAGCAAAATCACTCCTGTCCCTCAGTGAAGGACCGGGGCTCGTTTTCAAATATCTTACTGTCCCTACGGAGTCAAAATGAATTTCGAATTGGAAGTGATGAGGAACGGCGTGATCTTTCCATTGAATATAAATTGAAGAATTTCACGAACACGGAAATGCCTGTAGGAGCAAAATCGCTCCTGTCCCTCAGTGAAGGACCGGAGCTACAAATCAAATTTTGCCTTGTACTTGCAGGATTTTAATGATTTGACGATTTGAAGAGGTCCAAGGAGATATGTTTTACCAAATGAATATAACTTGAGGTGCCGTCGTGAAGAAGAATGACCCAAAATGCCAAAATCGCTCCTGTCCCTCAGTCAGGGACCAGGGCGAAATTCTTTGTAGCTCCCGTCCCTCTCCCAGGGACCAGAGCGAAATTCTTCATAAGGTACGTTCTGGGCAAAAATCAAGCAAGTTATAAGTTTGAAGGCAAGAAATGATGTGACTTTAACCCGTTGAAGATAAATTGAAGATTATGAAACGTCAACAAGGGACCTAAATACCTAAGTTCGCTCCTGTCCCTCAGGAAGGGACCAGAGCGATTTTTACTTTAGATGATTTTCTTGCTCAATTTGAATGGACCCCAAGGCATGGGTGAATGGAATGGAACATTACGAATCCGTTGAAGATAGTTTTCGAAGATAATAAAGTGAAATGAAGCCCACAAGGCCAGGATCGCTCCTGTCCCTCTCCAAGGGACCAGGGCGATATAATGATTATACTATCGTTCCTCCAAATTCAAGACTTTCTAAGACGGAGAACAAGGTGGCAAGGACGTCTTAAGGCATCTCCATCAAGCACAAAGCATCAAGGGTCGTCAACATTGAACGAATTACATCAAGACCCCCAGTTCGCTCCTGTCCCTCAGGAAGGGACCAGAGCGATATTGAATATATTGGCCAATTCATGCAAAAATCACGTTAAGTCAAGACTTTACAAGGTCGTAAAAGGTTCAGGGCGTCCTTTGAAGGTCATATACCAAGGTGTTGAACGTTAAAATGCTACCAATTTGTACAAAAGGCCTATATCGCTCCTGTCCTTTGGACAAGGACCAAAGCGATTTTTACTAAAACACTCATGTCCCGTCAAAACCAAGACAAGGCAAGGATAGGCAATATCAAGGATGCTATTTCGAAGGCAATGAACAAAGAACCAAGATCAAAAGTTTGCAAATTTGAGCCAAGACACATGAATCGCACCTGTCCCTCTCCAAGGGACAAGGGCGATGATCCTTCCAACGTTTAAATGTCTTGTGGAATTCAAGCGAAATGAGCATGGAATGAAAGAATAGCATTGTTTGTCCTTCACAAAGACGATTGAGGCTCGAATTTACAAAGGTCAAGGAGAAATTATGAGGATCGCTCCTGTCCCTCTCCAAGGGACCAGGGCGATATTTGCCAAAACACCTATTATCCTTCGAAGATCATAACAAAACAAGTTGCAAAGGGTCTAAAACGCCATTTGGAAGGCAATGAACGAAGAGTTAGAATCAAAAACGATGAATTTCAAGCTAGAAGACAAGGATCGCTCCTGTCCCTCTCCAAGGGACCAAGGCGATATCACATTTAAAGACATTCCTTCGCACAAACAAGTCAATCAAACTCGAAGGACCCAGCTAAAATGTCGATTTGAACGTGGAGATGAAGACTTTGGACGTCAAAAATGCAAAGATCAAGACCAAATTGATGGATCGCTCCTGTCCCTCAGTCAGGGACCAGGGCGATGAGGTATGTATATTTCATTTTCAAATTTTGGCGCCCAAAACAAATATTTTTGAATTTATTTTAAATGCTAAAATTCAATATGTTTTGAAAATTCAATTAAATGGCATTTAAATATTGCGCTTGGTATTATTTTATTATTTTGCCTTGTAAAAATCGAAGTCTATTAATTAAAAATGAAGGCATTTAATAATTAATTATTAAATTAATAAAAAAAATCAAAAGGAGCGCTTGGTATTATAGAGGTCGGCCTTTATTATTGATTTAAAATCATTTTTTTAATTGCTATATTTTTTATGAAAGTCGGCCTATATGGAGGTGAGAGGTAAGCGCTATAAAAGGAGGGTGAAAATCTTCATTTTCACATTATCATTTTTTGCCATTTCACATGCGATTTGGAAGACAAAGGGAGAAGTGCGAAATTGAGTTCAAGTGCGAATTTCATTTCAAGTTAGGGGGTGCGAATTCATATCCAAAGGAAGGCGCAAACATCATCCAAGGAGGTGCGAACTTGGTTTTCACTTGAGCGAATTGATAAAGGATCGATCATTTAAAAGAGATCACGTCAAGGACATACCAAAGGTGGCGAATTTGCCAAGGCATTAGAGAGTACGTCAAAGACTTGAAGGGTGGAGATATTGATAAGAAGGACATTTATTTGAAGATCACGTTGAAATATCAATTTTGCCTAGGCAAATTTTATTCATTTTGCATTCTAGAGTTAGCTCTTTCGTGAGGTATGGCAATTTGGTTTTATTGTTTTAAGTTTTAAATCGTCATAGCTTAAATTTTGAATTTTGAATTCCTAGCTCAATCGTTTTATTTTAGGAAATGATAACTCAAAGACTTATCATGAAGTTTCCTAAAATATTCTCTAATCTATGTTATTTATTGCAAAATCTAGCTTCTCATTATGAAATGTTGTGTAGGTATGGCAACCCCGAAGGCGGGAGCATCCACCAGTTGTTTAGCTCTCATGAAAGAAGATCAGAAGACCGAAGAAGTGGAGACTAAGATCGTGTCGAAGTGGAGCAACATTGGAGATACTAACTTGGGTAACTTCAGCACGAGGAAGTTTAGAGAGGTCCCTTACATTGGCAAGCCATCACCTGTCGCCCGGAGAATAATCGAGAGTGGCATCATTAAGGCGGCCGGCTTTCCTCCAGCTGTTCAGTGCCATGAGTTGATGATCGAGTGTGCTCGTCACTATGATCCACAGTCCAGAACGATCGTGTCCAATGAGGGAAACACTTTGGCGTACCTTTCAGAGGAAGCTATAAGTGAAGCTTTCCATCTTCCAGAACACAAGGACATGATATACAAGAGCATAGAAGGAGCCAGATCAATGTACGAAGATGATCCAGATGCTTGTCTAAGCATTATCAATAAGAACTGGCTACTTAAGAGTCGTCCCCGTCTGAGCAAGGTCCCGAACACACCGCACAGGATTGATTTCCAGGAGGAGTACAGAGATTTGATTACCATGCTCAACCGAGTTACAGGAGCCCCTCATGCCTTCTATTTTGAGAAGTGGATGTTCTACTTCATCCAGGTGATTGTTCAAGGGAAAGGTACCATACATTGGGCTAGGATGATTAGCCATTGCTTAGACGTACAGTTGAGGAGACTCAAGGCTACTAAGTCCTTCCACATGAGTTCATACGTCATCTATGCCTTGATCAAGAGTGTTGAGTACGCAGGACTACCTCACAGAGGAGTGATTGGAAGAGGACCCGGCGAGGTCAGAGCTTGTGATTCCTATGCCTACTTGCATCATCCGCCAGGAAGCAACTACAAGCTAGTTAATGATACCTTCACAATGAACATCACAAGGACGTTGCAAGGTGGGATTCACAACAGATTATCTCAGGATGCACAGGAATTCATAAAGAGGTACGGTGCTTGGTTCATTCAGTTTTCGAAGTTCACTTATATTAGAGTGCATGGATGTCCTTTACCACCATACATGTTGCCGAGATATCCGACAGACAGAATTGTGTTACTTGAAGTAACAAGACAGTTGGCAGCATATGCGAAGGCATTCAGACACAGACATCAGAATGGAGTTCCAGTACCCATCATTTTGAGCAATTCAGTTGAGGTATGTCCTAATGCTTTAGCCATGGATGACGCAGAGAAGGAGTTAGCCTTGTATTCTTTTTCATCTTTTGCTTTGAAAGAAAGCTTTGATCCACTTGGACATTTAGAGGAGACAGTCGGCAGAAAGTTTAGGCATGAGTACCAAATAGAAAATTTTATGATGAATCTCTTAGATGATCTTGAAGTGAAACGAAAGATGCATTCTAGATTGCCTTTGGATTTCATCAGGAAATGCAGGATTTACAGAG
This sequence comes from Cryptomeria japonica, assembly GCF_030272615.1. NCBI lineage: Eukaryota > Viridiplantae > Streptophyta > Pinopsida > Cupressales > Cupressaceae > Cryptomeria > Cryptomeria japonica. The sequence goes on along the minus strand of NC_081405.1, from coordinate 341,521,930 downwards.
TGGCCGACCAAGCTCAGGACAGTGGCAGACATATCCAGTCTTCCTATGATCGAGAAAGCAAAACAATAAGGTTAGATTGGAATGAGCCCAAGGTCATGGATCTAGATACTTTGATGGCACCAGTCTTGTCTTGTACTCGCAGATGGGTTGACATACAACATCAGAAGTTGAGAGAACAAGGCATAGCTATGACTTTCACTTTGGAAGAGAAACCAGCCGAAGGTGGAGCTAGTGTGAGTGAAGGCAATCCTAATCCTAGAAATTCAGGTGAAGGTAACCTTCGATGTGCCAGTGAGGGCAATCTCCATCCAAGAGGTTCGAAGAGGAAAGAGAGACCTGGAAAGAGAGAATCTTCCAAGAAGAAACAAGAGGCTAACAGAGATCGATCATCCGGTACTTCTTCTAGACCTGAGAAGAGAACAATTCAAGTGGAAGAATCCATGGAGTCTATGGTAAAGAATGACAGGCAGGAAGGAGGACAGGCACAGCATGGTTCACCAGATGGATCTCTCCAGGACTATGAGTTAGATGAAGATAAAGAAGACAATGAAATGACATCTCCTCCCAGACAAGAAGAAATAGTGCACAAAGAGATTCAAGTTCAAGAAACAAGATCGATTATCCCAGATTGGTTGAAGGAAAGATTAACCAAGGTGATCGTAGTAGAGGACGAGGACAGTGCAATTGATTTAGAGAGCCTTGTTGGACGTTCACACGAAGTAACAGAGAAGAGAAAGGCTACCAAGATGTCCAAGATGATTCGAGATGAGACTGGATCCAGAAAACTGCAGATAGCTACACCGGCAGTAGACAAATATGAAGGTGAGATCCTAGCAGAGGAATATGACATACAGACATTTGAGCTAGGACCCTCTACAGCAGAGCAGACACTAGATGATGCTACCGACTCATTTGAAGCATTAAAAGACAAGCTTAGAGAAGAAATGGAGAAGAATAGAAAGCTTGAGAGAGAGGTCTGTGCATGGAGGACATATTTCAGTCACATCAATGAACCTTTGGGACGTCAGGATCCAACTAGATCACCATTGCAAGCACTTCCACTTCAATCAATCAATGAGGCAGAAAGATTCAGGAACATGGTCCAACGTACAAGTAATTGGATGGATAGATCTCATACAGTGGCCATAGAATTTGTAACAAGGATGATGAAGATTATTCATCAACCTATCCAGGTTCTTGAGATAATCCACAATTTGATGATAACAGTAGCTGCATTCGCCCATACCAAGGATGTTATCATTCCTGTCTTGAAGGTAATTAGACACACATCAAGGAAAGTTTTAGCGCAAGAGAAGATCTTGGATGGAGAATCTCACAGTTTGTTTCAGTGGTCAACCTTACTCCATATAAAGAGTGTTTTCTTCGAGGACATCAGTGTTAGATGTGGCCGAGTTGAGGAGGTGATCAATCCGATCCAGGACAGAGTATTTGAGGTACTTCGTACCATTCTTGGCAGAAGGATCGAGGTTGAGACAGATGTGGATATGCAGGAATTAGAGGATAGAATCAAGGTCATCTTTTGCAAGGACACAATTGTTACAGACGAGCAATATGATCAAATGTTTGCCACCATGCTCCTGATTGAAAGAACAAAGGAACTTGAATCTACTTGGGACGCAGCTCTTCTAGATGCATTCGATCAGGTCATCCACTTGGAAGAGAGTATGAAGAATCTTCCCGAGATTCCAATTGCAGAAATCGAAGGAATCGTGACAAGATTCATTGCATATGCCAAAAAAGAACATTGGAAAGGGAATAAGGTTCTAGATGAAAGGTTGTTATAGATGACATGGCATCTTATTTGTCATTGGTTTATGTCTCCTAGGTTTTTGTGCCAAATTTAATATTTGGCTATGTATTTAATATTGTTCAGTAAAAAGGAGGCCATTTGTAACAAACCCTAATTAGGGTTTAGGTGTCATGATCTTGACCGTTGATCTACTTTCAATCTGGACCTTTCATTGTAATTGAGGATGCTATTTATACCCTCATTTTTTCATTTCATGGAGTGGTAGTAATAGTTAGATATCAAAGAGTTTATTGTATTAGAAAGATTAGAGTTAGAAGTAATTTTATTTTGTAGCAAGATTGAGTTTTGAAGAGAGGAATTCAAGCAATTGTTTTACATGATGACTTGGAAATCAATAAAATATTGAAGTTATGGTGTTTTGTTGCAACTTTCTTGGTTATCTTCATGGTTGTTTAATTTACTTGAATCATGCTCAATCAAAGTAGTGTGTTAATTTGAAGGACATAGTGTGAGACTTGATCTTTGGTAGGATTCGTAATCCAAACCACTAGCTTCTTGCTGATTGTAGGAACGCCTTGTGTGGTCGACTGGAGAATACCTGAATTACTTAACCTTCAATCATCATTGTATTTTGGATATGTACCTTCGTGGTAGTGTCTTTGATCTTTGATGCGTTGAAAATCATTTTGTTGCCTTAGAAGATTGCATCAATTTCAATTGAGTTGTTATCTTATGGCAAAATTGAAGTTGGTTGAATCTTGCCAAGTCTTGTTCACACGAAGTCATTCTTAGGGTTAGATTAGATTAGACCTCTTTCAAACCCTACTCTTTTGTTATTTTTTGAAAGTTTCTTTAGTTTTAGTAAAATCTTGAACTTTCGGAATGCATAAGACCCCTTGGAGGAAACAGCAAATCACATCATACCGCTGGAAGCTTGTCCACACGTAGAGACCCTACTAACCAGAACCTTGGAGTCTTCCTAACTGATCCTTTATGCGAATCTTCAGCAGTTAGAGGCTTTTTCTCAAGAGAGGATAAGATGCCTATTGGTTTTCCCATGTGGTTTTTCTCTGTTTCTTCAATAGTGAGAAATCTTTTGTAAATGAGTACCTGTTGACGTGTATTTTATACACAATCATACACAGAATAAAATACCAATAGGCATCTTATCCTCTCTTGAGAAAATAGTCTCTAACTGCTGAAGATCTGCAAAAAGGATCAGTTAGATGGACTCCAAGGTTCTTTTAGTGGGGTCTCCACGTGTGGACAAGCTTTTTAGTGGTATGATGTGATTTGCTGTTTCCTCCAAGGGGTCTTACCTATTCAAAGCTCGAAGATTCTACTAAACTAAAGGAACTTTCAAAAAAAAAAAAAAAGATAGGGTTTAAGAGGTCTAATCTAGCCTAACCCTATGAACGACTTAGCATGAATGAGATTTGGCAAGACTCAACCAACTTCAATTTTGCCATAAGATAACAACTCAATTGAAATTAGTGCGATCTTCTAAGGTAATAATGATGTTCAATGCATCAAAGACCAAGGACACTACTACGAAGGTACATATCCTAGATACGAAAATGCTTGAAGGTTAAGGACTCAAAATGTTTTCCAGTCGACCATGCAAGGCGTTCCTACAATCAGCAAGAAGATAGTGGTTTGGATGGCGAATCCTACCAAATATCAAATCTCACACTTAGTCTTTCAAATTAACAAACTACTTTGATAGAGCGTGATTCAAGTACATCCAACAACCATGAAGATAACTTAAGAAATTTGCAACAAAACACCATAACTTCAATATTTTATTGATTTCCAAGTCATCATATACAACAATTGCTTGAATTTCTCTCTTCAAGACTCAATCTTGCTACAAAATAAAAATTGCTTCTAACTCTAATCTCTCTTACATCAACTATTGACTATTACTCTATTCCTCTATTACTAAATGAAATGAAAAATGGGGGTATAAATAGCATCCCCAGTTACAATGAAAGGTCCAGATTGAAAGTAAATCAACGGACAAGATCATGACACCTAAACCCTAATTAGGGTTTGTTACAAATGACCTCCTTTTTACTGAACAACATTAAATACATAGCCAAATATTAAATTCGGCACAAAAATCTAGGAGGTATCAACCAATGAGAAATAAGATGTCATGTCATCTATAACAACCTTTCATCTAGAATCTTATTCCCTTTCCAATTCTCTTTCTTAGCATATGCAATGAATTTTGTCACGATTCCTTCGATTTCTGTGATTGGAATCTCGGGAAGATTCTTGATACTCTCTTCTAAGTGGATGACCTGATCGAATGCATCTAGAAGAGCTGCGTCCCAAGTAGGTTCAAGTTCCTTTGTTCTATCAATCAGGAGCATGGTGGCATACATCTGATCATACTGCTCATCTGTAACATCTGCGTCCTTGCGAAAGATGATCTTGATTCTATCCTCAAATTCTTGTATATCTACATCTGTCTCGACCTCGATCCTTCTGCCAAGAATGGTACGAAGTACCTCAAATACTCTGTCCTGGATCGGATTGATCACCTCCTCAACTTGACCACATCTAACACTGATGTCCTCGAAGAGAACACTCTTTATATGGAGTAAGGTTGACCACTGAAACAAACTGTGAGAATCACCTTCTAAGATCCTCTCCTGTGTTAAAATTCTTCTAGATGTGTGTCTTATTACTTTCAAGACAGGGATGACAACGTCCTTGGTATGGGCAAATGCAGCTACTGTTGCCATCAATCTGTGGATTATCTCAAGAACTTGGATAGCCTGATGAATGATCTTTGACATCCTTGTAACAAATTCTATAGCCATTGTATGAGATCTATCCATCCAACTACATGTACGCTGGACCAGGTTCCTGAATCTTTCTGCTTCATTGATCGATTGAAGGGGCAATGCTTGCACTGGTGATCTAACTGGATCCTGACGTCCCAAAGGTTCATTGATGTGACTGAAATATGTCCTCCATGCACCGACCTCTCTCTCAAGCTTTCTATTCTTTTCTACTTCTTCTCTAAGCTTGTCCTTCAATGCCTCAAATGTGTCGGTGGCATCATCCAAAGTCTGCTCTGCTGTAGATGGTCCTAACTCAAAAGTCTGTATATCATAATCCTCTGCTAGGATCTCACCCTCATATTTGTCTGCTGCCGGTGTAGCTATCTGCAGTTTTCTAGATCCAGTCTCATCTCGAATCATCTTGGACATCTTTGTAGCCTTCTTCTTCTCTGCTGTCATATGTGAACGTCCAACAAGGCTCTCTAAATCAATTGCACTGTCCTCATCCTCAATTACGATCACCTTGGTCAATCTTTCCTTCAACCAATCTGGGATATTCGATCTTGTCTCTTGAACTTGAATTTCTTTATGTACTATTTCTTCTTGTCTGGGAGGAGATGTTACTTCATTATCTCCTTCTAAATCATAGTCTTGGAGAGATCCATCTGGCGAAACATGCTGTGCCTGTCCTTCCTCCTGTTTGTCATTCTGTACCATCGACTCCATGGACTCTTCCACTCGAACTGTTCTATCTTCTGGTCTGGAAGAAGTACCTGGTACTTGATCTTTGTTGGCACCTAACTTTTTCTTGGAAGGCTCTTTCTTTTCTGATCTTTCCTTTCTCTTCGAACCTCTCGAATGGAGATTGCCCTCACTGGCACATCGAAGGTTATCTTCACCTGAATTCCTAGGATTAGGATTGCCTTCACTAACACTTGCTCCACCTTCGGCTGGTTTCTCTTCCAAAGTAAAAGACATAGCTATGCCTTGTTCCCTCAACTTCTGATGCTGAACGTCTACCCATCTGCGAGTACAAGACAAGACTGGTGCCATCAAATCATCTAAATCCACGGCCTCGGGCTCATTCCAATTCAAACTTATTGTTTTGCTTTCTCTATCATATGAAGACTGGATGTGCCTGCCATTGTCCTGAGCTTGGTCGGCCACTCTGTAAATCCTGCATTTCCTGATGAAATCCAAAGGCAATCTAGAATGTATCTTTCGTTTCACTTCGAGATCATCTAAGAGGTTCATCATAAAATCTTCAATTTGGTGCTCATGTTTAAATCTTTTACCGACCGTCTCCTCTAAATGTCCATGTGGATCAAAACTATTCCTCCAAGCAAAAGATGAAAAAGAATACAAGGCTAACTCCTTCTCTGCGTCATCCATGGCTAAGACATTAGGACATACCTCAACTGAATTACCCAAAATAATAGGTACCTGGACTCCATTCTGATGTCTGTGTCTGAATGCCTTCACATATGCTGCCAACTGCCTTGTTACTTCAAGTAACACAATTCTGTCTGTCGGGTACCTCGGCAACATGTATGGAGGTAAAGGACATCCATGCACTCTAATGTAAGTGAACTTGGGAAACTGAATGAACCAAGCACCGTACCTCTTGATGAACTCCTGGGCATCCTGAGATAATCTGTTGTGAATCCCTCCTTGCAACGTCCTTGTGATGTTCATCGTGAAAGTATCATTGACTAACTTGTAGTTCTTCCCTGGTGGATGATGCAAGTAGGTATAGGATTCACAAGCTCTGACCTCGCCGGGTCCTCTTCCAATCACTCCTCTGTGGGGTAGTCCTGCGTACTCAACGCTCCTGATTAAGGCATAGATGACATATGAACTCATGTGGAAGGACTTAGTAGCCCTGAGTCTTCTCAACTGTACGTCTAAGCAATGGCTAATTATTCTAGCCCAATGTATCGTACCCTTTCCTTGAACAATCACCTGGATGAAGTAAAACATCCACTTCTCAAAATAGAAGGCATGAGGTGCTCCTGTAACTCTGTTGAGCATGGTAATCAAATCTCTGTATTCCTCCTGGAAATCAATCCGGTGCGGTGTGTTCGGTACTTTGCTCAGACGGGGACGACTCTTGAGTAGCCAGTTCTTGTTGATTATGCTTAGGCAAGCATCTGGATCATCATCGTACACTGATCTGGCTCCTTCAATGCTCTTGTATATCATGTCCCTGTGCTCTGGAAGATGGAAGGCTTCACTTATAGCTTCCTCTGAAAGGTACGCCAAAGTGTTTCCCTCATTGGACACAATTGTCCTGGACTGTGGATTTTAGTGACGGGCACACTCGATCATCAACTCGTGGCACTGAATAGCTGGAGGAAAACCGGCCGCCTTGATGATGCCACTCTCTATAATTCTCCGGGCGACAGGTGATGGCTTGCCGATGTAAGGGACCTCTCGAAACTTCTTCGTGCTAAAGTTCCCCAAGTTGGTATCTCCAATGTTGCTCCACTTCGACACGATCTTGGTCTCCACCTCTTCGGTCTTCTGATCTTCTTTCATGAGAGCCGAGCGGCTGGTGGATGCTCCCGCCTTTGGGGTCGCCATACCTACACAACATTTCATTATAAGAAATAGATTTTGCAATAAATAACTGTGATTAAGAGAGATAAAGTTTTTAGGAAACCTCATGATAAGTCTCTAGAGTTATCATTTCCTAAAAACAACGATTGAGCTAAGAGATTCAAAATTCAAAATTTCAAAATTTGGAATATGACGATGAATGAATAAAGCAAAAATAATAAATCGCCATACCTCAATAGAGAGCTAACTCTAGAATGCAAAAACAAAATTCGCCTAGGAAAAATTTGAGGTATAAAATAGTCTTCAATGTGGTCTCCTCAAAATTGACTTTGCCAGCTCTGGAGTGAACGTGATCTTCAAGTATCGCCTTAGACGTGGTCTTCAAATCTTAACAAATTTGCCTTGACAAGTCGCTCAAACAAATCCTCCAAGTCCTTAGCAAATTCGCCTTAATGTATCCTCAAGCTCGCATTTGGTGTGGTCTTCAAATTCGCACCACCCTTGATAACTAAGCGCTACCCTTGGTCTTCAACGTAATTCGCACTCCACACAAGATGATATTAGCGCCACCTTTGGTTTGAAATCGCACCACCTTTGAACACACTTCGCACTATATTCGCCTCTTCTTGATTCGCATGAAGAAAGGTAAAAATGATTATGTGAAAATGAAATCTCTCACCCTTCATATATAGCGCGCTCATCCTTTCACCCCTTAGGCCGACTTGCTTAATAAAACCATTTTTTAAATGATTTGCAATAAAATAATAAGGCCGACTTGCTTAATTGAGCGCTTCAAATCGATTTTTATATTAATTAAATAATTAATTATTAATGCCTTGTGTTTTTAAATGTGAATTTCGATTTTTAATAAAGGCGAAAAATAATTAATAAAAGATAACGCCATATTAAATGCTAAATAAAAATGGATTTTCAATTTTTAAATCGATTTAGCATTTAAGGAAAATTCGAATTGCTTACTTGGCGCCAAAATTGAAAAAAGGAAGGGGCGTACCTCATCGCTCTGGTCCCTTGGAGAGGGACAGGAGCGATCCATGATTTTGGTCTTGATTTTGCATTTCTTACGTCCAACTCCTTCATCTTCGCGTTGAAAATCGATCATCATGATGAGCCCTTTGAATTTGATCATCTTGCATGCGTACTTAAATGTCTTTTGAGTGTTCATCGCCTTTGTCCCTTGGAGAGGGACAGGAGCGATCTCCAAATTTCTACGTTCAATTTGCATCTTTGCTCCTCGATCTTTCATTGTTAGCGAATAACATCTATGCTCATTCCTTTTGCGCTTATTCCATTTGTCTTCATTACGTGTTTGGACGTATTAAAGGGACCATCGCCCTTGTCCCTTGGAGAGGGACAGGAGCGATCCACGTTCTTTTCCTTGACCTTGGCAACTTTACACTTTGATCTCCTTTGCAATGTCCTCTAGACGCCGTCCTTCACTCTTCCTAACCTCGCTTCGCTTTGATCTTGAAGGGACGTGAGTGTTTTTGATAGTATCGCCTTGGTCCTTGTCCAAAGGACAGGAGCGATGTGAGCTTTTACCTTGATTGGCAATGTTTGGACGTTCAACACTCTTGCGAATTATCTTCAAACGATGCCTTGGACCATATGCTATCTTATGACGTCTTGACTTAGCTTGAACTTGAAGCAAAACGAGGAATCCAAAGCAAATCGCCCTGGTCCCTTGGAGAGGGACAGGAGCGATATAGTCTCCATGCTCAAAATGATGATCATTTTACGTTCAAAACCCTTGTATATCATCCTTTTATCATACCATGGACCCTCTAAAACATTGCAACATCTTGTCCTTACGTAAATTTTGCATGAAATGACCAATGCATTCAACATCGCCCTGGTCCCTTCCTGAGGGACAGGAGCGATCTATGTTATAGGGTGTCAATCTCTTCATTTTAACGTCCTTTGAGTGTTTGCGCATGATGAAGACGCCTTGAAATGTCCCTCGCCACCTTGTCTTGACTTGTGTCGACCTTGAACTTTGGAGGAACGACCTTGAACTTGCGTAGGAAGTATCATCACCATTGTATTGCCCTGGTCCCTTGGAGTGGGACAGGAGCGATCCTTCCCTTGTGGCCACTATCTCACTTTGCCAGGTTCCAAGTTTATATTCAACGGACTCGTCCCTCTTCACTCTATTCGTCCATGCCCTGACATCATCTGTAACTTTGCAAGAAAAGCAATTATATCAAAAATCGCTCTGGTCCCTTCCTGAGGGACAGGAGCGAACTAGGCATTTAACACTGTTATGGACGTCCCAAAAATCTTCAATTTATATTCAACGCATTTATCTCATGTTTTCCCTTGTTTTTGAACGTAAACTTGCCTTGACCTTTGTCTGGATTTTGCATAATGAAGGAAATCGCTCTGGTCCCTTGGAGAGGGACGAGAGCTACAAGGTACCTCGCCCTGGTCCCTTGGAGAGGGACAGGAGCGATTTAGTCAATATAGGTCATTCTCCTTCGTTTTTGCATATCAAATTATATTCATTTGGCAAAGCATCTTCCTTTGGACGTCCTCAACTTGTTAAGTCATCAAAATCCTGCAAGGACGAGGCGAAATTGAATTTGTAGCTCCGGTCCTTCACTGAGGGACAGGAGCGATTTTCCTCCTGGAGGCATTTCTGTGCTCATGAAAATCTTCAATTTATATTCAATGGAAAGATATCGCCGTTCTCCATCACTTCCAACTTGAAATTTGTCTGGACTTTGCAGGGATGATGAGATATTTGAAAACGAGCTCCCGTCCTTCACTGAGGGACAGGAGCGATTTTGCTCCTACAGGCCAAAATAACATGATTTTTCACATTTTAACACTTCACGAGGTGGGAACAAATCAATCCCAATGCCCAGGATCAAAATCAAAAAAGGTCAAAATTTGGTCAAAATATTCAATCGGACAAAAATTTCACATTGACTGTCAACACTTAGACAAATTCAAGCTCTGCATTAACATTCCAATTGAAAATTAGACCATTTTGGCGAATTCATTGCATTCAACATTTGCATCCTAGAAAAGGAAGCCCAAAAGCTCTCAAAAACGACTGGATTTTGGCCTGAAAAGACAAAAATTAAAACCCTAAGGCTTGACCCTAAATCCAGACGACCAACTAACTAACAAAACCCTAAAAACGAAAGCAAAAACGAGCGAAAAACAAGCAAAAAGAGGGGGTCCCCATTTGCGATGGGGCGATGTGTGAAATGGTCACAACAGTACCTAAAATGGCTTCGCAACAAGGACCCATCATGCATCATTTGCATTCATTTCTTCCTCCCTAAGTTGCACTTAAGGGGGGTGTTGGTGTGAATAGCGTATTTTACCTAACTAATTTATTAGTGGGTCCTATTCACATGCTAACTTAGATCCTAGGAGTCTTTCTAGAAGTTTTAGTTACCAATTAGAATATATCTTATCTTTTGGCTTTTATTTACTTCGTGTCCTAATTTATTTAATATTTGTTTGAGTAACTTATCTCGTGTTATAGGATCAAGGCACGTCATCTTGTCTAATCCTATCCTTTATCCTTGCCTTTATAAACAAGGCCAATGTACACTTTGTAACATAGATCAGAAGATCATATCTCATAGATCCTAATATCAAGCAAGATCATTTCTTGCATACACTCTGGTGGAAGGTTGTCTTTGTTTTTGCAGGTAATCCTACATTCCTACAGTGTTGAGCTAATGTTCAGCTCCTACAAGAATGTGAAGCTCTTTTACTTAATTTTTAAGAGGTTTGTGATATTGGAGTAAAAATTATGAAGGTTCACGAATATGTTAAACTTGTGTTGAAACAAATCAAAGAACTAAATTTTAGGCTAAGATTGGACAGTGTGACGATTAAATTTTTGGATGCTTTCTCTATATCTATGATTCCCATGAAATGCACACAGAAAATACTGAGAGAGGGGGGGGTGAATCAATATTTTGAACTTTAAAAAACATGAAACCTCATAAAACATAGATCAAAGTAAAACATCAAGATGCAAATACCAGAGTTCTCGTGGAAAACCCTTTTGGGTAAAAAACCACGACATATAATAGCTTTCATAAACAAAAAATGGGCACCAACCCAGATTACAAAAGTGAGCACCAACCCTCTTTGAAGCACCAACAATATGAGCTTGCAGCAGATGAAACCAGAAATATCTTTGTTTTACCGGATTTCACGACCCCCAAACAAACACCTTCAACACAATGCCCCTTCACACAGCTAACAATTACTTAACCGCATACTATACTTCCTTTCTCACCGATGTCCTTTCTTTCATTCCTCTATTTCACACACTCAAAACCCCTTTTTGGAAAATATTATTGCAGCACACCCAAAATACTACCTGTCACCAATCTTTTTAAACAGCTAATAGCTCAGGAAAAAGAATACTATTCATACTCGATAACAAAACCATAAAATGAATTGAAAACGGCTCAACAAATGATCTAAACAACACGTCAACCACATCATACCACTTGTTTCATTGAGTCACTTCACTCAAAAACATTATGAAAACTTTCCAGCACCCATTACTTGCTCGAATCAACATTTTTTAAACTCAAGAACGGCACACATCTTTCAAAGTCACTCAAAAAAAAAAAGTTGAGCGATTCTTTCTTTGTCCCATTAAAAAAATGTTATGTGAAACACCACCCCGTCTATAAAAGGAATTGTCAACAATTCAAACAAACAATATGAGCTTGCAGCAGATGAAACCAGAAATATCTTTGTTTTACCAGATTGCACAACCCCCAAACAAGCACCTTCAACGCACTGCCCCTTCACACAACTAACAATTACTTAACAGCATACTATACTTCCTTTCTCAACAATATTGTTCAGAATACTACCCATCACCAATCTTTTTAAACAACTAAAAGCTCAGCAAAAAGAATACCGCTCACGCTCAATAACAAAAACCATAAAATGAATTGAAAACGGCTCAACAAATGATTTGAACAACACCTCAACCACTTCATACCACTCAATTCATTAAGTCACTTCACTCAAAAACATTATGAAAACTTTCCAGCACCCATTACTTGCTCGATCAAAAAAATTTAAACTCAGGAACGACACACATATCTTTCAAAGACAGTCAAAAAAAAAAAATTGAACAATTCCTTATTTGTCCCATTAAAAAAATGTTGTGTGAAACACCGCCCCGTCTATAAAAGGAATTGTCAACAATTCAAACAGAATGCACAGCCTCCACTCATTTGATAGACATGACTCCAATATTTAAAATGCTGCCAGCTCCACTCGATGATACAAATAACTCCAAAAATTTGCACGACACCACTTCCCTTTTTTAACAACGGCCAGCTAATGAAATGAACAATCAACGACAAAATTTGAGCCATGCATAATTCATTTATTTGATGCATTAAAAGAATCATTAGAAGCCGTCGGACCAAAGTGGAAGGAGTAATAATTTTTTTAAAGAAAATGCCAGTAATTAATTTTTGATGCCGTTCCAATGCAATGAAAGCTTATTTATATTTGCCACCACATTCAAAACACCAAGTTTAGCCACCTCATTTAAATCCCTTTGAATATTTAAACAATGACATGGCAAATAATTCTGACTTGGCAAACAAGCAAACAAGTAGGCAAGTGACGTGAACAAACAACCAGCTCAAGCTGACACCCAAGAAGCTCAACAAAACAACCAGGTAGCTCAACCAGACAGGCAAGTAGCTCAACCAAATAAGCAACCAGCTCAAGTAGACAGCCAGGTAGCTCAACCAAGCAACCTTTGACATCAATGACAAAATATCCAACATCCCAGAGAAGAATATAGTAAAGCAGGCTCAATTGTATTCTGCATATTTGTTCCTTGCTCATCTTAAATTCACATATGAAAATTTTACCATTGAAATGCTATACAGACTTGTTACACATGAATTCTACAAACTTGCAAGTTATTAATGTCGACTGCTATAGCATTCACTGCCTTGAAAAGGCTGATAACTGTTGTAGTATCTTATTTGAGGGAAATTATTTGGCATATCAAGAATCTATGACAATAGAAACTAATGAAGAAAACAATATAGAAGATCACATTGAATTATAAGTGATCTGAAAACGGATCTAGACTAATTGCAGTATGGAATGCTTAAATAAAATCAATTTAGCGGAAGTCTTAATGCATTTATACATAAATGAAATTATGCATCAAAACTTAAAATCTTAAGGTGAAATAAGCAAGATTGAGAGAGAGAAGATAGAAGGCGCAAACAAAGTTTGATTACGGAGTTCGCCACAACGTGACTACGTCTCCGGGTCGGCTCCAATAGAGTACGACCGATCCGATTAATCTCCAAAATCAAATTACAAATGCACCAAGTCCATTCCTTCGAGCACTTCGGCAGCAACAAAACTCCGACGTACAAGAATGGCTCAAAAATCTCCTTACAAGACCTCTCTATTCTTTCAAAACTTCACCAAGACCAATTTCTCTACAAGTCTCCTTCAAGAATTACAATAATTCTCCAACTTTTTGATTGCCCCTCCAAATACAAAATCACCTCCTTTTATACATAATTTTGACCAAAAATGGCTTAAAACCATATAACCAACATAATAATTACATAGCCCCATTTTTAAATAACAAAATAACCTATTTTGGCTTTTATAATTATAAGCCTTACAAGTAAAACTAATCCCCCTAACAAAATAAATTTGTTTGGTTAATAAAAATTTGGTTACTAACCAAATAACCACCATAATAATCCCCTTGGATATGCTTTAAAATAGACCCTTTAAATATGAGAAAGGTGGTTAAAGGGGTTATTTTGTTGAAATGTAAGTTTACGGGATTTTTTTCCTCTCCTTGTTTTATGGGCAAGGGAAGAGAACTTTAAAGGATAAAATCCCACCAAATCCTCCTTAAAATCACAAAAATCTTTTAATTTTTAAACCATACATATTTTCTTTTAACAATATGGTTTAATCCATATTTCTTTTTCCACCAAACATGCTGACATCATCATGTACGGATGCTGACGTCATCATTGTGCTCTTGAGTCAACCAAACTTTGACTGCTTATAACTCGAGCATACGAACTCTGTTTTTGACAAATAGCATATCGTTGGAATCGTCTTGACGAGCTCTACGCGATGATGCCAATTTTGACAAATTTTGATGACATCATTTTTTCGCCTTTTGGATGCCACCTGAAGCCAAGTTTGACCAAACTTTGACCGGCCATAACTTGCACAAACGGACTCCGTTTTGCTCCGTTCAAGTTGCGTTGGAATCAGGACGCTGAGATCTTTCTGATGGTGCAAAAATTTGGAGATTTAGAGACACTTCAATTTTCACTGAAAATATCCACCGGATCAATAAGGGAACAAAATTCCATAAGGATAAACGTCTCTTGAATATCTCTTTGATCAAAATGACGGGTGCATAAATAAAAAGGCTGAAAAAGGCAATGAATGCTTGCACGAATAAAAGAAAACTAAAATTTGGGCACTCAAAGAGCCCATACTAATTAATCTAGGTGAGTGTTGCTCACCTAAGGAATAGAGAAGATTTATAGCTCTTTTAAAAGAATAGAATGTATTCGGTTGGTCATATGAAGACCTCAAATTCTTCAAGCCTACAAACATGTTATCACACCAACCCATTGAAGCTACATGCCAGGCACTACAATTCCAAGATGGCTGGAACTATACACGAGGACTCTATCACAACATTCGAATTTGAATTTGAATTCAGCAACCAAAAAATTCGGATGAAGTTCAGCAAGGGTAAAAATTCAGAAAAAAAAATGACATTAAATTAGCCTTATATAATTTTTTTAAATATAAATAATATATCCATCATAATAACACTTATATAATTATATTATTTAACATATATGTTTCAAAAATTTAATTAAGTATAATATAAAATCATTTTATTTAATATAACAGTTTTTTAAGATAAAAATATATACCTAATCAAATAACATATTAAAATTTATATAATTATGATTTATATTATTAAAAATTTAATATATCTGTATTTTAATATAGTTGATTTATAGTTTATAAATTTTATAAAATCTATTAATAAAAATAGAGTATAAACTATATCAAATTCTTAGAAAAATAAAACCTAAAACAACCAAATAAATACATGGTGGAGATGTAAGGAAAGAATGGCCTGCTTGGACATGGCAGCAGTAGCAGAAGTTCGAGAGTAGTATGGAAATTGCTGAGTTGCCTCTTCTGGACACAACGTCGGCAGCAGGAGTTTGAGAATGGTATGGAAGTTGTAGAGTCGACTCTCCACAAAATGCACTCACCTTGCCAGAATACACACACCAGCCACCAGCCACAGATTTCTCTTTCAATCGTCCCCAAGGTCGAGTGATGCAAGGAAATGGTGGAAATAGAGATGCGCAAAGGAGGGTTTTTCTGTACGAATAAATGGCCAAAATTTAACAAATTTTGTATAAATAATTGAAATTCGGCAAAATTCAAATTTCAACCATGAAATTCACCGAATGCTGTGACTTAGCAAGAGGAAGTATAGATGTTATTGGCAGCATGTAGAATCTACCCTCTCCAACATTCCAGGTGGATAGCAAACATTGTCCAAATGTGAGAAAAGAAAGGCAAGACTTAGATATGTGTAGCTTCTAAACTATAAATCAGGCTTCTCCTAAAGACAACTATCCTCTGCCAATAAGGACCAAATTCTCCAATCAGTAACTATTTCTAAGATGATAACCATGCTGGATGGTTCATCCAAATACAACTAGAGAGAGGTAATGCCAGAAGACACATAAAACAGCTTTTTTCACCCCTTGGGATGCATGTGTTTACAAAAAGAATGTCATTTAGATTAACGAATGCAGAAACCACTTTCCTAAGAGCCATGGATTTGGTTTTAGTGACCCCATGAAAAAAATATTGCAGTTTACCTGGACAATCTTAAAGTATTTTAAAATTTTCCCAGAAACAAAAAGACCACCTAACACGGGATTCCTTTAAATTCCAAAAATACTATTTTTGCAGTGATAAAGGGAAAACTCTTGGGTCATAATTTAAAAATCAAACCAAAATCAATCGCAGTCAACTTAAGGCCACACAACAGTTATCTCTTTCTAAATGCAAGCCTAGCGTGCAATCCTTCTTTTGAAAGGTAAATTCCCTTCAAAGCATATTTCCATATTATGCTAAATTGACTCGATGTATTCCCTTATTAGATAATTCAAGAAGCTGCATTTAAATGGAACTCTAAAGGCAAGAAAGCTTTTGAAGAAATCAAGAAGAGACCTCAAAAAGGAATTTATTCTTTACAGCTATGTGTCATGGACTCATGGCATACCAATTCTCACTCAAAGAATGATGATGAAATCAAATAAAACGTCACTTTTAGATGCTTCATATTAAAGGACTACAAAATCAAGTATTGTCAAATGGAAAAGCATCACTATTCTATAGTGAAGACAGTGAAATAATTCAGATGGTATATTCTATATTCTCGCACAAATGTCTTTGTTAAAGATCCAGCAATAAAGTCAATAATTAAACATTAGGAATTGGGTTCCAAAAGGGGAGTGGATTGCTAAAGCCCAAGAATTTGATCCTCAGACTAAACAAACAAGCCCTGTATGAGGGAAAGTGCTATGTCAAATAATAAAAAAGAATGAATACTGCTCTACTACAAGAGAAAAACTCAACCTGAGGTATTGCCTTTAGTTCTATTTACTCCTGCCATGTACAAATGGTACACAAATATAGTGCTTTTCGTTGCTTACAGAGAATGTCCAGGTCATTGGATGCAAAACCTAAAACATTGAAGTTGCAAGCTGCCAAATATATTGATTAGAAAAATGTATTGTTCAACAGGGCCACTGACATGACATTGTGAGATGTGTAGACGATATTCAGTGGACGAAACTCTTGGAGAATATTCATGATAAAGCCTATGTGGTCATTTTTCAGCCCAACTAATATCTTTCAAGATACTTCACACAATGCACCACTAACCTTATCTATTTAAAGATGCATATAATGGGTATCAAAGTGAGAACCATACCAACTATTTGTTGGTAGGTCTAAAGTTTCAGCTTTTCAGTTAAAATCAGTGTCTACTGTCATTAAAAAGATTTTTCCTTGTCTCAATTTTTGTTGTATTTTTGCCCCTTCTTTTTCCTTCTTTCCTTTTTATTTGGTATTCTCTTTTTCTTCATGGTTTCTAAATCTATCACCCAGTGGATTCAACATCAGTCTTTATGTAACCTTTATGGGTGTGTGTTGCAGGGACTGGCTTCTCTTTTGGTCAAATCAGACTGAGCACTCAGAAAGTGCAAGATGTTATCCAAAATCTTGCCCTGTAAAATGTCTAGGGGCATTTCAAATTTTTCAGATTTTGTTCAAGTAAAATTGAGTCAAAAACTCTTCGACATACTTTGTAGTGTCTTTGAATTAATCTGCCCCTTGAAAATTCTAAAATTTGTTGGTAAAATGGGGCAAATTGGACCTTTTTAGACTTGGGCATAAGTGCTTAAAACACCAATTTCCCTGATTTTACCTTGTGCTTAAGGGTCCCGTTGGTGCGTGTTTTATGACACACCGAAAACAGAAGAAAGATGCCCAAAAGACACTATCCTCTCCTGAATAAAATCACCGCGTATGCTAAGATTGCAAAGAAGATCATATGGCGATTCCAATGTTTTTACTGCGAACTAGGGACTTTAGTGTTGGATATAACTCGTTTGGTGATGTATGCTGGTAATCCAAGGGGAACTTGAGAACTTCATTCACAATGAAAACTTTCCACTTTAGTTTTGGGATTTTTTATTTTGGACTTCAAAAACAAAGGAAAAAAGGAAAAGGGTTTAGGAATTCTATACTATTCTTAGGAATTTAAGAGACAGTAATGATTGGGTGAATCTAAACCACGCTTTGGTTTGCCAAATTAAACAACTAATCAAAGTGCATGCAATCTTCAAGGGTTATGCTTATAATTTTCATACCATGAATAATACCATCAAAATGAACAATAATTATTCAAAAGTATAAGTTAAACATCCACAGAATATGCTCAAGCTAACTTTGCACAATGAACAAAAATCATTTGTTCATCAAAAGTATCAGCAATGATTTCACGAACCAATACTATCAAATCTTGCATTCATTTAACAACTTTATAAAGCAAATTCTATTTAATGTTGAAGAAAATATGAAACCATGCAACCATAAGATAACATAGAGATTCAAAGCAATGCAAATGAACTTTATTAATTTTAGTAGTCTTAAGCAACAATTTCACCAATCTATCCCATACAAATGAGAGAAGATGGGTAATATAGAGTTTTGAAAATGAACGAAAGGCCCAAATCAAATAGAGATTAACGGCTGAGATCAAAACACAAACACCCTGAATAGGGTTTACAATAGTTATCCAATAAGAGCAAATAAAAGAAAGACATGTGTCATGAGAAGCTTTCTTCTAGAAGAATGCATTCTTATCCACTTTTGGTGTCAGCATATTCGATGAAGCTGGACACAAGAGGATTAACCTCTTCCATTGTGACATGTGGCAGCATGTTTATCTTGAATTCGATCGCATCCAAGTCATCAGCATAGGTGGCAAAAGCATTCTCCCAATCCAATTCCTATTTCTGAAAGGCATTCTCAATGAAAAAGGTCGCTGCCTTAGTCAAATTTTGCTTAAGGATCAATCCCGTGAAAGTGAAGAAATTCTCTTGAGCTTTGACCTTTAGATTTTCCACGCTCATTTCATTATCTTGAATTGCTTCCTTTCCAAGCACATTAGTGGCTATAAGGAAAATCTTATTTTGAATTTCTTAAATCAGCTCTTCAATTTTGACACCATCAACCCTTATGTTATCCAAAACTTCATTTCTTGCTATCAATGCCCAATACCACGTGTTGAAATCATAGATATCCCCAGCTGCAATTACCTGTCCATCTATTAATTCCTGCTTGGGAATTCCTTTCAACACCTTCAAGCATGGGATTACTTTGTCTTGAATATTTTGAAGATCCTCCCACATTTCTACCATGTCTTGAACTCGAGATAGTAATGAAGAAGTTTGCCCATGTGCCAATATCAATTCCTCTACGAACGTGACTACTTCATTATTGATGTTTGCCATCCATTCCTTAGTTTCTTAAGCTGTCACCTTCATTTCTTCAAAATATTCAACTCTTTCATGTGGAAGAGCCAAAAGCAAGGGAACCGCTGCATCTCCTTGAGCAATGGGATTGGTCAAGTACTGGATATAATTCCTCAGCTGCTCATTTTCTTTTTTAAATTCCTCTTTCTTTCCTATTTCTTTATTCAATCTTTTCTTGATTGTCATAACTGAATTTTCAAAAAATTCAAGAATTTTGGAAATTAAAAGAAAATTCTAGAAGATTCTTTTCTTTTTTGGCAAAGGATGGAATTTTGAGAGAAAATAAAAACTTTCCATTTTGGAAAGATTAAAACAATAAAAAAATAAACAAAAATAAAACTTCTAAATTTAAAAACCCTAAACTCTATATTTTCAACCAATTCATTTCACAATTCACTACTCAGGTTGAGAATTTGGAGAGCATTGATGAGAAGTTTTCTCTCGAAATTTGTGATTTTTGAATTTTTGAAGAGAAATTTTTCAAGAAGTGATAATCTTCTAAGTGTTAGAGGTCAAGAAATTGAGTACTTTCTCTGATTTTAAGACAGATTTAAATTTGTGATTTTTGAATTTTTGAAGAGAAATTTTTCAAGAAGTGATAATCTTCTAAGTGTTAGAGGTCAAGAAATTGAGTACTTTCTCTGATTTTAAGACAGATTTTCAGAGTGGAAGGTAAATTTCAGTCACTTTCTTATTTTCCTCAATTTTATCAATTTCTTGGCCAAACCCTTCACTTTCAGTCTTCTTTTTTGCAGAAACTTAACCTTTTAATAGGCTGAAAGTGAAATTTTCAGAAAAAATGATTAAAAATCAGAATTAAAATCTCAAAATAACATTAAGTTTTCATGTGTTTTTCAGGTGGATGACCAAGGAAGCACCAATGAAGTTCGCCAACAGGGAAGCATAGTTGAAATCCAATATCAAATCCAAATGGAAGAGCATCACTGACACAGACCTCGGACATGTTGATTTGGAGGAATTTAAGAAAAGAATGTATGGACATGGTGGACACATTCCTACACCTATTGCTCGCAAGATGATGCAGAAAGGAATTGTCCAAGCAGCTGGATTTCCACCAGCCAAGGAGTGTGTTGAGCTGATAGTTGAATGTGCCTTGCACTATAACGCACAATCAAGAGAGATAATTGCACCAGATGGAAGAGTCATGGCTAATCTTTCAAAATTATCCATTCAAGAGACATTTGGCATACCAAGCCATAGTAAGGCCACATACAAGACTAAGGAGCAAACCAAGAGGGTCTATGACAGTCAGTCTGAACTCTATGTTGCAAATGTTAACAAGTCTTGGTTAGAGAAGAAAAGACCTCACGGGAAAGTGTCAAAGCATCTGTTGCATCCTTACTTTGAAGAAGAATATGGTGATATCATCCTGCTACTAAACAAAATAATGGGCAGCCCTAAAGGTGCACCATTCCACAAATGGATGTATTATTTCATGGATGAAATCACCTCAGGAACCAAGTTATTTAACTGGTCTCTCATAATCAACGACAACCTTCATGAATAGTTGATGAACTTGGAGAGGACAAAGACATTTTAAAGGAGTTCTTACAATCCATCTACTGGTTGCAACCTATGAAATATTCAGGACTGATTTGCAAAGGCATAGTTGGAGGTGGTGAGAATGAATTCCAGTCATATGGTTGTTATCCTCAGCTGCAGCTCAAGAGAAAAGTCATTTTAAACGGGCGAATAATGCGTTCCTCATGTATATCACAAGAACATTGCAAGGAGGTACTCATAAGAGACTTTCTCCTGAATCAAAAAGTCTAATCAGCAAGTACGGATCCTAGTTTATCCAGTTTCCAAAGTTCACTTATATCAAAATCCAAGGTTTCACTGGCTGTCCTTACCGATTGCCAATCTATCCAACCAACAAGATGGTCCTGTTGGAAGTTCTCAGACAGTTAGAAACATATCAGAGCTTCAAGAAAATAAGGCAGAAGGCTGCTATCTCTTTTCCATTCTTTATTGGAAACATGCTTGAATCTTGTCCTTCAACACAAGCAGCTGAAACAGCTAGATTGGAGATGCAATGGTACTCTTTTACCTTTTACAAATCCAAGGCAAACTTTGATCCTCACAGCAATATTGAATCAGTGAATGGAGAAAGATTTAGACATAGAGTGGATATAGAAGACTACTGGGCAAATGTTGTTGATGAGTATGCTGTCAGGAAAGGGATGTGATCTAGGTTGCCAATTTGTTTGATTAGAATCACTGAACTTTTCCCTATACCAGATCAAGTGGAAGAAAGTGAAGAGTACACTCAGCCACACTTTGATGAGGATGTGCCTCTCCGTCCTATCAAATGGTCTGAACTTGAACATGCTGACTTAGCTACCCTGATGCGACCACTAGAAAACTATTCCCATTGGTGGGTTGATTAGCAGATCCAAAGGCTAAGAAGAATAAATGTAAACTTGACATATGACTTTATGGGAGAAGCAAAGGAATGTTCCTCAAATGCTGAAGCTTCTCAAGGTGCCAGACAAATTGAAAGTGCAAAACAAAAAGAAGTGGGAAGTTCTTCAAAAACTAAAGGAAAGGCAATTGTGACTGAAGGACTTGTTCAAAAGAAACAAAGGGTGGAAGTTGGAACCATCTCGTTCTGCCGCATCTGCAAATATAGATGTCTTGGCCATCGATCAGTCGTTGGCAGAGATGGAAATTCCTTCCCCAATTCATGAGAAGAATGCAGAATCAGTCCATCAAGAAGATGAACAACCACCATCTCCTACTGGCACAGAAATTCTAGAATCAAAAAATGAAATGGATGTTGAAGAAGGAGAGTTTCAAGAGGGAATGATTTCCACTCTCTGGGGTATTGCACATAAAGAAAGCGACCAAGAAATAGAAGACAACCAAGAAGTAGAAGGCATTAAGCAGCCCACTGTTCCTGATTAGCTGAGGGAGAGATTGAAAATAAAAACACAAGAAGTAGAAGAACAAGAAGATGACATGGCTGATTTCTTGGTCTGTAATGTCCCCTACTAGGGTTTGGTCTATTTTAACCATAATTAATCATTTCAAATTACTTATGGCTTAAACTAACTTGATTAAGTGTCAAGACTACCTTAGCATGAATCAAATCTGTAATGTTCTATCCTTCTATACTCTATCAGGTACTTACTATCTTATCATAATAAATAATTAATCTTGCTCAGATCCATTTACAAAGCCTTAGCGTATTTATTAATTACTAATTATATGAATTATTACTAATTTCTAAAAATATTATTATTATATTAATATTTATTATTATCCATATCTATATTTACAATCCTTATTTTATCCCGTACTCTGATTTGAGTATATATATATAGTGTAATATTACCAATTGTTTATGTATCAGCTAAATCCTTTTATATAATTTACTAATATTAATTATGTATCAGCTAAATCCTTTTATATAATTTACTAATATTAATTATGTATCAGCTAAATCCTTTTATATAATTTACTAATATTATTACAACTTAAAGCAATCCTAGTTAGTAATTTGTTTACTGGCTGGTAATGGCAGACAGATCTGACGCATGTCAGATCTGGTCTGCCACTGTCATGTTATTGGGTATCCTTATATTGCACTCTATGTTAATATTTCTATTAATATTAAATTCTGCATAGAAACATTATCAAACTTCATATATATAAAACATACATTCTCATGTATACCATCACGGTCAAGGATGCTACCACCTAAAACTTAATAGTTCTAATATGATCGATGGCTCTCCCATTATATATATATATATATATATATATATATATATATATATATATATATATATATATATATATATATATATATATATATATATATATATTCCTCTTTTCAATCTGCTCTTGATTCACAATCTGTTTTTCCATCTCCCTCCCTTCTATATGATCTTCCTCTCAGTGTTCTCCTTTAATACTTTATTGAACGGTATCCTTCTTCAGTCACACCCTTCCATGTAAATCTCTTCTATTCATTAAGCATCCTTATTTCTTAATCAGACAGCTTCTTAAAACCAAGTGTAGTTTATAAACTAAGAACACTTATTTATTACTTCTTAGTTATGAAGCGCATTTCCAAATAATATACGAATGGTGTCTCTTTACGTTTAAGAATTTATATGAAGTCTTAACTAATAATTCTACTACATTTGTTATTTCATCCTTAGTCGATATTCCTTGATGGATATCTATTTAGTTCTACTCAATTAGTCTTGTAGATAAAGTCGCTAATCTTTATCATTAATCGATGATGACTTATTGATCGTTCTATTCCTTTCCCAACGATGTGATGACTGAATTATAGACGTTTCAATAACTTGGATATGTACCATCATTTTCGATAAACATACTCCATTCCCTTTAACGGATTTGGGGAGATTGATCTTAAGCACCTCCCTTAACATGTATGATATTTTGGCTTCTTTACGAAGTATTAATAATTTATACCCTTTGTGATTATGGTGTTTACTGGTATTTGACAACTTCTTTAGACTTGGTCAATTTGTTCTTCTCAATATTATCGTAATATATTGTATTGTCCCTTACGATGTTACATATTTCACCATAATGAATGCGCTCAACAATTATATTGGTCAATTATCATCCTTAATTTTCACAATTATATATTTATTATTTTAAATATATGAATTGTATTTACAATTAAGAATACTTAAATTATGTTTATAATATAATATTAATTCTTCTTTTTTTTTATTTGAATATTTAAAAAATATTATTATTAGTAAAAATATCAATTAAATAATAATATCTAATAAATAAATAAATTTCAAATAATCATTATATTAGTTAATAATAATAATTGCTTCATTCAGTATATATATAACGATCAAGGGAGGGACATGACATGGTCAGATTAGAGCAAACTGTTGTGAAGAAACCAACCAGATAATTCTCCATCCAGAGAGATGAAACAGGATGCAGGACAATACAGATTGCAGTACCAAAAGTAGACAAGGCAAAGTGATGCAGGAGCATCCCCGGTTCATAGCAATCTTGCATCAACCAAAAACATTTTCCTTTATGTTTTGCTTTTTGTTTGCAGTTTCAATTTTCCTTTCTGTGTGTCCCGGTTTTGGCTCACTAGATCCTGTGGAGTTGGATTCTTCTTGAAGACTTAATCATCTTTCTTACTTCTAGACCGCATCGCTTTAAATCATTTTCCGGCAAGATATCGCTATAGGTTTACTTGACAGTTTCTTGCTACCGGTTGGCAGTTCTTGTTACTGGTTGCCTGGACCTATTTTTGGTGATCTATCGGAACCCCTTCCGAAGCTTGCGGAGCCTTGGGCTTTGATTCCGATGTTCCTTGGCGTGTGGCCAACCTTTTCCTGTGATCTACGTTTCATCCTTTGGATTTTCCGGAGGAATCTCTTGGCGGAGGCCAACCTTGTTATTTTACACGTTAGGTCTTGTTCTTCGGGTTTTGATCCCTTTTGGGCTGCCTGGATCCTTTGGATCGATATATAATTGTAATTGCGCATTAGAATGTAATCAATCAGAGAATCAAGTAGCTAGACTGTGCGTAGAAGATAGATCTCACGATTCAAGGTCTCGGTTGTGATCTATTCTATATGTTCTACTAGGCCTGTGAGTCGGTATGTTGTAACCCGGTTGTTACCGGTTGGATGTAATCTATTTTCATGAAATAAAACAACCTGTTCTGCATTGCCTCCATCATATCTTTGTGTTTCTATTGTGTTTACTCTTGCTGACCGGTCCGGATTGATCTCTTTGGGGTCCCTCCTCATCGGTGACTACTTCACAAAGGGATATATTGGTCTCCATGAACACGAAATCACTATATTCAATTTGGGACCTGTTGACGTGTTTTTTAGGACTACGTCGAACACAAAATAAAGTTACCAACGGTCACCTTTCTCTTGAACAAAATTAGTCTGTATGCTAAGATTGCACAAAAAGTTCAAACGGCTAACTCTAAGGTTCCTTCAATGTGTGAATGTGACTCAGTTGATTGATGGGTTTGCTGTTAACCAAAGGGGCCTTACGTATTCACCTGAAGAGGATAACAAACTTATGCAAGTTCAAGGATTTCTATGTGAATGATTTGCAATGAAAGCCCTATTTTTTGGATTTAAGATATGCGGAAAAGTAAATGAGGAAAGGTTTAGAGGACTAAGCTAAGGCTAATCTAATGCTATGAACACGGAGACGGGATTACTTATGCAAAATCCAACCACGCTTCGCTTCGCCAGCAATGCACAACTACACGAAGGTGGTGCAATCTTCAAAGGGTGTGTTAAAGTTTTTCAAATCATCAATAGAAACCATCAAATCGAACAATCTCTACTGATAATCAAAGTTAAGCATACACAAATAACGTAGGCTCAAGCTAACTTTGCACAGTATGCAACAATCAGCTGCACACCAAAAGTATGAGCACGAATCTTGCAACAAGCAATCCTATCAAATCCAGCCCATCTAATAACATAAAGCAAAATCTATTCTAACTGAAGAGAGAAAGACCATGTAGATTGCTAAAATAGAACAAAAATACACTATCAAAATCAAACAATGTATTAAGTTGGCTACTTCAACAATCCTTAGCAACAATCTCAGACAATAATCTCTCCTCCTTACAAATGAGGGGGGTCGCCCCTTTATATAGGCTCCTGGCATTGACTACATGCAAACCCTAAAGATTTCCCACTCAAGATGCAACAAGGTGGGAATCGACTATTAATGCCCACTAAGCCAATATACAATTATTCTAAAAGCCCAAAAATAGCGTCCATCAGTGCATTAAATGCACCCAATTACATCAAACATGCCCAAAATACAATAAACACCCATGCAAGAAATAAATGCCCATCATTCCCCATGCGACGGCTACATGCAAAAAGAATCTGCCATAAATTCAACATGTAATGACCGGATTGCCATTTGGTCAAATATTCCGACAATGAATGCGCCATCATACTGCCATGCGTTCAATAGATCCTCGCCAGGCAAGTGGACCCCGTCGTCATATATCCGCTCCTACACATCTAGAATTGTTGGAGAGAGAAAATTTGATTCAAGAAGAATTTTCTTGAAGTTTTTCGAACTTTCCTTGCTCTAGAAGAGATTTTTGATGATTTTCCACTCCTTTTTTTTAGAGATAGTCCACAAAATTAGGGTTTTGGTCAAGGAGAGAGAAAATTCTCCTACGAATCCAAATCTGCAAAAATTTCGAAATTTAGACGAGATTTGGTGTCTAAAAATGGAAATTTCAGAAATTTCCCCGAGGGGATTTCTGCTTTTCATTCCTCCTTGACCCCTTGGATTTTCATGCCTTAGACAATTTTTTGAGTTTTCCAACTTAAGCGTGGAATTCATTCTGCCATGGAATTTCTTCATTCCTTTGATTTTCTTTAAGAGTCGTTTCGTCATCTTTTCCTTGGCCAGGGCGTATTCTTCAATTGGAGGAGGTATTTTATCAAGTGTTCATTTTCCATGCAACCCCCACTTTGGCGCCCTTCATCATCTTTAGGCGCGCTATTTCTTCATGAAGGAGAAATTCATCATTATTTGGCTTCTCCATGACATGGGCACTTTGGCCCCCTTCCATCCTGCCTAGGCACAAATCTCCTTAAGGCAAGGATTTTTTTACTTTTTTTGATGCTTTCCATGGACACCCTTGTTTGGTGCCATTCACCTGGCATGGGTGCAATTTCTTTATGAGGGAGGAATTCACTATTTTCCATGAATTCCATGGCTCCTTCTATTTGGCGCCCTGTGTACTCCTTGGGCACTATTTTTACTGAGGCAAGGAAATCTTGATTTTCCACGTTCTCCATGACCTCTTGACTTTGGCACCCTTCCAACCTACCTAGGCGCGGAATTTTGTACTGAAGGAGGAATTTCACACTTTGGAGTTCTTCCTTGACTCCCTTGTTTTGGCACCCTTTCCTATGCATGGGTGGATTTTTCACTAAGGCATGGAATTCATGATTTTGGTTTTCTCCATGGCATGGGCACTTTGGCGCCCTTCCAACTCCTAGGGCGAAATTTTGTACTGAAGGAGGAATTTCACACTTTGGAGTTCTTCCTTGACTCCCTTGTTTTAACGCCCTTTCCTGTGCATGGGCGAATTTTTCACTAAGGCATGGAATTCACAATTTTCCTTGAATTCCATGGTGTGAGCATTTTGGCGCCTTCATCCTTAGTTGGGCGCTGGATTGCCTAAGGGAAGGAAATTCATCATTTCTTCCTTCCTTGATGCCAAACTCCTTCACTTGGATGTCAAATTGATTTGCTAAAGGATTTTCACGTTGCTTTCCAGACTTGGATGATTCTTTGAGCTTTCCACTTCAGGACTCGATGCCAACACTTAGTCATTTTTTGATTGATCCTATCTGCTTTTTGACTTTCCGGAATTGGAAATATTCATGAATGCTTGATCTTCATCATTTGCCTGAATGGTCTTGTTAAAACAAACTTTCCAAAAATAGAAAACTTTTCAAAATGTCAGTGTTAGATCTCTCAAACAGGACACAGGAATGACTTACTATAAATAGAAACTTACTAAAAATAGTAAGTTTGATTTTTGGCAAAATGAC
The DNA here is from genome assembly GCF_030272615.1 of Cryptomeria japonica. Taxonomy (NCBI): domain Eukaryota; kingdom Viridiplantae; phylum Streptophyta; class Pinopsida; order Cupressales; family Cupressaceae; genus Cryptomeria; species Cryptomeria japonica. The sequence goes on along the minus strand of NC_081405.1, from coordinate 341,494,029 downwards.
GACATTCCGAGACTCAGTAAAATCCCTAAAAAAATAGGAACTTTCTAAAAATAGAAAGTTGCTCCGTTTTGGCTCAAATTTTACTGGGAGGTTCCTTGAAGGTACTTGATTCCAATGATATGTTCAGTTTTTTCAAAACCCTAATAGAAACCCCTAAAATCTAGGACTAAAGGCAGAAATCCTAAAATTGACGAAACAGGCCCTAGACTTCACCAAAATCACTCAAACGAAAAGCAGACTTGACCAATTCAACCCCCCAAACACCTGCAAAGAAAAGAGACTGGAGAGACTATTGCGAAAAGACCCAAAAAACAAAGCCAAAAGACCGAAGGGGCCTAAAAAGAAGGGGGTCCCCATTTGCAAAGGGGCGATGTGTGAAAAGGTCACAACAGGACCAACTACCAAGAAGCAGGAAGCTGAGGATTTGGACAATTCAGTTGCTTCCATGAAAGAAAGACTAGATAGGGAAGTAGGAAAGAATAATGAACATAAAAGAGAAGTTGACTGCTTAAAAGAATATATTCAGCACTTAACTAAGCCACTCAATCAAGCCAGTCTAGAGGCTCTCCCACTTTTGAATTCACAGTAGGTAGTCAAAGGTTCTAAGGAACAAGCAGTGACAGCAAGAGAGACTAGAGATTGGATGGAAAGTGTAAGAAAAGAAGAAGCCACATTTATGGAAGGAATATGATTAGCATATGAACAAACTTCTTCTTTACTTTCCAGGATTGTGAACATGGAAGAAGCGTGGGCTGACTTCCAGGATATCCAAGATAGAAATTATCCCATACCTTAGAGAATTGAAAGGAGTACCACCACAAGAATTGGTTAATGGAAAGATAATTGAGGCAGGGGCTGCCTATGACTTCAATAGTTGGCACTGGACGCTAGTTGCACGAAATGAAGTCTTAGAAAAGGTAAAGGTTGATGTTGATAGAATAGAAGAACAGATAAAGGCAATTCAGGACAAGATTTTCCTTATAGTTGCAGAGATACTAGGGAAAGAAACTATCCAAGAAAGAGATATGAAATTGGAGAATCTGAAGGTCAGAACGCAAGACATTTTCTTTGCCATCATAGGACCAGTCTTGAAGAGCAATTTGGCTAAGGCATCGAACCTCCTGTCAATCAGAGATGCTTCTTAGAAGCAAGAACTAGACTGGGAAATCACTTTTACTCTATGTGTAGATGACTTGGACGGATTAGAATTCAGGATCAACATGTTGCCACATGTCACAATGGAGGAAGTTGACCAGATTGTGTCCAAGTTCATCGAATATCAGAAGAAGGGGGTGCAATCTTAAAAGATAGCATCTTGTGCCACTTGTCTCATTTACAGTTGATCTTGCATCTCATTTTGGGAAACTCTAATTAGGGTTAGGTTGTCTTAATCTCGACCGTTGATCTTAGATCGATCTCAACCATTCATTTGTTTTCAGAAACTCTATATAAACTCATTCTCTCATTTCATTTCAGTGTGAAGAGATTTATGAAATTGTTGCTTAGAGCTATTTGAGTAATAAAAGTTCATTATCAATATCGTCTTGAAATCTTTTTATTGCTAAATGGTTGCGTGGTTGCATATTTCCTTCAACACTTAGATTAAATTTGCTTAAGTTATTTGCTTTAAAGTCGTTAGATGAATGATAGATTTGATAGTATAGATTGGTGAAATTTTGCTCATACTTTCTTTGGATGGATGATTTCCATTCAATGTGTAAAGTTAGCCTGAGCTTTTAATATGGATGTTTAACTTCTACTTGGAATAATATTGTTCAATTGTTGGTATTATTCCTAAGTGTGAAAATCATAAGCACAATCCTAGAAGACTGCACATACTTTGCGTAGTTGTCCAAAGTGTGGCGAAACAGAGTATTGTTATTAGTTTCACCGTCTATACCGTCTCTTGAGTTCCTAGAATTAGTTAGAATTCCTAAACCCTATCCTCTTTTATCTTCTCTTTTAATGTCCTAAACCAGAAAATCCAAAAACATAGAGCATAAATTGTTAAATCTGCCTAAGTACAGCTTGAATGATATGAGTTGACAATGTAAGTCCCCCTTGAGATTTTCAGTATACACTACCCAAGAAGCTATCCCACTAAAGTCGCTTGTTCGCACATATAGACCTTGGGATCACCATATGATCTTCTCGCAATCTTAGCATAAGCGGTGGTTTTAGGGAGAGGATAGAGTATCCTTGGGGTATCTTATTCTAATATTTGGTAGATGATAAAACAACCACCAACAGGACTGCTGTGCTTCGAGGAATAAATCAGACCCAACGTGAGCAGGTCTGGGCGTTTGGAGAGTTGCTCGTGCAAGTAAAGAGATGGTTTTGGCTTAGTTTCAGAACAGTGCATGAGAAATATACATCTCAGTTGTGTAGTTTGCTGTGTTGGAAGAAAATTTTCTCTTAGCTTGGTTGTGTATTCTGCTCTCGTGCGTGAGGGAAGAACAAAAGTTGGGCATGCTTTCATAAATATAAGATTTTAATTCAGAAATAGTCTTATTATTGTGCTAATTTTGCATTGAGTCCTAGCATAAGAGAATTCATTTCATGGTAGGGAAGAAACAACAGTATATGCTTTTATTGATTCATTTATCCTGCTAATTTGAAATGAACAGCACTATTCTTATATATTCTTAAAACTAAATATCTGATCAACATATATATATAGAGAGAGACACACACACACACCACACAATTACATATAGGCTATTATGGATATATATGTATATATGTATGAAAAGCTTGATGCTTGGATTGGTTATTATGGCAGTCAGTAATCTGATTTACTCAAAGCTTTTATTTATGACATAGAATCTGTATAGATGCTTATTATTGCAAAAAGAATTAGATAACTTCTTGTACCTTTGTTGGTCTTTTAAATTATATTCTTGAATGAAGCCCAAATATGGAAAATATAAAAAACCATAAGTAAATAATGAATATATTTTGTTTTAAACAGTATGAAAAAAAAAAACTCTTAGTCTTCTATATTTACAAGTTGTCAAGACCTTTCAGTGACAATCACAAAATCACGATTCTGTGGTAGGAAGGTAACATTATTTGTTATAACCTGTTATAGAGTAAAAATGTCTTATGTTGTGAAACTTAAAAGAGTAGTATACTCATGAATTAATCGTATGGACATATGAACACGTGGCAATAGCCAAGATCTGTAGATTGCAAGTACGCAAAATGGAAGTTCTTTGTCAAATGTATAATTCCATAACTTATTCATTTTCTGACAAAAGAAAGAATACATGTTTGGTCTTAAACCTCTATGAAAAGTAGATGATCAGTCAAATGAGTCAATTGTGTGTTAAACCGTAGGATGAACATCATTTCCAAGTCGAGTTAGAAGTGTGTGAACACACAACTGCATTTTCCATGGAAGTGTCTATCATATTAAAACTTTGTCCAAAGTAATGCAAAGTCTCTGCTTGCATTTAATTGATTCACAATGTCCCAAAGTTCATAATCAACAGAGATTGGTCATACTTAGTTATAGGAATGTCTAAAGTTGTATTGTCGATTGGGTTATGTAGGGTACAGCACTAGGTCTCAGATGGCATGAACTTGTTGGTTTCTTTTGTCTATACTCTTCGTGAAGGGTAGGGCCACTTTAGATGGAAGGTGTGTAGGGGACCACTACTGTGCGGTTGGAGGAAAATCACTTGCGTGATGCCCTCTCACTTGTAGACAACTCCTTGAGACTTGAGAGACAGATGTAGGATTCGAAATATGGAAGATTCTATAACACACTCTAGTGTAACAATAATCATGTTGCTTTTATGCAATGCATGTATGTAATAAGTGAGGAAAAGATTGTTATAAATTCATTATTGAAATGTTGCATATCAGATTTGATCATTTTTGTAATGATTGTATTTCCAATTTAATATTGATCATGTTAAACAAATGTTATATGAAAGGCAAAAAAATTCTTGTGATTTTTAGCCTATGGCTATTTACTATGTTGTTAAAACTTGAGTAATTTTCTTTAAAGTTATCTCCTACCACATTCTGCCTTTGCCAAACCCTAGCACTCATTGCACTCATCTGACATTTTCTTCTACAATCAAACCAATTCTATTTCCTTTCAACTGCTTTTGCCTTTCGCAGAATTTGAACTTGCATTTTACACTTCATGGCTGCAATTGGTTTTCATCCCATTGCCAAACCTTAATGAGTTTTATTTCTTCATCCACCTCTGCATGAAATACAAGTTTAAGGCCATTGATAAGAAAAAGGCATTTCAATCAGACACTAAAGGAATTTGGGACACTCATATTGGGCAAATGGATACCAAGGATTTATGGGAATGACTTGACATATAGAAAGGAAGTCACGCATGCACCAAACAATGGAGTAAAGGTCTTACAAAAGGTGGTGGATGCCCAGCAGAAATTCAAAGTCCTGACTTGGTTCTTGCCTTGCCTACTGAAACAATACAATCCACAATTAAGATAATCCATACACCCTCTTCAGTACTTGTAACTTAAGTATCCTTAGAAGCCATGGAAAATTAGCTCAGGGTTCTTTCCTATGGGGAAATCACTGCAATGCCTCCACAAAACATTCAGAACTATTATCCTACTACCTGCTTCAACTTCAAAAGACACTGATCACTACCAAGTGGGATCCATCATCAGTTCTTACCAAAAGCCATAATTCACTATTTTTAGTAAAAAATTTATTGTATTGAAAAGATATGAAATAGGTGAGTTTGAGTCAAGTATCAAAAATTTAATGTTTGAGGCATGCATCTCTCCTACAGAGATTGCCCACATTGTACACACTCTTGGTTGCAAGATAATCCTATTCTGTGCAGGAATTTCAGTAAATGTCACATTCGTCCAATTCTACTTTTTACAATAAATTAAGTTTCCCTAACTTACAAACTCAAATTTGATCATTAAATGAGATAAAATAAGTTCATTTATGAACCCTAACTGCTTATATACCCCCTCATACTAGTTTTCTCTCTATTGGTTCACTTCCTATTCACATATTAGAAATCTTGAATGCTTTATTAAACTATGAATATTAAAAACATTCCGTACTTCAGTATCAAAATGATTAAATCTTATTATAAATTGAAACACTTCCTCTAAGAGGAATACTGGACAAATTACAAAAGTGTGAAGTTTCATATATATTAACTTGCTCATAAGTTGATCTAAAAGGAGTTTCGTTGTGTTCATTATCAAATAACAACTAGAATGCTATATCTCCTTATCTAGCTTAAAATCAATCTATCTTAAAATACCACTTAAACCAGTTACTATCACTGTAGAAAGGAATCATACATACCTTCCACCTGAACCAGTCTGCATCACAAGCATGCCAGCATTTCCAAAATTATGAAGGCGCTCAAATTGTTCGACAGTCCACTTGTACCACCTCATAAGAAAGACACGTAAAGTGAGCCCATGAGATACCAGAACCAAGTTCATAAATTTTGACCTTGCTCCAGGGGGTTGAAAACGACCAATGTCAATATCTGCTCTAAGTGTCTCTCTAAAACCTGTAAATAGAAATTATTTTCAACATCTTGCACAGAAAACCTGCAACTTACAGTAGTGGAACTGAACTCGCAAGTTTAGCATGATAAATTCTGTTCATAAAAATTAGTTTAACACTTCATAATCGACAATCTAAGTGATTTAAGATAATGAACGATATGTCTCAACCCCATAACCTTCTTGATATTCAATCTTAGCCAAAGTGAGCTTGAAGACACTATTGATCACTAACTATATTCTGTTTTATAGTTAACTCATTCACTAAAAAGTCAATGTGGAGATCATCTAAGCAGTGTTGAGGCAAAGATGCATTTATGCAAGTTCTGGTACCTGTTATTCGGTCATACACATCTGCAGCAGATTCTCCATTAGGAAAACGATAAAAGAAGCGTCCAAAACGGAGACGTGCAGCTTTTTCGATACGCATTTTCTCCCTATCTTGAAAATTTCCTGAAAAAACCAAAAACATATGCACTAAAGACCAGCTTGAGAAATACGACAATATTATTAAGATGACTTAAGACATGTGCTTTTAAAGAAGCAATAGGCAAGACAGGAGAAAGGTGTAATGGGCCATAACATATGAAGGTAGATTTGATGAGAAAAATCAGATCAAGGGGGTAATCCAATTAAAATTATATTTAGTAGCCTCATTTCTAAATGGAAAATAAAGCAGTGGCAAACATTGTCACTCATTTGTTAAAAGCCTGGATAACTAGGACTTCACCCACATTTATTAGTGGAAGAGGCACTCTAATATTTAGTAGCCTCATTTCTAAATGGAAAATAAAGCAGTGGCAAACATTGTCACTCATTTGTTAAAAGCCTGGATAACTAGGACTTCACCCACATTTATTAGTGGAAGAGGCACTCTAATATTTAGTAGCCTCGTTTCTAAATGGAAAATAAAGCAGTGGCAAACATTGTCACTCATTTGTTAAAAGCCTGGATAACTAGGATTTCACCCACATTTATTAGTGGAAGAGGCACTCTCCCTCCTCGCAATTTGAGGACACTTATACAATGATAGGTGTAATAGGTATTTGCCTTCATGATTTGCTTCCCTTTGTACATCATGAGCAATTAGAGTTGGCACTGGTGCAGGGGTTCACATTTCAACTAGTAATATGGCATGACATTCTTTGTACACATGCCACTTGCTCTTGTGGAGTTGCACCCCTTGTCATTTTTCTTTGGCAGCCCATCAAAAAGGTCTTCTTCTAAGTGATCTTTAAATGGTATGGATATTCCATTTTTCATCAACACAAATCTTAAGATATTCCATTTTTCATCGACACAGATCTTAAGAACTTGCTCCAATGAGTTGCTTGCTATTTTAGTGCAAATTACTCTAGGAAAATAGCATCCGTGTCCTCAATTGAGTTGCTTAAATGCTAATGTAAAAAAAATTCCATGAGCATGAGCCAAACGGAAATACATCAAAAATATAGAGCATAATAAAGAATAGGTTTTGAGAAAACCTAATGTGTGCAAAAAATTCCTGGAAGAGTGAGGCAACAGCCTCTTCAAGCCATTATCTTTTTAAATTGTTTACAAGTGACTTCCTCCATGACCTCTAGGAACACTTTGTGACAAAAACAGCAATCAAACACTTGCACCCATCTTCCTCAAGTTCGATATTTTTTTAACATGTTTTGCATCCCTTGTAGACTATACAGCTTGCCACAATTTTTTTGGGTCCTTTATGGGTGGTTCCTCGACCACTATAAACTAGTCATTATATTGTAAGACCACTTAATGATTTCCAGTATTGATTTTCCTACAAGTACTCAAACATGGGTTACAGTTAAGCACCACTAGAAATACCTTATGGCATTGTGAATATTCGAGTTAGTATGAGTGTTGTTTTGATGGAATTTTTTCCCAAATGGATTCCCTAGGATAACATCTCTTGTAGATACTATAATATGCCATTATTTTTCTGTTACATTTTTAGATTTTGTTAGCATTGCTTATCCTGCAAACGTTTATCACTAATTTTCTCTTCACCTAAGCTCTAGCTTAGCAATTAAATATTGCAAACTATAAAAGTTTTGATTGTCTTTACAGGCCCTCAAAGGATCTATTTATCAACAAGAGTGCAAAATCGCTTCAAAGAGAAGCCCAACAATCTACAAAACCGAAAACACTTCAATCCCCAAAAACTGCAACTTTGTCTTGTTTAGGACAATTTCAATTGGTTACAGAAACACCCCAAGAACTCAGACTGAACAAAGACTATTTTGGCACCAACTAAATTATTATGCCTTTTTGAGCCCTAGCCAAAATGACCACCAACAAATATCCTTTATAGCATCAGCTTCGTTTGTGTCTAGAGTGTCTGGATCACTCAAATAGCTTCTTTCCCATTTTGCTTTGTCAATTTTCCTTGCAACTTTGTTTCAGATGTTTTCTTGCAAAATGGTGGCTAACCTATGATAAATCTTCGACCGACGGTAATAGTTTTAATGGACTATTGAATTATTCATACTCGACATATATATCCTCTTCTTGATTTTTAAGGCACATATTATTCACCATCCTTTAGTGCCCTTATCATTCTACGATAAAACACATCTAAGGAATCAAAACATGGAACAAAGGGACAATCATGTGGAGATGCATTTTCACATTTTGATTTGTCAAAGCAAAATCTACAAAACCACTTGGAAAAATGGGAGTGAAAACAACACTATTCTCTAAGATTCTCACTTTTCTCAATGATTTCTTTATCAAGGTGCAATTTCCTTTTAGTGTAAAGTAGATAGATAAGTTTCATTGAGAGTCTCTTTTAGGATAGGCATAAATGCATCATCCTTTAGATTGATAAGCTTCAATGAGAGTCACAATCTGTCTTTTTGACAGCTCTGGAATAGTGCACTGGACCCCAACCACAGGTGATAGTCCTTACGCCTCTAGATGACACTTGTAGTAGACCATAAATTGGAAGCAAAATGTGATCAGATTTGTGATTTGTCCTCTCACAATGCGCTACCTCCAGAATTAAGCTTACACTGAACTGTGCTGATGCCTGGAACAAATTTTGCCCTTCTACAGCTTCTGCCTTTGTGATTTGTCAATAAATTCCTGATCAACGCAATTGGGTTTCCATCTAGAATGTTGTTTGCTGGAAAATTCTTTCAAAACCTTCTCCTCCTTCACCACCACAGACCTGGAATTAACAAATTCAAATAAGCTCAACTCAATTCCCTCAATGGAAATTACACCAAGGACTAGTGAGGTTTGCATCCCAACTGTCTAGCTAGCTTGAGGGTTTTGTCCTAAGCATTGGTATGATGCAAAATTGCAATGAACAAAATCAAAACTGGATGGTGATAAATGTCACAGCATTCCCTCTTTTATATCTGTTTGTCCTTGGGTGCCATAGACCCTAAGTCGACTCCAAAAACAAATTCAAATATTTAGACTTGTTAATTTATAATGGTGACCAACTCAGATAATATATTTTAAAATATTTATTATTTTATCTTTATTATTAATATTATTATTATAAAATTATATGCTATTATTAAATTAAAATAATATTGCTCCTAAACGGAGGTGACATCAAAAGGGTGTGAGTAGACCTCCGTTGATTTCAGTTGTGGGCAAACTAACATAAATTAAGACATTTGTGCACGAGCCTTACTGAGAAGCTTATGAGCATGATGCAAATTTTGGAGAGGCATTTCAATATGTCAAGGAATCAAAAACAGCAGACTGTGAGTCCCATGAAAACTTTCATCTCCAACATGGGTTGTGTTGTGACGTGTTCACACATCGCCCCATTGCAAATGGGGACCCCCACTTTTTCGCTTTTTAGGTAGGTGTTTTGCTTAGATTTCCTCGGCTTAGCAATAATTTCCTGGGTTTAACCTTTGCTTATGAGAGGCAGTCGTATCAAGATCAAAGTTGTCAATTAGCTAATATTGTCAAAGTTGTCATGAAGCAAGAAATGTTGTCAAAGAATGCAAAAAGTTGTCGAATTGCAAGGAAGTCCTTTGGAATGCTAGGTTGTACAAGTGTTTGCAAGCTAATGTTAATTTTGGAATGAACAAGTGAAAAGTTCCTATGGAGATCAATTTTCCACTTGGGGGATTGATAAATGAAGTAATTTGAACAAGCAATGCAAATTTGAACGAAGGAAATTCATAAGCAATTGACTCAAAGATCAATTTTATCCATATGGAAATCGAATTTCCACTCCAAGTGGAAGATGAAAGGAGATGAAACAAGTTTAAGGACAAAAAAAGGGATCAAATTTGTCCCTATACATATCAATTTTCCACTCAACTCATCACAGATCAAATTACCTAAGGAGGTTTACGTCAAAAATAGGGATCAAATTTGTCCCTATACACACCAACTTTCCACTCCAAGCCTAAAAGTCAACTTACCTATGTGAAGTCACATCTAAAATAGAGACAAAAGTAGGGACAAAAATGAGGATCAAAAGTACCTATACAGGTCATATTTCCACTAGACAAATTACCTAGCGAGCATTGAGCGAATTCCAGAGGGACTAAATTTGTCTCTATGCCTATCCAATTTCCACTTGGAGATGAAACTTGCAAAGGAGAATTTTCATATGGACTAAATTGTCCCTATACATATCAGATCTCCACTCAAGACTAAAATTCCAAAAATTGATCAAATCTATAGGGACAGATCAATTTGAAAATAAAACCAAATCGTCCCTATCCAAATTGGATTTCTACTCAAAGGTAGATTGTGCGATGATAAACGATTTATTTTACAAGGACTAATTGATCCTTATGGGGATCAATTCTCCACCATTGCATTTGGTGGAAGAAGTTAACAACGAGAATTCATAAGGACTATCCTATCCCTATCGAAGTTCCCCAAGGAAGATTGAATTAAAATGGGAATCAGCCCTTACCATCGAGAGGTTCCAAACAAGGCAAGGATCGATGGAATTATAATCAATTTCGCCCCTATGCATATCGGATATCCACTCCTTGAGTGATCAAAGAAGTAAAAATGCTAAGCAAATTTTTATAAGGACAAAATCATCCCTATGCAAGTCGATTTCCCCACAAGAGCAATTGGAATTTAATGCGAAACCATCTCTATAGCCCGATTTTCCTTCAAGAGGTATGATCTTTAGAAAAACAAACAAGGATGGGATGAATTAATCCCTATGGGATGCAATTTTCCACTCATAGCTATACAGAATTCAAACAAAATAAAATCGCATGAAAGGCAAGAGGGTCGGCTTAAGCATAAAGTGTAAAACGAATACAATTTTTAACAAAAGCAAACAAATCAAAATGTTTCCAAGACAATTCGGCTGGAAGTGTATGAAGATCAAGGGGTGCGATTGTTCATAAGAAAGACATATATAACAAAGGAGGGAAGCGCTAGTCCAAACCACATTCAAATCAAATTCCAATCTGCTCTCCTAAGTTCGCTTCAAGGATACTAACACAGAAAAATCATAGCAAGGAAATTTGTTTCAAAATCACAGCAAGGAGAGAAGCATAACAAGTTCGCTCACGAAGAAGAATATGACCAATTCGGACAAAGGGAAGAAGATATTCAAAGCCACAACCAGCATAAGGAATTCAGACCATGAAAATCAGACCCAAGGATAGAGGAGATAGCGAATTTTGCTAAAATCAGATCTGGAGCAAAGGAGGTCATAATTGGAAAGAATAAATCAGAGTTTTGCAAGCAGATCTGAGTGTTTTCAGATCTGGAATATCATTTCCAAAAGAGGACAATTTCCAGATTTTTGAAGGGTTTCAAGAACGAGTTTTGTGAATTATCTTGCATTTTGCTTACTTAAGGTTTCATTCATAATCAAGATTTAAATGTTTTTTGTCTTTTTCAGGTTGAATGTAAGCAATGTGGTGTATGGAGCGTGCAAGATGAAGGACTCAGCAAGGTCATGCAAGGAAATGGGTGGAGATGAAAGCCCTACAAGGACGTCAAGATGCACAAGATCAAAGTAAAGATGAGGATTCGCTCAAGGCATGAAGAGGGCTTCACCATGATGGCAAACAAATGAAGGAAAGACAGACATGACAAGGATGAAAAAATCAAAATCAAAGCTAGTACAACAACGAAGGTACGTCCCACGTCATGAGGATGATCAAGCATGAACAATATGAAGGAGTTTTAGGTCAGGAGATTGCGTTCAACATAAAATCAAGAATTACATCAATGTAAGAGACAAGTAAAATGAGACAACATCACAAATGCAAATAGGAGGATTAACATGTCAAGTCTTGGAGGAAGATGGTAACAAAGACAAAAGGATGTTTTCAAAATCCTGAATTTCCTCTAGAAATCCAAGACTTCAAGGTGAAAGATTCAGTGGAGCAAGGCAAATTAGTCAAGTCTACAAGGCAAGTTGAGGTGGCATCCTAGCCATCATTCATCCAATCAAAGGGCCCCAAGTCAAAGTGTCCAAATACAATGAACCTGATGGTTCCCATAAAGACACAATTCGAGATACCTAACCTCGTCTTCTATTGGTTCACATTCAATGTAATACACATCTTCAAATAATTGTAATTTTCTCATTGGCCACAAAGGAGTTATTGTAACTAACCCTAATTAGGGTTTTCATAATGTAATCTCGGCCATTGATTTGAGAAGCAATCTGAGCCTTCAAAATATAAAGAGACCTCCATATAAGGCTCAATGCTCTCATTTGTAAACGTCAATAGACAACAATTAGGAATTAGAAGTTAGAGTAGGAGTTAGAATAGGCGGAGAAGGCAAAGATTGTTGCCAAGATCTTGTTGTAAGAGACATTGTTTTCGTTGAAGTTATGGTGAATTCTCTATGTTAATTCAACATGTTGCATGGTCTCTACTTTGCATTTGCTTTAAAGTTGGTTAGATGAATGGAAGATATCATTGTTGATGAATGGTGTACCTAATGTTCATACTACTTGTAATTTGTTGATTGCAAATTGCAATGCATAGTCGACTGAACTTGTGTGAAAGATTAACTTCTATTACTTCATGCTCATTGTTAGTGTGGTTGATGTGCATTGGTGATATGAAAATCATTCGTTTATCCTTAGGAGATTGCACCAGTTTTGTGTAGTTGTTCCTTGATGGTGAAACAAAGCTTGGTTTGGTCACACCTGATCAACAATTAGTTCCTACATTCTTAGGATTAGATTAGCTTTTTTAACCCTTAATTCCTTTTACTATTTGTTTTCCAAGTTAAGGAAGTCTTCATGTTCCAGCAACGTCCATGTTCGACGCAAGTCCCCTTGTGATTCCAGCGAAATCACATCATATCGCTGAGTCTATATCCAACATAAAGTCAAGACCTAACTATCAGGCCCTTGAAGCCGTCTTGTTTGATCACATAGTTTAGCATTCGAGAGGTCTTTGTTCAAGAGAGGATAATATACTTAGTATTTTATTCTGTGTTTGAAGGTGTCATAAAAAACACATCAACAGGCTGCTCTATTAGTTGGAGTAATTTTGTGTGCCAAAGGGTGGGAAGATTCAATTGATGAGAGAAGACCCCATTTTGAAGGTTGCAAGGTACTTTAGGATCACAAAAATAGTTGTAAACTTTCAAAAGCATGTGTATTAGCCCATGATGCAAGTTGATTCAAATTTTGTTCAAAAATGTGTATTATATAGTACTCGCTAATCCAATAATTGGGAGTTGGGTATGTCATGTTGTGACGTTTTCACACATCACCCCATTGCAAATGGTGACCCCCTACTTTTTAGGTCATCTTGGTCATTTGGTTTTGGTTCTTTGGGTCTTTTCGCAGAAGTCCTTTCGATCTCCTCGGTTTGCAAGTGTTTGGGGTGAATTTGATCAAGTCTGCAAGTAGTTTGAGTAAATTTGGCTATGTTTGGAACCTGTTTTGCCTATTTTAGGATTTTGCCCTTCAGACTTATATTTGAGAACTTTTCCTTAGGGTTTTGGAAAAACTGAGCATTGCATTGGAATCAAACCCCTTCAAGGAACCTACCAATGAAATTTGAGCAAATTCTGAGTAACTTTCTACTTTTAGAAAGTTCCTATTTTTAGGGGGATTACACTACCTCCCGAATTGTCTTTATTTTACCAAAAATCAAACTTACTATTTTTTGCAGTTTCTATTTTTAGTAAGTGTCATCCCACCTTGATTTGCCCTAATTTTTTACGTTTTGAAGTGCTTACTATTTTTGGTAAGTCTATTTTTGGTAGGTTCTTCGTAGGCAGGGGTCCCAACACTGAAGACTAAGTATTCTTGCACATTTGTCTATATCTGGAAAGTGTGAAAAACCAGGCAGTTGATCGAAAAATGACTGTCTGAAATCATTCTAGAAGTGGAAAGGCATTGAAAAATCTTCTAAGTTTGGCAGAAAAATCCATTTCAATTCAAGATGGCATCCCAAGTCTAGAAAAGGGCAAAATTGGTTGTCTGGCAAAATCCAAGAGAATCCTTACCTCGGCAATGAATGGCTTTCAAAAGTAGGTGGGTACCAAATTGGGGTCATGGAAGCTTTTTCCTCCACCCCCAAAATTCCATGACTAGGTACTTTTGGCGCTCATGTTAAGGATTGGGCGCTAGATTGGGGTCATGGAGGAATTTTTCTCCATGTCCAAATTTCCTTCTCCATGTCCTTTTAGCACCCAAGCATCAAGGGGAGCACTAGAACTAGGTGGTTGAATTATTTTCCTCCACACCACATTTTCCTGCACTATATGGATTCAGCACCCAAGTCAGGCAGTTGGGTGCCAAACTGAGGGTCAAGAGGAATTTTCCTCCTTGACCAATTTCCCTTCATCATATGGTTTCAACTCCCAAATCAAAGGAAGACCGCTGGAATGAGGTCATTCAGGAAAAGCAATTGAAAGTGAAATTCCTCCAAGGCATGGAATTAGCACCCAGCATCAAGGAAGGAGCGCTAGAATGGGGTTGTGGAGGAATTTTCCTCCACTATATGCAATCAACGCCCAAATCAGAGGGGGAGCGTCGGATAAGGGTAAGGAAGGAATTCTTCCAAATAGACTTTCCTCCACAAGGTCAATTCCACGCCTAAGGAAGAAGTTGGAAAGAGGGGCATGGAAATGAAGTCAAGAATAAGGAGGAAAGAAAAAACCCCTCAAGAAAGAAAGTCAAAAATTCTCCTCAAACATGGAAAATTGCCCAAAAATTGAAGAAATTGCAAGGCAATGACAAAATTGGTCAAGGGAGAGAATTTTCTCTCTCCTAAGCTCCAAAGCTCAAAATGGAAAAAAAAACCTAAAAAATAGGAAAGGTGATGAATGGATCAAAAATTTCTTCCCAAGGAGAAAATTACACCCAAGATGAAGAAATTACGAGAAAGTGAAAAATTGACTAAAGCGTTGGAAATTCCTTCCTTCGGGATAGAATTCCAAGAAAGTGAAAAATTGACTGGTGTTGAAAATTCCTTCCTCAAGACAGAATTCCAAGAAAGTGAAAAATTGACTAAGTGTTGGAAATTCCTTCCTTCAAGACAGAATTCCAGGAAAGTGAAAAATTGACTAAGTGTTGGAAATTCCTTCCTTCAGGACAGAATTTCAAGAAAGTGAAAAATTGACTAAGTGATGGAAATTCCTTCCTTCAGGACAGAATTCCAGGAAAGTAAAAAATTGACTAAGTGTTGGAATTTCCTTCTTTCAGGACAGAATTCTTGGAAACTGTGAAATTTAGCTAAAGATTGAAGAAATTCCTTAGGGAAGAAATGTGCCCAAGGTGAAGAACTTCAAGGCACAAGGAAAATTGGCTAAGTAAGAAGATTTTCTCTCTCTAGAGCTCAAAACAAGAGAAAATTCCTGAGGCATGAAAATGGTTAGTGGTCAGGAAAATCTTCCTTCAAGATGAAGTGTGCATAGAAATTTTCCTTAAGGACAAAATTCTCTCTTCAAGAATTTTCTCTCTCCAAGAATTCCAGATGTGCAGGATTCCTGCAGGAGTGGATAAATTTGTTAAAATTCTTCAAGGTAGGAAAATCTTCCAAAATGTCTTTTGTGGGCCAAGAATGGAAAGATCCTTGTAAAGGATGAGTTGGCGATATGCAAAGAGAATATTCCGTATTAATGACGCAGAACTAGGAAAATTATGAATGACGGTAGGGTCCATTTGCATGGCGAGAATCTATTGAGTACACGAAAACATAGTGGCGCATTCATTGCTAGTATATTTGACCAAGGTGGCGGCTAATCCATTGCATGGCGGTCATCGTACTTAATTCAGTGGTGGAGTATCTTTTGCATATAACCGATTTTGGAGGTGATGGAGCATTTATTACACATAGGGCGAATTTGAAAGAAGTGGTGGATATAATGCAAAGTGGATGCCATTTTTGGTAGAATGTAATTAATGGATAATGGGCATGATGGGTTATTAATGTTTATTCCCACCTTGTTGCATCATGTGTGTGGAATCTTTTGGGTCAAACCCTAATTAGGGTTTGCATGTAATCAAGGCTAGAAGCCTATATAAGGGGGTGACTCCTTCATTTGTAAAGAGGGGGGAGATTTGTATGAAATTGTTGCGATAAGTTTTGAGATAATAATAGCGAAACATTGTTATCTGATGGTGTCCATTTAAGTTATTTTTCAAAACTTGCATGGGTGAATCACCTTCCTCACTTAGAGTAGGAGTAGTGCTTTGATTTCAATGGAGAATGTAATGGTGTTTGATGAATTTCCATGGTTCATACTTTTTGCATCTTGTTGATTATAAGTTGCAATGTAAAGTTAGCCTGAGCCACTAAATTTGTGCTAAGTTCGATTGAGGATAGTCGTTTGGATTGCATCGTTTTGGGTATTCAAATGCACTTTCTCGATGTAAAAATCCTTCAACATTCTTGGAAGATTGCACCAGTTCTTGTGGAGTTGTAGTTAATCTTGGCGAAGCAAAATTTGGTTTATTTGGAATTCGTCCATTAGAGCACTATCTATTGATATCATTGCCCTTAGGAGTAGATTTAGATCCTTCTAACCCTTTCCCCTTTAATTTCAGTCCATTCCAGTTCAGTTCATTTGAAGCAAAAGCATCGCAGAATTGCCATATCCGATGACGAATTTTCAGCCAGAGCAAAGAAGTGAAAGAATGATGCAAACATAAGTCCCCTTGGATTACCAACATATCACATCAAGCCAACTGAGTCACATCCATTGCATAACCAGAACCTTGGAGTCAATCGTTTGAACTTACTGTAATCTTAGCATACGATTGAACTTTGATCAAGAGAGAGTAAAGTGACCATTGGGCAACTTTATTTGTGTTAGACGTTGTCATAAAAAACATGTCAACATGTCCCAACCTTTGCCATTCCTTCTAGGCTATAGAATGGATTTTGTAGAAGGATTGCCATGCAAAAAGAAGGAATGCTTATTTGTTTATTATTGTGTATCGGTTTAGCAAAATGTGTATTCTCATTCTTTGTAAAGCAACCCTCAAACCAAGTGAAGCCGCTGAATTGTTTTTGCTAATGTTTGGGTGCATTTTGGTTTGCAAAGTTTTACTGTTGCAAGCATGGAGTCATAGTTTATGGGAAAAAAAATTTGGAAAACACTACACAAGAAGATAGATTTTCAATTGAAAAAAATTACTACTTTTAATCCTTAGATGTTAACATTTAGGTGCCATCAACCTTGTAAACCCTTTAACTTATTGCTTTTCTAATGTCTTTTGTAATTTACCCATAAGAGGTTAAACCGTTTAACTAACAGTGGTGAAGAGATCATGTAAAGGCAAAGTTACTTTTACCGTTTGTCCTCTAAGAAAAGGACAAAATAGCTAGGCGTCCCCTCTTGGAATCTTCTATTTTGAGGTGTTTGGACACTTGTTAGGAGTTGTAAGAGCATCTATGACAGTTATGACAACACCTATGACGATTTATGACAAAATCCTTCCACAAGAGCACATGCATGAGAGATGCCTTATGACAACTATAAGAGCATCTGTAAGTTACTATTTTGGGAAGATCTAACTCATTCCAAGGAGATAGACGTGAGTTTTTCCAAGTGGTTTTGTAGCCTTTTGTTTGGTGATACCATAGTGGTATTCATCCTCACAAACTCCTACAAATTGATGCCTTCAGCTAAAGTCATTCATTCAATCTTGTTCAATTTCCAAGGGAACAAAGTTTTGTTGGATTTTACAGAGGTCTACAGAGAAGTGTATTGCTCTTGTATTCTTCATTGGATTAGTAATACTTGCCTCTCTTTTTGTGGTGGATTTTTTCCTTGAAAGGGTTTCTCCATGTAAATTTGGTGTTTCATGTGTAATAGTTTTCTTGTTCTTGTTTTGATTCTACAATCACTTTGATAAGGGATAATCTTAGTTTCAAATTTGCAATAATATTTGATTTAGAGTCCATATTGCAAGCTTTTTTCACCATGTTTTACAACATTTGGTATCAAAGCTAATAGTTATGTTGAGGGACGCCTTTCTCTATAAGTGTTGAAGGTTTTTCGCTACAATGGGAGCTTTTGTTTTTGTGGGTTTTTTGCAGATTTGAGAAAGATTGTATGCCATGGCCTCCACCTCTCATCAAGATATTGACAAGTTCAATGGCATTGGTTACGAGATGTGGAAGTTGAAAGTTGAAGATCTCCTTGAAGAAAGAGATCAATGGTTGTATGTTTCTGAAGAAAAGAAACTAGCTAACTCTCAGTTGTCAGATGAAGAATGGACGAAAAATGACAAGAAGGCACAAGGAACCATTTGGTTGTAGCTCTCAGACTTTGTCCTCTTAAATGTCTCTATAGAAGACACTACGTAAAAGATATGGAGGAAAATAGGTGAAATCTATCAAACTAAGAGTTTGTCTAGCAAGTTGTATTTGAAAAGACTTTTGTATTCTCTAAAAATGAAAGAGGGCGATTTTATTGTTGAACATCTAAATGCATTTAATTTGATTATAAGTCATCTTGCTTCAATAGATGTTAATATTGAGGATGAAGATAAATGTATCTTACCAATTTACTCTTTGCCTGATTCTTGGGAAAATCTAGTTGTTGCCATGTGTAGTGGAGGTGCCGAGCCTATGATGGATAGTGTGGTCTCCTTTCAGAAGAGATGAGGAGAAAGACCATGAATGTTGGCTCCCAAGATGCCTTGCATGTTTGAGGAAGGTATAAGAAGAATGTAAGAACCTCAAAAGGCCCTCAACTCTAACAACTGAAGTTTAGTTGAACCTTTTGCGTTTTAAGTTTATTCTTTGCAATTTTTTGAACAGCAAGTATAACTTTGACCATTACAAGCTCAAAAAGCAACTATGGGGAATTGCTAGAAATCAATTATAATTCGATAGTAAACTGATCAAACCCTTATTACATTTATTCAACCTTTATTTAACCTCAATACATAAACAAACAATACTAGAGAGGAAACTGATAAGTACCAAGAAATTCTGAAACCCCTTATTTCCTTCTTGCTGGTCATACACAGTCCATTATGGCAGCATGCTGTAATTTATTCTAGACTGGCCCAAACAGCTTGCATGATAGCTTAATGGAAGAGTCCAGGCTAGGCGCACCTTCTTCTTATGTTTAATGTATTTTTGCAACCCTCCAGCATGCAGATCGCAGCCTCCTTCAAGTGATTGGCGCAACTCCCAAGCAGCCGTACAGCCACCAAATAATATCCCCTTTGTGTATCTCTGTTTCCCTCTTGCTGCTGCAACAAAACACTGAAGACTGACGGTGACTCTCTGATTAATTAGCACAAACTTGGTCCCTGAATGAAACCAACTGAATAAGCAAGATCAACTAATATTTCATAGCCTCTGATGTTGTTGTACAAGAATCCCACGTTTTCCTGCACTGATACCTCTAATCACTGCAGAAGAATCTTTTGCTGAAACCCTTGGCCAAAAACTCCTCTCAGAGCTCAAATCCAAAATATCAAAACTCGGCATAATGAAAAGAAGACCTAAAATCTTCTTTAATCTTCTCCACTTAGGGTTTGGCGTGATTCAAAAGAAAGGTGCAATTTGGCATTTAATGATGTTTTAACTTTTATTATTTATTTTTGACTATTGAAGTGTCAAAAATAAATCACTTTCCATTTAATATAAAAACTGGCCCCATCTGATGAGAAATAGACCCTCACTTAAGTTATAACTTAAAGTGACTTTTAAAACATTAAAACATTAAAGTTCGCCCATTTAATATTTAATTAAAATAATTAAAAATTAATATCTCTCTAAGTATTCATCAGAATTGTCTGTCATCTGAACTGGAGACTGCCAAACCATACTCTGCCCCTGCCCAACCCACTAGCTATAAATAGCAAGACTGCTAAAAATAGAAAGTATCTCAAACAGAGTCCTGGAGACCTCAAACGAACACCAGTCCTAGAGTGCTCGCTCTGAAGATGACGAATCAAACTCCGAAGGACCCTCTAACCAACCCCATCAGCCTATGAGGGTCAATGATAGGCTAATCTACTCAGCTGACAGATGTCAACTAGAAGGGGACATCACAAAGAAAGGGCTTAAATGGGAGAAAAAGAAGGATAAGTCAAAAGGACATTCTAAGACCCCCAAAAAAAGAAAAGTGTTGGAATTGTAGTAAAAGAGGGCATGTGAAGGACCAGTGAGGATTGGATGTGACAGTTAGAGTGCCATATGTTTGGCCAAATATCCTATGTATGCTCGTACTAAACATGTTGATGTCTAGTACCAATTTGTGTGAGAGATGGTTGAGAGTGGACAGGTCTTGATTGAAAAAGTTGACACTTTGGATAATGTAGCAGATTCTCTTACAAAGCCAATAACCACGGATAAATTCTCTTGGTGCAAAAAGGCCATGGACCTTGATCACTACACTTGATTTGTATTATGTATCTCTGTGGGCTAATTTACAATGTATGATGTCAAGTGGAAGAATGTTAGGATTTAGGTGCCATCAACCTTGTAAATCCTTTATTTTTTTGTTTTTCTAAGTACTTTTGTATATTTCCCATAAGAGGTTAAATCGTTTAACTGACAGTGGTGAAAGAGATCATGTAAAGGCAAAGTTACTTTTACCATTTGTCCTCTAGGAAAAGGATAAAATAGCTAGGCATCACCTCTTGGAATCTTCTATTTTGAGGTGATTGGACACTTGTTAAGGGTTGTAAGATCATCTATGACAGTTATGATAGATGTCATAATATTCTATGACAACACCTATGATGATTTATGATAGATTCCTTCCATAGGTACACATGCATGAGAGATGCCTTATGACAACTGTAAGAGCATCTGTAAGTTGCTTTTTTGGGTGAATTTGACTCATTCCAAGGAGATAGGCATGAGTTTTTCGAGGTGGTTTTGTAACCCGTTGTTTAGTGATACCACAGTGGTATTCATCCTCGCAAACTCCTACAAATTGGTGTCTTAAGCTAGAATCACTCATTCACTCTTGTTCAGTTTCTAGGGTAATGGAGTTTTGTCGGATTTTATAGAGGTCTACAAAGAAGTATATTGCTGTTGTATTCTTCATTGGATCAGTAATATACTTGCCTCTCTTTTTGTGGTGGATTTTTTTCCCAAAAAGGTTTCTCCACATAAAACTGGTGTTTCATGTGTAATGGTTTTCTTGTTCTTGTTTTGATTCTACAATCACATTGATAAAGGTTAATCTTAGTTTCAGATTTGCAATAATATTCAATTTGATGTTCATATTGCAAGCTTTCTTCACCTTGTTTTACAACATTAGAAAAGTGGACAAGCCAAAGTAGTAAAAATGATTTTGACTTAACTCTGGGAGGTTACAATTGGAAGCATCATAAGAATTAGGTTGAGAACTTGACGTATATCTAGAAGTCTTATATTACAGTATTGCATACCTCTGCTAACGATTCTCCTTATAAAACAAGTTATTGTTACTTACTACCAAGTCCCTTTGATGTTGAGATGGGAGAGTCACACAAGGTTCAAAATAAAGTGGATCTGAATGTCACCAAAGGCAAAACAATTCATTAAGAAGCATTAAGAAGACTCAACAAATACACCTCCAAGTGCAAGGGAGGTCCAACGAGTCATAAGCCAAGTACAAAGCAAGGTGTATCCGCCACTATTTTAAGCACACATTCCAAGTTTGGAACAAAGTAACGGTGTGCTTGAGCAAGGAAAGACTAGAGAGAGAAGCCAAGATTGTAAAACCATTTATATAACCCATTTGAAAACGATAAGCAGGTTGGACGCAATGTTTTCGTATTTAAATTGCATCAAAACATGAAAGCATATTCACTTATTAATGTTGAAGTTCTTCCTCTCTATGCACATTCTATGATGAATGAAGAAAAGGAACCTTTGTTAATTTCCATTACAGACCATGTTCCTTTAATTCTCAAGATGAATTGGACAAGAATTCTATGCTACAGGTTAAATAAAAGGTAATAATAGGGAGGTAAAAGAGACTTGGCAAGTTGGTTTGAAGGGCCTAGGACCAAGCAAAGCAAGATGTTATCCAAAGGAGAATGTGAGGAAAGCATTCCTCCATATATTGAGTTCCTAAACTTTTGGGAACAAATGCCTCTTTGAGAGTTGTCATCCAAATTGGTCCAGTTGTATTGGTTTAGAGGATAAACAATCTCATTTCAGTCACTTTATAAATCCCTTCCGAATGCACTCCACATGAAGACAACACTCACCTTGAGAGTAACAAGACATAAACTCAGGTTGCAAGTGTTGGAGAGTAGTCTAAGAGCTTTGTATGAGTGTTAGTGCAATTGGAAGGCCTAAGGGTGATGGGTTTTCGCTGTTATATATGTCTGGATACATTGTAAGATGTCCATAAAGACCTCAAGGAATCAAGAAGCCTTGTAATTAGCATTTCAAAATGATGACTTGAGGGGATTTGATCCCACTCTTCTGAAATTTTCATCAACATTGGTTTTCTATAAGTCAATCTTGTGTTATCATTTATTTTCATGTCATGCTTACTCTATTTTATTGTTTAATTGTCTTTCTTCACGCTCTTTCGTTCAAACAACTCTATTTCTAAAACTTTTAGGACTGTCAAGTGCAAGTTTTACTTCTATAACAACACGTAGTTAAGTCTTTCATTAATTGGTGCCTTTAAGATTTGTGTCGGAATGCAAGGAGTGCAATATCCACCCTAATTATAGATCACATAGTCACTAGGAAACTAGAATCAAGGATTCCAATGGGAACCTTACCCTCAGCTATGGCTTAGTCTATTTAAAAGTAAGATAGTGGCACCCTCCTTCATATAATCATGCACTATTTCAAAATGGCATACATGTACCTATATCCTACTCTACAAAGACTACTAACATGTGTATACCCTAATGATCTGGTACGTTCACACATGAGTACAATTGAGTGGTAATTGGTACATGAAAAACTTGCATTAACATTGAGTCCCATGTGATAAGACTTAGGTTCTAGTTTAGTAGGGGTATTAGAAATTGATGAGCACACACTTATACTAAGAGGGGGGAGCAAATCAATATAAGACAAACTTCTACTTATTTAGAATTTAACAACTACAATAATAGCAAAAACACAAGATTTATGTAGAAACCCTTTCGAAGAAAAACCACATAGAAGGATTGCTTGGATCTACTATCCAAATCCAACCACAACAAAAATAAAAAAATGATCTTACAATATTTGCAAGCACCAACTCAATAAGAGACACCAATCTATTCTTTTAAGAGGCACCAAATTTCACCTTCTACATGTTGCTCCAACGGATGAGAACATATTTTTCTGCACTTTCACACTTCACAAAATCTACTCTGCTCTATATTCGAATGATAAAACATTTTCTCACCCATCACACTGACAAACACGCTTCACCTTTTTATACCCCTTTGGGCACCAAAATTAACTACATAAAGCTAGAGTTTTAACCCAAATTTGACAAGTATTTTCCATAGTTTTTTAAGCAACTTTTTTACTAATTTTTTCAACAATTACATAATAAAATTCCACAAGTTGAACTCCAATTACACCTCTTTCAAAATAATAAAATTCCATGAATCGGCCTCCAATTACACCTTTTTCAAAATAATAAAATTTCGCCGACCTTCAATTATACATCTCTTTCAAAATAATAAAATTCCATGAGTTGGCCTCCAATTAAAGCCAATAAAACAATCTCCCAAACTTTGACATCAACAACCTTTGTCATCAATGACAATATTTCCAACAATCTCAATCTATCATCAATGACCATATTTCCAACAATCCCCCTTCTTGAACAAAACACACATTGACATCAATTGCATTTCCAACAATCTCCCTCTACTTCATTGATGGCAACCTATTGATGTGTTTTTCATGCACATGCGAACACAGAATAAAATACCTACCTTATCCTCTCTTGAGCAAAGTTTCCCGACTGCTGAAGATCTCGCCGAAGGATCAGTCAAGGCAACTCCAAGGTTCTTGTATGTAGGTTCTCTACTCGTGGATAAGCTCTTTGTGGTATGATGTGATTTTGTTGGAATCACAAGGGGACTTACACTTGATGACTAAACGTCTGATTTGCTTTGAATATTACTAGAACACGGGATTTCACTAGCCTAAATTTTTTGAAAAAAAGGAAAAAAGGATGAGGGCAAGGGAAGGATCTAATTCTAACACTAAAAATGTAGGAGCAATGATTGATCTTTGATGAAATTCTAACTAAGTCTTGTTTTGACATCCCAGGACCATCTCCACAAGATTAGTGCGATCTTCGGAGGAAAGCTTTATGATGTTCAAATCATCACTACAGGCATAGACACCATCAGGCTGATGCATATCAGTGAAGAAGCGACAATTGAAGTTAAGCTTAAGTTGAATGATTCCAATTGACTATACAAGGCAAGTCTCCAATCAACAAACTGCTAGTAGTATGGATATACAAATTTCACCATCAATCAAACACATTTCTTCCACTCATTTAATAACATGAAATCAAATCTGAGAAGTATAGAGACCATGCAAATTGTTGAATTGACCCATAGATTTCACCATTTCTTCAATGAAGTTTTACAAGCCTTTTACAACAACATCTTGGCAACAATCTTTGCCTTCTCTTTCTATTCTACTCTAATTGCTATACTATTAACTGACTTATTCACTATTTCTAAGTATTCACCTTCTAACTCCTGACTAACTATTCTCTATAAACCTTTACAAATGAGGAGCCAGGGCTTATATAGTGCCCTCAATACAATTCAATGGCTCAGATCAACTTGAGATCAATGGCCGAGATTTTACAATGAAAACCCTAATTAGGGTTTGTTACAACAACTCAATTCTGGCCAATGAAATAATTGCATTATTTGGACACGTCTTCTCTAGAATATTCGACCAATGGATAACCGGGGTAGGTACATCGAAGTTTGTGCCATCTCCAATGAGTCAGGTACATTGAATCTGGACACGCTGAGGTGGACCAATCCGAATGGAGGAGTGATAACTGGGATGCCAACTTATCTGACACTTGTAACTTGGTAGATGCTCAATTTGATGATGCTGAGAAACTAACTTTAATTAACTCTTCTGAAACTGTCTGCTTCTTCAACGAACCCTTGCTTTAACCTCCTTTGTCTTTGATGTGCAGGATGGATGGTGTACCTTTCCTTCAAATGCTGGATTGGAAGAGGTCGTCCCTTATGACGCTGGACCGGAGAAGGTCGTCCTTGTTGATGCTGGACTGGAGAAGGTCATCCTTGTTGATGCTAGACTGGAGAAGGTCGTCCTTGTCTTGGTCTGGTCTTCTTTCAACTGCAAGACAAACCAAAAGATGATTAAGGACACATAATAAATTCATTTCAACATAGTATTTTACACCTTAAATCATCAACAAGAAGACATCAAAATGAAGTTTGTTCAAGATTCATTCTAGGGACAGCCTCTATAAGAATTTCGCCCTGGACCCTCTGGAAGGGTCAGGAGCGAAATTAGCATTCCTGGCTCAAATTGTTCTCACTTTGCAACCATACTTGCTTAGATACATGCCCAAGGACACCCTCATTCTCAACCAGCACCAATCTTGATGCAAATTTGGGGCAAAAGAGAGGTTTTTAAGAATTTCGCTCTGGACCCTTTGGAAGGGTCAAGAGCGAAATTCACTTTTTTGGACAAAATCTATCATGTTTCCTCTCCAAAATACCTTCCAAGGCGAGCACACACTAGTTTTCCTTCCTACAGAGCCCAGGGATCCACGCCTTGACCTCTATCATGAGCAATTTGAGTGAAATTGGGAATTTCGCTCTGGACCCTCTGGAAGGGGGAGCGAAATTCCTGTTTTAGGCTTATTCCTCCATCTTCTTCACTTTCAATTTATCTTGCAAGGCTTAAATAACCTCCCTCCAGTCTTTTCATGCCTTAGGAATCAAAATTTTGTCTTGACACAAAGGGGAAATAGTGATTTTGAAGAATTTCACCCTAGACCCTTTGGAAGGGTCAGGAGCGAAATTCACTTTTTGCTTGCCTATTCACACTAAATTTCACTTTCTTCACTTCACTCCATCTGGACTCCCTCATATTGAATCCACTTCTCAACTTGGCAACATTGGTTTGATCTTCACAAAGTCCAAAAAGGAGAATTCGCTCAAAAAACTAGGCAGGGACAGGACCTATCCAGAATTTCGCTCTGGACCCTTTGGAAGGGTCAGGAGCGAAATTCTCATTCTAGCTCAAAATTCACACTTTTGATGGTCAAACATCTTTCCAAGGCATTCCAAATAGCTTCTCTCACCCTAGTCTAGGCCTGACTTAGCACAAAATTTGGAGAAAAGGATAGTTTTTAGGATTTTCGCTCTGGACCCTTTAGAAGGGTCAGGAGCGATTTTCAAGTTTTGAGCATGTTCCTCCATTCTTTCAACTTCAATTCACCTCCAAGACTAAGGACACATTGCCTCACTCCTATCTAGGCCATAAAAATCAAAATTTTAACTTGTCTTGCAAAGAAAGTAGGTGATCCTAGGATTTTCGCTCTGGACCCTTTGGAAGGGTCAGGAGCAAAATCCTTGGTTTGGGCTAATTTCCATCATTTTTCAACACCAATTAACTTCAAAAGGAAAGAACATGTCTCCTCGCACCCATCCAAGCCATGAAAACCTAACGTTTGACTAGACTTGCAAGGAAAATAGGTGGTTTTAAGATTTTCGCTCTGGACCCTTTGGAAGGGTCAAGAGCGAAAATCACTTTTTGGCTCAATTCCTTCAAGTTTGATAATCATTGCTAAGTCAAAGTCATTCCTGAGGACCTCTCCCATCAAAACTCGCCCTAGTCAGCACTTGGCTTGGCACAAAATTGGGAAAAAAAGGTGATTTAGAGAAAATTCACTCTGGACCCTTTGGAAGGGTCAGGAGCGAATTTCTTAATTTAGGCTTATTCCTCCATCATTTCAAGTTGAATTCACCTCAAAAGGTTAGAAAACACTACTCCTCTCACATCCAACCCAAGTTTGACATGATTTTGCAAGGGGAAACAGGTGGTTGAAGAATTTTCGCCCTAGACCCTTTGGAAGGGTCAGGAGCGATTTTCATCATTTGGCTTAATTCCTTCAAATTTGATAATTATTGACCATTCAAGGACATGCCTAAAGACACCTCTAATCTTGACCCACACTAGACTTGGCATAAATTTGAGGGAAAAGATAGGTTTTGAGAAAATTCGCTCTGGACCCTTTGGAAGGGTCAAGAGCGAAAATCTCATTCTTGACCAAAAATCATCATTCTTTCAACTTGAAACTTCATTGCAAGGTAAAATCTCATCTCTTCGCCCTAGGAACAAGGTTTTAAGCTCAAGCAAGGTAAAAAATATAGGCTTGTAAGGAATTTCGCCCTGGACCCTTTGGAAGGGTCAGGAGCGAAATTTTCTTCCTTGGCTAAAACACTCATTCCTCAACTTTTTGAAACGTCCTTAAGGATTTCAATATGCCCATTCTCTCTTTCAACATGCCTTGGACATCAAAATTTGGCCAAATAAGGAAAGAAATGAGGTCTAGGAGGATTTTCGCTCTGGACCCTTTGGAAGGGTCAGGAGCGAAAATCTCATTCTTGGCTTGATTCTCCATTTCTTCAACTCCAATCCACTCTAGAAGACAACTAGACATCATTCTTCACCCAAGGGATAAGGTCTTAAGCCAAAACAAGGTCAAAAGAATAGGCTTGCAAGGAATTTCGCTCTGGACCCTTTGGAAGGGTCAGGAGCGAAATTCACCTTCTTGGCTAGAATCCTTCATTTTTTCAAAGCTCTCACACATTTCCAAAGTCCAAACACGTCCATCCTTCCTTTCAAGATGCTCTGCAAATCAAAATTTGGTCAAACTAGGGAGGAAATGAGCTTTAGGAAGATTTTCGCTCTGGACCCTTTGGAAGGGTCGAGAGCAAAAATCTCATTCTAGGCTTGATCACTCACTTTTCCAACTTCAAACCATCTCAAGAAGCAAACTTAGATCATTTTCCACCTAAGGGACGAGGTTTCAAGCTCAAACAAGGTAGCAAATGAAGTTTATGATGAATTTCGCTCTGGACCCTTTGGAAGGGTCAGGAGCGAAATTCTCTTTTAGGCTAAAATCTTGCTCTTCAAAATCATCCAACTCCATCTCAAGGCAAGAACATACCAATTCATTCCCCAACATGCCCTAGAAACCAACACTTAGTCAAAATTTGAAAGGAAATGAGAGCTACAAAGATTTTCGCTCTAGAAACCAACACTTAGTCAAAATTTGAAAGGAAATGAGAGCTACAAAGATTTTCGCTCTGGACCCTTTGGAAGGGTCAGGCGCGAAAATCATGTTTTGGGTTGGATCCTTGACTTTTCCTATTTTCATCCTCTTTGGGAGGCAAACATAGATCCTTCCTCATGCATCTCCACCTTGGTCTTGACTCTTGCTAAAGGAAAAATGAGTCTTTTCAAGAATTTCGCTCTGGACCCTCTGGAAGGGTCAGGAGCGAAATTCATCTTCTTGACTAAAATCCTTCATCTTTCAATCTTGACAAGGCTAGAACATTCAAAAATACCTTCAAACATGCCTTAGGAACTAGAAATTTGGCCTTGATAAGTGAGAATTTGAGGTCTTCAAGGATTCGCTCTGGACCCTTTGGAAGGGTCAGGAGCGAAATCCCTATTCTTGGCCAAGATCCTAACTTCATTTTCACATTTCTTCATTCAAACAAGCGTTTTACCTTCATTCAAGCCTGGGAATGCATTAGTTCTAGGTTTTGGTCAAAGTAGAATGTCTTATGGAGAAATTCGCTCTGGACCCTTTGGAAGGGTCAAGAGCGAAATTTGACATTTTGGTCTCTCCGTTAGGATCATTTTATGGAATATAACATTTAAGCATAAGTGAATACTTTAAGTTATATTCCATATATACTATCAGGATGTTTGAGAGTGGTTTCGGACCTCTAGGAGTTATATTGCAAAATCTAGTTTTTGGAGGATTCTTCAGTTTTCCAGACAGTCAAATTTCAGGATCAGGACATTCCAAACTTAGCCAAATTTCAGGATCAGGACATTCCAGACTTAGCCAAATTTCAGGGCACTTGAAGATCAGGATGACATTCCAGACTTCACCACTCACCAACTTGACCTAGCTTGGACCTTCAAGAATGATATTCACTCACCAAGCAAGACACAATTAGCAACAAGATCAAAACCAGGCCCTAAGGAAGACTCTCAAAGAAACCCTAATTCTGGGGCCCCAAAGACTCACCTCGGCTCAAGCAAAGCCTGCCATCCTAGCGATCCCCCTAACAACACTCATCACGCAAAGGCTAACAGACAAAACCCTAAAACCTAGAAAGCAAAACCCCACAAAGCGAAAAAAGTAGGGGTCCCCATTTGCAATGGGGCGGTTTGTGAATACGTCACAACACAACCTTGCAAAGAATTAGTCATCTATGAACACAACAAGAACATAATACTCCCTCTTTCTACAATGCTCCCCCTTTTTGTTATTCTTCCGCCAGTCATCAATGGAATCAATCTCCCTTTTCCTGTAACACTCCCTCTTTTTTAAGTCCACCGACTAATCTTTCTCTATGTTGTCTTCTAAAAGCATATCACCAAGAAATCTACAAGGATGAGAGATAATACAATCATTAACTCCCCTTAAATCGGTGCTTCTCCTAAACACTCAAAATTTTCGCTTGAGATATTCCAACTTGACATGTTGTTCTACTACCTTACTATCTTTCAATGTCTTCTTTCATCCAAAGAACTTGTCTGCAACATGACACTGCTATTATGTTATTTTGCCTCGTGTATTTTGCCTTTCCAACATGATACTATTGATATTAACAAACATTGCCTTACGAATCTACATTTGTATATGCTACTAAACTTAGTGAAAACTTCACCTCTGAGATACCACAAACCAAAATCCAAAATGCCCTTCAAGTTGTTGAATATTCTTTTGACTATTTGCACAAGTATCTCTTGCATAATGTCTAGCCTTAATGTTGTCATATATAATAGGCTGCCAAACATTGACTTATAAAGTGTCTAATTATCAAAAGTTCTTCTTCTATGCCATAACCAACTTTTATCTCTTAGTCTTATATAACATCCTTCTGCCTTGATCACACCAAGGATGTATAGGTTATTTGTTGTTCTATTTGCCTCTACAACTATTTTTCCTATACTTGCCTTCTTAATCTTACAACCTTGAGCATGAAATGTAAGAGTATGTATTTGATCACACATTTGACTGACACTAAGAAGATTATGCTTCAAACATTCAACATACAAGACATATTTTGTTTTTGTCTTTCCATTATCCAAGCTAAGAGTACATTTTCTAGTTATCTTCGTTCTAGCATTATCTACAAATTTCATAATACCACCATCTACTATCTTCAAAGTGAGAAACTTGCTCATGACTCCTGTCATGTGGCTTGAGCACCCACTGTCAATGTGCCATTGGTTTCCTTCATCTAGGGCATGAAAAGTAATTTGCACTAGATAACCTCCTCTTTCATCTATTTTTCTTGCTCTTGCTTCCTTTTCCAAACTTTTGCAAGTTCTTTCTTCTATTTAGCAAAAGTACCACATTCGTGTTCTGTCTAGAAGGTCCCACAAAACCACTTCAACAAAAACATTTTGTATGACCATAGTTGATGCACTTATAGCACATAATATTGTGGTCCAATAAAGGAGCAAATGAATTGTAGTTTCTATTTAAGAACCCATAAGAACTTTGTTTTTGTTCCATACAAAATTATTTCTTGTAGGTGCCCTACAATCTGTTGCTATATAACAAACATGATTACAAAAAAAGGCAATCACTAGCGAAAGAATTTTGGAACGTGGTCATGTGAAACTGCCTCGGAGGAAAAGATCATCTGAATTTATTTTTATCCTCGTCCTTGTGAGGAGTTCTGATTTTATGAAGAACACTGTTCTCTTCCTTTTTGTTGCTTTCATTACTAATGGACCCTTGAGTGCATTTGTATAGCCTTTAGGCTTTTCTTCATTTATCTTTTTCAATGGTTCTATAGCCTTTGGATTCAACCTTCTTTAGCCTTCTTCTGATTTTCTTCATAGCCAAGACCAGTCTTAATGAATGGTGACATGTGGCAATTGATAATGTCATCCACAATTTCAGTACTCTTCTCAAACTTCAAATTTTGTCAAACTCAGCAGTTGCTTTCTCTAGTTCTTTCCTCAAGGTAACAACTTCAGACTCTAGCTTCTCACAGTATTCTTCCTTTGTCTTCAGCTGAATTCTCACAATATTCTTCCTATGTCTTCAGCTGAATTCTCACCACCTCTTCCATCCTCTTTGCCTCTTCTAATTGAATCTTTAGGCTGATGATGATCCTTTATGATTCCTCAAGGTTTGTGACAATTTTTCTTTTGAATCACAATCCTCTTTTTCATATTTCTACAACTACAATTTTTTTTCAGATTCATTTTCTTAAGATTCTTGATCTCACTTAGGGCACAAATGAGTTCTTCAAGCTCCACTTCTCCTTCGATTTCTACATCTTCTTCCTCTTTTGAATCCATCTTTTCTTTCACACAGTTGTCTTCACCTTTCATGACATCATCCCTTGTTTCTGCTGTCATAAACAAAGTTTCTTCTATGTCACTATCTAAGACACTTTCATCGCTCTCTTCAGATAAGTTATTGTCCCTTTTGGAGTAGAGGCTTGTCTTTTGCTTATGGAAGTTCTTTTTGTATTGATAATGTCTACTCCCTTTCTTCTTGTTATGATCTCCTTCATCATTACTATCATCCTTTTTTGCATATGGACACTTAGAAGCAAAATTTCCTATTTTACCACAATTTAAAAATTTAAATGGTAGCTTAACTTTGCATTTGTTGTTGAATGTCCCGGACAACTGAGAGGGGGGATGAATTGGTTGTTAATTAAAATTTTTTACTTATTCCACAGAAGCAGATCCAATAATCTAATTCCTAATTACTTAACCATAAACAAATATAAGCATGAGAGAGGACACACATGAAACATACATATGAAACACCTGATTTTACGTGGAAAACCCAAGAAGGGAAAAACCACAGAGAATGCTAATTCTCAAGTATAAAACACATATTAGGGTGACACCAATTAAGGTGATTTTTACAAAGGGTGGTTCACTGCCAAAATGCTCACTGCAGGTGGGCTCACTACCAGCAAAAACCGCCAAAAAAAGACTCATTGCCCAGAAGAAGAAGGAAAAAGAAAGAATCCACCACTAAAGCACAACTGCCACTATGCTACAATGTCGAAAGAAACCTTTAACTCACTGCCTCTAGTACCCTACAGCAACAGCACACAACCATACTGCTCAACCACAACTTCACATAACTTCGCACAAATTCGCATCAACAGAAAACAAATTTTCTTTTTCAATCCACTTGCTTCTATATATTCTTCATTACGATCATCCTTTATTTATACCAATCTCTTGAATAAGAAGTTTCTCAAGTTGACCATAGAAATTTCCCAGAACACAATTTGAAATAGGTCTACACTAAACATTCCCACGGTGGAAAGGAATCAGAAGTGGACCACACTACATCAATCAAAACAACACATTATCCATACGCCACAATCACCGGAGCAAAAAAAAAAATATTCAAGGTCAACCAAACCCGGAATGAACATATCCGCAACCATGACTTTGGAGCACATCATCACGTCCCATATCAAAATAATAAAGATAAAGACATGAACGACATAAATCCAAGATATCATCAACAAAACCAAAAATGTGGAGAAATGCGGAGAAATGTGGAGCATTGCGAGCATTGTCAAATATCATCACCATTAAGTACACTTTCAGAGCACAACTTCCGAAGCACCGAATCATAAGCATGACATCCCAAGGCAACATCCAACAACATACCAAAGCTTCATGACTACAACTGCAACATATCACAAATGTGGAGCACAAACCAATCACTAAAACACACAATCAGTATGTTGACATCAATGGCAACCATGCTAACACACTATCAACTTCACATTTGCAACATTTGTCAAATCCTTTCTTCAACTTTCTTACAAAATGGACTTCCCCAGCATCTGACTCATTGCTGGATTCAGACTCTTCATTCTTCACCTTCTTCGAAACTTTGAATGTTGCTTCTCTCTTTGATGGCTTTTCATTTTTTGTCCTCGTTACATATACGGTTAGGGTCCCATGCAATTCATCCAATGTTAGTAAATTTAGATCCTTCATTTCTTCAATAATGGAAACTTTGGCATCAAATATTAGGGGGAAAGACCTTAGCACCTTTTGCACAATCACAATCATTTTGCGTCCTTTGATGGCGTTGACAACTTCATCCACATGAAGGAGGTAGGTTGCAACATTTTCTTCATATTTCATTTTCAGGCTCTCGATGAGTTTGGAGCTTAGCCTTCTTAACTTTGTCATCACCTTCATAGATGTTTTTGTCCTAGATTTCTTTTGTTGAGTCGCAATGCATTACCTTGACAAACTCAAATTTGGATAGACCACACAATATAGCATTCATGTCTTTTGCATTGTTTTCACTAGCCTTCTTTACAGCCTAATCCATTGATGGATATGTTGGAGTTGTATAACCACTTACTACTGATTGTCAAATATCAAAGCCAAAAGCCATTAGATAATTTTGCATCCTTATGCTCCAAAATGCATTGTTTGTTTCATAAAACAATGGAGCTCTATTTGAAGAGAAACCTTCTTGACAAGCCATGTGTGCTCCAAAGATCTACCTTCTAGCGTTTAGACTATTTCTAAAGGAACCTGCTCCCATACCAATTGACAAGCACACACTTCAACTAAGAAGGGGGGTGAATCAGCATAAGACAAAATTTTACTTATTTAAAATTTAACAACCAAAATAATAGCAAAAACACAAGATCCATACAATTAAGAACACAAAATTCATGTGGAAACCTGTTGACGTGTATTTTGTACACCATCATCCACAGAATAAAATACCAATAGGCATCTTATCCTCTCTTGAGAAAATAGTCTCTAACTGCTGAAGATTCGCGTAAAGGATCAGTTAGGTAGACTCCAAGGTTCTTTTAGTAGGGTCTCTACGTGTGGACAAGCTTCCAGCGGTATGATGTGATTTGCTGTTTCCTCCAAGGGGCCTTACGTATTCCGAAAGTTCAAGATTTTACTAAACTAAGAAGCTTTTCAAAAATAACAAAAGAGTAGGGTTTGAAAGAGGTCTAATCTAATCTAACCCTAAGAATGACTTCGTGTAGACAAGACTTGGCAAGATTCAACCAACTTCAATTTTGCCATAAGATAACAACTCAATTGAAATTGATGCGATCTTCTAAGGTAACAAAATGATATTCAATGCATCAAAGATCAAAGACACAACCACGAAGGTACATATCCAAGATACAATAATGATTGAAGGTTAAAGGGACTCAAAGTATTCTCCAGTCGACCACGCAAGGCGTTCCTACAATCAGCAAGAAGCTAGTGGTTTGGATTGCGAATCCTACCAAAGATCAAGTCTCACACTATGTCCTTCAAATTAACAAGCTACTTTGATTGAGCACAATTCAAGTAAATCAAACAACCATGAAGATAACTCAAGAAATTTGCAACAAAACACCATAACTTCAATATTTCATTGATTTCCAAGTCATCATATACAACAATTGCTTGAATTCCTCTCTTCAAAACTCAATCTTGCTACAAAATAAAATTGCTTTTAGCTCTAATCTCTCTTCTCTATTACATCAACTATTGACTATTACACTATTATCAAATGAAATGAAAAATGAGGGTATAAATAGCATCCTCAATTACAATGAAAGGTCCAGATTGAAAGTAGATCAACGGACAAGATCATGACACCTAAACCCTAATTAGGGTTTGTTACAAATGGCCTCCTTTTTACTGAACAATATTAAATACATAGCCAAATATTAAATTTGGCACAAAAACCTAGGAGACATAAACCAATGACAAATAAGATGCCTTGTCATCTATAACAACCTTTTATCTAGAACCTTATTCCCTTTCCAATGTTCTTTTTTGGCATATGCAATGAATCTTGTCACGATTCCTTCGATTTCTGCAATTGGAATCTCGGGAAGATTCTTCATACTCTCTTCCAAGTGGATGACCTGATCGAATGCATCTAGAAGAGCTGCGTCCCAAGTAGATTCAAGTTCCTTTGTTCTTTCAATCAGGAGCATGGTGGCAAACATCTGATCATACTGCTCATCTGTAACATTTGTGTCCTTGCAAAAGATGATCTTGATTCTATCCTCTAGTTCCTGCATATCCACATCTGTCTCAACCTCGATCCTTCTGCCAAGAATGGTACGAAGTACCTCAAATACTCTGTCCTGGATCGGATTGATCACCTCCTCAACTTGGCCACATCTAGTACTAATGTCTTCAAAGAAAACATTCTTCATATGGAGTAAGGTTGACCAATGAAACAAACTGTGAGGTTCTCCTTCCAAGATCCTCTCCTGCGCTAAAATCTTCTTTGATGTGTGTCTAATAACTTTCAAGACAGGAATGATAACATCCTTGGTATGGGCGAATGCAGCTACTATTATCATCAAATTGTGGATCATCTCAAGAACCTGGATAGCTTGATGAATAATCTTCATCATCCTTGTTACAAATTCTATGGCCACTGTATGAGATCTATCCATCCAATTACTTGTACGTTGGACCATGTTCCTGAATCTTTCTGCTTCATTGATTGATTGAAGCGGCAATGCTTGTACTGGTGATCTAACTGGATCCTGACGTCCCAAAGGTTCATTGATGTGACTGAAATATGTCCTCCATGCACCGACCTCTCTCTCAAGCTTTCTATTCTTCTCCATTTCTTCTCTAAGCTTGTCTTTCAACGCTTCAAATGAATCGGTAGCATCATCTAAAGTCTGCTCTGCTGTGGATGGTCCTAACTCAAAAGTCTGTATATCATATTCTTCTGCTAGGATCTCACCTTCATATTTGTCTGCTGCCGGTGTAGCTATCTGCAATTTCCTGGATCCAGTCTCATCTCGAATCATCTTGGACATCTTGGTAGCCTTCTTCTTTTCTGTTACTTCATGTGAGCATCCAACAAGGCTCTCTAAATCAATTGCATTGTCCTCGTCCTCTACTACGATCACCTTGGTTAATCTTTCCTTCAACCAATCTGGGATAATCGATCTTGTTTCTTGAACTTGAATCTCTTTATGCACTATTTCTTCTTGTCTGGGAGGAGATGTCATTTCATTGTCCTCTTTGTCTTCATCTAACTCATAGTCTTGGAGAGATCCATCCGGTGACCCATGCTGTGCCTGTCCTTCCTCCTGCCTATCGTTCTGTACCATCGACTCCATGGATTCTTCCACTTGAATTGTTCTTTTCTCAGGTCTAGAAGAAGTACCGGATAATCGATCTCTGTTAGCCTCTTGTTTCTTCTTGGAAGATTCTCTCTTTCCAGGTCTCTCTTTCCTCTTCGAACCTCTTGAATGGAGATTGCCCTCACTGGCACATCGAAGGTTTCCTTCACCTGAATTTCTAGGATTAGGATTGCCTTCACTCACACTAGCTCCACCTTCGGCAGGTTTCTCTTCCAAAGTGAAAGTCATGGCTATGCCTTGTTCTCTCAACTTCTGATGCTGAATGTCAACCCATCTGCGAGTACAAGACAAGACTGGTGCCATCAAAGTATCTAAATCCACGACCTCGGGCTCATTCCAATCTAACCTTATTGTTTTGCTTTCTCGATCATAGGAAGACTGGATATGTCTGCCACTGTCCTGAGCTTGGTCAGCCACTCTGTATACCCTGCATTTCCTGATGAAATCCAAAGGCAATCTAGAATGCATTTTTCGTTTCACTTCAAGATCATCTAAGAGATTCATCATAAAATCTTCTATTTGGTACTCATGCCTAAACCTTCTGCCGACTGTCTCCTCTAAATGTCCATGTGGATCAAAGCTTTCTCTCAAAGCAAAAGATGAAAAAGAATACAAGGCTAACTCCTTCTCTGCGTCATCCATGGCTAAAGCATTAGGACATACCTCAACTGAATTACCCAAAATGATAGGTACTGGAACTCCATTCTGATGTCTGTGTCTGAATGCCTTCACATATGCTGCCAACTGTCTCGTTACTTCAAGGAACACAATTCTGTCTGTCGGATATCTTGGCAACATGTATGGAGGTAAAGGACATCCATGCACTCTAATATAAGTGAACTTAGGAAACTGAATGAACCAAGCACCGTACCTCTTTATGAATTCCTGGGCATCCTGAGATAACCTGTTGTGAATTCCACCTTGCAACGTCCTGGTGATGTTCATCGTGAAAGTATCATTAACCAACTTATAGTTGCTCCCTGGCGGATGATGCAAGTAGGCATAGGAATCACAAGCTCTGACCTCGTCGGGTCCTCTTCCAATCACTCCTCTGTGAGGTAGTCCTGCGTATTCAACACTCCTAATCAAGGCATAAATGACATATGAACTCATGTGGAAGGACTTAGTAGCCTTGAGTCTTCTCAACTGTACGTCCAAGCAATGGCTAATTATCCTAGCCCAATGTATCGTACCTTTTCCCTGAACGATCACCTGGATGAAGTAAAACATCCACTTCTCAAAATAGAAGGCATGAGGGGCTCCTGTAACTCGGTTGAGCATGGTAATCAAATCTCTGTACTCCTCTTGGAAATCAATCCTGTGCGGTGTGTTCGGGACCTTGCTCAGACGGGGACGGCTCTTGAGTAGCCAGTTCTTATTGATAATGCTTAGACAAGCATCTGGATCATCTTCGTACACTGATCTGGCTCCTTCTATGCTCTTGTATATCATGTCCCTTTGCTCTGGAAGATGGAAAGCTTCACTTATAGCTTCCTCTGAAAGGTACGCCAAAGTGTTTCCCTCATTGGACACGATCGTCCTGGACTGTGGATCATAATGACGGGCACACTCGATCATCAACTCGTGGCACTGAACAGCTGGAGGAAAGCCGGCCGCCTTAATGATGCCACTCTCTATTATTCTCCGGGCGACAGGTGATGGCTTGCCAATGTAAGGGACCTCTCGAAACTTCTTCGTGCTAAAGTTACCCAAGTTTGTATCTCCAATGTTGCTCCACTTCGACACGATCTTGGTCTCCACTTCTTCGGTCTTCTGATCTTCTTTCATGAGAGCTGAGCGACTGGTGGATGTTCCCGCCTTCGGGGTCGCCATACCTACACAACATTTCATAATGAGAACTAGATTTTGCAATAAATAACATAGATTAGAGGATAAATTTTAGGAAACTTCATGATAAGTCTTTGAGTTATCATTTCCTAAAATGAAACGATTGAGCTAGGAATTCAAAATTTCAAAAAATTCAAAATTTAAAATATGACGATGAATAAATAAAACAATAAAACCAAATCGCCATACCTCAATAGAGAGCTAACTCTAGAATGCAAAAAGGACAAAATCGCCTAGGCAAAAAGATCGAAAATAGCCTTCAATGTAATCGCCTTAGCAAAATAGCAATTCGCCACCTTTTGAGTTGCCTTTGACGTGATCTTCAAAATTCGTTCAAATGGATCTTCAAGTTCGCACAAATAAATCTCCAAGTCTCGCACCACCTTTGGATGATGTTAGCGTCACCTTGGATGATAGTTCGCACCACCCTTCTTGGAATGAAAATCGCACTTCTCCAAACACAATTCACACTTTCTTCCTCCAATCGCATGTGTGAGATGATAAATAATATTGTGAAAATGAAGATTTCACCTCTCCCTTTATAGCGCTCACCTCACCATTCACCCCCAAGGCCGACTTGGTAAAAATAAGGCAATTTTAAACGATTTTTTAATAAAATAACAAGGCCGACCTTTAAAATACCAAGCGCTCCAATCGATTTTTTATTAATTAATTAATTATTAAATGCCTTTTATTTTTAATTAATAAGTTCGATTTTTTTAAAGGCAAAATAATTAATAAATATTAAGCGCAAGATTTAAATGCTAATTTAATAGGATTTTTAAAATTATCGATTTAGCATTTAAAATAAATTAAAAAAGTTTGCTTGAGCGCCAAAATTTTGAAAATGGTAGATACGTACCTCATCGCCCTGGTCCCTTGGAGAGGGACAGGAGCGATCCACTATTTTGGTCATGATTCTTGCGTTTTTGGCGTCCAAAGTCTTCATCTCCGCGTTCAAATCAACCACTTTGTCGGGTCCTTCGAGTTTGATTGTCTTGCTTGTGTGAACCAATGCCTTTATAACCATTATCGCCCTGGTCCCTTGGAGAGGGACAGGAGCGATCTTCATGTTTTCACGTTGATCTTGCATCTTCGAACTCCAATTTTCATCATAAGGCAAATAATAACATCGTTTGTTCATTCCATGCTCGTCCCACTTGCTTTTCACAAGACACTTTGATGTTTAAAGGATCATCGCCCTTGTCCTTTGGAGAGGGACAGGAGCGATCCTTGTCTTTTCTCCATTTTAAGCTCAAATTGGTAATATTTAACGTCCATTTCCCTTTGCATCGCCTTCCAAATGATGTTTAAAACCATGTGCGACTTTATCTTAACGTGATCTTCAAAGGATATCATGTGTTTTGGCAAATATCGCCCTGGTCCCTTGGAGAGGGACAGGGGCGATCTCCATGTCCTGGCTCAAATTTGTAAACATTTGATCTTCGTTCTTCGTTCATTGTCTTCCAAAGGTCGTCTTTAACTTCGCCAATCCTTGCATTGTCTTGATTTTGAAGGAGCATGAGTGTTTTTAATGAAATCGCTTTGGTCCTTGTCCAAAGGACAGGAGCGATATAGGCTCTATAGCTCATTTGATAACATTTTGACGTTCGAGACCTTTGTAAATCATCTTCAAATGACACCTTACACATTGTGTGATCCCGAAAGACCTTGACTTGGCATGAACTTGAAGGAAAATGAATGATTCCATATAAATCGCCCTGGTCCCTTGGAGAGGGACAGGAGCGATATAGCTTCTGTATTCAATTTGACGATCATTTTACGTTTGAAGTTTTTGTATATCTCCTTCAAAAGACGCCTTGAACCTTTTACAACCTTGTGAAGTCTTGTCCTTACGTGATTTTTGCATGAATTAGTCAACACATTCAATATCGCTCTGGTCCCTTCCTGAGGGACAGGAGCGAAGTTCAAGGTTTTGAGTTTGTTCTCATATTCTTCAACTTGCCATTACCTTCAATGCGTGAAATGACATCCCTTGATTCTCCTTGGTCGCTTGAAACTTGCTTAACTTTTGAAATCTATGCCTTTATGGAAATATCGCTCTGGTCCCTCCCTGAGGGACAGGAGCGAACTGGGAGTCTTTAGTGTAAATCTTTCAACTTGGCGACCTTTGTAACTTCTTGCTTGATCGAAATGCCTTGAAATGCCCTCGCCACCTTGTTCTTCGTCTTAGAATGTCTTGAATTTTGAAGGGACGACAATATAACCACTCTATCGCCCTAGTCCCTTGGAGAGGGACAGGGGCGATCCTAGCTCTGTAGGCCTCATTTCACTTCGTCATCTTTAAAACTTATATTCAACGGATTCGCAATGTTCCATTCCATTCGTCCATGCCTTGGGATCCACTCAAAATGGGCGAGAAAATCATCTACAACAAAAACCGCTCTGGTCCCTTCCTGAGGGACAGGAGCGAACCTAAGCATTTAGGGTCCTTGCTGACGTTTCAAAATCTTCAATTTATCTTCAATGAGTTCAATTCACCTCTGTCCTTGCCTTCAAACATAAACTTGACTTGATCTTCGCCTGAATCTCGCCTTATGAAGAATATCGCTCTGGTCCCTGGGAGAGGGACGGGAGCTACAATGTATTTCACCCTGGTCCCTTCCTGAGGGACAGGAGCGATTTTAGCATTCTGGGTCATTCTCCTTCATGTTTGCACTTCAAGTTATATTCATTTGATAAAACATTTTCCCTTGGACATTTCAAATTGTTAGGTCATTAAAATCCTGCAAGGACAAAGCGATATTCGATTTGTAGCTCCGGTCCTTCACTGAGGGACAGGAGCGATTTTGATTCCTAGAGGCACCTCTGTGTTTGTGAAAATATTCAATTTATATTCAATGGAAAGATCACGCCTTTCTCTATCATTTCCAACTCGAAATTCACCTTGACCCTGCAAGGATAGTAAGATATTCGAAAATGAGCTCCGGTCCTTCACTGAGGGACAGGAGCGATTTTGCTCCTACAGGCCAAAATATCATGATTTTACAAGTTTAATCAATTCCCGAGGCGAAAACAAATCATTCCCCATGCCCGGGATCAAAAATCAAAAAAGTCAAAATTCGGTCAAAATTAGTCAATTGGACAAAAATTCACATTACACCTTCAACACTTAGACAAATTTAAGCTCTGCACTCAAAATTCCAATTGAAAATAGACCATTCTGGCGAAATCATTGCATTCAAAGTTTGCATTCAACGAAAGGAAGCTCAAAAGCTCTCAAAACTGACTGGATTCTGGCTTGAAAAGAGGTTAATTAAAACCCTAAGGGTTGACCCTAAATCCAGACAACTGACTGACTAACAAAACCCTAAAAAGCAAAGCGAAAGGCGAGCGAAAAACGAGCAAAAAAAGAGGGGGTCTCCATTTGCAATGGGGCGATGTGTGAAATGGTCACAACAAAACCCTTTCAAATAAAAACCACGAAGAGAAACTGCTTAGATCTACCATCCAAATCCAGCCACAAAAAAAATGATCTTACAATATTTGCAAGCACCAACTCAGCAAGCAACATCAATCTCTTCATTTAGGAAGCACCAACCTCTTTTGCAAAATTTCACCTTCTGGATGTTGCTTCTTTAATGAACGATGAACGTTCTTTTCTGCACTTTCACAAATAACAAAATTTGCTTTGCATTAAATCTGCTTGCTCTATATTCGAATGATAAAATATTCTCACCCATCATGCTTAGAAATATGCTTCACCTTTTTATACCCCTTTGGGTGCCAAAATTAATTACATAAAACACATAAGTCAGCCCTATAAAATTGAATCATAATAATAAAATTCCATGAGTCAACCTCCAATTACACCTCTTTCAAAATAATAAAATTCCAAGAGTCGACCTCCAATTACACCTTTTTCAAAATAATTAAAATTATTGAGTCGGCCTCCAATTGCACATCTTTCAAAATAATAAAATTTCATCAGTTGGCCTCCACTCAAAGCCAATATAACAAACAATCTCCCAAACTTTGAAATCAACAACCTTTGTCATCAATGATAATATTTCCAACAAAATCTCACTTTGACATCAATGACCATATTTCCAACAATCTCCCTTCTTGAACAAAACATGCTTTGTCATCAATGGCAACATTGTTGGCATTTGCATGAAGATTGCATTAATGATATGTTATGTTGTCATTGATGTCAATTGAACCGGTAATGGTATTTATGATATTGCTGATATTGTTGTTATTATTGATATTGTCTTGTAACCGATAAGAAGAGTTTTATGGAAGATGTTGTAAACCGGTATGTAAGTATGTGAGTTGAACCAGTAACCGATGTAGAAGGTTAAACCCTTTCTATGCAATCTAACCGGTAAACCCTACCAGTTGTTTTTGTTAAACCCTAACCGATTAAGTTTGCTGAAATGGTTATGTTGGTTTATTATCTGATGTTGAGCGATAATGATGATGACACGTGTGGTCATTGTATGAAGATAAGTTCAGATTGTTATGGTGCGTTTGTTTGATTGTCTAGGGAATGAGCAAAGTGGATTGCATCTAATGCAAAGCGCATGATGAGTTACAAGTCCGATGAAGCGGTGATCATGGAGTAGTTGGAATTTTCTTGAAGAATGTGTATAGATTGCTATGTAAATCCAACAGTCACACTTGAACCAATTTGTTTGTAATCTCTATGAGAGAATTAGGTTTTTGTTATGTTACCAACCTAATTGATTTGTATTTAAGGTCGATGAAGTTGTTTTGTAAAAGGTGTTGGCAGAAATCAGTTGAGTGTGTGGTTGCCTAACCGAAGAATGAATCTGCAGTTTGTGCAAAGGCAGATTGAAGCTTAAAAGGATCTGATCAAGCAAATGTAGTGCTATTCAAACAAATCAAGAAAAACCTGTTGTCTTCTAACAATTACAGCAGAATTGAAATCCCCTAACCGGGTAAGCTCTAACAAGCTTGGTTACTTCTTAAATCCTCTAACAAGGTGGTCCATTAGCTTGAATTCTCAAATCCTCTACCAAGGTTACTCCTAACAGGGTATTTGCTTTTTATCAAGCCATTTGTAAATCCCTTAAC
Organism: Cryptomeria japonica; assembly: GCF_030272615.1. Lineage (NCBI taxonomy): Eukaryota > Viridiplantae > Streptophyta > Pinopsida > Cupressales > Cupressaceae > Cryptomeria > Cryptomeria japonica. The sequence goes on along the minus strand of NC_081405.1, from coordinate 341,450,808 downwards.
CGGGTGATTCCTAACAGGATCAGTTCTTAACAGGACTTATTGTAAAAGCTTTAACAGGGTTGGCTCCGAACAGGGCGAACTTCAGAAGAGTTCAGATAGCTATCCTATGAGTCTCATCTCATCGTGGTTTTTACCTATTTGGGTTTTCCACGTATAAACATTTGTGTCATGTGGTGAATGTTTTTGTGGTTATGATCTTATTTGTTGATTTGATTAACTACTTAACTATTCTGATAAGACATGATAACTGGAAGCATTGAGAGATGGAGTGTGTTGATATATGATTAAGCATTTGGATGTTTACAAGATTAAAGTTGTTTACTGTTAAGTTGCTATAACAGTCAACCGGTATTCTTATGAGTATTGATCTTGATAATGATATTTTATTGATAAGTTTACTATATGTGATTGGGTTTGAGTTTGGGAAATTTGTATCAGTTTTTTAGTTTACTAATTCACACCCCCCCCCCCTCCTCAGTAATCTACCGAATACTTATTCTGTCTTCATACCATCAAACATTTCCAACAAAAATAATAGTATTAGTTTAGAAATAGTATTTTCTTGGTATCTTGCTATTCTTATTTTTGGAAGCTTCCTCATTTAAATTTCTACACAAGTCATGAAATGAATGAGAATAAATGTGGTTTTTGTTAACAAAATTTCTATTGCATGCTTCTTTTGTGCACTCACGTGACTAGGAGTACACAGGTGGAACAATTGAACAAAAGCCACTCAAGTAACCCAAACAACTAAGGGAACTTGCCAACAATTAAAAAATGTCATATTGATAAGCTTTACCATAGTGGAATTTATTCACGACGAACACTCTGGAGACAACATATTCAACTGTGGTTGAACCCATCATCTAAAGTCAAAAGATGCACAAATGTTGAATAACTTAGAACAATGAAGAGGGTATAATTGGAGCTTATGGGGACATATGACTTCTTCAAATTTCTCATTTCCAAAAGGACAAGCTATAACGAGCCTTTTGTAACTAGAAATGAGGTTCCTTCATGTTTTTGGGTTTTGTCATTTTTTTCAGCTGTAAATGTGTAGTGCAGAGTAGTCTAAGAGCTTCCTATGAGTATTGTAAAATGTCCATGAAAGCCTCAAGGAATCAATAAGCCTTTTAATCGGCATTTGGAAATGGTGACTTGAGGGGATTTGATCTCACTCTTCTGAAATTTTCACCAAGATTGGGTTTCTATGGGTCAGTCTTGTGTTATACTTTATTTTCATGCCATGCTTACTCTCTTTTACTGCTTAACTGTCCTTCTCAATGCTCTTTAGTTAAAACAACTCTCTAAAACTCTAGGACCGTCAAGTGCAAGTTTTACTTCTATAACAACACGTAGTTCAGTCCTTCATTAATTGGGGCTTTTAAGATGTATGTTGGAATGCAAGGAGTGCAATATCCAACCTATCTAGAGATCGATTGTCACTAGGAAACAAGAATTCCAGGACTCAAACCTTACCCTCATCTATGGGTTGGTCTATCGGCCATAGTTGAACTACTCGCCAAGGCTTGGAAAAAAAAACTCGGTAAAAACTCGGCCAGTACTCGGCAACTTAAAAACACGCTTAAATTTAATTAGAAATGCATTTTTTTTGCAAAATTCAATGAGAAGATGCATCCAATGAGTCAGTAAATGAGAACACAAAAGAAACAAGCTGAGTCTAGATATATTTAAATGCAAAGTGGGTACAAAATCGCATCCTCATGAGGAATGTTGATGGCTGGAAGCAAAATACTAAATAGTTTTTGTAAAACTAAAAGTAAATACATCATTACAATTACATCTTCCTCTTCCCAATTCTAGTATAAACTGGGGGAGAGGTAGAACTAGAGGTTCTAGTCCTAGAAGTCTATTGTGGGCATGGCGTGACTCGTGAGTGTGACTATGCCTCCTCGCTCGGTATGTCTGGCTCGGGCTGTGGCTCGTCCTCCATCCTGGATGAGCTATGTCTCTACTTGCTCCTAGCATTGGCAATGACTCCTCATCCTCCTCAATGTCATCCAGCGTGAAACCAAATCCACCCCCCTCCTCCTCCATAGCCTGCCTCTCCAAATCAGTGATGTCATCCTTTGTAAACAATGGAGGCTGCTCTTGTGATGTCCAATCACTGTAAGGATCTATATCATCCAAGTCAAGTGGACCAGTTGATGTTTCCTCTACCTTCCTTATGTGCAACCGAAGATTATATTGCACAAAGACAAGATCATTGAGGCGTTTTTGCGCTAACTTGCTCCTCTTCTTTGTGTGGATGGCTTCAAACAAGCTCCAATTGCGCTCACAACTGGATGAACTACAAGGCTGACATAATCTTCAAATCCACTTGAATTGACAAGAATCGATGGGAATCACCTTGCAAGAGTGGTGGAGTGTGTTTTCCCCCTTCTCAACAAAAAACCCAACTGAAAATGATCAAATAAAATGACTTTTTGCGTCGGCTTTTACCAATCGGCGGCCAAGTTTTTTTACGGACTCGTCGCGTTTTTGCAAAAAACTCGACAAGTCCTCTGCAAGTTTTTAAGCTCTGCAAAAACTCTACAAGTCCTCTACGAGTTGTCAACTATGGATGAATCTATCCAAACGTAAGAAGGTGGCACCCTTGTTCATATACTCGTGCGCTATTTCAAAATGGCAGGTGACAAACTTGTATTAACACGTCCCATGTTCAGTAATGCCCGAGTGGGAATGAGTGCGGAAGAGGCCATGTGAAAGTTCTGCGCAAATCGGATGGCTCAGATAGCATGGACAAGGCTATAATGTAAGTCCTAGAATTAGACCATGTGCAAATCTTCAATAAACTGAATGGTATAGATACTTAGAGCATGCATAAGGCTAGGAGCAAGTCCTAGGTGAAATTCATGGCACAGATACACCACTCATAAACTGGCCAATCGGTTTGACGGCCCTCGTAGGACAGGCTACGGCCAAGGACGTCATTTTGAAAAAACTGTTCAACACATCATAGAGGGGGGACACAAAAACGCTTTCACCAGACAGACAAAAGCTTTCTCATTAATTTCACCAGCATTCTATGACCTTTTACTGGATATTCATCTCAGCAGCCAGGGATTTGAACAACTAATTGACAACAAAAGTTACATACCAAAATCCTGTTCTCGTAACCTGGGCTCCTCCCTGACCCCTGCAATTCTTTGGCGCTCAAATGCCATGCCAATTCCTCTGAGAGACTGAAGAGTGCGCTTGTAGGGCGACGCATAAAAATATACCTGCCAATCGTCAGCACCATCCCTTTCTACCAATTCTCGAATCCTGTTCCCGGTCTCTACGGCTTCATGCCACCCTTGCTCCGTTAAAGCTATTTTTGAATCAGGGATTCGAGTATACGCGCTCTCATCCACATTGCCTTCGCTCTGCCCGTGCCTCACAAGAATTATTCTGCGAGGCCGAGGAGGTGGGACGAAAGTATTACTGATGCGATATGCATTCTCAGGGAACAACACGCCACATTCTGAATTATACGCCATTCCATCTCCGGGGATTATACCCCTCCACTTTCCGTAGGGATTGTCGTCACTGCATCTGATAGAGAGCCTTCTTGGGGTTTTGACGTTTGAGGGTTTGGGAGTTGTGTGCAGTAGATAATGCAAATTCAAGGCGGGAAAAGCTGCCATTTTGAGCTCTGTAGCGGCTGTAGGGGATTGCTAGGAGGAGGGATGGCGAAGAGTAGATACATCGTGTTGTGTTCAATGAATCAGTTAGCTCTACTAACAAACAGGACGCCATCACTCTTGTCGTACTTACGATGGTCCCAGGTGAGAACATCTTCGTTTTATCAGTCAATAGACGCGCAGCATTGGTCCAGGTGTGTACAGGGTTGGAATTTGCAACCAGCTTAAATGCCGGTACGTTTTCAATTTTAAATGGACTATTTTACTGGTGAATATTCTCTAACTATGCCCTCATTTTTTATTTTTTTTTATTTTTTTATTTTTTTATTTTGGGCATCAAGAGTTTGAAAGATGTATCCGAAATGGATGCATCGAGAGATTTATTAGTAGTTTTTCATTTTGGTAGTATAGTGAATATGAAATCAATTGATCATTAAGCAAATGATATTGTGTGTCCAACAAGGGATGACTTTAGATTGATTATTCTTACATTAACATTAAATTTATATACTAGAAATCGCACTTTGGTGTGTAATGGGTTGCTGAAGAGGTGTGAAAGGTCGATTAGGGAAAATTTTGGTGTATTTTGTATGTATTTGTTCAATGTGAAAGTTCAATTGGTAAGCTATTTAAAAATTGATGTTGTTTGTATAACCAAGGTCTTAATTGAGAAGTGATAGCTTAAAAAGAACTATTCATCTAGTTATAGGGATCCAAGCATGACTAAAAAATAAACTCTAAATCGAGAAGATAACTAGATTCCATTACCAACAAGATCATGTTATGTTTGTAATAGGTGGAGAGGGGGATAGATATATGAATAAGTAGAGAGGGAGGTGTTGAACACAAAGTACCACCGAGAGGGGGGTGAATCAGTGGTTCCTAAACTCTTCAGACTTTTAAAGCAACTTTAGAATATCGGTTGTTATCTTAAGCACTAGACAATCAAACCAGTAAAGCAAATGCGAAAACCAAAGAAGACAATCACACAAATGCAACCCACAACACCAGATGTATGAAGAAAACCCAATATGGGAAAAAACTCGGTGAGAAATGTTGTTGGAAACTACTACTTCAATCCATCCTCACAAGTGAAACACTGAATTACAAAGATTTAGGGCACCAACCCAAGGAGCACCAACCCCTTCTAATTTAGGGCACGAACCCCTGCACCAAGCTCCAAATTGGTGATGTATATTGAAATATAATTTTGATACAGTTATAGCTTCTTGTTGCAAATAGGTTCTGCAACGCTTGATCAAATAGGTTACTGTCAGTTAGTCTTCTCTTCTTTACTGGATCTCACACTACCGGTTATGAGATCTCTCTCTCTCTCTCTCTCTCTCTCTCTCTCTCTCTCTCTCTCTCTCTCTCTCTCTGCCTCACAACCCACTGTATCACACTTGGATGTCGCCTTACTCAACTACACCTCACCGGTTTGCTCAATTGTTGGACTTGCTATAGTTATACCGGTACTCAATCACTGCTGATTAAACCCTCTCACCGTTTTGCTGGTTAACTCACTCTACAACTTTCTTAGAATAAATTCTAAGGGAGATTATTCTTGTCTACACTCAAGCTCTCTTCACTCTTCTTCTTCTCCTCAAGCATCAACCTTTTTTGTTTTGAGCTCATGTATTTATAATCGTGGATTCCTGCCAAGAATACATTCAAACACTGTCGTGTTAGGTTTTACTTCTTCAACTCAATCCGAATCCGATTTGATTTGATATACTTTTCCAGGGATAATATCTTCATGACATTGATCAATCACCATCAAAGCTTCGTATTCCAATGTGCATTTTCTAAATCTGGAGATCTACACCATGCTTTTTTGCTTTTCTCTGTCATTCACCATTAATGGCTTTGTTGTTTCCTTCACCAAGCAAGTACAAAGATCAAATCTTCGTGCAGGATCAGTTATGTTGCTTTGCCAGCTTGCCTTCCTCGAGCCACAATCCTCTGGCGTCCTCCATGACTTGCGGGTTCATCATTAAAGCAGACATGCTTGCAGATTTGTTATGTCGATGCACATTCTACCGACCTGTGCAATCTCTCCACCTGGCATCCAGTTGTTATGCTTGTTGACATCCACCTCTGCTTGGATTACTATGTCGGTTTGACATTCTTTGTCGACCAAGGTTTACTACTGGTTTAGTTCACCTCACCAGTATGACCATCAAACATCCTCTTTGTTCTGCTCACGGATTGTTGTGCCTTCATAACAAACAAACAACCTTCATACCAATTTATGCCTTACCGGTAAGTCTTCTTTACCAGTAGCCTTCCTGTTGTCTTTCTCTTCTTATATCGATTGTCATTTCTTACTTACTAGTGACTTGGCCAAACCGGTTGACACCAATTACAACTTAATGCCAATAATGCCAATAGGAGGGAGAGGAACACACACACACACACACACACACACACACACACACACACACAGATGATGGAGTGAATAAAAGAAAGATAGAGATAATGAGATATAGATAGAGAGGGAGAGGGAGAGGAATAGATGGGAAGATAGAGCTAGAGGGACCAAGAGAGAGATAAAGGAGGTAATAGAGAGAAGAAGAGAGAGGGGGAGAAACTAGGACTGTGTGTGAAAGTGTGAGAGATATTGAGATGGAGATGGGAAGGAGTAACAAGGAGTATGTGAGAAAGATTTAGAGAGATAGATAGATAGAGGATAGAAAAATAACTTGAGATATAGAAAGAGAGAGTATCACAAAGAGGGGAGAGGGAGAGGGAGAGATAGAGAGAGAAATGGATAGAAAGAGGGAGTGATAGAGATAGGCATAGTGGGAGAGATAGATGGGAGAGAGAGAGAGAGAGAGAGAGAGAGAGAGGGGGGGGTTGGGGAAGGGGTTGGGCGAAGGGGTGCGGGGTGGGCGAGGGCGAGGGCGAGGGGTGGGAATGTTAAGGGGAGAGAGAAAGAGAGAGAGAGAGAGAGAGAGTGATGGAGATATAAATTAAATGTATTATATAAATTAAAATAAAAATTCAACATATAACTAGATTCTACAATAAATTAAAATTTGAATAAAATAAATAGTTTAAATTAAATTAATTATAATACCTTTTAATTATTATTTATAATTTCATAAAAAGACAAATAATTGAAAATAAATTTCAAACTTAAATCTAAAATTAAAATAAAAATAGAATAAACTAAATTCAAAGTCAAAATATATGAAAATCCAAATATTAATAAAAAATGAAATTATTTTTTTAATTTATTAGAACTAAAATATTAATAAATCTACCTAAAAAATATAACAAATAGATTACAAACAACATTAACATTAATTGTTTGCCTGCTAATGGGTAATATAGGATTAATCCTAGCTCGAATAGGGAAGATGTGGAGTGGAACAAACTAGAGCAAGGTTGTGTGAAGGTTAGTTTTGATGGTGCATCGAAAGGGAATCTTAGATCTTTGAGGGCGGGGTGTGTTGCTCGGGATTCTGATGGCAACATCCTGGCCATAGACTCAAAAAAAATTGGAGAATGTGACTAATAATGAGGTAGAAATTCAAGCGACAGTGTTGGCAATTGATTTGGCAAAAAAGATCAAAGTTGATCAATTGCATCTTGAAGGAGAGTCTCAAATTGTAATAAATACAATTTCCAATGGTGGTGCTCATGTTTAGAAATTTGACAAATGGGTCAAAATTATTCGGTTCAACAATTAGAAGGTTTTAAAAAATTCACACTCTTGCATGTGTATAGGGAAGGCAATGCCTTCACTGACTCGTTGTCCAAGCTAGCAGTTGAGATGGCAGAGTGACATCGGTTGTGATGACTTGGTGATGAGTTGGATTGGTACGTGCTTTGCATTCACTCCTTGTAAGGATTGGCGACTATCAAATGCTTTGGGAGGACAAGATTTTTTGAGGTGGCAGCTTGTTTGGGTTTGGGCATTTATTTCCCACATGCTTGGCGTCTGCAAGTTTTATTGTCTGCGCCTATGCATTTGTGCATATGTCTTTCATATTGGAGTTGGAAGGACAAACCAAAAGCTTCCCGTAGAAGTTGAGTGTGGGCAAGCAAATATCATGGAGGCAAATTTCAGTCTGAAAGTGACCAAACAATAAATGGTATTCTGGGGGAAGATTTCAATCGACCGACTGAAGAATGTATTCACTATGGATGAACCCTTCTTTCTCATCCAGGTCAGGCAAGTTTTGGGGTATGAATTCTTCCTGGCAAATATGAAGTATCGAGTGAATACAGACAATTCTTCTATGTTCTACGTGTGGGGTTTGGAATGTAACATTGTCCAAGAGGTGAAAATAATAATGGAACGTTGTGTGAGACCGTAATGGAGGGTGGGGTTGGATGATTTGCTTGCGCTGGTGAAGCCGAGATGAGGGTTTATCACGGCTCTTGGTGATTGGGTGGCAGTTCCTGGCTACCCACCAAACATCCATCCTTTCATCCTGTGGAAAGCCATGGAAGATGAAAACACACGCAGGTGGGTTGCTATGGAGGGGTGGCACACTATGAGAGACCATGTGGTCAATTGGGAGATTGTGCTAGTGTTTGGACTGCCGAGGGAGCTAATGGTTCATTCATAGCTCAAATACAAGTTGGTGGATTATTGGAGGGGTCAACTTCAAGGTAGAAGTAGGGGTCGTGGTGCATGTGGTTGGGGTGTAGGGGGTGGACAAAGGGCTAGGAGGTCTCATAGGCAAAGGGATACGGTGACATTGTGAGTTGTTAGGGGCGGGGTAGAAAATTTGTAGTTGGGAATGTCTGTCTATGGATTTTGTTTTGTGTAGAAATTTTGTTACTATTTTGGTTTGAATTTTGTATTGGGCTCATGGGGCAGAATTGACAGATGAAATTTTGAAATGCCTGTTCGATGGTAAGCTGGTGTGGTAGGGTTTGGACTAGTTTTTTGAACCTACCAATTGAAAAAAAATTGTATAACTTAGACTTTTTTTATATAATAATAAAATATATATTTTACCGACCAAATAAAAATAAAATAAAAAACAATAACATTAATTGAATCACAATCCAAATCCTAACCTTAAGATTTATCATATCTCAAATGATGCATTATGTAGTTAGTTGGGGTGTGTTCTCATTATTTAGATAAGATATTTGGATATTGTATTATTCTAAATAACTTAACTATAATTGTGATTTTTTCTTTTTTAATTGATTATGTGTGCACCTTGGGCTAGAAATAAACCATAATTAAGTATTATAAGGGTTATGGTTAGGATTATTATAAATTCGGTATTAATAATAAATAATTTAAGTACTGTTAAGTACAATTCTATATCTATGTGGGATTATGTATTATTGAATCTAAAAAATTTAATCAAATCACCACAATATTTTTCAAGCTTAAAATTAACTCTAAAATTATAATAAATTATAATTTTTAAAATTCATAAACATTTATTATCTAATACACAAATTAAATAAAATTAATTTTTTTCATTTAAAATTAATCAGCTATGAACATTTAGATAATTTTTGAATAGTTAAAGACTAAAATCTAGATTTAAAACTAACTTTCGATTCTAATTTATTTTTTCATATTAGAATTTTAAAGTGATTAGTAAATTAAATACATCAAATACCAAATAGATGTATATTAACTAAAAAGCATTCTATTTTATTTAAACAAATCACTTTTACCAAGAAAATTGACTTAAAAGTTTTCAAACGTGTAGTGTCGCAGTTAAAACACTTCATTGGTGAAGCGACCACCAAGGTCCAAACCCCTGCTAGGTCACTATGCTCGCAGGCCTTGTGTCTTCGTTGGTCCATTGTGATCATGGATTTGAACAAGTGAAGTGTGGGGATGAGGTCCCCCATTTGTGATCTCACTCGTTCATAGCTCCAGGTCAAAAGCGTTTCCCATGGAGCTGGAGGATGACGATCCCATAAATTAACCATATTATTTCATGTTTTATGATACTTGACCTCATGTTTATAATGTCCTTCCAAGTCATTTCCAAACATTACATTGGTTTTGTGAAACATTAACTAGGATTAATGTTGTTTGATATGCATATGTATGTCTAGCTAGTTTATGCTAAATAAAAGTAAAATATTATAATAAATGGTTATTATTGAATATAAAGTACTTAAGAAGGATTATCATGTTGTTTTTTAGTGGTTTGATTCGTTCATACAACTAAAAGAAAGGAGGAGAAAGTTGGCAATTGACAAATGTAGAAGTTGAATGAAAGTACAGAAAAAGTCAAAAGACTAGTTTCAGTAAAACGAGCATATTCACTCGTTTCTTAACGAAATTTAGATTTTCAAAATGATATGGAAAGATTAAAGAGATATAAAAAACCTTGAATTTGTTTGAGACAATTTGTAACATTTAATGAGAAGTATTCACTAGAAGTTGACTGAGACAAAATGACAGATTTCCAGGCAGCAATTAAGGATTGAGTTCTAATTCAACTTGGACTCTTCTATCTCTTCATGAGTTCATATATTTCAAGTTATTAAAGTCAAATAACATTGAAGAATCTCGTGGAAATAATATTTAATGATTCATAAATATATTTTAACATGTTTTGTACACATGTTCAACCATGATTGTTTTTATAGTTGTAGAGTTTGAAGTTGATTAGAACTCTCTCAACTCTTGTTAGTTTAATCTTTATTACCGGTCATGAATAGAATAAGTCATCTCCTTACTATCATAGAAGAAATGACATTTGTAATAAGTTGTTGAGTTTGTAATTACTTCAACTCTCAAGCCTCAAGTATAAATATGAGATTTTGTTGAGTTATGAGTAAGGAGTGTTGAGAATAGTTAGTGTAGAGTGTAGAGAGAGTATCCAAGTAATGTTGAGTCTTGTTAATGGTGTCTATTTTCAATCAACAAGTTTGATACATGTCCATGTAACATTTGGTTTCCAATAAGAAGATTATTTGAGCATTGAAGCTTGGCTATTGAAGATGAAATGCTAATGATAGATTGATGCAACTCAAGCAAGGGCCACTTGAGGAATTTTGACTCCATCATAGTTTGGATTTTCAATAGTTAGATTTTTATTCATTATGCTTTACTTTTATTAGTGAGTTGGTTATGATAGGTTTTGTTTTCAACAGATTCAATTTCACTAGTTTTAGAACAGTCATCTTGCAGCCACTGTTTTTGCAAATAACTAGTATGCCTATAGCCACTGCTGTGTAGTTAGTTTTATTTCCAGAATTGTCATGTTTTCAATTTAATTTATTATTCTGAGTTTATTTTCTATACATAACTGATACAATAGCTTAGAAGGCTTCCATAGTGCATATACAGTGTTGTCTCATTTCAAGTTCATGTCCCTGGATTGATAATTAAATATAGCTTCTAATCCATGAAGGGTTGCTTAGTGTGGATAAAAATCCTTGAGTTGTGAATTAGTATTCCAACCTGGCAGTTGACTGAAAGTGCAGAAAAAGTCAAAAGACCAGTTTCAGTAAAACGAGCATATCTCACTTGTTAACAAAATTTAGATCTCGAAAATGATCTAGAAAGATTAAAAGGAGATCTAAAAACCTTTTAAGCAGTTTAAGATGATTCGTAATAGTTAATGAGAAGTATTCACCAGAAATTGACTGAGACAAAATGACAGATTTCTAGGTAGCAGTTAAGGATTGAGTTCTAATTCAACTTGGACTCTTCTATCTCTTCATGATTTTGTGTATTTGAAGTTATTATAGTTAAGGAATATTTGAGAAGCTCGTGGAAATAATATTTGATGATTCATAAATAATTTTAACATGTTTTGTACACATTTTCAACCATGACTATATTTTATAGTTGTAGAGTTTGAAGTTGATTAGAACTCTCTCAAGTCTTATTAGTTTAATATTTATTACCAGTAATGAATATAATAAGTCATCTCCTATGACACTTCAACTCTCAAGCCTCAAGCATAAATATGAGATTTTGTTGAGTTGTGAGTAAGTAGTGTTGAGAATAGTTAGCGTAGAGTGTAGAGAGAGTATCAAATTAATTTTCAATCTTGTTAATGATGTCTATGTTCAATCAACAAGTCTAATACATGTCCATGTAATATTTGATTTGCAATAAGAAGATTATTTGAGCATCGAATCTTTTCTATTGAAGACATAATGCTAATGACAAATTGAAGCAACTCAAGTAAGGGCCACTATAGGAACTGTGACTCCATCATAGTTTAGATTTGCAATAGTTATATTTTTATTCATTATGCTTTACTTTTATTGGTGAGTTGGCTATGATAGGCTTTGTTTTCAATAGATTCAATTTCACTAGTTTGAGAATAGTCATCTTGCAACCATTGTTATTGCAAATAACTAGTCTGCCTGCAGCCACTACTGTGTAGTTATTTTTATTTCTAGCATTGCCATGTTTTCAATTCAGTTTATTTATTATACACAACTAATACAATAGCTTAGAAGGCTTTCATAGTGCATATACAATGTTGTCTCATTTCAAGTTCACGTCACTAGATTTATAATTAAATGTAGCTTCTAATCCATGAAGGGTTTCTTAGTGTGGATAAAAATCCTTGAGTTGTGAATTAGTATTCCAACCTAGCAGTTGACTGAAAGTGCAGAAAAAATCAAAAGACTAGTTTTGGTAAAACGAACATATCTCATTCGTTTCTTAATGAAATTTAGATCTTGAAAATGATCTGGAAAGCTTAAAAGGAGATCTAAAAACCCTTTAAGCCATTTGAGATTATTCATAACAGTTCATGAAAAGTATTCACCATAAGTTGACTGAGACAAAATGACAAATTTCCAAGTAGCAGTTAAGGATTGAGTTCTAATTCAACTTGGTCTCTTCTATCTTTGCATGAGTTCGTGTATTTTAAGTTATTACAGTCAAGGAACATTGGAGAATCTTGGTCTCAACTCTTATTAGTTTAATATTTATTACCAGTCATGAATATAATAAGTCATCTCCTTGTTGTCATAGGAGAAATGACATTTGTAATAAGTTGTTGAGTTTGTAATTACTTCAACTCTCAAGCTCCATGCATAAATATGAGATTTTGTTGAGTTGTAAGTAAGTAGTGTTTAAAATAGTTAGTGTAGAGTGTAGAGAGAGTATCTAATTAATTTTGAATCTTTTCTATTGAAGATGGAATGCTAATGATAGATTGAGGCAACTCAAGCAAGGGCCACTAGAGGAACTGTGACTCCATCACAGTTTAGATTTGCAATAGTTAGATTTTTATTCATTGTGCTTTACTTTTATTAGTGAGTTGGTTATGATAGGTTTTGTTTTCAACAAATTCAATTTTACTAGTTTTAGAATAGTCGACATACAACCACTATTGTTGCAAATAATCAGTTTGCCTATAGCCACTATTGTGTAGTTAGTTTTATTTCCAGCATTGTCATGTTTTCAATTCAGTTTATTATTCTGAGTTTATTTGCTATACACAACTGATACAATAGCTTAGAAGGCTTCCATAGTGCATATATAGTTATATCTCATTTCAAGTTCATGCCCCTAGGTTGAAAATTAAATGTAGCTTCTAATCCATGAAGGGTTTCTTAGTGTTGATAAAAATCCTTGAGTTGTGAATTAGTATTCCAACCTAGCAAATAACTGAAAGTGCAGAAAAAATCAAAAGATCAGTTTCAATAAAATGGGCATATTTCACTCGTTTCTTAACGAAATTTATATTTTCAAAATGATTTGGAAATATTAAAAAGAGATCTAAAAACCCTTTAAGTCATTTGAGATGATTTGTAATAGTTAATGAGCACTATTCACCAGAAGTCGACTAAGACAAAATGACAGATTTCCAAGCAGTAGTTAAGGATTGAGTTCTAATTCAATTTGAACTCTTCTATCTCTTCATGAGTGCATATATTTGTAGTTATTTAAAGTCAAGGAACATTGGAGAATCTCGTGGAAACAATATTTGATGATTCATAAATAATTTTAACATGTTATGTACACATGTTCAGCCATGACTGTTTTTATAGTTGTAGAGTTTGAAGTTGATTAGAACTCTCTCAACTATTGTTGGTTTAATCTTTATTACCGGTCATGAATAGAATAAGTCATCTCCTTATTGTGACATTTGTAATAAGTTGTTGAGTTTTTAATTACTTCAACTCTCAAGCCTCAAGCATAAATATGAGATTTTATTGAGTTGTGAGTAAGTAGTGTTGATAATAGTTAATGTAGAGTATAGAGAGAGTATCCAATTAATGTTGAGTCTTGTTAATGGTGTCTATGTTCAAACATAAAATTTGATACATGTCCATGCAACATTCGGTTTGCAATAAGAATATTATTTGAGCATTGAAGCTTGTCTATTGAAGATGGAATGCTAATAACAGATTGAAGCAACTCAAGCAAGGGCCACTTGATGTTGGCAAATGCACACTCCAATGAGACATTGTAGGTGATTGAAGGTTTTGTCATTGATGGCAACCTTACAATCCTATGACACCGGCAAGGCAATCCACCGGCACCAGCAAAGTTAGATTCTATACCGGCACACTGATCACCGACACCGACAGTGAAAGGAAGCATACCAGCACAGAAGCCGACAGGAATTTTGTTGTTAATATATTTTGTTTATTATTGTAAAATCATTGTAAGCCAACTTGGAAAGTTGTAAAATGACTCTTATATAAGAGAGATCATTGTAGAACATTTGGTAATCGACAGAGAATGTAATTAGGCAAAATAAGGCAGACCTCTTATGCGAATTATAGGTTAAGGGTTTATGTACGAAGCAGAGCAGAAACCGGTACTGGATCTAGCATAGTAGATGCTATCTTGAAGCAATACAAGACATTGGATTTGTATAATCCATTTTGTAAGTTAGTGAGACTTCCCTTTTTGTAATTGAGCAGTGAGCTCTAGGCACTTGGCCTTCCTGCATGTGTAGGCCCCTCTTGTAGCAGTAATATTCTCTTATTGGCCAGTAAGTGAATATTGTGGGTCACAAATCCCACCAAGGTTTTTACCACACTGGGTTTCCTCGTTAAAATATTGTGTTATGGTGTGTTTTTCATGTGGTTGCTTTTGTCTCTCTTTATTGCATTACTTTTTGTTTACCAGTACACAGTATTAATATGCTCTACATGTTTTAAGTTTAGAAAATCTTACAACCGGTTAGATATTGATTCACCCCCCCTCTCAATATATGTGGGAATCCTAACAATTGGTATCAGAGCCTGGTCCTCTATTTTTAGAAGCCTAACAACTTGAGGAAGATCTTGACACCGGTAGAGATGGAAAACTTGAAGGAGCTCTCTCAGACTATGATGCAAAAAAATTGAAAAATATCAAACTTGAAGATGATCTAAAGGCTGCTCAGGATATCATTCAAGCACTTCAAGAAAATCTTACTATTTCAAGAAACAAGAGAAGAGAACTTTGTGAAAAGATGCAAAATGAGAATGATGAAAAGGAAACTCTCAGTGATCTGATGAATAAGTTGAAACAAGAAAACATGACAACAAAAGAATGAGATGCAGGATATGACTATGAGATTTTGTAAAGAAAGTGAAGATAGAAAGAAGAATGAAGAAGACTTGACTAGAAGATTGAATGATGCTACAAATGAAAACACAAGACTTAGTTATGAAAATGATATGTTGAAGACAGATCCGATGCATGCACAGAATGACTCAAATGAACTCATGAGACAAAAAGGTATCTTGGAAGGAGAACTGGCTGCTGCAAATCAACATAAAGAAAAATTCAAGAAAAGCTCAGAGGAACTTGGTGACTTGTTGAAGAATCAGAAACCTAATGGTGACACTAATGGTCTTGGCTTTGAAACTAGTGAAAGCTCCGGTACTACAAATACACAGGATCATAGCAAACCGGTAAGACAACCTACTGCTTATAAATTCAATGGCAAATGCTTTAACTATAACAAGTATGGTCATAGAGCAAATCAATGTAGATCTAGAAACTATCAGAATACCAATACACCCACCGGTCAATGTTCTAAATGCAACAAAGTTGGTCATAACTCTAAGAATTGCAGAATGAATGTGAGATGTTATGTTTGTGGAAGATTTGGACACTTATCTAATCAATGTAGAACACAAACTGGCATAGGTTATGGAAAGGCTATTCAGAGAAATAATGTGACTTTTTATGCATGTAACAAAATTGGGCATATTGCTAAATTTTGTAGAAGCAAGTCCTCACTAGTAGACAACAAAGGTCCTAGTTTGAAAGGAAAAGAAAAGGTTGAAGAAGTTAAGCAAGAATTCTCAAAACAATGGATTAGGAAATCAGATCTAAATGGTGTTGGGAATACTCCTCCACTGGTAGAACCAAACAACACTCCACCGGCAGAACAGAGTAGCACTCCACCGGCAGGAGTCTCTTCATCTAGTTGAAGAAAATTCTTTTGAGGGTTTGGCAATCAATGTGAAATATGCTATTATTCCCTCGATTGATGGCAAGAAGTTGAAATTATTTCTATACCAGCAGATATGTTAATTAAGTACTTAACCAACAAGTATTAAATGTGGTAGTTGGCAAAATTGACATTATAAATTAATGTTTTTGGCTCCATTTTACTTCACCGAGCATTCAAACATTTGAAGAGCGCGGAATTTCTAGAGCTAAGGCATTTCGAGCAAAGAGGCAAAGCATTTCAGCAATCAATCTTTCCAAAGGTAGAAAAAGGTATTTATCATGGCATCCTCTTCTATACCTGAATTCATAGCAAACCCTACTGTAGTGGAAGTAATCAAGTGCCCTAGGCCCATTTTTTAGTTAGTTCTCGAGATAGCTAAAAAGGATGATAATATTGGTGCATTTTCCCAAATCCCCAAAGGAGTTGTTTTTGCAGAAGACCCTAGAATGTACATCCATTGCCATATAGAAGAATTAGGTGATGAGGAAATCAAGAACATGTACAAGACGGTCATATGTGATGATTCCGGTAATGTGAAACCTGAACACAAAATTATTGAAACCCTAGGATTCACTGAAATTCTCTGCATTCTGGAATTCCCCAAGGAAGTGATAAGGATAGTATTGAGCAGGGTTCATGGTGAATTTTTCTGGCTAGATTCAATTCATAAAATTACCAAGGAAGCTGTGAAAGCTGTAATAGGGTTACCTTCCACCGGTAACAGACCAGACAAGACAAAGAAGGTCTCAAATGACCTGGTAATGAACCTAACCGGTGCAACATCTGACAAAAGGTCTTTAAGGGTGAATGATGTAACTGACATAAATGTGAGATTTATTAGCATGATTTTAGGTTACAAAACAACACATGCAAATAGACTTAACTTAGTTTCCAGCTTATGCATAAAAAGTGCTCATGATATGATTAAAGATAATGTGAAAATTGATGTATGTGAATGGTTAAAGGATGAACTTATTGACAATCTGGGAAAGATCAAGAAGGATAAGAAAAGGACATTCAGATTTGGTAACTTACTTGTATGCTTAATGCTACATCTAACCAAACAGGTGCTCGATATAGGTAATAAGAACCTTGGATTTGACATACTGGTAGGCAAACAACTATCTGACTTATTGAACAACATGGGTGAAAATAGAGAAAATAATATTAATGAATACTTTCAAGCATTAAAGGCTAGAATGAACACTAGAGTAAGATTATCACAAACAATTGTAGATAAATATAAATATGACATATGCTTTGTGATTAAGAAGGATGAGATCTGGATGGAAGCAGTTATCCCAAGAACAATTTGGGTTACTGAAATGGGTTATGAGATAAATGATCACATCATTGAAACATATGCAAAAGCCCTTCTGGAAGCACCCAATAAACCTAAGGAAGAGGTATTTGGTAGTGCTGAAACCATTGAGAATCAAATTCAATCCAAGAAGAGAGTGAAGAAAGTAGAGTCAACAGTGAGGAGAGATTCAAGGCAGGCTAAGGATATCAAAGAAGATGTACTAAAACAAACCAATATCACTAAAGATGAGTTACAGGCACACTTAAGGAGTTCAAAACTTTGTACAGAGACACTTGTAAGACAAACTTTTTGACAGTTGACATAGACAAGAAAATGAGCAAGATACTGGAGGAAATTAATAAGCTAGCTGAAAATTTTATTAATTCATCTGATTCATTATCAATTGTTGAGCAAAAGCTAGCAGGTCTTGAGGAAGAGTTACTAAAGCTAGAAAGAGAAAAGGAGAAAATAAAAAGTAAGGCTAAGGATCTAAAATGGAGATTAAGTCCAAAGTTGGACTACCTCGCATGTTTAAGGAAAGAAATATCTGATGCATTAGTACAAGGACAGAAAACACCGACAGAGCAAATGCAACACCTCACTGGTACAGTTCAGAGGAAAGAGGCCGCAATAAAAGACAGTAAAAAGTTCATTGAGAACTTGAATTTGGTTTTGGAAGAACTTTTTCAAATTGTAAGCAACCGGTTACAAGGTTGAGACAGGAAACTACACTCTATTAACACTTTGACAACCTTTGTCATTAATGCCAAAGGGGGAGTAGTGGTATGAGAAAAATCCAATAACTTAGGGATCATCTACTCAGGGGGAGCACACATTTTTGGTAACAATTACTGGACTTCAATTCTTGGATACACTTCTGAATTTTTGTCATGAGTGTTGCCATCAATGCCAAAGGGAGAGATTGTTGGCAAATGCACACTCCAATGAGACATTGTAGTTGATTGAAGGTTTTGTCATTGATGGCAACCTTAAAATCCTATGACACCGGCAAGGCAATCCACCGACACCAGCAAAGTTAGATTCTACACCGGCACACATATCACTGGCACCGACAATGAAAGGAAGCATATCGACACAGAAGCCGACATGAATTTTGTTGTTAATATATTTTGTTTATTATTGTAAAATCATTGTAAGCCGACTTGGCAAGTTGTAAAATGACTCTTATATAAGAGAGATCATTGTAGAACATTTGGTAATCGACAGAGAATGTAATTAGGCAAAATAAGGTAGACCTATTATGAGAATTATAGGTTAAGGGTTTATGTAAGAAGCAGAGCAGAAACCGGTACTGGATCTGGCATAGTAGATGCTATCTTGAAGCAGTACAAGACATTGGATTTGTATAATCCATTTTGTAATTCAATGATACTTCCCTTTTTGTAATTGAGCAATGAGCTCTAGGCACTTGGCCTTCCCACATGTGCAGGCCCCTCTTGTAGCAGTAATATTCTCTTATTGGCCAGTAAGTGAATATTGTGGGTCACAAATCCCACCGAGGTTTTTCCCACATTGGGCTTCCTCGTTAAAATATTGTGTTATGGTGTGTTTTTCATGTGGTTGTTTTTGTCTTTGTTTATTGCATTACTTTCTGTTTACCAGTACACAGTATTAATATGCTCTACATGTTTTAAGTTTAGAAAATCTTACAACCAGTTAGATATCGATTCACCCCCCCCCCCCCCCCCCCCCCCCTCTTAGTATATGTGGGAATCCTAACACTTGAGGAACTATGACTCCATCATAGTTTAAATTTGCAATAGTTAGATTTTTATTCATTATGTTTTACTTTTATTAGTGAGTTGGTTATGATAGGTATTTTTTTTAGCATATTCAATTTCACTAGTTTTAGAACAATCAGCCTACAACCACTCTTGTTGCAAATAACTAGTCTGCCTACAACCATTGTTGTGTAGTTAGTTTTATTTCCAGCATTTTCATGTTTTTAATTTAGTTAATTATTCTGAGTTTATTTGCTATACACAACTGATACAATAGCTTACAATGCTTCCATAGTGCATATATAGTGATGTCTCATTTCAAGTTTACGTCCCTGGATTGATAATTAAATGTACCTTCTAATCCATGAAGGGTTGCTTAGTGTGGATAAAAAACTCTGAGTTATGAATTAGTATTCCAACCTCAATTGATATTAGAAATCTCTACATTTTTTGTGTCATTTTCGGGGATGAGTCAAGCTATGAGAGTCTCTAAGTTGTTTTATAATGTCTACATTTTGGAAGTATGATAATCAGAAGTCAATGTCACTACCATCAAGTTTGGAAATCAATGAAGACACGTTCTCTAACATCATAGAGCAATTTTGTTCATGTATTGATGACAAGGTGTTGGTTTGTGAGAAGGTAAAGGAAGACAACCTTATTTTGCAAAATGAAGAAGTTACCATACACAAGGTTGTTGAACATGATGTCAAATCAGAATTCTTACTTCAAGAAGACAACTGCCATAAAGCTAAATTTAGTCCTCTAATGTTGAAAAGTAAAGAAGATATTGTTGAAGACATGTTTTGGGATGACTTAGAGACTTTTTGCTTAAATTTGGATGCTAAACAAGTATCTTTTATAGAAAAATCATGAGCAACAAGAGCAAAGTGCAAGGATTTTTATGTTTCGGTCAAATAAGTCACACAAAATAGAGTTTACAAATTAAGAAGAGGACAAAGAGGCAACCCATCAACACAAAAGCAACAAGGAGTGTTCAAAATTTGTGCTTTCACAAGGATATCCCATTATACATCTAGCTAAGGAGGCAAGCAAATCATCACAACTTATTGCATCCAAGCATGAAGTTACAATTAAAGATATATCTAAATTTTCAGTTGCAGCTGAAGAAGAATGGTTTTAGCTCTCTCATCCACTTTAAAACAATATTATATATTATCATAATGAAGTTGTAAGTGAGTTTTTTAATGTCTTTCAAAAGTCATTGCAACTATTTGTTAAGTTTCTATTGATATTGCAACTCTTTTTGGTTGCACATAAGCAGGTGAAGTATTGTAAGTTGCTGAGAAAGGGCAGATATTTCACAGAACCAATGAATGGTTTTATTTGATTGAGTCTTATTTGCTAGTTAATGTAGGTTAGGATAGGTTTTTCATTCGATAAGTGCTCTTGCACAATTTTTTAGATCTTTTTCTTCAATTTTTCATGCTTAGTTAGTTAGGTGTTGTCTAGTGGAGTTGTTTCCCCAAATTCTTCTTCTTTAAATGACTCTTTCAGAGGTGTTTACAGTTGATTTGTTGGTCATATTTCAAGGTCACTTATTTTTCAAGGCTGTGAGTCAGTCATGTCTTCAATTTGAAAGAGATTTTTTGTATATGTTTTCAAAAAGTTTCTATTAGGTAGTTTGGTCTTCATGGAATGAAAAATGTCTATCCAAATGGTGTAGTACAATTGATCTACTCATGTTCTATTTACTGATAAATGGACAAAATATAAAGTTGTATTGAAGTCATTGGATGGAGGTACAATACCTACTCAAGAAGTTTGGAATATTTTTAAGTTATTTGCAGCAAATCCCGAGTGACTAAATAGTCAACTTGCACAAACTTCCAAGAAACCTACAACAACTATTGATGTCAAATATGCAACATTCTTAAAGGGACCCATGTCTTCAACTATTTTGGGACCTGTACTTCCAAATCTTCACCATATTTGTAGGTTTTCAAAACACTAAAGTTACTTGCATTAATGATTTCTATTTATTGTAATATTTATCATTTTTAGTTAATTGACTATCTATGCATTACAATGTTTTTGTCAAATTATCATTTTTTCCAGTTACATGTTTCATAGCTAATTTATTTTTCCACCCTCATCCATTCATTGTCATTTGAGGATAAATGACCTTTCTTTTGTGGGGAAACATTCATACCTTGTATTGATGTCCTACACCATAGAAAGATGATCTTGCCATAGTTTTGTATATTCATACTTACTTTCTAGATTCATGACAATGTTTTCTTTGTTTGATATGTTGTTGTATTCATTTTCCCTTTACTATTATTGTTGCAAAGTGAAAAAGATAAAAGCATTTAGGGACAACTATATTAGAACAAGAGAATGATAAAGCGAATGGTAGGTTTGTGTGAAATGTATGGCCATCTCAATACTAAAGTGGCAATGTCATTGGGAAGTGGTTTACACCATTATGATAATGATTCATTATGTTGGAAGGAAGTCTTATGATTTTCTTATGGAGTTTTCATGTTAGTAAAAAAGAAACCTTTAATGGATTATCATGAATTTAGAGGACAACCTATTGTTCAAAATGCTTATGACAGTTTTGACAAAGATATTATTTATGAGACATGAAGACAACAATGTTGAAGATGACTATGAAAGTGTTTAAGTGCAACAATAAACAATGGAAAAGAATAATAAAAAATATCTATCCTATTAAGATATCAAAAGGAGAGTAAAACATGAAATAGAGAAAAAGGAAGTTGACAAGAAGACAGTGGTGAGAATGAAGCATAGTAATGGATGCAGTGAAAGTTTCTACAAATTGACATACACAACAAAAGAGATGATGGAATAGGATCAAGGAATGATCACAACTAGAAAATCGTGGAAGAAATATTTTCAGACCTTTGTAGCAACAAATATAAAGAGAATAAAAGGTAGTGACAATCTTGAAAACAACAAAGGATATGTCAGTCAAAGAGTTTCATGCATAACCAATGTCTTACCCTTGCTTGAGGACAAACAAGATTTCAACTAGGGGGAATGATGATCCTATAAATTGACCATATTATTTCATTTTTTATGATACTTTAGCTCATGTTTATAGTGTCCTTCCAAGTCATTTCCAAACATTAACTTGGTTTTGTGAAGCATTAACTAGGATTAATGGTGTTTGATATGCATATGCATGTCTAACTAGTTAATGCTAAATAGAGGTAAAATATTATAATAAATGGTTATTATTGAATGTAAAGTACTTAAAAAGGATTAAGATGTTGTTTTTAATTGGTTTGAGTCATTCATACAACTAGAAGAAAGGAGGAGCAAGTTGGCAATTGACAGATGTAGCAGTTGACTAAGAGTGCAGAAAAAGTCAAAAGACCAGTTTTAGTAAAACATGCATATCTCACTTGTTTCTTAACAAAATTTAAATTTTCAAAATTATCTTGAAAGATTAAAAGGGGGTATTAAAACCCTTTAAGTCGTTTAAGATGATTCATAATATTTAATGAGCAGTATTCACCATAAGTTAACTGAGACAAAATGGCATATTTCCAGGCAGCAGTTAAGGATTGAGTTCTAATTCAACTTGGACTCCTCTATCTCTTCACGAGTTTGTGTATTTGAAGTTATTAAAGTAAAGGAACATTGGAGAAGTTTGTGGAAATAATATTTTATGATTCATAAATAATTTTAACATATTTTGTACACATGTTCAGCCATGACTGTATTTTATAGTTGTAGAGTTTGAAGTTTATTAGAACTCTCTCAACTATTGTTAGTTTAATCTTTATTACCGATCATGAATAGAATACGTCATCTCCTTGATATCATAGGAGAAATGATATTTGTAATAATTTGTTGAGTTTTTAATTACATCAACTCTCAAGCCTCAAGCATAAATATAAGATTTTGTTGAGTTGTGAGTAAGTAGTGTTGAGAATAGTTAGTGTAGAGTATAAAGAGAGTATCCAATTAATGTTGAGTCTTGTTAATGGTGTCTATGATCAATCAGAAAGTCTAATACTTATCCATGTAATATTTGGTTTGCAATAAGAATATTATTTGAGCTTTGAAGCTTGTCTATTGAAGATGGAATGCTAATGACAGATTAAAGCAACTCAAGCAAGGGCCACTTGAGGAACTATAACTCCACAATAGTTAAAATTTGCAATTGTTATATTTTTATTCATTATGCTTTACTTTTATTAGTGAGTTGGTTATGATAGGTTTTGTTTTTAGCATATTCAATTTCACTAGTTTTAGAACAATCAGCCTGCAGCCACTGCTATTACAAATAACTATTTTGCTTGCAGCCACTGCTGTGTAGTTAGTTTTATTTATAGAATTGTCATGTTTTCAATTCAGTTTATTATTCCAAGTTTATTTTCTATACACAATTGATACAATAGCTTAGAAGGATTCCATAGTGCATATACAGTGTCTCATTTCAAGTTCACATCCCTAGGTTGATAATTAAATGTAGCTTCTAATCCATGAAGGGTTGCTTAGTGTGGATAAAAATCCCTAAGTTCTCTCATTTGAAAATATCAAAGAAAAATAGAATTCATTTCTCTTGGACATGACCTTTCAATCAAACACCATTTTACTTGCAATTTGATTATTATTGATATAAGATCATGACATTTTATAGGAAAATTCATGAAAAATACATAAATTACACTATGTAATCAACATTATAATTAATATTTAGGTTTGTTAACTTAACCAAATTTTTTAATTCAAATAGGAGTCCTTTTAAATGAAGTATTCATAGAAGTTGAATCACTTATATAAGCCCTCATCTATGTTGAATTTCTTATCTTCATGTAATTCTTCATATAAAATTTTATATCCTTATAGTTCTTTTTAACTCCATGTTCAAGTGTTGAGATATAACAAGTGTTTATTCTCTGTTGATTTATTCACATTCACATAACTATCCTAAATAAATGTGTTCACCTCTTTGCCAGTGTGGATGAATTTTGAAAATTTGAATAAATGACTACTAAAAACTACTTATTTCAAATCAAGAGGCACTAAGCTAAAAGATGATTCACTTGAATGCATACGTAGTCTCCTCTCAATTTACTGAGGGAATATAAAGGAATCATCACACTCTAAAGGTATGGATCAAAACATATTAGGGAAGAGGACCCAGTAGTAGATACTGTTCCAATTGTTATGATAGTAGTTGTTAATTCAATACCCATACTTGTTGATTTAATGTCCATTTTTTTTGCAACATTGCACCAATAGTTGTGATTCTAATACCCATAATTGAATGAAATGTACCCTTAGTTGTAGAAAGCAACCAATCATGTGATGCCACATCAACTATACAACTATGGCGGGCCCTTATGCACAACTATTGGTCTCACCTTTTTTGGGGGGTTGTTTTGGACACCTTGGCAAAAAAGCATACTGATGTGGCAAAAAGCAGGGGACTTGCCAAGTAAGTTGCTGCGAAAAATTGGGAGTGATTTGAAATTTCCACGTAGGATTTTGAGAAACACAAAGCTAGGGTGCTCAACTACTGGGTCCTCTCTCCTAGATGGTACATCAAATTTAAATTCTTATAGGAGACGTTGAAACAAGATAGAGATTTAATCTACACATAAAAGACCGGTAGAGATATGATACGAGAGGAGATTTTCTCTAAAGAAATCCTAGCAAGATTATTTATGGAAGTGATATAAATAGAAGCTTTTGATAACACTTTGAAAGATAATATAGTCATCATATTCAATCCTTGTCAAATCATTTTGAATAATAATAACTATTATACATGTGTAAAAGTGGCCCATTTTAAAAATTGATCTATTTGTAAAGTTGAGTTATTGTCGAATCCTATGTGAGGCTAGAAGAATCTTTCACAAGTTGGTGACAAATGCTTGAGCAAGTCTCCCTAACATAATGCATTGTAGTTAGCAACCACAACAATACAAATGTATTTTAATCCACCTGGTTCTGACTCTTTCACCTCCTCATCTAAATTTCACTATAAAAATGTGTAGCATTCATGATGTATAGCTCAATCTCCCATGGTATTCTAAATCAGAGCTTTGGCAATCATGAGATAAACTTTACCAAAATCATGGCTCATCTATAATGTGGAATATTACTTGGATATAGTTATCCTTGTCACTTCATAAAATGTACCACACCTTACTTCATTCCAAGACAATATATTTGTTATTTTCAGCTATCATATTTGACATGTTCATGTGAAACATAAGGGACAATGTGTCTCTCCCAAGATTTATTTTGTGGTTCAAATGGAGGAAATATTTCAAGTAATCTAAACTTAAAAAACTTTGTTGTTCCATTAGTGACAAATTGGTCGATCTTGCCACTTCATACTTCAATTCTATTTCACTTTTTATAATTTATGGAAAGGGAAGGTGAAATGTGTTACACAAGTATGAGGTCCTAATATAAAAATGCAGCTTCATTATTTGCTTGATCTATAATTTTTTGTGTTTGGGACTCCTTTTATACATTTTTCAAGATAAGTCACCATATCTAGTTGATTCTAAATTTTAGAAAGTGTTCATATAATTTAATAATTGGTCTATATTCCTGTCCAAGGGGTTGAGCTTAACTGGTTAAAACATTGGGTTCTCATTGTGGAGACCCAAGTTCAACTCCCAATAGGGGCATCTAAAAGTGGAATTCTAAGTTGTGACTCTTGGCCTTCCATAGGATGGGGAAGGTCTTGGGGTCAATCTATCAAAAGCTATTTAGGCTTCGGCCAATTACCTATCAAAAAAAAAAAAATATTTGGTCTATATTCCTACCCATATGGTCACACCATTTACCAAAAGTGGCATGCTTCATCTATTGTGCCATTATGATAATCTCATAAATTACTTAGTTCAAATGCACATTTAATCATCACTCCCATGCTTGATTGCTTATTTGGATACACTTTTTTTAGCATTGAGAATAAAATCTAAGATTGTGGTGCCCCTTGCCATGATGATAAAAAGGGTCACCATTATGGTTGAGGCTTCTAATATTAAACTTCATTTCATATCATAGTTTTTAAATGACAAAGGCTCATGGCCTCCTTAATTGAATAAGGGAAAAACTTTAGACTACTATGTGAATTGAATACCAATTCCTTAAAGTTATACTCAACTGAGAAAGAGAAGGTTTATGTGAAAAGAAATTCAAGGACATAGTGGATTTGAAGCAACAAGTGTGCCATTATAAGAGGATAAAGTAGATGAATCTCTTATTAATTTGATTGCTATTTAAAAATAATTGAAAGATAGAATTCCTTATAAAATGAGACATAATTCTTTGTAAGGAAAATGTTAACATCAAGCATTTAAACTATTTTGACAAAATGGTGTAATTATCTCACAAGGAACCCCATGTGTTCTATGAGATCTCTCAATCTTTTATTTTATCAAATTCCTTAATGCTCTCCACCAACCTTGAACACTTCACATACATAGAAATTTATCTTATCGTTAAAAGTGGTGAATGTAAGAAAAATACATTGTCTATGATCAATGTAAGATTTTTTTAGTTATCAAACACATTAATGAAGATACATGTATATATGAAGAATATTATTAAAGGGGGTTGCTTTCAAAATGCTATAGGAAATGGTGTAGACTTGTCCTTTCCTAGATCATCCATTATAAGTGTTGATACTTCATTAATTCCTTATAAAGGTGCTTTATAATATTTTTTTATAGTCATTTAGGATGGGTGGATATAGTAATGTCTTTATTTTTTTATTTTTATGCTATCTTCCTATAAATCACTTGTTGATGAGACATGAACAAATAAGCAAGCACCTCATAACTAATGGTGTTGATCCTTCCATATAATTTTTTAGTACATTTGGTGCATCTAGTCTCAGTTCCTATCTTCAAGTAGCCTTTCCATCTTATTTATATTATTATCTATATTAGTGCATTAAGTTGCATTACAAAAAGTCACATGTGAACTAGTAAGAATAAAGGGAATTAACTTCATGAATTATCTCACATTAATTTTTTAGAGGTATTTGATGAAGGATATGCCTTATATTACATTGAGAATATGCCTTATTTTGCATTGAGGGTATGCCTTTTATTGCATTTGATGAAGGGCATGCCTTATATTACATTAAGAATTTATTCTCAATTGCAGTATATTTGATAAACAAATGATTTACTATAAAAATGATAAACATGAAAGCATCTATTTATCCATGAATAGAGGATGGAAATTTTACTCTTTGGATTGTAAAGTCTAGTAAATATGCATAAGTGAACTCAAAATTAATAAATTTCTAATTATATTTTTTTGGAGAACAAAGAGTTTTGTTGTTTTTTGTATTTGATCTATCTTTTAATTATTCTATTAAAAAATAAAATACCCTATATTCATCATTATAATAGGTGGCTATTACCCTTATAAATTGTCCAAGGGGCAAACTTGGAACTTAAATTTTTTATGGATCATTACTATATGTAGTGGGTGTCTACTTTTGAATGAGACAACTAATTATTCATAATTATACTCATATAAGTTGATCTCCTTGCTACTTTTATGGGGAATGTTTTATGATCTTTAGTCAATGATAAATGCAATATATTATGTTTTTTCTTTGCACCAAGAATCAAGTATAATTTATTATTGTTACTAAATATATTTGTATTTATTTGGCAAGATTGTGCCTTCAAAGTAATTGGTGCAAGTGTTATTACATGGATAGTGCAATAATTTGATTAAAAGACTATATTTTATGTGTCTTTGAATCAAAATGACAAAACATGAAAATAGCTCTTGAAGAATCAATGGCCTTGAAGATTTATGAAAGAGTTCCATTTGGATACATGTAAAAGTACTCTTACTTGAAGTTATTTTACTCTTTCCAGAGAATATCATTTCTAAAGAGAAAAAATCACATTGAATATTATGGGAACCTCACTAAAGTGAAAGTATTTCATCATAAAAGTTCTATCCAGTTTCGTCATATAAGCACATTGAAGATCATGGACATATTTTATATATTGGAATCTTAGCCATCACTTATTAAGACTTCATGCAAAGATTGGCTTTTAGGTGATGCCATTTAGAGAGTGTACATGACACCACATAGTGGTTAAATCCTAGATGTAAGACCTAATAGGCATAAGACCTTTAGGTATTTTATGCTTCAAATTCAAATCAATGCTTGGCCTTAGCCATTGAGGGGTACTCTGCATGTTAATGACACCACCTAGTGGCTAAATCATAGTTTTAAATCCTACAGGTAGGCATAGTAAGTCCTAATAGGCATAAAATAAGACCTATATAGTCATTAGTAAGTCCTTTAAGCCTGCAAGTAGGGATATGTAAGTCCTTTTATTTTAAATAGTGTAGGTAGGTGTTAGTAATTTTTTTGGGAGCATTTGTATCTATTCCTACGACCATATTGTAAATTATTCTCCTTGTAATTCTTCCACTTGTAAGAGAATTGTATTAAGTCCTATGGGCACTATGTAATTAACTTGGGGAGAGGCTAATTTGAGGAGATTGTGACTCCAATATAAATTTTTATAAGACCTCATAGTATCATTTTTAAAACAGTAATATTATAAATTATGACAAGATGACTTTCGTGTAGTCTAGAATGCATGATCTTTGTGTTACCATATATTTGTGTCTTTGTTTATCACTGTCAAAGAAGACCTACACTACTGGGGTACTTCATTTTTTCTTTTATGCAAATTGGCATGGGATAGCCCCTATTAAGATTAAGGGGGAGTGTTAGAACATAACGTTATTAGGGGTCACTCCCTTATAACATTTATATAATGTTCTAATATAATGTTATAAAACCTTATATGTTATATGTTTCATTAATCATATTTCATTTATAATAATAATAATAATAATAATAACTCTTAGATTATTAATTATTTATGAATGGGGGTTATTGGAAAGGTGTGACTAATGAAGCCACCCTTCCTCCTATATCTAAGGAGGTAATCTCTCATTTGAGAGGTGAGGAATTTGGAGCTTTACAGTGAGTTGTATCACTATGCACAAGAGGTATTATAGGTCACGTGGAAGTATGTGGAGAAGTACCCCTAAGTTCAAGTCTATTTTATGATAGACTACATTTGTAAGTGTTTTTTAATAGAATGATTCTTTATGAGTTTTTTACCTAAAGGGGTTTTCACCATGTATATCTTGTGTAATGTGTACAATTATGCATATATGATTCTCATTTCATTTAATTTATATCTTGTTATTAATGATTAGTATCCTAAGATCGTAATTTATAATAGTAAATCTCTCTTTCTTTCTTTTTGGTTAGTTTTATTTATGTAAATCATTAGTTAGATTACTATTACTTCTCTAAAATTAGTGTTGATTAGTTCAAGTGTTCTATTAATACAGTTAGTGGTTAGAGTACAAGTTTTGAGTCATTGAAATGTTTACCTACGACACTGGTTGTATAAATAGGATTTTGATTTTAATATTGTTTACATTTTTCTTAGTTAGTATTTCCATTTATGAAATTGATAGATGGCTTAAGACTCTTTTGTTTCACATATAGTGCTAGAATCATCCAAGTAGATACATCACTAGTCGACAATTAAATGAGCCTCTTCTTAGGATGCTAGGTTAGTCCATGTGGGCATTCAACTGAGCTGAGTGCAATGATATACTACGCCAACCTTATGTATATAGTAGAGACAAGTCATCTTTGGCATTGGTGTCAAGGATTTGAATGGGAAGCGATATGATCTCAAAGTCAATGGTTGAGGGCTTAGAGGGATTTGTGACTTGTTGTTAGCCTAGATCATGAGAGATGCCATTTTGGTTTAAACATGAGAATTCAAAATTGAAGAACCTAGGACTTGAATTTGTAAGAAGACCTGACAAGGAAGAGTGATGGTCATTGTGTCACATATTGAGATCTAATCATGAGGTTTGGGAGTTTCTATTTGGTTATGTTCAAGGGTGTTAGGAATGGTCATTTGACAAAAGTCTAGGAGAGTGCCATACATCACACCAATGGTGAAGTTGGGAACACTTTATCAAACATGAGATTGATGGTATAGTATTGTCCTTCCTCTACATCAGAGTTGTGCGGGTTCTAAAAATAATTACAAATGTTG
Source organism: Cryptomeria japonica (assembly GCF_030272615.1). Lineage (NCBI taxonomy): Eukaryota > Viridiplantae > Streptophyta > Pinopsida > Cupressales > Cupressaceae > Cryptomeria > Cryptomeria japonica. The sequence goes on along the minus strand of NC_081405.1, from coordinate 341,420,640 downwards.
AGTTGTTGCCCGTCTTTGTCCTTGATGTTAAAGGGGGAGAGATTGGAGAGATATGGAGATGTTTGGAGGAGAGATGTATAGATAAAGGAGTTATGAATCTGAGTTTGTGTTTGTCATTGATGAATGTTGCCATCAATGAAAAAGGGGGATATTTTTGCAAATGTGAAGTTGATAGTGTGTCATTATGGTGGTCATTGATGTCAACATACTGATTCTGTGTTTCAATGATTGGTTTGTGCTTTGCATTTCTGATATGTTGTAGTTGTAGTCATGAAGTTTTGGTATGTTGTTGGGTGTTCTTTTTATTGGCAAGAGACAGTGCACAGTTAGCAAAATGTTGTCATTTATGGCAACTCAAGTCAACATACCCATCCACCATGAATAATTTGCTTTTACCAGAAGTTTGAGTGGAGATTTGGTTAAGTCCGATAAGTTAGATCAGAGCATCCAATAGAGCATAGTATCTTGATTGATATTTCATTCCAGTTAAATATTTTGTGTTGTGGAGCTAAGGGAAGCTTGGTATATGTCTATAGTACCTTATTCCTCGATTTCAACCTCTTGTGACAATTCATGTGCAAGTTAGGAGATACGGTGTATAGGTTTTTGGGTTGAACAGTGTAATATGGTCGACTTGTGTGATTGATCGTTGTGTGGATTTGATGGAGAAGTTTTGGTGATTATTTTTGTGTTCGAGGATGTTTAGCCGATATTTGGGAAGCATTTGGTCAATTCTTTTTTTTTCTACATAAGTATTTGAAATCAAATTCAGCCAATAGTTCATACATGTTTGGTGAATATGATAAATGTTGTTGAGCCGACATGTAGCCAATATAATTATGTGTTGTGGATATATAATATCGATTAAATTGATCATTTATAAGTATGAAGAAGGTTGTGTGATTGAATATGCACAGTTTCACGTGCGTGGGTTAGAGATCTATGCTCCAGATTCATGGTGGAACAGTGGAATAGAGTAGAGTGAGATAAGTGTGGAAAGTTTGATTATTGTGCTTAACTGAAACTATTATCAGGCATTTGTGGATGATAATATTTAGTTCAAGTACTTTTTTAATCTTTTATAATTGTTCTAAAGGCAGCGAGCCTAACTTTTTGAGAAGTGTGCTTGAATGCATGTGCATTCCCTATTGTAATATTTCTATACTTCTGCAGAGTATACTTATATTGTGGGTTCATCCCCACTGTGGTTTTTCCCTTAATCGGGTTTCCACGTATAAAAACCTTGGTGTTATGGTGTTGTGGCTATTTGGTTTATGTTCTTGTATCTTTCTTTTGTTCATATGCATTAAGTGGTTGAAAGTTCAATTTAATAAGGTTAAAAATTGTTGAACATTGATTCACCCCCCTGTCTCAGTGTTCCTTGATTCCAACAATTGGTATTAGAGCCTATTTCCTTGGAACAAGTCTAGCATCTTGAGGAGGATCTAGGAAGGTGATTCAATGGATTCCAGAGGTCTTCAACATCAACTCCTAGTTGCACTAGATTGTCTTGATTAGTCCAAAGTTGAAGTCTAGGAATTGAAAGGAAGTCTTAAGGATGCTGAAAATTTCATTCAGTCATTGAAAGAGAAGTTGAACAAGTCCAGAGAGAAGAGAAAGGAATTTTGTGAAAAGCTATAAGAGAAGGAAAGCAAATGCATGGAAGATGGTCACCTAAATCAAGCCCTGAAGGAGAAATCAGAAGAATGTGTGAAACTTGCAAAAGAAAATGTAGCCTTGAAGCATGAGATGGAATCTATTGTGATTGGGTTGACAAAGGAAATTGAAGGAAGAAAGAAGAGTGAAGAGAGTCTTGCTTAGTCCTTAAAAGATAGATCTAATAAATGTTGTAGACTTAATTGTGAGAGTGATCAGCTGAAGCTTGAATTGCAACAATCCAAAAACAATGAGGAAGAACTTAAAAGGTAGATTATCATTCTTAGGGATGAAATTGCGAATACAAATGAATACAAGGAGAAGTTCAAGATTAGCTCAGTTAAGCTTGATGAAATGCTTGGAAACCAGAAGAGTGAAGATGACAAGCGGGGTCTTGGATTTGAGAAAGGTGAAAGCTCAAGATCTAGTCAAAGCAATCCAAAGTCAACAAATCAGAAGAACAAACCTAGAAAGTCTCAGATAAGACAACCTAATGCTCAAAAGGTCAATGGTAATTGCTTTGTTTGCAATAAATTTGGTCATAAAGCTATGCAGTGTAGAAATAGTATGAATCATAATGGTCCATCTTTCTCTAGTCAATGTTTCAAATGCAACAAGTATGGACATAAGTCAAATGAATGCAGAAGTGTGATGAATAAATTTTTCAATAGAAGGAATATTAGGTGTTATGCATGTGGTAGGTTTGGACACATTGCTAATCAATTCAAATCAAGAGGAAAACAAGGGAATTTTAGGCATAGATAAGGAAATGTTGGGTGCTACAAATGCAACAAATCTAGTCATATTGCAAGATCCTGCAGAAGCAAGAATATGAATAGGAATGGTCCGACATACAAGAATAAGAATGTGTAGGTAGATGAAAAAGGAAAAGTGAAAGTGGAGGAGATTAGAAATCAAATGAAGAATACATGGGTTAAGAAGAGTAATAATGATGTAGGGAGTGGATTCGCACCTGAATCTGGTGCTAGAAATTCATTCGAGAACAGAATTAAGGCCTGTGGCCTAGGGGGAGTCTTCATGAAAATCCTATGTACCGCCTTGTAGCAGATGATACTTGAATCCAACATGTTAAAAAGTTGTATTAGGACATTGAAGATGATTTGAGGTAGTATCTAAAATAATTTGAGAAATAACAAAGATCCGTAGATGAAATTATAGAGCAGTTTGTGAAGGCAAAGTATCTAGAAGGTTTAGGACAAAACACATTTAATGCACCCTAAAAGTTATATATGCAAGCAATAAAAGGCAACTTAACCTATTCATTTGTCACTTTGCATTCGAGAGAAGTAGAAGAAAGCACTAAAGTATATATTACTATGAAAGATGATGAGGAAATAAAATCTGATGAGGAAGTTAAGAAAATGAAGAGCAAGGGCACCAAAACTACAAAAGTCTCTTAGGACAAACCCTCTGGTGAAGGGAAAATCAACAAGAAGGTGAAGATAGATTGTGATAAACATGGCATGTTAGTCCAAGAGGTTGAAGAAGCTTTAACACTACAAGGTAACATGCAACCTCTTTCTGATTTTATGACAAGTTTGATGATGCTGGTGTAGTGTCATAAAATTGTGACCCTAGCAATTTTCAACCACATTAGGGTCCTCACGCATGTGAGATTGAATCCCCTAGCTTGGTCGGAGACCAGAGACTACTCAACCGCTGAAAACTGCTTCTCCCTTGCCCTCCGCACCACCCTATCTGCACTCTACCCTAGAGAAAAGGGCAGGACAGGGGCGTGGCCCCCCTGTCCTTGCCCTATTTTGGGGCAGGACCTTTCTTGAGTTTGCATAGAAGGTTGTGTAGTGAGCCGGAAAACTTCCTTGATGTCGGCCCATGATGAAAATCAGTTTCATTTACCCTAATTGACAAGTATATAAGTGGCATTTGTCCTCTCATTTGCAAGAAGTTGGATGAGTGGGAAGTTTACATGTGATCAAGCATTCAAGCATTCCTTTCTAGCATTGAGCATTCTCAAGTCTCCCTTCAAGGCTAGGTGTTGCATTGAAGTCAAGGATTCAACCATTGAAAAGGAGATTCATTCCAACATTCAATTCCACACAAGCAAATCTACCTACATTCTATCTACAACCTCCCTTGAGGTGATTTATATTACAGTCTTTCATTTACATTCACTTGCAAGTACTCTCTTTCATCATTTGGTTAATTCCAAAACTGGGGTTTGACCTGAAGCAAAACCCCCAATCCCAACCCATTTTCTCTCTTTTTTGTGTGTAGGTTGTAGGTGCACAACTGTACTTTCAAATTTGGATTTCATTTGCAGAGGTGGAAAAACCCTTTTCATTTCGCGGATTTTTCGGAGGACCGCGTACATTTTCGCCACGGTCCGGGCAACTTTTCCTCAAATTCGCAGGGCAACTTTGTCTCAACATATTACTACTACATCTAGGTACACAACTTCATCCCACACTCCGATCTTGAGTTATTATCAGTTCTTTGTCACTTTTTCACTTAGTCTTAATACATAATTCAATCAATTCCTTTCCATTCCAAGTAGAAGAGGGGATTAACTTATCATTCTCATTTCATTCAGAATTCTATCTTCTTCTTTGGAGGTTGAATCTAGTGAATCCCCCCCCCTCTTCCAATGTAATGCGTGAAAAGTGTTTGAAGGGAAATCCATAGTGAAACTCTCATCTCTCCTTAGAGGGAAAGGGTACCTTTCCTCTTGATCTCTCATTCACACATTTTTCACCCACAATTACATTTTGGTGAACCTGACGTCTTGCATGCTTTCCTTTGAAAAAAATTGCATACTTTTGATTTGCAAGTTTAAATTTTCTACAAACTTAGTGGTTAAATAATTAAAAACCCTAGTTTTTAAGATTAAAATTGAACTCGTGATTTGTGAAAATTGCATGTGGTTATCTTAGATGTGAAAATTGTTTTGTTTGTCAAATTTAATTTCTTCATTGCCTTGTTCAATTTGCAAATCAAATTTACAAAATTAAGCGGTTACCTGTTAAGACCCTAATTTTCATAAATCATCTTGAACTTGTGCAAAAATTGGATTTCCATCTAATTTTCAGATTTGTGATTGTTCTCAGACTTGTTTTCATTCCTATAATTCAAAATTTCAATTTCCCTCCTTTTCCTCAAAATTCAAATTTTAAAATTAAGTGGTTGATTCTAAAACCCTAATTTTCAAATTTCATTGGATTTTGTGCAAATTTCAATCAATTTCATTCCAATTCAGATTTCTAAACATTTTTCAAGGTGCCCCTATCCATTAGGTGTGACCTTTTTCAAAATTGCAATTCAATTCCTCTTTTTCATCAAAACCCTAATAGGGTCCTATTTTTACATTTGAACCTTAATTTCTCTCATCTAGAAATCATAAAATTCGCCAATTTTTTGAGGTTAGCTTTGAAATCATCGTAATATTCATCCCTAAAAATTTTTAAAAAAGTTGGTCGGACCATGTGCATTCTCGCCACAGTCCTCAACTTTTTTCTCAAAATTTCAAGAGACTGTTATAACTGTATTTAATAGCCTAAATCCAAAAGATTGGTTGATCTTGTTGATTTTTGATCCCTCTAGAATTGAAAATACCTCCAAAATTCAACAGTTTAAATTTCAAGGAAGTTTTTAAAATTAAGAGGTTAATTGTAATCTGCCTTGATTTTAAAATTAAGTGGCGTTCCCTTGGCCCTAATTTTAAAATTCTAATTTCCTTTCATTTTTGAAAACTATGTATTTTTCTTTCTCCAACAAAGTTCAAATTGTGTAATCATTATTTTCTTAAATTTTGCATTAGTCAATTTTGTAAGCTTTGTTGCTATACTTCAAAATTCAAAATTCATAATTCAAAATTTCCCTCTAGTGCATGAGTTTTACCACTATTAATCCTACCTATACTATCCTTGTTAGACGAAGCATTAGAATTAAGGCCTCCTAATGTTTAATTACTAAGGAGATGGAGCCTAATTTGGGTGACTTCTTTAATGAGGATCGTGCTAATTCTTTCAATCCTAATCATGTGCCTATTTATCCCATTGATGAATCCCATGATGAAGAAGAAGCTTTAACTAGAGTCTTTATAGATAAAATTTTCAAATTGGACAATCAATTTGATAACTTTCAACACTGGATGTCCCAAGAATAACCTAACAGTGAAGCTCTTCCATTAATTGAAGGCCTTAAACGCATGATTCAAAGTGATAAGAATGAAATTGATATATTGCATGGCATTGCATATATTGTTGATTCTAATGTCATGCTATCAAGAGTTGTGCCAAAATGCTAAGTTATTCATAACCTTCAACACAAGTCAATCCTTCAATTACTTTGACTACTCTTATGACTAGTATTCATACTTTTACCTCCAACATAATGGCTACATCAACTCAAAATGTCATTCCTACAACTATTGGTTATGGGGGAATTCCCTCTTCTTCATTTAATCCTCCATCTTTACCTATGTCTTCAATAAGTGTTCCTATTATCCCTCAAACAATCAGTGTGACACAAGGGGGCAATTCCTTCAACAACTTTGTTCCTGCTTTAAGTGTCCCTTTTCCTACCCAATCATCACCTATGCCTACTTATCATAATGTCCCACCACCTTAGTCTCAGTCCATACCTTCTTTCAATAATATCACACCACCTTCTCAATCAACTATGTCTAACGTCTGGGAAGCAGCACGAGGAGACGGAGAATAGTGAAGTGGAGGAGGAAATGGAAATGGAAGACTGGTTGGAGAAAGATTTGATAAAAGGCAACCTCAAACATCTGGAGGACGTCATCAAAATAATGAAGGAACAGGTGGAGGAGGATAAGGACAATGTCAATGCCCGGATGGCTAGAAACGAGAAAGCCTTGAAAAGCCTTATGGACCATAGCCTCCAGGTTCTTAAAGTCTCCTCCCAGAACATGAATGCACTGGTGAATCATCTAGAAAAGAAAAACAAGGAGAAGAACCTGGTAGTTGAAGATGCTCCTACTTCCAGCCTAAGCCACTAGACCCCTAGGCGCAGAACCGGGCAGACTACGACGGAGAAGGATATGAAGATGAAAGAAAGCCAGATTGCTCAGGAAAATACCGACTTGACGGAAGCGGCCAAGGCAATGATGCTTTTTGTGCAGGATAAACCATGAAGAATTTCTAAATTTATGTTTATGCTGGACTTGGGGCCAATTTCTTGCTGGCCTCTTGTTGTCCTTTCCTCTGTTGCTGGTCTTTTTGTTGGTTTTTTGTAGCTGTTGTGTTTTGTTTCTTTCTTGAATATCTTTCATATGTAACTGGATTTCGGGTCCCTTAAAACCTATTTTTAATTAATCAAAAGCTATGTCTAACGTCAATTCTTCTACCGAAGTGACAATTAACAGTCTTGCTCAAACTGTGTCTTCCTTACAACAACAAATTGCTTCTATGAGTCAATCCAAGATTAGTGTGCCCGCCTTTGATGTTGCGAGCCCACTTTCTCTTGATATTGTTAAAGTCATGTCACATAAACATGTTGAGGTCCTTCAATTAGAACTCTATAATGGAAAAGGCGATCCTCTTATGCATGTCAAGACATTTCAAACCTTGTGTACTGATTTTGCTTACGATCAAAGGTTGGTTGCGAAACTGTTTACAAGAACACCAAGAGATAAGGCTTTACAATGGTATTGCTCTTTGCCTTCTTATTCTATCACTTCTTTTCAACAACTGGCAAATGCTTTCATCCAATAATTTCAAAACAACATTGGTCCTAAAATCACTTTGACTGATTTAATGCATTGTAAACAAGGTGTTAAAGAAAAAGTGACTGATTTCATTGGTAGATATAAGCATTTGTGTGCTCAAATTTATTTTCATGTACTAGATAATGATATTCAAAGAATTTTCATTTCTAATTTGCAAAAAGAATATTAGGTAAAATCTCATTTTGTCTAAGTCTACTTCCTTTCTGCAGTTGTGCGCAACACTCCACAATTATCATCTGGCTGTGAGTCAAATGGAGCAATCCACTCCTATGGCTCTGAGTGATAAGGGGGAGAGTGTTCAACAATCGTTTGCAAAGTTCAAACCAACAAAAAGCTTCATCAAGTTCAATGATACTATAGTGTCATAAACTTGCGACCCTAGCAATTTACGACTGCATTAAGGTCCTCACGCATGTGAACTCGAATCCTCTAGCCTGATCGGAGACCAGAGAATGCTCAACTTGCGAAAACAACTTCTTCCTTGGCCTCTACATCACCTCGACTGCACTCTTCCCTGGAGAAAGGGGTAGGACAGGGGCATGGCACCACTTTCCCCCCTTGGACAGGGGTGTGGCGCTCTTGTCCCTGCCCTATTTTAGGGCAAGACCTTTCCTAGAGCATGTCTTGCAGGTTGTGCCTCAGGAAGGAAACCTCCCCAATGTCGACCCATGACAAAATTCAAATCCACCAACATGTATTTAAGGGGGCATTCGCTCTCTCATTTGGATAAGTTGGATAGGTCGAAGTTGGCGAGATTCAAGTTGCATAAGTGATCAAGCATCCAAGCATCCAAACACTCAAGCCTTCTTTTTCAGCATTGAGCATTCTTAAGTCTCCCTTCAAGGCTAGGTGTTGCATTCAAGTCAAGGATTCAACAATTGAAGAGGAGATCCCTTTCAACATTCAAATCCACACAAGCATTTCTATCAACATTGCTACTACAACCTCCCTTGAGGTGATTTACAATTCAGTCTTTCATTTACATCTAGTTGCAAGTACTTTCTTTCATTACTTGGTTAATTCCAAAACTGGGGTTTGACCTAAAGGCAAACCCCCAATCCCAACCCATTTTCCTCTCTTTCATGTGTGTAGGTTGTAGGTGCATAGCTATATTTTCAGATTCGGGCTTCATTTGCAGAGGTAGAAAAACCCTTTTTGTTTCGCGGATTTTTCGGAGGACCATGTAAATTCTTGCCATGGTCCAAACAAATTTTTGTCAAATTTTCAGGGCGACTTCGTCTCGACATTTTACTGCCAAATCCAGGTGCACAACTTCATCTCATATCCCGATCTCAAGTTATAATCGATTCTTTGTCACTTTTGCATTACATAATTCAATCAATTCCTTTCCAAATCAAACAAAGGAAGAATGGATCATCCTAACATTCTTAATTCATTCAAAATTCAATCTATCATCTTTGCATGGAGATTGAATCTAATGAATTATCCCTCATCTTCCTAATGTAATGGTGAAAAGTGCTTGAAGGATAATCAATAGTGAAGCTCTCATCTCTCTTTGAGGGAAAGGGTTAGTTTTCCTCTTGATCTATCACTCATCATTTTCCCACCATTACATTTTGGTGAACCCGATGTCTTGTATTCTTTCCTTTGAGAAACATTGCATATTTTTCATTTACAAGTTTCAAATTTCTGCAAACTTAGTGGTTGAATCATTAAAAACCCTAGTTTTAAAAATTAAAATTGAACTTGTGATTTGTAAAAATTGCTTGTGGTTATCTTAGATCTAAAAATTGCTTTGTTTGTCAAATTCAATTTTTTTATTGTCTTGTTCAATTTGCAATTAAAATTTACAAAATTAAGAGGTTACTTGTTAAAACCCAAATTTTCAAAAATCATCTTGAACTTGTGCAAAAAATTGGATTTCCATTTAATTTTCAAAATTTTGATTGTTCTTAGATTTGTTTTCAATTCTACAATTCAAATTTTCAATTTCCCCCCTTTTTCCCAAAATTCAAATTTCAAAATTAAGTGGTTAGGTCATCAAACCCTAATTTTTAAAATTAATTGGATTTTGTGTGAATTTCAAATAAATTTCATTTACACTCAGATTTTTAAAATTTTTCCAAGGTGTCCCTTTCCATTAGGTTTTACCCTTTTTAAAATTGCAATTCAATTCCTCTTCTTCTTCAAAACCCTAATAGGGTCCTATTTTCACCTTTGTACCTTCATTTCAACCATCTAGAGATCGTAACATTTGCCAATTTTTTAGTGTTTGCTTTAATATCATCGTAATATCCATCCATGAAAATTTCAAAAAAAGTTGGTCGTACCATGTGCGTTCTCGCCACGATCCTCAGCTTTTTTCCCGAAATTTCAGGAGACTATTATGACTGTATTTACTAGCTTAAATCTGGAAGATTGGCTGATTTTATTGATTTTAGAACCCTCTAGAATCGGAAATACCTTCAAAATTCAACATTTCAAATTTCAAGAAATTTTTTAAAATTAAGAGGTTAATTATTGTCTGCCCTGATTTTAAAAATTCTAATTTTAAAATTGAGTGGTCTTCCCTTGGCCCTAATTTTAAAATTCCAATTTCCTTTCATTTTTGGAAATTGTGTCATCCTCTTCCCCCAACAAAGTTCAAATTGTGTAATCATTATTTTCTTAAATTTTTTATTAACCAATTTTGTAAGCTTTGTTTCACAATTCAAAATTTCAATCTTCCTCTAGTGCATGAGTTTTACCACTATTAGTCCTACCTATCCTATCCCTGTTAGACGAAGCATTAGAATTAAGGCATCCCAAGGTTTAATTACCGAGGAGATGGATCCTAATTTGGGTGACTTCTTTAATGAGGATCATGCTAATTCTTCTCATCCTAATCATGTGCCTATTGATGGATCTCATGATGAAGAAGAAGCTTTGACTAGGGTTTCTTTAGATCAACTTTCTACATTGAACAATCAATTTGATAGCTTTCAACAATGGATGTCCCAAGAATACCCTAATAGTGAGGCTCTTCCATTAATTGAAGGTCTTAAGCACATGCTTCAAAGTGATAAGAATGGAATTGATATATTTTGTGGCATTGCACATATTGTTGATTCTAATGTCATGCCTATCAAGAGTTGTGTCAAAACCCTAGGTTACTCACAACCTTCAACACAAGTCAATTCTTCAACACAAGTCAATTCTTCTATTCCTTTGACTAATCCTATGACTAGTATTCCTACTTTCACATCTAACATCATGGCTACTTCAACTCAAAAATGTCATTCCTACAACCATTGGTCATGGGGGAAATCCCTCTTCTTCGTTTAATCCTCCATCTTTACCTATGTCTTCCATGAGTGTTCCTATTATTCCTCAACCAATCAATGTGACACAAGGGGGCAATTCCTTTAACAACTTTATTCCTCCTTTAAGTGTCCCTTTTTCTACCCAATCATCACCTATGCCTATTTATCATAGTGTTCCACCACCTTATTCTCAGTCCATGCCTTCTTTCAACAATATCACACTACCTTCTCAATAACCTGTCTAACATGAATTCCTCTACCGAAATGACAAACAACAATCTTGCTCAAACCATGTCTTCCTTACAACAACAAATTGCTTCTATGAGTCAATCCAAGTTTAGTGTGCCCACCTTTTATGTTGCGAGCCCACTTTCTCTTGATATTGTTAAAGTCGTGCCACCTAAACATGTGGAGATCCCTCAATTGGAACTCTATAATGGAAAAGGTGATCCTCTTACACATGTCAAAACATTCCAAACCTTGTGTACTGATTTTGCTTATGATCAATGATTGCTTGCAAAATTGTTTACAAGAACACTAAGAGATAAGGCCTTACAATGGTATTTCTTTATGCCTTCTTATTATATCACTTCCTTTCAACAACTAGCAAATGCTTTTATCCAACAATTTCAAAACAACATTGGTCCTAAAATCAATTTGATTGATTTACTGCATTGTAAACAAGGTGTTAAAGAAAAAGTGACCAATTTCATTGGTAGATATAAGCATTTGTGTGCTCAAATTTCTTTTCATGTACCTGATAATAATATTCAAAGAATTTTCATTTCTAATTTACAAAAATATATCAGGGGAAAGGTTCTTTTGTCTAAGTTTACTTCATTTTCGCAGTTGTGCACAATACTCCACAATTATAAACTGGTTGTGAGTCAAACGGAGAAATCCACTCCTATGGCTCTGAGTAATAAAGGGGAGAGTGTTCAACAACCGTTTGCAAACTTCAAACCAACAAAAAACTTTATCAAGTTCAATAATCCAATCAACAACAACCATGTGAATGCTACAATAGGTGTGCCTCCTATTTCTAAAATTTTCCAAAGAGACAAATAGTTTATTCCTTTGAATGAATCTTTGCATAGTATTATGTCTCAGTTATTGCATAGAAATGTTATCAAACTTCCTCCTATAAAACAAGTTGATCCTTCCAAACTTGCATCTCCTCATTTTGATAACAATTCATTTTGCCAATTTCATCATCAACCTGGTCATGATACTGAGAAATGTTTTGCATTGAAAAATAAGGTTCAAGACTTGATTGATAATAATACTATATCTGTGGAATGTGTGAATGATAAAGGGAATAAATTAGTTTCCCCTCCTAATCAAAATCTTAATATTTTCATTGATCCCTTGCCATCTCATACCTCTAATGTTATTGAGATTGTGCCTAATTCTCTCACTTCTGAAGCATTCATCTGCATGGCTCCAACTTTGGTTAATATGGTAGAAATATGAGATACACCAAAAGATCCTTGTATTACATTTGAACCTAGTGAGACCATTAGAGCACCCAATGTCCCTTTATACATAGTTGCAAAGGTTAAGGATATCCCTTGCCATGGTGCCCTTATTGATCCCTCTTGCATGGTTAATGTCATAACTGAAGAGTATCTTTTCACTTTACGATTGCATAAACCACTATATGATACTTATAATGTAGTTGTGAAGTTATTTGATGGTTTCTCTTGTCCTAGCATTGGTTCTATCACCCTTCCTATTGAAGTTCATGCTAAATCCTTGGATATTGACTTTGTTATCATACCTTCTTCTGAGCAATTCCGTGTGAAATTGGGCTATCCTTGGCTATCTTCCATGAAGGCTATTGCTTCTCCAATCCACAAATGTTTTATATTTCCTCATAATGGAGAAATCATAACCGTGAACCATAGCTTATTTCGTGCATTCGAAAGAAGCCCCGGTGTTCCTCTTGATATCTTTTGGCCTAAACAATTTCAATCTCTTCCATCAAGGAGTGATGCTCTTTTTCAATCTTATAAAAAATGGAAGAACAATATGATATTATCCTTAAGTCAACCTAGATCGCCAACACTTGACATTCCTATTATTCTTCAAGATGAGGTTCTTCCCCTCTCAGATAGAACTAATCTCCTTCCTAAGGAAAATTTTCCACCTACTCCTATGGATGTGACTTTACCTTCTCTTAAGGAGAACCCCAATATTCTTCCTAAGGTTGGACCTATCCCTGCTCCCCATGATGGACTTGGTATCCTTCCTACACCTAATATTCCTCCTTTCTATGGCACAGTTCCACCTCCTTCCTCTTATCGAGAGAAGAGGCCTACCTCTTCTATTGTTCAACCAAAAAGACCTCAACCTAAACCTTCCACTATAAAGGAGAAAACCATTCCTACTTCTTCAAATGTTCTTCCCTCTTCTCAGCCTTCCACTAAGACTTGATGGAATTGTTGTGCGAGAGAACACTGATGAAGACATTGTGTTCGAGCTCATGAAGCTATCCCTCAAAATATTTAATCTCCTAAGAGTCCAACAATTGACATGATTCCCTTTTCTCCTAAGCAATATGTTCAACCAACATCTCCAAATCATAAGTTGCATAAAACATGTGATGGTGTTACTCCTATTCATGTTCTTGCTCCTCTTTCTTTAAACTTTGATGAAGAAATGGGTGAAAATGTTATTCATAATGGGAATAGAACTCCTAATGCTTTTGATAGTGAGTATGAGTATGTTGATGTGCACAAGCATTTATCGGATGAGTTTTCACAAACCCTAATCCTAGCTCCTAGAATCAAATAAAGTGACTTACAACATGAGCATAGTCCTTGTTTGGATCTTGTGATAGCTCCATTTGTTGTGATTGATATCGCTCCTCTGACATGTTGTTGGCCATCCTGAAATAGTGATCAGCAATATGGGGAGGCAAATGTCGTGATAGATTAGAAATATTAGCACTGCAGATCTTTCTCTCTCCTTTCTTTCCCTTTTGTGACCATTATTCTATATGTATCTTTGTTCTTCTATTTGTTCCCTTAATGTCTACTTGGGGACAATGCAAAAGCATTGAGATATTCTCTTGGTCTCTTTCATGTCAACTCAAAAAACATCCTCTCTTCCCTTTCTTCTAACGTAGTGTCCTTCTTTGGGGAATGAAGATTATTATATGTATATACATACATGATATACATGAGTTATCATACCACATACTAACCTCGAGGAAAGCGACACTACCTTGTATTTTGTGTTTACTATACTTGGGTTTATTCCTCGATTGGGGGCTAAATACTAGTGATAATGTGCTCCCTCATTCTCTCTCTTGGGTGTATCCTACCTTAAAGCAATCGCTCTCGATAAGGTGTGTGTGATCGCTTTAACGTGGGGGCATACACTCCACTCATACTTTCCTTCTTGTGATGATTAGAATTACTTAGTGAACTTTGGTTTGCTTTGTAATATTTTTATCCTTTCTTTTGTGACTCATAGCAAATGAAACTTTGCTACTTTCAGTCATGGTTCTCTCCTTCTTGATCTTCCCTTTTACTTTGTCAATCAAAGTTGTAAGATCCTAAGTCCACTGGGGGCTTGATGCATCTTGCCTCCTTGACATGGTGAAAGTCTTTCAATCTTGTTTCCTTGTACTTTACCAATTGTATTGGCATACACTTATACTCTCGCTAAAGTGGGGGCTAAATGTAATGTCATAAAATTGTGACCCTATCAATTTACGACTACATTAGGGTCCTCACGCATGTGAACTCAAATCCTCTAGCCTAATCGGAGATCTAAGAATGCTCAGCTTGTGAAAACAGCTTCTTCCTTGGCCTCACCATCACCCCGACTGCATTGTACCCTAGAGAAAGGGGTAGGACATGGGCATGGCGCCACTGTCCCCCCTTGGATAGGGGCATGTTGCCCATGTCCCCTGTGACAAGGTTGTTTGAGCTGAAGGAGTTCCAAGATGTGGGCTGTGGTATTATTAATGACCTTTGAGAATAGAAGAGTCTGACTTATGTGTCTTTATTGTTCAAACCAGTGAAAACAAAAGGGATTTGAAAAGATCCTTGAACATACACCCATTATTTAGATTATAAGGTGAAATAAATCAAAACTATTATCTTATTGCTTAATGTTGTGTTTTCAGTCATTTTTTAGAAGATCATCCATTAAACACTCAGATTTTTTATTCAAAACATAGTCAAATTGTTAAAATTTCTAAGTTCCAGAGCAGTTTAGTGCATTAACAGGAAACATTAGTGCATACACCTAACATAACAACACATCAAGGTTTTCATTTAGCACATAGAAGAAAAATAGTGGCACATATAGTGTCAACAGTAGCACATCTAATAAACATTATTTTCAACCTCCAAAAACAGTCAGAAAGTCAAATTAGTCCCAGTTTAGCGCATACATAGGGTCCAGTTTGGTGCATTCAAAGGACAAATTAGCACATTGGAGGTCCAAAGTAGCACATACACTGAATCTTTTAGGGCATATATTGTCTGGTTTAGTGCATAAACATACCAACATCTCAAACAGAGAGCAAGATTCAACTTTTCTCATAAAACAAAACAAAATTCAGACACCGTTTTTAGAGTTAAGCTTATTTGTCATCAACACATCAATGTAAAATTGGAAAAATTAGGTTATTACAAGTTTAACCTTTCAATTAAACTTATATCAAACAACTTAAGTGCTCAATTATCAATTGTCATTTTGATTTTCAGCAATGTTTCATTTATTAGGATATATCATCCTTTATCACGAAATGAAGTTGCAAATCAAATTACCCTAGTCTTATCAATAGGAAGGATCTTTCCTATTTGACTTAGGTGTCTCATATTGCATTGGCACTCACAAAAAAGATCAAAAGTTTAAAACAATTTCAAACACTTGTATGATCATTTACCATAGATTTAAAAAAAGGAAACCTCATCAAAAGGAAATCTTAAAGAAGAGAATATTTCTCAAGATAAACCACAAACTATTATTAAAACGTCGTACATTCCTACATCATTTTTGTGATTATCTACATGATCATGGAAATGAGTTTGATGAAGAACCTTTGAGATCTTGTGTCTTTCAACAAAGATCCGCCATGTCCCAATCTTTCAATAAAAGTGGTCAAATCTCCTTGTCCAATCTACCTTAACAAGAACTCACTTATTGAAGTCATTCCCCATCCAGGGTAACCTTTCATCATTTCTCATTTAATTAAAAATTGTCACAATTAGATCACTCATATGGCTGTATTAAATAGAGCTCAGAAATTAAAAAAACTCAAAGGGAAGGAAACAAAACCACAACCAATCATGGCAGAAAGAGAGGAAAATATTGAAATAAAGGAGATAACCAACGAACTAATTCAAGAGACTCAAAAAAACCCCAAATTCCAAAAATTTATGGAAAAATTTATAGAAACTAACCCAGAAAAATACTTTTAGATGTTGGCTATTAGGATTCCCAAAGATAATGAGAGGGGGGGGGGGGGTGAATTAGTATCTTGTCGGTTTACAGATTTTTTGATCTTATTAAACAAATTGCATTCCAAAACAGTGTACCGGTAAACAAGAATTAATGTAGTAAATAAGAACAACAAGCACAACATAGAAAGCACACCATAACACAAGATTTTTAACGAGGAAACCCGGTGTGGGAAAAACCTCGGTGGGATTTGTGACCCACAATATTCACTCACTGGCCAATGAATGGATATTACTTACAATAGGGGCCTGCACATGCAAGAAGTCCAGCTGCCTAAAGCTCACTTCTTAATTACAAAAAGGGAAGTCTCACTGACTTACAAAAATGGATTATGCAAATCCAATCTAATAAACTGCTTTATTTCAGCATCTTCTATGCCAGGTTCAGTACCGGTTTAAGCTCATACAATAACCATAAACCTTACTCCAAAATCTGCCTTAATATTCGCATGTTACTTCTGCAATAATCTTCCCATGTTCGAATCTACCTATTACATAAATGATCTACAAGATCTCATACTTATATATGAGTCCTATTACAATTCTCCTTGTCATCTTACAAAAAGATATTACAATTAAATGCAAAATGCAATAATCAAAATCTTGTTAGCTGGGGTGCCGGTAATCATCTTTACCGCTGCCGGTAAACTATCTGCTGATGTAGAGTCTGCCGGTGTTCGTGCCATAAGATTGCAAGGTTGCCATCAATGACAATACCTTCAATCACCTACAATTTCTCATTGGAGTGTGCAATGCCAACAATCTCCCCCTTTGGCATTGATGGCAACACCCATGAGAAAAATCCAAAAATATATCCAAAATTTGAAGTCCAAAAATCTTGCCAAAACTGTGTGCTCCCCCTGAGCAGATGATCTCTTCTGTCCATTATTTTTCTCATCTCTACTACTCCCCCTTTGGCATCAATGATAAAGGTTGTCAAAAATGTCAACTGAGTGTAGTTTTCAGCTGGATCCCTGTAACCGGTTGGTTACAATTTGAAAAAGATCCACCAATACAAAATTTAGACTCTGAGTGAACCTTTCACTATCCTTTAGTGCTGCTCTAGTCCTTTGAATTGTACCAGTGAGGATGTGCATTAGCTCTTCCGGTGTCTTTAGTCCTGGAACAAGTGCCTCTGAAATCTCTTTTCTCAAAGAGATGAGGATGTTAAGTTTCAGACCAAGTCTACATTTCAGTTCCTTAGCCTTGAACTTTATTCTTTCCTTTTCCTTCTCCAATTTCTCAAGTTTTTCTTCAAATTCTACTATGTCCTGCTCTATAACCAATATTGGTTCATGTGAACCGATGAGATTATCAGCAATATTATTTCTTTCTTTCTGTGCTTCACTGATTTTCTTGTCTATATCCAATGTCAAAATATCAGTCTTACATGTATCCCTGTACAACTCTTTAAATTCCATTATTGTTTTGCTAAGTGCTGGTAGAAGGGTATCAATGTGTCCCATGCACTTCTTTATTGTCTCATCAAAGAATTTATCCTTTTCTTTGTTCATTTTCTCATTGAATGTCTCCTCATTAATTTGATCAACTATCAATAAGTTGCTGGTGATATATTGAGACAATGTGTCTAATTGACTCAAAGAATCCTTATTTTCCACTTTGCACTTGGGCGCAATCAATTTCAATAAAGGAATCGTATCATCAATAGCCTTATATGCAAGTGCATTGTAATCTGTGATTTTCTTGATGGAATCCAATAGTACCTCCATTACATTTGTCGGTCTGAATTCTGTTAAGGAAGAACCAGAAGATTTTCCAACTACCTTAACAATCTGCATTCCATCGGTGTGAGTAACCTCTTTGCTTATGTTGACCTCTGGTAGGTCAGTTTGTGTCTGCATCTTAACTAGCAAAGGCTTGGGTTTCTCAACAGTTGCCGGTGGCACTATCTCTATCTCAACCTTTTTCTCTTCATGTTTCTCAGTGTTTACCCCAGTTTGTTTCTCTGTGCTTTCTTTTGCCAATTTCTTTGATGAAGTTTCAGTATGTACTGCCGGTTTCTCAGTATGCACCTCTGAACTGTCCATTGTCAGTATCTCTAACTCTGTGGGTTTTTCAGTGTGTGCACCAGTTACCATTCTAGTACCAAGGGGATCAACTGATTGTTCAGTATGTGTTTCAACCCCAATTTCAATATTTCTAACTGTATGCTCAACTTGTGTTTCCATTTCAGTATTCTCAGCCGGTGGCTCAGCTGCCACATCTTTCTTCTTAGTTGTTTCCTTATCAACCATAATGTTTACCTCTTGTGTATCAATGTTCATTGTATATAACACTTCTGAATTAGGATTGGTGTCTTCATGTGTTGATTCCAACTCAACATTATCAGTAGCCAGTGTTGTATCAATAGTCTATGTCGGTGGAGTATCATAAGAAGGTGGGGGCAAGTTGTCTGTCACTTTTATACTTGGAGGTTGACCTACCTTACCTTTACCTTTGTCCTTATCCTTTTGGTAAACTCTAAAAGCTTTGGGTTGTTTAAGTTCTTCTTGCTTTTCTTTCTTTACAAAGAAGATATCCCATTTGTCCGCTATTTCTTTAGATATTTCATTCACTCTGCCAGCCATTAAAGCTACATGTCGGTGACCAGTGGAAAATACAGTCCTATTTGCCTCACTTATCAGTTCATCAATTTTTTCTACTGATTTCACTGGGTGAACTGCAAGCAATTTTTCTATCTTTATCTTCTTATCCAGTTCCAAAATGGCTAATCTCTTTGCATCTAGTCTTCTATACAAGTCGCTTGGTAAATCATCTACAACTTCTATCGAAAATTTCTTATATATGTCTAAGTGTAGAATGACATTGTTTTCTATGCTTTGTTTTTCTTCATTGGTAAAAGTATTATATAATTTGCTAACATTAGACAAGTTTCCATCATTCGTTATTTCATTCAAAAGATTATCTAAAGGAGGAATAACTTGTTTTTCTTACTTTTTCCTTGGTGTCATTTTCTTTGTCGGGGGCCTTACTACCTGTTGTTTCCTTCTTGTTCTCTTTGGTGTAGGAGGGTACCGGTGAAGGTTTTCTTTTCCTTTCCACTCTCTTAAACTCAGCTGGTATTTCACTGTCAGATGAAGTTCCAACTGGTGAAAGATGAGCTTCCGGTTGTATCCCTTCCAAGTCGCTTTCATTAATACCAGTGATATTCAATATATTTTCCTTGATTTCTTTCACCTCTTTTGATTCTTTTCTGATAGTTTTCTCTCTTTTCTTCCTTTGTTTAAGCGTTTGTACATTGCTCTCAATGGTTTCAATATTTCCAAATATTTCTTCTTCAGGTTCTCTAGGGGATTCAAGTAGGGCTTTAGCATATGTCTCAATTATGTTTTCATCTGCCTCATAACCCATTTCAGTCACCCAAACAATTCTAGGAACCACTGCTTCCATCCAGAGTTCATCTTTCTTGATAACAAAACATATCTCTTTCTGATATTTGTCAACTATTCTTTGAGATAGTCTTTCCCTAGTCTTCATTCTAGCCTTAAATGCCTAAAAGTATTCAATTATGTTCTTTTCCCTATCATCTCCCATGTTGGTAAAAATATCCAAAAGTTGTTTGCCTACCGGTATGTCAAAACCAAATTCTTTTCTACCTATATCGGGAACTTCCTTAGTAATGTATAACATTAGGCACACAAGTAGATTACCAAATCTGAAAGTACTTTTCTTATCACCTTTAATTATCTTTAGGTTGTCAATCAATTCATCCTTTAGCCATTCACATATGTCAATCTTTGTGTTATTGTTCACCATGTCATAAGCACTCTTGATACATAAACTAGAAACAAAGTTTATTCCGTTAGCATGTGTAGTCTTTTATCCTAGTATCATGCTAATGAATCTGACATTTATACCTTTGACATCATTAACTCTCAAGGATCTGTGGTCATGGGTTGCACTGGTTAGGGTCATCACAATGTTGTTTGGAACCCTTTTATTTTTATCAGGCCTGCTACCAGTGGAAGGTAAGCTAGTCACTACCCTAACTGCTTCTTTTGTAATCTTATGGATGGAGTCAAGCCAAAAGAATTCCCCATGAACTTTGCTAAGCACAATTATTACAACTTCCTTGGGAAAACCAAGAATGCTAAGTATTTCCACTCCTTTGGGTATTTTAGAGAATGCTCCTAGGATATCATCCTGCTTAGCTATTTTGGGTATGATCTTAAATATGGGCCTAGGGTGTTTAACCACTTCAACAACAGTAGGGTTTGCAATGAATTCAGGTGCAGAGGAGGAAGCCATTTGATAAATACCTTAATCTGCCTTTAGGTTTGAATGCTTGATAGATTTTGCTTCTCTTCTCGCTGTGGATGCCTTCGCTCAAGTTTTTGGTGCTCAGGAAATTTCAATGCTCGGTGAGTGAAAAAGAGTGAAAAACACTTGCTTTATAATGTCATTTCCTTCAACTACCATAATAAATGCATGCCGGTTAAGTGAAACTTAACTCATCTACCAGTAAAGAAGCAATTCATCTTCTTACCATCAACCGAGGGTAAACTAGCATGTTTTCAATTAGTTGCCATACCCCCAAAAGATTTCTTTTCAGTTAAATGAAGAATCTCCTGCCAGTGGAGTGATACTTTGTTCTACCGGTGAAGGAATAGCTTCATTAACATTCTGATCTATCTTTCTAATCCATTGTTTTGAAAATTCTTGCTTTACCTCATCAACCTTTTCTTTACCTTTCAAACTGGGTTCTTTGTTATTTGTCAGTGATGCCTTACTTCTACAGAATTTTGCAATATGTCCAATCTTGTTACAAGCATAACAAGTCACATTGTTTTTCTGAATAGCTTTTCCATATCCTATGTCGGTATGCGTTCTGCATTGATTAGATAAGTGTCCAAATCTTCCACAAACATAACATCTTATATTCATTCTGCAATTTTATGAATTATGACCAATTTTGTTGCATTTAGAACATTGACCAGTGGGTGCAATAGTGTTCTGATAGTTTTTAGATCTACACTGATTTGCTCTATGACCATACTTGTTATAGTTAAAGTATTTCCCATTAAATTTGTAGGCATTAGGTTATCTTACCGGTTTACTGTGATCATGATTGTTTGCAGTACCAGAGCTTTCACCAACTTCAAAGTCAAGTCCATTAGTATCTCCATTAGGTTTTTGATTTTTCAGCATATCATCAAGTTCTTCTGAACTTTTCTTGAATTTCTCTTTATGTTGGTTTGCAGTAGCCAACTCATTTTCCAAGAAATCCTTTTGTCTCATGAGTTCAATTTTATCATGTTCCAAGTGAATCAGATTTGTCTTTAACATATCATTTTCATGACTGAGTCTTAGATTTTCATTTCCAGCATCATTGATTCTCCTAGCCAAGTATCTTCATTCTTCTTTCTGTCTTCAATGTCTTTACAAAATCTCATAGTCATATTGTAGACACTTAAAAATTATTATTTTAATTATTTTTTAATTCCTCACATAATTAATTAATTAATTATGTTAATTAAAATTCTTCTCAATATTAATTAAATATAATTAATATTGTCACTATAGCATATGATTGATTTATTTAATAAATCAATCCCTTTCTTTATTCTTCTAAAAAATCAAATCCTCACAAATCTTCCTCTTAGCTAATTGATTTCAATTAATTAGTTAACCTACATGATTCCTACAAATCATCTTCTTAATTCATCATTAACCTAATAAATTCTTCTAGAAACTCCCTAAACTCACTTAACATTATTCTTTTAGTCAAATTCTCCTACAAATATAAATCCCACCTAACATTTCCTCTAATTCCCCTCCTAATGAGTCGTTAATGGCTAATCATCATGATTAGCCACAAAGTCAACTCTTTGTCCTTTCATCCAACCACTAGCTTTAAATGCTCTTTTTCTAGATGAATGTAAGATTTTTGAAATCTTACATTCCTCTAGGCATTTCCCTCTCCCAAGGAATTTTTAATTCTTTTTTATTCTTCTAATCCCCATAATATCCATTTTTGGAAAAATTTTAATTCCCCCAATGCATCTTGTAGAGTGTGGAGATACGAAATGCCTTTAAGGCATATTTCTTGGTCTCCACACCCTCTCTTGGACCTTGTGTGACCTCACAAGTAAATCTTAGCCCTTCATCTTGAATTCATCCTAGTCATCCGTTTTCCTCTCCTCTTCCTATAAAATAAGGTTCCATCCCTTCATTCAAATCATCTTGAAATTCAGTAAGCTTATGCTGCCCTTTTGAGCCCAGGAAATCATCTTGGCAACTTGATCATCTCATCCTTATCATTTGTGCACAATATTGGAGAGCCATCCACATCCAGCAATCAAAGGAGCACATCAAGTGGAGCATTAGCAAGGGGCGCCTTCACTTCATCAAGCTCAATCCGAAGGAGAAGGTAAAATAGCAAGGTGAAATAGTCTTTTTATGATATTTTAGCATTCTGTATGTTTATTTCGTTATGTTTTGATCAGTTTACCTTTCAAATCTATTTTTCCCTCTTCATTTTGGCACGCCCGGTGGGACTCACGTCCCTGAGAACTAATGTTATTGTTTTTTTTAAGGTTTTTGTGAGTTGTGAGACGCAGGTTCCAGAATAGCGCGACTGCAGAAAATAAAAACAAAAATATATATATATCTTTTTCGCAGGTTCCAGAATCGTGGCTCTGCATTTCTGCGCGATAGCTCCTCCTTATTCTATTTTGTTTCTTTTTTTCTTTTTTTTTTTTCTGTTTCCGTTGCAGCACGACAACTCTGTTATCTGATTTGTTATTTGATTTGTTGTCTGTTCTGTTTTAGTATAATCTGTGCGAAAGTAAGAGAGTATGCTCTTGTCTATATAGACAATCAGAAATCTAGACTTTTCACTTTTCTATTCTGTTTTTTAGCACGACTGTATGCTCTAACCGCAGGAAAGTGTGAAAATAGGAGAGTATGCTCTTGTCTATCTAGATAATCAGAAATCCAGACCTTTGACACTTTTCTATCTGTGTAGTGCTACTGTCTACTTTGTTAACCTGTCTGAAAATTGTAAGCGCTAACTGTAGTCTGCATTTTATTTATTTATTTCCTGTTATCTGCTTTGTTTAAATATAATCTGTCCACCCGCAGGAAAGTGTGAAAGTAGGAGAGTATGCTCTTGTCTATCTGGATAATCAGAAATCCAGACCTTTGACATTTTTATTCTATTCTGTTTAGTGCGACAATTTGCTCTATTAAATCTAGAGTTTCTGTCTGCTCTGTTAAATCTAGGGTTTCTGTTTTGTTAAATTTAGGGTTTCTGCTCTATTAAATCTAAGGTTTCTGTCTGCTTCGTTAAATCTAGGGTTTCTATTTTGTTAAATTTAGGGTTTCTATTCTGTTAAATTTAGGGTTTCTGTTCTGTTAAATTTAGGGTTTCTGTCTGCTCTGTTAAATCTAGGGTTTCTGTTTTGTTAAATTTAGGGTTTCTGTTCTGTTAAATTTAGGGTTTCTATTCCGTTAAATCTAGGGCAAAAAAAAGTTATTTTTTTTAGTTTTTTCGCCATATCTTCTTTATCTTGACTCCATTACCCTTCAAACTTCACCATATTCTCTACATTGCCATTTTCCACATTTTCTTCCTTGGAGGCCTTATCTCAAAAATCCACTTTTTGAAGCCCAAAATCACATATTTCTCTGTTTTTAGGGTTTGTCGTAACTTCTTCCCTTTTCATCCAATCACCTCCAAATTTTTCCCATATTATCCATCTTCAACTTTTGCTTCTTTGTCCCTCTTGGACAAATTTTCCCATTCCTTCATCTCTCCTCCAAAATCCCCATTTTTTCGCTTGCATCTCCCTCAGAAAGTGGTAAAAACCTAGTCAAACCCCATTTACCCATCAAAGCTTTGTTCCAATCCACATTTGTCATTAGTAAAAAAGTTTTTATTCATGTTTTTCTATTTATTCCCCCCAAAAAAAAAAATTTAATATTTTTGTCATTTTGTCGATTTTTTGCAGGACGCTTGTTGAAGACTATTTTTTCAAACTACTAATCAAGTGGTTTTGCAAGTTGCCCAGCTGATTCAACCAAATATTGTGCATTTATTTAAATTAGGCACCTAGATATTAATTAAAATGGAATGAACCATAGTCTTATGTGTCTTTAAGAAAAGCGTAAAGGTAGGAAAGTATGCTCTCGTCTTATTAGACGATCAGAAATCCAGACCCTCCAACCTTTTCTTGTTTGATTGTGTGTTTATCTCTAGCGGGCCTACCCTCCCAACTTGCTCTTTGAGAAGGTAAGAGGGGAACGACCCAAGTGAGTACACCTGGACCTGGGGTTCCCAACTCACTATAATAAATAGGCCATTGACTACGAAAGGGTTAATGGTTGGGGCTATATGAGAGTTCACTCTCACATTGGGTGCTTAGTAGGATCCTAGAGATCTCAATCATGCTTGCGTGACTACTAAGTTCTTGGTGCTTTGTTGGGCTATAGGCCTCAATTGCGCTTGCGCAACTTTGAAGGGTAGCTCCTAACGGGAAGACTTACTAAACACCTTGTTCATAGTGGCCAAAAACCCTCTAGTCATTGGTGCAGGAGGTCGGACCTCTGAAGCGGCCCATATTCTTACGGCCCTTAGTAGAGACACAAAGTTCGCCATGAGGAGTTTTCATGGGAATTGATGCTTGGCTGCCCCGAGAAGTGAGTGCCGTGGAGGGGAGCCAGTGGAGTCAAGCATCTAAGTGTCCGCTCTCGGTAAGCGTAGATGGGAAACCAATTGGGATTCAATGACTATTGTCATTGCCAGCCTTAAGAATGTTGTATATGAGCATGAGTGTCTTTGAGATAATATGCATTTAATCATTGTGTTTGCTTTTTTTGATACATACTTGCCAAGAGTAGACTAAAAACACATCACTATCCCTAAAAAACTTTGCAAAAATATTTGTCAAGACACAAACAAATTGTCTAAGTTATTACCCACACCAAGTTCAAAATTGCGTCAAAACTCCGTCTGTCCCATTTTTCATAAGCCTAAGAGAGAAGCTAAGAGTTTATCCTCTACATCAACTTTCAAGTTTGTCCCTTGAAACACCTACTATCATCCAAATCAGGGTGGTCATATCCCTTCATACAACTTGCCATTTAAATAGATCCTTCATGTTCATGCCAAAGACAACCTAGTCATCAAGTTTTCTTCTAAAACCATCACTACCATACCTTCTTCATCAATCATCCTCAAATTTCTTAAGTCCTTTCATCCACAAATTTTTTAAGTCCTTTCATCCTCAAATTTCTTAAGTCCTTTCATCACAAATTTCTTAAGTTCTTTCATCCTCAAATTTCTTAAGTCCTTTCATCACAAATTTCTTAAGTCCTTTCATCACAAATTTCTTAATTCTTTTCATCACAAATTTCTTAAGTCCTTTCATTACAAATTTCTTAATTCTTTCATCACAAATTTCTTAAGTCATTTCCTCACAAATTTCTTAAGTCCTTTCATCACAAATTTCTTAAGGTGCCACGCCTTCCACCTCCCATTTCCAGAATGACTGTAATGCAACTACACGCCGAGGAAGAGTCACCATCCAAGGAGTTCCTCCCCCACCAAACCCTCCACCCATGTCTTCCACCCGCCGATATGACCTCCTTGATCAACTTGGGAAGACACCCGCGCAGATCTCCATTTTGGAACTTCTCAAGACTTCTCCAGTCCATAAAGAAATTTTGGAACAAGCCCTTCTCCAATCACGCGTTCCTGATAACATCAATGCCACCCAATTTCAAACCCTCATTGGAAACCTTGTTACCCAGCAACACATTGTATTTAACTCCAAAGATGCTCCCGCAGATGAGGACCATAACAAACCTTTGCACATCGAAGCTCTCATCCACAAGCACAAGGTCAAACGAATCCTGATAGATGGTGGATCCGGGCTTAATCTGTGTACATACAAATTGATAAAACAATTGGGACTTTCTGAGGATCTGATAGACACATCAAGAAGGATCACAATAAAGGCATATGATGATGCAGAAAGAATTTCAAAGGGCGTGATCACCTTACCTCTTCAAGTGGGCCCCATTACAATTGAAACCCCTTGCCAAGTACTAGATCTTGATCTCCCCTACAACATTCTCCTCGAGAGGCCATGGATTCATCCCTTGCAAGCCGTACCCTCCACCTATCACCAATGCATCAAATTCCCCTATATTGGAAGAGTGATCACTATCAAAGGTGATCCCCAACCTTTTCAATATTGCAAACTATTAGAGGGGAAGCATCTGTATCATTGCCCACTAAATAGACCTTCGCCAACGCTTCCATCTGACACATCAAATGTTGCCTCCACATCATCCCAACCAAATAATCAAATCAAGATCTTGGATAATGGCTGTGGAGAATACAAATTGGAGGACGTCTTATTAATAGGAAACCTCCTTCTCTCTCCTAAGTCATTTGGCAAACCAAAAGAGCTAAAAAAGGACCCGAAACTAGTCATGCAATGCCAAAGCACCACCTTCCAGCAATGGGGCCCACTTGATAACGAGAACCTCGAAGCAGATATTTCTTCATGGCTATACCAGGAAGAGGACGATGATCCAACAAGAATATCCAAAGAAATGTATCCAAAAGCATTTGCCATAGTTGAAAAAATGGGTTACAAAGGACACGGTCTGGGACCAAAGGAGAAAGGAAGAAAAGTACCCATAAATCCTATCTCCTACAGATACAACAGAGGCTTGGGGTACACCCTGGTGCCTAAGATTACCATCGTTGGTGCCCCTTCTAGTCCTTCTTTGGATATCGAAAGCGCTGACGAAGAGGAATTCCATGAAATGCCTTATGAATACGAGAAAGATACCTTCTTCGATGCTTACATCAATACCATCACCCTCGTAACCCCTCCCACTTCACATGAGCTACATCTTGTCCATCCTGAACTCATTGACTGGGGCCAATGAGACAAACCCAATTTAAATATTTGCGTCGACGATAATGCTCTCATTGCTCTCCTAACAACACAAAATATGGAAGATGGTAATAGAATTGAGGGTATTCAACTGCACGAAAAGGGATACTTTGGTAGTCAAGTCAATACCCTTATCCACAAAAAAGATAATAAAAGAAAAAGATATGATTTCCTAGGTGAAAACCTCCCTGAGGTGCCTTTGGATGAACGAGAAATAAAAACAAAGGGCATATCTGAAAGTAAAAACCTGGAAAAGGCACTTGATGATGAGGGATTTGACCTCCCTACCATTGGTTATCTTCCACAGAACAAATCAAATTTGTTGATAGAAGAAACAGACAACATCAACATGGGCACTGAAGTCATTCCAAAAAATGTGCTCATTGCCAAATCCCTCACCGAAATCGAGAAACAAGACTTCATCAACATCCTTACAGAGGTTAAAATCAATTTTGCATGGTCCTATTCCGATATGCCAGGGTTGGATCCTGCCTTGGTGGTTCACAATCTCACCGTCTGCCCAGATGCAAAACCTGTAAAACAAAAACTCCGCAAAATGCACCCGCATATTGCTCTCTTGGTCAAGGCAGAACTTCAAAAGTTGTTAGATGCAGAATTTATCAAACCCATAGACTACGCTGAATGGGTCTCCAACATTGTGTCCGTCGGCAAACCTGCTGGGGGCATCCGCATTTGCATAGATTTTCGAGATCTAAATATAGCTTGTCCTAAAGACAATTTCCCGCTTCCAAACATAGATATGATTGTGGATCTTACAGCAGGACATGAAATGCTATCGCTAATGGATGGGTTTTCTGGATACAACCAAATCAGGATAGCAGATGAGGATCAGCATAAAACCGCATTCACAACACCATGGGGTACTTTCTGTTACCGGGTCATGCCTTTTGGCCTTAAAATGCTGGAGCTACATATCAACGGGCAATGACAACAATTTTTCATGACCTCTTGCACAAAATTATGGAGGACTATGTGGATGATCTGCTAGGCAAATCCAAGACAAGACAAGAGCACATCCCTATTCTAAAACAGATCTTCGAAAGATTGGAAAAATACAAGCTGCGCCTAAATCCTAAAAAGTGTGTGTTTGGCGTCACATCGGGAAAACTACTAGGATTCATTGTTTCCCGCAGAGGCATTGAGGTTGATCCCGCAAAAGTAAAAGCTATTATGGAAATGCCTCCGCCAAAAACTCTCAGACAACTACGCAGTCTCCAGGGAAAACTCCAGTCTGTCAGGCGTTTCATTTCACAGCTAGCCGACAAGTGCCATCCATTTGCACATTTGTTATGAAAAGACACAAAATTCAAATGGGATTGCCTCTGTCAAAAGGCCTTTGAAAAATTAAAAGAATATCTAGCATCACCTCCAGTTCTGATGCCACCTACCCCTGGAAAACCCCTCATTTTGTACATATGTGCTACTATAGTGGCATTGGGGGCATTGCTGGCGCAAACAGATGATCAAGGGAAGGAACACGCCATTTACTACATCAATCGGACGTTAGTAGGATATGAACTCAACTACACCCCCATTGAAAGAGCATGTTTGGCATTAGTATTCAGCACATAGAAACTACGACACTATATGCTAAACAACAAGACAAAATTAATTGCTAAAATTGATCCACTTAAATATCTCCTGTCAAAAGCTACTCTCATTGGCAGAACGGCTGAATGGGTCATGCTCTTAAGTGAGTTTGACATTGAATATGTGGACAAAAAAGCAATCAAGGGACAAGTCATTGCAGATCAACTGGCTGAAGCTCCACTTCCAGGCGACCATCCTCTTCTCACAGAATTACCAGATGAGTTCATTATGACTGTTACCACATCCTCCACATGGAAATTGTATTTTGATGGCTCCTACACTCAAAATGGATTGGGGGCAGGAATATTATTGGTCACACCTCAAGGAGATGGCATCCCCAAATCATACAAGATAGCCTTTGCATGTACTAATAACACAGCAGAATACGAGGCCCTCATCACAGGTTTACGCTTGGCTATCCATTGGAAAATAAAGGAATTACAAGTTTATGGCAATTCCCAGCTCGTCATAAAACAAGTCAATGATGAATACCAGACAAAAGATGATAAACTCCTTCCCTACCGTACCATGGTTGAAGATCTTAAGCAACATTTCACGGCAATCAAGTTTGATCAAATCCCACGAACAAACAATAGGGCTGCAGATGCAATGGCCACCATTGGCTCCCTCCTTCAAATGCCAGCACATAGTCAGAAGTGCGACTTCTTGGTCGAGCAATTGTTTATACCGGCATATGACCTACCAGAATCTGAAATGGTGTGTGTTCTCGTTGGTCCAGAGTCCCCTTGGTACCAAGAAACCTTCACTTTCCTCAAAGACAACACCATTCCCCCATATCTCACCAAAACCCAACAACAAACTTTCATCTGTCGATGTGCCCGTTACACCATCCTTGCAGACACCTTGTTCAGAAGGCAATTTGATGGTTCCCTCCTAAAGTGTTTAGATAAACAAGAAGCCGAATGGGCATTACGCGAAGTACATGAGGGCATCTGTGGCGCACACTCAAGTGGACTCACATTGGCTAAAAAACTTTTGAGAATAGGATACTATTGGCCTAAAATGGAAGAAGATGCATACAATTATGTGAAGAAATGCATCCCTTGCCAGCAACATGGTGACAAGATTCATGCACCGTCACAAGAATTGCAGCCATTTATTACACCATGGCCCTTCTCGCAGTGGGGGCTCGATCTCATTGGGAAAATCCACCCTTCATCTTCCAACGGACATAAATTCATTATCACCGCCACCAAATACTTCACCAAGTGGGTAGAGGCTATCCCTCTGACTTTCACCACCGGCAAGCAAATATCCAAATTCATCTTGAATTACCTAATCTGTCGATATGGCATCCCAAAAGTTATCATCACAGATAATGGTAAACAATTTAAAAACCAGGATGTCAAAGAGCTCTGCCAAAAATTCAACATCCAACACCGCTTCTCCACTCCATATTATCCCCAAGGAAATGGCCAAGCTGAGGCTTCTAATAAAACCCTAATAAAAATCCTCAAAAAGACAGTCAATGTAGCTGGCCGTGATTGGCACCTCCAAATCCATCCTGCATTGTGGGCCTACCGCACCTCCATCCGCACCCCCACAGGCGCCACTCCTTATTCCCTAGTATTTGGTTCTGAAGCTATCCTTCCCCTTGAGATCGAGATCCCCTCTCTAAGGGTATCGCTGCAAAAGATCCTACCAGAGGAAGAATACAGAATTGCCCGCTTACAAGAGCTAGAATTGTTAGATGAAAGGCGCCTCAAGGCCTTGAATCATCTCCGGGTATATCAAAACCGTCTGCGCATGAGTTATCATAAAAAAGTCAGAACCCGAGAATTCCAAGTTGGTGATCTTGTCCTCATGGAGAATCAAAAAAATCTACAAGAACGAGAAAAGAAAGGCAAGTTTGAGCCTAACTGGCTTGGACCATATGTAATCACAGCGAAATATGGATCAGGAGCTTATCAGTTGGCTACTCCTGAAGGCGATCCTTTAGATGATCCAATGAATATCATGCACCTCAAAAGGTTTTATGCTTAGTCCTCAGAAAGTCTTAAATTGTCAAAAAAAAATAAAAAAAAATAAAAATTAACAAAAAAAAAAAAAAGAAGAGAAAATCAGAAAAAAGAAAGAAAAACAATTCATGGCGCTATGGGCAAGTATCTTGGTGAAAACCTCTATGCGGGTGCCAAGGTAAATAACTGGATCCACTGTCTATCAGGTCGATACTACAAATCATCTGCCATCTAGCGTACCCATGCACAACATTCCTTCTTTTCCGCTTCCTAATAAAACATGTGTATGATGATGAGTCTTCGCCTAAGTCATGAACAAGAAATGTCCCAGTGAAACTGAGCTTTCATGCCTCTGTATAAGCTTCAAGAATTCTTGAGAAACAATCCCAAGTCCATTCTAGTTCTACTCTTGGCAAGAGGTATCATTTGGTCGCAAGGAAGAGACTTGTTAGATTTTGTTAGATTTTTTTCATATAGGCTTGCATCTTTTGCCCTACAAATGCCACTATTTATGACTGCCTGGGTTCTTCCATATCCAGGTATGTTCTGATAGGTGCATACTGGGGCATATTTCATAGTATGGCATGTTTCGGATCCTTCTTGTATAAACCAGTGACCTGGTACTAGTGTTTATCAACACTTACCTTCTCGTATACAAGAGGTATCGATGTGTTTGAGGGTTTCCTTGCACAAACCCACAACTTTGTATTAGTATTTCTTAACACTTGCATCGTTGTGTGCAAGAAATTCCTGTTTGTCTACAGAGTCAGTCCACGCCCTGGGTTTCTCATGGCATCCTGATTTCCATAAGCAGTGGTGCAAGTCACTCAGGGCAACATCAAACTAGGTTGGCTCTCCACATTTGTTGTGCACAAAATCTCACCATCATTCCATCAAATCCTAAACTCAATAATCTCATGGAGTTCTCAATTGCCCCCATTTTCCTCCACGGTCTCGCATCTCTTATTCTTCTTTCCAAATACCTCACGGCTACTTCATATATCTTCCTCATTTATCCCTTCCACCCTAATTTTTCTTCCTTTATTTATTTATTTATTTTTATTTTTATTTTTTTCCTCACATAATCAATTCTGATTCTAATCATGTCTTATACAGGATGAATCCTTCCTGAAACCAGACGTTGTGATCTGATCATGTCTTATATAGGATGAATCCTTCCTGAAACCAGACGTTGTGATCTGATCATGTCTTATACAGGATGAATCCTTCCTGAAACCAGACGAGCTGATCATGTCTTATACAGGATGAATCCTTCCTGAAACCAAACGAGCTGATCATGTCTTATACAGGATGAATCCTTCCTGAAACTAGACGCTCTGATCATGTCTTATACAGGATGAATTTTCCTGAAACCAGACATTCGTTGTGATCGATTATGTCTTATACAGGATGAATCCTTCCTGAAACCAGACGTTGTGATCGATCATGTCTTATACAAGATGAATCCTTCCTGAAACCAGACGCTCTTATCATGTCTTATACAGGATGAATCCTTTCTGAAACTAGACGTTGTGATCAATCATGTCTTATACAGGATGAATCCTTCCTGAAACCAGACACTTTGATCATCTTTGTCTTATACAGGATGAATTCTTCTTGAAACCAGACTCAATCTAGATCTTATCAATCGAATCAAATCAAATCTATCGGGATATCAATTTCGCAAAACTCCAAAGATCAAATACCTCAATTGATCTCCCGAGGGGGCATCACCATACCGTAATTTATAAATCAAGAGCCGGGGCATCCTATCAAACCAATATCAACATCAAAACAAGATTATTCTTTGAATCAATGCGTCATCACACCTCGCTTCAAAGAGGGGCAAAATGTAGACACTTAAAAATAATTATTTTAATTATTTTTTAATTCCTCACATAATTAATTAATTAATTATGTTAATTAAAATTCTTCTCAATATTAATTAAATATAATTAATATTGTCACTATAGCATATGATTGATTTATTTAATAAATCAATCCCTTTCTTTATTCTTCTAAAAAATTAAATCCTCACAAATCTTCCTCTTAGCTAATTAATTTCAATTAATTAGTTAACCTACATGATTCCTACAAATCATCTTCTTAGTTCATTCTTCTAGAAACTCCCTAAACTCACTTAACATTATTCTTTTCATCAAATTCTCCTACAAATATAAATCCCACCTAACATTTCCTCTAATTCCCCTCCTAATGAGTCATTAATGGCTAATCATCATGATTAGCCACAAAGTCAACTCTTTGTCCTTTCATCCAACCACTAGCTTTAAATGCTCTTTTTTTAGATGAATGTAAGATTTTCGAAATCTTACATTCCTCTAGGCATTTCCCTCTCCCAAGGAATTTTTAATTCCTTTTTATTCTTCTAATCCCCATAATATCCATTTTTGGAAAATTTTTAATTCCTCCAATGCATCTTGTAGAGTGTGGAGATACGAAATGCCTTTAAGGCATATTTCTTGGTCTCCACACCCTCTCTTGGACCTTGTGTGACCTCACAAGTAAATCTTAGCCCTTCATCTCGAATTCATCTTAGCCATCCGTTTTCCTCTCCTCTTCCTATAAAATAGGGTTCCATCCCTTCATTCAAATCATCTTGAAATTCAGTAAGCTTATGCTGCCCTTTTGAGCCCAGGAAATCATCTTGGCAACTTGATCATCTCATCCTTATCATTTGTGCACAATATTGGAGAGCCATCCACATCCAGCAATCAAAGGAGCACATCAAGTGGAGCATTAGCAAGGGGCGCCTTCACTTCATCAAGCTCAATCCGAAGGAGAAGGTAAAATAGCAAGGTGAAATAGTCTTTTTATGATATTTTAGCATTTTGTATGTTTATTTCGTTATGTTTTGATCAGTTTACCTTTCAAATCTATTTTTCCCTCTTCACATATCTTGCATCTCATTCCTCAAGGTCATGTTTTCTTGCTTCATCTTGCTTACAAGATCATTAAGAGTTTCCTTTTCATCATCATCATTATGTATCTTCTCATGAAGTTCTCTTCTTTTGCTTATAGCAATAGTAAGATTCTCCTGAAGTCCTTGAATGATTTCCTGTGCAGCCTTCAGATCATCTTCAAGTTTGATATTCTTCAATTTTTCTACATCATAATCTGCAAGAGTTGTTTCCAATTTCTTTATCAAGTTATCCATCTGTACCGGGTCAAAATCTCCCTCTAGCTGTTAGGCTTTTGAAAAAAGAGGACCAAGCTCTGATACCAATTGTTAGGATTCCCAAAGATATTGAGAGGGGGGGTGAATCAGTATCTTGCCGATTTATAGATTTTCTGATCTTATTAAACAAATTGCATTCCAAAACAGTGTATTGGTAAACAAGAATTAATGTAGTAAAGAAGAACAATAAGCACAACATAGAAAGCACACCATAACACAAGATTTTTAACAAGGAAACCCGGTGTGGGAAAAATCTCGGTGGGATTTGTGACCCACAATATTCACTCACTAGCCAATGAATGGATATTACTTACAATAGGGGCCTGCACATGCAGGAAGGCCAATTGCCTAAAGCTCACTGCTTAATTATAAAAAGGGAAGTCTCACTGACTTACAAAAATGGATTATGCAAATCCAATATAATGTACTGCTTTAGTTTAGCATCTACTATGCCAGGTTCAATACTGGTTTAAGCTCATACAATAACCATAAACCTTACTCCAAAATCTACCTTAATATTCACATGTTACTTCTTTAATAATCTTCCCATGTTCGCATCTACCTATTACATAAATGATCTACAAGATCTCATACTTATATATGAGTCCTATTACAATTCGCCTTGTCATCTTACAAAAAAGATGTTACAATTAAATACAAAATGCAATAATCAAAATCCTGTCGGCTGGGGTGCCGGTAATCATCTTTGCTGCTGCCGGTAAACTATCTTCCGGTGTAGAGTCTGCCGGTGCTGGTGCCATAAGATTTCAAGGTTACCATCAATGACAGTACCTTAAATCACGTACAATTTCTCATTGGAGTGTGCAATGCCAACATTGGCAAGTCAAGGTGCTAAACTACCTATTGCTTTTGATATAAGCAAAATAAAAGAAGATCCTAGGCAAGCAGAAGTCGAGGCAAGAACTAATGATCATAATCCCTTAAGCGCTTTAACCCAACAAATCCGAGCTCTTCGAAAACAAATGCAAGACATACAAAGGGGAACAACGAGGAGATATTTTTTGGAGGACATTTGCCGCTATCCATTTGATCATAATTTGAACATGATACCATTTCCACCAAATTGTGAAATTCCAAAATACGATAAATACAATGGAAAAAATGACCCACAAGACCATGTGAGGGAATTTTGCACCATGAGTTTGGAATTTAAAAACAATGACATTTATTTAATGAGGTTATTTCCAAGAAGTTTGGGCGGACAATCCATGGAATGGTTATCGAAGTTTACACAAGTTATTAAAACATTCAAAGAGCTGGTAAAAAAAATTGTATCTCAATATTCATACAACATCCAACATGAAATAACTATAATCAACTTATGTAATACTAAACAAAAAATGGTGAATTATTCCTTACATTCTTACAAAGGCGGAGATGATTGTTTGATAGATATTCTCATCCAGTACCTGAGAGAGAAAAAATGGATCTAAATAGCGAGATGACTTATAGACTCCAACTACAATGTCCACCAAGTTTCGAAAAACTAATCGAAAATGGTCTCAAAATTGAGGAAGCCTTGGTTAAAAGAGGAGTATTGAAATTCTCTAAAGAAAGCAAATTTTTTTATAACAATAACAATAAAAATGACAAATCCAAATTCTGGATAAGAACTAAGAACATTGTTAATGATGGTGTATTTGACACACATAACCTAAAACCAAAGCAACCAATCTTAAACTTATCAGGCACTACACCTGCAAACAATCCAGATAACACCAAATCTAAACCAACCCCTACGCCTTATCAAAAAAAATTCACACCTTTGGGGTAGTCAATTGAATCAACATTCAAAGAGCTCCTTGCAAATAAATTCATAACATTGCCAAATACACAAGATTTCGAACCAACAATCAAACCAACATGGTGGAATGACACACATCATTGTGAGTTTCATAGAATCAAATGTCATATAAGAAATGATTGCCAAAGATTAAAACATTTAGTTCAAGACTTAATAGACAGAGATGACATAACAGTGGAGGGACACAAAATAAATGATGATCATGGAGCATTCAAAGATCCTCTTCCTAATTATGAAAAGGGAGAGCCCTCTTCATCAAACAATAAAGGGGGCAAAGTGAATTACATCTATGATAATGTCATTAATCACATCTCGACATCTAACAACCAAATAATTAACATCAAAACCAAGGATAAACAAGAACATAGACCGATAAATGTGACCATATGAGAGAAGTCTAAGTATTTATTAAAAGGAAACACATCTTAAACATCTACTATTCCTTCAAATCAATACAACCTAGTAGATCAATTGCGGAAGATGCCAACACAAATATCCATACTATAACTTCTTAAAATCTTACCACAGCATAAGGATATTCTAGAGAAATCTCTAATGGACACCATAGTGCCAAACAATTTGGATGTCGATTGATTCCAAGCCATGGTGGGGCATCTAACCGTACCTCACAATCTATCATTTTTCGATAATGATGACATTCTCTGAGTCATCCATATAACACTCCCCTCCATATTGAGGTTATAATCTACCAACATTGGATCAGATGTGTATTAATAGATGGCGAAGCTGGTCTAAGTATCTGTACTTTAAATCTTATAAATGCATTGGGTTTCTCAGAAGAGCCTATAGATTCTAAGAGAAAGATAACTATAAAAGCTTATGATGATGAAGAGAGATATTTGGAAGGATTAGTGGTATTGCCTATTAGAGTGGGATCAATTCAGAAAGATACAATCTGCCAAGTCTTGGATATAGACTTGTCATATAACATACTCTTGGGTCGACCTTGGATCCATGAAATGCAAACAATGCCATCTATCTACCACCAATGTGTGAAATTCCCCTACAATGGACAAGAAATCTCAATCTCAACATATTCTAATCCCTTCCAATATTGCCAAAATCTCAAGATAATTCAAGATGTCTTGGTACCACACAATAGGGAAGTTCTCACTTGTACTTTATCAAGCAGTGAAACCCAACTCAATTCTTTATCAATAGATTCTGAGAAAAAAGATTCAGCTAAAAGATAAGGGTATGGGAGAATATTCTTTTGAACATTCTTTATGTCTATCAAACTACCAGTTTCTCCAAGGTCCCATGGACAACCATAGAATTTGAAGCAACAATCTTCACAACCCTTCAAACTCTTTGATGGTGCATTTGTTAAGGCAGGAACTCTAGCAGATGAATCTGATGATAAGGATGTCCTAAATTGGCTATACAAGGATGAGGAAGAAAACAAAGAAGTAGCTCTAAATATCAGAGTACAAACAAAACAATATGGTAAAGGGTTCAAAATCATGCAAAATATGGGATACGATGGAAATGGTCCTATTGGCAAAAGTAAAGAAGGCACTCCTGAACCTATATAGTTTCCTTCTCAAAATGCTAAAGTCAATTCGAAACTAGGTTTTGGACAAGACATTCCAACACGCAAACAACAACAACAACAAGTAGCACACAAACAAGAAGAAGAAGAAGAAGCAACACACAAACAACAAGAGGAAGAAGTAGTCTGTAAACAACAAGAAGAGGAATATTAGCAAAAACAAGAACTTTCTATCAAGAAAGAAGAAGCTACCCAAAATTGCTATGAACAAATTCATAGATTGCAAGCTAGTTCTGAAACAGACTCAAATGAATGGGAGTGGGATTCACTTTCACCTTGTGAATGCTCCTCTGAAGATAAGGAGATTGAGGTGATACACACATATGTACCCATACTCTACAAAGGACAAATCTTAGGGTCTAGATCCTTTGAATTTGGACCACAACATATCGATGACTCTAGTGAGGACGATCCGATTCAGAACAAGATAGCCGATCCAAAGGAGAGCAACATCATGGACCTCAACCTTGCTATCACAAACCTTGACAATATTTATATCATGCCACTTACTATCATAGACCTTAACTCACTAGATGATTTCTTACCATTGGTACATCCTGAACTCATTGACTGGAAACAAATTGAAACGCTCGATATACCCATCTTCCAAGATGATGATGCTACTATCCATTACATTTGTTTAGTAAATCTAGAAACATATTCTGTTAGAGAATCTCATAACGAATCTTTCAACTAGAGAGTGCTAAGTCTTTTAGTCGCAAATTAAATCAAGCAAAAAACCGATCTAATGGTGAAAACCATACAATGGCAGTGTTCGATCATTAAAAAGTAAAAATAAAGGGCATATCCAACGATGAAAACCTCTCTGAGGCACTACTAAATGAAAGAATTGACACCCTTCCTGAGTATTATTAGGAAAGATCCTCAATATTGATTGAGCCAACACAATCAATCAACATCGACATTGAAGAAACAACAAAAATTATACATCTAGCTGCATCATTAATAGATCAGGATAGACCAAACTTCACAAAGTTATTTGAAGAAAAGAAAATCAATCTTGTCTTGTCATATGCTGATATGCTAGGAATAATCTGGATTTAATCATGCACCACCTATCCATAGCTCCTGGAGCTAAGAAAATAGAGAAGAAGCTGAGAAAGATGCATCCACATGTAGAGCCTCTAGCCAAAGAAGAATTGAAAAACTACTAGATGTTGTATTCATCTGGCCGATCGACTATGTAGAATGGATTTCCAACATTGTACCTATATCAAAACTAGAAAAGAGAATTGGAATCTGCATAGATTTTTGAGATCTTAATAAGGATTTCCCAAAGGATGACTTTCCTTTACTCAACATAGACACAATTGTTGTTGGCATATGTGCAGAGCTTGATGACATGATGATATTGTATGTTGTCATTGATGTCAATATGCTAAAGTATGAACCAGTATATTGAAGTAAGCAAACTGGCAAGAGAATCAGTATGATATTGTGAACCGGTATATATGAAAAACTGAAGCGGTATGTTGGAACGAGAACCGGTATATGGGAATTTTTGTATCGGGGTTTCATTTGGCATGACTATCGGTTGGTAGTCTCAGCTTCAGGGTTTCCAGTTGATGCATTCCAAGCTTGTGTGATTCAACCGATGACATCTTGAGATGAAGTTAACATTGTAATGAAGATTAGATCATGTTGCCATTTTAGCCTTGTGTGCATGAAGGATTTCCTTGAGGATCTTGCATGGAGATTGATCCTATCTACCTCGGGAATGTGCGAAGTCTCTATAAATGGTGGAGAGCGCGTGATGGGTTATCAACTTCCTGAAGGGACAAAGAATGAACGTTGGAGAACGTCTTGAGATCTATTCAAGACTGTTGTATTCAATGCAGTATGATTAATGGTCAAGATTGAACCGACTGCATTGTTAAACCTAAATGTTTAGGGTTTAGGGTTTATGCTACCAACCTATCTGTTTCCTATAAGGTCGATGATGTTTTTCATTTTGAAGTTGTTGGCAAATGCTATGTGTGTATCCAAGTGAAGAGATACTTGATTCTTTCCAGACCAAAGAAGTGTGTTGATACCTGCAGAGTGTGATTGCAGAAGCAAATGAGCTAAAGTGGATCTGCCTTGGCATTGAGTGTTGTTATCAGATTAGTGTATTACCTATTGAATTCTAACCATTTCAACAGTTGGAAAATCACTTAACTGGGTAGCTTTAATAGGCTTTTGTGTAAATCCTTTAACAGGGTGACTCAATTCAATGAGTTCTTCAAATCCTCTTGCAAGGTAACCTTTAACAAGGTTCGAACCTTTAACCGGGTATTTAGGCATCCCTTAACCGGGTGATCCCTAACAGGATCAGTTCCTAGCAGAACCTATTGTAAAAAGTCTTTAACCGGACTAGGCTCCTAACATAGTGGACTTCAAAAGAGTTCAAAGAACAACTTGTGGGTATTAATCCCCACCATGGTTTTTCCCAGTTGGGTTTCCACGTGAAAAATCAGTGTGTCATGTGTGATGCTTTAATATTTTCTGTCAAAGTGGTAAAGCATGTTATACCAACAGTCATTACATTTCTGATGATATATTACTTGTTTATGCATACGGGTGAAGTGAGATGAGATATTATATTGTGTGGAGATCTAAGTGTTACTGGTTTATGTCTTTCATATTCTAACTGTGTTTTACCGGTTGTGCCCTGATTTAGACCAGTGTTACTGTTTACCAGTTAAGTGTAGTCTTTGCAGTCAAACTGTTTCAGGGAAAGTTTTTTTTGTCTGTACTGATTCACCCCCCCTCTCAGTACCAGTTTGGTACTAACTATTCATCATTATTCATCAATTGGTATCAGAGCATCTTCTAGGTCCTTTGTGTTGTAAGCTTAACTGCTTGAGGAAAAGATCCTACTCTAATGTTGAAGAGGGAAGGTCCAAAGTTCAACAGTGATAACTTTAAGATATGGAAGGATAGAATGAAGATCCACATTAGAAGCATGGGTGCTCAACACTGGAGCTATGTTGAGAATTCTTATGTTATCCCTACCGGTACTCTCATCGATGATCAAAGAAGAGAGATTCAGGAGAATAGGCAAGTCATGGAAGCCCTAATCAGCAGTCTATCTAACATTGAGTTTATTGATGTTCAGGATAAAGATAATCCCAAAGAAGTATGGGATGCTCTGGAGAATATCTATGGCAGTGATGAGCATGTGAAACAAGCTAAGGAAGAGAGCCTTAGGGGAAAGTTTGAAGACATGCAGATGGTTGAAGGAGAGACCATTCAACAATATGGAATAAGAATCAAAACTATTGTTGGAGACATCAAGAGTGCAGGAGGTAAAATAGATGATTCCACTATTGTTAGCAAAGTCTTGAGATCCTTGTTACTAGTCTATGTAATAAGGGTTGCTGCTATTCAGGAGTTGAGGTCTATAAACAAGACAAAGGTATCCCTAGACTCCATCATTGCTAAGTTGACTACATATGAGCTAAATAATTATGATGACAGTATTCAGAAGACTGAATCAACCTTTAAAGCATCTGCCGCACCATATAGAAAGGGAAAAGAAGCTAGTACCGGTTGTGAACCAAAACAAAGTAGAGAAATGAACGATGAGGAGATCCTGATGGAATTTGAAGCTCTTCTTGCCAAGAGACTTCCTAAGGGAACTGGTAAATACAGAGGTAAGCTCCCTTTGAAATGCTTTTCTTGCAATAGGATAGGACACATTGCTATAAACTGTCCTAATGGTGATAATAAGGATAAATCAGAGAAGTTCAAGAAGTTCAAAGGAGGAAACAAGAGAAACTGTTTTGTAGCAGTTGATGAAGGTGTCACTGATGAGGAATCAGAAGATGAAGAAAGTGAAGATATGTGTTTGTAATAGTTAAGGAAGATGTGTCAGACAAGAAGGCTCTTGTCTCTCGCTTTGATAATTCCAGTGAGTGGATTATTGACAGTGGTTGTTCTCACCACATGACTAGTGACCGGAGTAAGTTTCTATCTCTAGAAGAGTATGATGGTGGCGTGGTTCGATTTGGTAATGATGCACCATATATGGTAAAAGGCAGAGGGTCAATCTCTCTAAATGGAAAAAGCAGTGCTAATAATGTGTATTAGGTAGAAGGTCTCAGGCACAACCTCTTGAGTGTTGCCCAACTGAATGACAATGGACTCACTCTGTAATTCAAAGATGGAGTGTGCAAAATAAAAGGAAAGAGTAGTGAACTGATGGTCACTGATATGCAGACCAGAGGTAACTTATTTTAGTTGAATGCAAATATCAGTACATGTCTAATGGCTAAATTTGATGATAGATAGATATGGCATAGGAGACTCTTCCATGTAAACTTTGATAATATTGTGAAGGCCAGTAAGATCAAGGCAGTTAGAGGATTGCCTATGCTGAGCAAACCAGAGAATCCTTTGTGCAGAGAGTGTCAACTAGGGAAAATATCTTCCTCAACCTTCAAAGGTAAATCTTTCACTACAGACAATTTACTTAATCTTGTGCATACTAATTTGTGTGGTCCTATGAAAACTAGGAGTGTGCAGGGAGATAGGTACTTTATGATTCTCACTGATGACTGCTCAAGAATGATGTGGGTCACATTCTTGAAAGATAAGTCCGAAGCTTTTGGAAAGTTCAAAGCTTTCAGAGCACTAGTCGAAAAGGAAAGCGGTAAGAGGATTAAGTGCCTAAGAACCGATCAAGGAGGATAATTCACTTCCGATGAATTCAACAAGTACTGTGAAGAGAATGACATCAAGAGGCAACTGTCTGCCCCCCGGACTCCACAATAGAATGGCATAGTAGAGAGGAACAACCAGACTATTGTTGAAGTAGCCAGAACTATGCTGATTCAAGGGAAGGTTGCTCACACCTTCTGGAGAGAAGCGGTGAGCACTGCAGTCTACACTATGAACCTAGTACTCATCAAGAAAGGTAAAGATAAAAATCCTTATGAGTATTGGACCAATAAGACACCAGTGGTAAGCTACTTTAGAGTGTTTGGTAGCAAATGTTATATCAAGAGGAGTGAACATCAGAGCAAGTTTGATGCAAAATGTGATGAGGGAATATTTCTAGGGTATTCCACCAAGAGAAAAGCTCTCAAATGTTTCAACAATAGGACTTAGAGAATTGTTGAAAGTATCAATGTTAGAGTTGATGAAACTTATGAGAAACCTAAGGAAAGCGATAATGAGCAAGAGGTAGATGAACCGATTGTAACCTTATGGGAATCGATTGCAAAACAGCCTAGTACTAGTAATAGTGCTTCTACACTGGTAGATGCTAGTGCTGATGAAGATGAGGATGAAGAAGAAAAGCAAGAGGAATCTGTTAAGATCATTCCTAGGTATGTAAAGATGAATCATGATCCAAAGCAGATCATAGGAGACAAGGATGCAGGAATTCATACAAGAAAAAAGGTCAGAGAAAACACTTGCATGATCTCTGAATTTGAGCCTAAAAGTTTTAAAGAGGCACATAAAGATGAAGACTAGATCAAGGCAATGGAAGAGGAACTTGACCAGATAGAAAAGAATGGCACACGGTCTCTGGTACCTAGACCTGAGCATAAAAATGTCATTGGCACCAAATGGGTTTTCAGAAATAAGTTGAATGAAGATGGCACAGTGGTAAGAAACAAAGCCAGACTGGTGTGTAAGGGATATTCTCAAGAAGAAGGAGAAGACTATGGAGAAACCTTTGCTCTAGTAGCTAGATTGGAAGGAGTTTGTATGCTTCTTGCATATGCAGCCTTTGAGGGATTCAAAGTATATCAAATGGATGTAAAATCTGCATTCCTAAATGGAATACTTGAAGAAGAGGTGTATATAGAGCAACCAGATAGGTTTGCCCTATCAGAGAATAGTGACATGGTGTGTAGGCTACATAAAGCCTTGTATGGATTGAAGCAGGCACCTAGAGCATGGTATGAATGCTTACACTCCCATCTTGTGAAGATTGGATTTGAAAGAACAAGTGAAGATAACAATATCTATATGAAGTCAGAAGGAGATCGGATTCTGATCTGTGAAGTATTTGTTGATGACATAATTTTGGTGGAGATGACAAGATGAGTCATGATTTTGCAGATGAGATGAAGAAGGAATTTGAGATGTCACTTATAGGGGAGATTAAGTTCTTCATTGGACTACAGATTCAACAAATGAAAGATGGTATCTTTATCACTCAGTCCAAGTATGTCAAAGAGGTTTTGAAGACCTTTTGCATGGAAGACAACAAACTGGTTGGTACACCGATGGTGACCGGTTGTAAATTGTCAAAAGAGGATGACTCAGTGTTGGTAAATGAGAAGGAATACCGATCAATTATTGGTAAGTTGCACTATGTAGTACATAGAAGACCGAACATTGCACATGCAGTGGGCATTACTGCACAGTTCCAGAAAAGTTCAAGAGAATCCCACTTGGTAGCAGTCAAGCGGATTCTTAGATATCTGAAGGGAACTATTAACTATGGATTATGGTATCTATACAGTAATGATTTCAACCTCAAAGTGTTTACAGATTCTTATTGGGATGGTAATGTGGATGACCAGAAGAGCACAATCGGTGGTGCATTCTTTCTTGGTGGTAGACTAGTCTCATGGATGAGTAAGAAGTAGAGTTGTATCTCTCAGTCTACAACAGAAGCGGAATATGTTGTAGCATTTATGAACTGCACACAGACAATTCAGATGAAGCATGTATTAAGTGGTTTCAAAGTCCTTGTATCTGAACCAGTGAGTATATTC
Organism: Cryptomeria japonica; assembly: GCF_030272615.1. Taxonomy (NCBI): domain Eukaryota; kingdom Viridiplantae; phylum Streptophyta; class Pinopsida; order Cupressales; family Cupressaceae; genus Cryptomeria; species Cryptomeria japonica. Next base: position 341,376,655 of record NC_081405.1, on the reverse strand, counting down.
TATGACAGCACAAGTGCAATTAATATTTCCAAGAATTTGGTTTTGCATGCTAGAACCAAGCACTTCAAGCTCAAGTATCATTTCTTGAGGGAGAAGGTTCAGAACAAAGATGTTGTATTGGAACATGATTCCAGTAAGGAGCAGTTAGTAGACATATTCATCAACCCTCTACCGAAGGCTACATTTACCTATTTAAGAGGTGAATTAAGGGTGCTGCCCCTTCCAGAGGTGAACTAAAGGTGTGTTCTCCACATCAGTCATATATTGCATTGATAAATCTTTTTCAGGATTGGTGTGTTGAAGGATGCTACTCCTTAGGGGGAACAACATAGTGGAACATAACTGTTTGTGCCTCCACTTTGGCATTGTTGTCAAAGGGGGAGAAGATGTGAAGTGGAGAAGATATTTGCAGTATTGGGGAGAAGATATCTTTGTATATTGCCATCAATGCCAAAGGGGGAGATTGTTGGCATATGTGCAGAGCTTGATGATGATATGATACTGTATGTTGTCATTGATGTCAATATGCTAAAGTATGAACCGGTATATTGAAGTAAGCAAACTGGCAAGAGAATCGGTATGATATTGTGAACTGGTATATGTTAAAAAGTGAAGCGGTATGTTGGAACAAAAACCGGTATATGGGAATTTTTGTATCGGGGTTTCATTTGGCATGACTACCGGTTGGTAGTCTCAGCTTCAAAGTTTCTGGTTGATGCATTCCAAGCCTATGTGATTCAACCGATGGCATCTTGAGATGGACAGTGGAGAGCGCATGAGGGGTTATCAACTTCCTGAAGTGACAAAGAATGAACATTGGATAACATCTTGAGATCTGTTCAAGATTATTGTATTCAATGCAGTATGATTAACGGCCAGGATTGAACAACTGAATTGTTAAACCTAAATGTTTAGGGTTTAGGGTTTATGCTATGGACCTATCTGTTTCCTATAAGGTCGATGATGATTTTCATTTTGAAGTTGTTGGCAAATGTTATGTGTGTATCCAAGTGAAGAGATACTTGATTCTTGCTAGACTAGAGAAGTGTGTTAATACCTGCAAAGTGTGCTTGCAGAAGCAAATGAGCTAAAGTTGATCTGCCTTGGCATTGAGTGCTGTTATTAGATCAGTGTATTACCTGTTGAATTCTAATCATTTCAGTAGTTGGAAAATCCCTTAATTGGGTAGCTTTAATAGGCTTTTGTGTAAATCCTTTAACAGGGTGACTCAATTCAATGAGTTCTTCAAATCCTCTTGCGAGGTAACCTTTAATAGGGTTCTAACCTTTAACTAGGTATTTAGCCATCCCTTAACCAGGTAATCCCTAGCAGGATCGGTTCCTAGTAGAACCTACTGTAAAAAGTCTTTAACCAGACTAGGCTCCTAACAGAGCGGACTTCAGAAGAGTTCAAAGAACAACTTGTGGGTATTCATCCCCACCATGGTTTTTCCCAGTTGGGTTTCCACGTGAAAAATTAGTGTGTCATGTGTGATGCTTTAATATTTTTCTGTCAAATTGGTAAAGCATGTTGTATCAGCAGTCATTACATTTCTGATGATATATTACTTGTTTATTCATACGGGTGAAGTAAGATGAGATATTAGATTGTGTGGAGATCTAAGTGTTACTAGTTTATGTCTTTCATATTCTAACTGTGTTTTATCGGTAGTGCTGTGATTTAGACCGGTGTTACTGTTTACTAGTTAAGTGCAGTCTTTGTAGTCAAACTGGTTCAGGGAAAGTTTTTTTTGTCTGTACTGATTCACCCCCCCTCTCAATACCGGTTTGGTACTAACTGTTCATCATTATTCATCAATTGTGGACTTAACAATAGGCAACACCATGTTATCACTTATGGATGGTTTCTTAGGTTACAATCAAATCAAAATAGCACCTAAACACTAGGACAAAACAACTTTTACATGCCCGTGGGGTACCTATTGTTGGAATGTAATGCCTTTCGGATTGAAGAATGTAGGAGCAACCTATCAACATGTCATGACCATAATTTTCCATGACATGATGCACACGTTCATGGAAAACTATGTAGGTGACCTACTAGCCAAATCATTCATAAGGAAAGGACATTTAAAGATCTTGGATAAAATATTTTAGCGGTTGGAAAAATTCAATGCATGGCTAAATCCGAAGAAGTGTGTATTCGGAGTTACCTCAAGCAAACTCCTAGGGTACATAGTGTTAGCAAAGGGTATTGAGGTAGATCCAACAAAAGTACAAGCAATCATGGAGATGCCTCCTCCTAGAAACATCAACCAATTAATATCCCTATAGGGAAGACTACAATCAATTAGAAGGTTCATCATGCAGCTAGTTGAAAAATGTCTGCCTTTCACTCATCTCTTCAACAAGAATGTTCCTTTCAGGTGGGAGGAAAAATGTGAAGAAGCCTTTGATTAGTAAAAATAATATCTAATTAATCCATAGGAGAGGTATATTGGTGCCACTAATAATAGAAAAACCACTTCGTTTATACATCTCAACAACTAAGGTATCTTTGGAAGCTTCGCTAGTACAAGAAGATTCAATAGGCAAAGAAAGGGTTGTGTACTACATCAACAGAACATTGAGTGGTTATGAACTAAACTACACATTCATTGAAAAGGCTTATTTAGCTGTGGTGTTTGCATCTCAAAAGTTGTGACACTATATGTTAGCCAACACAATCAAGCTTATAGCAAAGATAGATCCATTCAAATATTTACTCATCAAGGCCGATCTAATAGGTAGACTAGAAAAAAGGGTAATGATATTGAGTGAATTTGACATTCAATATATGGACAGAAGAGCCATCAAGTATCAATCTATAGCAGATCCATTAGCTGAAGCACCCTTGCAAGATAATCATCCGATGCACATTGAATTCCTAGATGCAGATGTCCTCAACGTCACAACACAACCATGGGTACTATACTTTGATGGATCTTACATCCAACATGGATCGGGTGCGAGAATCCTATTTGTTACTCCTTAGTTACACACAATCCCCAGGTCTTATAGGTTAATGTTCTCCTGCACAAATAATATAGCTTAATATGAAGCATTTGTCTCTGGCATCAAAGTAGCAGTGGAATGGAAGATCACAGAGTTACAAGTCTATGGGGACTCTCAATTAGTCATTAATCAAGTCAATGATGACTATCAAACAAAGGATGAAAAGTTGATGTCGTACAAAAGAATGGTGGATGATTTTAAGGAATACTTTGTTGAGATCAAATTTGAACAAATTAAAAGACTAGACAACAAAGCTATAGATGCCATGGCAACCATCACCTCTCTTCTATAAATACCAGATAAATAGAGTCATTATGACATCCTGATTCCCAAGTCATATGCCACCTGGTTGGTTTTGAATCTCCAACCTATGGGAAGATCTATAACTATCTGAAAGATAATACCCTTCCACTTGATCTATCCCAAAACCAAAAAATAAACTTTATTCATCAAGCAACCCATTTCACCCTAACAACTGATACGCTTTATCGATGTGGTCTTGATGGTACTCTCCTTAGGTGTCTTGAAAGTGACGAATCTGAAATTGACTTGCGAGAAGTTCATGAAGGTATTTGTGGAATACATTCAAGCGATCCTACTCTAGCCAAGAAAATTCTAAGAATGGGAAACTATTGGCTAAATATGGAAAAATTATCTTATCAATTTGCTAGAAAGTGTCAAAAATGTCAAATCCATGGAAATCTTATACATGCACTCACATAGAACCTGCAACTATTCATGACATCATGGCAATTTTGTCAATGGGAAATCAACCTTGTGTGTAAGATCCATCCCTCCTCAAATGCACACAAATTCATAATCAAAACCAATGAGTATTTCACAAAGTGGATCGAATCTATACCATTAACCACTGTTACCAGCAAGCAAATATCCTCTTTCATTTTGAACTACATTATCTATCGATATGGCATTCCTAGCTCCATTGTCATTACCAATGGTAGACCCTTCAAAAACCAAGATGTGCAAGAAATTTATGAGAGATTTAATATCCAACATCTCTTTTCCACACCTTAGTATCCTCAAGGGAATGGCCAAACAAAAGATTCAAACAAAACCATTTTAAAAATCCTAGAAAAGACTATGAATGATGAGTTGGTCGTGATTGGCATGTCCAACTAAACCCTATCCTGTGGGCATATTGAACTAGCTCAACACCCCTATTTGAGCCACACCATATGAACTTGTGTATGGATCAGAAGCCATTTTATCCATTGAGGTTGAGATACCTTCACTCAGAGTATCATAGAAAAGGACTCATCCTAGATGAGGAATATTGGGTATCCAGACTGCAAGAATTGGAATTGCTAGAGGAATGTTGTCAGCATGCTTTTAATCACCTGAAAGCATATCAACAACGAATGTCTAGAAGCTACAACCACAAATTAAGATAAAGAATGTTTCAGGTTGGTGACTTGATCCTAAAAGAGAATCCCTGTAATCAACAAGATCATGAAAAGAAGGGAAAGTTTGAACCAAACTAGTTAGGTCCATTCGTTATCATATGGATCTTTGGAATATCATCTATCTACACCAGAAGGGGATCTATTTGAAGAGCCTATTAACAACATCCATCTCAAAAAGTTATACACATGACTCATCCAATACACGGTGAAAAAACAAGAAAATACAAAAAAAAAAAGCAAGAAAATACAAAAAATCAAAGCAAGTGCAATAAAAGCAAGTAGTAAAAACCTAGCAACAAGCACTATTTGTGATAGATCTTCTCTTACATCTATTGGTGCATATGTCATGCATCTTATTTTTGATATCATTATCCATATCCATAACAAAAAGCCTTGTATTCACCTCGAGAATTACAGTAACGTCTCACCATGGCTTGGTGATCATTATATCTATCCATAATAAAAGATTCTTTCTAGAATGGGAGAAAAAATCTGAACTTAGTGGGGGAAATCCGCTTTGAGCTTAAAAAAATAGATGAACAACTATAAGAGAACACATTAAAAATAAGGATCACAAAGAAACTCAACATTGAACATAAATCACAATTTTTGAAACCAACTATCAAACTCAACATCAGGATTGGTAAAACAAAACTTAATAAATGATCTATTCCGAGTCATGATTTGATCACTTTGGCAATAAGGTTTGATTTTTGTATCTTGATTTTTTTAATCATATCTCGTAAGTGACTCAAGGATGTCTTGAACTAGAGACGTGAGGAAGGACAATGATATTTTTCTTTGTCTACTGGCTGTGAGTTGATCAAAAGTACTATGCAAATTTGTCGCAATATGTGACTGGTAACATATCATTGAGGACATTTCAGATTTGCATCTTAAGAAAAGGGTCAACACTTGTCTTTTTAATGCCAACAACACTTAGGTCATCATGGTTCAATAATACCATCAATGTTTGTATTAACTTTCAACATTTTAAAAGCTCAATGATGATAAACAAAGAACAACAAATTGACTGAAAACATGACAACATTGTATAAATAGGCTTTCATGGTAAAGATAGATTGCATTCATATGAGATCTTGCATTAGAATTCTAGACATGCCTTGCATGAGGTTGATAAAATTAACAAATGATTATATCTCTTATTAAAGGATTAAGTACACTTAACGTAAATAAACAGAATCATCATTCACATCATTGCAATTAATCACATTCATTATCATTCCATTTAGTAGCATTTACATTCATCCATATCATTTCATTTGCATTTATTCATTCATCTCATTTAAAAATATTTTCACATCAATCCATTCATTTAAGTCACAATAGTGCATTACCATTAGTACATAAACTCAGTGTATCATTGTATACATCCTATAAAGGTCAATAACATTCATCATAATAATAGCGTATAACATCAAAAACATCATCATAGTCCATATTCTACATTTAGTAATATCATCATTACATTTTCATATACATAAACATCCTATAAGCATTAATCCATACATCACATCATCATAAATAAAATGCATCATAACATAAGCATGATCAATAGTATCATAAATCATTATCATACACATAAATTTCATACCTTGAATAGAAGAAAAGAGACATTAATTAAATCTTAATTTAATTAATGGTTGGATAAATGATAATTAAAAAAAATAAAATTCATTTAATTAAGTGGACAGAAATAGGGTTCTACATTTTACCCCTCTTTGAAGTGATGTGTGACCACATGTTGATTCAAAGAAAAATCACTCGATATGTTGCCAAATTTTTTCTATTTTGATGTTGTTGCCAAAGTTTTTGATATGGTGCCCTAGATATTGATTTGGATGTCAATATGATAAGAATGCCCCCTCAAGAGATGAATTGAGAAAAAAATTGATGATCAAGTCAATTTTTTCTTTTTGACAATTTTTTATTTTGTAAAATTATGCGTTTTTTTGGATTTTTAATTTTTTTTGGATTTTGAAATTTTTTGATTTTTAATTTTTTTTAATTTTTTGTCTCCTAATAAAAAAATTGTTTGATTTGTAAAAATTTGGTGCAAGGAGAGCACACACATGCCTCACACGTCCATCTAGGCAACATACCCTGCTTACATCACCATTGGCTATATAAGCCCCTAGGGCTTTCTTTCCACCTCATTTGTGCACTTGTTGTTTGGAGATTAGATCTTGGAGAAGAGAAAAGGAGGAGCAAAATGGTGCCACCTCATTACCACCATCGATTTGAGCGAGTTCATTGATTTGAGAGGCCAACAGCATATGGACCTCTAGTAAGTTGGATTTCAAACCTCTTTGTGTGATTTTGAACATCATTTTAGGTAGGATTTTCAAGTTTTTGTACATTTTTCCACATGGTTTTTGTGCCCTAGGTCTTTACCCTTTTTTTAGTGCATTTGATATATTTAACTAGTGCATCTGATTTTTTTCGTAGCACATACAATGTTTATCGTAGCGCATTTGACTGATAAAATAACTCATTTGATTTTGTTAGTGGCGTATTTGATTGTTTCAAAAACACATTTGATTGTTTCAAAAGTGCATTTGATTGTTGATATAACACATACGTGTTTTGAATTAGCATATTTGATATGTTTGCTAGCACATATGAAAACTATTTTGGCACATATGACACAGTGGCATGTTTGTGATATTGTGTGAAATTTTTGAAGTTGGCAATTTTGATATTTAGATTGGAGATGATGTTTTATACTTTTTTCTATGATTGAGAGTGCTTGATTTTGTTCGATATGTGAGAAATTTTGAATGTTGATGTTGGTAGGACTTGATAAAGTGTCTGTTTGTGTTTGGATTGATAGATTTTATGATTGAAACTCTAGATTGATAGAGTGACTTGCATCACTGATAGAAGAGGTCCGCTTGATAGTGTATAATCGACACTCTGAGTGTTTGATAGGTTCATGACTAGGTCACCTGATAGGATAGGCTAAGATGAACCCTGCCATATTGATAAGAATTTAAGATTGAAAATCTTGAGTTGATAGGGTGACTGACGTCACTGATAGGATAGGTTAAGATGAACCCACCTGGTTTGATAAGAGTTTATGATCGAAACTCTCGAATAATAGCGTGACTTTCGTCACTGATAGGATAGGCTAAGATGAACCCACCTGATTTGATTAGAGTTTATGATTGAAACTCCCGAATGATAGCATGACTTTCGTCATTGATAGGATAGGCTAAGATGAACCCACCTGATTTGATAAGAGTTTATGATCAAAACTCTTGAATGATAGTGTGACTTTCGTCACTAATAGGATAGGCTAAGATGAACCCACCTAATTTGATAAGAGTTTATGATCAAAACTTCTGAGTGATAGCATGACTTTCATCACTAATAGGGGTTCAATGAGATTGACTGAGATCTCATGTTGAGCTGATAGAATACTTGTTTGATTTAAGTCATGATGATTAATCCATTTGATAGATAGAACTGATATGGTGTTGATATCTTGATGTAGGCATCATTTGGTGTGTTGATGTCTCAGGATTGATACGTGAAGATGTTTTCTATGAGGAGAGATCTCACAGATGATGATAGAGTGGTTATTGCTACGCATGTCTTATCTCACATCCTGTTCATATCATTTTATCAGAAGAGCATAGCCCTACTGACTGCATTAGCAGAGAGGTGGCATAGTGATCATAACACATTTCATCTGATGACTAGAGAGATCACACTAACACCAGAGGATGTATACTGGATCCTACAGATTCCTATCACAGGCGAGTTGGTTATCTATAATATAGAGGAGTAGGGAGGTACATAGGCACTACAACAAGTTTTTGGTGATTGGCATATTAGTGGATAATCAATCACGTGGCAGGATATGGTTGATTAGTATGTTCTTTTGCCTTCGATGCTAGTAGGTTTGATTGGTGGCTTCATCTATCCAGACAAGAGGTTACATGGGTTTTCCATTGGATGGGGCCATGTATTGCAGCAGATGGTGGGGCATAAGATATGGTATGCATGGGGGATCTATGTGTTGGCCCACTTATACCATGATTTTCACAAGGTAGTATACAATGAGGCAACGAGTTTGTTACCAGGGGTGACACTTCTTTAGTGGGAATGGGAGCATATAACAGTGACCCGACTAGTGGTGGAGAGATCACGGTCGGCTGGGCTTCCGTATTTGTTTATGTATCGACAGGAAGCTTCGCAACCCATGCTTGGGAATTTGGAGTATTGGAGATGAGTTCTGGATGTTATGGATTCAATAATATGGAGACCCTTTATGGATTGTGAGGCTTGGGTCGAGGATGCTACATAGATCCTTGTGTTATTCCAAAGCAAGTACCTGATAGGGTAGACCCCCTATGTGGTAGAGCGATTTATTTTGACTCGTGTGTACCGCCAGTTTGGTCGTACCCAAGGGATGCCTCAGGCTACTGCCATATATGCCCGAGTGCACAAGGAGAGGAAAAATTAGGGTCTGACCTTGGATTTTGATACAAAACGGGCATAGTTCTATTCACTTCAATGAGTATGGTGGGAGATGTGGTCGGGATGACTAGACAATATGCTTAGTATTTTGTGGAGCATCCCTTCCCTTGATTGACAGGGCCAAGAAAGCCAATACCACCATTAGAGGAGGTAGATGATGATGATGATGATGAGGGAGGGATAGGAGGACGAAGGGGTGGAAGATGAGGATGGGGGAGAGATAGAGGTAGGGGAGGTGGTTAGATTAGTAGAGTTAGAGGTTGGGTCAACCAAGGAGGGGATGGTGATGGAGGAGATTAAGGTGATGATGGAGGAGGAGATGGAGGTAGAGGTCACCGTGTGATTGGGAGAGGTGGAGGATGGCGACAAGATCTAGGTTGGGGAGGGCAATTGTAGCTAGGGGAGGCGATGGGGGGAGTAGGAGGTGAGGGGTCAGACTCGAAGGAGACTGAGTATAAGGAGGGGTCATCTGAAGAGACAGAGTTGGAGGAGTTGGGAGAGAAGGTGATGGGTGGGATGGGGGATCTTGGGGAGGAGGAGGAGGAGGAGAATCCTTAGCCATTGATTAGGTGGAAGAGGATAGACATGCCACCACCTATTGCCCCAGTATAGTTTACTTCGGCACAGGTTGCACATGATCCGCAACCAACACAACCGCCAATGGTACAAATTTCAATGCCTCCCCATCAACAACACGCATTGATAGCTTTCCTATGGTCAATGGTACAGGGGTTATATGGTCATCTAATGCAGGCACATGCACAAATATCCCAGCTACAAAGATAGGTTACCTCCCTTACCCTAGAGCAAGATCCAACTAGGGTGGAGAGGGATACAACACAACAGGGGTTACATGCTACACAGGCTTAGATCGCTCGACTCACAATGAAGTGAGATACAAAGATAGAGCAGCAGGGCCATGTTAAGCTGCTCATATAGACCATCCAAAAGACAACCGCACAGGGCTTGACTAGGGATACCATGAGAGGTCTCATGCAACAGCCAGAGCAAGTAGAGAACTATCAGAGTCTCTACCATCAGGATATTGGCTTGATGATGATGATGATGATATGATGTAGTAGGTTGATTGATGACTTGTTTTATGTTGTCATTGATGAAAACTATGTTTTAATAGTCATCTAAGTCTTTTAGGCCAACCAATAAAGCATAACTGGTATAAGAGACAATTTAATAGTGAAATGGCAAATAGGACTTCAACCGATAAATGAGGATCAATATTACATTCAGGAAACCGGTACGGGTGATCGATGAAGAGTTAGATGATGCGATTCTACTAGAATGTTGGAGATAGGTACTTGTAGATATATCCCACAACACATTGGCATATTCAACAATATGAGTGAGTTATGGTATACATGGCAGTCAATCTTGAAAAACTGTTAACCGGTAGAGCAGAATGACATAAATCAGTTAACCAATTGTGTTTATGTTTTATTTTTGGGTTGTTATGTCAGTATCTAACATAAGTAAAGCATGTTGAGCAAGATTGAGTAGATTCATTGAACCTAGGAACTTGTTCCAAGGTTGTTAGCTGACTAAGTTGAGATGTTTATAAAAAGTGTGAGGAGTTATGAGATAAATGATGAGATCATAATCGTAGATTGAGAATTGGATTGTGTGGTGAATTGTGAAGCATTGTATTGATGTATTGTTGAAGTATATTTCATAACTAAAGCAGATCTTATCAGGCACAAAGGTGCTATATGCAGATAATCTAGATGTTGTTTCCTAATAGTTGCAGCAGTCAAAATCTCTTAACCAGGTAGGTCCTAACAAGCCTGGTTGTATAAATCCCTTAACTAGTCAGCTCGACAAATTGAGTTTAAATCCTCCTGTGAGGTTACTCCTAATAGAATAAAGCTTCTAACAGAGCTAAGCTATAAATCCCCTCACTGGGTGACTCTTAACAGGGCATGCTCTTAACTGGGAAAGTTTGTAAGACCTTAACCGGTCAAAGATTTCTATTCCGCAGATAGTGAATCTTGTGGGTTCTAATTCCCACTGTGGTTTTTCCCATTTAGGTTTCCACATAAAAATCATTGTGTTATGGTGTTCATGTCTTATTTGGTGTTGGCTTATGTGGTTATCTTTCTTGCATGCCTATTGATTTTAAAGTTGATTAAAGTGGTGAACAAATTTATATTATTTTTTCCTTGCACTGATTCACCCCCCCCTCTTAGTGCCTTATAAGTTTATCAATTGGTATCAGAGCCTAACTTCCTTAAGGTTTAATTGCTTGGGAAGGATCCCTATGGATAACATGGGAGAAGGAATGAGTTATAGAGAGTTGTCTAACTGACTTGTGGAATTTAAAGAAGCCCTAGGTGAATTGAGGGTTAAGTACAAAGCTTCATTGGCAAAGAGGAGAGAGCTAGCTGAACAATTGTATGAACTTAGTGAAAGTAGTTCATTTGAGGAAGCAAACATGGATGCTTTGGTGAATGAGGTAGAAAAAGTTAAATGATGATAAGTCAAATATGAGGAGAGAACTTGAAGCCCTAACTATCAGGATGAGTCAAGAGCTAGAATCCAGAAGGACTGCTAAAGACAGAATCAAAGAAAAGGAACATGAGATCTTTAAATTGAACCAAGAGGTTGGAACCCTGACCACATATCTTCAAGAGGAAAAAGATTAAAAAGAAGAAGTAATTGCTGATCTAGACATGGCAATGTCTCTTAGAGAAAGTGTGATGAAGAAGAATGAAGATCTAACTAAAGAGCTGACTGATGCTAATAAGTTACTGTCTAAATTTAATAAGAGCTCTACTATGCTTGATGAGTAGATCCAGTCTTAGAGGATGAAAGGAGAGACACAAGGCTTGGGTTATAATATATATGAGAAAAGTGAGTCTTTCGGTACAAAGGACAACATGGAAGAAGGTAAATCTACACCTAAGATCTAGAAAACCACTGGTAAGAAAGTCCACAAACCTGTATGTTTTAATTGTCATAAGCTAGGACATACTGCTAATGTTTGTAGAAACAAATCTAGTTTTTTTGATGGTTATAGACCTAATAGCTATCAAGGATATAAACCTAAAAAATGTAATGGATATTTCTACACTTTCAATATGTATGGGCATAGAACAGTTGAATGCAGGTATGGAGCAAATTATCTGACACCTCACATGAATAAGAGGTCAGGTGGTGATTGAAAAAGAAATTTAAATAACTGAATAAATCCTAATTGGTAGAGACCCTATGCTAACCAGTCTAGTCCCTATGAGATGGAAAAGAGAATGAATGTGATTTGTACAATTTGTCATAATTTTGGACATGTTGCTATGAAATGCAGAAGAAGAACTCGTAGAGGCAATGCTGGACCTAGAGAGCATCTGGTATGGCATGTTATCATTGCCATCAATCGGGACACATTGCTAGGCTTTTTAGAGAAAGAATGAATCAACCGGTAAATCAATCTACTGATCGGAAAGGTAAGAAGAAAGTTGATGTGGAGGAGATGAGGAATGAAATGAACAAAATTTGGAGAAAGAAGAGCAATGGGAATGTTAGGATAACCGGTGAACAACTGAGAGGGGGGGTGAATTAGTTGTTAACATATTATAACTTTTAATTTACAATATGACCTTAAACAAATCAAGTACCGCTAAATCATAGACAGATGTCGGTAGGAACAAATACTGGTAAATAATACAACTTAACAATTAACTAGATAATCAATGTAAAGCAACCATACCATATAATACCATTATTTGTACATGGAAAACCTAGAAAGGGAAAAACCACGGTGGGAAATCTACCCACAGTCAGATGATACTTCTACAGAAAGTATGTGTTACAATGAGGGGCCTGCACTTGTAGGAAGGCACATTGCCTAGAGCGTACCGCTCATTAAAAAAGAGTCTCATTGACTACAAAGATGCTACAACCTTCTCAAGATAAATGGACAAGAATCCAATAGAGTGAACTGCAGGAAATAGCATCTACTATGCCTAATTACAGTACCAGTTAAGCTCAATGCTGGAGGAATAAATCCTCTTTTGAATCCGATTCGATCAATAATGATCGATCAACTCCTCTGCATTAATGATATTACAATATTCACACATTACATTTCTTTACCATGACCTTTCCAATAACCATGATACTTTACAAAGAGTTTCTACCTCTTATTTATACAAACCCTAAGGCCTAAACTAATTAGGTCGACCACCTAAAGATATTACAATAAGCTCATTACATAATTCCTTATTACAATGATATGTCATGTCAGCTTTAAGACTAAAACAATAATAACAAATCCATAAATCATCTCGAAGCATCCCGGTAACATGTGGAGTACACGTTAGCATGATATCGGTCCATAACCTAGATAGGTACCAGACTTATTCTGGGTCCACCACGCCAAAGCAATGTCTTCAAGCAGTTGAAGCATGATGAAAGAACATCTTCAACATCCTAAAATCCTCAAAGAAGCTGCAACAACACCAATTGTGCATCCTGTCATGATTCCTCAATGAAAGCTCTGCCGGTAAAGCCTTAAACCAGTACCGATAAGGGTTTACCAGAGTGTATGATAACATCCGATTACCAAGCCAATACCAACTGACCAAAACATGCTCATGGAGCATATAACACATGAAATCCAATATACTTCGCTGATCCAAACATGTCTAAAGTGCCAACAAACAATTTCTTCTGCCGGTGACACTAGATCTTCTACTGGTAACCTGTATGTCGGTAACCATCTATAACAGCTAGTGTTGACATAAATTACAAAACATCAATGTAACACATAATCAATTCATCCATAATGCCAACAATCTCCCCCTTTGGCATTGATGACAACACTAGATGTGAAAAATATCTAAGTACCACGAAGTGCCAAAACGAGTTTCCCCCTAAGAATGATATCCCTGTAAGGCTTTGAAAAAATCTCTCTCCTTAATGTATACAACTTTTCTTTATTTTCATGTCAGTTTTTCTCCCCCTTTGACATTAATGCCAGAAACCTGACAAAAATATCAAAGCAATGATATAAACCTATGAATCTCAAAGCTGACTACTCCCCCTGAGTAGTAGCTCCATTCATCAGTGCCAGAATGAATAATGTTTCTGATAATGCATACCGGACTGATGACAAACTTCATCAATCAAGTCTCTGCCGGAGGGGTAGAAACCCCTAACCTGTCTCTCAAATATTCAAATGATTCCTTAGACAACGATTTAGTGAATATGTCTGCAATCTATTCTTTAATGTTCGCATAAACCAATTTGACTTCCTTTGCTTCTACCTTGTCCTTCAGAAAGTTATACTTTATTGAAATATGCTTAGTCTTAGAGTGAAATACCGGATTCTTAGACATTTCAATAGCTGCAAAGTTTTCACAGTAGATACTTACCGGTTCACTACAATTTACTATGATATCCTTCAAAATTTGCTTCATCCACAAGACTTGAGTGCAATTAGTTGCTGCTGCAACATACTCAACTTTTGTAGTAGATAAAGAAATGCATGAGTATTTTTTGCTCATCCATGAAACCAATTTCTTTCCAAGAAATAAAACTCCATGAGAAGTGCTCTTCCTATCATCAGTATCACCTACCCAATCCGAGTCAGTATATGCACATAAAGTGAAATCATCATTTCTGGAATACCATAAACCATATTCTATTGTTCCTTGCAAATGCCGGAATATCCTCTTTACTGCACATTCATGATTTTCTTTAGGATTACTTTTATATCTTGAAACAATACTTACTGCATTCATAATATCAGGTCTAGTCCAAGTTAGATATAACAGACCACCAATCATAGATTTCTACCTTGTTGGATTTAGCGGTGTAGAAGTATCCTTGATAGATAGTTTCTCATTTGTAGCCATAGGAGTACTTACTGGTTTGGAATTCTCCATACCAAAATTCTTCAACAATTCCCTCAAATATTTAATTTGATAGATAAAAATCCCTTTGTCAGTTTGAGTTATCTGCAAACCTAAGAAAAATTTCATCTCACCAATCAAGGACATTTCAAATTCATTTTTCATGTTGTTAGTAAATTCCATGAACAGTTTATCTTCACCTCCAAAAATGATATCATCAACAATAACTTCAATAATCAGAATATCATTATAAGTGATCTTATAGTATAGATTACTATCAACACTACCTTTAGTAAAACCAAGCTTCAAAAAATATTTATCCAACCTTGCATACCAAGCTCTGGGAGCCTATTTCAAACCATATAAAGCTTTCTTCAATCTGCAAACCATATCTTTATCACCTGTCAGTAAAAATCCATCAGGTTTCTCAATGTAAAATTCTTCCTCAAGTTCACCATTCAGGAATGCACATTTGACATCCATTTGATAAACCTTATAATTCTTATAAGCTGTATAGGCAAGAAATTGTCTAACAACTTCAATTCTAGCTACAAGTGCAAATGTCTCACCATAATCAATTCCTTCCATTTGAGAATATCCTTGACAAACCAATCTAGCCTTATTTCTTATAACTTGACCATCCTCATTCAGTTTATTCCTAAAAACCCATTTAGTTCCAATAACATTCTTATTTTTAGGTCGGGGAACTAAAGACCAAGTTTCATTTTTTCTATATGATCTAATTCATCTTCCATAGCCTTTAACCAATGTTTATCCTTACAAGCTATAATAAAAGTTGCCGGTTCAACTTGAGAAATAAGACACACCTCTTCATTTGCTAGTTTTCTTCTTATCATAACTCCCTTGTTTCTATCTCCAATAATTTGATCTTCAGAATGATTTAATCTTACATACCTTGGTGTCTTTTGAATTTCAGGTTCACCTCTCTAATCATCAGTCACAGTTGAATGTTCTGATTGTGTCGGTGTAACTATTTTAGCTTCCACAATATGACCTTAAAAAAATCAAGTACTTGTTGAGGCATTGTCGGTTCCGTTATGATCATTTCCACTGTCAGTTCCCTTTCATTTGATATAGAATGATTTCTGTACTGTTCATCCACTTTCACATTAGCACTCTCCATAATTTTGTGCAATCTTTTGTTATAACATCTATATGCTTTGCTATGAATTGAATAACCAAGAAATATCCCTTCATCACATCTAGGATCAAACTTTCCAATTGAATCATCTCTTTTGATATAGTATTTACTTCCAAAAATACTGAAATACATAACAGTAGGTGTATGTCCAAACCATAGTTCATAAGGGGTCTTACTAGTTTTAACTTTGATGTGAACTCTGTTCAATGCATAGACTGTTGTACTCACTTCTTCTCTCTAGTAGATATGAGGTAATTTGGCTTCCATTATCATAGATCTAATTGCATCCAAAATGGTTCTATTCTTCCTTTCAACTACTCCATTTTGCTGAGGAGTCCTAGGTGCAAATAGTTGTCTCTCGATTCTATTTGTCTCATAATAACTGTTAAATTCATGAGAAGTGAACTCACCGCCATGATTTGATCTTAGACATTTAATTTTCAATCTAGTTTTTGTTTCAACCTTCGCTTTAAAGATCTTGAATTTCTCAAAAGCTTTAGACTTCTCCCTTAGAAAAGTCACCCACATCATTCTAGAATAGTCATCAATAATCAGCATGAAATACCTATCACCTTGAAAGCTTCTAGTCCTTACTGGACCGCATAAGTCAGTGTGAATCAAATCAAGTACATCATTAGATATATCATGTATGCTCTTAAAAGAACTTCTAATTTGCTTACCCAATTGACATTCCTTACATACTGGATTATGAGGCTTCATAATCTTAGGTATATCTCTAACTGCCTTAGTTGAACTGATCTTAATAATAGAATCAAAATTAACATGACACAACCTCTTATACCATAGCCAATTCTCATCAATATGAGAAATCAAACATGTCTTATTACCAGTGTTCAAGTGAAAGATATTACTTTCTGTTTGAATACCGGTTGCAATTTCTAGACTAGTCTTGTTAATGGTTTTGCATTTTCTATCTTTAAACCGAAGTTGAAAACCCTTATCAAATAATTGTCCAACACTCAAAATATTATGCTTCAAACCTTCTACATAATAGATATTATCAGTGTTATGCTTGCCACCCAAAGAAATAATACCTCTACCTTTGATCATACATGCCTTGTCATCTCCAAATTTGACTTGACCACCATTGTATTCTTGCAGGGAAAGAAATTTCCTTTTATCTCCAGTCATATGTTGTGAGCATCCACTATCAATTACCCATTCATCCTTATCTTCAACTTTTGCTTCCAGGGCCTTTTCTTCATTTTTGATAGCCGGTTCTAGTTCATCTTCCTTCAAAGCATAGAACACCCATTACTTTCCATTTCTGGATCCACTAGCAGAGTCTTCTACCAGTTCATCTCCAGATTCATCTGTTACTCCTTCCTCATCTACTATGTAGAAATGTTTTCTTTTCTTGAATCTATATCTGTTCTAGTTAGGCTTAAAAAATTTCTTAACTCTTTCCTCAAACCTTGCATTCCTTTGAGGACATCTAGATGCAAAATGACCAATCTTATTACATGCAAAACATTTAAAAGGTGCTTTTACTTCATACTTACTTCCAGTTGGTCCTTTAGGTACTCTTATAGAAAATAAGGCTTCAAGTTGCTCAAGCTCTTCATCTTCTTTCCTCATGTCTTTCAGTTCTTTTTTATATAGGGCTCTCCAATCACTCTTGTCGGTAGATGTTGATAATGATGCACAAAAAGTATGTTCAGACTTTGAAACTCTAGAAGATCCAAATTCTTCAAGCTCAAAAGCAGATAATTTCCCAATTAGAATATCTCTGTTGACTGAAGTGTTAGCCATTGTTCTTAACTCATTAATTGCAGTTGCCTTCATCTTGTAAGCCAGTGCAAGGGATCTCAAGACTTTGGAAACTATTTCATCTTCACTTAGAAATCCTCCACAACATTGAATTCCCATAACAATCTCATTTACTCTTTCCATAAACACAACAATTCTTTCATTATCTTCCATTTTTAAGTTTTCATATCTTACCTGGTAACCATCAAGTTTAGCAATTTTGACAATAGGGTCACCTTCATTCAGAGTTTGCAATTTATCCCACATAACCTTAGCCGATGATTTGTTAGTCAATCCCATAATTTGCTGATTAGTAAGTGCACACATGAGGGCTTCTCTATCTCTGCAATCATTTTCAATATTTTATCCAAGTTTGCAGGAGCTAGATTTCCAGATGCCAAATAATAAGGTGTGTATCCTTTCTCAGTGATCTCCCAAATATCCTTGCCAAGACATCTAAGATGAGTCTTTATTTGAATATTCTATATCGCATAATTTGTTCCATCAAGCTTAGGGATTTCTCTTCTAAAAATAGCTACCGGTGGATTAGTTGTGTTAGTTCCCATAAGATCTACCTCAAGTGGTTAAGCTTCTGTAAAAGAGGACCAAAGCTCTGATACCAATTGTTAGGATAACTGGTGAACAACTAAGAGGGGGGGGGGGTGAATCAATTGTTAACAAATTATAACTTTTAATCCACAATATGACCTTAAACAAATCAAGTACCGGTAAAGCATAGATAGATGCCAGTAGGAACATATACCGGTAAATAATACAACTTAACAATTGACTAGATAATCAATGTAAAGCAACCATACCATATAACACCATGATTTGTACGTGGAAAACTCAGAAAGGGAAAAAACACGGTGGGAAACCTACCCACAGTCAGATGATACTTCTGTAGAAAGTATGTGTTACAATGAGGGGCCTGCACTTGCAGGAAGGCACACTTCCTAGAGCGTACTTCTCATTACAAAAGAGTCTCACTAACTACAGCGAGGCTACAACCTTCTCAAGATAAATGGACAACAATCTAATAGAGTGAATTGCTAGAAATAACATCTACTATGCTTGATTACAGTCTTGGTTAAGCTCAATGCTGGAGGACTAAATCCTCTTCTGAATCCAATTCGATCACCAATGATCGATCAACTCCTCTACGTGAATGATATTACAATATTCAAACATTAAATTCCTTGACCATGACCTTTCCAATAACCATGATACTTTACAAAGAGTTTCTACCTCTTATTTATACAAACCCTAAGGCCTAAACCAATTAGGTCAGCCACCTAAAGATATTACAATAAAATCATTACATAATTCCTTATTACAATGATATTCCATGTCGGCTTTAAGACCAAAAAAATAATAAAAAATCCATAAATCATCTCGAAGCATCTCGATAACGCGTGGAGTACATGTTAGCATGATACCAGTCCATAACCTAGATAGGTACTAGACCTATTCTGGGTCCACCACGCCAAAGCAATGTCTTCAAGCAGTTGAAGCATGATCAAATAACATCTTTAGCATCCCGAAATCCTCAAAAAAGTTGCACCAACACCAATTGTGCATCTTGTCATGATTCCTCAATGAAAGCTTTGCCGGTAAAGCCTTAAACTAGTGCTGGTAAGGGTTTACTAGAGTGTATAATAACATCCAATTACCAAGCCAATACCAACTGACCAAAACATGCTCATGGAGCATATAAAACATGAAATCCAATATACTTCATTGATCGAAACATGCCGGAAGTGTTAATAGACAATTTCTTCTACCGGTTGTTAGAGTAATTGTGTATTTACTTGATTAATTAAATAATATTTGTTTAATTCTTTAATTTCCCTATTATCTTTTTACACTTAAGCTAACATTAGGTGCATAATAATTAATTCTTTTATTAATTATTATGTGCAAGCCTAGGTTTTCCCTTTTAGGGTTTGTTTGATGAATACTAAGAGGGGGGGAGGGGTGAATTAGTATGCCAAAAATCTTTGCACTTAAACACTTTGCAAGACTAACAGTAAACCGGTAAAACAGTTTAACAGACGAACCGGTTAACAAACATGCAAACCAAATAGCTAATAATGCATCCACCCATAGAAGCACAAACACCATAACACAATAGATTTTGACGTGGAAACCCAAATGGGAAAAACCACGGTGAGATGAAACTCACAAGTAACTATCTGCAGAATAGGAACCAGACCGATTAAGGTCTTACAATGTTCTTTACCAGAACAGATCCTGTTAGGAATCTCAATCTCTATTAGGAGATAAGTCCGATTAAAGACTACCTTGCTAGAGGATTTCAGATCCACAAATGTGAACCACCTTGTTAGAGGATTTACAAAAAAATCTTTTGGGCCTATCCGATTAAGGGCTACAGACTTGTCAAAGATGTGAGTAATCAACAAGTGTTTGATCTATCTAATAGCACAGACTGCTCGGTTAGATCCTTGATAGCTCATTCTTAATGCACTCCTGCATTACTTTAGTCTTCTACACATTCATATTCTTTCCAACTCCTCAACCACCTTAAACCCTAGCAACAATATAAACTTTTGCTACGACCTCATTAACAACATAAAACCCTAGACATGATGTCCTTATAAAGGAATCTGATTTCATGTCGGCCCAATAGGATTACATTACAATTTCCTAGGTTCAATGAACCTAGACAAACTTGGTAACACGACACAAAAAGCACTGTTAATGTGTCGGCACCATCAAACAATTGGTGGACGGTAACTCATCACAAAATACCGGTTGGTAACTCATCACAGAGTATTACCGGTTCATACAAAATGCCAGTTGCCGGTTTGACAAAAATGAAGATTGGTAAAAAATGTGTTATGCCGCTTTGGTCCTTCGTACCGCTTGGGATCCACGAACCGCTTGGGGTCAACATTTCACTTCAGACTGGGAAACACATTCTGCAAAACATCAATAGTCTAAAGACTATAATTCAACATACTGGTTGGAACAAATACCGATTGTGCTCTAACTCATACATATAAAGAGGATCTTAATGCAAGTGTGTGTCCATCAATGACAATCACAACATAAACATCAAAAAATGCCAACAATCTCCCCCTTTGGCATTGATGGCAACACTTAGGAAAATAAAATTTTGACATCTAAGTGTTTTACAACAAGATCATGCCATTTGCAAAATTGCTCCCCCTAAGCATATACACTATCCCTTTAACAATACAATGTATAGCAATTTTGCATATAGATCATAAACATTGAGATATTCAGAGCATATAATCAAAATTTTGATTACCAGATACTTCTCCAAATAGAATTCTTCTCCCCCTTTGCCAATAATGACAAAGTACAGCTGAACAACCCTGTTTTCATTTGATATTAAAAAATAATAGAAGTTTATGACAACAAGGAATGATACTTGTCAAAAACAGATTTAAAGTCCTGCAAGAATTATTTCATCGACAAAGACCAAGACTCAAGTAGGGAGGTGGCTACTTCTTGCTTTGTCTGCATCTGGGAGACCTGTTCTTCCATGGCATCAATTGTGCTCATCTCTTGTGTAACTGTTAAGGCATCCAGGTTTAGATAGCACTTCTGAAGAATTTGTAATCGTGGGAGTAGAACCAGTTGTAGCTCCTACAAATCTCTAGACTGAGTGCTGATCTCTTGCTCCATTTTTGCTGACTAGATGTGAAACCGGTGAATGGTTTGCCCATAAGTTGTAAAGGAGTCATAAGGCGGCTTGAATGTGCTCAAGTAGGACTGCAAGTCCTTTTCAAGTTTTTGCTTTTGAGCTAGCACATCATCATAGAATAGATGGGGTTGGCAGATTTTGCTGAGTAACAGATTCCCCTCATCTAGAGCGTCCCTTATATCCTTTCATTCTTTCTTCAGTTCAGTCTGGAGCTCATTCAACTTCTTCACTAGAGCTATATTAAGAGCTTTTTGATGCTCCTTCTTGACATTAGCCTCTGCTGCCTCTTCAAGGCTCTGCACTTGATCATCCACTACTGTGCATAGGAGCTTGAGTTTAGCTAGTGATGAATCAGTGTTGGGAAGATTTGTACTGGGTATCAAACCGGTAAGCGTATCCACAGCCGCTTGAATTACATCCTGCTCCTTCTTCCATCGAATGATTTCGAGGTGCTCTTGAGCTACCTTGATGCTCTACATTAGCTCTGTTTCACTTGCAGACTGGAGATCGATAGGATTGGAGAGATCATCTGGTTTGGCTTGACTCTCGGTTGCCTTCAGAGTCTCCATCTGGGTGCTCTTCTCCGCTTCTCCTACCTTGTCCTCTTCCGCTTTCTTCTTCTTTGCTTCTATTCTCTTCTCTTCTCTACTTCCTTATCCTCCTCTTCCTTCTTCCTTTTCTCTGCTTCTCTCCTCTTTTCCTCTTCTTTTTCTTCCTCTTCCTTCTTCTTCTTCTCTGCTTCCTTCTTCTTCTCCTGTTCCTTATCTTCTTCTTCCTTCTTTTTCTTTTCATCTTCTTGCCTCTTTTTCTCTTTTTCCTCTTTCTTCTTCTTCTCCTCTTCATCTTTCTTCTTCTTCTCTTCTTCATCCTTCTTCTTTCTCTCTTCTTCATCTCTTCTTCATCCCTTTTCCACTTCTCTTCTTCATCCTTTTTCCTCTGCTCTTCCTCTTCCTTTGCCGCTTCCTGTCTGTCCTCGGCTTGATTATCAACCTGTTTAGCCTATTGCTTCTATCTTGTTGCCTCAGATGGCATTTCCTGAGTAACATCCTCAACATCCAGAGCATCAACATCAATGGTGTCGATCGGTTCAATAACCGGATTTCCTTCATCATCAAATACTTCGTCCAATTTGGATATAACCGATTCTTCTTCAGCTTGCCGGTTGGATAGACGCACTTTGTGAGTTTGGACAACAGTTCTCATATATAGATGAGTGTCTTTTTCAACATCACCAACTCTACCTTCTAACAACCAGAATCTTCTTCTTCTAGTGAAGAAGAGTCCTTTATTTTGGTCAATAACATCAAACAATTCAAAATTTGATAGGTCGGGAAAGTACTGTGCAAAAACTTTCTCCCTGATTTCTTGTTCCTTTTCTATGGCAATGCGCCTTCTATTATCTAATAACATATATAAATAATCCAGTGTTTGAGACTTAATCTCTGAGGGTGATCGATCATTAGCACATAAATACTGAATTATTTCCTTTTCAACCGCTTCCTTTTCATCATCATTAAAGTCATCAAAACACTCAATTAAGTCATTTAACACTTTCCTCCTAATATTTTTTATTGTTCTTTGACAATGTCTCAAAGGTTTGTAGGAAGAGATATCTATATTTACCAGTGCAGAAGATGCCGGTTCATTCTTTGTCTTCCTCTTTGCTTGGCGTGTTTTCTTTGGCTTTTCCTTAGACATAGTTTCTTCTGAGTCTGGAGAGGTATTCCTTGTCTTCCTCTTTCTCTCAAACACTTTAGCCGGTGCTGCTTCCGATTTCTTCTTGGTTGGTGACCGCTTGGTCACTTTTGGAGTTGCAGTAGTAACTGGTGCAGATGCTGCAAACACTACCTTTGCCTTCTTTACTGCCGGTTCTTTTTCTTTCATTGCTGGTGGTTCCTCAACCGATGCTAACCTCTCTAGGTAGGTGCCGGTTCTCTTCACCTTAGGATCAAGAGGTGAGGCAATAAGGGTAGAGGCATACCCTTCCAACATATTGTACATCACCTCATAGCCCATTGGCTCCACTTCTTCCTGTCTAGGCTCAACAGCCTCCATTATGCATTGATCCACCTTGATGGTGAAACATATATCATCCTCATATTTCTTGATGATGTCACCTGATATCCTCACTCTTTGGCTCATTTTCCTTCTGAATTCATCAAAATACTTGTTTAGAACATTAGGGTAGCTGGTTTCAATTGCTTCAATGCTTTCCTTGATTTGCTTGGTCACCGGTTGGTCACCAGACCATTGGACATCTCCTACTCTTGGAAAGTAGCCTTGGAAATAGAAGAACAACCCAACCAGTAGTTGTCCAAACTTGAAACTAAGTGCATTATCCTATTTGATCGATTTTAGATTCAACAGGAGTTGTCTCTACATACCGGTGCACAGATCAAATGATGCATCCTCCTTTATCATCCGGTAAGCGATATTTACCGCTGTAGCAGATACAAAGTTAATTCTACTGGCTGAGAATGTGTGGTATCCAATCACCATACATGCATACTTAACCAGATCATCCTTGATAGAATTTACTGTCATGCCTTGTGAGTCACTCACTAAACTGGTGAGCTTGGACATTTCAATTTTGCTTACCGTCCTCAAGGCTAGCACTTCCCCTATGTTGTAGAATCCGGTGACTGCATGAATTGCCTACAATGTGATGTCATGTGTTCTCTCCAGGTACATCTTATCACCATGGACTCTACTCAGAATGATCCTTATATGATCCTCTATGAAATCTTCCAGGAAGTAAACAACATTGTGGAGTTTTTTCTTCTCCAAAATATTAAACTCCAGTTTAATCTTCTTCTCTTTTCCACAAAATAAGTCTAACTGGGTGTGGATAGCTAGAGACCCTAGGTCTTCTATCTTGCAATCCATATAGTCAAAAATTCCCTCTTCTACTATCACACCAGCCATAACTTGTGATAGGGTATTATACTTGGACTTCCTTTGAATAAAACTTGCAGACTCGACAAATGCACTAGAACTAGTATGAGATGCGGAAGCCATGATAGAAATCTTAAGAACTCAAGAAATACCTTTTGAAACACGTGAAATTAGGGCTTGCCAATTCTCCTTCACTTCACACTCCATCAGTTGCAGAATCACCGCTTTGTGTTCTCCACTCGATCGTTTCCAGTTTGGATTTGAATCTCCTTCTCGGTTTCTCAATTTCTCAAAATCTCTGCTCAAATCGCCTTTTCATCGCTCTGCTCTTAGAAAAAAATTTCTTCGCTCGAAAACTGATAGTGAGAAATGATTTGAAAAATGCTTTTAAACATATTCCTCACCTATCGTCATTAATGCTCCTCCATTAGGGCGTAAACCCTAATTTGCCTTTTTATCATTTCTGGTCTTCTACCAAATGACAGGTATCACATACTAGTTAAGCACTTTTGCCAGTGTAAACTGAGGGTTTGAAACATTTAGCCATTTGCTCCCCCTAAGCTTTTTGAAGCTTAGTTTGCCAGTTTCGTGATTTCCACACAAGGTGCAGAAACTGGTTCCTCTTGTAACACCGCTGATTTCTCCTTCCAGATTTTGTTCATGTCCGCTTGAATAGTGTCAACATCGATGTTTCCTTTTGGAGTGATAGGTATATCATCAGATATGTTCCTTCTTGATCTATAGAGTCTGACAATGTGACCCGATTTGTTGCAGTGATAGCAGACTAATCCAGGTGCTCTCCAAGGTCCATTGTTCAGGTTTCCATTCTTCCTTCTGCATGTTGCAGCAGTGTGACCATGACCATGACAGATCATACAATTTTCTCTCCATCCGGTTGCCGCTTGATAACCATCGCTTCTTGGGTGATGATTGAAGGCATTAAACCGGTTGTGATTCCGGTTCACAAAAGGTTCAGGACTAGCTCCTTGGGCCCTCTGAGGATATCTTCCAGTGCTATTCATAATAGACCTGCATTCAGATGCTCTATGCCCATACTTGTTGCATGCATAATAGTTACCATCAAATCTATAGGATCTAGGCTTATCATTTAGGAAATAAGGAAAATTGTTGTAAGCCTTACTCCTACACACATTTGCAGTATGTCCTTCTTTAAGACAGTTAAAGCAAACAAGTTTAAACTTTTGCTTACCTTTACCCTTTGATTTCGGTTGTTTCTTTGATGTTCCAGTATTTGTACCAGAGGTCTCACCTTCCTCATGACCGGAATAACCAAGTCCATTAGTATTCTTGACCGGTTTGGTAGATTCAAGCTTTTGCTCTAGCTTGACAGTGCTCTTGTTGAACTTAGCAAGTATTTCCTTTGACTCAAAGAGTTCTTTGGAAATAGCAGCATTTGTTTCCAATAGGTTTTCATTGTCAGAGATGGCAGTGTTCAGTTCTCCTTGCATATCTTCCTTTTCCACTTTGCTTGCATGGAGTTGAGCATTTAGGGCACTCATCTCTTGTTTCAGCTTGGATATCTCGTTATCTCTTTCTTTCACCAGATCTTTAGCTTTCCTCTGGTTCTCAAGCTCTTGACACATCTAGATAGTCAGTCCTTCCAACTCCTTTCTCAGGTTGGAGTTTGATTCATTCAACTTATTTACTTAAGCAATTAGGGCTTCCATGTCTGCTTCATCTGAAGAACTATTTTTAGATAGCTCCATCAGTTTTTCTGCATGTTCTCTCCTTTTTGCTTGAGATGCCTTGTATTTGACCATAAGATCATCATAGGCTTGCTCAGACTGAGTGAGCCGGTGGGTAAGTTGCCTCAAAGTGTATTCCCCCATATCTCTTTCCAAGTGGTTACACTTATAGAAAGGTTTGCTCTAATACCAATTGATGAATACTAAGAGGGGGGGGGGTGAATTAGTATGCCAAAAATCTTTGCACTTAAACACTTTGCAAGACTAACAGTAAATTGATAAAACAATTTAACAGATAAACTAGTTAACAAACATGCAAACCAAATAGCTAATAATGCATTCACCCACATAAGCACAAACACCATAACACAATAGATTTTGACGTGGAAACCCAAATGGGAAAAACCATGGTGAGATGGAACTCACAAGTAACTATCTGCAGAATAGGAACCAGACCGATTAAGGTCTTACAATGTTCTTTACCAGAACAGATCTTGTTAGGAATCTCAATCTCTATTAAGAGATAAGTCCAATTAAAGACTACCTTGCTAGAGGATTTCAGATCCACAGATGTGAATCACCTTGTTAGAGGATTTACAAAAAAAGCTTTTGGGCCTACCTGGTTAAGGGCTACAAACTTGTCAAAGATGTGAGTAATCAACAAGTGTTTGATCTATCTAATAGCATAGACTGCTCGGTTAGATCCTTGATAGCTCGTTCTTAATGCACTCTTGCATTACTTCAGTCTTCTACACATTCATATTCTTTCCAACTCTTCAACCACCTTAAACCCTAGCAACAATATAAACTTTTGCTGCGACCTCATCAACAACATAAAACCATAAACATGATGTCCTTATAAAGGAATCTGATTTCATGTCTGTCCAATAGGATTACATTACAATTTCCTAGGTTCAATGAACCTAGACAAACTTGGTAACATGACACAAAAAGCACCGTTAATGTGTGGGCACCGTCAAACAATTAGTGGATGGTAACTCATCACAAAATGCCAGTTGGTAACTCATCACAGAGTACTACCGGTTCATACAAAATGTCGGTTGCCAGTTTGACAAAAATGAAGATTGGTAAAAAATGTGTTATGCCGCTTTGGTCCTTCGTACCGCTTGGGATCCACGAATCGCTTGGGGTCAACATGCCACTTCAGATCGGGAAACACATTCTGCAAAACATCAATAGTCTAAAGACTATAATTCAACATACCGGCTGGAACAAATATCGGTTGTGCTCTAACTCATACATATAAAGAGGATCTTAATGCAAGTGTGTGTCCATCAATGACAATCACAACATAAACATCAAAAAATGCCAACATTGTTGACCTATTAGAGGTTATTTTTCTTTTCTTTGTATCATTATGACATTACACATTTTGGTGAATATTGAGCTCTCATCTTTAGAGCATATTTTTCTGTGTTTTTGTCTTTCAGATTATTTGCTTCCTTGCTTCTCCTTGTAACAAATTATTCAGCTTGCAGAAGATCTTCAGGCTCCTGTGGTGTTGTATTTTCTCAACTCCAGCATGGTATCAAAGCTCAGATCTGCAGCTATCTGTTTTTGTTTTTGAGAAATTTTGCATTGGAAGTAGATTTGGGGTTTTAGGCAGTTTATTTTGTGTTCTTAGGGATATGCCTCTTTTTTGGAGCACTTTGGGCCTAAACGGACCTCACTATCGTGCTCAGAAGGCCCCAAAACCCCTATAGTCATATAAAATTTATCTATTTTTGACTCCTGAGCATTTGGGGGTATTTTTTCTCCAAAACCAGGTTGTACGACTCTAGCACGCAAATCAAGAAAAAAAATTTCAATTTTTTTTGCCTTTTTCGGGCATGCAGGCCGGATTTTTGATTTTGAAAAAAAATAAAATAAAAAAAATGGTGAACAAAGCAAGTTTTTTTTCAAAAACATTTTTTGGGTTGTGGGATTGCGCAGGGTACCGGGACAGACAGTCCGGCCGTCGTACGACGACCGACCCTGCCAGTCCGGTCCGCTTGCAAGCTCCCACCACCCCAGCCCCTGCTAACCCCGGCCCTCGACAACACCCCCTTCAGCCCCTGTTGGCCCCCGCTGGCCTCCGCCCTGCTGGCCCCCTCGCTGATCCTCTAGTCACCGCCGTCGGCGCAGTTCACCACCTCCGCCCGGCCCGCAGTTCACTACCTCCGCCCGGCCTGGAAATCACCACCACCGCCAGTTCTCCGCTCCAGAGCGCCACCTCCTCTTGGCTTCTCCACCGGACCACCACCCTCTAGCCTTTTTGAAGGGGGGGTTCGTATTTTGGTCATATCTTGGGCATCCAGAGTCATTGTTTGGAAAACAAATAGGGGTCGAAAAGCTGATTCCAAGCCAGACCTCGTGGTAGTAGATTTTTTTTCCTAATCTACTGTTTGACTATACTTTTTTCTAGTCAAATTTGGGCCTCTTTTCTGCACTTCTGGGGCCCTAGATTGTGCAAACAGACTCCATTTTTCAAAAATGAATAAGCATTGGAAAGCTCTTAGCATGCTCTATTCAGATTTGTGATATTTTTTCTCATAATTTTCATTAGGTACATGAGATATTAGTTTGAAGTTTTTTTGCTTATGCACTACTTCCTTCTCATCAGTATGTACTAGGGTTTGGATTTATCTATTGTGGGGGGGTTTTTTTTTTCTTGCTTTCTATCATTTATATGAGAAATCAAGAACACCAAAACTTTCACAACAAACAAACCTTTCTGCATCTTCTGTCTATTCTGAAAGATCACATAATAAAAAAAACCAACAAGGAGGTGCAGGTGCAGAGTTTTGTTTTCATGGCAGATCCTTTAGCTGAGTTGTTGACTTCACACAACTATCACATCTGGAAGCCCCACATCACGAGGCTTCTCAGGGAATGGGGTTTGTGGTCTTATTTGGATGAGGTTTAGCCTGTACTGCAACATCCTTATGAGCTTCTTCAACAAAGGAACAAGATGGATGAGGCCAAGGGTTTTCTCTCCTTGCATGTCTCTGAAGGTCTTTTTTTTCACCTTGATGAGTTGCTCACTCCTCGGGCTATGTGGTTGAAGTTTGAGTCTCTCTTCGGGAGGGTCAATGAGATTCAGGCATTGCAGATTGAGGTAGAGTTGGTTTATTTGTCACCTAATTCCTTTCCCACCATTGAGGATTTCTTGAACAAGTTCAAGACTACCAGATCTAGTCTTCAGGGATGTGGCAAGATCAAGACAGACACAGAGTGCATTCACTTGATTCTTTTGAAGCTTCGGGGTCATTTTCAGTTTTTTTCCTCTGCTTTCTACTCTACCATGGATGGTTTGGGTGCTTGTTTCAACATGCCTACCTTTGATGTCTTTTGTGAGCATTTGTCTCATGAGCAGTCTCATCTTTCTTAGCTGGATATGCTTTTAGGATCCAAGAACAAAACCTTGGTTGCTTAGTCCTCTAAAGAGAAACAAAATAAAAAACCAAAGCCGAAGAAGCCTTTTGCAAGTAGTGAGCATTCCTCCAAGCCTGCTCCTAAGTCTGAGTCTAAACCACCATTTCCTCCCAAACATGGGAAATCTTCACAGTCTAGTGAGTCTTCCTCCAAGACTAAGAAGAAATCAGGAGATACTTGCAGTTTTTGTGGCAAGGAAGGACATCCAATTTCCAAGTGTTGGAAATGTTTAGAGGCTTTAGAGGAAGCCATGCAACAACATCACATCTCCTCACCTCAGACATCTTCTCCTTCCATAGGGAAAGGTCATGTTCTCACTGCTCGAGCTTTGACCTATGAGTCCACATGGATACTTGATTTTGGTGCTTCTCACCATATGACTCACACTTAGCAGTTGGTTACTTCTCTTGCCTCTTGTGGTACTTCACAGATTGCAGTGGGTGACTCAGTTCAGCTTTCAGTCTTGGGTTAAGGTTCTGTCTCATTGGATGGGGGTACTTTGTAGGATGTTCTAGTTATTCCTGACATCTCGACAAACCTCCTATCCATTTATCAGATTTGCCACTCTAGATCTGGTAAGACAGCTGAGTTCTCACCACATGATGTGGTTATTCGGGACCTCCATTATTCTAATTTAGTTGTTACTACTGGGAGTGTTGATACTGCTTCTCATCTATACATATTTGATGGATTTGAGCCCTCTATGAGTGCTGCTTTGTCTCTTATAGCACATGTAGATTCAGTGAGTAAGCTTTGGCATGAGCGCTTGGGCCATGACAATTATAGATATCTTCAACAGATGAGTACACAGGCACTTGTTCTTGGGCTCCCACAGATTTCCTGCACTGATGGTGTTTGTCATGGTTGTGTGCTTGGAAAGCATCATAGAGATCCCTTTCCAAAGGGAAGAGCCCCTCGTGCTTTGGCACCCTTGGAGTTGATTCACAGTGATCTCATGTCATTTCTCACTCCTTTTCTGGGGCCAAGTATGTGCTCACCTTTATTGATGACTTCTCCACACGCACATGGGTGTACTTTCTTAAGTACAAGTCTGATGTCTTTGATTCATTTCAAATCTTCAAGACATTTGTTGAGAAGCCATCATGTTGTTCTATTTGGCAGATACGTACAGATAATGGGGGGGAGTATGCAAATCAAGCTTTCAGATATTTTTGCACTAAGCATGGTCTGCAACATCAGTTTACTATTCCTTACACCCCTCAGCAAAATGGTGTCGCTAAGCACAAGAACAAAACTTTACGAGAGATGGTGAATTGTATGATTCAATCTAGGTCCATGGATTTGTCTTTTTGGGATAAGGCAGTTAATTGTGCCAACTATATTCAGAATCAGATGCCTCACAAGGCTATTTGCCATATGATTCCTGAGGAGGCTTGGTCTCATGACAAGCTTGATGTTTCATTTTTTTGAGTGTTTGGTAGTGAGGCATGGGCTTTTATTCCTGATGCTCAGAGGAAAGCCATGGAGTGGAAGAGCCAACCACTCATTTTTGTTGGCTACTGTGAGGATGTTAAGGCGTATAGGTTGTTTGATCCTGATTCCAGAGAGGTCCTATTTCGACGAGATGTTCAGTTTGATGAGTGCCTTCCCATAGTGGATACCCCGACTCTAGTGTTTCCTCCTCTACCTACTCCTTCCACTGCATCTCTTCAGGATCTTTTTGAGGATGATTCTGATGATGGTGCTGATGATCCACCATCCCCACCTCCACCTACTCCACCTCATATGCCCAAGTGGGCTTGCCTTACTGTTGAGGTGGTAGGTCCTCTGGCCGGTGATCCTTCAGATACTCGTAGAACTTGTTCTCATACTGTGGGTTCTAGTCTTTTGAGTCATGCTATTTCAGATGATCCTCAACAGTTTTCAGAGGCTACCGGTCACCCTGAGTGGGATTGTGCTATGGAGGAGGAGTATTCTTCTTTGATGAGGAATCATACTTGAGATCTTTGTCCTCTTCCTAAGGGCAGAAAGATGGTTAGGTACCACGGGTTGTATCGCACTAAGTATGCTGCTGATGGTTCCATTGATAAGTACAAAGCACATCTTGTTGCGAAGGGTTTCTTATAGGGTGAGGGTATTGATTACTCTGAGACCTTTGCCTCTGTCGCCAAGATGAACTCCATTCACTTTGTACTATCTCTTGCAGCTTCTCGGGGTTGGCCTATTTTTTAGATGGATGTGAAGAGTGCCTTCTTGCATGGGGATCTACAGGAGGAAATCTACATGGATCAGCCTCATGGATTTATGCAGGATAGTTCTTTGGTTTGTAGACTTCAGTGCTCATTGTATGGTCTCAAATAGGCCCCTTGGGCTTGGTATGAGAAGATGGATTCTTTCTTGCTCTCCACTGGGTTCACCCGCAACCATTCTGATCACACAATGTACATTCAACTTCTTGAGGGTGAGATCCTGATTCTTGTGCTATATGTTGATGATCTCCTCATCACATGTAACTCATCTTCTATGATTCAGCATACTCAGTGAGCCTTGATAGATCAGTTTGAGATGACAGATCTTGGTATTCTGCACTATTTCCTTGGTCTTCAGGTGATTCAGTCTTCTGGTGGGATCTACATTTATTAGAAAAAGTATGCTCTTGACATGCTTCAGTACTTCGGCATGCTTGATTGCAAGCCTTCTCCCACTCCATTTCAGTCAGGGGTTGTTTTGATCCCCACTTGCCCCACTCCTTCAGTAGATTCTACACTTTACAGGCAGTTGGTTGGCAGTTTGTTGTACCTGACTCACACCCGTCTTGATATTTCCTTTGCAGTTGGCCTTGTCTCTTGATTCTCCCATGATCCTCATGAGAGTCATTGGCAAGCAACCAAACATATTTTGTGATACATTCAGGGCTCTAGTTCTCATGGCATTCACTATACATCAGGGGACCCTCACATTGTTGGCTACACTGACTCAGGTTGTGCTGGTGATGTCACTGATCAGAAGTCTACT
Source organism: Cryptomeria japonica (assembly GCF_030272615.1). Taxonomy (NCBI): domain Eukaryota; kingdom Viridiplantae; phylum Streptophyta; class Pinopsida; order Cupressales; family Cupressaceae; genus Cryptomeria; species Cryptomeria japonica. The sequence continues at coordinate 341,344,209 of NC_081405.1, read as the reverse complement.
TCTGGATTTGTTTTCTATCTTGGCTCTGGTCCTATCACATGGTCTTGCAAGAAGCAAACTGCTCATGCATTATCATCTATAGAGGCTGAGTACCAAGCTATTGTGCTCGCCAGTCAGGAGATCTTATGGCTTCGATAGTTGATGATTGAGTTTGGTTTTCCTCCTGATAGTCCCACTGTTCTTTGGTGTGACAAATCACATGGTCTTGCAAGAAGCAAACTGCTCATGCATTATCATCTACAGAGGCTAAGTACCGAGCTGTTGTGCTCGCCAGTCAGGAGATCTTATGGCTTCGATAGTTGATGACTGAGTTTGGTTTTCCTCCTGATAGTCCCACTATTCTTTGGTGTGACAATCAGAGTGCTATTCATATTTCCCGCAACCCGGTAGAGCATCAGTGGACGAAGCACATTGTGATAACTCAATGATGAACCAATAGAACCAAACCGGTATTGAGAGGGGGGGTGAATCAGTACAAACACAAATACAGTTCAAAACTGGTTTGACAGCAAATACTCCAAATGACTGGCAAACAGGGATACTGGTTGAAACAGAGTGCAACCAGTAACACCCAGAACAACTAAAACAATCATAAACCGGTCACTCACTAAGCTTTCCTCTTAGCTCAATACTATAGTACCATTACACTCTCATGCATGAACAGGTAAACTATCATCATATCTTCATAACAGTTAGTTCAATATGTTTTATAGACAGGCATAAAACACAAAACCATCATATGCTCAACAGGTAATAACAAAGCATCACAAGATAAAAGCATTACACATGACACACATATTTTTCACATGGAAACCCAACTGGGAAAAACCACGGTGGGGATGAATACCCACAAGTTGCTTTTGAACTCTTTAGAAGTTCGCTCTGTTAGGAGCCTTGTCTAGTTAAAGACATTACAATAGGTTCTGCTAGGAACCGATCCTGTTAGGGATCACCCGGTTAAGGGATGGCTACAATACCCGGTTAGGGTACTTTGTTAGAGGATTTCAAGAACTCAATAGCTAAAGGATCTCCAGAGCTCTATAGCTTCCCATAACTCAATAACTTTGAGTTACCTTGTTAAGGGATTTGAATCAAGCCGGTTAAAGCTACTCTATTAAGGGATTTCACAACTATTGAAGTGGTTAAAGATCAACATGAATTACAATGATCTAGTAACAACACTCAATGCTAATGCAAATCCATTTTGGCTCCTCTTCACCTTCTGCACATTCACTTTGCAGGTATCTCTTCTCTCCTTTGGTTTGGCAAGAATCACATATCACTTCCCTTGGATACACACACACAACTTTTGCCAACAACCTTAGAAAGAAACACAACATCAACCTTATAGGAAACAGATAGATCGGTAGCAAAAACCCTAAACCCTAAACCTGTTAGGTTAAGCAATTCAAGCGGGTCAATCCTGACCATTGAATCATACTGCATTAAATGCAACAATCTTGAATCAATCTCAATGCATTCTCCATCGTCCATTATCCACCGATTTCATGGCGGCTGATAACCCATCACGCGTTATCACCGTTTGACAAACTTTGCACATTCCTAAGGTAGATAGGAATAGTCTTCTTCATGCAAGATCCTTCATGTGCACAGAGCTTACATGGCAACATGACCTGTTCTCCGTTATACTATTAGCGCATCACACAAATATCACTGATTGAGTCACACAGGCTTGAGGTACTCCGACCAGAAATCCTGAAGTGGAAACTACCTACCAACCGGTAGTCACACAATGCTTCCATGTGCTGGTTCCCATAACTACATGCCAGTTCATCTTGAACAAATATGCCGCTTCAATTTGGCATATATACCGTTTCATAAATATGCCGGTTCTCTCTTCTCACCTATCACATGTGCCAGTTCACATCATGTCACATATTGACATCAATGACAAAATACAATGTCATTATGTCTTCATATCGGTTCACATAATGCCAACACATTGAGCTTCACATGCATTTCATCCGCCAGTTGATTCAGGATGGTGTTCTCATTTTGGAGTACATTATGACTGCTGAGCAGGTTGCAGACATCTTCACAAAACCTTTTGCATCACCGCGCTATCTTCAGTTGGGCTCTATGCTTGGGGTGAAGGAAGTTGTCCTTGGGGGGTCTTTATGAGGCCTTCCTTCTTCTTTCAGCATGTTCTTTTATCTATTTTTGCAGAGGAGTTTTTTCCCATTGGGTTTTCTCCTTTTTCTTCGTTTCATAGAGATTTCATTGTATTTGGGGTACCTGATTAGGCTTTGTTGCTGGGACCCATCTTTCCTGCTTTTAGTAGTTGTTCTAGGTTTTAGCTTCTCCCTAAGTCTAGCTTAAGGAGGGGTGTTAGAGTAATTGGGTATTTACTTGATTAATTAAACAATATTTATTTAATTCTTTAAGTTCCCTATTATCTTTTTACACTTAAGCTAACATTAGTTGCATAATAATTAATTCTTTTATTAATTATTATGTTTAAGCCTAGGTTTTCCCTTTTAGGGTTTCTTGACCTATTAGAGGTTATTTTTCTTTTCTTTGTATCATTATGACATTACACATTTTGGTGAATATTGAGCTCTTATCTTTTGAGCATATTTTTCTATGTTTTTGTCTTTCAGATTATTTGCTTCCTTGCTTCTCCTTGTAATAGATTATTCAGCTTGCAGAAGATCTTCAGGCTCATGTGGTGTTGTATTTTCTCAACTCCAACACCGGTGACACTAGATCTTCTACCAGTAATCTGTCTGCCGGTAACCATCCATAACAGCTAGTGTTGACATTAATGACAAAACATCAATGTAACACATAATCAATTCATCCATAATGCCAATAGAGAAGGCATCAGAAGAGTCTCATTCTTCACCTAGTGTGGAGAACCCTTCACCGATTAAATAAGCTATCTATAAAGCTTAGGGGGAGCTTATTGTCAGGTCTATCTCCGAACCCCCTATATGATGTATGGTAAGTTAAATCTGCATACTTTGATGCATTATGATATTGTGAAGTGTTTTTATGATCAAATCGGTAGGTTTGATGTGATATGAGAATCAATAGTATGCTTTTGGGTTGAATGGTGTTTTAGGGTTTATGTGTTTATACAACTGGGAAAAGCATTTAATGTGGTAGGTGATAAAGCAAATAAAAGGAAGTTTTTGAATGTCATTTGTCACTTTGCATTCTTGAGAGCACCTGAAGAGTCAATAAAGCAGAAAGAGCTTGTGATTGTTGGATTGGCAAAAGATTAACAAGAGATTTGAGGTCGATAATCGGTGAAAGAGCATTTTTGGTGTTGAAACCTTAGTTGCAGAGGCAGTAAAAGGTACTTATCCAAAAATCTATCTATTTGTTTCAGAGTTTGAGTCTTTGAAGATGGATACACCATATTTGGTAGATGTAACTCTTAGACCTTGACTGGAATTTAAGAGTCACCCTTTTAAATAGATCAAAACGGATCTCGTCAGAGCCCTATCTGGAGTTTCGTATGGATTTTTGCATGTAGAATATGTTGGATCCTTTATTCACTGTAAGTTAGAAGATCTTGGAATCTCTGATATATTCAATCAGTATAGATTGTTGTGTGATAAGAATGAATTACTGAAGGAACAATTTGAGAGTGTTACCGACAAAGGTTTTCACCATGCACTGAACTCTATTGATGATTTTGAGGATGATCATGTGAGATATGTTTTGAGCCGTGTGCATGACTAGTTTATGTGGCTTGATCAACCACATAAGATCACTAAGGAAGCAATTCATACAGTAACTAGATTGTGTGCCACCGGTGAAGTTCCTGTATTAAGATCAGTCCCTAAGGATGATGTATCCAAGCTGACCAAGTCACGATGGGATGGAAGAACAATGACTGTCAATGAGATTGATGATCCTGTAATGAAATTTGCTTCTATGGTCATTGGATACTGCGTATATTATTCTAGCAAGATGAACAACATCCCTATTGCAATCATTCACACAACTTACCAGATGATTAAGGAAAATGTGGTTTATGATTTGTCTGAGGCATTAAGAAGTTAGTTGGTACTAAATCTTGAATCTATAAATAAAGATAAAAAGAAAAAATTCAAGTTTGGGCAACTGATTGTTGGTCTATTATTTTACTTTTAGAACTTCTTTCCAAGTATCGGTGGTGTTCAATGGTCTGAGGATACACCGACAATGTTACAAATGAAGAATAGTATAAGGATGTTGGGAAATGATTTCTGTAGACGTATAAAAATGACCACTTTCCTAAATGGATATTTAATGTTCATTTTATTCTCATTCCTCTATTTGGTTAAATCTAATCTAATTAAATCATCCACATTCCTCTATTTAATTAAATAAATTATTCAATTTATTTATTTAAATTCACCTAAGCCTTTCATGTCATTTAATTGAATAAATCATTTTATTTAATTAAATCCCTTCTCTCTCCTTTTAATTAAATTTACATTTAATTAAATTATTCACGTCAAATAAATAAATCTAATTTATTTAAATCCCCCACTTGCATCTATTTTATTAAAATAAAGCAATTTATTTTAATTATCCTCCATCCACTTGCATTCTCCTACATCTCCCACTTGCCTCCTAACCCTCTTTCTAAATTATTGTAGAACCTATCTAATCCTAATCAATTATCCTAAACCCTTCAATTATCCCCTTTCCCTAAATTTGAGGATGTCACTTCTCAAATTTGGAGTAAAGTCTTCCAAAGGCATTAAAGGTTTTATGCCTTCAACAAGCTAACTTGTTGAGCTCCCCCAAATTTGGAAGGACTCTTACAAATTTTTCCCCAAAGTCTTCCAAACCATTAATGGTTAACTAACCCTTTTGGCATGGTTAGATATTTTTTGCCTAACTCAACCTTCATCTAACCCTAGGGTCTCATCAAGCATTTAATGCTTTGACCATGGTTATCCTTTTAATCCTTCCATAAGAGTTTCTTTGGGTAAAAGCTTTATCCAATGGATGACCCTAACCTAACCTTAACCCTTACCTTCTAAGGTAACCATGAGGTCTTCTCAAGCATTTAATGCTTCTTGCATCTCCTCTCAAGCAATCTTATGTTGACAATTGTCACCATTTCTTTGGTGAGAATTGTAAACATGGATTGATTAACTTTCAATCCTGGCCTTTGTTAAGCTTATCCAATCTTGACCATCCATTGCCCTATTTTCCCTATAAATAGAGCCCATTCCTTCTTCAAAAGGATGAAGTCTTTGTGCATCAAATTTATAGTCTTATAACATTAGGAATATTATCTCTCTTTGATAGAATAACATTTTAGGTCATTTTGATAGCATTATAATCTTAGATATATCATGTTAATCTCATATCATGTTAGCTTCATCTTAGTATCATTTTCATACTAGTTCAGGCTTCATATCAATATCTTGCATCCTATCATCATCTAGTTTCATATCTGAATCATCAATAGGATCTTGGTTGCATTTCATCTAGATCTTAATCTCATTCTTTAGGTTGTCATCTTAAAGAATCAAGTGCTCTTTCAAGCTGAGAGCCACCTTGAATCTTGAAGATCCTTGGAGATAGAGGAACATGGAAAGATTTTAAAGAGTTTAGATTCATTTAACTTGCTTTGTTTCGATTTCTAACCTCTAATGCAATGTTTCATGTATGTGTTTAAGATGTTTCCTCCTATTGCAGGTTGATACTACATTTTCAACATACATTTATCGCGCCCACCTATTTCTTGTAGGTCTTAGCGCTTTAATAAATCAGTCTAGTGCATCCAGATAACAACTTAGCACATTGGGGCCTTCGGCTAGCGCATCAGTGCCTTTTTGTAGCACATCGGTTGCATTCTATAGTGCATAACAGACATAGGCAGAAAACAAAATTATAACAGAGGCTTAAATTAGACTTGTAGAAGCCCACAAAAGGAAATTTTTGATTGCTAACTGGTTATACTGTAGGTAACTAACAATTTCTTTGCAGGGTTTGGGAGATTGTTTTTATTTTACTAAAGTTTAGGCTTGGAGTTTAATTTTATATTTCTAAATTTGTTAAGTTAGTTATATTAAGTTTTATTCATTTCCTTGCTGGGTAAAATTGAACTCACATTTCATTTTGAGGTACCTAAAAAGAACAACAAATGAAAACCATTTTCTTGCTCTCATAGGAGAAAAATACTTCATTTTGGAAGCTATAAAAAGAACCAAACAAACTTTAGAACCAAACAAACTTTACTTTTGCAAATGTTTTTGTGTAGGAGAAAAAGTGACACTAAGCAAACATGCCCAAATCTCACTTTCAACCACACACTTGTGGAATACGAAAGAGCCTAGATGTATCACACAATTGGCTACTTCTTTTTGTGGAAGAGAGAGCCACGGGATACCTATTAGGATTTCTATTCCTTTGTTGTAATTGAAAGATGAAATGATGCAAGTTCAATCCCTAACCCCAAAGTGCAAGTATGAACTAATAACAAGATTACAGAATTGAACTTAAATGATGGAAAGCTGTAAACACAAGGATAAGACAAGAATGAAAATGCGTACCCGGAGTTAAAATCTGATTGAAAATGTTCGGGACGGGGGCGCGGGCGCCACTGTCCTGATTCTGCCCCTGAAACTGCTCCGGAAACTACTATTTTTGCACTTTGGAAAAAGCTGTCAAAATGCTGAAAATGCTGTCTGTCAGGAGGACCAGGGCGCCCAGCGCCCCTGTCCCAGGGACCAGGGCGCCCAGCACCCCTGTCCTGGTAGGACCAGGGCGCTCCACGCCCCTGTCCTGGTCTTTTGCTTTGAAATTTGGTGGGAAGGTCTGTTTCCGTCTGCTTCTTCCGGATCTGCAACCTACGGCGTCGTCCGAGTCCCGAAACCTGCACTTATATCTGAAAAGGTGTTTGGGCGGCTATATAGGGTTTTTCCTTAGTCAAATCCCCACTTCGGTGATTTCCACCTCCACGAATAGCCAAGTTGTATTGTAAAATGTATTGTGTGTGCAGACCTAGTGTGTGTGCAAGGTCCTAAAATGCAAGAAAGCAAACTAGAGCAACCTAGAAAGTAAACCCTAATTGCTTGTAAATGATAATGTAAATGCTCCAAATCAAGATGCAAAGTGATCTAAAGCATGAATAAAGGATATATTGAAGCTTATGCAAAGACATGAAAACAACATGAAATCATACCCAACCCTCAAGGGAGGGGTACAAGCCAATCTTCAGTCGGTAATCTCCTATTGTTCTTCAATGTCTTCCAAGCCCTAAATGAATGAATGAAATTGATAAATGATTGATAGAAGGATGTTGAATGTTGTTGAAGTCTTCAAAGATCTGCCCTTTCGCTGCATAGAAGGTCCTTGAAAGCCAAAAATTCGGATCCCTTCAAACGAAGAAAGAGAGCTCTTATATATGAAACCCTAGGTCTTAATTTCGTCTTTTGGCCGACCTAGAGATTGAATATCCCACTAATTTCTTGGGGTTAAGCTTTATTTTATGATTGGATCGTGCTCCCAAAATTTTGGGAAAAATGTCCGGGACCATGTGCACCGGGCGCCACGGTCCTGACAACTTTTCACCAAATTTTCAGGGCCATCGGATATGATGATTTTAGAGAGAATCCCGAAGTTACAGGTGATTTTGAGATGTTTTGACCCCCGAAACCAAGCCCCCAAGTTTGAAATAGGGCCTAATTAGGGTTTTTGATTAAATGATGTATAGGAGGAATAAAATGAAAAGGGCACACTTTAATGAAAGGGCCCAACTTTATGATGTGGGACATAATAAAATAGGACCTTAGACCTAATTAATTTAATTAATTAAGTGCTAAAGGGGAAATGCAATGCAAGATGCAAAATGCGCCAAGGCGGGTGCTAAACTAGGTGTGAAATTGTACCACCCTAGCAAGTGCGTACAATTTACGACGCTACATTTAGCCCCCACTTTAGCGGTCATATGAACACTACGTGCATATGCAAGCTAAAGTACAGAAAAGTAAACATTATTTGAAAAAGGATATATCCATAAGTCTGTCGAACGAAGCCCCCAGCGGTATCTGCAGTACACAGTTAGGAACCGCACCCTACAAAACCACATGTTAGATCACAAAATCACCTAATGCTTACTAAGGAAGGTGATGAAAATTTGAGGGTAGCTATATGCCCCCCCCTGTTTCGGCTTGCTAATTTTAGTGAGTTGAAACAGGGTATCATGTTTACCACTTCGAATTGTTAAAGAATATTGATGACAAATACTCACAAGAAGATTTGATATGAGATCAAAAACTAATGGAGAATCATTTGGTAAGAAAGAGGACCAAATCTCAATTCCAACACAACAAAGAGTGTGAGGATTTGAGAGTTCTCTAACACAAGATGAAGGATGTAAATGGAAACAAAATGCAAAGAGAAGAAAAGAAAGGAAAAAAAAGCATGAATACACACATTGGTGATCCATGAAAAGAATAGTGAGAGAGAAAACATGGACTTCTCGCCCCTAGATCATGTCTAGGTGATCCATGGAAAAAAGGACATGGAAAACTAGCCCCTAGAGTCTGTCTAGGTGATCCATGTAAGGGAGGAGAGTGAGAAAGTCTAGCCTTATGCCACTAGTTCCACTCAACCTCGTGCATGTGTGTGTAAGTGAGGTTAGAAGCATCTCATAGGAGTCTATGCCCGAGTATGCTACAACCTGTATATGTATAGTACAAAAGCGTGACATCTCGCTCTAAGAGTCTGTGCTCTGGTTCCGAGAATAATCACCTTGTATAAAAGAAAAATGGAGACATCTCGCTCTAAGAGTCTGTGCTCTGGTTCTGAGAATGACCCATTGCTCAAAAAGTGTAATGTTTATGTCATAAGCAAAGTAGAACAAGGATACCTACCTTCATCACAAAAGAAGATACCCCAAAAATGCAACAATGTCATAGATCCAAGCAAGAGAGTTTTGCACTCTTTAAGCAAGGATAAGATAGTTGAAAAAGGGATATCTTGTAGAATGTGTAAAGGAGATCCTTAGAGGAGAAGAGATTTTTGTACAAAAGACACCTATCCCCAAGAGGAATTGTCTTAGACAAATATAACATCTTCTAGAATAAGACAAAGAAGAGAATAAGAATGCAATACTTCCTTCTTTTGTGAGGTGAAAGTGATTCTTAATGAAGGATGACACTCTTTTTAACCCAATTGGGAGAGTAAATTCATTATAGATGTATTTTACCAAGTGCAAAAGAGGTTGTAGTCAAGGACTTACACCTCTTGTAAGAGAGAATCCTTGAACAAACAACAACAAATGCATACAAGGAATAACATCAAGTAATAAAGTTCACACCATCCACAAAATAGGAAAAAGTGGATCCTTAGATAAAAATAAGGAACGATCATTGCCTCAATGAGAAGGACTTACACAATCTTCTAGGGAGAGATTTGGACATAAGCAAAAGAAGAGATGTATGAAATCACTCTTGTCCCCATAGGAACAAGAAAATTAGGCTATTATGTTGCTTCAAAAAATATGATTGCACTTGAAATTGTACCATCATGAATGACAATGAGCCCCCAGTAAATGAGCTACCAATGTCACATAATGATGAGCAACATAATAGCCATTAATGTTATTTAAAGACATGATAGATTGAATGAGGAATTTGAATATGACATGCTAAATGCTCAACTATAAGTGAGATCAAAAACTTGTATAAAGTGATAAAATTTGAAGAAGAAAAGTCACAAGAAATCTTAGAAGAGGGATGAGTGTAATTTATTAGAGCCTTATCCTTGGGGAAAAGGACTTTATGATGAATAGGAGATAAAGATTCATAAGTAGATTTAGAAATTTGAGAGGATTCATAAAGAGATTTGTTCATCACCAAGATTTCCTTATGAGTAGAAGATGATTTAGCTGAAGTGAGATCATCATCATTACTAAATATAGCATTCACATTGAGAGATGGTCTTTTAGATGCTTTGGTATGTTTGCAGGGATTATAGCCGAGTCCAAAGGCATAATTGTGAAAATTAGTCTCTAGAGGAACTTTTATCCCTTGTTCATGAGTGCCACAACCATTTCCATGATACCCATGCTTAGCAAAAATGCGAAAACCACGACCATAACGATCAGCCATTTCAGGAAGAGAAGGTGGTTTTTCATAAGACAAAGAATCAAACTCTTCATAATTAGAGGTGTGAGGAGAAGAAGTTTGAGAAGCGGCCACAAAATTATTGCTCATAGGTTCAGGTAAGATTGATTGATTTTTAGTGTCTTCCTTCTCTTTACCTTTAAGCTCTCTAGGAGGAACCCTATAGTCACCTACAAAGGTGGGATTAAAATCAAGAGCTCCCCAATCGTCTTCCGCGAGAACCTTCTCAGCATCAAAAGCCTTTTCATGCGTATATTCAAGTTGAGAAGGATCTTCTTCAGGAGCTTTAGGCTCATCCAAAGAATTTTGATTATCATAAGGTACTGATTTGTTCATAGGTATCTTGTTTAAAGAGTCATCATTAGAAGAGGAAGATTTGGAAGAACTCCCTTTGGAAGTAGATGTTTGCAAACAAGCCTGAAGATTAGTATCACCTATCAAGGTATATGTCTTATTGTTATAAATAAATTTAACTTGTCTATGCAATGTAGAGGGGACAGCTTGCATACTGTGAATCCAAGGTCTCCCTAATAACAAGTTGTATGTTAGATTTCCCGACATAACATGGATAGGAGTAGGCAAAGTAACAGGTCCCACTGTGATGGGTAAGGTGATAATACCTAATGAAGACTTAGCCACATTATCAAAGCCTCGAATGGGATGAGAGTCAGGCTCAATAAGGGATGTATCCACATTCATCTTATGCAATAGATTGATGCTACACACATTAAGGCCAGAGCCATTATCTACCAATGTTCGTCTTATAGCAGTGTCATTTATGATAACCACAATCATCAAGGGATCAAATTGTTGTTGAATTTCACTAGTAGGCAACTCATCTTGGGTAAACACAATTTGAGCTTTAGGATTCATCACAGAGTTAACCAAAGATGCTATATTACTAGATGTATTCGGTGGAGGAACATTCAAATCTTTCAAGGCATCTTGTAACATTCCATGATGAGCGGAAGAAGTTTGAATCAAGTCCCATAGGGATATCTTAGTAGGGGTAGCTTTAAGTTGTTCTATGAGATCATATTCCTTACCAAGAACTTGTGAAATACGAGGAGCTTGAGGAAGAATAGGTTGGGAAGGAGGAAGTGAAGTTGGAATAACTGGAGGAGGATTAGGTTGCCTATTGTTTCTTGTGTTATAGGTATGAGCAACCGCATGATAACTCTCTCTAGTCAGTTGCTTAGCATACTCATAAGGGCTCTTAGAAGAATAACCTCCTTGCACAGTAATAATAGGTTTGTTAGGAGTGCAAAAAGAATCATTAGCATAACCACCTTGAACCACTAAGATAGGCTTATTTAAAGGTTGAGGATTTTGAGAAGGACAAGCACCTTGGACAGTGAAGAGAGGTTTGTTAGCTGTCTCATTCACATGTATCAAATTGATTGAGGATGGTTTAGAAGAAAGAACAAAAGTGTTGGAAGAATTATTGATAGTCTTCTCTTGCACTAAAATCTTATCATGGATTAAATCAATTTTAGGAGAGAGACAAGGGGTAGGCATTGATGTTCTAGTAGGAAAAGTAATACTAGGAAAGATCATATCATCCTCTATCATCAAAGGATCTACATAGGGAATAAAATCTCTAGGAGAAGGATCAACATTACTCTCTAAAGTCTCACTTTGGAGAGGGAGATCTTTGAAAGAGATATTAATCATCTTGCTTTGAACTAGGGTTTCCTTATGAGTAGAACCAAGTTGAGGAGAGGGAGATGCTTTATTTTTAGAGGGAGAATAATTGAGATTCAAGGAAGGTGAGAAACTATCAAGGGAGTTTTCAATCTTGATTTCATCCCTTTTGGCTAGGGTTCTCTCACAGGGTAGAGAATAATCTACACCTTCTTCTAATGGTTCATCCCAAATAGTGAAGTTGTTGAAAGGAATGTTTGAAGTATTGTCAATTTCGGGAGAGGAGGTAACACTGTTTATTAATTCCTCATCCTTAGGAGGGAGAGCATCAATAGATGTGTTAAACTCATCCTCTTTCCTCAAAATATGTTCAATATGATCTTTAGGGGAGAGAGAATTAAGGAAAGTGCTTATTATTTCATCTTCTTTCTCTAAGGGATGCTTATGGGTAAGACAAACTTTAGGAGAAGGGTAAGCATTTATCATTAATTCATCATCTCTAGTGGGAATTTTGTTGGAAAAAGAAATGCCATCACTAGGAAATGTAGGGATAATGTCATCTTCTTGCATAAAAGGATCCTCATGAAGGGAGTGTTTTTTAGGAGGAACATGAACATATTTCTCCAAAGATTCATGCTTAGGAAGGAGATCTTTGAAAGAAGTGTTCATAACCTCTTGTTGCACTAACATGCCCCCATTGGAAGGACCAACTTTAGGAGAAAATAAGTCAATGTCCATCAATACCTTTTCACTTAGAGAGACATCATGTAGGGAAGGTAAAGTAACATTAAGAAAGGTGTTTATGATATTATTCTCTTCCTCTAGGATAGCTACATAGGAAGGGCACATTTTAGGAGAATTGTCAAGATCACTCTTAAAGTCTTCATCCTTAGAGCATGGGAGAGTCTCAAAGGGATCAAAAGCAACTCTTTTAGGCACTAAAATGTTATTATAGATGGGGAGAGGTTCTTTAGGAGAAGGAAAAACTGAAACAAGGGAAGCTAACCCATTATCACATCTATGAAATGAATGCATCATGACAACAATTTTCCTCTTTCAAATGATAACACATGCAAAATAGAAGGAAATGTTTAATTTCAACCAATGCAAGCACTTAGAATGAAATTTATGATTCAAATGAGTTCCTAAATCAGATTTGAAATTATTGACCACAATTAAGCTATCCACAAGTTCAACTTTGAATTGAAAAATTAGGGTTTTAGCAAAAATTTCCTCTAAATTTTTTTGAATCTTGCAAGAAATTGAGACTTGTAAATACAAATTTGAATTGGAAATAGCATAAACACTCAAATTTGAAAACATAAATTAGAGAAGATTGGAGTTCACGTCGGGTTCACCAAAATGTGTAGGAGAAAAAGTGACACTAAGCAAACATGCCCAAATCTCACTTTCAACCACACACTTGTGGAATACGAAAGAGCCTAGAGGTATCACACAATTGGCTAATTCTTTTTGTGGAAGAGAGAGCCATGGGATACCTATTAGGATTTCTAGTCCTTTGTTGTAATTGAAAGATGAAATGATGCAAGTTCAATCCCTAACCCCAAAGTGCAAGTATGAACTAATAACAAGATTACAGAATTGAACTTAAATGATGGAAAGCTGTAAACACAAGGATAAGACAAGAATGAAAATGCGTACTCGGAGTTAAAATATGACTGAAAATGTTCGGGACGGGGGCGCGGGCGCCACTGTCCTGATTCTGCCCCTGAAACTGCTCCGGAAACTTCTGTTTTTGCACTTTGGAAAAAGCTGTCAAAATGCTGAAAATGCTGTCTGTCAGGAGGACCAGGGCGCCCAGCGCCCCTGTCCTGGTAGGACCAGGGCGCTCCATGCCCCTGTTCTGGTCTTTTTCTTTGAAATTTGGTGGGAAGGTCTGTTTCCATCTACTTCTTCCGGATCTGCAACCTGCGGCGTCGTCTGAGTCCCGAAACCTACACTTATATCTGAAAAGGTGTTTGGGCGGCTATATAGGGTTTTGCCTTAGTCAAACCCCCGCTTCGGTGATTTCCACCTCCACGAATAGCCAAGTTGTATTGTAAAATGTATTGTGTGTGCAGACCTAGTGTGTGTGCAAGGTCCTAAAATGCAAGAAAGCAAACTAGAGCAACCTAGAAAGTAAACCCTAATTGCTTGTAAATGATAATGTAAATGCTCCAAATCAAGATGCAAAGTGATCTAAAGCATGAATAAAGGATATATTGAAGCTTATGCAAAGACATGAAAACAACATGAAATCATACCCAACCCTCAAGGGAGGGGTACAAGCCAATCTTTAGTCGGTAATCTCCTATTGTTCTTCAATGTCTTCCAAGCCCTAAATGAATGAATGAAATTGATAAATGCTTGATAGAAGGATGTTGAATGTTGTTGAAGTCTTCAAAGATCTGCCCTTTCGCTGCATAGAAGGTCCTTGAAAGCCAAAAATTCGGATCCCTTCAAACGAAGAAAGAGAGCTCTTATATATGAAACCCTAGGTCTTAATTTCGTCTTTTGGCGGACCTAGAGATTGAATATCCCGCCAATTTCTTGGGGTTAAGCTTTATTTTATGATTGGATCATGCTCCCAAAATTTCGAGAAAAATGTCCGGGACCATGTGCACCGGGCGCCACGGTCCCGACAACTTTTCACCAAATTTTTAGGGCCGTCGGATATGATGATTTTAGAGAGAATCCCGAAGTTACAGGTGATTTTGAGATGTTTTGACCCCCAAAACCAAGCCCCCAAGTTCGAAATAGGGCCTAATTAGGGTTTTTGATTAAATGATGTATAGGAGGAATAAAATGAAAAGGCACACTTTAATGAAAGGGCCCAACTTTATGATGTGGGAAATGATAAAATAGGACCTTAGACCTAATTAATTTAATTAATTAAGTGCTAAAGGGGAAATGCAATGCAAGATGCAAAATGCGCCAAGGTGGGTGCTAAACTAGGTGTGAAATTGTACCACCCTAGCAAGTGCGTACAATTTACGACGCTACAGTTTTAAAAAGAACCTCACCATCCTTTGGTGTTTAAAAGGATTCACTTTACTTTGCAAGTTAAAGAACCTCATTTTAAGAATTTTTGAGAAAAACCAAAAGAGGGAAGTCCTTCCCCTTTATCGATTTCATTTTGTTGACCAACTCGAACACTTTGCTTTGTTGACCAGGATTTTATTACTTATCTCAGAAAATAATTGATTTGGGAGCTAAAAAGAACACCATGCTTTTTGGAGAAACATCTCCAAATAGAGGTTAGCAAAATCATTGCTTTAAAGGTTAAAAAGAAGATTGTTTGTCTTGTCTCGAAAGTGGAAGGTATATGCTCTCCCCTTAACTGGGTGATCAAAAAGCCAAACCACTCTTATGTTTTATTCATTTCAAGCATTTAAGTCCTTTAGTAGGCTTACCCTCTTGAGGAGCTAAAAACTCTTAAAGCCATTTTGGCCGGTGTGAGGGGAACGACTGATGGGATGGGGTTTGGGATAGACTAGCCTAGTCTATGCTCTTGGATCCTTTCCTTGGATCACCTAGTGTTCTCTACACACCCTAGGGTCTCTAGGACTTCCCTTTGCTTGAGGAATCCCCTGACCATGCCCAATCCACCCACCAATGAGTTGCAATGTTGCTCCTAAGGTCTCACCTACTCATGAGACTCAAAACCCCTTACTATGGCTAATAAGGGCTAATCTTGTTCCACGCCTTCAAAGGTCTTAGCAAGGTTGTTTCAGGTCTATTTCATGGTCTATCCACCCATTCATGAGCCCCCAAGAGATTTCAAGCCTTCAACCCCTTACTGATTTCACTATTTTGTGTTTTTGCCTTCAAATAGGGCTACAAGGATTAGGACCAATTAGGCCTCCTAACCGGTCTTCTAGGGCTCCCTCTTACAAATGATGCACAAACAACCCTATCTCCTAAAAAGGACTGCCATTGATTTGGCAAGGACTTGTGGATTTTCTAGGTTTTAGGCCTCCAAGTGTCCGTACACTATCCTAGGTGGATTTTAAGGGTTTTAAGGGTTTTTGTGAGGGGTTTTAGGGTCTGCCTGGGTCACAGTGAGTGTTTTGAGTTTTAGCCACCTTGTTTGGATTGATGGAGGCTCCTCCTTCACACCAATGATGCTTCACTCACTCCTTTGCACCTCCTTTAAAGGATGCACTCTCCACTAACCAACCTTGCTCTCCAAGACCTCTGCACCAACAACCATTCCTAACCGAGCACTATCCAATCTCGCCTAAGAATGGGTCTTTGCTTGGCCTCCTTACATTTACAAGGGCCCTACTTGCATGGGACTATAGTACAGGGTCTTTACATCCATTCCCCATGGTTTCATGGTGATTTCACAATGAGGAATGGAGTTAAGACTTCATTTTCACAAACCGGTCCAAAATTGGATAGTAAGACTGCAATTTACAAACTATTTACAAACACACTCAATCTGGTAAACAAAAAGATAATATAATCACTCAAAATGAAGATATATACATCAAAGAAGACATTTCACATAGGTTTGCTTGCAAATCAATCCATTAGTTTGCTCGATAACTTTATTAAAACTGACTGGTAACTCAAAAACAGTCACAGTCAAGCTTCTCTTCCTTGGGCCGTACAATGTCTGACATCCAACCCATTAATTTAGGGTTTGAAAATACTTATACTATCCATACCTTAGTTGGTGTGCCAAAATTAGGGCTCTCCATGCACAACAAGTGTCTATGACCATTTTGGGTGGAAAAGTTGCTTGACAACTTTTAAAAGTTGTCATGCAACTTTTGCATCTTTTGAGCAACTTTGCCATTGTTGCTTTTCATGACTCCTAAGCCTATTTTGGGCTATCCTAAGGAAATCAACATGCTAATAAGGCCTAACACACATTCCAAGCACACTCATCCTCTCCTGCACAAGAAATCACAACAAAAACACTAAGGACCTAAAACTAGGACCTAGTCTAGCACACATGAGCTCATGGCTCTTATTCATGTACAATGGCTTCTAAAGAAGCATAACACCAACAAGACAAAGAAAGAGAAAGAGTTTGGAAGGGTGCTCCTGCACCATACTCCCCCTTTGCACATAGCTAAGAAACAGAAGAAGAGATGAGAGTCGACTCTACTCCAAGTGTCTTGAACCTGCTCTCCTCCACCCATGTAGCTTCAGATATTGGTTGATCTGCCCATTTCACTAAGTGCTCCATGTAGACTTGGTGTCTGGTAGAATTCTTCACTCTTGATTCCAAGATCTCCTCTGCTATAGGCTTCTTCACTTGAGGTAAGGTATTTACATCCAAGTCTTGTAATACCTTAGCTTGGTTCTCAGTCTCCTCTGCTATCTCTCCCTTGTACATTACCAGATCAGCAACATTAAAGACTGGTGAAATGGCTAAGTCTGAAGGTAAATCAACCTTATAGGTGTTCTCACCATATTTTGCTAGAATTTGACAAGGTTCTACCCTCTTTATCTGCAGTTTGGTAGGCTTACCACTTTGCATCCTAGCTTTGCTCAAATGGACCATCACATAGTCACCCACCTTGAACTAAACTTCTCTTCTTTTCTCATCCACTTTGGCTTTCAGTTTTTGAGTGGATTCAAGGATGGCCTTCTTAACTTGCTCTTGTACTTCCTTGATGGTTTGAGTGAAGTCCTCTGCTTGCCCACTCTTCATTTCCAATCTACCAAGGTCTCTTAACTCACATACTCCCTTTGGATGTCTGCCATATACAACCTCAAATGGACTTCTACCAGTGGTTCTATTCACACTATCATTATATGCATACTCTGCTTGAGGAATGATTAGGTCCCATGTCTAACCATATTCCTTAGTTAGACACCTCAACAAATTGCCTAACACTCTATTGATGACTTCAGTTTGACCATCTGTTTGTGGATGGTAAGCTGAGCTAAATGACAAGTTAGTTCCTAGTCTCCTCCATAATATTTGCCAAAAATGACCAATGAACTTGCTGTCCCTGTCTAAAACAATGCTTAAAGGGAGTCCATGAATCCTAACAATCTCTTTGAAGAAGAGATGTGCAACATAGCTAGAATCATGTGTAGTCCTACATGGAATGAAATGACTCATCTTGGAAAATCTATCTACTACCACATAGATGCTGTCCATACCTATTTTAGTCTTGGGAAGTCCTACTACAAAGTCCATGCTTATACATTTCCAAGGTCTGTTAGGGATCGACAATGGTTGATAGAGACTGGAATTGCTTGATCCTACTTTTTCTCTTTGGCACACTCCACATTGCTCTACATACCTCTTTACATCTCTTGGAAACTTTGGCCAATAGTAGTACCTCTGTGCTAAATCTAAGGTCTTATTAATCCCAAAGTGTCCACTCAAACTGCCATTATGTTTCTCTTGGATGAGGTTCTCCCTCATAGATCCTCTTGGTACACACAAATGGTTAGCCTTGAACAAGAGACCATTTTGGAGAGTGTAATCTACATACTCACCATGGAAATGGTTCTCAAACTCTTTGCAAACCTTGTAAGCTAATGAGAAGTCTTCATCTCCTTCATAGAGGTCTTTGAAACCTTCTATTCCTATGTTCTACAACTATAACTCTTGAACAGTCAACAACTTCCTACTTAATGCATCTGCTACCTTATTAAGTTGCCCCTTCTTATGCTTGATGGTGAAGGTGAAGGATTGGAGGTATTCCATCCATTTTAGATGTCTATTGCTTAGCTTCTCTTGAGTGTTGATGTAACTCAATGCCTGATTGTCTGTGAACACTACAAATTCTTTTGGGAGTAGGTAATGCCTCCATTTCTTTAGTGACTGCACTAATGCATACAACTCTAGGTCATAGGCTGAGTACTTCTTCTTTGCTTCATTAAGCTTCTCACTGAAAAATGCCATGGGTCTTCCCTCTTGACTCAATACACCACCTACTGCAATTCCACTTGCATCACACTCCAAAGTGAATAACTTATCAAACGTAGGTAGGAGAAGGATATGTTTTGTGGCTACTTCCTGCTTCAACATTTGAAATGCTTTATCAGCCTGCCCAGTCCATTTAAACTTAGTTTTAAGACCTCCTTTAATGGTGTCAAGGACTGGTGCACATATACCACTGAAATTCCTCACAAACTTCCTATAGAATTGAGCTAATCCATGGAAACTTCTAACTTTAGTCCTTGTTTTAGGTGCAGGCCAATTCAAGATTGCCTCCACTTTGCTTGGATCCATCTTCAAGGTTCCCTTAGACACCACAAATCCTAAGTAAACTAGCTCTTGCTTCAAGAAGTCACACTTCTCTAGGTTGATGGATAGCTTCTCCTCATGCAACCTCTCTAAGACTAACCTCAAATGCTCAAGGTGCTCCTCTTTGGTTCTGCTATAGATGAGAATGTCATCTAAGTATACCACCACAAATCTACCTGTGAAATCCTTCAACACCTCATTCATCAACCTCATGAAGGTGCTTGGAGCATTGGTGAGTCCAAATGGCATCACAAGCCATTCATACAATCCTTCTATGGTTTTGAAAGCAGTCTTCCACTCATCACCCTCCTTAATTCTTATCTGGTGATAACCACTTTTAAGGTCTAGCTTGGTGAAATACATAGCCCCTCCTAAACAATCCATTAGATCCTCTATTCTAGGAATAGGAAACCTATACCTTATGGTAATCCTATTGATTGCTCTTGAGTCAGTGCAAAGTCTCCACTTACCTCCTTTTTTTGATGCTAGCACTACCGAGACTGCACATGGGTTGATGCTCTTCTTAATCAGTCCTTGTTCCAATAACTCCTACACTTGCCTTGCTACCTCCTTATTCTGATCAGGTGTGAGCTTATATGCAGCCTTGTTAGGTAAGGATGCACTAGGAACAAAGTCTATTTGATGACTTATAGACCTTCTAGGTGGGAGTGTTGCAAGTGTTCCATCACTCACTATATCCTTATGCTCTTGCAACATTTGCTTTACCTCCTTGGGTACTTCTGCCTACAACTTGTCTTCTTCCTTCTTTGGTTTCACAAAGATGGCACACTTCACTATCTCTTCCTCATGTAGCAAGTTCAAAAACTCTTTACCGATAGCCATTAAAACACTAGGTGTTCTTGAAGTTCCTTCTTCATTCTCTATCAAAGACTGAATTTTGAAGGTCTTGCTGTCCTTCTTAAAGGAAATGGAGTTCTCCTCTCCATCATAGATCACCTTCCTATCAAATTGTCAGGGTCTTCCTAGCAATAAGTGACATGCATCCATAGGTAACACATCACAAAGGATCTTATCCTTGTATCCCCCAATAGAAAACTCTACCCAAGTCTGTTCATTGACTAGCACACTCTGCTCATGATTCAACCATGTCACCTTGTCTGGGTTAGTGTGGGGTATCCTTATGAGTTTCAACTTCCTAACTACCTCTTCTGATATGATATTGTCAGTTGAGCCTGAATCAACTATCACCTTGCACACTTTACCAAGAATCTTGCACCTCACCCTAAACAATGCTCTCCTATGCTTAGGTTCACTCTTGACTGGCTGTCTTATCAAGACACTATTGAACACTAGATTTTCTCCACTCTCTGATTCAATATGGTCCACCTCAGGTGTCTTGCTGCTTGAAGAGTCTTCATGTGCATAAGCAACCCTCTTTCCACTACTTGATGATGTAGGCTTGTTGGCATCTATATGCCGGGTGTCCCAATTGTCCACAATTGTAACACTTCATTGTTGCAAAGTAGGAGTTACCTCTGCCGGTACCTCTGCCCCTATTTGGACCACCTTATGCACCTCTTCCTCTAGAATGTCCTCCTCTGAGATTGGCTTCACTACCATGCTCAGTCAACTTGGCTTCTCCTTGGTTCCTCTGCTCATTTGTCTTGCTTTGGTAACCACCTCGATGGTTCACTTGATCTCTACCTCTGCCTCTACCCCTACTATTGGAGTCTCCTTTCCTTTTGTTCCTCTCTTCTACCTTGGCAGCAAGCTGATGACACTTTTGGATAGTAGTAGGAGTCCATAGGCTTATCTCCTCTTGAATGTTCCACTTTAGGCTGCTTAGATACCTAGCCACCTTAATGGATTCATCTTCTTGGACTTTATATCTAAGACATAGCTTTTGAAACTCCTCTATGTAGGAGGCCACATCAAGATCCTTTTGCTTCAATCCTTGTCTCTTCTTATGAAGTTGGACTTCATAATCCTCTGGTAAGTAGTTCTCCTTGATCTTACCCACCATAGCCTTCCAATTGGCAATAGGTAGCTTCCCCATACTAACTCTTTCTTCTTGCAGGTACTTCCACCATGTCAAAGCTACTCCCCTTAATCTTGATTTGGCAACTTTAACCTTCTGAGCCTCTGTCACTCCTTCACACTCAAAGTGGTTTTCCATGCCCTCAATCCATTCCATAATAGTGTCTATGTCCATTCTTCCACTGAAATGTGGCAATCCTTCAAAAGCCTTGGTGTTCAAAGCCTTAATAGCCTTCACAAATGGTTCTTCATTGAACAAGGGATCAGGTTCAGGGATAATGTCATCTATGTCTATAGTCTTCTTACCTTTACCCTTGGTGTCTTCATCCCAAGGTCCTTGTGTCCTCTGATCCACCACTTCCTACAGTTTATCCCTCATCTCACTCACAACTTCTTCAAGGAGTCTATTTTTCTCCTTTTGTTCTTCCACCTCTCTAGCCAGCTCTGCATTAGTAACCATTCTGCTCTCCCCTACTGATTCACCAGTATATAGAGACATACACAGTCCAACAAGTCTTTTACTTGCTCTGATACCAATCTGATGGGATGGGGTTTGGGATAGACTAGCCTAGTCTATGCTCTTGGATCCTTTCCCTGGATCACCTGGTGTTTTCTACACACCCTAGGGTCTCTAGGACTTCCCTTTGCTTGAGGAATCCCCTGACCATGCCCAATCCACCCACCAATGAGTTGCAATGCTGCTCCTAAGGTCTCACCTACTCATGAGACTCAAAACCCCTTACTATGGCTAATAAGGGCTAATCTTGTTCCATGCCTTCCAAGGTCTTAGCAAGGTTGTTTCAGGTCTATTTCATGGTCTATCCACCCATTCATGAGCCCCCAAGAGATTTCAAGCCTTCAACCCCTTACTGATTTCACTATTTTGTGTTTTTGCCTTCAAATAGGGCTACAAGGATTAGGACCAATTAGGCCTCCTAACCGGTCTTCTAGGGCTCCCTCTTACAAATGATGCACAAACAACCCTATCTCCCAAAAAGGACTGCCATTGATTTGGCAAGGACTTGTGGATTTTCTAGGTTTTAGGCCTCCAAGTGTCCGTACACTATCCTAGGTGGATTTTAAGGGTTTTAAGGGTTTTTGTGAGGGGTTTTAGGGTCTGCCTGGGTCACAATGAGTGTTTTGAGTTTTAGCCACCTTGTTTGGATTGATGGAGGCTCCTCCTTCACACCAATGATGCTTCACTCACTCCTTTGCACCTCCTCCAAAGGATGCACTCTCCACTAACCAACCTTGCTCTCCAAGACCTCTGCACCAACAACCATTCCTAACCGAGCACTGTCCAATCTCGCCTAAGAATGGGTCTTTGCTTGGCCTCCTTACATTTACAAGGGCCCTACTTGCATGGGACTATAGTACAGGGTCTTTACATCCATTCCCCATGGTTTCATGGTGATTTCACAATGAGGAATGGAGTTAAGACTTCATTTTCACAAACCGGTCCAAAATTGGATAGTAAGACTGCAATTTACAAACTATTTACAAACACACTCAATCCGGTAAACAAAAAGCTAATATAATCACTCACAATGAAGATATATACACCAAAGAAGACATTTCACATAGGTTTTCTTGCAAATAAATCCATTAGTTTTCTCGGTAACTTCATTCAAACTGACTGGTAACTCAAAAACAGTCACAGTCAAACTTCTCTTCCTTGGGCCGTACAATGTCTGACATCCAACCCATTAATTTAGGGTTTACAAATACTTATACTACCCATACCTCTGTTGATGTGCCAAAATTAGGGCTCTCCATGCACAACAAGTGTCTATGACCATTTTGGGTGGAAAAGTTACTTGACAACTTTTAAAAGTTGTCATGCAACTTTTGCATCTTTTGAGCAACTTTGCCATTGTTGCTTTTCATGACTCCTAAGCCTATTTTGGGCTATCCTAAGGACATAAACATGCCAATAAGGCCTAACACACATTATAGGCACACTCAACCTCTCCTACATAAGAAATCACAACAAAAACACTAAGGACCTAAAACTAGGACCTAGTCTAGCACACATGAGCTCATGGCTCTTATTCATGTACAATGGCTTCTAAAGAAGCATAACACCAAAATATAAAGAAAGAGAAAGAGTTTGGAAGGGTGCTCTTGCAACAACGACCTAAGTGGGAAATGAATTTATTGCCAAGTGTTCCAACACACTATAATCAAAAGTGGAGGTTGACGAAGTCCCTTTCAATGGTTTCGTGCAATGATTAGCCTTCCCCCAGTATCTTTACGATATGTAAAGCCTTTGTTCTAAAGGTTGGGAAGCCTCCTGAGGAAGTTTATCACTGACGGCCAAACAAGAAGCTTGATTATGAACCTTAGCATTAGAAACTTTGAGTTGAGTCAGTATCCAGACATTGGCAATATCATAGTGCAAGGGTGGGGAAGAATCCGCTCCCAAGATTACTCACCATATATCTCCCAAGATAGCTACTCAATTGTGAAGCAATTCACTTTGAGTTAATTTCTGGCAAAAGGCAAAAAATGGGCACCCCCTAGGGGGTGACAAGGCTATTTGAGCTGACAGAGTATCGAGACTAGTGGGCTATGCTATTGTTGATGACCCTTGAAATAAAGAGTCTATTTGAATTGTATTATCTATATCCAAACCTATGAAAACATTGGGGATTTGAACACATCCTCGCAGAATATACACTCTTTGTTTAAAATAGGCAAAAATGGTTGTCTTTTTCATCCTGTGTTTTCTTTTCATACTTTAGAAAATCATCTATCATAGTTAAAAAAGTGTTAAAACTTCCAAGAAAACCAAAAAATCAAAACAAACAGGATAGTTTAGCATGTAGGAACAACATCCTAGCACATTTGGAGCAAAACTTAGCACTTTGAAACCATCTTTTAGCGTGTTCAAGCTCAAATATAGCACAACCATTCTAAGAAACAGAGTATAAATCCATCAGAACATTCAATCGCTAAACAACTGTGCTTCTTAGGGACATATTAGCGCATTCAAACAACATCTTAGCACATTCAAGACATATAATAGCGCTTTAAGCTCAAACAATAGTGCGTCATTGGAACATATTAGCGCATAACCCATCTAGACCAGTCAAAATTAAACAGTACAAGTTAGCGCATAGCAAAGGCAGCTTAGCACATCAGGGTCTTTCTTTAGAGCATTGGGATCATTCTTTAGCGCATCTAGTCTCTGGCTTAGCGCATGGTCAAAAACTGTGAAAACAAAGAGAAAAATAAACTTTTTTTGAAAATTTTAAACAACAGTTTGGATAACCCTTTTTGATCCCCAATCAACTTCATCAGACAAAAAATCAAATCAGAACATCATAACTATTCCAAAACAATAAAAAAAGACATTCTTAGAATGAAAGTTGCCAAGTCAAAAATTAGCTAAAGATAACACATTTTTCCTATCAAAATCAGGTAACATCATCACACTCATCAAAAGGTTCTCCAATCAAATGGATTCTATCATCAAAACATACCTAGTTTAAATTTAAGTTGTCAAAATGAGTTTCCATATCAGGAAAGCTCTTATTCCATAGCATTTGACACACTTTGTCATGAGGGGGCATGTAAACCTTCATTTGATAAAAGTAGACTTAAGTTTCCAAACAATGTATCTCAATCCAAACATTGAAGGAAACCATTGATCACCTGTGTATGACTAATCCTCATATTTTGAGAAGAAAAGGTCTTCATCATAACACTAAGTTAAGGAAACAACAACCTGGTTCCTAGAAACTTGCTAAAAGGAATAGATTTCTCTACATCTATCGCCAACTCTTCAAATCTCATCACACATTTCTCTGTCATATGAGCTTATATCTTCAAAACAAATCAAACTAATTTGACAAGGATCCATTGAGAAGTAGAGCATTTTGCCAAAAGTTAGCATTCAACCAACGCTTAAATCATGGAGGAAAGATCAATCCATCTTTCTTCCCGAAAGTTTGCATCACTTACAACATACCTTGATTTGAACCACCAACCCCCGAGAAACACATAGAAGAGGAATTCATCCCCTTTGTCATAGAACGTTTCTACTAAATGCCCGCTGTCACTCGCTCTTAATGAAACAAGCAAAGTGAACCACAACTAGAGTCCAGTATGGGTTAGAGATTATCAAATCCTTTCGAGTATCCAAATCTAGAAGACACAAATTTTTTTGAGGAGCTCCACCAAGAATGTCAAGAAAGTTCTTCATTTCAAAAACTTGTGGAAAACCTCATAGTTGCAGACAAAGAAAAATACTTACTCATGCTAACAAGAAAAGGAGTTAGGATCTCTCAAGACTTTGATACCGACATTTTTAGAACAAGGTCTCAACATTATACTTATCAAGAGAAACAAAGAGAAGAGGAAGCTTGTGACCCTGAATAAAACATCCCTGAACAAAATATGCCAGAGCACACACATACTCAAACTAGGGATAACGAGAGGGAAGAACTCTTCCTTCGAAAAGCAAATGCACCCTTGGTTGCTCTCACCCATCAAATACAAATGCTGCAAAGACAAATGCAGGATATGCAATAGGGGACGACAGTGTGGTACTCCTTAAACAAAATTTGTCCTTACCCTTTTGACAGAAGGTTAAACATGATAACTTTTCCCCCAAATTCAGATATTCCAAAATTTGATAAATATGATGGGAAAAGCGATCCTCGCGATCATGTTTGGGAATTTTGTACCATGAGCCTTGAATTTACCCATGATGACACCTATTTGATGAGGCTATTCCTGAGAAGCTTGGGAGGACAAACAATGGAGTGGTTATCCAAACTCACACCTCCTGTCAGATCCTTTGATGAGTTAGTCAACAAATTTATCACTCAATACTCCTACAATATTCAACATGTGATCACCATGCTAGATGTATGCAATACCAAATAGAAAAACAATGAAACATTCATGGTATTTCTTCAATGTTGGAGATAGATGGTTTCAAGATATCCTCGAGATGTGCCCAAAAAGGAAAAGATGGAAATTTTCATCGACAATTTGAATAGCAAGATGAGTTACTTACTCAAGCTCTAATGCATACCATCTTTTGCTAAGTTGATTGAAAATGGAATCCAAGTAGAAGAGGCATGTGGTAAGAAAGGAACAATGAAATTCTTCAAAGAAGGAAATAATTCATCCAACTCTCATTTCAACAACCAGAACAACAACAATAACTTAGACAAATCCAGGTTCTGGACCAAAAACAAAAATGCTGGAAATGAAGGAGGAAATGATACTAATGACATAAAGTCCAAATAACCTGTATTGGCTTTATCAGGAAATCCTCAGGCTACCAAAAATCAAAAGGGTGCTAACCAAGGCACTAACACTTATGCACCCAATACCAACCTAGAATCGTCAAATACAAACAATACTAACAATACCCAAAACAACATCACAAATTGAGGACCTAATACAAATTGAAAGGGTAACACCAACAACTTTCCTAAATGCATTTACACACCATTGGGAAAATCATTAGACTCAGCATTCTGAGAACTCCTAGCAAATAAGATTATCTCATTACCAACAATAAACAACTTTGAACCCCAGGTCAAACCACCTTGGTGGAATGACACACTTTTGTGATTTTCATCGAAACAAAGGACATCAAACGAATGATTGCATGAGGCTTAAAAACATTGTTCAAGACATGATTGATAGAGGTGATTTAACAGTCGATTGTCTCAAGACAAATGGTGATCATGGTGCCTTTAAAAATCCCCTTCCAAATTACAACAAGGATGAAGCTTCAACATCAAATGATACACGTGGAGCTCGTATCAATCACATATACAATAACACCATAAATAATATATCAACATATGATAATCAAATAAATGTTATTAAAATCAAGGACAAACACAAACACAAATCAATCAATGTAACCACCAAAGCTCAAAAATATGTTTTGAAAGGGTATACATCAACAGCAAACACTATCCCCAAAATTCAATATGATCTGGTCAGCCAACTGCGTAGAACTCATGCTCAAATATCCATACTCGAGTTATTAAAACTTTCACCAAAGCATAAAGACATCTTGGAACAGGTGCTATTGGAAACAAATGTACCTCAAGATCTGGATATTGACAAATTTCAAGCCATGGTAGCTCACATGATAGGGCCTCATAATCTCACCTTTTCTGAGTATGATAATATCTCATTGAGCCATCCTCACAATACTCCACTTCACATTGAAGTCTTGGTCTACAAACATCAAGTTAAAAGAGTATTAA
The DNA here is from genome assembly GCF_030272615.1 of Cryptomeria japonica. Classification (NCBI taxonomy): domain Eukaryota; kingdom Viridiplantae; phylum Streptophyta; class Pinopsida; order Cupressales; family Cupressaceae; genus Cryptomeria; species Cryptomeria japonica. The sequence goes on along the minus strand of NC_081405.1, from coordinate 341,316,997 downwards.
TAGATGGAGGAGCTGGACTCAATATCTGTACCTTAAAACATATCCATGCATTAGGCTTCTCTGAGCAGTCTATTGATCCACACAAAAAGATCGCCATCAAAGCATATGATGATGAAGAAAGATCATCCAAGGGAACAATAATCATACCTATTCAGGTAGGACCAATACAAAGGGACACTATGTCCCAAGTCTTACACATAGGCCTCACATATAATATTTTACTGGGTCATCCTTGGATACATGAAATGCAAGCAATACCCTCAACCTACCACCAGTGTGTTAAATTCTTGTGCAATGGGCAGGAGATTTCTATATCAATAGATAATAACCCTTTTCAACATTGTAATGCTATGGGGGCAGCCCAAGACAGCCTGGTTCCACATAATAGGGAAAAACAAACTTCCTCAGCAAGAAAAGCTGAAATCTTTATCCATGGATTTCAAACAAAAGATGAAAATCAAAGAACAAGGCATGGGAGAATACGCTTTGGAACCCATGTGTCTAACCAACTTACCAACATCACCTAAATCTCATGGGCTACCTTCGGCATCAACACATCAAGCAACACAACCCATCACCAAGTTTGATGGAAAATTTATCCAATTAGGCACACTAGCGCATGAATCAGAAGAAAATGACATCCTTAGTTGGCTATACAAGGATGAATAAGAAGTCAAAGCTGCTACTATGAAAGTAGCTATACCAACACAACTATATGGGAAAGGCTACCTAATCATGCAAAAAATGGGATACAATGGCAAAGGACCTATCAACAAGCGTCAAGAAGGTGTCACAGAACCATTGGATCCTCCTTCATAGTTTTCTAAAGACAAAATAGGATTGGGCTATGAACACACTCTACCCCTAAAGAAGAAACCAAATAAATATAAAAAAACTTAGTGGAAAGAAAAGAAGAAATACAAGGAGGACTCATGGCAGGATGCACTACATGAATAAGCCGAAACAATAAGAAAAGCATGAGAACACTAGGAAAAAGAGAAACAACAAGAGGAATGGGCTATTCAAAGAGAAGAAGCATCACATGCAGAAGTATATAATGTGCAAGAACCTATTCCAAACAAAGCCGAATCAACCCTTGAGGAAATCACTACTCCCCAAGGAGAGACAATATATGAGCAAATGTAAAGAGTACAAGCAAGATCTGATACGAAATCAGAGAAAACTATCAGACTGGTATCAATCATCAGAGACCTATTTTCACCATACAACATACCTGTCCACAACACTAAAAGAATCTGGGACAACACTTCTGAGACCGATTCAAATGACAATGAATGGGGTAACTGTTCAAATGTTACTGAAGATATTCTTGAAAATACTAATCATATACCCCTTTCTCCAAAAGGACAAGGCACAAAGCCTAGACTTCTTGAATTTGGTCCACAAAATATCTATGATGCCAAAGAAAACAAGTAGCGACATTACGAGAAAATTTACACAGAAGATGATACCATCGAAGACCTCGATAAAATAATTAACTTATTCAATATCTCAACCAACCTTGACGATACCTCCATCATGACACTTACAATAGCTGAACTCGACCCACCCAATGAATCTTTGCCACTTGTCTTTCCTGACCTCATAGACTGGGATGAGCCTGAAAACCATGACATACCTATTTTCCCAAATGATGATTCCATTATCCATTACTTATGTACTGTCAAATCGAAAATAGACTCTACCATCAAACAAAGTAATGACATCTACAATCAGGAGAGTGCCAAGTTTCTCAGTCGCAAAAATGAAAGAAATAAAGAAACTATTGCTGAAAACCAGTCAATGGCAGCACTAGATCACGAAAAAGTAAAAATAAAGGATGCATGTGCAGGTGAAAACCTTTTTAAGGCAGCTAAAGATGGGAGACCTGACACCCTTCCTGAACACTATTAGGAGTGATCACCCATATTGATTGAGCCCACTCGATTAATCAACATTGGTACAACAACAGTAGCCAAACACATACACCTAGCGAAATCTCTGACAGAGGAAGAAAAACAGAGTTTATCAAATTATTCAAAGGAAAGCAAATATATTTTGCTTGGTCCTATGAAGATATGTTCAGGATTGATCTACACTTAATCATGCATCACTTATCTATTGCTCCAGGAGCTAAGCCAGTTAAGCAAAAATTGAGAAAGATGAATCTGCATGTAGCACTCATGGTCAAAGCTGAACTAAAAAAACTATTAGACATCGAATTTATTTGACCTATAGACTATGCTGAATGGATTTCCAACATTGTACCAATTTCAAAACCAGATGGCAGCATCAGGATATGCACCGATTTTAGGGATGTCAACAAAGCCTGTCCAAAGGATGACTTTCCTTTGCCTAGCATTGACATAATTGTAGACCTCACAGCAAGCCATGCAATGCTATCATTAATGGATGGTTTTTCTGGCTATAATCAAATCAAGATAGCTCCAAAAGCTCAAGATAAAACAACCTTCACTTGTCCTTGGGGAATGTATTGTTGGAATGTCATGCCTTTTGGTTTAAAGAATGCTGGGGCAACTTGTCAAAGAGCAATGATGACAATATTTCATGATATGATGCATACCTTCATGGAGGACTATGTGGATGATTTACTAGATAGGTCATTTACCTGGGTAGAACATCTGGGCATATTAGAGAAAATATTTGAAATATTGGAGAAATTTCAAGTCAGGCTCAACCCTAAGAAGTGTGTCTTAGGGGTAACATCAGACAAGTTATTAGGCTACATTGTGTCAGAAAAAAGGCATTGAATTGGATCCAACAAAGGTACAGGCCATCATGGAGATAAAAGTCTACCATTCAATCATTTGCTACATAAGAATGTACCATTCAGATGGGAAGCCAAATGTGCAGAATCATTTTATCAAATCAAGCAATACCTAATGAACCCACCAGTTCTGGTACCCCCAGTAGCAGGAAAGCCACTTCTTCTCTACATATCAACAACAAACATATCATTGGGGGCACTATTAGCACAAGAAGACCAAGAAGGAAAGGAATGAGTTATCTATTACATCAGTAGAACTTTGAATGGATATGAGCTGAATTATACATTCATTAAGAAGGCTTGTTTAGCAGTGGTATTCGCTTCTCAAAAGTTCTGACACTACATGCTAGCTCACACGATCAAACTAATAGCAAAAATTGATCCTCTAAAGTATTTACTCAGCAAAGCAGCTGTTGGTATTATGGATGCGTTGCATTGGTTTTGTCATTGATGTCAACACTTGTCAACACTTATCCTCATGGAGATGTTTGGTTATGTTCACCAACATGTTCAATGACTTATGCACAGTCACCGATATCTGGTTCACCGACATGTTATATTGTTCACTAGTACTAAGGATGATTTGTTATCATCTGGAGATTACTTGGTTATGTCGAAGAAATTGTTTAGACACTTGGTTTTGGTGATTTGGTTATTGGTCTAATCGAGTTTGCATATTTTCTATTATCAGAAAATAGGTCTAGGTTATGGACCGACAAGTGTTATCTACTCCAGCTCAGCACGACACATTATGAAGATGTTTTATTGATTGGTTATTGTTATAAATGCATTCAGCTGACATCATGCATCACATATTGATTCATTTGTAATTGATTTAATTGTAATATCTTAGTGAGCCGACCTACACATTTGGTCTTAGGTTTTGGTATATATGTAAGATCTCATTTGTGAGATTAATAGGATTGTGAAAAAGGATTGTAATAAGGTATATGCGAATATAAGAAGAGCTATACACATAAACATCATTTGAAGATTCAAGGAAGGTATGAAGAAGACAATCAGAGCTTAACCGATATTGAATTCAGCATATGAAGATGCTATTTTGAGCAGTACATTATCATTAGATTTAACCATCCAATTGTAGTCAGTGTGACTCCCATTTTGTGATTGAGCAGTGAGCTCTAGGCAGTTGGCCTTTTTGCATGTGCTGAACCCATTTGTGCACACATACTATCTGCAGTAGTATCATCTGATTGTGGGTAAGGTTTCCCAATATGGTTTTTCCCTTTACAGGCCCTTATAGGGTTTCACGTACAAATAACTGTGTTATGTGTTGTGGATGTTATTTGTCTTTCTATTTCATGCTTTAAACTTTAGCAGTACTGTTATTAACTGTCAAATTGTCTACCGACATTAAGTTTGGTTTACCAGTATTATGCACTAAGTTTGGTTAAGTTATATTTGGATTGAAATTAATAGACAACTGATTCACCCCCCCCTCTCAGTTGCCTTCAGGTCCTACCAATTGGTATCAGAGCCTAGTTCTCTTTTTGCAGAAGTTTAACAACTTGAGGAGATTCTATGGCAAAACTATTTACGGAAGGACAATCTGAAGCTTGATGGAACTAACTATGGTATATGGAAGATCAGAATGAAGACACATCTGAATTGCATTGGAAAAGACATATGAGATGTTACAAATAATGGCTATGTTGGTCCTACTCAAAGTCAACCTAATCCACCAACCTTGGCTAAAGATCAGGAGAATGATTGCAAAGCAAGAGAAGCACTTTTGAGCACATTCTTAGATCAACAAATCATTGAATTATCAGACCGATCGACTGCTAAATCTATTTGGGATAAATTGGAGACATTAAATGAAGGTGCTACCACTATCAAAATTGCAAAACTGGAATGCTTCCGGGTCAGGTATGAAAATTTGAAAATGGAAGAAGATGAAAGGATTTCTGCTTTTATGGAAAGAGCTAATGAAATTATTTTGGGTATATAATGTTGTGGAGGATCCTTAAGTGAAGATGAAATTATTCTAAAGTTTTAAGAGAATTGCCAGTGGCATACAAAATGAAAGTAATTGCTATTAATGAATTGAGAACAATGCCTAATGCATCAGTATCTAGAGATACTTTGGTTGGAAAACTTTTAGCTCTTGAACTTGAGGAATTTGGTCCCATTGCTACAATTAAGATAGATTTGGCTTCAAAGCTTCATCATCTGCAACATAATAATCATCATTTGAAAAATCTGATTGGAAAGCACTCTATGCTAGAGAACTTGAAGAAATCAGAAGAGAGAATGAAGAACTTGAAGAACTTGAAGCATTATTTGCAAGGAAAATGCCTAAAGGTCCAGTTGGAAGTAAGTATGAAGGTAACACACCATTTAAATGTTTTAACTGCAATAAAATTGGTCATATGGCATCTAGGTGTCCTGATAGACATGAAAGATTCAAAGAAGAAGCTAAAAGAACATATAAGCCTAACCCTGAATATCAGAGATACACATTTAAGAAGAATAGAGACAAATCATGTTACTATGCTGATGAAGGAGTTACTAATGATTCTGATGAGGAACCGATAGACAATGGATGGGCTTTTGTTGCAATAACAGAAGATCAACCGACACCTACTGTTCAACCGGTAGAGCAGGCTCTGGCAACTAAAATTGAAGAAAAGGATGAATGGATCATTGATTCTAGATGTTCACATCATATGACTGGTGATAAGAGTAAATTCTTAACCTTTCAGGAATACAATGGAGTTCTAGTAAGATTTAGAGATGACAAAGCTTGTTTGATCAGAGAAAAAGGCACTATATCTTTTGATGGTAAGCATAATACTGATAATGTTTACTACGTTGAAGGCTTGAAGCATAATCTTTTGAGTGTTGGTCAATTAGTTGAAAAGGGATTTCAATTATAATTCAAGATTGGTAAATGCAAAATCATGAATAGAACTGGTTTGGAAATTGCAACCGATAATCAAACTAGAGGTAATATCTTTCATTTGAATAACATTGAGAAGACATGCTTGATTGCATATATTGATGAAAGTTGGTTATGGCATAAGAGACTTTGTCATGTAAATTTTGATTGCATTATGAAAATCAGTACAACTAAGGCAGTAAGGGATTTACCTAAGATTGTTAAACCTCACAATCCAGTATGTAAGGAATGTCAATTTGGAAAGCAAGTTAGAACAAATTTTAAGAGTATTCTAGAAAAATCCAATAATGTTCTTGACTTATTTCATACTGATTTATTTGGTCCAACAAGAACTAGAAGTTTACAAGGAGATATATATTTTATGCTAATCATTGATGACTATTCTAGAATGTGCTGGGTTACTTTTCTTAGGGAGAAATTAGAAGCTTTTGGGAAATTCAAACTATTCAAGGTCATGGTAGAGAATGAAACTGGTAAGAAAATCAAATGTTTGAGATCAGATCAAGGAGGTGAATTCATATCTAAGGAATTTAATACATTCTGTGAAGTGAATGAAATCAAAAGACAATTATCAGCACCTCGGACACCCCAACAAAATGGAGTTGTGGAAAGGAAGAACATAACTATTTTTGATTCAACTAGAAGCATGATATCAGAAGAAAACCTACCTCATGTGTATTGGAGAGAAGCAGTCAATACAACTGTTTATACATTCAACAGAGTTCACATCAAAGATGAAATCGGTAAGACCCCTCATGAACTATTGTTTGGTAATACTCCTACTCTTAAATATTTTAGAATATTTGGAAGCAAATGTCATATTAGGAGAGATGATTATATTGGGAAATTTGATCCTAGAAGTGATGAAGGAATATTTCTTGGTTATTCATCTAAGAGCAAGGCATATAGATGTTTTAATAAGAGATTGTAGAAAATCATTGAAAGTGCAAATGTGAAGATTGATGAACAGTTTAAAAGGTCTATGGACTCTGAACCGGCAATTGAGATAATCACAAATGAACCTACAATGAGTACAGTGGTTCAGAATGTTGATCCAGTCACACCGGCATCATCTGAGAATTCCACAGTGACTGAACAACAACAACACGTGAATACACCCAGGTATATAAGATTGAATCACTCTAAAAGTCAGATAATTGGGAATAAGTATCAAGGAGTTATGACTAGAGGAAGACTAGCAAATGAAGAGGTATGTCTAATTTCTCAAATTGAACCAACAACTATTAATGAGGCATGTGAAGATAAACATTGGATTAAGGCTATGGAAGATGAATTGGAACAAATTGAAAAGAATAACACATGGACATTGGTTCCCCAACCTAAAAACAAAAATATAATTGGAACTAAATGGGTATTCAAAAATAAACTTAATGAAGATGGTAAGGTAATAAAAAACAAAGCAAGATTAGTATGTAAGGTATATTCATAGAAATAAGGAATTGATTACAATGAAACCTTTGCACCGGTAGCTAGAATTGAGGCAATCAGATTATTCTTAGCTTTTGCAGCACACAAGAACTATTAAGTATATCAAATGGATGTTAAATGTGCATTTTTGAATGGTGATCTTGAAGAGGAAGTTTACATTGAACAACCTGATGGATTTTCTTTGACAGATGACAAAGATATGGTTTGCAGGTTAAGGAAAGCTTTATATGGATTGAAGCAATCTCCTAGAGCTTGGTATGCTAGATTGGACAAATATCTTTTGAAGCTTGGTTACACTGAAGGTAATGTTGACAACAACTTATAGTACAAAGTGACTAATGATGACATCATGGTTATTGAAGTTTTTGTTGATGATATCATTTTTGGAGGAGAAGATGGATTGTGTAAATAATTTTCTAATAAGATGCAAGAAGAATTTGAAATGTCTATGATTGGGGAGATAAAATACTTTTTAGGATTGCAAATTCACAGACTTATAAAGGTATATTCATAAATCAATCAAAGTACTTGAAGGAATTACTTAAGAAATTTGGCATGGAAAACTCTAAACCAATAAGTACACCTATGACTACAACTGATAAACTATCATTGAAGGATGAATCAACACCTGTTAATCTGACAAGATACAAATCTATGATAGGAGGTTTACTATATTTGACACAAACAAGACCTGGTATTATGAATGGAGTATGTATTGTTTCAAGACTTCAAAGTAATTCTAAGGAAAATCATGAATCAGCAGTAAAAACGATTTTACGGTACCTACAAGGCACAACAAATCTTGGTTTATGGTATCCTAGAGATGAAAATTTTGATTTATGTGCATACATAGATGCAAATTGGGTAGGAGATGACAGAAAAAGCACCACCGATGGAGCATTTTTTCTTGGCAGCAGACTAATTTCATGGTTGAGCAAGAAACAAAGTTGTACATCACTATCAACAACAAAATCAAAATATGTTGCAGCAACAACTAATTGTACACATGTATTATGGATTAAGAAAATGTTGAAAGACATAAAGGTAATGTGCAAAGAACCTATAATCATTTACTGTGATAATATGGCAGCAATTGATATATCAAAGAATCCAATATTTCACTCTAAAACTAAACATGTTTCTATCAAATTCAATTTTCTGAAAGAGAATGTTGAAACAAAAGAAGTGAAATTGGTTTATGTAAATACTAAAGAGTAGATTGCAGATATCTTTACTAAGCCCTTACCTAAGGAAACTTTTGAATATCTAAGAGAGAAGCTTGGAGTTATACCCTCACTAGTAGAAACTTAGACAGTTGGAGCATGGCATCAGACAAACAGAATTAACAGAGAAATCTTTTTTTCGGCTTTGATGAAGGAGAGCTACATCTCAGGGGGAGCAGATTGAATAAATATGGTTATAACAATTGGTATTTGTAACAAGTTCTATGAACTGATTGTATTTGGTTTTGTATTGGTTTGGCATTTGATGTCAAAGGGGGAGAGATATCTATGGAAAAACACATTATCTTTTGGGGAGATATTATTCATTGGGGGAGAGATTGTTACTCTCTGTATCTGTATTTTGATTTCTGGTTAATGATCTCTTTGGGAGATTGTTGGTTTTTGGTTTTTGGCATTTCTACTTTGGTACTTAGATGGTTTTTCTATCTTGTGTTGCCATCAATGCCAAAGGGGGAGATTGTTGGTATTATGGATGTGTTGCATTGGTTTTGTCATTGATGTCAACACTTGTCAACACTTATCCTCGTGGAGATCTTTGGTTATGTTCACCGACATGTTCAGTAACTTATCCACAGTCACTAGTATCTAGTTCACGGACATGTTATATTGTTCACCGGCACTGAGGATGATCTGTTATCATCTCAAGATTACTTGGTTATGTCAAATACATTGTTTGGACACTTGGTTTTGGTGATTTGGTTATTGGTCTAATCGAGTTTGCATATTTGTTGTTATCGACAAATAGGTCAAGGTTATGGACCGGCAAGCATTATCTATTCCAGATTAGCACGACACGTTATGGAGATGTTTTATTGATTGGTTATTGTTGTAAATGCATTGAGATGACATCATGCATCACATATTGATTCATTTGTAATTGATTTAATTGTAATATCTTAGTGAGCCAACCTACACATTTGGTCTTAGGTTTTGGTATATACGTAAGATCTCATTTGTGAGATTAATAGGATTGTGAAAAAGGATTGTAATAAGGTATATGCGAATATAAGAAGAGCTATACACATAAACATCATTTGAAGATTCAAGGAAGGTATGAAAAAGACAATTAGAGCTTAACCGATATTGAATTCAGCATATGAAGATGCTATTTTGAGCAGTACATTATCATTGGATTTAACCATCCAATTGTAGTCAGTGTGACTCCCATTTTGTGATTGAGCAGTGAGCTCTAGGCAGTTGGCCTTTCTGCATGTGCAAACCCCATTTGTACACACATACTATCTGCAATAGTATCATCTGATTGTGGGTAAGGTTTCCCACCATGGTTTTTCCCCTTCCAGGGTTTCCACATACAAATAACTGTGTTATGTGTTGTGGATGTTATTTGTCTTTTTGTTTCATGCATTAAACTTTACCGGTACTATTATTAACTGTCAAACTATCTACCGACATTAAGTTTGGTTTACTAGTATTATGCACTAAGTTTGGTTAAGTTATATTTGGGTTGAAATTAATAGACAACTGATTCAGCCCCCCCCTCTCAGTTGCCTTTGGGTCCTAACAACAACTCTCACAGGTAGATTGGCTAAATGGGTCATGATTCTCAGCGAATTTGATATACACTACATAGAGCGTCGGGCCATCAAAGGATAGGTAATTACAGATTAATTAGCTGAAGCACCACTACCAGATAAACAACCCATGGAGGTCAAATTTACAGATAGGGATGTCCTTACTATTACCACCAAGAAATGGACACTGTACTTTGATGGTTCCTACACTCAACATGGTTCAGGTGCTGACATTCTGTTCATCACTTCTGAAGGACACACCATACCAAGATCATACAGAGTCATGTTTCCATGCACAAATAACATTGCTGAGTATGAGGCACTAGTCACAGGAATTAAAATGGCTGTAGAATGGAGAATCACGGAACTGGAAGTCTATGGAGATTCCCAACTGATCATAAATCAAATCAACAATGATTACCAGACAAAAGATGACAAGCTATTGCCATACAAACGAATGGTGGATGAATTTAGACAGTATCTTGTACACATCACCTTCAAATAAATACCAAGGTTGGACGATAAATAAGCTGATGCAATGGCTCTATCGCTTCATTTCTACAAATTTTTAGAGCAATAGAGTTATTATGAGTTTCTGGTAGAGCAATTATTTTCCCCAGCCTATGACAATTCTGTATCCCATGTTATCTATGCCTCAACTGGTTTAGACTCTCCTTTATATGGAATAATCTATGAGTATCTTAAAACCAATGCCCTACCCATTGACTTATCTCAAAACCAAAAACTCAATTTTATATGGCAAGCCACCTGTTACACGCTAACTGCTGATACTCTTTACCGTCGAGGTCTAGATGGTACTCTTCTTCGTTGCCTTGATCATAATGAATCTAACTCTACTTTACAAGAGCTTCACGAAGGTATCTATGACACACATTCAAGTGGTCCTACTCTTTCTTAAAAACTTCTAAGAATGGGATATTACTGGCCGATGATGGAAAAGAATTATCAATTTGTAAAGAAATGTCCTAAGTGCCAAATCCATGGCAATCTTATACATGCACCGACACAAGAGTTGTAGCCATTTACAACATCTTGGCCTTTCTATCGGTGGGGACTGGACTTAGTAGGGAAAATACATCCTTCATCATCAAATAGACACAAGTTCATTATCATGGCAACATAATATTTTACGAAATGGATTGAAGCAGTCCCAATGACCACAGTAACTGGGAAACAATTGCTTCTTTTATTCTCAATTATCTGATCTGCATATATGGCATCCCTAGTTCTATTATCACAGATAATGGATGTCCCTTCAAAAACCAAGATGTGTGAGAACTATGTGAACGATTCAAAATCCAACATCGTTTCTCTACACCTTACTATCCATAGGGGAATGGTCAAGCAGAGGCATCAAATAAAACAATATTAAAAATCCTCAAGAAAATAGTAAATGATGCAAGAAAGGATTGGCATGTGCAACTCAATCTGACACTTTGGGCATACAAAAATAGCATCCAAACACCTATAGGAGCTACACCATATTCATTGGTGTATGGATTAGAAGCCATTTTACCTCTTGAGGTAGAAATTCCCTCACTCAGAGTGTCTTTGAAAGGCCTCATTTCGGATGAGGAGTATTAAGTAAACAGACTACATGAGCTGGAACTTCTGGATGAAAAGCGACAACATGCCTATAATCATCTCAAAGCATACTAGCAATGCATGTGCTGAAGCTACAACCACAAGGTCATCCCTAAGATTTTTAAAGTCGGTGATCTCGTACTCAAGGAAAATCCCAGAAATCAACAGGATCGAGAAAAGAAGGAGAAGTTTGAACCTAACTGGCTGGGTCCCTATGTCATCATCTTGGCCTATGGATCGGGCACCTATCAACTAAAAACTTCAGAAGGCAATATGATTGATGAACCAACCAACAACATCCATCTGAAGAAATACTATACTTGAGCGGTCTAATGCACGGATAAAGTGAAAAATACAAAAAATCAAAAAATCCAAAAAATACAAAAAAATCAAAACAAGAAAAAGGTGCAATAAAAACAGATGGTGAAAACTTGGCAACAGGCGCTACTTGTGAGAAAATAGCTCCTCTATCTATCTTTACTCATATCTTTTTATCAAAAGTCCCTGGCCATCGCCCAACACTTTATCAAAATAACATTATCCAGGACATACTTAGCGTAGTCATTGTCCTTGCTTATCTGAATATGAGTTCATCATATCCCACCATGGCTTGGTAATCATTGTACATATCCACATTGATAGGTAAATCTAGCTAGGGGTAACATTCATCTAAAATCCATCATGTCAGCAAAACAAGCAAGCCAAAATTGCAACATGATAAGAAAATCTTGTTAAGCAAAACTCCAGTCGTCAAAGAGAACAAAAACATTGATCCACTTAAAACAACTTCACAACACATGATGGATGATTTTCTGAAGTATAAATTGTTTACATCTTGCATGAAGTTTCGACTATTTTTGCACTTGAACTTTTTGAACTATTGGATCCTGTAAAAATTTTCTCAACAATGCATCGAGCTAGAGAAAGTGATTGGGGACTCTGATTTTTTTTGTTTTCTGTCTGTGAGGCGATCACTTGTACTGTGCAAATTCTTGTCTCAAGACATGATTCAAAACATATCACTGAAGATATTGTTCCACTTTGCACATACAAATGGTTAAATCTTGTCTGTTTATACATAAGCAACACTTAGGTCATCTTGGTTCAATTATACCTCGATGCTTGTGTCATCTTGCAATATTAAAATCCATGTAAGTTATACTCAGGTCATTATGGTTCAAATATGCCATGATGCTTGTATCAACTTTCAACAAATCAAGGCTCAATGATGATAAACACAAAGAAAGCAAAAACATGTGACTGTTTGGAAATGACAAACAGAAGAATGAGGATGATCAATTAGCTGCATATCATTTTACAATTAGTAGCATATCATTATCATACATCTCATTTTCAAGATACATCTTACAACATACAATTATCATACATCTCATTTTCAAGATACATCTAACAACATATCATTATCATACATCTCATTTTCAAGATACATCTCATAGCATATCATTATCATACATCTCATTTTCAAGATACATCTCACATCATATCATTATCATACATCTCATTTTCAAGATACATCTCAGAACATATCATTATCATACATCTCATCTTCAAGATACATCTCACAACATTTCATTATCATACATCTCATTTTCAAGATACATCTCACAACATTTCATTATCATACATCTCATTTTCAAGATACATCTTGCAGCATATCATTATCTACATCTCATTTTCAAGATACATCTCATAGCATATCATTATCTACATCTCATTTTCAAGATACATCTCACAACATATCATTATCATACATCTCATTTTCAAGATACATCTCATAACATATCATTATCATACATCTCATTTTCAAGATACATCTCACAACATATCATTATCATACATCTCATTTTTAAGATACATCTCACAAATCATATCATTGCATCATGCATCATCCAATCATATCCATCAATATCAAACCACAAGCATTTATCTAAGCATTGCATCGTCATCATAGAACCATCACATCAATGCATAAACCATCATCCATAAAACACATCACATGTGGATCAAAGAAATTGACGTCGTATATATATATATATATATCTAAAAAATGGTCAAGTATACAAAAGATGTCATGTTTGTCCAAATAGAACATAATGATCAGAATACAATGGAGACAAGGTCTCTCAGGTATGACTATCTCCTAAGGGTGATGGTCTCACAACAAATGTCCCAGCACCTGGATCTCCGGGTGGATCATGTCGTGATGACCCGGTCACACCTCTGCTCTCCGTCCCCAAATGCGTAAGCCTAGATCGACTAGATCTCACCGCAGTATAGCTCGAAGCTCTGTGATCTCTAGGAACCAACTCCTTATATAGACGTTGGTAGTACTCAACCTCCTTGCATGCATACTACATCTCTCTCAATGTGTCTCTCACAGAACCACAAACCGCCACTCTCTCCAGACTATCCCGCTCTGCGGTAACCTACATAATTTGACGCTGCTGCACCAATACCTGTGTCTGAAGCTGCTGCACTGACAACTATAAGGATCTAATCTGTGCATCCTCTCAATGGGTGGGTACCCGCATCTGAATAGGTACCTGTGTCGTGGTACCCCCTATCCATGTCCCTATCCTAGGTGCCGATGGAGGTAACACATTTAATCTCCTGCTCTAGGTCGGATGCCTAAACTCATCCATCCCACCCACAGCTACTAAAACCTTGCCTGCTCGGCTAGCTCCACCAACTCTGACCACCAAAGCTCTCCTCCCTCCCTTACCAACTGCTCATCTGACTACTCCAACCCTCCCTCCATCTCCACCTCCTCTCCTCCCTCTGTCTCCTCTATCTCCTCCATCTCTTCCCGTCCCACCATCTCCACCTCCTCTCCTCCCTCTGTATCCTCTATCTCCTCATCTCCCTTGACCACCTCCTCTACCATATCCCCCATAATCCCCTCCACCATCCCCAAATCCCTCCTCAAGCTCCTCCCCCTCCTCTCTCTATCTCCCTAGCCTCTCAGGCTGCTCATCCTCATCATCATCAAAAGAGGGAATCATCTCCTCTGGATCAGATATCTAGGCTACAATATGAGCCATGAAGAGTGCTGCAAAATCCTTTGTCATCCCCGCATCTACCACCCCATACCCATAGTCCCATATTTGGCCAGCTAAATGCATGTACTCCTCCATTGCTACAATGCTATCAATAGTCGGACCCCACTCTGACACATCCTGCCTCCGATGAGCATATAAGCATGCTCCCTGTGGTATACCTTGCTGTCAACCATACTGCCATTGAACTCGGCTGTGCAAGAACCTCTCAATCATAAACGACGTCTGCCCTATCAGTAATCGTGACATGTATACATAGGGCATCTCTAGCCCATCCTCAGCCCACACCTCACACTCCATATATGGTCTCCAAATAACCATATCAATGTCATCTAGCACCCTCCTCCAATGCTATATCTTGCCCAGCTTACGTTGGACAACTATCCCTGTGTATCCATATGCTTAGGCACATCCAGTTAGCTTATCTTTGTCTGCAAGTGGCCTCGTTGTGGGAATGTGCTCCCAAGCCCACACCTATAACAATGTGACCTCGGTTGATAAACTACTATAGCCTAAGTACACCACCTTATGCAAATCTCTATACAAATGGGCCAACATACACGACCCCCAAGCAAACCAGCAACCCTATGTCACCATATCCTCTAGAACCAACCCCATCCCACTGTCAGTCCCTTCGACCTATGGTCGGGACACAAGAAGCCACCTACAAAACCTGCCAGTATTGATGGTAGTGGGGCATAATCAAAATCTATGAACTCTTACCAAGGGATCTCATACCCACAAATTAGATCATCGTGAAAAATTTGGCGAAGCGCCTCTATCCCTCCCTCCTCTGTCATCTCATAAGGTAAAAGTACCCCTACTACAGGAATCTGTAAAATTCGATAACAGTCCTTTGGAGTGATTGTAATCTCACTCGTAGCCAAGTGAAAAGTGTTGGTGTCACTGTGCCACCTCTCTGTCAATGCTGTCAGTAAACCCCGGTTAATAATATACCAAGGCAAGTTCAACAAAGTGGACAACCCACATCTCTCAATAATATCTCTATCCGCCTGTGTCAATCACGGAATCAGAGACCATGGCCTCGGAAATCGCTCTCGCGACTGAAGAACCCCAAGCTGCTCCTGTAACAAACAAAACATGTCCAAATATCAGTTCCCACATCAAATCTGATATATCCATTCACAAATTTCATATCAACTTGAAACAATGAAAATCAAATCAAGTTTCATATCAGAAAATTGAACCTATATCCAATCACAAATTTCATATCAACTTGAAACAATGAATATCAAATTGAGTTTCATATGAAAAATCAAATCCATATCCAAATCCAAATTCATATCAACTTGAAACAAATCCAAATAAAATCATTTTATCTATCAAATCCATACCAAGAAATCAAAATACATATCACAAGACTCATATCAGGAACCACATCAGGACTCATATTGGACATCATATTCACGACAAAAAAATCAAAGATCCAAATCAACAGAAAATCAGGATCATCATTTAATCAATCAGCTTGGAACTTCAACAACAAAAATAAATTCAAAATTTATCAAAAAATCACACATCGACATAGCAAACACAAAGATTGGCTACTGTACCCATCCAGGAACACTTGACAAACACCTACTCACCCCAGCCTATCTCCCTTTAATTTTACCCCACCACATCATATTTTCCTCCTAAATCACTGTCTTTTCTGCCCACGCGCTAAGACATCTTCCCTATGTGCTAAATTGCCACCTATGCGCTAGCTAAACTCAGCTATGCACTGCAAACATTACCCTACACGCTAGACTTATCCTATGCGCCACCCTGTTCCACCCATGCACCACCATCTTTCCCCTACACGCTAGGTCTACTCTATGCGCTATCTTGTTAGCCATATGTGCTAGGTCTACTCTATGCGCCACCCTTCTCCCGCTATGCGCTATCCTACCCCTCTGCACTAGTCTAAACTTGTGATGCGCTACCCAATGCCCCTTGATGCTACCCTAATTTATTAACCCTATGCGCTAACACGTGAAAATCCGACACAAAAAATGAAAAACGTGCTCAAAATCGACCAAACAAAAAACAAAAGGGGCAAAATTTAGATGACTTACAAGTGCACCATACATTGCGGGCCTCTGGTATCGATGAACGTGCTCGAATCGGTGCGAAGCATAGGGAACCAACATTTTGTCACTCTCCAAATGATACAAATAAAATCACTTTTCACCTTTTTATAGGGTAAAAAGAAATTAGGGTTAGTAAGAGGGGCATTTATTTTGCTCGTTCTCTCGCTTCTAACTCTAGAAAGCATCATTATCGGGAGATGAATCAATTAGCACGTATTTAAAAAAGACAAAATTTTAAAATATGATCAAATCTACCAACTATTATCAAATCAACAAAAAATTTCAAAATCCTTGATTCATCTCCTGAGGGGGCATTATCAACACCATTTATCAAAATCTAGGGCATGACATCGACATTTCGACATCACATCAAATTTTGACGACACATCAATTTTCTTTGAATCAACATGTGCACACATGTCACTTCAAAGAGGGGCAAAATGTAGGCGTATAAAAATGACCACTTTCCTAAATGAATATTTAGTGTTCATTTTATTCTCATTCCTCTATTTAGTTAAATCTAATCTAATTAAATCATCCACATTCCTCTATTTAATTAAATAAATTATTCAATTTATTTATTTAAATTCATCTAAGCCTTTCAAGTCATTTAATTGAATAAATCATTTTATTTAATTAAATCCCTTCTCTCTCCTTTTAATTAAATTTACATTTAATTAAATTATTCACTTCAAATAAATAAATCTAATTTATTTAAATCCTCCACTTGCATCTATTTTGTTAAAATAAAGCAATTTATTTTAATTATCCTCCATCCACTTGCATTCTCCTACATCTCCCACTTGCCTCCTAACCCTCTTTCTAAATTCTTCTAGAACCTATCTAGTCCTAATCAATTAGCCTAAACCCTTCAATTATCCCCTTTCCCTTAATTTGAGGATTTCACTTCTCAAATTTGGAGTAAAGTCTTCCAAAGACATTAAAGCCTTTATGCCTTCAACAAGCTAACTTGTTGAGCTCCCCCAAATTTGGAAGGACTCTTACAAATTTTTCCCCAAATTCTTCCAAACCATTAATGGCTAACTAACCCTTTTGGCATGGTTAGAGACTTTTTGCCTAACTCAACCTTCATCTAACCCTAGGGTCTCATCAAGCATTTAATGCTTTGACCATGGTTATCCTTTTAATCTTTGCACAAGAGTTTACCCCTTGGGTAAAAAAACTTTATCCAATGGATGACCCTAACCTAACCTCAACCCTTACCTTCTAAGGTAACCATGAGGTCTTCTCAAGCATTTAATGCTTCTTGCATCTCCTCTCAAGTAGTCTTATGTTGACAATTGTGACCATTTCATTGGTGAGAATTGTAAACATGGATTGATTTACTTTCAATCCTGGCCCTTGTTAAGGTTATCCAATCTTGACCATCCATTGTCCTATTTTCCCTATAAATAGAGCCCATTCCTTCTTCAAAAGGATGAAGTCTCTGTGCATCAAACTTATAGTCTCATAACATTAGGAATAAGATCTCTCTTT
Organism: Cryptomeria japonica; assembly: GCF_030272615.1. Classification (NCBI taxonomy): domain Eukaryota; kingdom Viridiplantae; phylum Streptophyta; class Pinopsida; order Cupressales; family Cupressaceae; genus Cryptomeria; species Cryptomeria japonica. Next base: position 341,298,789 of record NC_081405.1, on the reverse strand, counting down.
GATAGAATAGCATTTTAGATCATTTTGATAGCATTATAATCTTAGATATATCATGTTAATCTCATATCATGTTATCTTCATCTTAGTATCATTTTCATACTAGTTCAAGATTCATATCAATATCTTGCATCCTATCATCATCTAGTTTCATATCTAAATCATCACTAGGATCTTGGTTGCATTCCATGTAGATCTTAATCTCATTCTTTAGGTTGTCATCTTAAAGAATCAAGTGCTCCACAAGTTGAGAGCCACCTTGAATCTTGAAGATCCTTGGAGATAGAGGAACATGGAATGATTTTAAAGAGTTTAGACTCATTTAACTTGCTTTGTTTGGATTTATAACCTTTAATGCAATGTTTCATGTGTGTGTTTGAGATATTTCCTCCTATTGCAGGTTGATACCATATTTTTTGACATACAATTTCAACAAGATTGCTTGGGGTTATTTCAAATATTTTTAGAAAAAGATGCATGAGAGAGAGAGGATACCTACATAGGTTGTTAAGAAATATGAGGATACCATCTGCTTTATGGTTGACACTGACACTTGTCAGATGGAGGAAGCTGATCCTGAAACACCTTGGGTGATTCCTATGTACTACGAAGTTGAAGCTGATATTTTGATTGCTTATGCTGAACACTTGCTTGCACGATCGATAGATTCTATTGCAAAAAGGTTCGGTACTTATAAAGAGAAATCTTTACAAGTACATTCTAAACTTAACAAATTGGTAATTGCAAAGAAGGTTAGAAAGGAAGTTGAAGAGTTTGTTATTCAACAAGGATTTACCAAGGAGGAAATAGCTGAGGCTAGAGAAAAGCTTGAAGCTAGGAAGGCTGAATCATCTAGTGCCCCACTTGGTACCAACACCGGTATGCAGACAAGAAGTTTTGAGGTTAAGAAGGAGAAACTTGCAGAGACAAATAAAGAGAAACCTTCTAAAATCTAGTTCAAGAGAAAGGGGAAAGAAATTAAGCCCCCTGCACCTAAGGCATCAGTAGTAAGTGGTAAAAGGAAAAAGGAGAAAGCAAAGAAACAGACAGTTGTTGATGAAGAAGAAACTAAATCCGAAGGTGAGAAGAAAGCTCTGAGAGCTAGTGGTAAAAATTCAAAGGTTGTAGGAGCATCTATTGTTAAATCAAAAAAGAAACTGGTAACTAAACCTACACCTTTTGAAAAGATGTTAATAATTATTAAGGAATATGGTATTCTTGTTGGATTGAACAAATTGTATGATAAGTTTAGTGAGGATGAGCAAAGGGAGTTAGAGGATGCAGTTGTTTTTGTGATGAATAAGTATAGCAAAGCCCTAATTGAGTTACAAGGGAAAATTCCCACTTCTTTATTTAATAAACTTGATGCAAGATGGCAGGAAGCCATTAAACAAGATAGAGAATTTATTGAGTTCTCTCTTAAGAATTTTCAACTAGAAGCTACAAAAGAAGAATTAGATGATATTCTTTTGAAAATAAAATCTTCTTTTAGAACAAAGAAAATACTTACTAGATTGCTTATTGGTCAGACCCAATCAGTCCAAATTGAGACTGGGGGAATATTGAAGAAATTTTTGGGGTTGATACCTAATGAGGAAGAAGAGCAACCAGAGAAGCTTAAGGCGGAAGATCTCCCAGATGATGTAGATATTGATGATTTTTCACCAGATGAGATTGTTTTTGCTAATCAATCGGAAGATGATAAACCGATTAATGTACATAATGAGACAGTTGTAATTCCTGATGATTATACATAAATTGATACAACCAATATTGAGGGAGAAAAGAAGGAACAAACTGAAAATGTATAGGATGAAGATGTTCATATGACTTAACAATAGGAACATGGACATGAGAAAGATGGAGATCAACAGAGAGCTGAAGAGCCACCGATGATCACTGAAACAATTATTACACAAACACCACCAGTAAAGGACAAGGAGAAGGAAGAGGAGGAGACCAAAGAGAAGAAAGACGAGGAAGAATTATAATCAGTGAAACCAGAACCTAAAGTGACACCTCTATCAATTACCTCTAAGAAGAAAATTGATGATGATGAAGATGATGATGCACTAAGTATACAAGGACCCATCAACATGGATGCACCAAGTTCTACAGAACTAATGGAAATTGCATCTACCATGCAATAAAGAGATAAGAAGAAAATAATGAAGGAACAACAAAAGGAAGCTCAATCAATACAATGTGCAGTTGAGATTTTGTCTAGTCTGTTACCAGAGATGGACACTAATAGATTGTCTACACCGATTGATAAGTTAGGTCAATTAGTTGTTGATGCTGGTGAACAAATGAAAAGTTTTGAAGATGCAACTTATTTGAATGTGGAAAAGAAATATAAGAAGAAGAGAATAGAGCAGTTGATGAATGATATTGATAAGAATAAGGTAGCTCTAATAGTGAACAAAGACCTTATTAAAGATGCACTGCTAAATAGAGGTAAATTCCTATCTACTATTGCAAATTTTTTATTGTTTTGTGATGATTTGGTGAAGAAGAAGCATAAAGTAGAACAAAAATTAAAATTTTTGAGTGAATCATTTAGCCCCTAAATAATCCCGCTATACATTTTGGTAGATCGGTAGTTGAGCTACATCATAAGTTAAAAGCTGATGAAGAAGAACAGGTTAAAATAATGCAGTCTCTACAGGAATTATAGACACTTTTGATTCCTAAGGTTGAAATCTTGTAGAAAGGCTATAAAGAGACTGAAGCTATATTAGTTACACTTGAGTTGAGTACTATTGATTGCATGGAGGAGTTGGCTTATTGGATCAGAACACATGTTGAGATAACCGACACTCTTTTGGAGACTTGGCACAATGACTTGAAGCAGTTAAAGTTACATTTTGCAGACACTTTTTCTAAGATGTCATTGTAAAAACATTTTAAACTTTTATATCTATATATGATAATGTAAATTTTGATGTATATTGCATTTATCTTTTATGTATTTGCTTACCTTTGTCATTGTTGTTAAAGGGGGAGTAGTAGAATTTTGAATTGTAATGGTGAGTAGTAGTATGCAAATTTTGTAAAAGGTAGTTGTATATATGTTTGTAAATTTTGAAATAGCATGCAATTGTTAAGGGGGAGTATGTGTCATGAGTTGAGTCAATTTTGGTATTGCACACTTAGACAATTTTTTTTCTAAGTGTTGCCATTAATGCCAAAGGGGGAGATTGTTAGCTTGATGATGATGGTATGATGCAATAGGTTGTGTAGACGTATAAAAATGACCACTTTCCTAAGTGAATATTTAATATTCATTTTAACTTCATTCCTCTATTTAATTAAATTCTTCACATTCATCTATTTGATTAAATAAATTACTTAATTTATTTAATTAAGTTCACCTAAGCCTTTGATTAAATAAATCACTTTGTTTAATTAAATCCCCCTTTTATCCCATTTAATTAAATTTACATTTAATTAAAATTGCAAAGTCCTACAAATGCAAGTTGCAACCACAATTGAAATAAATTAATTTTATTTTAATTAAATTCTATTTTCCCCACCCACTTGCAAAATCCTACATCTCCCACTTGCCCTTCTAAACCCCTTCTAGATTCTTCTAATCACTTCTAAATTAGCCTAACCCATCCCATAAATATTGTCACATTCCTAAGAAAAGGGAAGTCACTTCTCAAACCCTCAAAGTCTTTGAAAACCATTAAAGGCTTTATGTCTTCAACAAGTTAACCTTTAAAATCTTCCTAACCATTAATGGTTAACTCAAACTTCTTTCATGATTAGAGACTTTCTCTCTAACTCAACCCTCATCTAACCCAAGGGTCTCATCAAGCATTCATTGCTTTGACCATAGTTATCCCTTTAACCCTTGCACAAGAGTTTATCCTTTGGGTAAAATCTTTATCCAATGGATAACCCTAACCTAACCTTAACCCTTACCTCCTAGGGTAACCATCATGTCTTATCAAGCATTTAATTCTTCTTACATCTCCTCTCAAGCATTCTTTTGTTGACAATTGTACCATTTCATTAGTGAGAATTGTAAATATGGATTGATAACTTTCAATCCTGGCCCTTGATAAGATTATCCAATCTTGACCATCCATTGCCCTATTTTTCCTATAAATAGAGCTCTCATTCTCTCATTTGATATCCAAGTCTTTAGTATCAAACTTATACATTTTTTAAATATCTAAGTTTTAGGAATCCAATCCATAATCATTTTTAATCAAGCATTTAGCCTCTCTTTGAATAGAAATAATCTTAATAAGCATTTTTAGAAGCATTTCATTATCATAGCACTTTCATGTTAGACTAGTATATCATGTTAGGATAGATTTTACTAATCTTTTATCTTATCATCATATCCATGCTAATTTAAATCATACTAGATTTAATATCATGTATAACTAGGAATGCATTCATATGAAGTTGATCAATATCCTTTGTTCTCATAGTTGTCATTCCTAAGTCACTTTGCTTTGTGATCTGAGGGCAAAGGCATTGACTTGATGGATCCTGTGAGATAGAGAACAATGGAACATCCCTTGGGGAGTTGAGCTATTCAATATAGCTCCATAACTTGCACCAAGAGTCCCATTTGTGTGTGGACTTGTCTTTGAAACCGAATTTTCCATTTCTTTGCACCACTTTTCCTGCACACGGGTTGATTATTGACTTGTTTTATATTTTCATTGATGGATATTGTGCTTTGATAGTCATCTAAGTATTTTAGGCCAACCGGTAAAGCATAATTGGTATAGTTAATAGTTTAACAGTGAAACGACATGTACGACTTCAACTGATAAACGAGGATCAGTATTACATTTAGGCAACTAGTATGGGTGATCGATGAAGAGTTAGGTGATGTGGTTATATGGGAATATTGGAGATAGGTACTTGTAGATATATCCCACACCGCATTGGAAGATTCAACAGTATGAGTGAGTTATGGTATACAGGGCAGTCAATCTTGAAAAACGGTTAACTGGTAGACAATAATGACATAAATTGGTTAACCGATTGTGTTTATGTTTTATTTTTGGGTTGTTATTGTTGGAAATATGAAGGAATTGATTATGTGTTGCATTGATGTTTTGTCATTGATGTTTTTCCATTGATGTCAACACTATTTATTATGACTGGTTACCGGCAGAAAAGTTTTGGTTAGTGGTAGAAGATCTAGTGTTACCGACAGAAGGGACTATCAGTTGGATACTACTGACATGTTTGGATCAATGAAATATGTTTGGTTTGATGTGTTACATGTTTTTGGAGTATGTTTTGGTCAGTTGGTATTGAATTGGTGATCAAATGCTATCATACACTGTAGTAAGCCTATACCGATAAGGGTTTAAGGTTTTACCGATAGAGCTTTTACTGAGAATCCTTAATAGGATGCATATGTGATGTTGGTGCAGTTTCTAGGTGGAATTCGGGATGCTGAAGATGATATTTGTTCATGCCTCAATTGATTGGAGACATCGCTTTGGCATGGTGGACCCAGATTAAGTTTGATACCTATCTAGGTTAAGGACCGGTATCATGTTACGTGTTCTCTACACGTTATTGGGATGCTTTATGGATTGATTAATGTTGTTTTGGTCTTAAGCCGACATGGCATATCATTATAATATGGATGTATGTAATGATATTATTGTAGTATCTTTTAGGTGGCCAACCTAATTGGTTTAGGCCTTAGGGTTTGTATAAATTGATGTAAGATCTCATTGTAGATCATGGAAACGAGAATGAAAATGTAATGGTCGTGGTTGTGGAATGAAATATCATATGCGAAGGAGATTTGGTTGATCATAGGTGATCAAATTGGGTTTATGTAAGAGGTCAACGGCCTTTGGTATTGAGCTTAACTCAAACTATAATCAGGCATGGTAGATGCTATCTCTGGCAGTTCATTCTTCTGGATTGTTGTCCAATTATATTTAGGTGGTTATAACCTCTTTGTAGTCAGTGAGACTCCTTTTTAATTAGCAGTACGCTCTAGGAAGTGTGCCTTCCTACATGTGTAGGCCCCTTATTGTATCACATACTTTCTATAGAAGTATCATCTTACTGTGGGTAGGCTTTCCACTGTGGTTTTTCCCTTTACTGGGTTTTCCACATACAAATTATTGTGTTATGTGGTATGGTTGCATTGTGTTACTTCTCTATTTCATTCTTAAGTTTTATTGCTTACCGGTATCTGTTTCTGCTATTCCGGTATTCAATGTTTATGTGTTCTGGTTAAAGGTTATAAACTGGTTTGATTAATATAATCTGTTGACAATTGATTCATGCCCCCCCTCTCAGTTGTCCACCGGTTATCCTTACAGTTATGTCGGTGGCCGATATAAGTAAAGCGTGCTGAGCAAGATTGACTAGATTAATTGAACCTAGGAACTTGTTCCAAGGTTGTTAGCTGACTAAGTTGAGATGTTTATAAAAAGTGTGACAAGTTATGAGATAGATGATGAGATCATAAGCATAGATTGAGAATTTGATTGTGCGGTGAATTGTGAAGCATTGTATTGATATATTATTGAAGTATATTGCAGAACTAAAGCGGATCTTATCAGGAACATAGGTGCTATATGAAGATCATCTAGTTGTTGTTTCCTAATAGTTGCAGGAGTCAAAGTCCTTTAACCAGGTAGGTCCTAATAGGCCTGATTGTATAAATCCCTTAACCGGGTAGCTCAACAAATTGAGTTTAAATCCTCCAATGAGGTTACTCCTAACAGAGTAAATCTTCTAACATAGCTAAGCTATAAATAGCCTCACCGGGTGACTCCTAATAGGGTCTACTCTTAACCGAGCAAGTTTGTAAGACCTTAACCAGTCAAAGATTTCTATTCTGTAGATAGTGAATCTTGTGGGTTCTAATTCCCACCATAGTTTTTCCCATTTGGGTTTCCACATGAAAATCATTGTGTTATGGTGTGCATGTCTTATTTGGTGTTGGCTTATGTGGTTATCTTTCTTGCATGCCTATTGATTTTAAAGTTGATTAAAGTGGTGATCAGAGTTATATTGTTTTTGCTTGTATTGATTCACCCGCCTCTCAGTGCCTTATAATTTTATTAATTAGTATCAGAGCCTAATTCCCTTAAGGCTTAATCACTTGGGAAGGATCCCTAAGGCTAACATGGGGGAAGGAGTGAGTTATAGAGAGTTGTCTAACCAGCTTGCAGAATCTGAAGAAGCCCTAGGTGAATCGAGGGTTAAGTACAAAGCTTCATTGAAAAAGAGGAGAGAGCTAGCTGAAAAATTGTATGAACTTAGTGAAAGCAGTTCATCTGAGGAAGAAAAAATGGATGCTTTGGTGAATGATGTGGAAAAGTTAAATGATGACAAGTCAAATATGAGGAGAGAACTTGAAGCCCTAACTATCAGGATGAGTCAAGATCTGGAAGCCAGAAGGACTTCTGAAGACAAAATCAGAGAAAAGGAACGTGAGATCTTTAAATTGAACCAAGAGGTTGGAACCTTGACTGCATATCATTGATCTTTTTAAATGTTGAAAGTTAATACAAGCAACATGGTATATTTGAACCATGATGACCTGAGTGTAACTTACATGATTTTTGATATTGCAAGATGACACAAGCGTCGAGTTATAATTGACCAAGACGACCTTAATGTTGCTTGCATAAAATAGACAAGAGTTAATCTCCATCCTATACAAATTTGAAATGTCCTCAGTGATATGTTTCTTAATCATGACTTAAGAAAAAATTGCATAGAAAGAATGTTTCACTCACAAATAGTAGACTAAAATATTAAAATCTTTATTTGCTTCTCTAGTTTTAAGACATCCTTGAGTTGCTTAAGAGATTTGATAACCAAAAATGAAAAAAACTACCATAGGTAAACATGCATGCTACCCCATGTAATTGTCAAATAAAATATCTTGCAAATGTATCTTTGTTTTTATTGTAGAAATTAGTTTGTGCATCTAGTTTTGGTTTGATGTTTACCATTGATAGTCATGATCTGCATTTGCATTTAGTAGCTTTACATTCGTGTGTTTGATTATCTATTTTCCTATCCCAAAAGGTGAGTTGCTCTTAGAAAAGTCTGGATTATTTGCCCCCAGCCTTAGACACTACTTTCGATAATAGATATGTACACTGATTACCAAGCCACAGTGAGATATGATGTGGATAACTTTTTGGATAATCAAGGAAAATGACTACGCTAAGTGTGTCCAAGATGTGTTTAAAAGTTTTGTGAATATTTGTCGATGGCTTAGATTAGATGGGTGCAAAAGATAGGATACATGTCCTAATATAGAGAAGAGCCGATCTATCATAGATAGCTCCTGTTGCTAGGTTTTTACTAGATTTTATTGCACTTTTCTATTTTTATGATTTTTTTAATTTTTTTAAATTTTTCCCTTATCTGTGCATTGGAAGACTCAGGTGTAGAACTTCTTGAGATGATTGTTGTTGGTAGGTTTGTCAAATAGGTTCCCATCTGATGTAGACAACTGATATGTCCCCGATCCATAGGCTGATGGTGACAAAAGGGCCTAGCCAGTTTGGTTCAAACTCGCCCTTCTTTTCCCGATCCTGTTGATTGTAGGGATTTTCCTTTAGTACCAAGTCACCGATTTGAAATTACCTTGGATTTAATTTGTGGTTGTATCTCCTACACATGCATTGCTAATATTCTTTGAGGTGATCAAAAGAACATTTTTGGTGCTCATCTAGCAACTCTAACTCTTGTAGTTTGTTTACCCGATATACCTCATACAGAATGAGTCCCTTCAATGATACTCTGAGTGATTGAATCTCGAATTTAAAAGGTAAAATAGCTTATGATCCATACACAAGTGAGTATGGTGTGGCTCATGTGGGTATGTAGATGTTAGTTCTATAGGCCCATAATGTTGGGTTGAGTTGGACATGCCAATCATGACCAACATCAGTCACTATTTTCTTTAGGATTTTAAGGATGGTTTTGTTTGAGGCCTTTGCTTGGCCATTCTCTTGTGGATAATAACATGTGGAGAAACAATGTTGGATATGGAATCGTTCATATAGTTTTCTCACATCTTGATTTTTGAATGGTCTTCTGTTATCAATGATAATGGAACTAGGAATGTCATACCGACAAATGAGATAATTCAGGATAAAAGAGGATATTTGCTTGGGAAGAGCCAAAGTTGATGTGGGCTCAAACCAAACAACGCCAAGAAGGAAATCAACTAATAAAATGAGGGAGTTGGAAGACAATAAGAATATAGCAGATGGAACCTAGCTGACCATCCATGAGGTATGTTCTTTTAAATGAACATGAAGATTATTTCATGGAACATACATGGACTTAATGGTCCACATAAACATGAGACTCCCAGGAACCTTGTTAGGGATCACAAACTTGATATGATTTTGATTCAAGAAAATAAAATGCCTAAGGATAAAGTGGAAAAAATCAAAGTGTTTAAGAACTATGGGGCTTTGGGGGGTAGTTTGGATGGTACCTCTAGTGGCACAGTTCTCTTTTGGAACCTCCAACATGTACAAGGTAATGTTGTTTGGCTTGACAATAATATGGTGTTTGTTAGATTTCATCACATTAAAGATGGAGTTACTTGGCTTTTATATAATATCTTGGAAAAAGCTAGAATCTATCAGAGATCAATTCAAAATAGAAGGATGGCAGGCCATGGGAGAATTCAACATGCCTTTCAAGGATCATAAGAAATATGGGGGGATTAATTTTCATCTTGAGAGTCGAATGGATCTGATGAAATCATTGATAATCAGGTGCTACATGATGTGGATCTTTAGGGTGATAATTATAATGGGAATAACATAAGAATTGGCCATGATCTTATACAGGTGAGACTTGACAGGGCCCTTATCTCCAATGATTGGTTCAACCATTAAAATTGCTCCTTGAATTCTCTTTCCCATATAGGTTCTGATCTCTATCCGATCTCTTTTGTGGTGGACCCTATCTCTGGGTGGAGAAATTTCCCCTTCAGATTCAAGAAAATATGGATGGCCCATCCCAAGCTTGAGGAGGCAATTATGGAATGGTGGAATATCTTAGTGGATGGTTCTGCCATGTTCTATGTGGCTAAAAAGCTAAGGCATGTTAAGGATAAGGTCAAGAAATGGAATAAGGATTCCTTTGGTGATATTTTTGCCTCCAAATCTGCGATCCAGATAGAACTCAAGGATATTCAGGATATTTCCAAGCTAATGGGTCTGATGAGGTCTCTATTACCTCTAAGAATGAGATTCTATCTAAATATCATGATATCATAAAAGAAGAAGAGGTATTATGGAAAAACATTTTTGTTCTCTGTGGCTTAAGGAGGGAGATAAGAACACTAGATTATTTCATATGTTTGTCATGAAACACAAGGTGGACAATAGAATCTCAAAAATGTCTATACGGGGGCCATGTCTTTTGAAGAAGAGGAAATAAGGAGGGAAGCTAGATCTTATTTCTCTTCTCTTTTGTTGGTTGATGACAATCTGGATAAAGGGGCTCAAGACTCACTCCTTGATGCTATCCCAAATATGATTGGGTGAGACCAGAATCAATTTCTCTCTACAATCCCTATGAAGCAGAGATTAAGAAGATGGTCTTCATCTTTGAAGGCTTTAAAGCCCCTGGTCTGGATGGTTTCTAGATATTGTTCTTCCAGTATTTTTGGCATATTATTAGACAGGCTATTGTCAAGGGTGTTAAAGAATTTTGTGGTTCTAAGTAGATTCTAAAAGAAATCAATGCCACTTTTATTTTCTTCATCCCTAAGATTCCAGGTGATGATTCTCTAGAGCTATTCAGACCTATTAGCCTATGTAACTCCTTCTATAAGATTATCTCCAAGGTTCTCACCTTAAGACTACTTTACCTTCTTCCTAAAATCATTTCTCCTTAGCAGACTGGATTCATTCTTGGAAGGTAAATTCTTGATTCCATCATTACGGTCCATGAGAATATTCACTCTCCGAAAGAATCCAAAAATAGAGGATTCCTAATGAAACTTGATTTGTCGAAGGCTTATGATTGGGTGGACTAGTATTTTCTTATCAGAATCCTTAAAGCTTTTGGATTTGGGGAGAGAGTGCTTCAGCTGATATTCCAACTGATTTCTACCCCTCTCTCTCTTGGTTATTGTCAACGGTTCTCCTACCCCCTTCTTCAAGTCTTCAAGGGGCGTCATAAAAGGGGATCCTATATCCCCTATTTTGTTTGTTATTTTGGCTGAAAGTTTGGGAAAATATATTAGTAAGCTTGTTTCTAAAGGTCATCTGAATGGTGTTAGATCATTGTCGGTTGATAGGGTCTATTCTCCTTAACAATTTGTAAATGACACGGTTCTGTTGGGATCATTGAATATAAAGGAAGCCAGAACCCTAAAATCAGCTCTGAATTACTATTGCCAAGCCTCGAGCCAGCTGATAAACTGGATGAAAAGTGCCCTCTTCTTCCTCAATGCTCCTGAAGATAGGCAAGGGAGAATTGCCAGAATCTTGGGATGTTAGATCAAATTTCTCCCTTCTATCTACTTGGGTCTCCCTCTGTGCAGAAAACCTCTTGATTCATTTTGGAGCAGTCTGGTGGATAGATTCCACAAAAAGCTAGCTGGTTGGAAAGGAGCCCTACTTAGCCAAGTTGGGAAGATCCAATTATTAAAATCCTCCCTCAAGAGTTTACCTGTGTATGCTTTGAACATGTTTAGAATCTTGATCAAGTTTGATGATGCCATTGAAAATATTCAAAAGCCTTTTCTATGGTCAAGGGTTGAGGAGAGGAAAAGGATTTCTTTGATTGCCTGGGATAAAGTTTGCAGACCTAAAAAAATGGGCGGCCTTAGTCTGAGAAACATTAAAACTACTAATAGAGCCCTCCTCACCAAACAAATATGGAGAACGTTTAGGGAAACTGGTGAATGGAGTTGAATCTGGAAAACTATAACTTGGATCTTCAACTGTCTCTCATAGAGTTTCTTACTTCCTTTGAAGACCCTTCTGGTTCCGCGATTTGGAATAATGTTACTCAACCTAAAATTACTATTGGAATTGGTAAAAGATGGAGTATTGGTAATGGTAGAAAAGTCTATTTCTGGGAGGATATTTGGTTGTTGGAGATCCCTCTCTCCAGCAAGGATTGTTTTTCTCCTTTTATCCCTGTTTGCAAGGCCACATTTGGAACTAAGGTGGCTGATTATTGGAAGGATAACTAGTGGGTGAATCTAAATTCCTTAGACCCAACCCTTAATTCATTAATGTTGATGCTTAACTTTGTTTTGGTTTACCCTATGCTTGAGGATATGATTATTTGGGCTGGTACCTCTACTAGTAGTTTCTTGGTGGCTTTTGTTGTTATTTTGCTATCCCATTCTCAAGAGATTTCCCCTTGTTGGTCTAAAGTCTGGTTTCATGGTCTAATCCCTAAGATCAATATCTTCTTTTGGATCCTTCTGCAGAATAAAATCCTCACCACTGATAATCTTTGCAAAAGAGGCTTTTATCTCCCTGATATGTGTTACCTTTGCCTAAATGAGGAAGAGAATGCTAACCATATCTCTCTGCACTGCTCCTTCTCCCAATCTATTTGGTCATAGATCTTGAAGCTGTGGAATCTGAATTGGGTCTTTCCATCTTCTATTTAAGAGTGCTTCATTGGTTGGAGATGCATCTCCACGAACAATTCTATCAAACAATTATGGGATTTTATTCTTCCTCATATGGTATGGGGAATTTGGAAAGAGAGGAACAACAAAATCTTCAGAGATTCCTACTCTCTGGAAATGGTTTTTACTAAAATCAAGCAGGTCATTTTGGAAAATCTGAATGCTGATGGTAAGCCTCTTCTTTTTAGGAACATGGATGAATTGGATTTGTTCAACAATTGGAATGTTTTTTCCTCTTTAGACATGAATGACAAGAAGGATAAGAGAGATAGTAGTAAGTGGTCTTTCCCTTTGATTGGTTGGATCAAAGTTAATTTTGATGGAGCGGCCAAGGAGAACCTAGGGCCGGCTGGGTGTGGGGAAGTGATAAGAAATGAAGCTAGCTATTGTATTGCGGTTGTGGCGCTCCCCATGGGATCTTAGACCAACCACTTAGTTGAAGCCATGGCAGCTTACCAATCTCTTACCCTTGTTAAATATTTGGGTTTTAAAAAAGTTTGGCTCGAGGGAGATTCAATTAACATCATAAAATGCCTTAAGGGTCTTTCCCCCCTATCATGGACTATGAAAAATATATTATCTCTAGCCAAGGAGATAACTAAGTCCTTTGATCGGTGTGTTATTTCACATAGTTATAGAGAGACCAATGCCATGGCTGACTAGGCTACCAGCATGGTTGCTCATGCTGATCAAATGATCAGCTAGAGAGGTGAGATGGATCTTCCTCATGATGCCCATGCCATCCTCATTTATGACAGAGTGCATGGAAATGAGGGAGTGATAAGTGATGATAACAACGTACTTATCAATGAAAATTACTATAATGAATTAGAAAGAGTGGCACTTGAAGGACGTTAATGTGGACAAGACCCTACATGCTTTCTGGGTGTTCATTTATTTTTTGAGGGTTGCTATTCTCTTCACTTTGGCCCCTATTTTTTCTCTGTTATGCATTATGAAGGGTGTGAGAAATTCTGTCATGGATGCAATGGGAGGCAATAGGAAAAGGATTGAACCACTTATCTGTGATGAATCGAAGAAGAAGCTGAAAGCATGGGCTATCTTGGAAGATGCTAAAATGATGAGGTACATGGAGAAAATTCTAGGCAAAAACCCTACTGTTACTAGAATATTCAAAAAGAATTGGAAGGAGGGCATAATTACCATAGGCGAGAGAAAGGTGGAAATTGATGAAGAGATGATTGCTGAAGTTACTAGGATGCCAATGGAGGACAATTTTTTTTACAAGGATAGAAAGCTCACAGAGGCGGCTATAAAGTGATTCTCGAAGGAAGACTCTGAGAAAGCCAAACTGGTGAAATCCAACAAGACCTACTACTCATCGAAGGCGATAAAAAAGGTATGGATATGGGTTCATTTTGCTGTGATGCAATATATTACTCTTGATGGTAGATACTCTCATCTTTGTGGCTATCATTTTGTGCTCTTGAACCATTTCCACCATAAAGATATGGTTCTATTCCTTTCTACCTATATAGTTCCTTAAATACTAGTATAAAGGATTTTAGGGCTAACTTGGATAGCAACCTACCCATGCATGAAGGCTTAATGTTTCTTTTATACAACCATGTCAAGGCCACCTCTGTTCAACACTCTATCACTGAGCTATCAAACTTAGAAGAGGAGTCTAATAACTTAGATGACAGTGAAGATGAGGGGTCTGGTATGAAGCTGGAAGATGATTTTAATAAGGATACCTCCACCAAAGGAACCAAAAAGGGGAAGCATAAAGATATGTCTTCTGGGTCGGGCAGAAAGACTTCTGGAAAAGGGGTTAAAGGAAGTAGGAAAAAGGTGCAGGGGGAGGACAACTGGTTTGAAGAAGATGATGAGGATGATGATGATATGGAGACTAAAAGTGAAAATGCCACCCCACCGCCCAAGAAGAAAACCAAGAACAATCCTTTTATAACTGAAATCAGCCCAGAGAAGGAGGATGGTACCTCAAAGACCCCTTCTACTCCTTTGGATCCTAATAGATGGACTTGTGGTGTTGAGAAAGGGGAAGAATTTGGTGGAAGATGTGACTCTGCCTCCTAAAGACAAAGTCACCATTGCTGATGTGGAGACCCTAGAGAATAATGTTATTTTTTCATAATTTAATAAAGATAGAAGTGATTCTCCTATTTCCATGCTTCATATTGCAAAGAATGGAATGATGGATTTTTATAAGATTATAGAATGGGTCTACTCAGAGATTGAAAGTCTGAAGACAAAACATGAGGATTCTTCTAAAAAGTTGACATTCTAGAAGTTGTTAGGAAATGTAACCTCAGTTCTTTGCCTAATTATCTGAAGGAATTAAGAAAATCTATCGGCGATGCATAGGCTATTACTAAAGCTTATGGTTCCCAATTTAAGACTATGGAGGCTAGGTTCAATGAGATGGAAAAGAGGATTCATAGTCACAAGAATACCCTGAAGAAAATTGGAGAATAAAGCCAAAAAATTCTAAAAGCCTCAGTTGATAACTTTAGAGTGATGATTAGTAAACTGGAACAATTCTAGCTGGAAAATAACACGATAGATATTTATGAGGATAAGGACTTAACCCTTGAAGGTGTGGCTACTGGACCTAGTAAAAGAGCATGTACGAGTATGAGGAAGATGGCTCAACAAGCCAAGGATCTGGATGATCTGAAGAGTGATGCTGCCTCAATGGTCCAACCGGAGAAAGAAGTAGTGGAGATTGACAAGAATTTTTCTTAGTTCTGTTGTTCTATTTTCTTGGTTGTCCCTTAGGAGTCATTGTGCTGTCCCTATGTTACTTTTGGTTCTATTGCTGGCCTTTTGTATTTGCCAACTATTTCAGTTTGTTGTTTTGTTCTATCTAGCTGGACCTATCATGTTGTATCTATTTTCTAACTTGTTGTAAAGGGTTCTAGGGCCCCTTCAAAACCTGCTTTTCACGTAATCAAAAACAATAGTCAATGGGATGACCTCTATCCTTTTTGTAAAATACTCAGTGGTTGTGATGATAAACTTATGTCCATTTGATGAGGAAGGATGAATCTTGCCCACTAGGTCGAGTCCCCATTGACAAAATGGCCATGATGTAATGAATAGTTGTAGCTCCTATGCTGGTGCATGTATAAGATTGCCATGAATTTGGCATTTTAAATATTTTCTGGAAAATTAGTAATGATTCCTTTTCTATGGTCGGCCAATAATATCCCATCTTTAGAAGTTTCTTGGCTAGAGCAGGACCACTTGAATGTGTGCCACAAATACCTTTGTGAAGTTCTTGCAAGGAGGTTTCAGATTTGTTATGATCAAAACACCGAAGAAGAGTACCATCAAGACCTCATCGATAAAGTGTGTCAACGGTTAGGGTGTAGCAGGATGCTTTATGAATAAAGTTGTGTTTCTAGTTTCAGGATAGATCTGGTGGAAGGATATTGTCTTTTAGGTATGCACAAATTTTTCTATAGAGTGGTAAGTCAGAATTGACTATGTGACAGATCACTTGGGATTCAGAATTGTCATGAGTAGGGGAAGATAATTGTTCCACCAAGAATTCATAATGATTTTCTTTCTCTAGTATGTGAAGGAGTGAAGCAATGGTTGCCATGGCATCTACAACTTTATTATCCAACCTTGGGATCTATTCAACTTTTATGTCTACAAAGTACTTCTTGAAGTCATCCACCATTCTCTTGTAGGGCATCAACTTGTCATCCTTTTTTTGATAATTATTAACCTGATTAATGACTAATTAAGAGTCTCCATAGACTTTCAACTCTATGATCTTCCATTCTATGGCCACTTTGGTGCCTATCACTAGAGCTTCATACTCAGCTATGTTATTTGTGCAAGAAAACATCAATCTCTAAGATCTTGGAATAGTGTATCCTTGACAAATAAAATACCCGCACTTGATCCATGCTGTGTGTATAAGACCCATGTTTTTGTCGTTACTGTGAGAATATCTGTGTCTAGAAATTCAACATGAAGCAGATCATTATCTTGTAATGGTGCTTCTTCCTATTGATCTGCTATGGCTTGACCTTTGATAGCCTTTTTGTCAGTGTACTTGATGTCAAACTCGCTCATAATCATTACCGATTTAGCTAGCCTTCCTATGAGAGCGGCTTTGTTGAGAAGATATTTTAATGGGTCATTTTTTTCTACTAGCTTGATTGTGTGAGCTAGAATATAGTATCGCAAATTTTGGGAAGCAAACACCACAACTAAATAAGCTTTTTCAATGAATGTGTAGTTGAGTTCATATCCATTCAATGTCCTACTGATGTAGTATATTACCCTTTCTTTGCCCGCTGAATCCTCTTGTGCTCATAATTCTCCTTGTGATACCGCTGTAGCTGATATGTAGACAATTAGAGGTTTGCTTTCTATTGGTGGTACTAAGATAGGTGGATTCATCAGATATTTCTTGAGTTGGTGGAATGATTCTTCACATCTATGTTCCCATCTAAAACGAGCATTCTTGTGGAGTAGATGAGTGAATGGAATGCACTTGTCAGCTAGTTGAGTAATGAATCTTTTGATGGATTGTAATTGGCTCTGTAGAGATCTTAACTGACTAATATTTATAGGAGGTGGCATCTCCATGATTGCTTGTACCTTTGTGAGGTCCACCTCAATTCCCTTTTCTGATACTATGTATCCTAAGAGTTTATCGGATGTTACACCGAAAACACACTTTTTTGGATTTAATCGAACATTGAATTGCTCTAGCCACTGAAAGATTTTGTCTAAAATTTCCAAATGTCCTTCTTGTGTAAATGATTTAGCTAGTAGGTCATCTACATAGTCCTCCATGAATGTGTGCATCATGTCATGAAAGATTATGGTCATTGTGCGTTGATAGGTGGCTCCCGCATTCTTCAAGCCGAAAGGCATGACATTCCAGTAGTAAGTACCCCATGGACATGTAAATGTTGTTTTATCTTGGTCTTTAGGTGATATGTTGGTCTAATTGTACCCTGAAAATCCATCCATTAGTGATAACATAGCATGTCCTGATGTTAGATCTACAATTGTGTCTATGATAGGTAAAGAAAAGTCATCCTTCAGACAAGCCTTGTTGAGGTCCCTGAAATCTGTACAAATTCTGATGATTTTATCTGGTTTGGATATAGGTACAATGTTAGAGATCCATTCTGCATAATCTATGGGTCGAATGAATCCTAGATCAAGTAGCTTCTTTAGTTTTGCTTTAACCAAGAGTGTGACATGTGGGTTCATTTTTCTCAATTTTTGCTTGACTGGCTTAGCTCCTAGAGCTATAGATAAATGGTGCATGATCAACTCCTAGCATAACTGCATAGGACAAAGCAAAATTGATTTTCTTCTCTTTGAAGAAATTGGTGAAGTCGGGTCATTCTTGTTCTGTAAATGACTCTACCAAGTGTATGGTCTTTGCTACTGCTTCAGTGTCGATATTGATTGATTGAGTTGGTTCAATCAAAATTGGTGATCTCTCCTGATAATTTTTAGTAAGAGTGTCAAGACTCTCATCCTTTTGTGCCTCATCGAGGTTTTCAACATTGGATATGTCCTTTGTTTTTTCTTTTTTTTGATCTAATACTGCCATTGAATGGTTTTCACCATTAGATCAATTTTTGATTTTATTCATTTTGTGACTGAAAGACTTGGCACTCTCCTGATTGCATCCTTAGTTATGATATTCACTACTGGAACATGTTTTCGGGTTTATTGAACAAAGGTAATGAACAATGGCTTCATCATTTTGAAAGATAGGGCTATTGAGTGGCTCTATTTTTTTCCAATCATTGAGTTCAAGATATATTAATGATAAGGGATCATCTGGCGGGTTAAGGTCTATAGTAGTGAGGGTCATGATGGATATGTTGTCAAAGTTGACAGTAGTTAGAGGTCTATGATGATGCCCTCAGAATCTATCTTGCTCTAAACCTGATCATCCTCACTAGAGTCATCGATGTGTTGTGATCCAAATTCAAATGGTCTAGCTCCCGAGCTTTGTTCCTCATAGGGTATTGGCGTATATCTTTGGATGATAAAGATCTCTTTCTCATCATGAGATAACTTATCAGAGGAATCCCATTCCCACTCATGTGAATTGATCTCACAACTAGCTTGTATTTTGTGGATCTATTCATATAAATTATGAGTGGCCTCCTTCATTTTGATAGCAAGCTCTTCTTATTGGCATTCATATTCTTCTTCTTGTCTTTTGCGGACTACTTATTTTGCTGCTTGTTGTTGTATCAACTCCTATGATGATTTTTGTTGTCATGCTGATTTTTTATTTGGTTGATGATTTTGTTGTTGATCCTGTGGTCGATTGTGTAGTCCATAGCCTAGACCAGATCTGTCCTTGGTTTGCTGTGAATGAGGTTGAATCAGTTCTGTGATACCTTCTTGATTCTTGTCAATAGGACCCTTTCCCTTATATCCCATCTATTGCATGATCCTAAATCCATTTCCATATTGTTCTATCTAGATTGTGATATCAATAGCTGTTGCTCTAGTTTCTTCTTCATCTTTTTATAACCAATTCAGGACATCCTTGTTCTCTGTTTCATCTGCTAGTGTGCCTACTTGGATAAATGAGCCATCAAAATTTTTGATGGGTTGCAAATAATTTTTCTTTGATGTTGATGGTTTCCCATGAGACTTTGGTGATATGGGTAATTGTGATAGACATAGGGATTCAAAAGAGTATTCCCCATGCCTTTGTCTTTTGGATGTATCTTCTTTCCAATATCTATGGATAAAGACTTGAGTTGATCTGGATTTCTTGATGATGTGGAAGCAAGAGCTTCCCTGTTATGTGGTACTAGGACATTTTGAGCTACTTTTAGATTATTGCAATACTGAAAAGAATTTGTGTCTACTAACACTTATATTTCTTTTCCATTGTATGAAAACTTGAGACATTGGTGATATGTTGATGGTATTGCTTGTATCTCATGAATCCAAGGACGACCCAAGAGTATGTTATAAGAAAAGTCTATATCCAGGACTTGACAGATGGTATCCTTATGAATTGGTCCCACTTGAATGGGCAACACCACCAATCCTTCTATTGCTCTTTCTTCATCATCATATGCTTTTATAGTTATCTTCTTTTTAGGATCAATATCTTTTTTTTGAGAAGCCCAATGCACATATAATTTTTAGAGTACATACATTTAGACCGGCTCCTCCATCTATTAGTACATGTTTTATCTGATGTTTATGGACTGAAACTTTGATATGGAGCAGAGTGTTGTGTGGATGATTAAAAGAGACATCATCATGTTCTAAGAATGATAGGTTATGAGGTGCGGTCAAATATACCACCATGTCTTGGAATTGATTAATGTCCAGGTTGTTTGGAACCGTAGTGTTGGCAAGAGCTCGTTCTAAGATATCCTTGTGTACCAGTGGAATTTTGATTAGCTCTAGTATCAATATCTGGGCTGGTGTTTTTTGTATTTGATCTACCAAACTATATTGATTTATAGGAGGTGTTGTTGTTTTCGAGGTGCTCCCTTTCAATACATATTTAGATTGGGCTCTCCTAGTTATATTTACCTGGACATGTTCTTGTTTGTCTTTGATCTTGGTGACATTCACTTGATTATCACATATTGATATGTGATTGATGGTATTGTCATAAAGATGGTTTATGCAGCCCCCCGTTTGTTGTTTGATGCTTCTCCCTTGTCATAATTGGGGAGGGGATTCTTCAATGCTTCATGATCATTGTTGGTTTTATGGCCATCTACCCTTATGTCACCCTTGTCTAGTAAGTCTTGGACCAACTTTTTCAACCTTAGGAAATCATTTGTGTGATGCCCTTTGTTTCTATGATACTTGCAGTAGTGTGTGTCATTCTACCATGAGGATTTGACTTGTGGTTCAAAATACCTTATCTTTGGCAATGTAATGAATTTGTTCACCAATAATTCTTGAAATGTTGATTCAAGAGATTGTCCCAAAAGTGTGAACTTCCATCGATATGGTGCAGGTTATGCGTTATCATTGTTACCTTGATTATTGTTCCCTTGATTGTTGTTTCCTTGATGGGTGTTTGGTGGTATATTACCTGATAAGTTTAACACTGGTTGTTTTGATTTAACATTGTTAGCATCAACTACACCATCATTGATGACATTATTGTTCCTTGTCCAAAATTTGGATTTTTTTTGGAGTTGTTGTTGTTGTGATAGTTGTTGTCATAGTGGTTGTTTGATGAACTAACACCTTCCTTAGAAAATTTCAAAGTTCCCTTTTTGATTAAGGCCTCTTCTATCTGGATGTCATTGTCAATAAACTTTTGAAAACTAGGTAGACATTGTAGTTTAAGTTGATAACTCATCTCGTCATTTATATTGTCTACAAAGATTTCCATTTTCTCCTTTTCAGGTACAGTCTAGGGATATCTAGAGACCAATCATGTTCATATTTATAAGAACATCATGAATGGTTCATTGTTCTTTTGTTTTGTGTTGCAAAGGTCAAGCATGGTGACCACATGTTGAATATTATAAGAGTATTGTGAAACAAACTTGTTCACCAACTCTTCAAATGATCTTATCAGAGGTGTGATTTTTGAAAGCCATTCCATTGTTTGTCCTCCAAGGCTTCTTGGAAATAACCTCATCATGTAGGTGTCATTATGGGAAAACTCCAAGCTCATCATGAAAAATTCCCTTACATGATTGCGGGGATCACTTTTACCATTGTATTTGTCATACTTTGGTATTTTGGAGTTTGGTGGGAATGACACTATATTTAAACTTCTAACAAATGGTTAGGGATAAATATCCTCTAAAGAGTATCTTGTTGTGGTCCCTTGTTGCATGTCTCACATTTGTTGTTGAAGCACTTGTAGTTGTTGTGTAAGTGTAGTAAGGGGATTGTTTTCATTGTTGATACCATTATTGTTAGTGTTATCCTGATCATTAGTGTTGTTTTGGTCATTGGTGTTGTCATGATCATTTGTGTTGTCATGGTTGGTGTTGTAGGTATATGTTCTTGATTTTGTCCTTTTTACATGTTTAAATTTCTTTGGTTGATCCATGTCAAAATCCTAAGGGATCTTAACACCTTTTCTAGATAGCAAGAGGAAGTATTTTTGTTTATCTGTTTTGATGAGTTTCTCCAAGAGTTTTTGTAGGCCAGGGTCTTGTTGGGCCTCTTTGATAATGTCACCTGTTATATCTTCCTCATCTATATTTAGGTAAATTTTCCAAGTGTTAGTTTCTCTATGTCCCATGCTTGATTCAGGTTGTGCGTCCCACTCGTTGTTTTTATGGGATCGTGCAAAAATTGGCATGTTATTGATTTGATTCAATAAGTGATTGGATCTTCAGGTAGATATGCTAAGTTGATATTTCCTCCTTTATTGAAGCATTGAGAGAATGCCGACTTTTGTTTGAAGGCACGTGCTTGTAAGGTTTCCTCTTCAAACTCAATAAATTTACCATGTAGATATATACAAATGATAAACTTATAAGGCACTGAGAGGGGGGTGAATCAGAGCAAACAAAAACTTAATTAATCTGATTACACCTTTTACCAATCTGAAAGCCAATATGCATGCAAGAAATAAAACCACATAAGAAAACACCCAATAAAGCATGTAAACCATAACACAATGATTTTTCACATGGAAATCCAAATGGGAAAAACCACAGTGGGAATTAGTACCCACAAAGATAAACTATCTACAGAATAGAGATCTGATTGGTTAGGATCATACAAACACCCTGTTAGGAGTGACACCCAGAACTAAGAGACTAAAAGTGCTTTAGCCCGGTTAAGAGCTATTACAATAAGGCATGTTAGGACGCAACCCTGTTAGGAGCTACTTGGCTAAGGGATTTTTAAACACAAGCTAATGTGTCACCATAGTAGAGGATTTTAACCTTTGGACCTGTTAGGATCCTACCGCACTCTTGTGAGAGGATTTTCTTGCTGCAACTATTAGGGAACAACAAGTTCAACTAATCTGCTATTAGCACCTCTGTGCCTGATTAGATCCACTTTAGCTCTTCTTCTATCACTGACTAAACATCAAAACCTAACTTTTTCTTCCACCGCACGATCAAATTCTCACTCTTTATCCATGAAATCATTCAATTTACATCTCCTTATAACAACTCTGTTAAGTCAGCTAAGAACCTTGGAACAATTCCCTAGATTCAATGAATCTAGTCATCATTAACATTTTACTGCTCATTACACTTTTCTTATTTTGTCCACACAAAACATAACTCAAAAATATAACATAAACTCTATCGGTAACCAGTCAAAGTAACTCTGCTTTACTAGTTTTTTTTTGCTTGACTGTAACTGTTCCTCTAATCATAACTTGATCAATACTCTAAATCTACTGATGCGGCTTCAGTCAAAGATTCATACCAATATCATAAACACATGTACCAAACCGCAACATATAACTCTTCATCGATCATCTGTACCGGTTTTCTGATAACCACTTTGTTTTTATTTATCGGTTGCAGGCAACTTAGCAGTTTTGTTGTTTAACTGACTCCATTACTGGTTAGGCTCTACGGGTTGGTCTAAATGACTTAGATGATTAAAAAAACATGGTTGCCATCAATTCCAACATAAATAAATTCATCAATCCACCTATTACATCATCATCAATCAAACAATCTCCCCCTTTAGCATGGATGGCAACACTTAGGAAATTTTTTTGTCTAAGTGTCACATTACAACAATCATGACATGACTAAACCCAAATACAAAACTCCCCCTTAGCAATTACATGCTATTACAAAATTTTGACCTTACTTACTACTCCCCCTTTGACAACAATGGCAAAGGTAAGCAAATACATTACAACACACCAAAACTTGCATTACCAAAAGTATAGGAGTTCATTACAATTACATTTTGAGGAAAATGTCAACAAAATTAGTCTTCAAGACTTTCAGATCATTCTCCCATGTCTCCAAAAGAGTAGATGTTATCTTAATATATGTTTTGATCTAGTATGCAAGTTCTTCCATAGCATCAAGTGTACTCATGCTAGGTGTAGCCAAAAATGCCTCTATCTCTTTATATCCTCTCTAAAAAATTTGTAACTTAGGGACTAGGTGAGTCTATAAATCCTGCAAAGATGCAATCCTCTTTACCTATTCAACTTCATATGATTTAAGCTTATGTTGTATAATTATGACCGCTCTACCAAAAATGGTTGCTGAATCATTTAGAGGATCAAATTATTCACTTGAAAATTTTAGCTCTTTCTACTCTGCCTTCCTCTTTTTATCAATATCATCAAGAAATAATGAGAAGTTGCAAATAGTAGATAGAATTTTACCTTCGGTCTGTAATGCTTCCTTGATTTGCTCCATATTTACAGTAAGACCTACTCTGTCTCTGTCAATAGCCTTAATCAATGTTTCAATCCTTCTCTTCTCATATTCTTTCTCAATATTATAAATAGCAGCTTCTCCAATACTCTTCATTTGTTCCTTTGTAGATGTGACCAAGTGGTCTAGTTTCTCAATAGGGGTTGAGAGACTATCAATCTTAGTCTCCGGTAATAGACTTGAAAATATCTCAACAACAGTAGGTATAGTCTGTGCTTCTCTCCTTTGTGCTCTTAACATCTTCTTCATGGCCTTAGATTGCATAGCAGATGCAATCTCCATCAATTCTGTAGGACTCAACATATCCATATTAATCGGTCCTTGAATAGATATAGTGTCATCATCTTCATCATCATCAACAATCTTCTTAGAAGTAAGTGACCAGTAGGTCACTTTCTTCTCTTGGTATTCTTCTTTTTGCTTCTCATTTGCCTTCTTCGGTGACTTTACTATTTGCTCAACATCAACATGTACACTCTCCTGAGTATCTTTCTGCATCTCTTTATCTTTCTCCAGTGGCTCAATGATCTTCACATCATCAATTTGTGTATTCACTTCTATATCTTTCTTCTCTTCACCTTTACCGGTTGGAATATCTTTTGGTAACACTAGTTCTTCTACTGTGATAGTAGGAACATTAGGCACTGATGTAGCACCAGTTTCCACTTCTTTCTCCGTCTGAGTAAATATATCATCAATCTCAAATACATCCAGTATTTCTCCTTCAATTATCGGTGCCTCAGGAATATCTTCTTCCTCAGAAGATTCAATCTGTAGATAGGAATTTGAGGATCATCAAAGCAAATAGAAATTAGACTAGCTCAACCATGAAAACTAAATTGCAATGATAAGAAATCCTAAAAACATTCAATAGAGATATGAAAACAAGACATTCAAATCAAATGCAAACCATTACAAATGCGAATGTCTCCTCCATAATTCTCCATTGTCCTTCTTTCTCCTTCAAATTGCTTTGTTTGTGGATCTCACCTACAAATGCAAAGGCATAGCATGAAAGCAAGATGAAATGGCAGCGTAAGGATAGTAGAAGCATGATTGATTTCTTTGAAAAATGTGATTAGATTCGATAATGTGATTAATTGATCCCTTGATTGAAGAAACTCATCCAATTTATAGACAAATTGGAGAGATGACAAGATTAGCATGAAGAGATTTGAAAGGAAATTTCAAATCAAGAATGACAAAATATGACAAATTATGACAAAATTGACACTTTCTATGCAAAATTGATTGATTGACAAATTATGACAAAATTGACAAGATTGCTATGTCATTCCCATGAAATTAGGGGAAATAATAGAAAAATAGGAGAAAATAGAAAATTAGGTTAGAAATGATGAATTGGAAATTAGAAAATTAGAAATTGATGAAAATTAGGTAAATTAATTAATAATTTTTCATTCATTAATTAATTCACAAAAAAAGGGGGAATTAATTAGCCAATTAAATAAATATTTAATTGTGACAAGAAGACTTAGGATATATAAATAAATTGTTTAATCTAGAGGGAAAATGACAAACAAGATTAAATGAATAAATCATAAAATCCTAGAAATAAGAGGACAAGGAATTAGGTCAAGACAACAAGAAATTAATGTTGATTTGATCATGATTTTGATTGACAAAGGACCAATGCTGATAAACGATTGAGGTTGGTTGACAATTTGACCAAGATTGATAGGCGCCAATTGACATGATTGAAGAGGACAAGGATCGATGACGAATCGATCGCAAAATGACAAGATTGACAAGTTGATAAGGATAGATGACGAATCGATCACAAGATGACAAGATTGACAAGAGGACAAAACCCTAATTCTATCATCGATTAGGATTGACGATGTCCAAAATGATGATAAATGAGCATGCACATTGATGGGACAAGATAAGATTGACCAAAATCATAACTGAAGATTGTTATCGACAAGACCAAATTCGAAAGTGAGAAAAATGAAGGATACAGAAGAAGGACTCGATGCTTGCAAATGATAAAGACCAAGTGCGCAACATAGAAGAAATGTTAATGCGATGCAAAAACCCTAAAATAAGGCAATGCACAAATGTTAAAGTATGACTCCGCAAGCGTTGACCATTTTTAGACGTCTACATTTTGCCCCTCTTTGAGACAATGCAATTTTAAGCGTTGTTTCAAAGAAAAATAATGAAAATGCCCCAGATAATAACAATGACATATGCATGCCCCCTCAAGGAATTGGCCGGAAACATCCAGAAAAGAGGCCAATTGATTGATAAGAATGATAGAAAATGATGGGATCGAACGGATTGAAAATTGAAGGTCGGATACACAAATGACAAGGAGTGGAAGGTGCAAAAGACCTCGACCAGCATAAGATGGAGAGGATGCACATCCATCGAGGTACTAACAAAGAGCTATAAATGAGACAAGGAGAAGGAAAAGAGTTCATTTGCACTAGCCAAAGTGGAGGATTTGTTGCTCTTGAAAAGAACCCTTGCAGAGAGATGGAAAATGTTCCAATGGCAGATCACCTTGGGGAACATGTACACACCTATAGATGACCGGACGAAGCGGGAGCAGTGGTATGTATCTCAAAAACCCATATTGTCAATTTCATGAATTTTGCTTGCTTGCGGGACATTGCGGGGCCCACAGTGAATGGAAAAATGGACATCTGCACCTATGTGGGCACATTCTGTGCTTGTGTGAGGATGTTCTACACCTGTGTAGGGTACACAGGCGCAGTTGTGCACTGAGGACCCTAATTTGACCAAAAACAGCATGCGGATGAACCCGAAAAGGGGGATAAGGGTAGGATAGGGCAAAATAGATAAGAAAAACCCTGATTTGTGCATGAAACAAGGAAATGCAACCCTTAGGAGAAAACCCTAAAACTGACAAAGTGTGCCCCAATTGTGATGCAGAGTCGACAGTATCTATTGATTACGCAGGAGAACAGACCCGACTGCTTCATGTTGCGACATAGACTCAGGAGTACGGACAGAGATACATTAGCAGTACTTGGATTATACTATATTACATTCATGCTCGAGATTAGGGAAAACACAAGACTGCTTACCGCATTGGCAGAGTGATGGCATTCAGAGACTTCCTCATTCCATCTACCGACTGGAGAGGCGACGGTGACACTAGAGGACGTGTGGCGTATCCTCCGCATTTCGATTCATGGGGAGATGATAGAATATGACCCAGCGACAGGGAGAGATGCTTTGTGCAGATTATTCGAGTGCGACCCAGATGATCTGGATATTGTAGAGAGGGAGATTGGCTAGGAGACCATGGCAGCAGAGTACGATCATTGATATGTGGTGATATCAGTGGTTATAGCATGCCTATTAGTAGGGGACAGACAAGGACATGGATTCCCTATTGGATGGGGAAGAGTGGTAGAGTGGATGGCAACAAAGGGGACTGTATACGCATGGGGACCATGTGTGCTTGCTATGCTATATTTTCAGCTGCATCAGATAGCATATCAGAGGGTGCAGACTTTGAGCTGTGGGGTCACATTGTTATAGGTATGGGCATTTGAGCACATAGCCATATGTCGATTGATTGCAGAGAGACAGGTAGTACCACACTGACCATATGTGTACTGCTAAGGGGGTACATTGAGACAAGGTCCTTTTGGATACATATTGTATTGGCGACATGAGCTAGACAGATTGAGAGAGTTCACATGGAGGCCATATCTTGATTGCCTTGGATGGTTAGATGATAGTGAGGAGCTACCGTATTGCAGATAGGAGAGATACCTGATTGGGCGACCAATGAATTGCCAGAGAGTGATTGAAATGTATCTGCCAGAGAGAGTTAGATGATAGTTTGGAGAGAGGCAGGATGTACCGAGAGGGACTGCACACTTTGCCCGATCTCACAGAGAGACGAGTCAGTGGGGGAGGATGATTCAGCCACACATAGCATATGCTGACTTCACATAGCTACAATAGAGACAGTGGGATTGGAGATCAGATGTGGTGGATGCTAGGATGATAGAGGAGTATGAGTGATGGTTTGCATGATGACGGCCTATGCCATTGATAGATCCTGATATTCCGGTACCTAGGAGACAGGAGGACTTCCCACTCACTGGAGAGGAGGAGGGAGATGATGAGGATAGAGATGAGGATGAGGATGGAGGTGATGAGGATGATGAGGATGGAGGGGATGATGAGGACAGAGGGGATGAGGATGAGGAGGATGAGCCAGATCTAGCCAATCAGGAGTCATTGCAGGATATACCCATAGAGCCGGAGACAACAAGCATAGAGGAGATGGAGATA
Source organism: Cryptomeria japonica (assembly GCF_030272615.1). Taxonomy (NCBI): domain Eukaryota; kingdom Viridiplantae; phylum Streptophyta; class Pinopsida; order Cupressales; family Cupressaceae; genus Cryptomeria; species Cryptomeria japonica. Next base: position 341,270,481 of record NC_081405.1, on the reverse strand, counting down.
TGTAGGGCCACCATAGCGAGTCAACATGATCACATTGCCACATTAGAGAGACAAAATGCTATCTTGAGGACAGAGCAGGATTAGTTCAGAGTAGAGATAGCCAGACTTACAGCGGCTCAAGATACAGCAATAGCGCAGGCACAACAAGCAGGGCAGAGAGTGACCGAGTATATTGGGTCGATTAGGGATGCCAGTGCACGTGAGATGGCACAGATGTTGGTAGAGTCCAGAGATGAGATACGCTATTGGAGGACACTATATGAGAGTGCAGTTCCACCAGAGTAGAGGGCAGTGACATATCGATCACGGTCGAGGACAGAGAGCAGGCCACGCTCTCGGAGGTCAGTGAGCAGCATGGGGGTGAGTGGACCTATGAGACCACCACAGCCAGGACCAGGGGCAGGAGGGACATCATCCTTGAGACATGGCAGAGATGAGGAGGATAGAGGGAGCACCCAGTGATAGAGGCACGTGCTCCTTACGATAGAGACATATATAGTGTGACATTATGTATTCAGCCCGTGGGCCATTCTTAGGACAGATAGTCCAATTTTGTACTCCGGTATTGTTTTGATATATGATATGATATACAGCTATATGATAGAATGCAATGTGTTATGGCTTATGTGTACTTTCCATGTATGGATGGCTTATGCACTATTTATGTACCATTGTGGAACATGTATGAATATATTATTATGTGTTTTTTATGCATTTATAATATGAAATGGATAAAATGTTTTTGTATGGACTTGATATAATGCAAAGGTACTAATCAATGAATGTAGGATGCAACTTATTTTTTTTTGGAGATCGGAGAACTAGACCGAACTGACTGCCCAAACTGATGGAAGAAATGTTAGTAAGAAGAAATTAGACAGAGGATAGTTAGAGATGAAGAAAAACTTGCTTTCACCAATGCACAGAAGTAGGTGAGAACCTTTATTTAATGTAGCAAAGTGGATGCAGAGCATCATGGCATTGAAGGCCAGAGTTGAAACACAACCCCTTTTGCAAAAGATAGACACATCGCACACAAGGAATGAGTGAAGCATCCTAGGGTGCATACATCAAGGGTCGAGGTATGTGCGGCGTTCACAAAGCGAACGTACTTATCACAGACACCCAATTATATAGTTGCCCCAGTTTTTGACAAACATTCCACAAACAACAAACACAACAAAAAAAAAGGAAAGGGGACCATGAACCATCCCGATCACTCTAAATCACTCAGTGACATCCTCGAGCAACATAGGAACATGATTGAAGCCAAAGATAAATCAGCAAAAAGATAAGACTCACAAATTCGACCAAGTCAAACAAACAGTCTGATCGTCATTGTCAAAAGTGGAAAATAGGAATGATCATGCTATCTGGTTTCAGGGAATTCGGTACCTTGTCTAACACAGGACACAGTCTGGTTTCGAGTATACCACACCCTATATAAGACCCATGATAGTAGTGACAAGGACAAATGATATTGATGTTGATTGATTGATATGACAATTTTAATCAGTTTGAATGTCTGGTTTGATTGAAAAGTTCATCTGTTAATGCGTGATTTTATTAAAGCACAATGTTTGATTGATTGTCGTTGGATGTATGCTCAGCGATCTGTCTATGCACAAAGGGGACCATTTATTGACAAAATGCAAAATGCCAAAGAAATTATTTTTGGATTTTGATGTTTTTCAAAAATTTTTGAGTTTTTTACAACTTTTTTGTTCGTTTTTCAGGACTTTATTTGACTTTTTAGGGATTTTTTCAGGACATTATTTTATTTTTAGGGATTTTTTTCAGGACATTATTTGATTTTTAGGGATTTGTTTAGGACATTATTTGATTTTTAGGGATTTTTTCTAGGACATTATTTGATTTTTTTGGATTTTTTTAGGACATTATTTATGTTTAGGGATTTTTTTCAGGACATTATATGATTTTTTTGGATTATTTCAGGACATTTTTCAATTTCTATGATTTTGCCCCCAGTGTCTCGCAAGAGAAGGAATATGATAGGTGAATAAATAGGCTTTCTGAAATGATGGTGGATAGAGGGAAGACAAAGACCTTTTATTATGGAGACAATACAGATGCAATTTTCAAGGGCTATGGCATGATGGGACAAGAGACTGGATATGACAATGTAAAGCAGTGACATGGCATGAGGGACATGTCAAGAGGTTTTTGAAAAATATGTTTTGCATTTCACGTCCTTATGTCAGATCAAGATCAAGGGACAGAAAGAGTGTATGGATAGTGATAAGATATGGATAAGATAAGCAAGACCAAGAATGGATAAGGGACATAGACTGAAGGTCAGGATTGGCTAAGGGATAGTGGCAGAAAGTTGCAATAAGCTAGGGAATATGGATGAGAGGCTGTAATAAGCAAATGGATAAAGACCAAAAGCTATGATAGACTAAAAGCTACAAACAAGATGCATGATGCTCATGAAGATCGTCAACCTTGTCAAGATCAAAGGTGGAAAGGGAAAATGGACATGAGGGACAATAGGATATGAAGGGTAATGATAGGGGTTCGATAGGATAATGAAGGTCAATAGGATATGAAGGAGGAAACCTGCCTCCAAGTGTGGTGTGCAAGAAGTTCATAGATTACGCATGATGCCTATTTGCTAGGTTTTCATCACGGTACTTGCCCAAGGTGCCTGTTTGCCAGGTTTTCACCAGTGGACGAATTATTTTTTTGCGTTACATTTTTTTTTCTTTTTTTTTTTGTCACTTTTTTTTTGTATTTTGACTTTTTCAATAGAAGATGGACACATGATAGGGGATGGAAGAAGGACTCAAGCGTCTTTTTTGTTTTTGGATAGTAGCCTTGAAATAAATGGACCATGACCTTTAAAAGTATGCTCAAAGACGTTGGTAGGATAAGGACATGGAAAAAGAGATGAAATTAAGGCAAGGATTTATGCAAAGGATTGGACCAAAGTGGAAGGATGGAAAATATGAACTGGATAATGGATAGGGTATTGGAAGAATTGGGCTTCACTCGATGGAAATGAAGGCAAGATCAACATTGGCACACACCTTGAGGGGTGATGGACTGATGGAGGAAAAATGGATCTCATATTGTAAGATTTGGATGGAGGAATAGCTTGGCATTTTGGGACATAGGGACCCAAAATGGAAGAAGGAGGTGATGGAGGAACAAATTTGAGAGGTTTGGATGGAGGAATATCAATTTTGGATGCCAATTTTGATGTTTCTTTAGGATTTTGTGCTTCAAGGAGTTGCTTAGGGATCCACATGGTTTTTGATTTTTCATGCTTTTGTGGTTCCTTGGAGTGCATTGCTTGCACAAGGGATTTAGGAACCCATATATATTTTGACTTTGCTTTATTTTGCTCAGTGGGCCTTTGTGGCCTTTTGGATATTTCTTTTTCTTTACAGATCATATTGTTCTTTGTTTTGACATGTTGATTAGATTGGACATGTTGATCCTTGAATACATGTGGATTGCTAGACTTATGACTTTTATACTTGGAATCCAAATTGCTTGGAGGGGGAAAGGAATGCATGGATGGATATGAATGAAATGGAGTTCTTTTGGATTGATGAAATTTACTCAAGGATGTGTGCCTTTATTGACCTTGCATAGAGGATGAAGGGATATAAGGACCCAAGATGGATGGAAGGTATGATGGGGAAGGTGTATGTTTGGATTTTGATGGAGGGATACCAACGTCTTGAGAGTGAGGTGTGTAGACATGACCCTTAAGATCTTCTTTGATATGGAGGGGTTCTTTCTCATGAAGGTCTACTCCTTTGCCTTTATGAATATCTTGACTTGTAGGATACTCTTTTCTTTGGGAAGAAGACACAAGTCCATTATGAGGTGGATATGATATGAGAGAAATAATGAGATCTTGAAGTGGATCGCATTGCACCAAAGTGGAAGAACCCATTATGCATGTCGAGGGTTCATGAACATCTTGCACTGACATGTTAGAATCATGAGGGGGATTAGGATCATGAGGGGGACTAGGATTGTGTAGTGGACATGGTTCAATGATAGGCTCTTCAAGAGATGGAATGGGAGAAATAATGGGATCATCAAAAGAAATGTGATCTTGGAGTGTATATGGAGCATTAAGACAAGGAGATGGAGGAACAGAAGGATCTTGTGGAGGATTTAAAGGAATAATTTGATCTTGACAAGGAGGGAGATCATTGGAATCCTCTTTAAAGGTGCTTTACTCTTGACTTTTAATGGGATCATCGGAAAGGATGGAAGGGATATCTTGATCTTTCTTAGGAAGTGGAATGTCAATGGGATTTGAAAGGACATTGTGTTCTTGGATAGAATTGATAGGAATAAGTGAATCATTGCGAGTGTCTGGGGAAATGGGATCTTGGTCAACAATTGGATGGGATGATAAGGTTTCAAGATCTTGATCTTCATCTATTTTAAGACACGTTTCTTCATGCTCTAAATTATCTTCTTGACATGGGGTTGGACTTTGGATATGCATGGGGGATTCTGACAAGGGATCAATGATTTGGCACGAAGGGGATGGAATTTGAATGGGACTCTCTAAAAGAGAAGCATTTGATGGCATTAAATCTTGCATTTCCAAATAGTACAAGGGATTTGTATAAAGTTCTTGATACAGCTCTTGTTGCTGTGGTTGTGTCATGCCTTGACATTGACCCTGTTGTTGTGCTTCTTATGGTGGAATCATGATTGGTAGCCTTGGTTGATATTGCAATTGTGGGTGTCATTGATATTGCACGGACATCAATTGTGGTTGTGAAGTATGATAACTTGTTTTGCTTGGCACATATGGAGGTACATGTTGTTGTTGATGCTGACGAATCGAAATTTGCTGACTTTGTGCCAACTGTTGTTGTCTTGATGTAAATCCCATCATTTGCAAAAAACTTTGTTTGGGAGGTTTTTGTTGTTTCTCCTTGAGATGGGGTATGGCACTCGCATTTACTTGCTGTGTTGTTTGTCCAATCCATTGTGGTGGTTGTAAGTTTGAATTAACTTGTAATGGTGTAGAAGACACCGCAACATGTTGTTGAATGCAATATTGTTGTTGTTGTGCATTGCTTGTTTGCACATTTGATTGTGCCTTTTGTGTATTACTCAATTGTTGCAACATTTGTTGTTGGTGCAAACCACTATTTGTAGCTCTTTGTGTTGCCATTATTGAAGGATCTGTCACAATATTTTGCATAACAGGTACTTGAGTATTTGGCAAATATATTGAACTTAATGGGACATAGGAACTTTGCTGCATTGTGAAATTGTTTTGGACATTGGTAAGATCGGGCATTCCAGTCGTAAAGCTTTCTTACATCTTAGATTTTGATCCACTTGTAATTATTCGAGGAATCATTTCTTGTTGAGGGACAACTGTCAATATTTGTGTGGCCCTCATTTGATCTTGTGTTAAAGGTGTTGTATTAAATAATGGATTATTTATTGTTTCAAATGGTGACTTTTGTGGAATAGTCACTGTCAACATTTTTGAAGCATGTTTACTCATCAAGGTGTGTTGAGTTTCTTGTTGCACATTTTCTTCATTTGGATGTGGAGAGAAACTTAACAGCTCACCGCCTTGTTTTTTTTGCACATTGATTTGCTCACTTGAGGAGGTCACATTACTCATCATGTCAAGATATTTTTGTGGGAACATCTTAAAGACCTTGTTCAAGAATTTATCCATCTTTTTTGTCAACTTAGGATCTTTAAGGAACATATCAACATCATCGGAAGCATCAAAATCTGATGAAGAATCTGGTAAAACATTTGGATTTATTTCTTGTTGAACACCTTGTTCTGAACCAAATCCTTGTGAAAAAGTTTGTTCCTCATGTAATGTTTGAATTTCATGTTGCAGGTTTGGTTGATTCTAGTCGAAAGGTGCATTTTCTCTTGGTGTTGGTGGAACACTGCCATATCCTGGTTTCATGGGTACAAACACTGGTTCATATAATGGAGGTGGTCCAAGTTGAACCATTCCATATGGTGGTAATGATGTGTTTGAAGAACCTTCAATGTGTAATGATTGACTAGATTGAAACTGTGAGTTTGATACGTTGTCCATGGGTTGATATATTGGTTCACCCATCTTCTTAGACTTTGACCTTGTTTCAACAGGCATGTCACTATGCATATGCAATATTTTTTGGAATTTTTTTGATTTTAGAAGGATGATGTATGATATGCACTAAATGCAACCTAAATAGACGAAAATGCAATCTATGGCAAGAATGCAACCTATGTTTTTGTTGTTTTTTCAAGATTTTGACAAACTCATGAATGCAATTCTAAAAATGAGACCCTTAGGAAATTGAAATGATGTCTAGACCTCAAAGGGCAAAAGGACCAAGTGACAAAAGGACAAAATGACAATGTCTCCCCTATATGCTTGGATACTAAGCTAGGTTTGACCAAATGACATTGATGACAAAAAGACAAAAGTTTGATAAGGTCTAGACTTCTTAACAATGACTTAGGGTTTATTCAAAGATTTGGATTACTCAAGTATGACAAAACCTAGTTTTTGAGACTACATGCAAGAAAGCAATGATTATGACAGTGAATTAGGATATGATATGAAAATGATCTAAGGATATGATATGACAATGCAATGATAAGGATATGTGAAGACCAATGACTTGGAATATGTGAAATGCAACCTATGCAACCTAAATGGAAATCTGGCTTGGATATTACAATGAAATGCAAACTTAGGGAAAATGACCTTGGACCTAAGTGCAAAATGAGGACGCTGGCAATGAAAAGGACTAAAATGAAGGGAGGGGACAATATGCCTTAGGACCTAAGTGGGACTATGCAAAACCTAACCTAAAGTGACATGAATTTTGAAACAAAGACATTCAATGTGTTGACAACCATGTTCAAATGTTGGATGAATACTTGGACAAATTTGGACCTTTGTTTGGATTGTGTTTTGAGTTGAATGTTGTTGATCTTGAAAATCCAAGTTGATTATGAGCACTTTTGAAAGCTTGTTTTTAATTTAACCTTTGACAATCACGGAAAACAAAATGTTTGTTTGACTTTGACTCAAGACAATCAAGCACATTTACAACAAATCCTATGGCTGGGAAGGGCAATATCTGTTGAATCCTCTAACCATAAAATACAACACTTAGCCAGATAGCTAGATGCTTGGTAGCACTGGCTCCCCCTTACAGTGTACTCACTTCTCGAGCATACCAAGCTTCGAGTTCAAGGGGCATCACTTCCCAAGAACTTGCTATCTCTAACTAAGGAGTACATGAGAGGTGTCTTCGGCATGCACGTATCACAATGCCTGAGCCAACAGATAGAAGGATTTTGGCCTTTAAAAACAAGAGATTCTATTAAGGGCATCCGTTTGGGTGGGTATTGATCCAGTGAATAAATCATCGCAATACCATTCTAGCACCCGTTGTCTACAACTTTCGTTGCATCCACAGTTATTTATAGTGGTTCAGAAGAGCTTGGCTTCAGCCCGTCACCACTTAGGGTCGTTCCCTCTCACCAATGCCTGTGCGAAGTGCCAGGCAAATCGGGAGGCAGGCCCAATTCTAAGGGTTAAAACATGCAAACAAATTAAAAGCAAACAAAGCATGCATGGTGTTCATTAACCTTTAAGAAACTAAATGTGCAACTACTCTAAAAATCACATGCAAGATGTTTTAATAAAAGTCTTTGACCGCGTCCTACATAAGATTTGTTAGTAGTTTCATTTTTTTGTCTTCGTCACATGTAATGCCAAGGTGCTGCATAGAGAATTAGTACCAAAGAAAAGCAGAATATAAGAACAGAATGAAAGCAAAGTAATTTGCAAGTAAAAACATTGATTTTCACCTCTATTTCTGGCCTTACACAGGCGCAGAATGTCCTAACACAGGTGCAAAATGCCTTGACACAAGTGCAGAATGCCTTGACACAGGCGCAAAATGCCTTGACATAGGCGCAGATCCCTCCTACACAGACGCAGAAGTGTCCAGAAAGCTCTGGGTCACCTTGTTTCTTGAGTTTTTCACCTGCAAATCAGCTCAAAAGGCACTCAAAACATGGTTAAATGGTTAGTTCATGTCGGGTTCACCAATTAATGTAGATAGGAATTTGAGGATCATCAAAGCAAATAGAAATTAGACTAGCTCAACCACGAAAACTAAATTGCAATGATAAGAAATCCTAAAAACATTCAATAGAGATATGAAAACAAGACATTCAAATCAAATACAAACCATTACAATGCGAATGTCTCCTCCATAATTCTCCATTGTCCTTCTTTCTCCTTCAAATTGCTTTGTTTGTGGATCTCACATACAAATGCAAAGGCATAGCATGAAAGCAAGATGAAATGGCAGCGTAAGGATACTAGAAGCGCAATTGATTTCTCTGAAAAATGTGATTAGATTCGATAATGTGATTAATTGATCCCTTGATTGAAGAAACTCATCCAATTTATAGACAAATTGGAGAGATGACAAGATTAGCATGAAGAGATTTGAAAGGAAATTTCAAATCAAGAATGACAAAATATGACAAATTATGACAAAATTGACACTTTCTATGCAAAATTGATTGATTGACAAATTATGACAAAATTGACAAGATTGCTATGTCATTCCCATGAAATTAGGGGAAATAATAGAAAAATAGGAGAAAATAGAAAATTAGGTTAGAAATGATGAATTGGAAATTAGAAAATTAGAAATTGATGAAAATTAGGTAAATTAATTAATAATTTTTCATTCATTAATTAATTCACAAAAAAAGGGGGAATTAATTAGCCAATTAAATAAATATTTAATTGTGACAAGAAGACTTAGGATAAATAAATAAATTGTTTAACCTAGAGGGAAAATGACAAACAAGATTAAATGAATAAATCATAAAATCTTAGAAATAAGAGGACAAGGAATTAGGTCAAGACAACAAGAAATTAATGTCGATTCGATCATGATTTTGATTGACAAAGGACCAATGCTAATAAATGGTTGAGGTTGGTTGACAATTTGACCAAGATTGATAGGTGCCAATTGACATGATTGAAGAGAACAAGGATTGATGATGAATCGATCGCAAAATGACAAGATTGACAAGTTGATAAGGATCGATGACGAATTGATCGCAAGATGACAAGATTGACAAGAGGACAAAACCCTAATTCTATCATCGATTAGGATTGACGATGTCCAAAATGATGATAAATGAGCATGCACATTGATGCGACAGGATAAGATCAACCAAAATCATCACTGAAGATTGTTATCAACAAGACCAAATTCGAAAGCGAGAAAAATGAAGAATGCAGAAGGACTCGATGCTTGCAAATGATAAAGACCAAGTGCGCAACATAGAAGAAATGTTAATGCGACGCAAAAACCCTAAAATAAGGCAATGCGCAAATGTTAAAGTATGACTCCACAAGCGTTGACCATTTTTAGACGTCTACACAATCTATTCTGGTTCCTCTTTCTCTAGTCCTAAAAACTTCTTTTGAATGTCCTCAGTCTCAGCTTGAACTGACTGGGATTCTCCAACAAGCAATCTAGTCAACCTCTTATCGGTTCTAAATAATCGTTTAGATTTCAAAATAATTTCTTGTACATCCTCTTGTGAGGTCTCTAGTTGCAAATGCATTAGTACATACTCAATTATTTCTTTGTCCCACCTAATAGCAGTTTGCCATTTTGCTTCAAGTTTATCATACAACGAATCAGGTATCTAACCTTGTAACTTAATTAATGCTTTGCCATAATGATTCATGTACCACACAACTAAATCTTCAATTTATTTCTACTCTTCCTCATCAAAATTATTATAATTCTTATGCACACCAACTAATATACCACAATTCCTTATATTCTCCAACAATTTCTCAAGTATAGTAAGTTTAGTTACCAGTGGCTTTATTGATTTAACAGTAGGTGCTCCAACCACTTTGGATTTATTACCAATTGCTCTTAATTCCTTCTTTCCTCCTTCAAATTTTGTTTTCTCTGCCTCTTCCTCTACTACAAATCGATCTGCGTTTTCTTTCTTTCTCTTCCCTGTAGCTTTAGGTGCTATCTCCTTAGCTTTTCTTCTGATTTGTATCTTAGGAGGAGGAGGGGGCTTCTCTTTAACAACTGCAATCCTTGTTTGTCTTTCGGTAGGTGCACTAGAGGTTCTTGCCTTTCAAGCTTCAAATTTGGGTCTAGCTTTACCAATCATTTCCTTTGTAAAGCCTTGTTTCACAAAAAACTGCTCAACTTCTTTTCTAACTTTCTTAGCAATTACCAATTTTTCCAACTCAGAATGTACCTGTATTGATTTCTCTTTAAAAGTCCCAAACCTAGATACACTAGGATCTACTAGTTTGGATAGGAGATCTTCAACATAAATAATCAAGATATCTTCTCCTACCTCATACCCCACAGGATAACCCATGAAGTTCTTGGGTCAGTAGCCTCCATTTGACATGTATCAGTATCAACCATAAAACAACTAGAATCTTCATACCTCTTCACAACATGCTCTAGTATCCTCTCCCTATCATGCATTCTTTTTCTGGAAATCTTTGAAGTATCCCCATATTATCTTTGTAAAATTATTTCCAAGCATCTTGATACTGTTCTTAATTTGCAACATTGCCAGTGTATCCATAGACCATTGAATATCTCTTATATTAGGAAAGAAATTTTGGAAGTAGAAAAACAAACCAATGATCAATTGACCAAATTTGAATTTTTGCCACTTGTCCTTCTTGATTGATTCAAGACTCAACACCAATTGTGTTCTCAATTATTCAACAAGATCATAATCAACATTCTCCTTCAACATCTAGTAAGCTGTGTGGATAGCAGCTTCGGGAATGCTATTCACTATGCTTGAATGACATACCCTGTAACTGATGACCATAGATGCAAACTTCATCGCTAGATCTTCAATCTCATTTACCATCATAGCACGACCATCCCATTTAGATTTTGTCAATCGGGTAACTTCATCCTTTGGGATTGTTCTTAACACAAGAACTTCACCGGTTGCCCATAATTTGGTGACTGCATGAATAGCCCCTTTTGTAACCTTGTGTGGTTGATCCAACCACATGTACTGATCATGAAATCTACTCAAAACATCTATGATATTCTCTTCATCAAAATCATCAAGAAAGTTCAAAGCATGATGAAAACCTTTATCAATAACCCTTTTGAATTGATCCTTTCTCACACCTTGTTCATCACGCAGTGTTCAGTATTGATTGAAGATTGCAAATGTGCCCAAATCCTCAAGTTTTCAATGAATGTAAGATCAGATATCTTTAGTATGCAAAACACCATAGGGTACATTGGATAGGGCCAACTGGATCTGTCTCCGTTGACTTATGAGGATGCCTCTTGAATTTCGGTCGAGGCCTTTTGGTAACATCAACAATGTGTGGTGTATCCATTGTGAAAACTCAAACACATAATCAAATTCATAGATAAATACCTTTCAACTTCTTTGCAACTAGGGTTTCAGGTCTAAATGCACTTTCACTGATTCACTTTTCTCGAATCTTCACAATCAGCTATCAAATTCACCAATGTATCAATCAAGTGCTCTTATGTTCTTCTGTCGCTCTTCAAATATGTTCTTGAAAATGTTAGGTGAGAAATAAAACTTTAAAACACCTTTTATTTTCTTTTAGAAACTACATTAAATGCAATACCAGTTGAACTTACCCTAATCACCACTGAACCCTAAAACTTGTTACTAGTTAATAAATCACATTCAATCTACAAGTAATAACTCAAAATCACTTCATAACATCATAGTGCATCACAATATGTAGATTTTATTTACCGCACACCATTTAGGGGGTCCGAAAATGGATCTAACAATGTGGTCCCCCTAAGCTTCATATATAGCTTAATTTACCGGTGAGGTATTCTCCACGCCAGGTGAAGAATTGGAGTCTTTCGATGTTTTCTCATCACTTTTCTTCCTCCATGTCTTATTCATCTCACTTCTGATTTCTTCCACATCCACATTCTTCTTTCCTTTCCGGTCAACAGACGGATTAACTAGTTGGTTCATTTGAGCTCTACAAAACTTTGTAAGGTGTCCTAGTTTGTGACAATGGAAACATGCCATTCTAGATGCTCTCCAGGGTCTAGCATTGCCTCTACCAGTTCTTCTTTGGCAATTCATAGAAACATGACCATAGTTGTGAGAGATTGAACATGTCACATTCCATCTATTCTCTCTTTCATATGGACTAGACCGGTTCACATAAGGTCTCTGCAAAGTAGGTTTTCTTTAGTCATTGTAAGATCTCTGCCATTCACCATTAGACCTCTGATTCATGTAAGATTTCTGATTGTCCACTCTTGATCTGCACTCAACATCTCTATACCCATACTTGTTGCAATTTAAGCAATGTCAATTAAAATTACTAGGCTTATATCCTTGATATGCATTAGGTTTATATCCATCAAAATTATTGGATCTACTTCTACAAACATGAGCAATATGACCTACCTTATGACAGTTAAAACATACTAGTTTTTAGGTTCTCTTAGCGGTGATCTTCTTGGTCTTAGGTGCAGATTTAGCTTCATGCATGGTATCCTTGGTACTAGATGGCTCTCCTTGTTAAAAGGTTGTGTATCCTAAGTCATGTGTATCTCCATTCTGCCTTTGTAACTGGATATGCTCATCAAGCATAGCAGTGCTCTTGTTGAATTTAGCTAATAGCTCATTAGCATCAGCCAATTTCTTGGTAAGATCCTCACTCTTCTTTGTAAGAATTTCTCTAAGAGACATAGCCATGTCTAGATCAACTTGTATATACTCTTTTTCTTCTCTTTTTCTTCTCTTTCCTCATGAATATGTGCAGGCAGGCTACTAATCTCTCAGTTCAACTTAACGATCTCATGCTCCTATTCTCTTATTTTGTCTTTAGCTTTCCTCTTGGCTTCTAACTCTTGACTCATTCTGATGGTAAGGGCTTCCAATTCTCTTCTCATATTTGACTTATCATCATTCATCTTTTCAACCTCATTAACCAAGGCATTAATGTTTTCTTCCTCAAATGAACTATTTTCACTAAGTTCCATCAACTACTCAACCAACTCTTTTCTCTTAGCCAATGAAGCTTTGTACTTGACCTTTAGTTCATTATAGGCTTCTTCAGATTCTGCAAGCCTATGTGAAAGCTCTCTATAAATCATTGAACCTTCCCCCATGTCAGCCTTAGAGATCCTTCCTAAGTAGTTAAGCCTTAAAGGAATTAGGCTCTGATACCAATTGATAAAATTATAAGGCACTGAGAGGGGGGTGAATCAATGCAAACAAAAAATTAATTAATCTGATTACACCTTTTACCAATCTGAAAACCAATATGCATGCACGAAATAAAACCATGTAAGAAAACACCCAATAAAGCATGCAAACCATAACACAATGATTTTTCATGTGGAAACCCAAATGGGAAAAACCATGGTGGGATTTAGTACCCACAAAGATCAAATATCTATAGAATAGAGATCTGACTAGTTAAGGTCATACAAACACCCTGTTAGGAGTGACACCCGATTAAGAGTGCTTTAGCTCAGTTAAGAGCTATTACAATAAGCCCTGATAGGACCCAACCCTATTAGGAGCTACCCAGCAAAGGGATTTCAAAACACAAGCTAATGTGCCACCTTGTTAGAGGATTTTAACCTTTGGACATGTTAGGATCCTACCGCACCCTGTTAGGAGTGACCTTGTGAGAAGATTTTCTTGCTGCAACTGTTAGGGAACAACAAGTTCAATTGATCTGCTATTAGCACCTCTGTGCCTGATTAGATCTGCTTCAACTCTTCTTCTATCACCAAATAAACATAAAAACCTAACTCCTTCCACCACACGATCAAATTCTCACTCTTGATCCATGAAATCATTCAATTTACATCTCCTTATAACAACTCTGTTAAGTCGGCTAAGAACCTTGGATCAATTCCCTAGATTCAATGAATCTAGTCATCTTTAACACTTTCCCACTCATTACACTTTTCTTATGTCGGCCACGCAAAACATAACTCAATAATATAACATAAACTCTATCGATAACCGATCAATGTAAATCTGTTTTACCGGTTCTCTATTTTTCCTGACTATAACTGTTGCTTCGATCATAACTTGCTCAATACTCTAAATCTGCTGATGCAATTTCAGTCAAAGACTCATACCAATGTCACAAACATGTGTACCAAAACACAACATATAAATCTTCATCGATCATTCGTACTAGTTTTCTAATCATCACTTTGTTCTTGTTTACTGGTTGCAGGTAACTTAGCTGATGCAGGAGCATCCTTGGTTCATAGCAACCTTGCATCAAACAAAAACATTTTCCTTTCTATTTTGTTTTTTGTTTGTAATTTCAATTTTCCTTTTTGTGTGTCCCAATTTTGGCTCACCAGATCCTGGGGAGCTAGATTCTACTTGAAGACTTGATCATCTTTCTTGCTTCCAGATAGTATCACATTTGGATCATTTTCTGACAAGATATCACTACCAGTTTCCATGATAGTTTCTTGTTACCAGTTGTTCCTTTGTTACCGGTTGCCTGAGACCTATTCTGGTGAACTACCAGAACCCATTCCGAAGCTTGCAGAGCCTTGGGCATTGATTCCGATGTTCCTTGGCGTGCGGTCGACCTTTTTCCACAATCCACATTTCATCCTTTGGATTTTCCTAAGGAATGTCTTGGCGGAGGCTAACCTTGTTTATTTTGCATTTTAGGTCTTGTTCTTCTGGTTTTGATCCTTTTTTGGGCCGACTGGATCCTTTGGAGAGAATGTGATAGGGAGAGAATCAGGTAGCTAGATTGTGCATAGAAGACAAATTATAAGATTCAAGGTCCCGGTTGTGACCTATTCTATTAGGCCTGTGAGCTGGTATGTTGTAACTCGGTTGTTACCGGTTGGATGTAATCAAATTTCATGCAATAAATCAATCTATTATGCATTGCCTCCATCATATCTCTGTGTTTCCATTATGTTTAATCTTGTTGATCGGTCCAGATTGATCTCTTTGAGGTCCCTCCTCATCGGTGACTGCTTCAAGTGGTATCAGAGCGAAGTTTCATTCTGGAGGTTGCGTGTCTTGAAATTTTGTTGTAGGGTGGTGGATTGTGGATCCAACCTGCATTTGCAGAGGACTAGCATGAACAATAGTGCGAAGAGGAGCTATGAATGGTGGAGCACGTGGGAATGCAAACCCTACTGTGATGGAGATGTTCTAAGGAATAGAAGCCTAGTTAGAAGCTGTGGAGACAACCGAGAGAAGAGGCTGACATATTGAAGATGTAAATGAAGATGAAGGAGAAGAAGCCCCGACAAAACAAGGAAATCTACCGATGGTTGATCCAGATGAGGAAAGGTTTTTGATGATTTTGAGTAGGGCGAATACTAAGCCTCATTTTACCCTACTAGAATATGATGGGAAGTTAGATTTGTTTGGCATTATTGGCATTGATGTCAATTGGTTTTCCATGGTCACCGGTGTAAAAGAAGTGGTGGCCGGTATAAAAAAATTAAGACATATGATGTGAATCCATATGTGAGTAAATAGACAGAAGGAAAGTTATCGGTACACATGAATTGTGTCATCTGTCGGTAAAGAAGGTTTACTGGTAATGCATAAACGGCTATGAAGGCTGGTTGTTTGTGTAATACCCTAAAAATGGTCATCTAAACCATGAGCCCCTAATCTCGATTCCGTCACCAAGGTCCTAACCAAAGGCAATTAAATAAATCTTGAGCACACAATTAATTTCTAAAATCATCAATGCCACTTGTCAAAATTAATCACTCAATATTAATTAAATATTTATTTAATTAATTGATCATTCCAAGTAAATCATTTTAAACAATTATCCTATTTATTTTATTGAATATCCTAGCATATTTAATTAAATAAATCAATTTGCCATTAAATCATCAAAAAAAGAATTAATTGACAAAAAAGAATTTAAAATTGAGAAAATAAATCAATTTGAGATTATCTTGAAAAACAAATTAAAAATTGATAAATAATCTTAGAGAAAGCAATTAAAATATTTAAATATTAAAATTGAATGAAATAGAGAATAAATCAGTTTTTTCATGATTTTATCTTAATTTTAGTTCAAAAGCATCCAATCACATCAATTCAGCTGGATTGTGCTTCCTCTTGGAAAATCTTGACCGCTCATCATTACTTGATCTCAGCCATTGGTTTCTTTCTGAATTTTCTATAAATTCAGGCTCTCATCTCTCATTCAAAGATCCTAGAGAATATATTGTTATTATGCTATTTTTGCTCTAGGTTCATTGAGAATTTGCATTGAGATATTGCATATTAGTTATTTAATATTGCTTAAATCATTTAGCTTAAATATTCATATATTGCTTAAATAATGTTAGATTAATATTACATATCTAGCTTGAATCTTGCATCTATTTAGCTCATATTCATGCTCATATAGATTTAAAAATCCTTCGTTTAGGTGTTGTCTAGTCACTGGATAGCTTAGCAATTTGAGAGAAATCTAAACTTGCATCTACTAGAAGGCAATGGGTCGCTTTGTAATGGTTTATTATTCATTGATTATTGATTTACTAACCATGCATCTAATGACTTAATTGAAGTGTTGTGTATTCCAGATACGGATATAGGTCCACTTTTCAGACACAGTTTTGGTGCTCACCATGGGCCTCGAAATTCAATACTTCGGCCTCAAAATCATTTTTTTATCTTGTAGGTTTCATCCATACAATCCCTGTGAAATATCATATGAGTGGTATTACTGTATCGTACAACATTCTATTGAAGTCTTTGTTTTATTGTACAAACCAGTAAATGGACTGTACGAAACTCTGTTCTGAATATCTAATTTTGTCTTCTGTCGTTTCATGCTCATTTCTAACTCGTACGATAAAAGGATTTTGTCATTTTATTCTATGAGAATTGTCATACGATACAATATTCTGTTGGGTTAAAACAAGTTTCATTCTTCTGGTTTTCTGTCCAATTTTGATTACACTGACGCTAACCCTGAATTGTCTTATGTCTGCCTGATATTTTCACAACCTAACCAGTTTCTTGCAGAACGCTTGTCAAATAATTTACCAATCAAACATACGCCTATCAAAGAATAAAACAACATGACTATTGATGTGTTGTTTTTGCAGGTTGCCTAAAGAGAATCAACCAAACATCGTGTATTCCTTAAAATTCATTTTTAGGCACCTAACTTGCTATCTAGTTAAAGAACAAATCTGTATTTTGTGTTTTAAGAGAATTCTGAGAGGTAGGAGAGTATGTTGTTGTCCGTATAGACAATTAGAAATCCTAACCCTTGAGGCATTTTCTTTAAGTTTGAGATTTGCATATCTTTAGTGGGCCTGCCCTCTTGAGGAGCTAATAACTCTATACCCATTACGACCGATGAGAGGGGAACGACCCAAGTGGGAATGACTAAATGCCAAGTACTCCAACCCACTATAAAACAAACATGGTTTGATGAAAATCAAGTCAACTACAGTGCTCGAGAATAGCTCTCTTCTGTACCTTCGGGTATATTAAACCTTGGTTTTCAAGGCTGGGAGACCTCTTAATTGAGTTTATAACTTGATGTGCCGAACAAACCCCTTAATAGTTCCAATTCAAATTAGAAGCTACCCGGTTCACCTCCGAAAGGTTGATAATCTTTGTGTAAGAGAGATAGTAACTCTCCCAAGACACTTGCCATATCATGTCCCCATTAGCATTTGGAGTTGGCTAATATGGCATTGAGAATCCATTGCGTGAGACTCAGTGGCTGTGTTTTGATTAGCTATTGGGTGTGTACCTAAGTCAGCAAGCAAAGGTTTTCTTCTCTAAGCCAACTTCCATAGGGTTTGCATGCTGTGATTGAAGTTATTATTCGTATTGCATGTTTTCTGTGTTTTCATCCTTGAAAATGAAACTGGAATACCAAAAATGGAGAAAACAATACCAAATAACTTAGTGATAAACTCTGTCAGTGTCAAAAACTAGTCTTCGTCAGTCAGTGAAAACTCAGTCCGCCTCAAAACTGGTCATACTCAGTCATCAAAAACTCAGAATTTAATCTCTGTCCAGACACAGTCTTACAAGCCTTCTGTTTTATCATTCTGCTTCATATTCTGTGTCGTATGATATTTCATCAGTCTTAAAAGTGTGTCGTTTGAGCCTGCTTTCTATGTCGTACGATACCAAATTATCTGTCATTCTGTTTAGGGAACTATTGTTTTGTCTTGCATTCTATGTCGTACGATAACTCATTGCATTGAACAGTTTGTTGTTCCAGACATACCCATCTATCATACGGTCTTAGGCAGCAACTCGTATGAAATAGTACTGTCATTTTCTTGAAGATATTACACTATCATCCCATCCTGGAAAACCTATCATATGAATCTGTGATTTTGTCAGTCCAGAACAATCAAAATTGCCTAAAACAATCTACAATGAGCCTAAAACTGGTTATCATCCTCCTGAGTATAAACAACCTTGATAGTGTACCCTTGTCGTTGCGTTTCACAATTTTGTCAATCATCTCTAAGCTAGTTCAAACAACATCTTATCAAACCTAAGTTAACTTAGATAATGTCTTACACAGGATAGATCATTCCTGAAACTAGACCAGATCTTAGTTACTTCACTCAATCACTACATTAAATGAACAACTAGCTACAATTTGATCTTGACTTCTGCAACACATCTAGCTCTCGGTCCTGTCGGTTGTAATGCCCATTCAAACCAAAAGTTCTCATAGAAAAACAGACAAAGGAAAATAAAAACCCTTTTCATCAAATGACAATCCATTCTTTGTAGATAACCTCCTCTCAAATAAACTGTCATCGTCACAAATACCAGTTTACGATCTACCAATCTTTGGTTAGCCCCTATCTCCCACCATGTCTGGAGAAAGACAGGAAAGATAAGCTACTAAACACAAAACTTACGATGACATAAGTATCCATGATACCAACAGTGATTACTCATCAAGTTAATATGAAGCCTCTAAACCTCTAGAAAAAGATATTCATAAATGTCAAAAGGATAAAGATTTCCAATAAATGATGAAGGTTATCATGGCTAGAGAAAAAGAAGACTATTTCCTAGAACTAGAAAAATAAGGCGCTAAGCTTCCTAATGGTTATGATGTGGAGACCCTCATCACTAAATAGGAAGAGACACCATTGGGAATTATAAACAAACAAGTACAAGCATTGCGAACTGAGATCACAGAGCTGAAAAACAAAGACAAATCACCAAAACAATATTCTCTGGACACAATATGCCCATTCCCATTTGACAAAAAACCTCTACATGCCTCCATTCTCCTCAAATGTAGAAAAGCCTAAGTTTGACAAATTTGATGAGAATACAGATCCTCAAGATCATAGCAGAGAATTTTGTGCTTTATGTATGGAGTTCATGCATGACCAAACGTATCTCATGTGCCTTTTCTTGAGAAGTTAGGGGGGCAAGATATGGAATGGTTCTCAACTCTACCTATGGGAATACAAACTTTTGAAGAATTAATCCAACTATTTCTACAATAATACTCCTATAATATTCATCACCCAATCACTATGATAGAGCTTTGCAATACCAAACAAAAAATAGGAGAACCCTTCCTCACTTTTCTCCAACGATGGAGAAAGATGTTCTCTAGATATTCATGAACAATTCCTGATTTCAAGAAAATGGATATCTTTGTTAACAACTTGATCCCTGAATTAAAATACAACGTCCAGATGCAAGTACATCCTTCATTAAACAAAATGGTAGATAATACCCTCAGAATGGAAGATGTGCTTATAAAAAAGGGAGATATTGATGAGTAGTGATGAACAGTAAGTACTCAATAGATACTGAGAGGGGGGGTGAATTAGTATAGACAAAAACTTCCTTAAACCACTTTGACTGCAAAGACTGCACTAACTGGTAAACAGTATCACCGATCTAAAACATGGCACTACCGGTAAAACATAGTAAGACTGTGAAAGACATAAATTGGTACCACTTAGATCTTCACACAACCTAATATCTCATTTCCACTTCATCCATATGCTTAGACAAGTAATACATCATCAGAAATATAATGACCACTGGATCAGCATGCTTTACCACTTGACAAAAAATACTAAGACATCACATGAAAAAACATCACACATAACACACTGATTTTTCACGTGGAAACCCAACTGGGAAAAACCACGGTGGGGATGAATACCCACAAGTTGTTCTTTGAACTCTTCTGAAGTTTGCTCTATTAGGAGCCTAGTCCGGTAAAAGACTTTACAATAGGTTCTGCTAGGAACCGATCCTTCTAGGGATCACCCGGTTAAGGGATGGCTAAATACCCAGTTAAAGGTTGGTCACCCTGTTAAAGGATTTATAGAAAGCTTGTTAAAGCTACCCGGTTAAGGGATTTTCCAACTGCTGAAATGGTTAGAAGTCAACAGGTAAAACACTGATCTGATAACAACACTCAATGCCAATGCAAATCCACTTTAGTTCCTTTGCTTCTGCAATCACACTCTGCAGATATCAACACACTTCTTCGGTCTGGCAAGAATCAAGTATCTCTTCACTTGGATACACACATAACATTTGCCAACAAATTCACAATACAAAACATCATCGACCTTAGAGACAACAATTAGGTTAGTAGCCAAAACCTAAAACCCTAAGCATCTAGGTTATCAATACAGTCAGTTGAATCTTGACTGTTCAATCACATTGCGTAGTGTAAAACAATCTTGAACAAATCTCAAGACATTCTCCATCATCTATTTTTTGCCACTTCTGGAAGTTGATAACCCATCACACACTCTCCACCATTTACTGAGACTTCACACATTCCTGAGGTAGATAGGATCAATCTTCTTCATGTAAGATCCTCAAGGAAATCCTTCACGCGCACAAGGCTGATGTGGCAACATGATATGATCTTCATTTCAATGCTAACCCATCACAAGATATCGTCAGTCGAATCACACAGACATGAAATGCATCAACCAAAAACCCCGAAGTTGAGACTACCAACTAGTAGTCATACCAAATGAAACCCCGATACAAAACTTTCCATATACCGGTTCACATTCCAACATACCACTTCACTTTTTCACATATACCAGTTCACATCATCATACCGGTTCTCTTGCTAGTTTTCTTACTTCAATATACCAGTTCATACTTTAGCATATTGACATCAATGACAACATACAATATCATCATGTCATCACACTCTACACATATGCCAACAGATATATCACTTTGGAAAGAAACATCACAAGGTTCTAGCTCTAAAGAAAAAAACAAATACTAGAAGTACGACAAAGATAACAACATAAATGTTGTTAATGATGGAGTGGTAAAAAATGTTAAGGAAAAACAAAATCCACCATATTTAACTTGGCTAATGGCACACAAGCACTCAAGGTAGCTGAAACTGCAACAGAAAATCCTCCGAAAAAAAGAAAGAGAATGGTTTAAAGAGAAACCTTGGCTTTCAAAGCCTAAGCATGAGTTTACTCCTCTAGATGAATCATATGAATCAGCTTTTAAAACTTTATTGGAAAATGATCTGATAACATTGCCAGACAATTCTAGACCATATGATCCAGAATTTAAACCCAAGTGGTGGAGAGAAAATGAAGACTATGACTACCATTGGAACAAGGGACATAACGCAAACAACTGCATGAAACTCCGACATGAAATTCAAGATCTCATCAATGCTGGAAAGATCGTTGTTGGAAATCACGTGACTAATGCTGATCATATGGCCTTTAAAGATCCCTTACCAACTTATGAACAAGGAGATTCCTCAAAATCCAAGAGAGGTGCTAGAGTCAATTATACCTACACTAACAACGATAACGTGATCAACATGATTGAATCTTCCCAACCTAAATATTTGCAATGTAATCATAATCAAAGATAAAAAAAATCAAGCACAAACTACTAATGCTGTGACCCGCGCTCAAAAGAAGGTTACTCTCCAAGGAGCTAGTTCCTCAACTTTCACTCAAACAACATCAAACCTACCTACTCCTTCAAATAGACAAACATACACAATCACGACCAAATCAAAATAGTTGGCTTCATCATCCTCTCCTAGTTATAGTATTGTTAAACAATTGAAAAAGAACTAACACTCAAATCTCCATTTTGGAACTGCTTAAGATCTCTTCTACTCATAGAGAGATCCTAGACAAGACTTTGCTCACCACTAGTGTCCCTAAAGATTTAGACATGGATTGGTTTCAATCTATGGTGGGTCACCTGACTTCACCTCATTACCTCACTTTCTCTGAAGAAGATGATAACTCACTGAGTCACCCTCATAACCATCCATTACACATCAAAGCTATGATCCATAAACACCAAGTTAAACATGTTTTGATAGATGGAGGCATTGGGTTGAATATTTGTACCTACAATCTACTGACACGGCTGGGATTTTCTGAAAAATGTCATTGATCCAACAAAGAAAATAACAATCAAAGCTTATGATGAAGAAGAAAGAACCTCTAAAGGTCTGGTACTATTACCAATTAGGGTAGGACCTGTAGAAAGAGATGTCATTTTTCAAGTCCTTGACCTTCCTCTTTCATATAACGTCTTAGTGGGCAGACCATGGATAGATTGAAATGAAAGCAGTACCATCTACGTATCATCAGTGCTTGAAATTTCCTTATAATGGAGTTGAAGTCAGTATTCTTGTTGATACAAGCTATACCTACAATGCATTATCATAGAGTGTTGATGCTTTTGTTCCTCATAATCGAGCAACCTCTACAGCTGAAAGTTCAGAATCTTTGCTGAAAGATTTAGAGAAGAAATTGAAATTCACAAACACTTGTAGACGTATAAAAATGACCATATTCCTAAATGAATATTTTATGTTCATTTATCTATTTAATTAAATCCAATTTAATTAAATTACTCGCATTCCTCTATTTAATTAAGTAAATTACTCAATTAAATTCACTATACCCATTTAATGAATAAATCATTTTATTCAATTAAATCCCCCCTATCCACTTTTAATTATATTCAAATTTAATTAAATAGTTATCCTAAATTGAATAAATCTAATTTATTTAATTTCCTCAAATTGAAACCAAATTGAATTAAATTAACTTTATTTCAATTAAATCCTATTATCCCTCCATCCACTTGCATTTTCCTACATCTCCCACTTGCTTCCTAAACCCCTTCCTAATTTCTTCTAGACCCTTCTAATCAATTCTAAATTAACCTAACCCATCTTTTAAACTTTGTCACATCCCTAAACAAAGGGAAGTCACTTCTCAAAACCTTAAAGTCTTTGATAACCATTAAAGGCTTCAAGTCTTCAACCACTTAATTTTCCAAAGTCTCCCAAACCATTAATGGTTAATTCAACCCTCTTACATGGTTAGAGACTTTTTGCGTAACTTAACCTTCATCCAACCCAAGGGTCTCTTCAAGAATTTATTGCTTTGACTATGGTTATCCCTTAATCATTTGCACAAGAGTTTATCCTTGGATTAACTCTTAATCCAATGGGTAATCTTAACTTAAGCTTGACCCTTACCCTCTAGATAACCATGAGGTCTTCTCAAGCATTTAATGTCTCCAACCCCTTTTCTCAACCAGTCTTATGTTGACAATTATCACCATTTCATTGGTGCCAATTGCAAACATGGGTTCCCAACTTTCAAACTCAACCCTTGATTAAACCTTTCAATCCTGGCCATCCATTGCCCTATTTTTGCTATAAATAAAGCTCTCATTCCTCCATTTTTAGAGATCAATCCAAGTTTGTAGTATCATACTTATGCTGAAATATATTCAAGCTTTCATTTTAGCCTCTCTTTTAACTAGGAATTAGTCTAAATATGCATGTTTAGAATACTTTCTATTATCATTAGCTTAAATCATTGAACTAATATAGTATGCTAGGATAGTTTATTTACTAACCTTGTCATCTTATAGTTAGTTTATTACATTTCTAGAATCATGCATAGCTTAGAAGGCATCTCATATTAAAATCAACAAAAACATCCATCGTTCTTGCATTTGCCATCCCTAAACCATTTTGCTCAGTGATCTGAGAGCAAAAACATTGGTTTGAGGGACCATGTAAGATAGAGAACCATGGGACCAACCTTGGGAAGCTGAGTGATACTTCATTACTCCATAGCTTGCACCAAGAAGTCTTGTGAGTGTGTGAGCAAGGCTCCATAGAGTTCCATTTTTCACATTTTGAGTTCTATTGACCTGCTTTTCCCGCATACATTTCTGGCGCCCACTGTGGGGCTAGACCCCATATATCAAATTGGTTTTTGAATTTAACCACTTTTGTAGGCACGTGGGAAAAATGAATTAGCGTGTTAAGTTGACTGTTTAGCGCATCCGGTTAATAGCCTAGCGCATTCAGTTTACTGTTCAGCGCGTGGAGTCCATCATCTAGCGCGTGAAGTCCATATATTAGCGCATAGGATTTACTATTTTTCCTATAGGTCTCGGCGTGGGAGAAATATAGAGTAGCACTTTCGGCGCACAAAGTAGCACATCCCAAAAACAGTGTAGCACGTTGAAACCTTCTTTTAGCGCATCGCTGTTATATCATAGCATGTACAGTTTGTTCTGTAGCGCATGACAGACAAAAAAGAAAAAAAAAAACTAATTTGTAACAGAAACTAAAATTTAGACTTGTAGAAGTCCACAAAATTCGCCTTTTTGCTAACAAATTGACTAGTTTTCTACAGGTTACTGACCATTGACTGTAGGTTCTGGATCCATTTTATTTAGGCTAGAGCTAAAGTAGTTTAAATTTTTACTAACTTTTCTAAGTTAGGAAAAAGTTCAAATTTCTTTCTTTTCTTGTTTAAATAAAATTGAACTCACTTTTATTTTGGGCAAGTAAAACGAACAACAAATCAAAATCTTTTCTTGCTTTCCTAGGAGAAAATTTCTCAATTTGGGCTCTAAAAAGAACAACACAAAATTTTCTTTTTCGCAAAAATAGAGCTTAAAAAGAACCTCACCATCCTTTGGTGCATAAAAGGATCCACTTTCATTTTTGCAAAGGAAAGAACTTCACCTCAAAAGTTTTGTTACAATTAAAGAGGGAAGTGATTCCCCTTTTGTTTACCGATTTTTATTTGTTGACCAAATTGAACCTTTTGCTTTGTTGACGTGGTTATTTCCTTAGATTAAATAATCATTGCTTTGAGGAAGTAAAATTAACACCATGCTTTTTCTTGAAGCAACATCTCCTAGTAGAGGTTAGAAAATCACTGAATTGAAGGTTTAAAAAAAATTTGTGATTGCCTTGAATCGAAAGAGGAAGGTATATGCTCTCCCCTTAAACTGGGTGATTCAAAAAACCAGACCTCTCTTAAAAAAAACTTTCTTTCTTTCAAAGCATTTTACATCCTTTAGCAAGCCTGCCTTCCCGAGGAGTTGAAATCAACTCTTAAAGCCGTTTATGGCCAGTGTGAAGGGAACGACTTAAGTGGGGAACAACTTTGACGTCAAGAATTCCAACCCACTATAATCAAACGTGGAAAGTGACGAAAGTCCTTTTCAACGGTTGTGCGCAGCGATTAGCCTTCCCCCAGTATCTTCGAGATACGTAAAGCCTTTGTTCTAAAGGTTGGGAAGCCTCCTGAGGGAGTTTATCACTGACGGCCGAACAGGAAGCCTGATTATGAACCATAGAAATAGAAGCTTTGAACCGAGTTAGTAACCAGACATTTATAACATCATAGTGCAAGGGTGGGGAAGAATCCACCCCCAAGATTACTCACCATATATCTCCCAAGATAACTACTCAACTGTGAAGCAATTCACTTTGAGTTAATTTCTAGCAAAAGACAAAAAAATGGGTGCCCTCTAGGGGGTGACACGGTTGTTTGAGCTAACGGAGTATCAAGACTAGTGGGCTATGATGTTATTTATGACCTTTGAATAAAGAGTCTTTTTGAAGTGTATTATTCGTATCCAAACCTGTTAAAACATTGGGGATTTGAACACATCCTCGCAGAGCATACACTTTTTGTTAGATTAGGCAAAATGGTTGTACTTTTTATGCTGTGCTTGCATTTACTACTTCAGAAAATCATCCATCAAACTTGAAAAATTCACAACAAAAATCCAAAATTTACAAAAAACCAACCAAAGGAAAAATCAGGGCAGTTTAGTGCATAAGAGCAACTTCTTAGCGCGTGAGGTACTTTTGTTAGCGCATCCAACCATCAAGTTAGCGCGTCGGTTCCAAACAGTAGCGTTTTATCCCAAAATCAAACCAGTGTCAAAACATTTAGCGCATCAAAAAAATAGTCTAGCGAGTGGAAGCTAAAAATTAGCGCATCAGGTTCACAAGTTAGCGCGTCACAGGCCCAGGCTAGCGCATGACTTTTAAAACAGGTAGAAAACAATTTTTTGAACAGTCAAAACTTTAGCGCATGTCTGGGGGCAGCTTAGCGCATGTGGTCATAATTTTAGCACTTGGAGTAATTTTGTAGCACATTTTGTCCCTGTTTTAGCGCATGATAAAAAACATATAGACAGAGGGAAAAACAGTGAGGAATTTTAAAATTTTTGAAAACATTTTCAAAAGCCTCTCATTATCAAACAACATTTTTCACCAAAACGGAGTAGTGAAAACAAACCGTTAAAACCATTTCTTGAGCTAAATTTGTGTCAAAACAAACGTTGTAAAAATTCTAAACTAATTGCACGATAAAACATGTCTATCTTATCATAATCCGGAAACCTCATCATCAGTATCAACAAAATCCTTTACCATCTTACGGATTTCACCTCAAAAACACTTATTTAAAAGTCTCAAGTTGTCAAATCAAGTCTCCATATCGGGAGGCTTTTATCCATATCATTTGACATGCTTTGTCATGAAGGGGCATCTAAACCTTCACTTTGATAGAGTAAGATTTGAAATTTTCCAAACAAGATCAACTGAATCCAAACAAATCAAAGGAAACCATTGATCACTCATGCATGACTAATCCCCATAATCTGAGAAGAAATAACCTTTATCGTAACATCATGTTGAAGAAACAACAACCAAGTTTTTCCAAGTTCATCAAGAGAAATAAGTTTTTATACATCAATCGTCAACTCTTCAAATCTCATCGGGTATTCCTTCATCACGTCAAACGTTATATCCAAAACAAATCCAACGAATTTGACAAAGAACCCTTAAAAACAAGAGCCTACTATCAAAAGTCTGCTTTTAATCAAATCATAAACCGCGAAGGAAAGATCAATCCGACATTCTTGCCCAACGAGTGTATCACTTATAACACATCTCGACTAGAACCACTCACCCCCAAGCAACATATCAACAAGGATTTTGTCCCCTTCATCACTGAAAGTTTCTACTAAAATGCCTGTTACTCGCTCTCAAAGAAACCAACAAAGCAAGACACATGCAGAGTCTAGTATGAATTGAAGGTTGTCAAATCCTTTTGAAGTTCCACACTTAGAAGAGACTGAAATTTCTGAAGCGCTTCTTCAGGAATGTCAGGAAAACCCTTCATTCCAAAAGCTTGTAGAAAGGCTTATGAAAAATGACAAATAAAAGTATCTGCTCATGCTCACAAGTAAAGGCGTTAAACTTCCTGAAGATTTAGACACAAACATCTTTAGAACCGGATCTCGACAATATGCATATCAAGAACAACAAAGAGAAGAAGAAACTCGTAGCCTTGAACAACACATACTTGAGCAACACATTCCAGAACAATGTATACCAGAAATGCATATGCCCGAGCTAGAAACTCCAGAGCAAAATATACCATTTAACACACCTTTTCAGTTGAGAACTAATACAAGGGAAGAGTTTCTTCCTCAACAAAATAATGTGCCTTTGGTTGCTCTTACTCAACAAATGCAAATGTTACAAAGACAAATACATGACATGCAATAAGGGACAACAGTACGGTACTCTTTAAATGAAATCTGTCCTTATCCATTTGACAGAAGATTGAACATGGTGCCTTTTCCTCCAAACTCAGACGTTCCCAAATTTGATAAATATGATGGGAAAAGTGATCCCCGAGATCATGTTTGAGAATTTTGCACAATGAGTCTTGAATTTTCTCATGATGACACCTATCTAATGAGGTTATTCCCAAGAAGCCTGGGAGGGCAAACCATGGAATGGTTATCCAAAATTACACCACCTGTCAGATCATTTGATGAATTGGTTAACAAATTCATAACCCAGTACTCCTATAACATCCAACATGCCATAACCATACTAGATGTTTGCAACACCAAACAAAAGAACAACGAAACATTCATGATATTCCTTCAATGCTGGCGACGTATGGTCTCCAGATATCCTCGAGATATTCCTGAAAAGGAGAAAATGGAAGTCTTCATTGACAATTTGAATGGTGAAATGAGTTACAGGCTAAAACTTCAATGCATACCGTCTTTCGCTAAATTGATTGAAAATGGCATTCAAGTAGAGGAAGTGTGTGTCAAAAAGGGAACACTCAAATTCTACAAGGAAGGAACAAACTCATCAAACTACAATAACCAGAACAACACCAACCTAGACAAATCTCAATTTTGGACTGGAAACAAAAACAAAGGCAACAATGAATCATATGATCCCAAATCTAAGCAACCAGTGCTTGCATTATCTGGAAATCCTCAAAATACGAAAAATCCTAAAAATGCTAATCCAAATGCTAACACATATGCACCAAACCCTGATCAAGGACAACTCAACCCAAACAACACCAATGATACTCAAAGAAAAAACATGAATCCAGGACCTAACAACAATTCACGCAACAACACGAACAATTTCCAAAAGCATATCTTCACACCAATGGGGCAATCACTAGAATCAGCATTCAGAGAACTTTTGGCAAACAAGATTCTTTCTTTGCCTCCAATCAGCAACTGTGAACCCCAAATCAAACCACCTTGGTGGAATGATTCACACTATTGTGATTACCATCATAACAAGGGTCATCGGACAAACGATTGCATGAGATTGAAACACATGGTGCAAGACATGATTGATCGAGGTGACTTAATGGTAGATGGTCTCAAAACAAATGGTGATCACGGAGCCTTTAAAAATCCTCTCCCAAATTATAACAAAGATGAAGCTTCAACCTCGGATGATACATGCGGAGCTCGTATCAACCATATCTACAACAACACCATAAATCACATATCAACTGAAGATCATCAAGTAAATGTCATCACCATCCGAGATCGGCATGATCATGAATATGTCAATGTAACAACCTGAACTCAGAAATATGTCTTAAAAGGACATACGTCACCTACAACTACCACACAAAAAATCTAATATGACTTAGTTAGCCAACTACGCAAAACTCCAGCTCAGATATCTATACTAGAATTGCTGAAACTATCACCGAAGCACAAAGACATATTGGAACAAGCACTATTGGAAACCAATGTACCTCAAAATCTGGATACAGACAGATTTCAAGCCATGGTCACCCATATGACTGGACCTCATAACCTCACCTTCTTAGAGCATGACAATGCTTCCTTAAGCCATCTGCATAACACTCCTCTTCATATCGAAGTCATTGTTTGCAAACACCGAGTAAAAAGAGTCTTAATAGATGGAGGAGCCAGACTTAATATATGTACTTTAAAGCTTATCCATGCATTAGGCTTCTCAGAAGAGTCTATTGATCCCTGCAAGAAGATTACCATAAAGGCATATGATGATGAGGAAAGGTCATCTAAAGGAACTGTGATGTTACCTATTCAAGTGGGACCAGTGCAAAAAGATACTATGTGTCAGGTCTTAGACATAGATCTCACCTACAATATTTTGTTAGGGCGACCCTGGATACATGAAATGCAAGCAGTACCTTCTACGTATCACCAGTGTGTCAAATTTCCTTATGACGGACAAGAAATCTCCATATCTGCTGATCACAATCCATTTCAACATTGCAACGCAATGGGGGCAGCCCAAGATAGTTTGGTTCCTCATAATAGAGAAAAGCAGCGATCTTCAACATCAGATCTCCAAACAACAAAGCCCAACTCCTTATTTGGAGATTTCAAACAGAAAATGCAAATCAAAGACCAAGGCATGGGAGAATACTCTTTGGAGCCCTTATGTTTGGCCAAATTGCCAACATCACCTAGATCTCATGGATTGCCTACTACATCAACACATCTGGTCACTCAGCCCATTACCAAATTTGATGGTACCTTCATCCAATTGGGCACTCTAGTGCATGAATCAGAAGACAAGGATATTCTTAGCTGGCTATACAAAGATGAGGAAGAAGGTAACAGAGCAGCTGCTCTAGACATTGTTCTACCTACACACCTGTATGGAAAAGGATACTTAATCATGTAGCAAATGGGATATGATGGTAAAGGACCTATTGGGAAACGCAAAGAAGGAGTCACTGAACCTATAGATCTTCCTTCACAGCCCAGTAGAGACAAAACAAGATTGGGTTGTGAGCTCACTTTCCTATTAAGAAAGCCACCCTGCCTAACTGCAAAACCTCAATGGAAAGTAAAGAAGAAATACAAAGAATAATCCTGGCAGGAAGCACTCTTTGAATTAGCAGAAACAATCCGCAAGGCACGGGAATGTCAAGATCAGAAGTTACATTAGGAAAAACTTCTAAGCCACAAGAAGGCCATATTTGCAGCAATAGCTCATATTCAAACACCAATATCTCAAGAATAAATAAAATCATCTCCGGATACCATTATTCCTCCCCGAGGAAGCACAGTCTATGAACAAATACAGAAAGTTGAAGCAGGATCTGACACCGAATCAACAAAAAACATCAAACTGGTATCTATCATCAAAGATTTATTTTCACCATACAACATACCTGTTTACAACATTGATAGAATCTAGGATGATGCCTCAGAGACTGATTCCAATGAATATGAATGGGGTACCTGCTCCAATGCTACTATAGATATCCCTAATGATACTGATTCCATATCCCTTTCTCAAGAAGAACATAACACAGAAGATAGACCTCTTGAATTTGGACCACAGAATATCTATGATGCCAAGGAAAGCGAACAGAAATATTATGAACAAGTCTATACAGAAGATAATACCATCGAAGACCTTGACAAAATCCTGGACTTCTTTAAAACCAAGAACAATCACGATGAAAACTCTGTCCTAACACTTACAGTAGTAGAACTTGATCCACCTAATGATTTTTTACCGCTTGTCTTTCCTGACCTCATCGACTGGGATGAACCTAAAATCCATGATATACCAATTTTCCCAGATGATGAAACTATTATCCATTACCTATGTACCGTAAATCTGGAAACAGGCTCTACTAGTGAACAAAGTAACAATGTCTGCCAATTAGGGAGTGCCAAGTCTCTCAGTCGCAAAAATAAATCACAAGAAAGATCTAATGCTGAAAACCAGTCAATGGCAGCTCTAGATCACAAAAAAGTAAAAATAAAGGACGCATCTGAGGGTGAAAACCTTTTTAAGGCACCTAACGATGGGAGACTTGACACTCTTCCTGAGCACTTTCATGAGCAATCACCCATATTGATTGAGCCCACTCAATCAATCAACATTGGTACCACAGAAGCAGTAAAAAACATACACGTTGCAGAATCTCTGACAGAGGGAGAAAGATCAGCCTTCATCATTTTCTTTAAAGAACAACAAATTAACTTTTCTTGGTCATATGCTGATATGCCCGAAGTGGATCCACACTTAATCATGCATCACTTGTCCATCTCTTCAGGAGTTAAACCAGTCAAGCAAAAGCTACGAAAGATGAATCCATAGGTAGCACTCATGGTCAAAACTGAACTAAAGAAACTATTAGATGTCGGATTCATCTGACCCATTGACTATGCAGAATGGATTTCCAACATCGTTCCAGTATCAAAACCAGATGGTAGTATCAGAATATGCACTAACTTCAGAGATGTCAACAAAGCTTGTCCAAAAGATGACTTTCCTCTACCCAGTATCAACATAATTGTAGATCTCACAGCAAGCCATGCAATGCTCTCACTAATGGACAATTTCTCAGGCTATAATCAAATCAAAATAGCCCCAGAAGATCAAGATAAAACCGCGTTCACCTGTCCTTGGGGAACGTACTATTGGAATGTTATGCCTTTTGGCTTAAAGAATGCAGGGGCCACTTATCAAAGAGCAATGACAACAATATTCCATGACATGATGCATACCTTCATGGAAGACTATGTGGATGATTTACTAGCTAAATCCTTCACCAAAGCAGAACATCTCAGCATCCTAACAAAGATCTTTGATCGATTGAAGAAATTCCAAGTCAGGCTCAACCCTAAGAAGTGTGTCTTTGGCGTTACATCAGGCAAGTTACTAGGCTATATAGTCTCAGCTAAAGGTATTGAAGTAGATCCAGCAAAGGTACAAGCCATTATGGACATGCCACCACCAAAGAATATCAATCAACTCAGATCTCTACAAGGACGACTTCAATCAATCAGGCAGTTTATCGCTCAGCTAGCAGATAAAAGTCTACCATTTAACCATTTACTACACAAAAATGTACCATTCAGATGGGAGACCAAGTGTGCAGAATCTTTTTACCAAATCAAACAGTACCTAATGAATCCACCAGTCACAGGAAAGCCACTTATCCTATATATCTCAACAACAGATATATCGCTGGGGGCACTATTGGCACAAGAAGATCAACAAGGAAAGGAACGGGCCATATATTATATCAGTAGGACATTGAATGGCTATGAACTCAACTATACATTCATTGAAAAGGCTTGCCTAACAGTGGTCTTCGCATCTCAAAAGTTCTGACATTATATGCTAGCACACACCATTAAGCTAGTCGCAAAAATTGATCCTTTCAAATATCTACTTAGCAAGGTAGCTCTTACAGGCCGATTGGCTAAATGGGTCATGATTCTCAGTGAATTCAACATCCAATACACAGAAAGACAAGCCATCAAAGGACAAGCCATTGCAGATCAGCTAGCTGAAGCACCGCTACCAGGAAACCAAACCATGAAGATTGAATTTCCAGATAGGGACGTTCTTGCTCTTTCTACCAAATAATGGAGCCTATACTTTGATG
This sequence comes from Cryptomeria japonica, assembly GCF_030272615.1. NCBI lineage: Eukaryota > Viridiplantae > Streptophyta > Pinopsida > Cupressales > Cupressaceae > Cryptomeria > Cryptomeria japonica. The sequence goes on along the minus strand of NC_081405.1, from coordinate 341,237,323 downwards.
GATCCTACACACAACATGGTTTAGGTGCTGGCATTCTATTCATCACTCCTGAAGGACACACTATACCAAGATCATATAGGCTTATGTTTCCATGCACAAATAATGTGGTTGAATATGAGGCATTGGTTATAGGCATCAAAATGGCTGTAGAATGGAAAATCACAGAGTTAAAGGTCTACGGAGACTCACAACTAGTCGTCAATCAAATCAACAATGACTATCAGATAAAGGATGACAAGCTGCTACCCTACAAGCGAATGGTGGATGATTTCAAGCAATATTTTGTACACATCACCTTCGAGCAAATACCAAGGTTGAACAACAAAGAAACCGATGCAATGGCTACTATCACTTCGTTACTACAAATTCCAGAGCAACAGAGTTGTTATGAGTTTCTGGTAGAGCAACTGTTCTCCCCTGCCTATGACCACTCTGAATCCCATGTTATCTATGCCTTGACTGGTTCAGATTCTCCGTTATATGGACCAATATACGACTACCTCAAGAACAATATCTTACCAATTGACCAATCCCGTAACCAAAAATGTAACTTTATCTAGCAAGTTGCCCGATATACCCTTACCGTTGATACCTTATATCGTCGAGGTCTAGATGGTACTCTTCTTCGTTGCCTTGATCGTAATGATTCCGATTCCGCTTTACACGAGCTTCACGAAGGTATTTGTGGCACACATTCAAGTGGTACTACTCTTGCTAAAAAACTTCTAAGAATGGGATACTACTAGCCTACAATGGAGAAAAACTCATATCCCTTTGCCAAGAAATGTCCTAAATGTCAGATCCATGGTAATCTGATACATGCACCAGCATAGGAACTGCAGCCATTTACAACATCCTGACCCTTTTGTCAGTGGAGACTAGACTTAGTTGGCAAAATTCATCCTTCATCTTCAAATGGACACAAGTTCATTATAACAGCAACAAAATACTTTACCAAATGGATAGAAGCAGTTCCCATGACTACAGTAACTGGAAAACAAATTGCCTCTTTTATCCTCAATTATCTAATCTGCAGATATAGTATTCCAAGTTCAATCATCACAGATAATAGACGACCTTTCAAAAACCAAGATGTACAAGAACTATGTGAAAAATTCAAAATCCAACATCAGTTCTCTACACCATACTACCCATAGGGAAATGGTCAAGCAAAAGCATCTAACAAGACAATACTGAAAATCCTAAAGAAAATAGTGAATGATGCCGGCAAAGATTGGCACGTCCAACTCAATCCAGTACTTTGGGCATACAGAACCAACATCCGCATACCTACAGGAGCAACACCATACTCATTGGTATATGGATCAGAAGCCATTTTACCCTTGGAAGTAGAAATCCCATCTCTCAGAGTCTCTTTGAAAGGTTTAATCCCAGATGAAGAGTATCGAGTTAACCGACTGCAAGAACTTGAACTATTAGATGAAAGATGTCAGCATGCTTACACTCATCTCAAAGCATATCAACAATGCATGTGCAGAAGCTACAATCACAAGGTCATCCCTCACCACTTCAAAGTAGGTGACCTAGTCCTCAAAGAAAATCCAAGAAATCAGCAAGATCAAGAAAAGAAAGGGAAATTTGAACCTAACTGGTTGGGTCCCTATGTCATCATATCAGTCTATGGATCAGGTGCCTATCAGCTAACAACTTCAAAAGGAGATATACTCAACGAACCAACTAACAACATCCATCTAAAGAAGTACTACACTTAAGTAGCCTAGTGCACGGAAAAAGTCAAAACAAGCAAAAAAAATCAAAAAATCTAGAAAAAGCAAAAAAAAACAAAGTACAATAAAAGCAAATGGTGAAAACCTGGTAAACAAGCACTCTTGTGAAAGAACGGCTCCTCTATCTATCTCTATACCATTTTATCCTTAAAAACACTATCGCCCATCGCCCAACACTTCGCACATATCCATTCAGGACATACTTAGTGTAGTCACTATCCTGGTTTATCCATATATGTCCTCTTACCACATTCCACCATGGCTTGGAAATCACTGTACATATTCACATCAAGAGGCACACTCAGCTAGGGGCAATAAATCGTCAAAAAAAAAAACAAACTTGCAAGCATTCAAGACATCAAAACTATTTACAAAACTCAGAAGCATGACATCCAACAACCAAAACTACGCTTCATCGCAAAACAAAACAAAACAATCATCACAGAAATACCAAGGATGGATGATTTTCTGAAGTACTGAATGTTGCATTATCGCATAAAAATCTTGATTAGTTTTGCATTTTGAACTTTTTCAGTTATTGGATTCTCTTCCTTTTCTCATTAAATGCTTCAAAGCTAGAGATCATGGGGAACTTCCAATATTTTCTTAGTCTTCTGTCTGGGAAGCAATCACTTGTACTGTGTGAATACTTGTCTCGAGATGTGATACATCGAATATCACCGAGGGTCTGATTCCACTTCATGCATACAAATGATTTAATCTTGTCTGTTTACGCAATACGCACTCAGGTCGTCCTGGTTCAATTATACCTTGACGCTTGTGCTACCTTGCAAAATCAAACATCATGTAAATTTTTCTCAGGTCATTATGGTTCAATTATACCATTGTGCTTTTATAAATTTTCAACATATCCTCAACAAACCAATGCTCAATGATGATACCTACAAAGAAAACAAATAACATATGGTTGTATCGGGATGACAAATGCAGAATGAGGATGCTCCAAAAACATAGTTGCATATCATTTTACAATTAGTTGCACATCATTTTACAATTAGTTGCACATCATTTTACACTTCGTCACATATCATTATCATACATCTCAAAGATACATTTCACAGCATATAAAATCATACATCTCATTTTCAAGATACATCTCACAAACATATTAAAAGCATACATCCTGCATCATACATTATATTATATATTTAAGCATTGCATCATCATCACATAATGAAAAGAACACATAAACACATCCATCCATATAAACACACCACATGATTAAAGATAATGATGTCGTATATATATATCTCCAAAAATGATCAAAATGTACAAAATCTATCATCTCTATGTCCAGTACAAAGAATACAACGATAAAAAATACAACAGAGACCACGTCTCTCAAGTATGGCTATCCCCTGATGGAGATGGTCTGGCTCCAGATGTCCCCACCTCTGGATCTCCAGGGAGATCTTGTCTCGATGGTCCTGTCACACCTTGGCTCTTGGACCGCGACCCAGTATCTCGAGATCGACTGGATCTCAACTGTGTGAAGCTCTGTACTCGGTGATCCCTAGGTACCGTAGCCTCATAATGCCGATGGTAGTACTCTGCCTCCTGAGCTCTCAATGATAGCTCTCTCAGGGTGTCTCTCATCAGACCACCCACCACTGCTCTCTGCACACTAGCTACAAGCTCCTCTGCTCGCCCCCTCTGCTCTATCTTTATGTCCCGCTCAGTGGTCAACTACGCAATCTGTCGCTGATATGTCAAAACCTGTGCCTGCAGCTGCTGTACAGTCACCTGTAGGGTCCGAATCTGTGCATCCTCAACATGAGTGGGGATCCAAACTTGTAGCGGTACCTGCATGGGGACATCCCCTCTAACTCTACCTGTCCTCGGTGCTGGAGGTGGGAGCACATCCATCCTCCTCCTCTATGCTGGCCATATCGCCTCGTTAGTATCCCCCACTGCAGCTAGAACCTCCCCCACCGTCCCCTCTCCACCGGCTCCAATAGCCAATCCGCCTCTCCCCCTATCTATCACTACCTGTCTGACTGCTCTCTCCACACCTCTATCTCCTCTCCTCCCTCTATCTCCCCTCCTCCCTCTCACTCCTCTCCCTCGTTGTCCTCCTCCACCATCTCCATCATCCTCATCATCATCATCTAATGCCGACCACATCTCCTCGGGATTCGATATCCTGGCCACTGCCCGCGTGACAAACAATCTTGTGAACTCATCGGTCATGCCCGCATCCAAAATATCTGGGGCATAATCCCATATCTAGCCCGCCAAACTAACAAACTCCTCCACCGCTACTGCGCTATCAATGGTCGGGCCCCAATCGGATATGACCTGTCTCTGCCGTACATATAAATAGGCCCCCTGAGGTATACCCTACTGTCGACCAAACTGTCTCAAAACTCTGGTCACCACAAACCTCTCAATAATAAATGGGGTCCTCCCAATCAGGTATCTCGTCATAAACACATAGGGCATCTCCATCCCGTCCTTTGCCCACACCTCACACCCTATGTACGGTCGCCATGTGACTGTATCAATGTCATCCAGCACTCTCCTTCAATGCTCTAGTTTGCCCAGCTTCCGCTGGAAAAATAGACCCCTATATCCATAAGCATATGCACATCCAACGGGCCTATCTCTGTCTGCTAATGGCCTAGCAGCCAGAATGTGCTCCCAACACCATACCTGTAAGAGCGTCATGCTAGTTGACAAACTATCGTAACCTAGGTATACCACCTCGTGTAGGTCCCTATATAGATGGGCTAACATAGCTGATCCCCATGCAAACCTGCGGCCCTATGTGACCATGTCCTCTAACACCAGCCCCCATCCCACAGAGAATCCCTTTGACCTATGATCAGGACAAAGGAATCCACCGATAAACCCTACCAGTACTGATGGAAGTGGTGCATAATCCAGGTCTAAAAACTCCTGCCATGGGATCTCGTATCCAAATACTGTCTCATCGTGAAAAATATGGTGAAGTACCTCTGTGCCACCCTCCTCCGACTTCTCATATGGTAGTAGTGCACCTACTACTGGTATGTACAGAATCCTGTAACAGTCCTCTGGTGTGACTGTCATCTCACCTGTGGCAAAGTGAAAGGTGTTCGTGTCACTGTGCCACCTCTCTGCAAGCGCTGTAAGTAGCCCTCGGTTCATAGTGAACCGAGGCATATCCAACAAGGACGTCAACCCGCATCTCTCAATGATATCCAGGTCAGCCTATGTCAACCGAGGTATCAGAGTCCAAGGCCTAGGAAATCGCTCACGCGACTGCACCACGCCCAATCGCTCCTGTCAACCAGCAAAACAAGTCCAATATCAGTTTCCACATCAAAACAAAGATATCAAAATCAAACTCACAACAACAACATGAAACAATTTGCTCATCTACATCAAGTTCAAAATCCTATCATTTCATATCAACTTGTAAAACAACTCAAGTTATCAAAAACCATATCAAAACTTGTAACACAACTCAAGTCTTCAAATCACATAAACTTGTAAAACAACTCAAGTTTCCCACCCATATCAGCTTGTAAAACAACTCAAGTTTCCAACCCATATCAGCTTATAACACAAATCAGGCTTCACACATTGAACTTGAAACAGAGTGCAAAAATAAATCATATTTTGATTAACACAACACATTGATATCTATGCATAACTTGACATATCGCAAATCAAAACAAGTTATATCGACACTCATATTGGACGAATCAATAAAAACCATGACAGCAAAACACAACAATTTCACAAATCACCTCATCTAGCAAAATTTTTTTTTGGATGCGCTAAAACAGATTCTCACTGCGCTAAATCTACCCATGCGCTAGGCTATTTTTCCTAAGCGCTAATCTATTTACCCTATGCGCTAGACTGACCCTACGTGCTAACCTTTTCCCCCCATGTGCCACCTAACCTACCCTATGCGCTAAAACCTATCCATGCGCTAACCTATACCTCGCTGGCGCTACCTATTTGATCCTATGCGCTAGGTCTACCCTACGCGCTAAAACCCCTATGCGCTAGGCCTACCCTACGTGCTAACCTGTTGACCTGACGCGCTACCCTACGTTCAGCATGCGCTATTTTCACTATATACGCTAACCTATACTTTCTATGCGCTACGCTATTTTATTTCGGATGCAGCCCTAAAAATTCAGCTTCATGCGCTACCTAAATTTTCATATGCGCTAAATTGTGACTTTGACACGCTAAAACGCTAAAACCGAATTTCAAAAATCAAAAAATGCTCGAAAACAACAAAATAAAAAATCAAAAAGGGGTCAAAAGTGTTGACTTACTGGTGGTCCATATGCGGCAGGTCTCCGGTACCTCTGAGCGTGCTCAAAACGATGCCTGGAATACGGAATAGGCATTTTGACTTCTCTCCAAATTCTCCTTCTCCAAAGTCAACAATGCACAAATGAATCAAATCAAAGCACCTTTCCCCTTTTATAGGAGGAAAATGAAATTAGGGTTAGGGAACCGGGCATGTCATTTGCTCGTGGTCTCCCTTATACCCTAAAATCTATAAATTATCAAGAGATGAATCAATTTCAACATTTCACATAGACAAAATCATACACATTAAACACGAATCACCAAATAAAATCAAAAATTTCAAAATATTGATTCATCTCCCGAGGGGGCATCATGCATCAAATCAAATCTGGGGCACGACTTGCAAATCATAAGAGCAACACAAAAATTTTATTTGATCATAAATCATGATAAAACATCATTTTCTTTGAAATAACATGTGCACACACGTCACTTCAAAGAGGGGCAAAATATAGACGTATAAAAATGACCATATTCCTAAATGAATATTTTATGTTCATTTATCTATTTAATTAAATCCAATTTAATTAAATTACTCGCATTCCTCTATTTAATTAAGTAAATTACTCAATTTAAGTCACTATACCCATTTAATGAATAAATCATTTTATTCAATTAAATCCCCCCTATCCACTTTTAATTAAATTCAAATTTAATTAAATAGTTATCCTAAATTGAATAAATCTAATTTATTTAATTTCCTCAAATTGAAACCAAATTGAATTAAATTAACTTTATTTCAATTAAATCCTATTATCCCTCCATCCATTTGCATTTTCCTACATCTCCCACTTGCTTCCTAAACCCCTTCCTAATTTCTTCTAGACCCTTCTAATCAATTCTAAATTAACCTAACCCATCTTCTAAACTTTGTCACATCCCTAAACAAAGGGAAGTCACTTCTCAAAACCTTAAAGTCTTTGATAACCATTAAAGGCTTCAAGTCTTCAACCACTTAATTTTCCAAAGTCTCCCAAATCATTAATGGTTAATTCAACCCTCTTACATGGTTAGAGATTTTTTGCGTAACTTAACCTTCATCCAACCCAAGGGTCTCTTCAAGCATTCATTTCTTTGACTATGGTTATCCCTTAATCATTTGCACAAGAGTTTATCCTTGGATTAACTCTTAATCCAATGAGTAATCTTAACTTAAGCTTGACCCTTACCCTCTAGATAACCATGAGGTCTTCTCAGGCATTTAATGTCTCCAACCCCTTTTCTCAACCAGTCTTATGTTGACAATTGTCACCATTTCATTAGTGCCAATTGCAAACATGGATTCCCAACTTTCAAACTCAGCCCTTGATTAAACTTTTCAATCCTGGCCATCCATTGCCCTATTTTTGCTATAAATAGAGCTCTCATTCCTCCATTTTTAGAGATCAATCCAAGTTTGTAGTATCATACTTATGCTTAAATACATTCAACCTTTCATTTCATATATGTTCATCATTTTAGCCTCTCTTTTAACTAGGAATTAGTCTAAATATGCATGTTTAGAATACTTTCTATTATCATTAGCTTAAATCATTGAACTAATATAGTATGCTAGGATAGTTTGTTTACTAACCTTGTCATCTTATAGTTAGTTTATTACATTTATAGAATCATGCATAGCTTAGAAGGCATCTCATATTAAAATCAACAAAAGCATCCCTCGTTCTTGCATTTGCCATCCCTAAACCATTTTGCTCAGTGATCTGAGAGCAAAAACATTGGTTTGAGGGACCATGTAAGATAGAGAACCATGGGACCAACCCTGGGAAGCTGAGTGATACTTTATTACTCCATAGCTTGCACCAAGAAGTCCTGTGAGTGTGTGAGCAAGGCTCCATAGAGCTCCATTTTTCACATTTTGAGTTCTATCGACCCGCTTTTCCCGCATACAACACCGACATGGATGGCTACAAGGTAGAGCCTTTAATCTCACTAATATCTCTTCCTCCATCACCAAGATAGTCGGGAAAACCATTAGAGGTTATGAAACCACAAAATTGAAGAAGTTGAGGAAATACAACTTCAGAGATCCCAAGAAAACCTGCATGCAAATACCTGTCACAACAGAAGAATGGAGGCACATAAAGCAAAAAAGCATAAATGCTCTGAAGAAGAAAATTATCATTCAAAAAGGGAATCAATTGAATTAACAAGTACAATACAATCCTTATAAAAGGATAATAGAAACCCTAAAGATATGCAACCCTAAAGAAACCCTAAAGGGATAATATGTATTTAATCTACAATATTTATTAAATGCCTAAGTTTAGCTTAAGCGTAGAGTTTAATAGACTAATAATTAAATAAATAATTATTAGCTAATACAAGATAACTCTAACACCCCCCCTTAAGATGAACTTAGGGAGTAGCTAAAAAACTAAATGCATGAAGCAAAAAATGCAACTACATGATGAAGGCAAATTTGGGTCCCGACAACAAGGCCTAATGAGGTATCCAATCACAACCAAATCTCTATGAACCGGAGAAATAGAGAAAACCACGTGGGAAAAAAATATACTCCAAAAAGAGATGGAAAAGCAAGAAGAACACCACTGAAGTAGGAAATATTCGAATCAGATGGCAAACAAAGGCAAACAACTGAACTCGAAGATATAGATGGCATGAGACACCAAATCCTGAAGAGCTAATCAATCGAACCAAGGAAGCATTAGAACCAATAGGACAAACCTCCCCATAATGCTGAAAAGGGAGAGAGACAAGTACACTGAAAAGAACGGCCAACAAGAACTGCATGACGAAGAACCAGGAACATCGAAGGTGCAGAGAAAGTACATAATGTCGTGGAAGGAACACTCACTTGACACACATCATGAGGTGAATGTCATGGAAGGAACACTCACTGGACAAAGGTAGATGGTAAACAAAAGGCAAACATCAACCCCCTCATGGCACTTTATAAGTAGTGCATGTACAATAAGGCACAAGATGTGCAAGATCCCAAGTAAACAATGCATGATGGCACTTTATCTCAGTGCGTTTGCATAAATGAAAATGCTACAATGATAAGAAGACTGGAAATAGAAAGAAGAACCAAAACCAAGACATCCTACTCAGAGAAGAGATCTCAGAACCTGAAACAACCAAGATATCCACAGAGTGCTGAAAAAGCAAAAAACTGAAGAAATTATTCCTGGAGCAGAATCTAGAAAGAAAACTTATATGGTTGGAAATTACACAGGACAAGATTTCAAACGATATAAATTTTTCAAAAACGGAGTTCAGATGCTCATTTTATGTCTCCCAAAGTGCAAAAAGAAACTTCTAGCTTTGACAGAAAAAAAAACACCATCAAAAAATAAAAATCAGAAGATCAAACCTCTAGATCTGAAGAGAGCTCAAAAAGAGCTTTCCGACGATATAAAATTTTTGAAAAAGCGCCTCCGTATGACCAAGTTATGGCCAAAAGAAAAAAACACCTCTTTTTGGGCATAAAAAGGGTAATTTTTTTTTTTGACAAAAATTTTCTGACACATTTGTAGGTACAGCGGTATGGATTTTTGTGCCTCATAAAGCGTGCCAATGAAAAAATCATGTCCTAGATGCACTTGTCACTGAAATAGGTCGAATTATATCAAAATGAATGGAAACGCCCTTCGGAAGACAACGGTGAGATTCGTTTTGGCCCAAACTGCTCTAATTTTTTTAATGATTTTTTTACGAATTTCTCAAAATTCGTGCAAAAAAGGCAAAAACCAAAGAAAAAATGTCAGAACCCAAATTTGTCAAAATTTGACAAATTTTATATGAAAATGGGGGTTTTGGGGCATTATGAGCTCAACAATGAGGTCCGTTTGAGCCAAAAAATGACCAGAAACAAAATTGCTACCACAGATCCAATAAAAAACTCTGAAAAAACTTGAAACCCTGCTCCAAAAAATCTTCTGAAAAATCAGGAACAAGAAGCAGCAGATGTAGGCTCTGATACCATGAAGAAGTTGAAGAAATACAACTTTAGAGATCCCAAGAACACCTGCATGCAAATACCTGTCACAAGAGAAGAATGGAAGCACATAAAACAAAAAAGCATAAATGCTATGAAGAAGAAGATTATCATTAAGAAAGGGAATCAATTGAATTAACAAGTACAATATAATCCTTATAAAAGGATAATAGAAACCCTAAAGATATGCAACCCTAAAGAAACCCTAAAGGGATAATGTGTATTTAATAATTAGAATACATTATTTATTAAATGCCTAAGTTTAGCTTAAGCGTAGAGTTTAATAGACTAATAATTAAATAAATAATTTATGATGGTCTCTTTATACAATCCTCTACTTCCCTTGCAGATGAAATAGAAGAGGATGTTGCTCTCAAATGGATTTTCAAAGAAGATAGTGCAAATAAAGAAATACAACATTGTGAGATTTCCCCGACACAATATGGTCCAGGCTATAAGATGCTTCAACACATAGGATATTTAGGTACCGGTCCTCTAGGAAAGCGCCAAGAAGGTATTGTTGAACCTATTCAGTTACAAACTAAGTCTGCAAATGACAAAGCTCATTTGGGATACGACCCAAGAAAGTCATCAGATCAGAAACGTACTCCACACCATCAACCTCAGTGGAGGAAAAAGGTACTACCTTCAACATCACAGGAAATTAATACTCAACAAACTCAGGACGAGTGTGACGATGAACAAGAAGAATTGCCAGCCTAGAGAGAGGAAGTAGATGGTAATCAAGTTCCGATCATATCAGCTATAACACTACAGGAAGTAGAAATCCCAGAGGATATAAGAGAAGTATACAAAATCAGAGAATTGTTTGCACCACTGAACATTCCAGTCACATATACTGGCAGACAACAAGTAGAGGATTTAGAAACTGATTCAAATAAGTATGAATGGGGTCCAGACCATCTCTCAGATACATCTACTACAGGAACCCCCAAAGAATCCAGTGATATCGCAGATGACGCACAAGAGCTGATATGCTTAAAAATGCAAAAGGAAATAGAAGAAATAAGACTAAAAAGACAAGAAGACTATGAACAACAGCTGGAGGAAGAAAGGACACAAATAATTTCTTCACCTACTAACTCTCCCTCTAATGAGATAGGACAAATTAGGTATGGAACTACAAAAGAAGAATTAGAAGCTACAGAAGCAGGACCAGTCATCAGTCTAGAGAAAGCTGAATGGAACAGATGACAGGGATTAACAAAACCATCAAGGTTATGTCCACAAGTGTGTCTAATACAGGTGATCAATGAATCAAATCACCAAGGAACTTGCAGCATCAAAGATGTAGGTATTGATACTATATATACTTTTACCAAACCAATTGAAGACGAGTCAGAAACTTCATCTTATGACTTTGATAACTTAAACAAAAGCTCTATTTATAACAACAACTATTCAACAACACATTATGACTACTCTGTCATGAATGTTGAGATGCTATCTGCTGACCCTGTTACTATCACACTATGCTATGTAGTCTAGACTGAAGTAGGGGATGACGCTAGGAGTAGGTCGGTTGGATTAGGTCTAATAAATAATAACATAAATTTTGATAATCGTATTGTAACTCTTCTTGGTCTTGAGACACCTACACAAGGTAGTCTTCTAGAACTCAACTGGTCAGTCCAAAGTCATGATGATAGTATTGTGAACTCCCTTGAACTGGTTCAAAATTTATCTTTGATACATCCTGAACTAATTGACTGTACTCTTTATAACCAACCTTTGAATATACCCACCTTCGCTAATGACTACATACTATCCCGCAATCTTAATGCAGTGGAACTAATGAACTCTTACACTAGTGAGAAAAGTGAGAACATGACTGAAACGGACATAAATATCTCAGTCACAAAAATCAAAAAAAGAAAAATAAGAAATCTGATAGCAAAAACTACATTGTGGCGGTGTCAGAATAAAAAAAAGTAAAAATAAAGGACGTACCTAAAGGTGAAAACCTCTCTGAGGCACCTGAAGGTGAGATACTTGATATGCTGCCAAGTCACTTCCAAGAAAGGTCTTCAATATTTATTGAACCAACTCAACCAGTCAATATTGGAAGTCAAGAAACACCACATATCATTCATCTAGCTCAATCATTATCAGCAGGAGAGTTAAAAGATTTCAGCAACCTCTTTTCAGAAAAGAAGATCAACTTTGCATGGACATACTCAGATATGCCAGGACTAGATCCTGATCTCATCATGCATCATATCTCTATTACACCAAGAGTTAAACCAGTCAAGCAAAAACTTCGTAAGATGCATCCTCATGTGGCACTACTAGTCAAGGCTGAGCTAGAAAAATTGTTAAAAGTTGAATTTATCAGAGCTATAGATTATGCAGAATGGATATCAAACATAGTACCTGTATCAAAGGAAGACAAATCTATTAGAGTTTGCACAGACTTCAGGGATCTCAACAAAGAATGTTCGAAAGACAATTTTCCATTGCCCAACATTGATATGATAGTAGATATGACTGCTGAATATGAGATGTACTCATTAATGGATGGATTCTCTAGTTACAATCAAATCAAGATAGCTTATGAGGATCAAGAAAAGACAACCTTTACATGTGCATGGGGAACCTTTTGTTGGAATGTCATGCCATTTGGACTAAAGAACGCATGAGCAACTTACAAAAGAGCAGTAACCACTATCTTCCATGATATGATGCACAAAAACATGGAAGATTATGTTGATGACACCCTAGTAAAAACCATGAAGAGATCTACTCATATTCAAGAACTAGGCCTCATACTGGATATAATGGAAAGGTTAAAGCTCCAGTTAAATCCTAAAAAGTGTACTTTGGAGTAACAACAGGAAAATTACTTGGTTATATAATTTCAAAGAAAGGAATTGACGTTGACCTTGAAAAGGTCCAAGCTATAATGGAAATGCCTCCGCCCAAGAATATCAGTCAAATGAGAAGTTTACAAGGCCATCTTCAATCAATAAGGTGCTTTATATCTCAGCTAGCAGACAAAGCTCAACCCTTCACAAAGGTATTAAGGAAAGGAGTTCAATACAAATGGGATAAAGATTGTGAACAATATCTAAAATAAATCAAAGATTATCTTTCTAATCCACCCATATTGAAGCCATAGATTCAAGGCAAGCCATTGATTCTATACATATCAGCTATAGATACTTCACTGGGGGCCCTCCTGGCACAACAGGATGAGAATAAAAAGGAAAGAGCCATATATTTTATCAACAAAACATTGGTGTCTTATGAAATGAACTACACTATAATAGAAAAAGCATGCTTGGCATTGGTCTTTGCATCACAAAAATTAAGACACTATATGTTAGCACACTCTATTAAGTTGGTGGCTAAGATTGATCCACTCAAATATCTTCTTAGCAAAGCAACGTTCATAGGAAGGTTGGCTAAATGGGTCATGGTTCTTACATAATTTGATATTGAATATGTGGAATGTAAAGCCATCAAAGGACAGGTTATTGTAGACCAACTTGCTGATGCTCCACTCAAAGATGAAACCTTTGTGTGTCGGTTGAAGAAAGCCCTGTATGGTTTAAAGCAAGCTCCTAGAGCATGGTATTCAAGGATAGATCAGTACCTGAAGGAGCAAGGATTCAAAAAGGGGAGTTCTAACAATAATTTATACATAAAGAAAGATGGAAACCACATGATCATTATGGTTGTGTATGCAGATGACATTATTTTTGGAGGCAATAAGGACACCCTTTGCAAAGAATTTGCTGATCAGATGCAGTCAGAATTTGAGATGTCAATGCTTGGATAATTGACATACTTCCTTAGTTTGCAGATATCATAGCAAGATAAGGGAATGTTTATCTCACAAACCAAGTATGCAAAGGATATGTTGAAGAAATTTCAAATGATGGACTGCAAACCAGTAAGTACCCCATGGGTGACCAGAAGAAAATTAAGAAAGAATGATGAATCACCAGTGCTAGATCAGACAATGTATAGATCCATGATAGGCAACCTATTGTATCTTACTACTTCTAGACCAGATATAGTGCAGGCAGTGTGCATGGTGGCTAGATTTCAGGCTACACCTAAGAAATCACATATGAATGTCATAAGAAATTTTTTTAGGTACTTGCAAGGAACACTCAGTTATGGTTTGTGGTACCCTAAACAAGGGGAATTCATCTTGGAAGCATACACTGATGCTGATTGGGAAGGTTACATTGATGACCAAAAGAGAACAATTGGTGGTGCATTCTTCCTAGGTGACCGGTTGGTCTCATGGCATAGCAAGAAGCAGGATTCAGTCTCCCTATCAACTACTGAAGCAGAATACATTGTTGTTGCTACATGCTGCTCTCAGGTACTTTGGATGAAACAAACCCTCAAGGACATACAGGTGGACATCACTGATCCTATTCTCATCTGGTGTGATAATTCAAGTGCCATCAACATATCAAAGAATCCAGTGATGCATTCCTGGACAAAGTAAATAGCCATCAAGTATCATTTCCTCAGAGAGAAGGTTGAAGGACAGGAAGTAAAGATGGACTATATCCCTACAGGAGAACAAGTGGTAGACATTTTCACCAAATCATTGCCACTAAGCACTTTTGAGTACTTAAGGCACAAGTTGGGAGTTGTGTCACTTGCCTTATGCACTTAAGTTAGTAGGGAATTATATGGTTCAGGGGGAGTTAATAGCAGCATCTATAACTCTTGAACCACATGTTGATCATAGGGAAAGTTCAAGGATTTATGTCTCAGTACCGGCTGTAATCATTGGTATCAATCTACGGGGGAGATAGGTATGAATCAAAGGGGGACTATATAGTATCCTTTGCCTTTGTGTCAAAGGGAGAGAAATCTACCAGTATGAAGTCTTGCAGTAAGTTGACATCAATACCAAAGGGGGAGATTGTTGGTATTATGTTGTCATTGATGTCAACTAGTTTGGCATGGTCACCGGTGTGTAAGAAGTGGTGACTGGTATAATAAAACTAATAAATATGATGTCAATCTATATGTGAGTAAGTAGACAAAAGGAAAGTTACTGGTACACATGAATTGTGTCATCTGCCGGTAAAGTAGGCTTTTCGGTAAGGCATAAATTGGTATGAAGGCTGGCTGTTTGTTTGTGATGAAGAGGTAGAATTTTATATGAATCACAACAACACCCAATGAGAAGAATAGAAAGAATGGCATGAAGACATACCGAAAGGCAAGATGAATTGTTAGGAGGATGTGTTGTTGATAAGAGTGATTGTTCAGTTTGTTGGTTATACCGGTAAGGTGAATTGAACCTGTAGTTAATCTTGGTCAACAAAGAATGTCAAATCGACATATCAAACCAAGAAGAGGTGGATGTCAACAAAAATGACAGCTAGAAGCCAGGCGGTGATAAAGCACAAGTTGGTGAAGTGTGCATCGACGTAACAGTTAGCAAGCAGGTCAACTTTTATGAAGAACTTGCAAGTCATGGAGAATGCCAGAAGATTGTGACTCAAGGAAGACAAGATGACATGTGATTGAACTTATCCTACAAGAAGATTTGATCTTCGTACCCATTTGCTGAAGGAAACAGCCAAGCCATTAATGGCATATGACAGAGAAAAGCATAAAAGCATGGTGCATACCTCCAATTTTAGAAAAAAAAACCATTGGAATGCGAGGCATGTGTGGTGCTTATCGATGACATGAAGATCATTTCCCTAGAAAAGAAGATCAAATCAAATCCAATATGGATCGAGTTGGTGAAGGCAAAACCTAACACTGCACTATTTGAATGCAGTTTTTGGCAGGAACCTTAGATGATAAATATGTGAGCTCGAGACAAAAATCATAGATGCTTGATGTAAAGAATGAGATAGAAGAGATCTTGATCAAGGAGAAAGATCGTCTTCCTTAGAATTTATTCTAAGAAAGTTGCAGAGTGAGTTAGTAGGTGAACCGGTGACAAGGTTTAATTGTAAGAGACAGAGTAACTGATAAACTGTTGTAGGTCTAACAGTTAAGATAACCGGTGAGGTGTGATTGATCAAGAAGGCATCTGAGTGTGACATAGTGTGTTGTGAGGCTGAGAGAGAAAGAAGAGAGGCCGAGAGTAACCAGTGAGTGATCAGAGAGAGTAATATGATAATCAATAGTGTGAGAACCAGTGAAGAAGAGAAGGCTATTAACTGACAAAAGTCTATTGATCAAGTGTTGTAGAACTCATTTGCAATCAGATTCTATAACTGTATCAAAATTGTATTTCAGTATACATCACCAAGTTGGAGCTTGGTGCTCCTTGGGTTGGTACCCTAAATCATTGTAATTTATTGTTTCACTTGTGAGGCTGGATTGGAGTAGTAGACTCTAACATCATTTCTCATTGAGGTTTTTTCCATATTGGGTTCTCCTTGTACATCTAGTGTTGTGGGTTGCATTTGTGTGTTTGCCTCTTTTGATATCCACATTTGTCTTACCGGTTTGATTGTTTAGTGCTTAGGGTGATAACCGGTATTCTAAAGCTGTTTTAAAAAGGAAAAGAATTTAGGAACCACTGATTCACCCCCCTCTTAGTGGTACATTGTGTTCAACAAGATTCAAATGAATTGATGAATTGGATCTCGGAGATGGAGAAGTATTTTGATTCTGAAAACACTGCAAAAGAGAGGAAGGTGAAATATGCCTGTACCCAGTTGAAAGGTCATGCATCTCTTTGGTGGGAGCATTTGCAAGTTGATAAATAGAGAAGAGGTAAAGAGAAGATTAAGATATGGGATCAGATGATTGCTAAGTTGAAATCAAAGTTTGTGCCGATGAATTATCAAGTGGATCTATTCCAGAAGTTGCAGAATTTGAGACAAAAGGAATCTAGTGTGAAGGAGTACACCGAAGCATTTTACAAGTTAAATATCAGATCCAGACATGTTGATGATGAAGTTCAACAAGTTGCAAGATATTTGAATGGATTGTGGATGTCTATACAATATGAATTGAGTAAATGATCAAATTGGAGAGTGTTGAATAGGCTTACCAGTATGCCCTAGAGGCAGAAGAGAAGTTAAACAAAAGACATGAGTAGAGACAGAGAGGTAGAGGTGGAAGGTTTACTGGAGGAAGATTTCAAGGAGGAAGAGGATATACTGGAGGAAGAGGAACCAATACAGATCAGAGAAAGGACAAGGAAGTTAGCAAAGAAGGTAATCCATACTGGAAGGATGATAAAAATTTCTACCAGAGGAGAGAACCAGATGGTTACCAGAATGAGAACTTTGGAAGACAAGACAAGAAGACATTCAGAGGAACCTACTTTAAGTGTAGAGGAGGACATCGTGCATTTGAGTGTAAGAAGACATGAACTACCTGAAGAGAAACAATGGTGGAAGAAAACCCCACAAAATCAGACAATAAACTGGAAGATGGAGAATTGTTGATGATGAGGAGAGCTTTGTGTCATACCAGAGGAGATGAAGAGCCCTTGCAGAGGAAGAATCTATTCAAGACTAGATGTAAGGTATCCAGTAAGTGTTGTAAAGTTGTTATTGATAGTGGTAGTTCAAATAATCTTATTTCAGAAGAGATGGTGAATAAGGTGAAATTGGAAAGATTAAAACACCCTAAGCCGTATTAGATAGCATGGATTCAGGATGAACATAAGTTGATAGTAAGTGAACAATGTTTGGTGAAATTGAAAATTGGGAATTATCATGATGAAGTTTTGTGTGATATTATGCCTATGGATATTTGTCATTTTTTGTTGGGAAGACCTTGGCAGTTTGATAGACATGCCATACATGATGGGAGGAAGAATGCATACACTATTATGGCCAATGGGATGAAGCAAACCTTGTTACCTTTGGAGGAACCTTTGAAGAATGAAGTTTGTACGAATTCTAGAATATATTTAGTAGATGGAAGGAAATTCATGGATGGACCGAGACATGAGAAAGTGTGCTTTGCCTTAATTCCTAAGAAGACTAAGAGACCGAAACTAGAAGGAGAATACCCAGAAGAGATAAGAGATTTGCTGACAGAACATGAGGACATCATTTCAGATAATGTACCTAATGGATTGCCACCTGTAAGAAGTATTAGTCATTGCATGGACTTGGTTCTCGAAGCTAGTTTGCCTAACAAAGCTACACATCGATTGACACCGACAAAGAATGAAGAACTAAATAGACAAGTGCAGGAGTTGTTGAAGAAAGGTTTGATCTGAGAGAGTCTGAGCCCTTGTGCAATACTAGCAGTATTAGCACCTAAGAAGATTGGAGAGTGGAGAATGTGTACCGGTTCAAGAGCAATAAACAAGATCACAGTGAAATACCAGTTTCCTTTGCCTAGGATGGATGACATAATGAACTGTTTGAGTGGATCCAAATACTTACAAAGATAGATTTGAAGAGTGGATATCATCAGATCAGGATCAAAGAAGGTGATGAGTGGAAGACAACATTTAAGATAAATGAAGGACTGTATGAATGGTTGGTGATGCCTTTTGGATTGACTAATGAACCGAGTACTTTCATGAGGCTGATGAATGAGGTATTGAAGAAGTTCTTGGGTAAGTTTGTTATTATGTATTTGGATGACATTCTGATTTTCAGTAAGACAAAAGAGGAGCATTTGTTGCAGTTAAGACAAGTTTTGTAGAGGTTGAGAGAGGAGGAGTTGTTGATCAATATCAAGAAGTGTACTTTCATGAAGGATGAGTTAGTCTATTTGGGATTTGTGATATCTGAGGATATTTTGAAGATGGACCCAGAGAAAGTGAAAGCAATTGCTGAATGGCCTACACCAGAAAGCATTGGAGAGGTAAGATCATTTCATGGATTGGCTAGTTTTTACCACAACTTTATCAGAAATTTCAATTTAGTTTGTAACCCTATGAATGAGACCATGAGAGGAGATCGGAAGGAATTCAAGTGGACCACCGGAGCAAACAAAAGTTTTGAACTATTTAAGAAGAAAGTGACTGAGGAACCTGTGTTGGCTTTATCGAATTTCAATAAAGTATTTCAAGTGGATTGTGATGCAAGTGGAACATCAATAGGAGAAGTCTTGAGTCAAGAAGGAAGAGCAGTAGCCTATTTCAGTGAGAAATTGAATGATGCCCAGAGGAGATATTTAGTGTATGATCAAGAGTTTTGTGGCATAGTTAAAGCCTTGAATAAGTGGAGACATTACTTGTTGCCTAAGGAGTTTATGTTGTATACAAATCATCAAGCTTTACATTATTTAAATAGTCAGAGTAAGTTGAATCAAAGACATATGAGATGGTTAGAATTCTTACAGAGTTACACCTTTGTGTTGAAGCAAAGAAGTGGGAAATCTAACAAAGTTGCTGATGCATTGAGTAGGAGAAGGAATTAGCTGACATAGATGAGAGTGATAGTATTAGGGTTTGAAGATTTGAAGACCTTGTATGATGATGACCCAGATTTTGCAGAACCTTGGAAATCATGTAGAGAACTGGTTATGGTAGATAGAAGAAAATGGTTGGAATATTTCATTCAAGATGTGATGTTATTTAGAGGAGTTCAGTTGTGCATACCTAAGAGCTCTGTGAGGGAGAATCTGATAAAGGAGAAACACAGTAGAGGTTTAGCTGGACATTTTGGCATTGACAAAATAGTAGCATTGGTGAGTGAGAAGTACTTTTGGCCCCAGATTCATAAGGATGTTAAGAGAAGAAGACATCAGATGCATTGCATTTAGTAGACCTATTTTTCAAGGAAGTGGTAAGGTTGCATGGATTACCTAAGAGCATACTTTTAGACAGAGACTAAGTTTGTTGGCTATTTTTGAAGAACACTTTGAAAGAAGATGAAGATAGATTTGAAGTTCAATTCTTCTTTTCATCCACAGGCTGATGGACAGACATATGTTGTTAACAAAAGTTTGGGAAACTTATTGAGATGTTTAGTGGGAGACAAAACCAAAAGTTGGGATTTAATCCTTACACAAGAAAAGTTTGCCTACAATAATTCAGTGAATAGAAGTACTAGAAGAACACCTTTTGAGATTGTTACCGGAGTGCATCCTAGAGGTATATCAGAATTGAGAGACATTAGCAATGAAGACCAGAGGAGTTCAGAAGAAGAAGACTTTGCATATTGCATGGCAACATTGCATATTTAGGTTAAGCAGCATTTGGAGGACATGAACAACAAGTATAAGGAGAAGGAAGATGAGAAGAAGAGACATAAATAATTTCAAGTTGGTGATGAAGTGATGGTATATCTGAGAAAAGAGAGATTCTTGGTTGGAACTTATAACAAGTTGCAAATGAAGAAGTTTGGACCTTGCAGGATTTTGAGGAAGTTCAGTCCTGGAAATGCATATGAAGTGGAGTTACTAGATAGTCTAAGTATTTCACCTATATTCAACATTGTAGATCTTCATGAGTACCATGAACCAGAATTCAGTGAGGATGGTGTTGCAAAGCTGGAAAAATAATTGCCCTGGAAGGAACTGGATCAAATTGAAGAGATTTTGGACAGTAGAATTGGGCATAGTACCTAGAGCAGTCAGTATAAGGAATATCTTGTGAAGTGGAAGGACAGACCAGTTGAAGATTCATCTTGTATTTCTCAAGCAGAGGTAGACCACTTTGGTTTCCCTCTGACCCCTACAAAGTGAGAGGCTCACTTTTTCAATAACCCCAGATGTCTGATGCAAGAGCATCCCCGGTTCATAGCAATCTTGCATCAAACAAAAACATTTTCCTTTCTGTTTTGCTTTCTGTTTGCAGTTTCAATTTTCCTTTTTGTGTGTCCTAGTTTTGGCTCACCGAATCCTGGGGAGTTCGATTCTACTTGAAGACTTGATCATCTTTCATGCGTCCAAACTGCATCGCATTTGGATAATTTTCCGGCAAGATATCACTATCAGTTTCCATGATAGTTTCTTGTTACCGATTGTTCCTTTGTTACTGGTTGCCTGAGACCTATTCTAGTGATCTATCGGAACCCATTTCAAAGCTTATGGAGCCTTGGGCATTGATTTCGATGTTCCTTGGCATGTGACCGACCTTTTCCCATGATCTACGTTTCATCCTTTGGATTTTCCAGAGGAATCTCTTGGCGGAGGCCGACCTTGTTTATTTTGCACATTAGGTCTTGTTCTCTGGGTTTTGATCCCTTTTTTGGGCCGACTGGATCCTTTGGATATATATATATATATATATATATATATATATTTGTATTTACATATCAGAATGTGACACAAAGAGAATCATGTAGCTAGACTGTGCATAGAAGATAGATTATAAGATTCAAGGTCTCGGTTGTGACTTATTCTATCGAGCATGTGAGCCGGTATGTTGTAACCTAGTTGTTACCGATTGGATGTAATCGAATTTCATGCAATAAATCAATCTGTTTTGCATTGCCTCCATCATATATTCGTGTTTCTGTTGTGTTTACTCTTTGTTGACCAGTTTGAATTAATCTCTTTGAGGTCCCTCCTCACCGGTGACTACTTCATTAGCAGTTTTGCTATTTACCTGACTCCACTACCAGTTGGTCTAAATGACTTAGAGGACTAACAAGACATGGTTTCTATCAATGGCAACACTAATAAAGTCATCAATCAACATATTACATCATCATCAAGCCAACAACAAAAGCAGTGCAAGAATGTATGATGTTTTAGGAAGAGTTACGGTTTATGTAGAGAAACTTCCTTCTCTTTATGAGCGCCTTTTGACCAGGTTGTCTCTTTTTCAAATTGGTCTTTTGATAGAGATTCTTCTTTCTTAAATGTTGAGGAGTGGTCATACAACCGATCAAAGTTGATGTTGTTGATAGGTTGATTTGATAACAAATACCTCGTTTGGATACTCAAGCCTACTAATTAGAATAGAGGGTTCAATATTCCCCTATTTATATGACTAAGTGTGGCAAATGATATAATAAAGCTCCCCGATGAAGGATGATGTATCCTGATTTTGGGAACAAGATTGATTTGACTAACTTGAATATCTAGACTAAGTATTCTAACGTTGATATTGGTTGAAATTGTGCAAATTGGATCAATAGTTGATATGAATTCCTTTGATTTTGTTGAAAGAAATTTGATCTGTGATATTTGAATCTAAAAGACCACTGAAAAGGATACTTGGATCAATTTTAGATTTCTGATTTTTGTAATTCGTAAAGTGATTTCTGATTTTATTTGATACTTTTGCAAGATGTTTATTTGATATCTAACAAGAACACAACAAACACACATGAAAGCAATAGTAGTTTTGGTCTTAATCTAACATGAAGTGTATGTTCTTTTGAGGATCTTGTCAAATCCCCGATGTTTTCACTAGTTTGGTACAAGAAAAACACACCAGGAAGACTCTTTATTCAAGGGTCATAAATAATATCATAGCCCAAACCTCGATACTCCTTCATCTCAAACAATCTTGTCACACCCTAGGGTGCGCTTGTTTTTTTTGCCTTTTTTTAGAAGTTGAACCAAAGAGGATTGCTCCTCAATTGGATCATTTTCTTGGGAGATGTATGGTGAGTGTCTTGGAGGTGGATTCTGTTGGCATTTGCATGAAGATTGCATTAATGATATGTTGTCATTGATGTCAATTAACCAGTAATGATATTGTTACTGTAACCGGTAGGAATAATTTGTGTAGTGAACCGGTAACTAGTGTATAAACCTTATCTATTGATGTAACCAGTAAACCCTACCTATTATTTTTGATAAAACCTAACCGATTAAGTTTGGTGAATTGGCTATATTGGCTTATGATCTGATGATGAGCGGTAATGATTATGGCATGTATGATTATTGTATGAAGACAATTCTGAGAGATTTTGGCGAGTTGTTGTAACGCTTTTTGTCTAGGGAATGAGCAAATGTATTGCATCTAATGCAAAGCGTGTGATGAGTTACTGAGTTCAATGAAGCGGTGATCAAGGAGCAATCAAGGTTTTCTTGATTGATGTGTAGAGATTGCTATGTAATCCAACGGTCATACTTGAACCAATTTGTATGTAATATCTATGAGAATTAGGTTTTTGTTGTGTTACCGACCTGATTGATTTGTATTTAAGGTCGATGAAGTTGTTTAGTTTAAGGAGTTGGCAAAGAGATAGACAAGATTAGTTGAGTGTGTGGTTGCCAAGCCGGATGATGTATCTGTAGTTTGAGTAAAGGTAGATAGGAGCATGAAATGGATCTGATCAAGAAAGTGTAGTGCTATTCAGACATATCAGAAAACTCCTATTGGTTTTTAACAATTACAGCAGAATTGAAATCCCCTAACCGAGTAAGCTCTAACAAGCTTGGTGTTATTCAAATCCTCTAAAAAGGTGATCCATTAGATTGAATTTTCAAATCCTCTACTGAGGTTACTCCTTATAGGGTATTGCTTCTAACAAGGCATTTGTAGTCAATCCCTTAACTGGGCGATTCCTAATAGGATTAGTTCTTAACATGACTTTTTGTAAATCTTTAATAGGCTAGGCTCCTAACAGGGTGAACTTCAGAAGAGTTCAGTTAGTTATCTTGTGAGTCTCATCTCACCGTGGTTTTTACTTATTTGGGTTTCCACGTCAAAAAATATTTATGTCAAGTGGTGAATGTTTTTGTCATTATGTTTTCATGGTTGATTTACTTAACTACTTAACTATTTTGATAAGTCATGATAACCAAAAGTATTGAGAAATGAAGAAGTTGTTTACTATTAATTTGTTGTAACAGTCAACCAGTTTATCTTATGAGTTTTTTTCTTGATAGAGGTATTACATTGTTAGTTCTAAGTTTACTTTGAGAGATTGATTTTTGAGATTGGTGAAGTTTGTATCAGTTTTTCCAACTACTGATTCACCCCCCCCTCTCAGTAGTTGACCGAATACTTATTCTTTGATCATACCATCAAATTCTTCCCCACTTTTGCACTGTGATATTATAAATGTCTGGTTACTGACTCAACAAATATTTCTAATTCTAAGGCTTGTAATAAGGATTTCGTTCGGCGCGACGAAAGATAAACTCCCTCAAGAGGCTTCCCAACCTTTAAAACAAAGACTTTTCATATCTCAAGGATACTGGGGGAAGACTATCAATGCACACTGCCGTTGGATGTGATTTTCATCTCCATCCACATTTGATTATAGTGGGTTGGTAAAATTGGCTTTAAGTCATTCTGCACTTAGGTCGTTCCCCTCTCACTATCCTTATGGGCTTCTCAGGAGGGAAAACCTTCTAAAGGTTTTATTTTATTACAAGAATTGAAACAAAGCATTCAAATAGTGAGTTTGGCTCTTTGATCACCCAATTAAGGGGAGAGAATATACCTATCACTTTTGAGACACATTTTACACTTGTTCTTTTTAATCCTTCATTGCAATGATTATCTGACTTCTATTTCGAGATGTTGCTCCAACAAACACAGTGTTCATATTAGTCCCACAGTACAATTTTTTTAACTTTGAAAGAAAAACTAGTCAATAAAATGAAATCACTTTGCTAATGAAAATGTAGTTTGTTCTTTTTAACTTGCACAAAGAGATGTTGATTGTTCCTTTTATCCCTTGCAAAATGAAAGATTGTCTCAAGTTCTTTTTAAGAGAGCACCAAAAGGAAGTGTGAACCTAACTTGCAAAATGGAAGTTTTGATTTGTTGTTCATTTTATCCTTGCAAGAAAGAAAAAATGTGGTTCTTTTTAAGCACCAAAATGGCTATGAAGTTCCTTTTACCTTTGCAAGAAAAAGAGGTGAATTTTTTTTACCTTTTGCCAAATTGAAAGTTTATCTTGTTCTTTTTAAGAGCCCAAACGAAATGTGAACTATCCTAAAAAGAAGTTTGATTTGTTGTTCATTTTATCCTTGCAAGAAAGAAAAAGTGTGATTCTTTTTAAGCACCAAATGAGAGTTTTGATTCATTTTAAGCACTAAATGAAGATGAGGTTCTTTTTACCTTTGAAAGAATAAGAATTTAAATGAGTTCTTTATATTTATTTTGAAGGAAAGTAAGAAAGAAAGAACTAATTTAACTCCTTTGGAACTTGCAAAACACTGTTAGGACCTGCACACAACCTGTTAGCTAAAAATCCAGAATAATGGTGAGCTTCACAAGCCTAATTTTCCAACTGGTTACAAACCTTTTTTGATCTATGTGTTAAATGTGCTAAAACAGAGACTGAATGCGCCAAAATAATGATTGTATACGCTTAAAGAAATACTGCATGCACTAAAATAAATATTGTATGTGGTAAAATAAATACCGTATGTGCAAAAATAGAGTTTATATGCGCCAGAACGGTGACTATATGAGCCAAAACAAATTTTATATGCACTAGAAAGTGACTGTATGTGCCAGCAAAACTTTTGTATGCGCTAAAATAAGGTATGCATGCTCTACAGGAAATATTATATGCGCTAAACATTTCTTGGTGTGAACCTACAAAAAAATTTGTTACAATGAGTGGGTCGAGCCCCACAGTGGGCGCCAAAAATGTATACCTGAAATGAGGGTTAGCCAATCAACAACATCAAAAATCAAGTATACCAATGAAACATAACAAAACAAATATCTAAATGACAAAACAAATTAATAATCCATCTCCTAAGATTGTTCCATTGTTCTCTATCTCCAAGGATCCTTCAAATCAAGGTGGCTCTCAACTTGGATGAGCACTTGATCTCTAGAATGACTACCTAAAGAATGAGGGATACAAATGATAAAATATCTAAATGCAAGTGCAACTAAGATCTTAGCATGATAATGATACGAAACTAGCTATGATATAGTACAAGATTATGAGATTAGTATGATACTTAAACTAGCATGAAGATGATATTAAGATGATATACTAGTAACATGATATGCTAAACATGATTATTCTAATATTATAATGCTATGATAATGATATTGCTATCTAAAATGCTTAAGCTTATGAGAGAGGCAAATGCAAATTCTTGATAACCTGGATACATAAAAACTTGAGATCTAATAACTTGAAGATCTTGATTATAAAGAAATGAGAGCTATTTATAGAAGAAATGGTCAATTGGATGGCCAAGATTGAATTGTCTTAAGAAGGGTTAGGATTGAATGATCTTAAATCCATGTGAGACTTTCAACCCAATCCCATGTTGACAAGTGTCATCACGAGGAGGCTTGAGAGGAGAGATAAGAGGAATTAAATGCTTGAGAAGACATGTGGTTACCCTAGGGGGGTAAGGTTAGGGTTGAGTTATTGGATAATACTTTTACCCAAAGGATAAACTCTTGTGCAAGGGTTAAAGAGATAATCATGGTCAAATCAATGAATGCTTGAAGAGACCCATGGGTTAGATAAGGGTTAAGTTAGAGAGAAAGTCTCTAACCAAGGGTTGAGGTTGAGTTAACCATTAATGGTTATTGAAGACTTTGGAGGTTAAATTGTTGGAGACACAAAGCCTTTAATGGTTTATGAAGAATTTGAGGGTTTGAGAAGTGACTTATTTTTGCTTAGGAATGTGACAATGTTTAGGATAGGATTTGATTTTTAATTAAGTGGGATTTAGGAGGTTCTAGAAGAATGATTAGGATGCAAGTGAATTTTGTAGGAGGATGCAAGTGGGAGAAATTAGGATTTTTAATTAAAATAAATGATTTATTTCAATTAATGGGTGCAACTTGCATTTGTGGGGAAACACAAGTGGGAGGGTAATTTATAAATAAATATTGATCTATTTATATCAGAAGATGAATTTAACTAAATGTAAATTTAATTAAATGTGAAAGGGGATTTAATCAAATAAATAGGATTTATTCAATTAATAGAAGAAAGGTTAATTAATCAAATATTAAACTTGATTAATAGCTTGAATAGAAGAAAAGAGACATTAATTAAATCTTAAATTAATTAATGGTTGGATAAATGATAATTAAACAAATAAAATTAATTTAATTAAGTGGACCAAAATAAGTGTCTGCACTATCAATAGAAATATCTCTCTCTGTAATGGCGGTATCCCTCTCTATTGTCAAAGGCAATCTATCCTTGGGCTTGTGTAAACTAACCCTGTACCTGAGCTAATTGCTCCTGTGCCTATCTATGTTATTCTTGTAGCTATTGTACTAAAGACTGTAGGGCACTAATATGAGCCTATTGTTGATGGCTAGGTACTCTGATCTGAATCTCTTGGAGTTGTCAATTGTTGTCCTGTCTATGCCTGCATGGGAGCGTGGATAGATGTACCTACTACCCCTGTATCCTACCTCATAGCCTCCCTTGTACCTAGGTCCTGTGTAGGAGGGATCCTGGATCTCCTTCTTTGCAGTACTCTAATATCCAGGACCTGCCTAGAACTACTGGCACCTGCCCTGCCTCTGCCATCACCATCATTCCCATCATCATCATACCACCATCACCATAATCTCTCCTCCATTGGACCCCCATTAGTGGTGACCTATCCTCATAATCATCAAACACTGGTATTGGCTCCTTAGGACAAGATAATCTGGAAATTGCATGTGCTACAAAATACGTTGAATACTGGTAGTCATCCTCGCATCCACAACACCAGCTACATAATCCCATATCTATGGTGCCAAGCCAAAATACTCTGCACACGCTACCTCGTATGAAATAGTGGGACCCCACTCGTACATCTTGTTGTCTATGAGCATATAAGTTATGCTCCACGTGGTAACCCTTGTATGCAACTATACTGTCAATACACCCACATGTGAAGAAATCTCTCAATGATGAATGGTATTCATCATATCACATATCTGGAGGTGAAAACAAAAGGCATCTCCCTATTATCCTCTTACCATGGCTCATAGTCTAAGTAGGGCCTCCATATTAGTGTATCTAGATCATCAAGAACCCAATACCAATACTCCATTTTTCCTAGCTTGCGCTAGACAACAAAACCTGTGTATCCAAAATGGTATGGCCTACCAACTAGTCTCTCTCTGTCTGCCAATGGACAGGCAACAACTATATGCTCCCAAACTCACACTTGTAACAATGTGACCCGAGTTGATAGTCTCGTTACTCTACAATACACAACCTGATGAAGCTTGTGATATACATGTGCAAGCATGCAATAGCCCCACCTATACTAAGTACCCTTTGTAACCATCCTCTCCAATACTAACCCCCAGCTAACTGAAAGTCCCTTCGACCTACGGTCAAGACATAGGAAGTCTCCAATAAATCCAATGAGTACTGGTGGCAGTGGCTCATACAAATCAACCATCTTGTGCCATGGGATCTCATAACCACTAATTTGATCATCATGAAAAACCTACCTCAGCTCCTCCATACCTCACTCCTCAGTGTGCTCATAGGGAACCAAATTGCCCACCATGGGAATCCTCAAGATTCAATAGACATCCTCTGGCATGGTCCTGTCATCTCACTGGTTGTTAAATGAAAAGTGTTGGTGTCGTTATGCCACCACTCAACCAAAGTCATCAATAATATCATGTTAATCCTATACCGAGGCATGTCAACCAAGGATGATAATCCACATCTATCAATGATATCTAAATCATCCTGCACTAGGTGGGGGATCAATCTCCAGGACTTTGGGTATCACTTCCGAGACTATAGAACTCCTAAGTTCTCCTACAAATCATAATATATCACAAATCAGCTTTTGATAAATCAAATCAATCTATCAGTCTCATTAGCTCATTGGAGATTTCAATCAAATATTTTTGAGCGTATTCTCATTTATTATGAGGTCAATCAAATCAATCTATCAATCTAAATTGGCTAATTGGAGATTTCAATCAAATCTCATTGAGCGCATATCATTGATTCTCATCTATCATGAGGTCAATCCTCAATAGATCTATCAATCTAATCATCTTTAGATTTCAATCAAATCTCGTTGATCGCCTATCATCGATTCTCATTTATCATGAGGTCAATCATCATCTATTCTACTAATCATCAACATGAAAAAATCTTTTACGATCAAACATATCAAAATCAGGGAGAAAAATTCTAATTTTCTATCATTCTGGTGTAGATGCACTAGAACAGTATTTTTATGTGCCAAAAGACCCAATGCGCTAGCAAAATCGGCCTATGCACTACCAAATTGATCCAATGAGCTAATTCACCCTATGCAATAAAATAGTCTCTCAATGCACTATGGAGTTCAACCTATGCGCTCAAACGGTGCACGCGCTAAAAAATCTAATGTATGAGCTACTCTACCCTATCTATGTGCTATTTCATTCAATGTGCTAAAACACCCTACCAATGTGCTAAACCTATGCCCTATCTACACATGCGCTAAAACAAACAACCTATGCACTAACAC
Organism: Cryptomeria japonica; assembly: GCF_030272615.1. Lineage (NCBI taxonomy): Eukaryota > Viridiplantae > Streptophyta > Pinopsida > Cupressales > Cupressaceae > Cryptomeria > Cryptomeria japonica. Next base: position 341,208,010 of record NC_081405.1, on the reverse strand, counting down.
GACATATTTCATGTGTAAAAAAGTCCAAAACGTGCTAATTTTTTTTTAAAAATTACATAAAGGTGTTTTTTTTGAGGCACTTATCGGAGGCCCATACGCGATAGGTTGCTAATATAACCTAACTCACTCAAATCGGTGTGTATGGCACAAGATCACAAGGGACAAATGAATCAAATGGTTAATCATTTTTTACTTTTTACCTTATTAAAGGGTGAAAAGGGGTAATTAAGTGGGGTGCAATCTTCCACTTGTTAAATCAACTTAATCGACAACGTCAATCATTTCTTTTATCGAGAGATGAATCGGATTGAAAACTCCTAAAAAATTTTAAAAATTAATAACATCATAAAAATTTCAAAATTATCGAAAAAATTGAAGAAATTCAAACATTTCTCCAATTCATCTCTCGAAGGGGCATAATTGCATCATTATCTGACAATCAGTGTCTGGGGCAAATAAATTTTTTAGTAGTGTCATCAACCAAATTTTTCTTTGAATCAACATGTCACCACACATCACTTCAAAGAGGGGCAAAATGTAGACACCTGTTTCTGGCCACCTAATTAAATGAATTTAATATTTATTTAATTATCATTCATCCAACTATTAATTAAATTCACATTTAATTAATCCTTCCTCCTTTTTCAACTATTAATTAAATTAATATTTAATTAATTCACCCCAACCCCCTTCTTCTATTAATTAAATAAACTATTCAATTTATTTGATATAATTCACTTAACCAAATTCTACCTTTTAATTAAATAAATAAATCATATTTGTTTAATTAGATCTCCCATTCACATTTAAATAAATTAATATTTATTTAAATCCCTAAATCCCATCTCTCACATTTAAATAAATTATCGTTTATTTAAAATCCTATTTATCTTCACCCACTTGCATTTTCCTACAATGCCCACTTGCTCACTAATTTTCTTCTAAACCTTTCTAAATTAGCCTAATCCCCCTCTAAGAATTTGCACATTCCTAAACTAAGGGATTATAGAAGAATCACTTCTCAAAATATTTAAGGCTCTTACAAAGCATTAAAATCTTTTTTTCTTCAAGAAGTTAACCCTCAAAGTCTCCTCAAGCCTTAAAGGCTTTGATCCAACTAATCCACCTTTAACCCTTGGTTAGAGACTTTTACCTTAACCTTACCATCCAAGGTAACCCTCAAGTCTCTTCAAGCATTTATTTATTGACTAAGGTAGCCCTTTAACCCTTGCACATTCCTTTATCCCTTGGATAAAAGCTTTATCCATTAACCTAACCTTAGCCCAACCATCTAGGGTAACCATCACGTCTCTTCAGGAATTTAATGCTTTGTCCCTCTCCTATAAAGCCTCCTCATGTTGACACTTGTCAACATGTGACTGGGTTGAAGAGGAGTGCATGGATTGAGGATCACCCCTTCCTCAAGCAATCTTAACCCTTCCTTCATTAAATGAATCACCACCCTTCATTTGCCTATTTCTTCTATAAATAGGACTCATTCTTTCATTATCGGGGTGCTACATTGGTTCCTCTCTCAAGTATTTTGCACACAAACCTTTTAGAAGTATTTTAGATCATAATTTCATAATCAATAACATAGTAATTTCATTATCAATAGCATAGTAATATCATTATCAATAGCATAGTAATCTCATTATCATAGATCAATTATAGCAAGCATTGTTATTATCTCATGGATCTTAAATTTCACATCATATAGATCATATTAACATAGCACTCATTCTTTAGGTTGTCATTCTAAAAGTCAAGTGCTCAATGATCTAAGAGCAAAACCATGAATTGAGGAATCCTTATAGATAGAGAACAATGGAACGTTTTGGAAGGATTGTTGTTTTTAATTGCTCACTGATGACCTCCTTTACTATATAATGTTTCATTGGTATGCTAGTTACTTTGTTCTTAATTCAATGATACCATAATTCTAGCATACACTATGGTATCACATTCACACATTATATTTTTAATATAATATACAATGTCGAAGGACCGAAGAGTATCAATATAAGATTTAGTGATAGAGTGCTATAATTGTGTGGAGTATGAGAATTTATTTTTTCAAAGGAATAAGGTTTCCTTGAGAATCAAAATTCTACACTAGCATTTCTATGATGAACCAAAAGTTCCAATGTCTTCTTATCTACCCTTTCCAACAATAATAACTAGAAATAATAAAAATATTCAATTACAATACAAAGAAAAAAATTGAGTAATAATGAACTAATTAATATATATTTTTTTGTAGTAGTAATTACAAATTCATATAAAATAAAATAAAAAAGTATAAGTTTGAGTAATAATGAACTAATTAATATATATTTTTTTGTAGTAGTAATTACAAATTCATATAAAATAAAATAAAAAAGTATAAGTATAGAAGATACTTCTATAACTTTTTGACAGTCTCAATCATAGACACTAGTGTGTAGCACAAATGTTGTTGTGGCATATTTTCATCTAGTATAGATGCCAAAGTTAAAGTCCACATGCATCTTATTCAACATTTACATACATAAATAATAAAATTATGAGATCATTCAGACAAGAAATATTAAACATTTGACATAAGAAGAAGAATATACAATGAGATAAAAGCTATGAAGAAAATAAAAGATATCACCATGAATTTCACTTCTTCCATCCTTTAGAAACATACACAAAGGAAAGAGAGAAGAAAATGCTGGGAGGGCTTTCCACAATCAAACCCCTATATTTGATATTTTTACCTCCACAGATAACCACGATTGATTTTGATAATACTAAAAAATACATTGGAAATGATTGTTTTATAGCAAGATGTAATGTCAAAGATATGAAAAATATTAAATGTACAAGGGTGAACTCACAATAATGGTTCCCACTTTTTTGCCACTTTTGACACTGAGATGTACATTTTTAAAATAATCTTCAACTTCCGAGAACTATAACTTTTAAACTATTAAAAATTTGAAGATGATGTAAATTAGTGATTTCTAGCATTTTGTTTGTAGATTCTATATACATTTTTTTCAAATTTTTTTGAAAGATTTTTTTTAAAATTTTCCATCTCCCTCGAAAAGTAGTTTTTTACAACAAACTACATTTTTTAAGAGTGATGTGCCTCCCGAAATGCATAACTTTTTTTCTATAAATGATAAAAACTCAATTCTTTCAAATTTTGGTTTGTAACATCAATATCTAGGGCTTGCATTTGGTTTTATAGTGATATGTTCAATATTTTTCATTTTATAAAGTTTTGAAGTCCGACTAGTCATAATTCAAACATAGGTTTACGTTTGAACACATAACTTGTTCTATATAAATCGAAATTCAATTTTTTTTTTTTTGTTAGAAAGAAGACATCAATACCAAGGGCATAGATATTTTTCAGAATTTTTTTGAATTAGTTTCTTATTTTTCCCAATGCGTTGAACAGAGAAGTTCATGTTCGATGAAAAACCAATTTTTAATAAAATTAAAAAATCAAGAACATAATAAATTCAAAATATAACAAAATTATATTCGTTGGAAAGATTGCTTCGAGTACTACCATCTAATATTTTTGGGTTATCAGGATTATTTCATTCGTGTATTGAACCAGAGCTCCGAAGTCATTAATTCTTCAGAACTCTGAAATTTTTTGGGAGAAACTTCTAATTTTGGGGTTTCGATCGAACACGTGTTCGATCGGATTGGGTTCGCTCAAACCAAAAGGGGTTCGAGCGAACCCCCATTCGCTCGAACCGGTGAGCTAGATTTTGGCACGCACATTTTTGTAACTGCCATGTTCGAGCGAACCCAACAATTTTTAACTGTCGGCTTTCGTTCGAACTCGGGCCGACGCATTTTTTGTTTTTTTTTTCATTTGTGGAATCGTATAAATGTCCATAATTTTTTTTCGCTTTTTATCACTCAAATGATTAAAATAATTCGCATTTTTGGATGAGAGAAGATATTTGAAAATTATTTTGAAGGCAAATAATTTGAAGGTTTTTTGTAAAAGCATGGGGAACAAGAAGAGAAGGCAAAATAAGACTTCAAGGAATTATTCTCCCGAAACGGAAGAAAGATATCGAGAACAAAGAAGACAAAGATATCATGATGCAAGTATGTATTTTTAATTTTATTTCTATTTAATTTAATATGTATTACGTATCAATTAATTAGAATTCAATATTTTTTATCTAATATTTTTAATAGGATTAAAAATAATTTTGTTTTAATTGGAAAACATAATTAATTTGAGATAATACATGTGTATTTGCAAATTTCAAATTCCATCAACTTGCTTGTTGTGTAATTGCATTTTTCTCCTATATAATTAAGTTCATTTATAATAGATAAGACCTATTAAGTCATAAAATTAATAAGACCTATTATGTCATAATTTTTAGGTTCTAAATTATATATATTGAATATTTAATCTACATGTACAAGTAATTTCATGTGATAGGTCCTTTAATATCACATAATATATTTGTCTTAAGGGTAGTTAAGTATATTAATTTTGTGAAATGTTTTTTCAAATGTGGTCATATTGATTTTAATAATAAGGCCTATTAGGACTATTACATTGATTATAGTTCTTAAATGTGACATAAATTTATAACCTATTAAACATATTGAATAATTTAGGTGAACTATTTATATTCAACTTCACGTACATGCAAAAACATTTCAGATTAGGAGGTCTATTATGCAATAATAGGTCTTAAATATACACACATGTGACAAATTATAGTCCACTTACATTATGGTCCATAACAAATTAATATGAGGTCACCTAAGTTATCGTATGCATGCATCAAAATATTTGTACTTTTAATTTTCAAAATTGGAATTTCTAATTTATCAAAATTTTATTTTATGTGTTAAATTAGTGCTCAAAATTAGAGATTGAACTTAATCCTAACCTGAGAACAAATTGAACTTTAAACCTAAACAGGTAATTTAATTAGAGTTATAACAATAAGGTCCTAAAAGTATTTAAATTTAATAAACCAAATTGAATGGGCTAATTTTAACATGTAAAGCTTTAAGCCAAATTCACCCCTATTCTTAATCCTAATTGAATAATCTCTGATTAATTCAAGAACCTTACACAAACTCTTAAATTATGTGCAGAACGGGCAAATGAACCTGTTGAAGAACACAATATAGTTGATGAACATAGGGAGGAGATTGTCCAAGTTGAACCAATGGAGACCTTTGAAGGAGAGGGGTCAGGCTCCTTACCTCCTACCACTGATATGGATGAGCATATTGTGGATCTAGCTAAACAGGTGAAGAGAAATATTTCTTATAAAAATTTAGATCATTTACTTGAAATGGATGTGGATGAGTTGAAACGTCTCAGTGAAGAACCTAGACATACTAAAAGGAGGTCAATGAATAAAAGTGCAAAAGAAATAATGTCGCATTTCAACAATCTTGATACTACACTAGAAAAAGCTCAATTGTTATCAATTGTACTTACTCATAAAGACTTAATAGATCCAATGAAATTGTTGGGTATAGATACAACAAATCAAAAGAGGAAATCTTCTCAGCTACAAAAATCTATTGTTGATAATGTTAAGAAAGGTTTGGTGAACATTGGTAAAAAATCTCGAAAACTAGATAAGACCATTTCAAGAAGAGTGATGTTGACATCTTTAGTAAATGAAAGATTGCCTCAAAAAAGACAAATCTCTTCACTGTCATCTGAGTTTGGTTTTAGTAGAAGGACAATATCTAAATATGTTAAAAGGAGAAAGATTTTGGATGATACTACCTCAGAAGGGAATTGGGCAATTATGTGTAGAGCTCCTCATTCTGATAGAATTGAAGATGTTGTTAGGAACTTTGTGACAAGTTTTTGGAATGATAATACTCGCCCTTCATCAAATAGTAGAGATGTTATCAAGCAAAGGATTGGTCCTGATCGTTATGATCTCCATGTAAAACATTGGATAGACACAACAAAACATGAATTGTATGTATTGTTTACTAAAACAAACCCTCATATAAAGATTGGACAAACCATGTTTGAACGGTTAAGGCCATATTATGTGAAGTTAAACAAAGTTTTTAAAACTTGTTGTTGTCGTTATCACATCGAATTTGACTTGTACTATCAGGTGTTTCGAAAGATTAGAGAAGATAATGATGGTTATGAAAATGCTCCTCCTAAACGAACAAGTCAATTCATAGCATCCATCTTATGTGATAAATCAGATGATAATGCAACTGGTCAAATAAATTGCATAAGAGGAATTTGTGGAACATGCGGGGACTTGGCTAAATTGCCTTTGAGAGATGAAGATACTGACATGAGGAAGATGGTAAATTGCAAGAGTTATAAGTATAAAAAAATTGAAACAAAATTTGGAAAGGAATCTACAAGACTAGATTATGTAGAAGAGGAAATACCTATTGGAACATTTATGGAAAATTTTCGTAAGTTGATAAAACCATACATATGCCATGGTTTTTTTGCCAAGTGGCAAGCAAAACAATTTAAAAGATTAAGAGACACTTTCCCACTTGGAACTATTTTATCTGTAGTTGACTTCACAGAGAATTACTCTTTTGTGCATCAAAAAGAGATTCAATCAGAGTATTATTTTTCAAAGCAAATCACTATTTTCGTGCATGTGTGTTATCGACATGCACAGATGAATTTAGATGGTGTTGATAGTACATTTGAAAATCATGTCATTAAGAAAGAGTACCACTTCTATATCAGTGATGATAAGGAGCATGACACACTTTTTGTACAACATTGCTTTAAGAAGTTTTTTGAATATTTGAAAGATAGAGGCATAACAATAGTTAAACATTTTGTTTGGTCTGATGGATGTGCGACACAATTCAAATCTTCGAGGCCATTTTATGCACTATGTAGATATCATCGAAATGACAAAATACCACATGTTTGGAGTTTTTTTGAGAGTGGTCATGGAAAGGGTGAACATGATGGTGCAGGAGCTTGTATCAAACGTGCTCTAAGAAAGCATCAAATAAAGTACATAGGAGAACGTATAGAAAATGCACATGATGTTGTTGAATGGTGTAAGAAACACTTTGAGCAACCTAATTATCCTGGGGAATCATCATCAAGAACATATAAGCCCATTCCATATAGAGTGTTTTGGGAGATAACCGGTACGTGTTCTCTTTTAGTATTTTATTTAATTTTTTTTAATTTAACAACTTGATCTACATGTACATTCTTGTACACATGTACATTTTACAGATGTGGATAGAAAATCAATGCATGGATGCAAGAGTGTGGAGAGGACAAGATCTTTGCATTGTGTCATGAGTACAGATAATCGCCCATGGACATTATACACTAGAGATTATTCATGTTTTTGTTCTGAATGCATTTTTGAAAACTATGTTGATTGCAAGAACCAAGAGCTTGGATATGTTAGTGAATGGAAAATGGTGCCACTAGATGTTTCTAACACATACGAGGATTCAAATGAGGATGAAAACTTTGAAGACATTCCTTTGATTTCTGGTGATTATGATCATATTTCAGGATTGATTAAAAAAGGTATGTATGTACATGACATACACATGTAAACATTTCCTTAAAAATGACATATAACTTAGAATTTATTTAACTTGTGTCAAATTGCAGGAGATATTTTTGCAGTCATAGCAGAAGATGGAAATATAGAAGGTGTTAGTTATTATTTATTGCGTTGCACAGAAGAGAGAAAGAAGTTATCAAAATCTGAGATGAGTGATGGAATGTCATTTCCCACAGGTTTGAGTTCTGATTTGAATATGTACATACATACAAATCGCTTGTGTGAAATTTTTTAATTTCTCACATTTCTTATATACATGTACATGCAGGATCAGTTGTAGTGCAAGGGACATATTTCAAACAAGTTAAAATTGTTCAACATGGGATTCATTTCATTGAATACCAAATTGATAACAAGGTATATCAGTATAGTCACTTGGTCATTGCTGTTGGCCTAATTCTTCAAACAGTTCCACGTCGAGGGCGGTCTCAAAAGTGGAGACTAGATAGTGAAGATCATGACAAAATATTAAGTTTTATTGAAGAGCGTTGTGAACCACTTGATGTGGTATGAACTATATATACATTTAGTAATCCACAGGAATTGAATTTTAATGTACAAGTTCAAGATAAATTCTAGATCTCAAGTAACTTGTTTTGAAACTATTTAGGATAAATATTTTTTAAGTTTATTTATACATTATATCAAATTAGGATGTATTTAAATGTGCACGTTTAATTGTATGTAATTGTATTTGTATTTAATTAAAAAATGCATATTTAAATTAGAATGTAATATGTACATTTGTAAAATTGATATATTTAATATGGAATTAGGACATGTACATGTTGTGAACTATTTAACTACAATATACATACCTAGAAGCTCACATACCTACAAATATACATACCTATGTAATATACATGTACTGGATGTGAACTATTCAATACATGACCTATTAAGTTTAGTTTGTTCATTTCATACATACTCTTTTGTTTCAAAATCAAACATGTATAATTGAATACATAATCTTTTGTTTGAAAATCAAACATGTATTTAAATCTAATCTAATCAAACATGTATAAATCTAATATAATCAAACATGTATAATAGATGATCAAACACAAACCAGGTATACAGAATAATCTAGAGTCTAAACAAGTCGTTGTACATGCATGAAATATACAATCTAATCAAACATGTATTTAAATCTAATCTAATCAAACATGTATAAATCTAATATAATCAAACATGTATAATAGATGATCAAACACAAACCAAGTGTAAAGTATAATCTAGAGTCTAAACAAGTCGTTGTACATGCATGAAATATACAATCTAATCAATCATGTATTTAAATCTAATTTAATCAAACATCATGTACATAAATCTAGAATATAATCAAACATGTATAAATATAATATAATCAAACATGTATAAAACTTATAACATGTATAATCTATAGTCTAAACTCCATGTATAAAGTATAATCTAGAGTCAAACACAAACCAGGTATAAAGTATAATCTAGAGTCTAAACTCCATGTATAAAGTATAAAGTATAATCCAGAGTCAAACATAAACCAGGTATAAAGTATAATCTAGAGTCTAAACTCCATGTACGTGCATGAATATATATAATATGAAAGTATATAAAAAGATAAATGTAAATGAGCTATAAAGTCTGGAGCAAATCAACAGGGATCATCATGTCGGCTACGAACTGAGCGACCATCTGAGGGGGAGTCCTGCAAAAGTAGAATTTATTTAAATATTAAATATAATATATATATCTCTCTAGATGTGCATGTACATCAAATATATATATACCAAAAACCATAACTAACCTGTACACTAACAGCATCTAAAGAATCTCTCCTACACACATGCTCAGAGCTCAAGGAAGGAGTGACATGAGCTAACTGTCAATTTAAGGATTAGTCCACAATCAATTTAAATGATCTACAAATTAAAACTTAGAACTCTAGATTATTTATTAAACATGAGATCTATATATATAGATTTATCAGGTACAAATTTGCAATGTATGTATACATATCTTCTAAAATTTTAAACGCACATGTACATGTACATACCTGTGTATCACCTGGAGTAGGCTGTATAGTCTGATCCTGTCCCGTGATCATATCAACAACATCACTCGTGCCAACATATCTTTCTCTAGCTGTACGTATCACTGAGGAGTGCAAGGGGCTAACTAGATGAGTGGGCATCATGGATGAAGTGTCTGACTGTAGTAGCATGTCCATAAATCCAGTATGGCTCAAATCTCTCAGCTGATCCTCAAATGAGTCCAAACCCTCATCTGTGATATGTACCTGATCAACTCGTATCTCCTCACATGAATCCAACCGGCCCTCATCTGTGATATGGAGCTCATCAGCTCGTAGCTCCTCCTTTGCAGCAACAGAGTGATCTGTAGGTGGGTTAGTGCCTGGAGCATGCGTAGAGTGATGAGAATGCTGTGACTGCCTCGGGGTATGTGTCGATGCCGTTGTAGCTTGAACATCTATGAGAATCTCCTCTCTAACATCACCCAATGGTATCCCAAGTCGAGATGAAATAAAACTATAAGCATGTAGTAGGTCCTCGACTAAATACTGCGACATCTGTACATGTCTACTACCTCCGACTATAGCTGCTACCTCATTTGGGGAGGGGATGCCAGCAGAAATATACCGATCATCTGAATCTGAAGCCCCCCCATGACTAGAAGATGCATGATCTATGGATGATCGCGAACGTGGTCGACTCATCATATATCTGCCCACCCTGTCAGAAGATATGGTGGCTGCTGCTGATGCAATATGTCCAATCCTATCAATTGCTTCTCTCTGAGAAGCAATCACAACGTGGTCTGCTATGGGTGCCATGGCTAGGACTACTGCAGGAAATCTCTAGCCAACAAGGTCCCTGTGTCTAGGCGGAGCTCTATCACGCCTATGATATGCATCTCTATCAGCAATCCTGCCCCTCCCCTGTCCATAATATCCCGGAATATCAAGGTAGTTTGGTTTCATCTGACAATGAACCTCAACAAATACCTGTTGTACAAAGTATAATGGAATCTGGTCGTTATTAGGATAACGACCATGGGCTGCTAAGAATTGTGGGTAAATCAGTGATGCAACCTATGGGTCGATACATCTGGTAACCTGATATCCCCTCACCTTACTCTTCTCCTGATATTGTGGGAAGCATCTCTCCTTGATGGTCTCCTTCGAGACCACCCCCACGACATCAACAAAAGAATGAGGACCCCTCACCTCACTCCTCAACTGTCTATATATATCCTCTATAACCTCAGGTGAGAATGAGGTATGAGATACTAAGCGGTCCCTCAATGTCTGCAAACTGTCAAAAATGGACGTGCACGTACTCTTGTACACGCCATCAGTACGAGGGTCATCTAGTATGGCCCTCAACCTATGCAACTCTCGATCACTATAATGAAAAATAGTAGCAATGTCGAGCAAGGGGGGATCTTGCTATGGAGGATCCTGCTGTGGTGGCTCCTGATGTGGAGCCTGCGTAGGTGGATCCTGATCAGGAGCCTGCGAAGGTGGATCCTGATTAGGAGCCTGCAAAGGTGGATCCTGATTAGGAGCCTGCGAAGGTATATCCTGGGATGCCATCTATCTAGGTACATGTCATAAAGTTAAAATAAATACGTAAGCACAGAGAGAGAGATCATTTTCATGAGAGAGAGAGAGAGATCATTTGAGAGAGAGAGAGAGAGAGAGAGAGAGAGAGAGAGAGAGAGAGAGAGAGAGAGAGAGAGAGAGAGAGAGAGATTATATACATATAAATCTTCATGACAGAGAGAGAGAGAGATCATTTTCATTTTCAAAAAATACATGTAAAAATTTCAAATATTTTAGTGAGAGAGAGAGAGAACATATATTTCAGATCTAGAGATAACATATATTTCAGAGAGATAGAGAGATCTAATGTACATGTACATATTTAAATCTTTGACATACATAAAAAATTCAAGAATAGAGAGATCTAACACGTCATATGTATGTTAGGACACTATATTATCCTACGGGGAATGTCATATGTACAGTAGGATGTTATAAGGGGTCATATGTGGGTCTAACCACATATGACCCCTTAGGACACTATATGATCCTAAGGGGAATGTCATATGTATAGTAGGATGTTATAAGGGGTCATATGTGGGTCTAACCACATATGACCCCTTAGGACACTATATGATCCTAAGGGGAATGTCATATGTACAGTAGGATGTTATAAGGGGTCACGCATGTGTTAATGCATGTTGACCCCTTAGGACCACATACGACCCCTTAAGATAGTATGTGATGGACTAAGGGGTATGTCGTTCACACTAGGATTCTATAAGGGGTCACGCATGTGTTAATGCATGCGTGAGCCCTTAGGACCACATATTCAACCCCTTAGGACACATAGGAAATTTCATATGTACAGTAGGATGTTATTAGGGGTCATATGTGACCTACTAAGGGGTCACGTATGTGTCAATGCATGCGTGGCCCCTTAGGACCACATATGACCCCTTAAGACGCTATGTGATGAACTAAGGGGTATGTCGTTCACACTAGGATTTTATAAGGGGTCATATGTGGTTATAGGATTTTATAAGGGGTCATATGTGGGTCTAACCACATATGACCCCTTAGGACACTATATGATCCTAAGGGGAATGTCATATGTACAGTAGGATGTTATAAGGGGTCATGCATGTTGACCCCTTAGGACCACATACGACCCCTTAAGATAGTATGTGATGGACTAAGGGGTATGTTGTTCACACTAGGATTCTATAAGGGGTCACGCATGTGTTAATGCATGCGTGAGCCCTTAGGACCACATATTCAACCCCTTAGGACACATAGAAAATTTCATATGTACAGTAGGATGTTATTAGGGGTCATATGTGACCTACTAAGGGGTCACGTATGTGTCAATGCATGTGTGGCCCCTTAGGACCACATATGACCCATTAAGACGCTATGTGATGAACTAAGGGGTATGTCGTTCACACTAGGATTTTATAAGGGGTCATATGTGGTTATAGGATTTTATAAGGGGTCATATGTGGGTCTAACCACATATGACCCCTTAGGACACTATATGATCCTAAGGGGAATGTCATATGTATAGTAGGATGTTATAAGGGGTCACGCATGTGTTAATGCATGTTGACCCCTTAGGACCACATACGACCCCTTAAGATAGTATGTGATGGACTAAGGGGTATGTCGTTCACACTAGGATTCTATAAGGGGTCACGCATGTGTTAATGCATGCATGAGCCCTTAGGACCACATATTCAACCCCTTAGGACACATAGGAAATGTCATATGTACAGTAGGATGTTATTAGGGGTCATATGTGACCTACTAAGGGGTCACGTATGTGTCAATGCATGCGTGGCCCCTAGGACCACATACGACCCTTAAGACGCTATGTGATGAACTAAAGGGTATGTCGTTCACACTAGGATTTTATAAGGGGTCATATGTGGTTATAGGATTTTATAAGGGGTCATATGTGGGTCTAACCACATATGACCCCTTAGGACACTATATGATCCTAAGGGGAATGTCATATGTACAGTAGGATGTTATAAGGGGTCATATGTGACCTACTAAGGGGTCACACATGTGTTAATGCATGTGTGACCCCTTAGGACAACATACGACCCCTTAAGACACTATGTGATGGACTAAGGGGTATGTCGTTCACACTAGGATTTTATAAGAGGTCATATGCAGTTCTAAGGGGTCATGCATATGTTATAACAAATGCATGACCCCTCAGAACCACATATGACCCCTTATGACACTATGTGATCCTAAGGGGAATGTCATATGTATAGTAGGATGTTATAAGGGGTCCTATGTGACCTACTAAGGGGTCACGCATGTGTTAATGCATGCGTGACCCCTTAGGACCACATACGACCCCTTAAGACGCTATGTGATGGGTTTTGGGATATGTCGTTCACACTAGGATTGATTTTATAAAGGGTCATACGCGATTCTAATGGGTCACGCATGTGTTAAGACACTATTTGATGGACTAAGGGGTATGTCATTCACCCTACAATTTTATAAGGGGTCATATGCGATTCTAAGGGGTCCCGCATGTGTTATAACACGTGTGACCCCTTAGAACCACGTATGACCCCTTAGGACACTAGATGTGATCCTAAAGGGAATGTCATACATGTACACTATTATATTATATGTGATCCTCTATGACCTCCTAAGGGAACGTATAGTGTCATATGTGGTCTTAAGGGGTCATGTTGTGCGTGTAATAGGATGTGAAAATGGGTCACATTGTAGAGGAAATTTATTTTGTCTAATTTGTTTAAATTTGGTATCTAAATTTTCTAATGTTTATTTAAATTAATTTTTTTAACATTTTTCTTTTTTTGCTAATGTTTTTCTAAGTTCTGATTTACTACAGGGTAGTTTTCTATGTTTTTCATAACAATTTTTTAAAATGTTGAAAAAAATATACATCTATACAATTATGTAATTTTAAAAACAAATTTACACATTTCAATCAAAACATTAAATTATCAAACATTTTTCTAAAATAATGAAAAACAATAAATTATCAAACATTTTTCTAAAATGTTGAAAACCAATAACTATATATAATTATTTAATTAAAAAATTAAATTAACAAATAAATTATTTACAAATTTAATAAAAAAAGACATTATTAAACCAAACAAAGGGTTATTTTGTGCACCTGATATAACAAAGGTCGAAAACTGAAATAGGAAAGATGCTAACTGCTGCAGACAAGGCTTGACGACGTGATGCTGACGACTGGTTCGATCCAACCCCCACCAGACAGAAAAAGTCAAATTTAATAATGACCTTTTAACTGTCATTTTCGATATTTATAAAATTAAAAAAAAAACCCTAACTGCAAAGGGTTCGAGCGAATGGGGGGGTTCGAGCGAACCCATTAAATATTGATATTTTAATGGGTTCGTTCGAACCCAAAACCCGCCCGCTGTTCGATCGAACCCAACTGAACAGTTTGGTTCACTCTGACTCCCAGGGGTAGTCCGAGCGAACATTTGTGTTTCGCTCTAACATTGTCAAATCCGAAATTCCCACTTTCGCCAAATTCTTTCGTTGGCAAAAGTGGGAACCAGCTTTGTGAATTCACCCACAATGCTAATATTATATACATATAACGATTAGAATAGAGTAGTTGTAGTTCTTGTTAACAATAAGGAGACAAAAAATTAGAATGTGATCACCTAGAAGTTGCAAAGGACCTCCAAAGGGGATTCCAAATACACAAAATTTTTGTCCTATCCAATCTCACCATAAGAAAGGTAACATGCAATGTGCCAAAGGCATGCTGTTTCTTCAAAACCTATTTTTTAAGAAAGTTTCAAAGTGCCAATGTGAGAGCATATACTTGAATGTGTCTGAATGTGGGACAATGAAATCTTCCTTCTTTTAAAATATCAAGTCACATTCTTTTTGTTTAATGTGACTATCATGCAAAGGTGTTACTTCTAGAATATTCTTGAGAAATGAATGATCCAACAACATTTGAATTGTGAATTTTGGTGGGATGCTACTACATCACATAGATGTCCACATCTAATGCTCCCACTCAATAAAAACTCATAAAACTAGAATCATTAGAGAGATTCTAGATAGAAGATACTTTGGTGTTAACACTTTACATTGATCTTTTAATATCTTGAGGGAAAGTGGAGGATGCCATGTAGTGTGAAATTGCAAGGGTGTACAATGTTTTACACTACGCATGGGTATCAAGAACCATGGATTTTGAGGATTATGCCTCCATACCATGAAGATCCTCAATGAAATAGCATAGAAAGTAAGAATATCTGAATGTCCTTGATACTCATTCCATGAATCCTCATAAAGGCATAGAATTTTAGCACATGGATAACTCTTGTTAATGTTTCATTGTATAATTCCCATTTATTTTAATTGATGCTTTATGTTAACCTCTAATTACTTCATCTTATCTTACCATGCAAGTTGATAGGTATGATATTCCACTTCAACCTAACCTAGATCCCTTACATCCTAAAACCACACAGTCAAATACATACAAAAATGCATGGGACCAAAATTGTGTTCTAAACATGCCACATAGGGGCCCATATGATTCTAAATCTCAATTCTATAATATATTTTTATTCCCACAAACTAGAGTTCACATGCATAATTTAAATTTTTTATTTTCTATGGCACTCAAGCTTTTCTAAAAAACATAAAAGTTAGATGGTAAAAAATTCAAACCCTTCAATTTTTCAAACGCTATTTTTTATTCTTAAGAATACCCTCTTAAAGATAAATAACTCAAATTCTCTTTTTGAATTATAATACAATTTTTTTTAAAATACCATAGTTTGAACATAAAATTTAAAATATAAAAAATAATGCAATTGAAATTTTTAAAATTATTTAATTCAAAATCACCGATAAAGTTCCATATGCATCCACATAAGGTGAACATGACCAAAGAATAAGGAAATTATCAAAGAATAAAGGTGCAACCTTACCTTCTAACCAATGCAAAAGCAAGAATGAAAAAACTGTTTTATTGAAGATAGTCTACTTTCAAAAATAAGAAAGTAATTCTTCACTCAAATTACAGCCAAAAATATAAGCAAGAAATTCTTCAAGTAAATTCAAGATAATTTTCCAATCCAATCATACAAGAAAATATATAAAGAACAAAATAAAAACAAGAGGCGAAAATAGAATGAATTCAAAAAACATTCTTCTCTTCTTATATGCAAATTTCACCTTTTAAAAAGTCATCTTTTCCATTTCCCACTCAAAATCACACCATAAAAATATATTTTAAATAATATAATTATTTGTATTTCTTTTCACTTTTATTCACAATTTCCTTTTCCTTTCAAATAAAGCCTTTGGATGTTTTTTTAGATGAATGTTTACAATCTTTTCTTTTGAAACAAATGATTAAAGTCAACAAATGAATATTTTAAAATTTCTAATTGACCTTTCTAATAATCACTGCTTAGCATAATATAATTATTTCAACAAAGGCATACATAGTAACATGTATAAAATATATTTACATAGTAATAATTACACACACACATACACACATTTTACTCAACAATATTAAACACATTACTAGGTAACAAAAAATTATAAACTTTATCTACAACTAAAATAAATTCATTTCACAACCATACAACAAAATACGAAAAAAAATATTAGATGAAAATAATCATGAGATATGAAAGCACACATATTTTGTTGATTTTCACATGACTTAAGAATCTAGAATTGACTAATTTGGATTTAGGTTTATAGGGCCACACAAGACACGTCTCATAGCTCAAATTCAAATGAGTGTAAATTAAACTCAATATTTTAACTCAAGTTGATTATCTCCAATCAAATCACCATTGGAGAAAAATTATACATGTAAACTCAATAAAATATCAAACATATATCCACAACACAAGATAACTGAAACACATTATATAACAAACAATATAATAACCATATTAACATGATATCAAAACTACATCCACTAAAAATTATCTAGCTCAATCATGATTCAAATAAATATATGCATAGCAAATAATCAAAATACTAAACTTGATGAATATATATACATAATCACATATAATAGTGAAAATAGTGAAGCTAAAACATATAGAGTCCATGATTATATAAATATACACTTACAAATTTAAGTACATAAAATCCATACAACTCAATGGGAATCCATAATCTAACAACATTGATAAGTATGATAACATTCTCAAAACACAAAATTGATCAATAAAATGAGACATGTATGTTTGAGGCCTTACACATATAGATGATAAACTTTTGAGATACACTTATACAATTTGATTATTGGTGAGAAATGTACTTGTTCAAAGGTTAATACAAGCTTGGGTTTTATGGGTGACACAATTTTTCCACAAGGGTTTCTCCATGTATATCATATGTTTTTTATTACATCAGTAGGGATAGGGCCCTGGACCCTTACAAAATAGCAAAATTAGAGAGTAGCATCATAAATTTTGGCATCAAATAGCCAAAGCAATAGAAACCATACCAACCTCTCTCAGAAGTAATAAAAAAACATCATGTCAACATAACTAAACATTTTGCTTTGATCCATCCACCATCAATAAGATAAATACAAGCTCAACTAAATATAAAGAGTCCATAAACTTAACAGAGAAGATAACTCTAATAAAAGTATGAGGCATACGACATGCAGGCCTATTCATTGGAAATTCATTATATAAACTACACTTAACTATACTTAAAATCACCATGGAGCAAAAAAAGAAAAATATTTTCAACTTAGTCTTCCTTGATGAGGTTCCAGTTCCGCTCCAGTCTTTGTACCTACTCATTCCAGATCTCTGAGGGAATTGTATCCTCTTTCTTTTCTTCCTAGTCCAATTTGCCTTCCTTTAACAACTTTCTAACTTTTTTCTTCATCCTGCTCTTCTTGGAAACAAATCCAATGGAAGCTTTCCTCATTAAGCCATCGGTAATGGTGCACAAAGAGCTTAAGGAAATTCCCATTTGTTGGTAACCTTGCCTATAATCTTCAACTTTGGCTTCAAGGTTCATAACTCTGACCTGCACAATTCAATTATTTGGTTATGCAGCTTCCTAGTACTGCAATTCTCCACACCAAAGGGTGAATCTTGAGAGAAGGGCACTATTTCCACATCATCCACAGAGTTATGGGGCAGGGAAACTAGTTCATAATCCTCCCTAATATCATATGTTACTACAAATTGTTTCTTGACTTTCTATTACAGTGGTATTAATTATATTTCCTACATGATCTATAAATGTTAATGGATTTTTCTTTGATGAATAGTTTATATATTGTCATTTATAAAATAATGTTATATATATTCACAAAACTAAATGTACTAAGGAACTATAAGATGTTGATATAAATAATTAATTAAAATAAATTAAAATTACACAATGAAACAACAAAAAGATTTATCCATGGTAAACTTCTATATGTACATGAGGATACATGGAATAATTGTCAAGGACATTGGGATGATCTTACTTTCCATGCCATTTTGATTGAGGATCTCCATGGTACTTGATATCCAAGATAACACCTTATTGCTATATCTTAAAATACTTCCCTCCCCCTTCTTTGTATATCATATTAAAAATCTAATGTGTGCATGCAATCCCATAATGTATGCTTTGATTGGTGTGTTATTCTAGATTTGTATTTTTCAATTCTCATATGAAATGTTTGAAATCCCATGTGTGTACATTGATGGTGTGGGTAGAGCCCTCCTATGTACTTGGTGTTCCATGTATCGATGTGATTGACAAGTGCATATATTGATTGATTATTGTCTATCCCCCATATATGTTTTCTTGGAAAATCTATGTATAATATGTGATTGGAATGTGTATGTTCAATAACTTTATTTTAAATGGGAGTTGGAGGAGTATCTAGTTAGTTGCCTTATTGTACATAAGGTTTGGTCTAAGGGTTCCACATGGTTGGGTGGTGTTGAAACATAGTTCTTGAATAATTTATCTTATGAAGAAGCTCAAGAAATTTGATTTAGACACACATATTTTAAATTCTCCTAACATTATGGGGTAATTATCATTATATAATGTATCCATATTGAATAAGGTGGACTGTAAGAAAATTTCCTCTTTATTAGGAAATGACTTGTTAATTTGACTATTAAAGTTGAATAATTATCACTATATATTTTAGAGAGGAATAAATTATTTCCAATCTATGTCAATTTCATGATTGTAATATAAACTTATTTCATTGTGTGTCACTAATATACTTTTGACCTATCTTGTCAGTCTATTTTCATACGTTTTCTTCCTTTTCTAGGTTTGAATCGTTACCCCTTAAATCTTTGGTTGCTTTCATTTCTCAATCAACATAAAAATACATTCCAAAAAAATAAATTTTTTATATAAGACTTTAAATATTTTTTAATTCTAAATTTATTACTCTTAATGTTAATTTTGAATCCTATCACTTAAGATTATATTATCTATTGACTTATTGATAGACTTTTAGAAAGAAAATTATTATGTCAATTATTTTTCAAAACAATAAAAATAATATTTCTCTCAATTTTTATTAAATATAAATTTTAATTAAGAAACTTCAGCAACTAGGTTAAATCGCACTCTCTTTAATTAGATGATAATATCAGTAAAGAAATAAAAAAGAGTTTGGTTTTCAGAAAGGAGAGAAGAAACTCTTAGTAAGAGTAACACTAATAATTTAAACATGTATAGATTAGTATTTGGAAATGAAAAGATACTTATATGTACAGTACAATCAGTAAAAGCAGAATAAATCAACACAGACAAAGCTGTGTTACACAATAAAATAGAATCAGGCAAACTAAAAAATCACTGAACTGGCATTATATCCATTATGTTCTTTCCTTTCTCATGTAAGTGGATCCCATAGTTGATTTTAACTTGCGACTTCCATGAAAGAATCAGTTTGGACCAGTTGTCTGACAAACTTCAACCTGAAGCAGAATAGACAGTACTATCATTCACTTACCATTCACATTTTACTTGTGCCAGTTCATTATCGTTTCTTATCCCATGGTCAAGCTACAACTATATCACATAAGTCTAAAGCATTGATCCGGACAAATCTATACCTGTCTGTCATGTTCCTAACGGCAAACAATGAGGAAAACATTTCACCTAGAGAGAAAACAAAATATATTTCACTATAATCCCATTGAAGGGTTTACTGAGATTTTCTATTCAGGTAAAACATCAACAGACTGGTGTGTTATTCGTTCGACCATAAATATTTTTTACTCTTTAATTTTGTATGGAACACGTACAACAATCATTTTTACGACATGCTAGCTAAACATTAATCTCTTGCTTAATTTTATACAAAGCTATCGAATTTTAAGTCTATAGATATTTTCCAAGAGAAAACATCAGAAGATAAATATGTGAATGGCCTTTCCTTTCTGTGGGTATAAGCAAACCTCACTTTGCTTCAAGGTATGTTGAACTATCTATCCAACAAAGTCATGCAAGAGCCGGTTTCCATTAACATAGTTCCTGTATTGTAAGTCTCTCTCTATGAATCCATTTCCTTGGTTTCCCTCATTCTCTAGCATATTGTATTGATTGCTGCAGGCATCCTCTCTGGGGAAATACATATTATTGTCATACTTCTCATCAGTCATTGGAAATGAAAGGCCTCCACTGTGATGCAAACCCAATGTCAAAGACACCCCACCATTTGCAAAGCTTCTAGGATTCAAGTCCTCGTGAGAATATGCAGCCATTGTATTGGGTGTAGTAATGTTGTAAGAAGAGAAATCAAGAGTCATCTCTGTATCATGGGTTTCCTGTGATTTGTTTGTGTATAATCCCTTGTGATCCTCAAGTTTTTTGTAAGAAGTTGCTAGGTCAAATTTCATGCCACCCTGAGAAGCATTTATAGCTGATAGAGTTTGAGATTCTCGAATCAAAGCCATATCTAGGCTCTTCATGTCATCCTGAGATGAATGGATTTGGTGTAACTTCATGGTATCAAAGCTTTCAGCTTGGGCAGTTTGTGCTGCTGTGCTGCTGCTAGGATCTTGAATCTTCAAGGAAGCTACAGCAGCAGCTTCTTCTTCTTCAGATGCAGTAAATTGGCTATCAGATCCTCCCCCACTCTTGTTCTCTTCGCTGTTGTTTGTTGCTGTGGACCTCTCACCTCTTTCTTTCTCTCCAGAGTTTTGTCCATTTTTTGCAGCTGAATCCATTTTTTCTTCTTTGGCTTCTTCCAAATACATCTCTTCCACCATCGGTTTCCAAAGTCTAACTCGGGCATTTATGAACCAGTTTGACACCTGAGAATAATGAGATTCAGAAATGTCATCCCCATTGAAACAACATTCGAAAAGCCTGGAGGCCCACATAACCAGAATCATTGAAAAGTTCTTTATTGTAAAAATCACAAGTCTTTGCCTATGACAAAGATACAAGGTGGTCTATCCATCAGTTTTAACTTGGTTTATGCACATACCTGGCTTCTGGTGAGACCGGTTTGCCTGGCCAACAAATGTTTATCGGCATCCGTTGGATACCTAGAACAACATTGTTCGATGAAATAGAAAATCAATAAACTTAGAATAGATAAAGAAGGGTTTTACAAGTACAACTCAGCTCAATTAAATTCAACTGAGCATATTCAGAAATGTACGGTCATGTTATTATTATGTAGCTGAAAAAGGAACAAGAGCCTGTTTTGATCACCTCCTTGGGAATAGTTAAAAATACCATCAGGAGAAAACTTCAGACTTGTAAGACTAGTTTGTACTTTGGGTTCCTTGGGTTTCTTAGGATTCCTCGGGTTCTCTTTCGAAGTGGGCATTACCTGCTTTTCAATATTTTTTAATTGATAGGTAGGTAGGTATCCGTTGAGCATTGAGAAACGCGTTTTTCCTAATCATTAGCTCAAGGAAAATTGGTTTGGAATATAGGTAGATGAAGATTGATTCGGTTCATTGATCTTGACTCAAAATTGATTATAAAAACATAAAAAAATCAACAACTCCAAAACAAACCTTTTAACAACATTAATCTCTGGTTTATAAGGGCATTTGTTAAAACTAAAAGTATGTACTTGTTAAAACTAAAAGTATGTACGTGTATGGTATGAAAACTTACGGATGGAGAAAATGCTCAAACAACCATGCACGAAGAAGAGAGACAGAACGTTCAGGTAGGCCTCTCTGCGGTCGCCATGGGTGTTGTTCCATCATTCCCAATTGCTGAAGTGCACGCTGTTGTCTTATGCTTCGTTCCAGGAATCCTAACCTGGGTGTTTCTCCTCTGGTTGTTCCAGGGACAACTGTTTCATTCTCGCCCAAGGACTTGCTTGTCATCTGTAACTGCTTACAGATAACGTCTCTGAGACATCTGAAGTGTCTTGACATGGCTTTCAATGCCAGAGCAGTGTACGGAGCTGCACCGCCTGGAGATGTTACACATTCAAATGAACTGATGATCGCCTGCATCTGGCTGCGATAATGCTTGTATCTTCTGTCAACCTGCAATTATATCATATAAACTACGATGATCAGAAACAGAAGTGTTATTAAAAAGTAATAACTAATAATGCTACCAAAGACGGTGTTAAAAGGAATAGTAATGTTTATCAGAAAAGTTCCCCAATACTCGCCAACAAGCGTACTCACAACAGTAATCAATCTTTCTAAATACTGTTATATTTTTTTAATTTTTTTTGTGATGGATTACTGAACATAGTCTAAATGTCAATTAAAAAATATACAGTTAAAATATATAAAGTTAAAATATATAAAGTTAAGTGTGAAGTTAATATAAAGTGATAATCTTTTAATCTTTATTGACACTGTTATATCATCTTCTTTTTGATAATGGATCACAGACTGTAATCTGAAGTGTCAGTTAAAACATATACAGTTAAATGTGAAGTAAATATATAGAAACAATCTTTATCGACACTGTTACATCATCTTCTTTTTTCTGATAGATCACTAAATGTAATTGAAAGTGTCGATTAAAAAATATACACAGTTAAAACATAAACAGTTAAATGTGAAGTTAATATAAAGAAGCAATCTTTATCAATGCTGTTATATCATCTTCCTTTTGATAATGGATCACTGAATGTAATCTGAAGTGTTGATTAAAAAATATACAGAGTTAAAACATATACAGTTAAACGTTAAGTTAATACAAAGAAGCAATCTTTATTGACACTGTCATGTCATCTTCTTTGTGATGGTGGATCACTGAATGTAATCCGAAGTGTCAATTAAAAAATATACATAGTTAAAACATATACAGTTTTATGTTAAGTTAATATAAAGAAGAAATCTTTATTGACAGTGTCATATCATCTTCTTTGTGATGATATATCACTGAATGTAATCCGAAGTGTCCATTAAAAAATATACACAGTTAAAACATATAAAGTAAATGTGAAGTCAATATAAAGAAGCAATATATATGAATACCATTATATCATCTTCTTTCTGATGATGGATCATTGAATGTAATCTGAAGCATTGATTAAAAAATAAAATTAAATGCAAAGTTAATATAAAGAAGCAATCTTTATCCATACAGTTATACCATCTTTTTTCTAATGGTAAATCCTTTTTTGATAATATTTTACTGAGTGTGATCCAAAATGTTACTAAAATCATACACAATTGATTTCAGAAACAATCTTTTAAATTTTTTATAACAATTCAACTAATTTTTAACTTACTGATTAAATCTTAGACTTCAGAAACATTTGTACTGCAGATAGCATTTAAAAAACATTTATCTCCAACATAACTGAAATTCAGGCTCTTACACATTCGGTCCCAAGTACCCAAATAACGCAGTATAACTCGTCTAACAGATTACAATCGCTGACACACACAAATTTGTGAAAATAGACTGGGTTGAATACTGAGCAGTACTGTACAGATACTAATATTCCATTCTAGTCAGTCGGCTCCCTAAATTCTCAGATCATTCATAGGATAGAAGCTCTAGTAAAGACCCAAAATACTAAGGTAAATTATATTTCTGTCAAAAGTTTTCGATCTTGAAGTGTTGCTGATAATCTTCTACCATAGAAAGGCCTTGATTTATTTCCCATACTCACCACCAACTTACTATAAGGAATGCATCCTCCGTTGAGTATGTATTATTAGTCTTTTGCATCACTGATTTATAATCAGAAAGCTTGGTTACTTCGTATATTCACAGGTATAATAATCCAATGACAAGATGTCTGCGACTATTATATTATAAAAATCTCATTGTTGAAGTCGAAGGGCAATGGGGCAATGATTAATGGCTTCTAAGGTATGCAAATTGGGACAAGAACATGGGATTTTCTTCGTTTAGAACCTGCCTAGGCAACGGTTATATATTTTTTGGTACATTCATAAATTTGAATATGCTAGAAAAACCATACATGTACAGACAAGAAAGGAAGTAGGAGGTGGGTTTAATCACTAGAGTTTACTCACCTCTTCCAGCATTGATACAAGTTTTGCTTTGCGTCTCTGGAGTTCAAATCTGTCTCCCCCATATAATTCCTGATTCACCCCCACTTCAGATTTTGCAGCAAAATCACCGTTTCTGGTTCCATAAGAGAGACCAAAATTGGAAGATGGCTTCCGCTTGGAACTACTGTTAGATTTAATATCCCCTACCCCAACATTGCAAAATTCATACAGAAGCTCCTGTGCTGCCCTCAGATGTACTGAGTTTTTGAAACCACTGGCATGGCCTGAAAAAGTTCCCTGCATTGACCCACCATTGACATGCATCATCAAAGGGTGATTTTGTAATGGATTCATATTTCCTTTCCCTGCAGTCGTCCCATCCCTTGAATATGAGGAGCTAATGCTATAGGGGAGCCCGGCTGTAGTTCCCCCGAATAAACCTTCTGGTTTTGCTTTGATATCTCCATCCATTTGTAACACATTTGCATGGCTTTCTATGTCCTGCAAATTCATTTCTGAAGGGCGGCGGAAAGAGAGAGATAATGAAAGGCCCTGTCCTGATCCATCTTGTCCTGAAGAGATGTTGTGAAGGAAAGGCTCCCTAGAGCTCCATGGTTGAGACCCACTTCGTCTGTCGCCCCAATTCACTGTATTGTTGAGATGGGACATCACAAACTGGTTTTGTTGCTGCAAATTCCTATCACTTCCACTGCTTTGCCACTGAGAATGGGTTTGGGTCTGGGTTGACTCTCTAACTGAAGGACTCACTTCTGAACTGACCGTATGGATCAAACTAGGAATATTGAAAGGACCTTCCACAAAGCTCCTCTGGTTGTCAAAGGCTAATCCATTGGTTGAATGGATGTCCATCATACTTGCTGTAGGAGAAGCTTCGGAAGGTTCCAAGGAAGAACTGGCCCCTCCTCCTCCTCCTCCTCCTGCAACTAACAAAGAGTTTGGCATGTTTTGTACACTGTATGAGGCAAGACCTTGTATATTGCTAGGAATAACAATACTAGGAGCTGCCCAAGCAGTATTAGACCTGCTTTCCTGTACATTCAAGCTTTTCCAAGCATTAGTATTTCCAAGCCCTTGGTATGATGTGGTCATGACTTCCGATCTGCTAGACATCTCACCCTCCGAACTACCCAAGAAGATGTTTCTAGAAGAAAAGCTCAGTGATTCAATTCCTGAAGAAATTAAACCATGCATTTCAGAACTCATAATGGGAGTCTCGTAGACTTGCATTTCACCTCCTATACACTTAGAATATCCCCTGCAGATGAAATAATCTCATTGATGGATGGGCTTTTTGTGGATAAAGATAGTTGACGTAACCTAAGATTGGATATAACTTATATCCTCCTCCTATCTGTTAGAGCCTTTTGGAGCCAATAGCCTCCCTCCCTAGTTAGCAGGCACAATTCTACAGCTTTCACACCTGACAGCATATCCATAGCCAATATACCTTGGCAAACTCAGAGAAACCAGAATAGAAAATCAAGCCTTTGGGCATCTGAATAAGACATGCATCCTCCATTGTCCACCACTACACTAACCCCTAAAACTAAAACCCCATTTTCCTCTTTCTATGAACCAATTAAATTAGTAGCCTTAGCCGGACAACCAACCGCTCAGATGCGCTCAACAGAAATATGATTGATCGAAACAAACTGCAAAAGCAGATGATGATGATTATGATGATATTAATGATGATGATGCGTCCTTGACTCCAGTTTTGTACAAATCTGACAGTCAGAAAGTCAAATGCCTAGACAAATAAAAAGAACCCATGAGAAGATTGTTCAGTAACAGTTGCAGAGACAATCAAACCCCTCTCCCCCCCCAAATAAGATCAAAT
Organism: Cryptomeria japonica; assembly: GCF_030272615.1. Lineage (NCBI taxonomy): Eukaryota > Viridiplantae > Streptophyta > Pinopsida > Cupressales > Cupressaceae > Cryptomeria > Cryptomeria japonica. The sequence goes on along the minus strand of NC_081405.1, from coordinate 341,181,547 downwards.
CCCAACAGGGCCGTGCTCTGTCTGCTAAATACAACTTCCTTCAGTTTTTCCTGAAGCTTTCAGAGCTGCAGATGCAGTTACAAACATAGATTGAAATAAATTCACAAAGTCTCTGCATACCTTAACATAGCTCATCAAATAGCTGTGCAAATATATATATATATATATATGAATATAAAAGACCTTGACCTTGAATTCCGAAACGGGAACATCTACACCCCGACAAAATTCTCATCAGATTATCATCATCATCAAATGATCCTCCAAACACAAACCTTCTCAGAACATATTTTCGCATATTTTATATAAAATATTTTCTGTCAGCCCATTTCTGGCCCCATGCAATCCTAAGAAGTCTGGTTCCTTCCTCATCAGTTAAAAAAGTATGGTCTACCCAAGAGACTTATGTCCACACCATGATTTCTTTATCTACCAATAAGTGGTCCATCTCTAGTACCAAACCATCAGCTTTTCCTGAAAAAAAATCCACTTATAGAGGTAGAGAGGGTGCAGGAGTATCCCTGCTCAGTACCCACATTCCAATCAAAAGAACTACAGCTAGTTCCACCCCCAACAACCGGTAGATACATTAAATCCTCTCTACATTTATCCATGTTGCCAAACTTTGCTGAACATTTCATCCATTCTCCTAGTGTAATATTGGGTATGAAAATTTAATAGTTTGTGGTTTTTTCATTTCAAAATTAAATCTTTTTAAAGAAAGATGCAAAAATTAAAGGGTTGTAGTTCAACTGGTTGAATATAATTGGTAAAGGTGAAGGTATATTCCTTCATTACACTATCCTCTAAGATTTAATCTCTTCACTTTGTATAATTTTAAGTCACGTTCAGAAATTTGTCATTTAAAAAAGCACACAAAATCAAAAGATTGTAGTCCAATTGGTTGAACATAATTAATAAGGACAATGGTATAGTCTTTCATTACACCATCCACCAAGGTTTTAAGTTCGTTCTTTTAGTGTAATTTTGGGTGATGATTCCTTCCATGTCTAAACACAAAATCAAGGGGTTGTGTTCAATTGGTGAGGGTCATGGTATATTCCTTCATTATTCCATCTACCAAGATTTTACCAGTTGTCTTCATGTAATTCTATGTGATGATTCCCTACATGTCTAAACACAAAATCAAGGGTTTGTTGTTCAATTAGTTGAACACAACTAATGAGGGTGATGGTATATTGCTTCGTTACGTCATCCATCAAGATTTTACCTATTCTTCTAGTGTAATTTTAGGCGATGATTCTCTATGTGCATTTAAACACAAAATCAAGGGGTTGTAGCTCAATTGGTTGAACACAATTGCCCTGAGGGTGATGGCATATTCCTTCATTATATCATCCGCCAAGATTTTACCCATTCTTCTATTGTAATTCTAGGTGATGATTCCCTCCATGTCTGAACACAAAATCAAGAGGTTGTAGTTCAATTGGTTGAAAACAATTGGTGAGGATGGTAGTATATTCCTTCATTATGTCATCCACCAAGATTTTACTCATTCTCGTAGTGTAATTTTAGGTGATGATTCCCTCCACATTTGAACACAAAACCAAGGGGTTGTAGTTCAATTGGTTGAACACAAATAGTGAGGGTGCCGATGTTACTTATGTAAGTCCAATGGATTCTACCTTCACATTCCATGCCTCATCAGTTACATTGCCCCCCAAATCACTTACAGTGGGGATTGTTGATTGTAATATGTTGATGAAGAACTTGTTAATTGTGCTTGCCTTTCTTGTGCATGTAGCCAAATTGACAAAACACGTAATCATTGTCTTTTATTATGTGTGTGCTCTATTTGTGACATTTGGTTCATTTTAAATTGCTCAATTATTTAACATAAGGTGTATTATTTCATTACACTATCCATCGAGATTTTATCCGTTCTACTAATTTAATTTTAGGTGATGATTTTGTCTACATCTAAACACAAGATTCAAAAGGTTGTAGTTCAATTGGTTGAACAAGATTAATGGAGGTGATGATATATTCCTTTGTTACATCATCCACCAATATTTTACCCATTCTTTTTATGTAATTTTGGGTGATGATTTCCTCCACGTCTAAATACAAAATAGAGGTGTTGTAGTTCAATCAGTCGAACACAATTAGTTAGGATGATGGTATATTCCTTTATTACACCATCCATCAAGATTTGATCCATTCTCCTAGCGTAATTTTATGTTGATTCCCTCCACATCTAAACACAAAATTAAGAGATTGTAGTTCAATTGATTGAACACAATTGTTGAGGGTGATGGTATATTCTTTCATTACATGCACTATCCACCAAGATTTTATCCATTCTCCTAGTGCAATTTTAGGTGATGAATTTGTCCACGTTTGAACACAAAATGGTCAAACACGATTGGTGAGGGTAATGGTATGTTCCTTCATTACACTATCCACCAAGTTTCAAACTTTTAGAAATATGATATAAGAAATGAAATTGTTATTGTATGCCAACGACTTTGAAGCAATGCATACTCAAACCAAAAAAAAGGACCATCAAAATTAAGTTATTATTACCATGGATAGTGAAGTAATAATGAATGGACAATGCGGTAAAAAGAGCTTCCAATCTTCACCTTTTGATAGCCCGAGTTTACATCATCACGACGATTGTCGCAATAAAAGCAGTGGGGGATATTCCCTCGCTAACGCAGGGCAACTTGTCGTTTTCCGCCTACAGGACCACACAGCCCTCCTTGCTATTTCCACAAGCAAACTATTCGCCCTGCGGGGCCCACAACCCTACCATATTTTATTGCTCTCCATCAAACGGCCACCGTCATGCTGACGCACGATGACGTCATCGGAAGCCCCATCTCTCGTACAACCCACGGCCCGTTTTCTTTCTTTTATTATTAATCATGTGAAGATTCTATGTACCGACACACACTCACAAGATACTATAATCCCACCCTACCTATTAATCATATCACTAAATACGTCGACACAAAAAATAAAGTATTAAAAAAACAAATTAAATGGCCTACGTGAGAGTAGTTGTTATTATTATACAATATTCCCGTTCCGTTACCGTTTCCCCCCCTCCGTGGGCCCCGCCTGTTAATATAAACTCGAACCGTTCCGTTTCACGCTAACGTCCCCGTTACCATCACTTGGGATTCCGTCAACTAGTATCTTGTTCACGTGGCAGAAAGGAGAATGTTGATGGCCGGCCATAACATATTATTGAAAAATTTAAATGCGCATATTGTCTTTTTCATTATTGTTTCTCCCAAAGGGCGTACCATGCATATAATTGAGGTGCCGTGCTGCTCCCTTTTTACTTTAAATCCGTTTACTAACGTGGATTTGGACACACATGGTTTCCCAAAGTCTTCCCAAAATATCCCCATGCCTTGTTTGTTTGTTAAGAATTGCTTTCACATTATTGAATGTGAACCAAAAGTTCCTCTTTATGTCCTCTCCTTAATGTGTGTGTCGGCTCCATCATATCCCTATTCTTGTTTTTAACTTCCCCTCCACGCCACTGTACCCATAATCACACTAGTGCCTAACAGAGTTCCCCCCCTATTATCTTTTCTATCTTCTAAACCACACCTTGTCCTTACCTCCCATTTAATATTGTTGTAACAGTTTTAATCACCTACTTAAATAGTTGGCTTAATTATTGTAAGTGGCAATTGTTGATTGAGACTTGTAAAGTGGGATAGCTTCTATCAATTACTTTAAAATACATGTTATTCTTAAAAAGGGGTTTTGAGTAAGTAATAATTTAGATAATCACTAAGTTTGAACTCTTTTTTGAACATATATATGTGCATCGTTTTAAGACTTGAAAATACTTATATCATATCATTATATTTAGTTTGACCAATTAAAATTCAATCAAATTTGAAAGAAACACTTACAATCAAAATTTACATGATTGAGTTATGGTTTCAATCTTTTATTTAAAATAATAAAGACACAAAGTATAACTATAGTGAGCAAATAAGATGAGGATGTTTTAGCAATTCTTAAATAGCAAACTATTCAATAGTCAAAGGCATTTTTGGTCAATTTGAGTGGCTCAGGAGTGACCATGTGTCCTACTTTTCTTTTCTTTTTTTGTGAATATGTGCAGTATATTTAGTTAATAGACACTGGCATGCTATTCATCAAAAGGTATTTTAGGTAAAAAAAAACAAAACTATTTACCACTATTAAATTGGATGAGGGGTAAAATACGACTATATTAAGAAAATAAGATGATGGCATTTCTAGTGGTTCTTGAATAGCAAACTATTCAAAAATCAAAGGTACTTTGGGTCAATTAAAAAAAACAAAAAACTATTTACCACTATTAAATTGGATGAGGTGTCGAATTTCCATTAACTGTTTGACTATTAAATTGTTTGATGTTTAAGAAGAATCTTGTTAATCCTCGTAGGCCCGTTTGCCCCTTTAATCTCTCAAAAATGTCAACCTCAAGACCTTCGAGTTATTAGTATCTCTAACATTAAACATCAATCGATCCATCACAATGTCCCAAAATATGGCACACATGACTAGGACATACCAACATACATGTCCACCCACATCCTTTAACCACTAGTGTGTTGTAAAGTAGGGCAGATTCCATCAATTACTTTAATATACATATTATCCTTAAATTTCTAGTAAGTTATTTTTTAGATAATTGATAAGTTTGAACTCTTCTTCACATATCTATGCCTCATATTCTCGTTATTGATATATTTTTGCTCAAATCAAATAATCCTAAAAATATGCATCTTTCCAAGACTTGAAAATACTTATATCATATTGAAGAAGGAGGAAAATGATTGAATCAAAGATTCAGACTTCCAACATCCACAATGAAGTACTTGCGAGCAAACACATATGCAAACCAAAATCTAAACTAAAACACACACATGCATGCTATAAAATCTACTCCATTGCACTCTTATTCCTCAAGATTTTGTGTTTTGTGACAACATTGCTCTTAGAAGCACACACAAAAGGTTATGAGGAAAAGGAGATTTGAAATATTATGTATGCAAAAAGTGAGAGAAAGTGAAGTGCAAGATAAAATGTTGGTTGACCCATTAAAATTCAATCAAATCCAAAAGAAACATGTACAAACAAAATTTACATGATTGAGTTATTATTTTAATCTCTAAATTTAAATGATTAAAGATACCAAATATAACTATAGTAAACAAATAGGCTACTACGGGTGAGAAGCCTCTCTCTGAAAACATAAGAGAATTAATGGTTTCTATTAACAAGGCTGAAGCAATTGAGGCTATGGTTAGTAAAATTCTGGAAACAGAAAAGAAGGTGAAGGAGCTGGAAGGGAACAAAGATGCTAAGGGTCTAGATACTAACCTGAACAATCTAGTCAACAAAGTGGATAAGATGGAGCTTACTGTGAAGAGGATTGCCGAGAAAAACTTCCAGATCCTTAAGGCCACTGTTGACCATATTAACATCCTGATTAACAAATTTGAACAGATTAAAGGCAAGGAGGGTGATAAGGATCAGATGGAGAAGAAGGGTCACGAAAAAAGAACAAAGGCCAACACTCAGAAACAGGTTGATTTCAAGGAAAAAGAGCTGGAAGAAATGAAAAATTATGCGATCAATATGAAGCAGATGGTGGTTCATGCTGAAGAACTTATGAGAAACATTTAGGTCTTTGTGCTTTCCTTTGGTTGTCTAGTGTTGCTTCCTTTGTCTTGTGTTCCCTTTTTGTTTTGGCTGGGAACTGTTCTATGTGTGGGTGATCAGGCATTGTTGTTTTCTGCCTCTTTTATGCTTTATCTTTCTCCTGCTTTGTAACAAGGTTCCGGTTTCCTTTCAAAAACCTGTTTTTAATTAGTCAAAACTATAGTAAACAAATAAGATGATGATTTTTTAGTGGTTATTAAATTGCAAACTATCTAATAATCAAAGGTATTTTTTGTCAATTAAAAAACATAACTATTTACCACTATTAAATTGGATGTGGTGTTAAATTTCCATTAATTATTTGACTATTAAATTGTTTGATGTATATGAAGAATCTTGTTAATCTTTATAGGCCCATTTTCCCCTTTACTCTATCAACAAATGTCAACCTCAAGACCTTTGAGTGATTAATATCTCTAGCTTTAACACCAATTAATTGATCACAATGTCTCAAATATGGCACACGCGACTAGACATACCAACATACATGTCCAACCAAATCCTCTAACAAAAAATGAAGTCCACTAACTATGTGTTTTTAAGTAAAGAAGCTTCCATCAATGACTTTGATGTACATGTTATCCTTAAAACAAATTTCTAGTAAGTTATATTTTAGATAATCAGTAAGTTTGAACTCTTTTTCACATATTTATACCTCGTAAATATCGCTCTTGATATATTTTTGCTCAAATTGAATAATCTTAAAAAATATGCATATTTTCTAGACTTGAAATACTTATATCATATCATTATAGTTGACCAATTAAAATTCAATCAAATTCAAAAGAAACACGTATAATCAAAAGTTACATGATTGAGTTATGATTTCAATCTCTGAATTTTTATAATAAAGAAGCAAAATATAACTATAGTAAGAAAATAAGATGATGGCATTTCTAGAAATTCTTAAATAGCAAATTATTCAATAGTCAAAGGTATTTTTTGTCCATTAAAAGATAACTATTTACCATTATTAAATTAGATGAGTTGTCAAATTTTTATTAATTGTTTGACTATTAATTTTTTTTATGTTTAAGAAGAATCATTTAATCCTTACAGGCCTGGTTGCCCCTTTACTCTATCAACAAATGTCAACCTCAAAGCCTTTGAGCCATTAATATCTCTAGCATTAAACACCAATTGATCCATCACAATGACTCAAATACGACACACATGACTAGGCATTTCAACATACATGTCCACCCAGAACCTTTAACAAGAAATGAAGTCCACTAATGTGTTGTCAGTCACCATATTGCCCATTTTTTCAAATTTTAAAAAATTAATGTAAATGGATGTTTGAACTTTTTTCACATTTAATTAGTGTACATGTTTAAAGTTTTCCAACAAAAACATTCTCATAAATTGATTTGAAGACAATCCTCTTAGCATGGTATCTACTTAAATAGCTTTATTTTCACATTTTGAAAAATTAATACAAGTGACTATTTGGCCTTTTTTTTCACATGAAATCAATGTGTGTAGCCTATTGTGATGAAAGTTGTAAGTTGTTTAAGTGAAGGTAAATGCATTTGTCATGTGACAATTATGTTCTTTTTGGTGTTTCTATTATGTACCACATGTGTGAGTGCCTCTCACAAAATTTTTCAAATGAGAAATAATTCATGAAATGGATGACAACTTCAAATAAAATAAATAAATTTTAAAATTAGTTCACGAGTGATCTAATCACTAGTCTCGCGAGTAAATGAAACTTATAAATAATATATATAATTTTTTTCTATATGAATGTGTCTAACTATAATTCATAATTTCATGGTCTTGTATCTTGTTAGTCCACCCATAATTTTTCCCTTTAAAAATATTCTTGCTCATGGGTTGCCTTTGTGCCTTTACTTTTGTTGGGTCATTCATTTTCCTTTGTACTTGAACCGTCGAACTCTTTCAAAATAAAAGTTCAATAGGTTCAAGGTTCAAAGCGCGTTTTGTAAAAGAGTCATTTGTGGTCTTTGTCGTCATGCAAACAAGTGCGCTTTTGTTTGTGGTCTTTGAAGTTTTGAACCCGTTGAACCAAATTTTGAAGTGGTTCAAGGTTCAAAGTTCAAAATGCCTTTTCGTGAGTCGCGGCAATGTATCGTTATACGACGAGCGTGAGTCCTTATGTTTTGAGTTGATATGCGATCTTGAACCTTGAACCAAATTTCAAAGCGGTTCAAAAGGTTCAAGGTTCACGTTTAATAGTCCTTTTCTTTTGTTGCTCGTTCCCAGTGTTGTTTTGTGTGCTGCCCACTCACTGCTAAATTTCTTAAGTGAACATTGAACCGATGAACCTTTTTGTCAAATGGTTCAAGGTTCATGGGTTCATTTCAAAACTAACTCTAAAGCTTTTTGGTGGAAATAAAAGCGGCATGATAAGAAGGAATATTCCCTTATTCGGCAATTTAAAATTCTAAATGTGAAAAGTAATCATGAGAACATCAAATTACTTGTGCGGAAGTGATGGATAATTAAGAAGGTGTCAGTTTGTGTCATTTCACCATTACTTCATATGCTTGGGTAAATCATGTTGAAGCATGTGTAACTCTAAAGATATTTATCCGTCCGATTGAAGGAAATGTGTATGAATTTGTTTTCATATTTAGGAAGGTCACAACTGCCATTCTTCAATAAATTGGAGGTGGTGAAGGTAAAATCAGCTCTGTTCTCCGAAAGAATTTCCAATTTTCATGGTGTTAACGGGTAAGTTCAGTTGATTTCTCCTAAGTTGTGTTTCTTTGAGATTCTGAGGTTTTTATCAGTATAGGAAAGGGAAATCTCTAAATTGTTGGGGTAGGATACTGTCTTGTTGTTAAAATTTCTTGGTTAAGGGGGTAGATAGTGTTAGAGTAAAGTAATTAATTAACTTTTCTCTCCTCTTAAGATTTCTCTTTATGCATACATTAGTCATTTAATAATTAATATTTAATTATTAAATGCTCACACCTTAGGGTTAGGTTTTCCTTTTGGTGTTGATCTCCTTTATAAGGATTGATCTCTTGTATTATTCATATTCTTGATTCATTTTTCTCTGATAATACATCTTTTCTCTTTGTCAGAGCCAAAACCCTTGTATTCGTTCTCTCTCTTTCTCTGTGACAGGTTTCTTGCATGCAGGTTTCTTTTGGGTTCTGTGGATTTGTATTTCTCAAATCCTACATGGTATCAGAGCTTAGTCTTACCACAACCCTGCAAGATAGATCTTTGTTGTTTGAACTTCATCAGAAAGTCCTCAATAGAAGGAAATGAATCAGGTACCAAGGAAGTTAACTCTGCCTCAAGCTGCAAAGCTCTGAACTCGTTGACAGTACCAAAAAGTCCCTCAAACTTGGTCCAAATGGCTCGAGGAGTGAGACAACCCTCAAGATGAAACTGAAGACTGTCGGAAATGTGTAAAGCCATCAATCCCATAGCCTGATCCATATTGTTCCTGTGCTGCATAATCTCAAAAGGACGTGTCAATTGAGGCTGAACCTCATCCAAACAGGACCATAACCCTTTTGACTGGAGAAAAGTCATCATGCGACCCTTCCAAGTGTGGTAATTATGCGGTGTGAGAGATTCAATAGGTCTGTCTGCCATCCTGTGAACTGTGCCTCAACTGCTCTGAATTTTTAATTATTATTAAGTGGTCTTTCAGAACTAGACAGAAGATGCAGAAGGGGGTTTGATTTTTTTTGTATTGGTGTTTGTAAATTTTGGTTTTCTGATATAAATAACAGAAAGCAAGAGAAAACACCCCCCCACAATGCAAAAAACTAATCCCCAGTACAAACTGAAAGCCAGAAAATGATAGAAAGCAATAACGGGTTGAGACAAAATTTGGAGCACCTGAAGATTTTTCTGATGAAATAGACTGTAGATTTGGAAAGAGCACAGAACCACCTTTCCGACGCTTATTTGCTTTCGAAAAACGGAGTCCGTATGCAAAAGATATGGCTCCTGGAGTGCAAAAAACTTGTTCTAACTTTGACTGGCAAAAAACACTACAAAACGGCAAAATCAGAAAAAAAAGTCCTCCATTAATTAGATCAGGCTCGGAACCAGCTTTCCAACGCCTATTTGTTTTCGAAAAACGGAGATCGGACGTCCAAGTTATGCCCAATTTTGTAAAACTGCTCCTAAAGGGACCCAGATGGGCCTTTAAGCCCTCAAGGGCTTAAAAAAAAATCAGCCCCTGGTCCTCTGGGTGACCAAGGGTGGGCGCAGGAGGCAGCGGCGCGGGGGCGGTGCGGTTGGCGGCGGGCAGCGCGCTGGCTGGGCGCGGGCGGCGGGCGGGCTGCGGGTGCTGCGTCGGCTGCGCGGCGGAGGTTACCGCCGGCGGCGGCGGTGGCCGGGCGGGGGGCCGCCTGGAAGCGCACTGGCGGTGCGCTGGGCTACGCGTTTTTGTAATAAAAACTACGTTGTTTTTTTATATTTTTTTTTGATTTTTGTGATTTTTCCGCCTCGGTTTTCGTGCCCTTGGGCCGTACGGCCTTGGGGCCAAAATTTTTTTGCCTCCTGGAGCAACTGTGTCCAAATCGGACAAATTTTATATGGAAATAGGGGTTTTTGGGCGCTACGAGCTCAACGGTGAGGTCCGTTTGGGCTCAAAGTGCACCGAAAAAAAATACCCTCTATTCCAAAATAAAAAACAGAAGACAAACACAGATCTGATGCAACCAAAACCTGGATCTCAAAATCTTTCAAAAGTTTGAACAAGCTGCAGCAAATCCAGCTCTGATACCATGTAGGATTTGAGAAATACAAATCCACAGAACCCAAAAGAAACCTGCATGCAAGAAACCTGTCACAGAGAAAGAGAGAGAACGAATACAAGGGTTTTGGCTCTGACAAAGAGAAAAGATGTATTATCAGAGAAAAATGAATCAAGAATATGAATAATACAAGAGATCAATCTTGCAGGGTTGTGGTAAGACTAAGCTCTGATACCATGTAGGATTTGAGAATCCCTCCAAGCCACCACCTAAGTCTGATTCAAAACCACAATTCAATTCTAAACAGGGCAAATCTTCAAAGTCTGGTGAGTCTTCCTCCAAGACTAAGAAGAAATCAGGTGATCCTTGCAGTTTTTGTGGCAAGGAAGGACATCCCGTTTCCAGGTGTTGGAAACGTTTAGAGGCTTTGGAAGAAGCCATGCAGTAGCATAATATCAGTGCACCACAGCCTCCTTCACAGCCCACAGGGAAAGGTCATGCTCTTTCTGCACGAGCATTGTCCTCAGCATCCACTTGGATTCTAGATTCTGGTGCCTCTCACCATATGACACACACACAGGATTTGGTCACCGCTCTTGCTCCTACAGGCACTAGACATATTGCAGTTGGTGACTCAGCACAACTTTCCGTTCAGGGTTCTAGTACTGTTTCATTGGATGGTGGTTGTCTTCAGGATGTGCTTTTGGTTCCTGACATTTCGACAAACCTTCTATCCATTTATCAGATTTGCCACTCTGGCTCTGGTAAGACAGTTGAGTTCTCTCCACATGATGTGGTTATTCGAGATCTTCATGATCCTGACTTGGTTGTGGCTACTGGGAGTGTGGATTTTGCATCTCACTTATATAGTTTTGATGGCTTTGAGAGTTCAGACACTGTTGGTTCCTCTCTTATAGCACATGCAGATTCAGTGAGCAGGCTTTGGCATGAGTGTTTTGGTCATGTCAATTACAGATATCTACAGCAGATGAGTACACAGGCACTTGTGATTGGGCTTCCACAAATTTCTTGTACAGATGGTGTATGTCGTGGTTGTGTCCTTGGCAAACATCATCGAGATCCTTTTCCTAAGGGTCGAGCCTCTCGTGCTAGGGCAGCCCTAGAGTTGGTACACAGTGATCTTATGTCCTTTCCGACTCCTTCTTTTTCAGGGGCCCGTTATGTACTCACTTTTATTGATGACTTCTCCAGACGTACATGGGTGTACTTTCTTAAGTACAAGTCTGATGTCTTTGACTCTTTCAGGAAGTTTAAGACATTTGTGGAGAAGCAATCTGGACTTTCTATCAGGAGGATACGCACAGATAATGGGGGGGAGTATGTAAATCAGGCTTTCAGAGATTTTTGCACTGAGCATGGTTTACAGCATCAGTTTACAGTTCCTTATACCCCTCAACAGAATGGTGTTGCTGAGAGAAAGAACAGAACCTTATGGGAGATGGCAAATTATATGATACAGTCTCGAGCTATGAGTTCTTCATTTTGGGCTGAGGCAGTCAATTGTGCCAATTATATTCAGAATCGAATGCCCCATAAGGCACTACGACATATGACTCCTGAGGAGGCTTGGACCCATGTCAAGCCTGATGTTTCTACATTCTGAGTTTTTGGTAGTGAGGCTTGGGCATTTATTCCTGATGCTCAGCGGATAGCCATGGAGAGGAAGAGCCGACCACTCATATTTGTTGGCTACTGTGAGGATGTTAAGGCATACAGGTTGTTTGATCCTGATTCCAGAGAGGTCTTGTTTCGGCGGGATGTCCAGTTTGATGAGTGCTATCCTCAGATGGATTCTCCATCACCAGCTTCTCCCTCATTGCCTACTCCTTCCTCTTCATCTCTTGAGGATTACTTATCTCTTAAGGATGATGTAGATCATGATCCACCATCTCCACCACCACCAGTTGCTCCGTCTTTGCCGAAGTGGGCCCATGATACTGTTGATGCAGCTGGTTCTTTGGCAGGTGATCCTTCAGATACTCATCGCACTCGTGCTCAAACATCTGGTTCTAGTCTTTTGAGTCATACCCTTTCAGATGATCCTCAAAAGTTTTCAGAGGCGACAGGACACCCAGAGTGGGATAGGGCCATGGATGAGGAGTATTCTTCTTTGATGAAGAATCATACTTGGGATCTTTGTCCTCTTCCTAAGGGAAGAAAGTTGGTTCGGTGCAAGTGGGTGTATCGTACCAAGTATGCTACAGATGGTTCTATTGATAAGTATAAGGCCCGTCTTGTTGCGAAGGGGTTTTCTCAGGTAGAGGGTATTGACTACTCTGAGACCTTTGCTCCTGTCGCCAAGATGAATTCTATACGCCTGGTACTTTCACTTGCAGCTTCACAGGGATGGACAGTGTTTTAGATGGATGTGAAGAGTGCCTTCTTGCATGGAGACCTTCATGAGGAGATCTATATGGAGCAGCCTCAGGGTTTTGTGCAGGACACTTCTTTGGTTTGCAGACTTCGACGTTCATTATATGGTCTCAAACAAGCCCCCAGGGCTTGGTATGAGAAGATGGACTCCTTCTTGCTTTCCTCGCACTTCACACGCTATCATTCCGATCACACAGTCTATATTCAGCGTCAGGAGGGTGATCTTTTGATTCTAGTGCTATATGTAGATGATCTCATCATTACAGGTAGCTCATCCTCCATGATTCAGAGTGTTCAGAGAGCTTTGATGGAGCAGTTTGAGATGACAGATCTTGGTCTCTTGCATTTCTTTCTGGGTCTACAGGTTATTCAGTCTTCGGATGGGATTTCCATTTTTCAGGAGAAGTATGCTCTTGATATGCTTCAGCGATTTGGCATGCTTGATTGCAAGTCTGCCCCCACTCCATTTCAGTCAGGTGTTGTTTTGTCTTCCACTTGCTCTACTCCTTCAGTAGACCCCACCTTATACAGGCAGTTGGTTGGCAGTCTGTTGTACCTGACACATTCTCATCTTGATCTTTCCTTTGCGGTTGGCCTTGTCTCTCGGTTCTCCCATGATCCTCATGAGAGCCATTGGCAAGCAGCCAAACATATTTTGAGATATATTCGGGGCACCACACATTATGGCATCCACTACTCTTCAGGATCCCCTCACATCATTGGCTTCACTGACTCCGATTGGGCTGGTGATGTCAACGATCGGAAGTCTACTTCTGGCTTAGTTTTTTGCCTTGGTTCTGGTCCTATTACATGGTTTTGCAAGAAGCAGTCTGCTATTGCATTATCATCTACAGAGGCTGAGTACCGAGCAGCAGTGTTAGCCAGTCAGGAGGTTTTATGGCTTCGGCAGTCGATGACAGAGTTTGGGTTTCCTCTAGATTGTCCCACTCTTCTTTGGTGTGACAACCAGAGTGCCATTCACATTTCACGCAACCCAGTGGAGCATCAGCGGACAAAGCACATTGAAATCCACATGCACTTCGTCAGACAGTTGATTCAGGATGGTTCTCTCATCTTGGAGTATATTCCTACAGAGGAGCAGGTTGCTGACATCTTCACTAAACCTTTGGCATCTCCGCGCTATCTTCAGTTGCGCTCAATGCTTGGGGTGAAGGAAGTTGTCCTTGGGGGGTCTCAGTGAGGCCTTCCTTCCTTCATGTTTTTCTTTTCAGCATGATTCTTTATCTCTTTTTGGAGAGGAGTTTTTTCCCACTGGGTTTTCTCCTTTACTCCACTTTATAGAGATTTTCTTGTATTCGGGTATCTCATCAGGCCTTGTTGCCGGGACCCTCTTTTGCATTGTAGTTCCTTTGCTTTTTTCTACATTGTTTGTAGCTGCATTGTAGCTCATCTTAAGGGGGGGTGTTAGAGTAAAGTAATTAATTAACTTTTCTCTCCTCTTAAGATTTCTCTTTATGCATACATTAGTCATTTAATAATTAATATTTAATTATTAAATGCTCACACCTTAGGGTTAGGTTTTCCTTTTGGTGTTGATCTCCTTTATAAGGATTGATCTCTTGTATTATTCATATTCTTGATTCATTTTTCTCTGATAATACATCTTTTCTCTTTGTCAGAGCCAAAACCCTTGTATTCGTTCTCTCTCTTTCTTTGTGACAGGTTTCTTGCATGCAGGTTTCTTTTGGGTTCTATGGATTTGTATTTCTCAAATCCTACAGATAGTTAACATGAGGCCTATGCTGCTGAAGATTTGCCAGACTTCATGTCTAGTGAGTATTTGACCGGAATTGGAAGACACCTCCTTAATTCATGTAGATTTAGGGGATTTCCTGGAAAGAACCAAGAACCCTCAAACTGGTTCATTAATGGATAAGATAGTTAAGAGTGGTCTTGTGGAAGTTGTTGCGTTCTCGCTCATCGCACCATGCCCATATTTAGTGTTGGCGTGCATGAACAGATATGACTCTGAGAACAGATGTATCAGAACTTGCGATGGTGAGGAGCTGGTCAGAATTAATAGAAAAATGATGATGGCAGCAATGGGTATTCCAAATAAGGATGAGTATGAGGATTGGACTATTGGGAGTTCATACGCCTATTTCTTCAAAAAGAAGAGCAAGTACAGGAGTGTAATTGCTAGAAATTGGCTCTTGAAGATTCAGAAAGGAGGATCACAGTTACCCAAGTCCCTGACCAAAGAATACTTCATCCTAGAGGTGCGAGACATTGTTATACTTTTGAATAGAGTGAAGGGGAACTCACATTCCTTCTACTGGGAGGATTGCATGTACATTTTCATCCAAGTGGTTTTATCCGGTGACAGATTTCTGGATTGGTCTCAAGTAATTGCAGAGAGACTTCACGAAGGATTGAGCAATTTTGTGGGGATGACAGGGTTTTACATGTCTTCCTATCTTTTCTACATTTTAGCTTGCACAAGGGATTGGCCTAGACTACCTAATGAACCCTGGATTTATGGAATGAGGGTTTATAATTTTTACCCTCTGTTGCAACAACAGAGACATGTTGAGCAGATTGATAGGTGGAATTGAGTCTTCGCGGGGAGACTTGCCTTTGAGCTTCAGGGTGATGCAAACAGGAGAATGTCGGTTGAAGTTATGGAATTTGTGAGTATATATGGAAGTTTCTTTATCCAATTTCCTTAGTTTTCTTACATATGGGTAGGTGGCTTTGAAGGCCTACCATTCAAGCTACCTAGGTACGCTTTTGATAGCTACGTGCTTATAGCAGAGTTTACTTTAGTGGTGAATATTCGCCAATGCTGAATTTTTCATGTCGACCATGTCGGAAATGGTGAATATTTTGTACTGACTGGGGGTGGCCATGTCACCAGAACATTATCAATTTCCGTCAAAGTCATGGCCCGATTGCCATATGTTCTATGCGATGATTTCGCCAATACAATATATGGTGGACACACGGTAAATTTAATTGTTTTGCCTACACTCTTCGAGGTTGCCTTAATAGATGACCTTAATTCACCTATAGGCATGTGAAGATTTGTTAGCCAGGTGACCCAATTCGCCTGACATTTTGCCGACGCGTGTCTCCATTCACCCCAACTTTCACCAACTATATTGTATTCACCTATTATTTGGATGACCTATAATCGCCTCAAAAATTACATAAGTCGTATTTGGACGGCCTATAATCACCTCAAAAATTACATAAGTTGTGTTATAGTTACGCGGGATTCGCCAAATATTTGTATACCATATAAAATTCCCGCGGAATTCACCATATAAGGATTGGTATAAATACATGCAAAGATCAGATCTATCTCAACACAATCTGGTGGGATCTAGGCTCTGAATTCTGATCAATAGCAAAGTTTCAGACCAAGGAAAATCATTGTTGTTGACTGTATTAGCGACTGCTAGTGACCTAAAGAGTAAAGCCTAAAGGTGAGCGATCATATTTTTGAAGTGGTATATTATACATTATAGTCTATTATTGCTTCTTCAGTAAAATGATATTTTTTTGGTAGCCTTTATTTCGTTGGAGATGTCGAATAGGAAGAGGGGTAGGAAACCTGAATGTGGGGAAGGCCAGGAGAGGCCAACAAAAAGCAGAACATTGTTTTCGTACTTTGGCATTGGAAAATATTGTGGTACTAGTGAAAATCAGGAAGGTACATCATCACAAGTACAAGTACAAAATTTGCCACCTGCATCGCATGTTGAAGACGACAACGAACCTGATATCTCAGATCAGGATGATCTTGAAGAAGATTATCTGGTAGATACCCAAGTTAGCCGGAATGATATAATTGACTTGGGTGATAATGCCATTGATGATAATGCACGAAAAGGGAAAAGAAAAGCCATATCAAAAAAGGGTGAACCATAATAAAAAAAGGATCGAGAGTGGGATATGTTAGTGAGGAATTTTCAAATTAATTGGGCATCAAAGTATCCATTCATTGAACCAGTGGAGAATCCAATTGAAGGCGAGCCTCCAATAGAATGCAGGTGTAAGATTTGCACTTGGAAACATAACAAGGAAATTAGGTTGCAGCTAAAATTTGACACCATAGAAAAGCATATGGGTAAAGTTTATGAAAAACAAATGATAGACGGGGTTGAAAAATCAGTGATAAGATGGAAAACAAAGGATGAATGTAAGTATGTGAGGAATGCAGAAGAGTATTATTTTCATGAGAAATTACAGATGAAGCCTGTTGAAGTTAAAGGTTCTATTGAAGCTATTTTTGGAAAAGCAATGCAAATAGAACATCCAGTTAAGCGTTGTTTTTCATATTTTGAGCAGAGGGCATGCTATGATAGATTTCCCATCAATTAGTGGTTTATTACACTTTTTGAAAGTTCCTAACTATCTTAATAGACACTGGTCAGTAAACAGTGGATGGGAATGGGAAAGTTGTCTTGCTGAGGTTGAAAAAGAAGATGTATAGGAAAAAATAAGAGAGTCAAGTGGATGGGAGTGTCCATCTTGAGAAAACAGATTAACAAATTAAACAACCTAAGCAGTGAGCCTATAAACCTAAAATACCGTGAGCTCTGACGATTTATCTACCAAATGGTAAAGGTTAATTGAAGATGAAAGAAGCAAAGATCGTATATAAATTGTTGAAGCTCTTGATTATAATAATTACTTCTTTAACAGTATTAACTGCTATAATTTTTTTTATATCTTTCGTATCTCTACAAATCTTTCCCAAAAATGCACGAGTGTGCGAAATTGGAAACAGCTATGAACCAGTACCAAATTGGCAAGTATCACATTGGAAGTCGTGGGGATAGAGTGGATTTCCGTAAGTGAATAGATATACATTAAATGAACGAAATTATCGATCGCGATTTGTGACATTTGATATGTGTCTATTGAATCCAATTCCATTTCGGGCACTTTCTGGTGAGCCATGTTCTCTTCAGAAAATTGGGCCGAAATAAAACTTCAGCCATTGATCTATGATCATCGAACGGTTTAAAATCATTGATAGATTTTAGGTATGTGTCACCCTTTACGTGTCAAAGAGGTCGCGCTTATTGATACATCGTGCAGAGTTCGGACTCAATGTATTATGTGATGTGATGTACTGATGTGATGTGATGTGCCTTGTCTATTAATGGCAATGAATTTATGAAATCGCCAATGAATTATATATTGTACCATAAATAACAAAATATTTGCCAAAACAAATTAAATAATTTTCAAGCGGTGGATAAAAATCGCCAATACATTTAAATAATTTTCAAGTGGTGGATAAAAATCGCCAATACATTTAAATAATTTTTCCTTTGGAGTAAAATTTTTCGCTCATACAATTATATATTTGTTCCTTTTAACAATAATTATTCACCTCCCACAATAAATATTTTCCCCATAGAACAAGGTATTATTCGCCAGAAATTTATGGCATTTTCGTACCTTAGAAAAAAAATCGCCAATACAAAATAAATTTTTCCTCATTTAAAAAAAAAATTTCGCCATCGATATGAAAATTCTCCCTCGAAAATAATGTCTGATTCACCAGGATTTTACACAGTTGCTCGGGGGGGGAGGGGGTTTCTTAAAGTTATCCCTAGCTTATAGAAGTGAGCAGGTAGTTGGCCTACATAGACAAAAGATTAGGAGCAAAGGGCGAGTCTGGTGTGGTATTTCCCGTTGAACTCGGATATTACAATTGCTAGTTTGTATCAGATGCCTTGAACCTATAACTGGACTTCAAAAGGATGAACCTATAGCCATATGTGGCAAGGCAAAAATTTGACAGCAAGGGTTATGAAAGGGAGAACCTTAATGTAGACAGTCATATTTGTCATGAACCTCAGATAGAGGATTATTGGGAGAACTGCAAGGATGAGTATGAAGTGAGAAAGAGACTATGACAGATTCACTTTGCAACAGATAACTACCATGAGGCTCCCAATTAATATATCCGACGTATCAGAAGATACTAAGAAGAATGTTTTGGATCCTGAGTTTGATAATGAGGTTGAAGGAAAACCAATTCCAGAAATTGACTGGAACAAAAAGGAAGATGACAGTATCCAAACAAGAACCTTCAATGTTGTCAGGAGAATAGAGAGATGGTTGAGGAATCAAAAGTTCAAGGACGGACCCCACATGTCCTCACACGAATCAAGAATTGATTCACACATTGTGGTTCAATTTCCTGTTTCTGCCACTAATGAAAGTGCTGATGTTGCAGGTGTCTCAAAGCCCGTTGTAGAGAAAATTCAACCAAGAAGGCCAAAAAGGTCACCACCCAGTCTCATAGCTGCCCAAGTAACTCGGTCCAGAAGCAAAAAGAGGAGTAAGGCACCTGTCCTAAAATAGGTCATTGTAGACTTGGACCCTAGTGAAGAGCTTGAACAAACAATGGATTCATAGGATCAAGGCGATCCCGGGATGCAAGGAATGGACACAAATGAAAAGGTGGAAATTCAACAGGATCCCATGAATACCTTAGTAATTGTTACTTCACCAGATGCACAGACCACTCTGCCACCTAAGGAACCTGCAATTGCACCAAGATGGCTGGAAGCCGCCATTGGGAAAAAGAGGAGTGTGGTGCTGGTCACAATTCCAATAGAGGACATGGTTAGTAGATGCCTGGGAAAGACATCAAAGCCCAAAAAGATCAAAACACAGGCAATGCTTGATGTGGATGACACAACAGGTCACTGGATAGCTGAAGTTGCCAAACCCATTCTTGGAAGAGACACAGACAAGGCTACGAAGGAGGATTTCACTATGGAGAAGATAGGTTTGGGGGTTGCTTCAAGGGCTATAGATGTTAAACATCTGGAATCCTCCACGAAGAGGATAATTTCAAGGACTTGGAAAGATGAAAAGGAAAAGAGAGAACTGAAGCAAGTTGTCACATAGATGGCTCAGTACATCAATGCTATCCACGAACTAGACCCCCAACCATTATTGCAGATACCGGTGTCATTTGATCCTAAATCACCAGTAAATCAGAAGATGCTAGATCAAGTTCAAAGGAACAAGGTAGTGACAGAGATGCTTAACAAATGGTTGGGCCTAATAATACAACAAGGGCTAGATTACATTCGTAATCTGGTTAAAGTTTATAAGGATGCTGAAACCATGAGTAAAGAGCTTGAACTGGAAACAACCACCTAGGAAAGAGAAAGGATTAAGTGGGTAGCAGTCCTCGCGCAGATGAACGATATTCAGAAGTATGGAGTGATGAAATTCCTGGCTGAGAAACCGATGGAGAACTTGGATGACAATGTGCTATACGTGTCAAAGAAAAATGTGGAATGGCACAATTCTATCATCAAGCAGGGCCATGAAGAATCCACCAAGTTGCTAAAAGGACTGACTAACTTGATTGACATGATGCAGAAGGACCTCAAGCGTATTTATATTCAACTCATGAAGGAGGGCGCCAAGGTAATCGAAGAAGCTGTAGACATGACTAAGGTCTTTCAAGAAAGGATCCAATTTATTTAGACAACAAAATCCTTGACCACTGATGACTTTTCAAAAGTGGCAAGGATTGAATCGATGCTCTTTGCCTGTTCGGACCATTTAGAGGTTCACAAGGCAAAAGTTACACAGGTAAATATGGACAAAGAAGTGTGGAAGCAGAGGATCCTGCACATCGGTCTGTCCTATTTCCAAGTCATCTTAAACTTCTCGGTAGCACACCTTGAATGGCGGGGTTCTACAACAAAGTAGGACAAGCCCGTAACCTCCTCTGCCATGGTGGAAGCCCAGCCGACCTGAAAATGAAATGTCAGCCTTTTAGTGGCTGTTAGTTTAGTTTTCTTTTTTGTTGCTTTAAATGGTTTCTTTCACCTAGTTGAAAGTAAATTGTATTTGATCATGTAAAAACTATGGCTTGGTGGCTATTTAAGCAGAAGAGATTGTTTTTGTAAGGGTTCCGAAAACTGTGATTTTGGGAGTAGTAGATAAAATTTTGATATGAATTGTTTGGATGATACAATGACTAGTTATCAATGAAATGATGTGTTATCTTTGAATCTGTGTGTTCTGAGATTCATAATCTTTCTTAAGTTGTTATGAGCACAATATAATTTGATGATCAGTTATCTCTGTATTCCCTTTTCAGTTCATGTTTATTATTGGTTGTTGGACTACTTGCATTGTATTGATTTGCTTGATCCCCCTTGCTCTGTGAAGCATGAGAGAGTATCGATTGAGCCATTAGTTTTTTTTGAGTCCTTATTTTGCTTTGAATTTATACAGCAAGAATGTTATGAATCAAGGTCTGTGAACTCTCCTTTGAATATTCTCTGACATTTTCCTATGCTGTAGTTTTGAAGGTATTTATTTGTGTTGGTGGATAAATGCTGGAGCCTTTAAATGCTTTCTAGTTAAAAGTGTTAGCATATCAATAGTATAATAAATTCATTCTAAATCATACGAGGAGCTTCCCTCTAATGCAGAGGTTGAATTTTCATTAATTCTTCCAACTGTTGGTATACTTGTTTCTTTCTAAAGGGTAAAACAGAGTCATATTTTGCTTTAAGAAGATAATAGTTAAAATTTCAAGAAGGAGACAAATCTGTTCGCCAACATATCTCTAAACAAGTAGTGATCATATATATATTTTAATTTCACAAGCCCTTTCTAATAGAAGGAATGAATTTTTGATATTAAATACAATTAACAAATAATATGACAAATAATTGAAAGAAAAATACAATTTTCTTAAAATAATTCAATCTAGGTATACTTAGCTCTAGGAATGATAATGAATATTTTGGTGCTAACTCTATGTTGAACCAATTCAATACCATAAGAAATTAATTATATTTATAATTAATATGCTCTTCAAAATTTATATCGTCTTAAAAAATGATGCGAAATGTTCTCACAAAATGTAGGGTTAATCTTAGTTAAATTAAAAATCAAAATATAAAATCAAAATTTACATGATCACTAAGGTTTCAATCTCCAAATTTGAATACTAAAATATAAAATATAACTGTAACAAAAAATAAGAAGATTTCATTCTATAGTTAACAGTTAATCTTCTATAGTTAAAGTTATTTTTTCAATAGAAAAGGAAAAATATTTATCACTTTTGAATTAGATGAGGTGTGCAATTGTCATTAACAATTTCATTGTTAAACCATTAAATGGTTAAGGATAACTCATTAATCATTGCATGGCCCATTTTCACCCCTTACTCTATCAATGAATGTTAACCTCTCAAGGCATCTAAGTCAATAATATTTGTAGCATTAAACGCCAATTTCTATACCATAATGTCCCAAATATGACATGTATGATGGGGGACATCAACATGCATGCCCACCCAGATCCTTTTTATAATCAATGAACTCCACTAGTGTGTCATCGATCACCAAGTTTCTTAGATGCACACATTAGATGTGCCTTTATTAAATTTTCCAAATTGAATAATTCTCATCAAATGGCTGAAGATAATCATCATAGCACGGTATCGATTTATAGCCCTTTTTCATATTTTGAAAAATCATTACACATCGTGGGTAATCTAGCCTTTTTTACAAATTTAATTTTTTATTTTTTTGTGGAAGTGGAAAGCCACTGATATATTATTAATATAGATAATAAAACTAGTTCAAGGGCTCCTACAGGAAAGAACCAACAAGAAAACCTTCAATCCTAGCCCGAAAATACAAATAACATAATGATGGAAAAGACAAAGCACCCCACCAACCGCCACCCCCAAATACATGTGTGAAAAATAATTACATCAAAAGTCGCTATATGCATCAGATCTGATGATATGGTTATAGTCATGGACTCATGCCAAAATAATAAAACATATGTTCAAAACCGCAACATCTCAGACTTCAAACAATTGACCTTACTGGTCGCTGAGCATCACGTTATTCTTGTATACCAGTTAGTTGTCCCGTTCACCGATTCACTATGTAGCTAACTTTGTTACGAGTTAGGCTAAATTGGTTGGGATGAACCGGTTAGGCTATACTGGTTATGCTAAACCAGTAAGGATACTAGTTGAGCTATATCAGATAAGCTATATCAGATAGGCTATACCGGTTTGGCAATACCGGTTCGGCAATACCGGTTATGCTATACCAGTTGGGCTGAACCGGTAAGGCTATACCAACAACCAAAAATAGGGTACTTAATAGTTATCATCTGAAAATTTCCCCCTTAATCTTCCAAAGAGAGCCTGGTCAGAAGGAAAGGCTGCAACAAAATGAAGTGTTGTGACCTTCGAAGAGAACTATGTAATAAGGCCATATTATCTAGGACAAAATTAAAAAAATATGCATAAACTCAAATGATCTAGCTTGCAGAACCATCAAATCTTCACAGATTAACAACACCCGTTAATGCCAAGAAAAGCCAGTAACAAAATGGTAGAGCCGGAAGCCAAAATTTATGAGTAGGACCATTATTCTTCCATCAATTATGGGGATGGATCTTCATTAACTTCATTCAAGCTCAGGTTCTGAAAGTGGAGAATAGGAATTACCAAATTCGACTGGGGTGGAGCCGAGGTGAATTGAGACAAAGGTTGCCAAGTGTGAGCAACTAGACTTGATATTGCCGGCGGGCTAGGAACATCGTGGTCATGCCCCATGATCGCAAGGAGAGCATGAAGCTTTGAATAACTCCTACTTCTTGTCTCTGAATCAAGAGCTATGCCCATATTTTGAGCAGCTTGTTGAAACGATCGGACTGAGAGTTAGTCCAATGATCGCTCAATACTGTCATATAATATGATAAAGTCATCTCAACTCTACAGATAATGTCTTGGGAAGAGACCACCAATGTATGCTTGCCCATTCCAAAGATCGTATTTCTGAACCATAGAAAGTAGTTTATTACCCAATGTGAACTCAGGTTTCATGGCCTTACTTGCAATACTCTGTAGACTGCTCCAAGATTGAAGTAAGTCCAAGGTGTTAGATAAGAAAATGGAAACCAGCTGTGATGGAAATGCGATTCTTTTCTCCTGTGGGAACAACACTTCTTCACCAATAATTTTCTTCACACATCTTCTACAATTTTGAGACTGAACGTTAAAACCCTAACCAAGGTGAGAGTCGACAATATGATCTTCAAAAGGTGTTTTCCAATCTTCAACTTGCAAGAAAACTCTGTAATTTCTAGGTTGGTAGTCCATAGTTGAAAGGAATTCACTGAAATGCAAGTCGCAGGAGGCAGAGGAAGGCGAGACCGAGCTCAACGACAACATTATAACAAGATCTCAAGTACGATATTCAAAATTTAACTTGGATGTTGTGTATAGGAAGAGTGATGTGAGTGGGAATTTAAAAGGAGAAACACTCCACAAGAAGTCATGTAGCACACGCTCAGCTTGCAACACATGACAATATACACATGTGAAGTACATAATAAAACAAATGATGCTAGTAATTAAAGAACGTGGGAGAAGATCCTTTAATTATCATGATTAGAAGCCCATTTGGGTGATTAACAATATATATATCTAGCTTAATACTTCGGGTAAGTGCACAAAGTTGGTGGTAAAAAAGGGGGGTATAAGTGGACACTTTTTTCTTTCTTCTGAAATTAGGTGAACCTGAACTTGGAGGAAAAATTTGAAAGTCATCTACTCAATATATGAAGATAATCAAAGAACAAATATTGTAGTACTCTGAATCTAGTTTCCAAAATACTAAATTTTTTCAAAATTGGATAAGATTAAGGGGGTCAAATCCTTCACGCACGAAAAAAAGACCTTGATTTTTTCTGAAAAACATAACATAGTGTCTGACGTGCGCATCAAAAAAGTCATAGTTAGATTTAGTATTTTGACAAATCCTTTGGCAGAAAGATAGTTAAGAGTGAGCACTAGAAGATGTGTATTTTTTGTTTAGTATTTTTTTTAATGATTTTTTCAATCTAGCACATACTGAAAATTAGGTACCTATTCGTGTGCAAAGCATAAATTGCACTAAAAAAATTGAAAATACAATTTTTTTTTAAATTGTAAAGAATCAAGTGCACTACAATAATATATAAAGTTTTTTAATTTTGGATAAGTATATCAAAAGTTATTAATAAAATGGTGCATGTATGTCTGTGAGAACTATGGAGACACTGGTAAAAGAAACTCAATAATAATATGTTATTGTTGTTCAAATTTTTGAAAAATTATATGGTTAGAAAACTTAGAAGATGGGTGAAAATATGGTGGCAATTTTATACATACCCACTTGATGAAGTTTAAACTTGATGATGACAAAGTCGAGAAA
Source organism: Cryptomeria japonica (assembly GCF_030272615.1). NCBI lineage: Eukaryota > Viridiplantae > Streptophyta > Pinopsida > Cupressales > Cupressaceae > Cryptomeria > Cryptomeria japonica. The sequence goes on along the minus strand of NC_081405.1, from coordinate 341,156,505 downwards.
CCAAGTTGATAAAATAAAACACAACAAAAAGGAGGGAAATGGAGGGAAATCAAACTTCCAAATCATAGCTTTGTCATCCAAGCCTATTTCCAAGCCTAAACAATCAAAAGTGCATACGGGGTACCTATGGTATAAAAAGCGTGTATGGGGTACTTATGGTGCAAGAAGCGCGTATGCTCTATCTTAACTGTAAACAGCGCGTACGTGCTATTTTTGTTTAAATTTTGGGAGTGTGTATAATATGATATTGTATACACATATAATATATAATTTATATATAATATATAAATATATAATATATAATATATAAATATATAATATATAATATATAATATTTATATATATATATGTATATAATAATATATAATATATTTTATATAATATATTAAGTATATATATATATATATATACACATATGTGTGTGTATGTATGTATGTGTATTGTCTCCCTCTCTGCCCCTCTCAAGCGCGTACAAGGTGCCTCTCTCTCTCTCTCTCTCTCTCTCTCTCTCTCTCTCTCTCTCTCTCTCTCTCTAACCCTCCCTCCCTCTACCTCTCTCTCCCTCTCTCCCCTTCTCCCTTCCTCCATAGCGTGTACGGGGTACTGAGCCTATTAGTTTGCTGCCCTGCCATAACATTTTTAAGGTGTAGGAGCGCGTATGCACTAATTATGAGTTCTAAGCACGTACAGGGTGAAAACAAAATACAGTTGGGCTTGCCAACTTTTTAGGGACTAACAGCGTGCATGCGGTTATTAATATATCGTGTACGAGGTACTTAGACATAGTTTTGTTTTCCCAAGAGCCTCAACGGCCTCAAAAGAAGTTTTTGAGGTTGTTGAAGGCCCCAGTGCAACCGTGTCTGCACTTCTATCACTATTTTATACATATAAGTAAGTGATTTTTTTGTTTTTGCATGATTTCAAATTATTGAATTGTTGTTCTTATTAGTTTTGTCAATATTATTGTGATTGTTTAATAGTTTTGATTCAAAAAAATAATGATAAGATACATATTTATGGTTATTTGTTTGTTTATGAACTTTTGTTTACATATATATGTATTATGATTCTATTTAGGACAACCGATATCAATCATGGGAAAGAACAAGCGAGGAACAATGGAACAATGAGAGGCTAAAAAGGAAAGACAAAGGCAACGTATGAAGAAATTACGTGGCATAAGAACAATGGGAGAAGAAGGTATGTCATCTTCAACATCTCAATTCGATTTACCAAATGAACATAATGCACCTAATGCAATTAAAGAAGAGACATTTGATTTACCTTATGAACCTAATGCAATTGAAGAACATACCACATTGAATAATCAATTAAATGATGAACATAAACCTTCTCTATTTGATGAATTGAATGTACACAATGCATTGATGTTAACACCTCCTATAATCATTCATAGGAAACCAAAGTATCTAATTGATGTTGATGAAAATATATTGAAGCCAATGCCCAATAAAATGAATGAACAAAATTGTAGGAGAATGGTTAAAAGAATATGGCATAACTATTTTGAAAACTTAAATCAAACTGCAAGATGCCAATTAATTATTCAAATGATTAAAAATTTGAATTTTAGAGAGACAATGAAAATTCTAGGCCTAAGATCATCTGAAAGTAGCAGTGAAAGAACTATTGTGAGAAATCTATTTGATGCATATCAAGCTATTGGTTCAAAATCATGTACTAAAGATTCTAATGCTACTCTACATGTCATTACATCAACCATAATGAGCAAGAAAAAAAAGATATTGTTTGATAAGCAAAACAAGTAAGTTATTAAACGTTAGTAGAACAACATTAAGTAAAGTATTACAGAGGCAAGAAAAAATAGAGGAATCTAAGAATAGTTCTCTTTGGGCATTCTTGGGTAGATTACCACGCAAAGACAAGGTTGTTATTGTTGATGCACTAAGAACATTAATTGAATTTTTTTGGCATGACAACACAAGAGTTTCATCCAACCAAAGAGATGTTGTTAGAAGGCGAATCGGGTCTACAAATCATGAGCCACATGCCAAACACTATTTGGATATGACTCAAACAAAATTTTATGAAAGATTCCTTCAAAAGTTTCCTCAAATAAGAATTTCTCAAAGATTTTTTGAAATGACAAAATGTTTTTATATTAATATTAATCATGTATGCACCACGTGTTGTTGTAGGATGCATATTGAATTTTCCATGCACTATGATATTTTTCATCATATTTGTTCTACTTTGTACACTAAAGATGTTTTGTAGGAATGCAATATACAAGCACCTCCCAAGTTAGTAAGAGAATTTATTTCAAGTGTGCTATGTAATAGATATGATGGTTGCATTTATTATAAGATGCCTTGTTTGGAAGGTTCTTGTGCTATATGTGGCGGTTTGCAACATTTACCAAGATGTGTACATTTGGAGAGCACACATGAAATTGGTAGGAAACTAGTTTCTTTTGGAAACTACAAGACAGTCACATATGGAGTTAAAGATGGAAAATATTTGAAGAGATGTGAGCTAGTGAAAAATGATATATGTGTAGCTAAATTTATGAAAATGTTTCAAGAGAAACTAGTTTATGAGTACATAATGCATACACATAGAGCTCGATGGTTAGATGAGAAATTCAAGTTATGTAAGGACATATTTCCTCTTGACACCATTGTCTCTATCGTTGATTTTTCTGAAAATTATACACTACAACCTCAAAATGAAGTACAATCTATGTATTATCATTCTACACAATTTTCTATTTTTGTACACATAACATTCATGCATGCAGATGATATCACAAAGAAGGATAGAAAGGTTGTAAGAGAGTATCACTTCTACATAAGTGATGATCGTACTCATTCATCGGAGTTTGTACAAAGATGCTTTAAAGTTTTCTATGACAATTTAAAGGAAAGAAACATACAATACAATCGATACTTAATAGGGAGAGCACGATGGTGCAGGATCATGTGTAAAAAGAGCCCTAGCAAGAGAAGAATTGAAATACGAAGGTGGTGCTAAGTTGATAGATGGAGAAATAATTATGCGATGGTGTAAGTCTACGATGGGTCCAGGTGATCTAGGTACATCAATGGTTCGTAGATATTTATGGTTGATCACTAAATCTAACATTGACAACTATCTAGATTGTTGTACAGTTGTAGGATCGAGTGACATGCACTCATTTATGAGTTCAAATGCAAGTTCACCAATAATTTATACAAGACAGATGGTATATTTTTTCTCTTCATGCATGTATTGTTTGTGGGAAGAATGTGAATTACAAGAGTGGGTTGACAAATGGTCTTATAGACTATTGGTTTTCATTGATACATATCAAATTCCCAAAGCACTACAATTGAGCAAAATGGAGACATCAGTGGATTTTGACCATGTATCCGACCTAGTGGATTCAGGTGATTTTTTGAGTTAATTTTTTTGCAAGTATTCTTTTTGGTTCTTTTTGTTGTACATCACACTTTCTTTTTAGTATTAATTATCACTTTATAAAATACAGGTCATGTGTATGCAATTGTTGCAGAAGAGAACAATGAAGAAGGAACAGATTACTATTTGTGTCGTTGTGTTGAGCCTAAAAGAAAATTGACAACCACAATCATTGACGGAGAGGGTATTGAGTACCCAATAGGGTCTGTTGTCATGACAGAAACATGGCTTAGGAGATACCCTATCAAGAATTCTAATGTTTGGTTGTTCGAGGAATTTGAAACACACAGACATATTCTTCATTTCTCTAACCTTGTTGTTGCGACAAAAATTCATTTGATGAAGTATCATGGTAGACCTCATAACAAGATTTTATGAAAAGTTCGTGAATCTGACCACGAGGCAATAGTTGACACAATACAGGTTAGAGCCAATCTTGAAGGCTCACTTGATTGATTCTATGGTTCAGAGAAGAATGATTTTGATAATTTTGTATATATCATCGACGAATTGTTCTATATTCATTTTTTGTATGTATAAATGCCCATGAGTTGTTTTTTACATGTTTAGGGGCATAATTTTGTATATTTAAATGGCAATGGGCTGATTTGTACATATTTAGATGCAAAATTTTGTATATTAAAATGGCGATGAGCTGAATCGCACATATTGTAATGCCAAATTTTATATAAAATCCCATGAGATGATTTGTAAGACATTTTTTTGTATATTCAAATAGCCAAGAGTTGATTTGACCATATTTAGAGGCAAATTTTTGAATAATATGTGACAATATTTTGAGTTTATGTGATGTGATAAGGTTAATCATGATCATTATTGATAAGCTCAATCATGAGTATTCTTGATTCTTGTATAATCATGGATAATTATTTGAGTCATTATCAGGTCCTAGGAGTCATAGATTGAGTCTAGATACAATTTGAGCAAAATTTGTCATTATTGTCATTATCGGGTATGACTCTCAACGTTCCGACACTTTGGGATACACGAGAGGAGAATGCCTAGCATAAACCTGCCCACCCAAATGTGCCCGTGACATCGGTTTGTGCACACGATGAACCAAATCAATTATAGCCTCTCTTGCAACTTTGCATTGCATGCAACTGACAGTTTTTGCAACAGGCAAAAAAATGCTACCAATTGAAAATAGCTCCGAGTCATCAAAAATTGAGATAGGACATTGTAGAGGAGCCTCACGCGAATCGGTCATATGTAACTTGGATTGGAAGAAATAGTCCGTCAAAGTTTGACAATTTTTTGGACTCAGGGCACTTGAGAGATCGTGCTAGTAGGGTATGACTCTCAATTTTCTGACACTTTGGGATGCACGAGAGGAACATGCCTAGCATAAATGTGCCCACTCGAATGTGATCATGATGTTGGTTTGTGCACACGATGAACTGAATCAATTCTAGCCTATCTTGCAACTTTGCATTGCATGCAACTAACAGTTTTTGCAGCAGGCAAAATGCTACCAATTGAAAATGGCCCCGAGTCATCAAAAACTAAGATAGGACATTATAGAGGAGCCTCATGTGACCCCACAGGTTCAAATGGATCGATCATATGTGTCTTGGATTAGAAGAAATAGTCCATCAAAGTTTGTCAATTTTTTGGACTCAGGGCACTCGAGAGATCACGCCAATAGGGTATGAATCTCGACGTTTTAGCACTTTGGGATGCATGAGAGGAGCATGCCTAGCATAAACCTTCCCACCTGGACATGCTTGTGACATTGGTTTGTTCACACAAGAACCAAAATTTGGCCATTGCGAGCGTGAGGGTTCTCTCGCACCACACACATATTGTTGTTTATATTCATATTGCCAATTTTCTTGTTTATATTCATATTGTTGATTGTTGGCATCATCGATGAATTGATTATGTGTTGCATTAATGTTTTTTAATTGATGTCAACACTAGCTATTATGGTTGGTTACCGACAGACAGGTTTTGGTTACCGGTAGAAGATCTAGTGTTACTGACAGAAGAGACTATTTGTTGGACAATTCCGACATGTTTGGATCAATGGAGTATGTTTTATTTTATGTGTTACATGTTCCTTGAGAATGTTTTGGTCAATTGGTTTTGACTTTGTAATCGGATGCTATCATACATTCTTGTAAACCCTTACCGGAATTGGTTTAAGGTTTAACCAACAGAGCTTTCACTGAGAAATATTGATAGGATGCATAAGTGGTGTTGGTGCACCTTCTAGATGGATTTTAGGATGCTGAAGATGTTATTTGTTCATTATTCAACTTCTCGAAGACATTTCTTTGGTGTGGTGGACCCAGAATAGGTCTGGTACCTATCTAGGTTATGGACCAGTATCATGTTAACATGTACTCTACACGTTACCAGGATGTTTCAGGATGTTCTATGGATTGATTATTGTTGTTTTGGTCTTAAGACGACATGGCATATCATTGTAATATGGATTTATGCAATGATCTTATTGTAATATCTTTAGGTGGCCGACCTAATTAGTTTAGGCCTCAGGGTTGGTATAAATTGATGTAAGATCTCATTGTAAATCATGTTCGTGGTTGTGGAATGTAATATCATATGCGAAGGCGATTTGGTTGATCATAGGTGATCGAATTGGGATTTAGGAAGAGGTCAAAGGCCTCCAGTATTGAGCTTAACCAAGACTGTAATCAAGCATGGTAGATGCTATCTTTGGTAGTTCATTATTCTAGATTGTTGTCCATTTATCTTGAGGTGGCTATAGCCTCTCTGTAGTCAGTGAGACTCTTTTGTAATGAGCAGTACGCTCTAGGCGGTGTGCCTTCCTGCATTTGCAGGCCCCTCATTGTATCACATACTTTCTGCAGAGGTATCATCTGACTGTGGGTAGGCCTCCCACTGTGGTTTTTTCCTTTCCGGGTTTTCCACATATAAATCATGGTGTTATGTGGTATGGTTGCATTGTGTTGATTATATGTGTTCACTGTTAAGTTTTATTGCTTATCGGTATCTATTTTTGCTTTATCGGTACTTAATCTGGTTAAAGAATATTAAGTGGATTAAATGATATAATCTGTTAGCAACTGATTCACCCCCCTTCTCAGTTGTTCACTAGTTATCCTAAAAATTGGTATCAGAGCTATGGTCCTCTTTTGCAAAAGATTAACCACTTGAGGTAGATCCTATGGCGACTAACACTTCAAATCCATCGACAACTATTTTTAGAAGAGAAATCCCTAAGCTTGATGGAACAAATTATGGGATGTGGAAAATTTGAATGGAGACTCATCTTAGATGTCTTGGAAAGGATAATTGGGAGATCAATGAGAAAGGATACGCACCTCATCATTCGACATCCGACAATCCTTCTCCTGCAGACTTGGACAAGAATATTGAAAATGATTGCAAAGCTAGAGAAGCTCTCTTGTGTGCACTTACTGATCAACAAATCATGGGATTGACTGATAAATCATCGGCAAAGGTTATGTGGGATAAATTGCAAACTCTGAATGAAGGTGATCCTACTATCAAAATTTCTATACTTGATGGTTACCGGGTAAGATATGAAAACTTAAAGATGGAAGATAATGAAAGAATTGTTGTGTTTATGGAAAGAGTAATTGAGATTGTTATGGGAATTCAATGTTGTGGAGGATTTCTAAGTGAAGATGAAATAGTTTCCAGTCTTGAGAGCCCTTCCATCGACTTACAAGATGAAGGCAATTGTAATTAATGAGCTGAGAACAACGACTAACTCTTCAGTTAACAAAGACATTCTGATTGGGAAATTATTTGCTTTTGAGCTTGAAGAATTTGGATTTTCTGGAGCTATAAAGTCTGAACCTGCTTTTCATGCATCATCATAATCATCCGCCAGCAAAAGTGATTATAAAGTCCTATATGCAAAATAATTGGAAGACATGAGGAAATAAGATGAAGAATTTGAGCAACTTGAAGCCTTATTTGCTAGAAGAGTACCTAAAGGACCGATAGGAAGTAAGTATGAAGGAAAAGCACCTTTTAAATGTTTTGCATGTAATAAGATTGGTCATTTTGCATCTAGATGTCCTAAAAGGAATGCAAGATTTGAGGAAAGAGTTAAGAAATCATTTAAGCCTATTCATAATAGATATAGATTCAAGAAAAGTAAACAATGCTACATAGCGAATGAGGAAGGAGTAAGTGATGACTCTGGAGATGAACCGACAAAAGACTTTGCTAGTGGATCTAACAATGGAAAGGAATGGGTGTTCTATGCTTTAAAGGAAGATGAATTGGAATAGGCTATCATAAATGAAGAAAAGGCCCTGGCAGCAAAAGTTGAAGATAAGGATGAATGAGTAATTGATAGTGGATGCTCACACCATATGACTGGAGACAAGAGAAAATTTATGTCCCTGCAAGAATACAATGATGGTCAAGTCAAATTTGGAGATGACAAAGCATGTATGATCAAAGATAGAGGTATTATCTCTCTAGATGGTAAGCATAATACTGATAATGTCTATTATGTAGAAGGTTTAAAGCATAATCTTTTGAGGTCAATTGGTGGACAAGGGTTTCCAACTGTTGGAATTTTGGCATTAAGTTGTCATTGATGTTAACCGACATGATGGGTATTCACATGAATGTGAGAAAATAGAATGAAGGCTTACCGCTAAGGCTTAAACCGGTCTGAAGGATAATTGGTTGTTTATGATGAAGAGGCAGAATGTTAAGAGTTGTCACAAACTACTGGAGGGGAAGATGTGTTATTGGTATAGTGTGCACTATCGGTTAGCAGAAGAAGAAGACCTTACCGGTAAAGGAGTGTACCGGTATGAGTTTTTTGAATGATCAAGTTTGAACCAACTGTGTGATGGTGAGCAGAGTGATTTACCACGATGATGTCATGTGGAGCCAAGGTGGAAAATAGGTAGTTGGTAGTAAAACCATCATCGACACAGTTGGTGAAACTATCTGTCGATATGAATGAAACAACCACAAATCATGGGATTATATCTGACCATTGTGGCTCGAGGAAGAAACAATGACAGAGCAAGACCAGGGAGTAGTTGGTGCCTGGATCAATGCAAATGAAATCCAATTTAGGAAGACCTCGAAAAGGAAACAGTTGAAGCATTTTATGTGTCGATTGATTTCAAGGCAGGAGAGCTTATTTGAGATTGCTATTTTCAAAAAAATTGCGTTGGATAACAAAAACTGTGTATAGATGTATCCTTGAAGGACAAGTGATCAATCCCAGAGAGGCTAGATCAGATCTCATGAAGATTGTGTTGGGAAGAGGAAACCCTAACCACTTCAAAGTTTGAATTGTTTTCTGGCAGGAAATCATGGGATAAAAGAGGAGAACTCGAAACAGAGCAGGGATGATGTCGTGGAGAAGTGGAAGAGAAAAGAGGGAGAGTTAGAAAAAGAGAAGATTTTCTAGCCTTAGAAATAGTTCTAAGAAAGTTGCAGTGTATGTGAGCAAGCATACCGGTGAGAGGATTCTACTGGCATAACTATAGTTTTGCATTTGACCCTAACTGGCAAGGTATGGCAGAGCAGGAAGCATCCAAGTGTGACATAGTGTGTTGAGAGTCTGCATGAGAGAGGGAGACAGAGGTCGAGAATCAAAGAAAGTAATCTCACAACCGGTAGTGTGAGATTCAGTGGAGGAGAAAAGACTGTCAACCGACAGTGAGTTGTTTGACCAAAGAGTTGCATAATTCATTTGCAACAAGAAGCCTTAATTGTATTCAAATAGTATTTCAATATACATCGCCAAGTTGAAGCTTGGTATAGGGGTTGGTGCTCCTTGGGTTGGTGCCCTAAAAGTGCAGGGGTTGATGCTCCTTGGGTTGGTGCCCTAAATCTTTGTAATTCAATGTTTTACTTGTGAGGCTGGATTGGAGCAATAGTCTCCAACAACTTTTCTCATCGAGGTTTTTCCCACATTGGGTTTTCCTCGTAAATCTGGTGTTGAGAGTTACATTTGTGTGAATGATCCCTTTGGCTTTGTTTCTTGTTCTACCTATTTGATTGTTTTGTGTTTAAGTGACAACTGATATTTTAAAGTTTATTTGAAAGTCAAAAAGTTCAAGAACCACTAATTCACCCCCCTCTCAGTGGTACTCTATGTTCAATAATTGGTATCAGAGCACAGGTTCCCAGTTATCTTTAAACCTTGGGTAGATCCTGGACTTGAACACAATGACAAGAAATGAGTCTGCTTCCTCAAAAGCCCCCATGTTTGATGGGTCCAACTATGCCTTCTAGAGCAGAAGAATGGAGACCTATATTTCCTCCCTGGGTTTTGATGTGTGGATGTCTGTCAAGAATGGGTATGTTGTCCCTAATGCTCCTCCCTCTGATTCGGATGCCAAAAAGGAGTATGAGAATAGTGCAAAGGCCAAACATGCTATCTTGAGTGGATTGTCTGATAATGAATTTGTCAAAGTCATGCACTATGTTTTAGCAAAGGAGACTTGGGACAAATTGCAAAGTTTGTTTGAAGGAGATGAAAAAGTCAAAGAAGCCAAGCTGCAAACTCTAAGGGGTCATCTTGAAAGCATCAAAATGAAAGATGATGAAAAGATTGCAGACTATCTTCACAGATTTGATGAAACTGTGAATACTATTAGAGGACTTGGAGAAGAGATTGCAGAGGAGATTCTTGTCAAGAAGGTACTTAGACATCTCACACCCAAGTACAATACTAAGGTGTCTGCCATAGAAGAAGCCAAGGATCTGAAGACTTATAATGGATGAGTTATTTGGCTCTCTGACAGCCTATGAGATGAGAACAACCGGTGATATTTCCTCAAGGATAGAAACAACATTCAACATCATCAAAAAGGGCAAAGAAGTAGCTACTCATAAAGAATCCAGTGAAGACTCGGATGCAGCAGTAGCAAAATTTGTCAGGAAGCTCAAAAGAGGATCCGACTAGTACAAAGGAAAGCTACCACTTAAATGTTTCAACTGTGGGAAGGTAGAACACTTTGCTGTAAATTGTCCTCACAAAGAAACTAGAGGAGATGAGTCAAGAGAGGTTAGAAGATTTGCTGGCAAAGATAGAGAAAGGAATGACTACCGACAAGGAAGTAGAGGCTACCAAAACTAGAATAACCTATATACTATTGAGGATGACACAAAAAAAAAAAAAAATGCATTAGAAGATGATTACCATGAGAATGACAGAAAAGTCAATCTCTTCATGGCACTTGATAGACCAGTTGATGAAGATGAGGAAGAGGAGGAGATTGAAGTTGAAGTGGATTTGGAGAATGAACTTATTAGTGCTCTTGAGGAATTGAGTAAAACACGAAGAGAACTCAAGAGGGTTAAGCGTGTTGCAGTAGAAGAACAAGTTCTCTTGAAGCAATCCCTGGATGAGTCCAGTCAAGTTATATCTGACTTGAAATTGTAGTTGGAAGAAACTAAGAGGATATGTGAAGCTACAACCTCTGATCTGAAAAAGAAGGAAAAGGAGCATCAAGAATTGGAAGAAGAAATAGTAAAGCTCATAAAGGAGCTTGAAGAAATTAGGGAAGAAATAAAAATAAGGAGAAAGTATGAAGGCAACACCGAGGCCTTAGACAAGATGTTGAGCAAACAGAAGCAATCCAAAGTCATCAATGGCTTAGGCTTTGAAGAAGGTCAAATTTCAACCCACAAAGATAAATCCAAAAAAGAAATAATGTTCACCTCTTCAATTAAAGGTGAAGAGAAGAAGACATTCACTGTATGAAAGGATATCGACAAAAAGACATATGTAGATGCTGTTGGAAATCACCACTCAAATCGGTATACAACAATAAATCGGAGGTCACACTTCCTATACCAACATGCAGATCCAAGGAGAAATGAAAGAATTGACCATGAAGGATTCACCAGACTCAACAACATGAAGGGAAGACCCCTAATGAGGCAACGCCATTCAGGATCAAGACAACCTAACCGGTATGTTCCAAACTTTCATGGCTACTGTTACCAGTGTAACAAATTTGGGCATAGAATAGCTGACTGTAGATTAATCAATTAGCCCTCTAAGAGTTATGAAAGTAGAAATCCATTTAATGCACTCCGGGATATGAATATTGCCTATTACCAGTGCAATGAATATGGTCATAAGAGTTTTGATTGTAGAAAGAATAAACCAGTACCCTGCAATAATTTTGAGGATGTTCCCTTAAATGAAAATATAAAATGCTATTTGTCAAGAGTTTGGACACAAAAAAGTTTTGTAAAAACTGGAAGATCAATTAGAAGAAGACAAATCCAGATCAAGAGCCGGTAACTAAACTTGAGCTCAGTATAGCAGTTGACAAGAAGAAGGAGACTAAACCAGTTTGGGTTGAGAAAGAAAAGGACAAGGCAAAATCAAGTCTCATAGTACAGACTGCCTTACATGCTGAAAGGAAAAATCTATGGGTGGTAGATAGTGGTTGCTCAAACCATATGACTGGTGACAAAAATAAATTCATTAAACTTGAAGACTGGAATGGTGGATCAGTAAGGTTTGGAGACAATTATTGCATCAAAATAAAAGGAAAAGAAACTCTAAGAATTGATGGAAAAATGAAGGCACATGATGCATAATATGTGGAAGGCCTAAAGCACAATCTGCTGAGTGTGAGTTAGATGTGTGACAAAGGTTACAAATTCACCTTTGACTCAACCAGTTGCCAGATAAAGAAAGACAGTACCAGTAAAGTTGTGGCACAAGGAAAGAGAACAAATGAAAATGTTTATAATATGAAGGAATGCTATGAGTCCCAATGTATGTTAGGACAAGTGGATGGAAGTTGGCTGTGGCACCGAATACTAGGCCACATAAACTTTGATAACCTAGTTGCAGTAAGCAAAAAGGGGTGTGTGAGGAATATTCCACCCATCATCAAACCAGTAAACACATTTTGTGATTAATATGTAAAAGGTAAGCAAACTAAAGTGAGCTTCAGCTTAAAAGAGCACAACACCTCAAGACCACTAGAAATCGTTCATACAGATTTATGTGGTCCAACTCAAACAAGAGCACTTGCTGGTGAAAGGTATTTTATGCTCTTCATTGATGACTACTAAAGAATGACATGGGTCACCTTTCTCCAAGATAAATCACAAGCATTTGAAAGATTCAAGATCTTTCAGAAGATGGTGGAAATAGAAAGTGGGTATAGGTTAAAATGCCTAAGATTAGACAGGGGTGGAGAGTTTACATCAAATGAATTTGAAGATTATTGTAAAAAAAATGGAATTAGAAGGTAATACTTTGCTCCTAGGACACCACAAAAAAATGGTGTGGTAGAAAGGAAGAACATGACAGTCAAGGAGATGGACAAAACCATGTTAAATGAGGTCATTCTACCAGACACATATTGGAAATAAGTTGTTCATACTGCTACATATACCTTAAACCAGGTTCAATTAAGAACAAACAACAAAATGACACCTTATGAGTTGTGGTATGACCGAGAGCCATTAGTCAAATACTTCAAATTATTTGGAAGCAAGTGCTTTATCAAGAAAGATATGGATGGTCTAGGAAGTTTTGACTTTAGGAGTGATGAAGGAATCTTCCTTGGTTACTCATCTAACATCAAGGCCTACAAATACTACAATAAAAGACTAAGAAGAGTCGTTGAGAGTGGGCATGTAAAATTTGATGAAGATATGCACAAAGGATGTCAACCACAGATTAACTAGTATGATAACTCTGATGATGAAGGCCCCCAACCGATATGTGCAGTTGAATCACCCGGAAGAGCAAATTCTGGGAAATAAGGGTGATGGTGTACAGACTAGAAGAAGACTTGCCCAAAATGATGAACAAGTCAACCTATGCCTCATGACTAAAGTGGAACCTAAGACATTAAATGAGGCTAGCGAAAGACAAGAATGGATGGATGCCATGAAAGAAGAACTGCAACAGATTGAGTAGAAAAAAAAATTGGGAATTAGTCCCTAGACCAGAAGATAAAAACATCATTGGCACTAAATGGGTCTACCAGAACAAGATTAATGAAGAAGGTAAGATTGTCAAGCATAAAGCTAGACTAGTATGCAATGGATACTCTCAAGTAGAGGGGATTGACTTTGAAGAAACATTTGCACCGGTAGCTAGATTAGAAGCAATTCAAATGTTTCTAGCCTACTCTACTTACAAGGGCTATAAAGTATACCAAATGGATTTAAAATCTGCCTTTCTAAATGGAAATTTGGAAGAAGAAGTGTACATGGAGCAACCAGAAGGGTTTCTGCTACATGATGATGAGACATTTGTGTTCCAGTTGAAGAAGGCCTTGTATGGTCTAAAGCAAGCTCCTAGAGCATGGTACTCAAGACTATATCAGTATCTGAAGGAGCAGGGATTCAAAAAGGGAAGTGCTAATAGAAATTTGTACATAAATAAAGATGGGAACCACATCATCATTGTGGTTGTGTATGTAGATGACATCATCTTTGGAGGCAATAAGGACATCCTCTACAAAGAATATGTTGATCAGATGCAATCATAATTTGAGATGTCAATGCTTGGTGAATTGAATTACTTCCTTGGTTTGCAGATATTACAACAAGATAAAGGAATCTTTATGTCACAAATCAAGTATGCAAAGGAGATGTTGAAAAAATTCCAACTTGAAGATTGCAAACTGGTAAGTACCTCCATGGTGACTGGCAACAAACTAAGCAAGAATGATGAATCACCGGTGGTGGATTAGACTCTATACAAATCCATGATAGGTAGTCTACTATATCTCACTGCTTGAAGACCGGATGTAGTTCAGGCAATGTGCATGGTGGTCAGATTCCAAGTTACACCAAAGAAAGTCACATATGAACATTGTTAGCATAATTTTTAGGTACCTACAAGGGACGATCAACTATGGTTTGTGGTATCCTAAAAAAGGAGATTTTATCTTAGAAGCATACACTGATGCTAATTGGGTAGGTTGCATTGATGATCGAAAGAGCATAAGTGGTGGTGCATTCTTTCTAGGTGACTGGTTGGTCTCATGGCATAGCAAGAAGAAGGACTTAGTCTCTCTATCTACTGCTGAAGTTGAATACATTGCTACTGCTACATGCTTCTCTTAGGTACTTTGGATGAAGCAGACTCTCAAAGATATATAGGTGGACATCACTGATCCTATTCTCATCCTGTGTGACAATTCGAGTGTAATCAACATAGAAAAGAATCCAATCATGCATTCTAGAACAAAGCACATTGCAATCAAGTATCACTTTCTCAGAGAGAAGGTTGAAGGACAACAGGTAAGGATGGATTATGTTCCTACTGGCGAACAAGTAGCAAACATTTTCACCAAACCATTACCAGTAAGTACTTTTGAGTACCTCTGAGACAAGCTGGGAGTTGTGTCATCTGTCTAGGAAGGCCTTATGTGGTTCAGGGGGAGCTCAGTATGGAACAAAGGGGGAGTGTACAGTACCATTTGTCATTGTGTCAAAGGGGGAGAAAGGCACCGGTATGTAGTGTCTCGCGAGAAGTTGACATCAATGCCAAAGGGGGAGATTGTTGGCATTTTGGCATTACATTGTCATTGATGTCAACTGAAATGATGGGTATTTACATGAATGTGAGCAAACAGAATGAAGGCTTACCGGTAAGGCATAAACTAGTCTAAAGGATAATTGCCTGTTTATGATGAAGAGGCAAAATGCTAAGATTTGTCACAAACTACTGGAGGGGAAGATGTGTTACTGGTATAGTGTGCACTACTGGTTAGCGGAAGAAGAAGACCTTACCGATAAAGGAGTGTACCAGTATGAGATTGCCGAATGATCAAGTCTGAACCGATTGTGTGATGGTGAGCAGAGTGATTGACCACGATGATGTCATGTGGAGCCAAGGTGGCAAATAGGCAGAGGGTGGTAAAACCATCATCGACACAGTTGGTGAAACTGTCTGTTGATATAAATGAAACAACCACAAATCATGGGATTGTATCTGACCATTGTAGCTCGAGGAAGAAACAATGATAAAGGAAGATCAGGGAGTAGTTGGCACCTGGATCAATGCAAAGGAAATCCGATTCAGGAAGACCTCGAAAAGGAAACAACGAAAGCATTTTATGTGTTGACAGATTTCAAGGAAGGAGATCTTATTTGAGATTGCTATTTTCAGGAAATTTTCATTGGATAATGGAAACCGTGTACAGATGCATCCTTGAAGGAAAGGTGATCGATCCAAGAGAGGCTGGATCGTATCTCATGAAGATTGTGTCGCGAAGAGGAAACCCTAACCGCTCCAAAGTTTGAATTACTTTCTGGAGGGAAATCATGGGATAAAAGACGAGAGCTTGAAACAGAGCAGGGATGATGCTGCAGAGAAGTGGAAGAGAAAAGGGAGAGAGAGTTAGAAAAAGAGAAGATTTTCTAGCCTTAGAAATAGTTCTCATAAAGTTGCAGTGTATGTGAGCAAGCATACCAGTGAGAGGATTCTACCGACATAACTATAGTTTTGCATTTGGCCCTAACCGGCAAGATGCGATAGAGCGAACAACATCCAAGTGTGACACAGTGTGTTGAGAGTCTCTATGAGAGAGGGAGAGAAAGATAACAGAGGCCAAGAATTGGAGAAAGTAATCTCACAACCGGTAGTGTGAGATTCAGTGGGGGAGAAAAGACTGTCAACTGACATTGAGTTGTTTGATCAAAGAGTTGCAGAATTCATTTGCAACAAGAAGCCTTAATTGTATTCAAATAGTATTTCAATATACATCACCAAGTTGAAGCTTGGTGCAGGGATTGGTGCGCTAAATATTTGTAATTCAGTTTTTTACCTGTGAGGCTGGATTGGAGTAGTAGTCTCCAGCAACTTTTCTCATTGAGGTTTTTCCCACATTGGGGTTTCCTCGTAAATCTGGTGTTGAGAGTTACATTTGTGTGAATGATCTCTTTGGCTTCTTTTCTTGTTCTACTGGTTTAATTGTTTTGTGTTTAAGTGAACAACTGATATTCTGGAGTTTATTTGAAAGTCAAAAAGTTCAAGAGCCACTGATTCACCCCCCTCTCAGTGGTACTCTGTGTTCAACACCAACTTCAGTTTAAAGATAAAAAATGCAAAGTCATTAACAAGACTTGTTTGGAGATTGCAACCGGTACTTAGATTGGAGTTAATATCTTTCACTTCAACACTGGTAATAAGACATGTTTGATTGATCATATTGATGAGAGTTGGTTATGGCATAAGAGGTTGTGTCATGTTAATTTTGATTGTATTGTTAAGATCAGTTCTACTGAGCCAGTTAGAGATATACCTAAGATTATGAAGCCTCATAATCGGGTATGTAAGGGATGTCAAATGGAAAAGCAAGTTAGAACTTCTTTTAAGAGCATACATGATAAATCTAATGATGTACTTGATTTGATTCACAATGACTTATGTGGTCCAACAAGGACTAGAAGCTTTCAAGGTGATAGGTATTTCATTTTGATTATTGATGACTATTCTAGGATGATGTGGGTGACTTTTCTTAAGGAGAGGTCTGAAGCCTTTGAGAAATTTAAGATCTTTAAAGAAAAGGTTGAAATAGAAACTGGATTGAAAATCAAATGTCTAAGATCAGATCAAGGTGACAAGTTCACTTCTCATGAATTTAACAGTAATTGTGAGACAAATGGAATTAGGAGACAGTTGTCTACACCTCGAACTCCTTAGCAGAATGAAGTAGTGGAAAGAAAGAATAGAACCATTTTGGATGCAACAAGATCTATGATGATGGAAGCCAAATTGCCTCACATCTATTGGAGAGAAGCAGTGAGTACAACAGTCTACACATTCAACATAGTTCACATCAAAGGTGAAACCGGTAAGACACCTTATGAATTATGGTTTGGACATACACCTACTATTAAATTGTTGTCACTCAAATTGTACCCATAATGTACAAGTTGAAAGCTCAAGCAACTTGGTGACACATGGGATAATTCTTAGGCCTGTGGGTTGCCTATAGTGAGAATTAACCTCCAGATGAAGGGCTGGTTCCCTATGAATAACTCTAAATTCTTTACCAAGAAAAGGGATAGGAAAACTAAAAAATGAAAATAGAACGACTTTGCGAATGCTAAACTAAGGTGAAGCATCAATATGATATCTCAAAATGACAGAAATACACTCCTAAAAACACAAATCTGCACAAATAGACTTCTGGTTCATAGCAAATAAATATTTCATGCAAAGGATTTAAACTTCAAGAAATTGAAAGGAAAGAAAAAACTTTCACAATCAACCAAATGAATCAATTTATCATAATGCACAATCTGTGACTTACAAATGAGACATAAAATTTAAAGGTTATCTAGACAATAACACAATAAACTAGCTCTCAATCATGAATAAGAAAATGAACTCCAAAGATATAAGGCATAAGCTGATAATCTTATTCAGTATTTTGTCATAAAACTACACATGAGCTACAAGAATGTATTATTTGCTAAAACTAGCAAGAGAATGATCAAGAACTAGTGAAGAAAGATAAAAGTTCTTTACTTTATACAAAAACCTTCCAAAAAGGTAGAGGAAAGATGACTCCAGAATGACTGAAGATGAACTCCCACTAAAAAATATCTTTTGTGAAAAACTGATCCTCGAGTAGAAATAAAAAGCCATCAAAATAGGCTTCAAAACATGCAAAAAAGTGGGTAATTCAGTTTAAACTCTTAGTCAACTAAAGGTTGACCCATGTGGTGCTCAAAATCAAGCCTTATCACCTCAAAACCATGAGAAAAACTCATGCAAACTTGCTCTCAAGCTTAATAATCACCTGCATTAACTGCCAGCACATGACAGATTAACATTCAACCACCGAGACTGCTGACGGCTTCTTGTTATGTCGCAAGGATTAACATTCAGGCACCTTTTCATTGTGGTATAGTGACAATCACTAGATCTTCAGGAACCTGTTTGCTTTTTAACTATTTTAACCTTCAAAACGGGCCCACTTTTGAGTCACTCATCTTTAGACCCTTTTCACGTGTTACAATCTAATTCACCTTTGGATCCAACTGGGTGCCAGCTTAACCACCACATCATCAGTCGCTAAGTCGCAAGGAATAACTATCGAGCATCTTCATCTCGCGGTATAGCGACGGCTGTTGGATCTTCTCAAACTTGCTCAAACCTTATCACCTGAGCCGCTCACCTTTTCTGCACATGCTTTGTCGCCAAGTCATGGTTAGTATTTGGCGATCATCTTCCCATCACGACATAGTGACAACCATCGGATCTTTCTTGATCACCATTGATCTTCCTTGATATGCTCGACCTTTAGCCTTTCTGAGCGGCTCTCTCTTATACCATGGTGTCACCATGTGTCAGCCACTGGTTCGCTCATGAGATCTACCTGTCTCGCCACTTGGACCTACCACTGGACTTGGGCATGCCTCGGGTCGTTTGATATTATTCTTTCAGCCAAACTTCCTCCCTCAAGTAATTGCTCACATGTCTCATCAATACCTTAGTTTCATTCATACCCTTTAATTTATCAACGGGGATAGTTCTGATTTCTTTGATGTACCTTATGTTGATGGAACTGATGCTTTTGGTGAATCCTTTTAGAGATCCATCGATGCCAAGGTCTGTTCAATAAGTCACTCTTTGGTTTGTCTGTGCATCTAGCTGGCCACCTGTTTTCCACCTCGCTAGTCGCTAGGGTATACATTCTGAGCACTTCACCTTTTCCGCACGTGCTTTGTCGCCAAGTCGCGGGGAGTATTCTGTGGGCATTTCTATCGTGATATAGCGACCATCATCGGATCTTTCTTGATCACCGTTGATCTTTCTTGATATGCTCGCTAGTTAATTTGCCCTTCTGCTGCAAAATTCGGGCGCCTTGAGATGCACGTGCATGCGGGGGACCCACCAATGTTGAGTTGCTCCTTGTCAAAAGCCCATAAGCTTTGACTCTATAGTTATATACATGTTCTTATATTTAAATGTAATAAACTCCCTCTACACTGCCAATGTGAGATAAATGCTTTTCCTTGAAAGTTAGTTTCTTTTGTAAACCCAACTTGGTGCCAAGGTAAAATATATGCCTTACATAGGCCGATTGCATTTGTTTTGAAGTTTCTTTTACCTTCCATCAACCACACAAGGGATTTGGCGATACACTTGCCAAATGAATTTGCCTGAAGGTTTTAATAGCCACGCCATTCTTGAAAGTACAATGGAGCACGAATATCTCTGTGATCTATTTATCTTTGTAACACCTATCTCCATCAGTATGCTAGGCTCAACCCTCATGGGAGCCACATTTTAACCCACATGCTGTATTTTACTTTTCCTGTATCTGCACATGAAGCAAACAAGTTAAAAAAAAATAGTGCATATCTGATTTCTTGTTGATGATTTGACCTGATATTTGCTGTTTTGCTTGGCACTTTTCAATATGAATGAAAGCAAGGCCTCATTGGGCCACCAAATTTAGCATGTGCAAAAATTTGGTAAAATTTTTGGCGACCTCTGTGGAGTGTTTGCCTGCTAAACACTATAGACCAATAGCTTTTTTTGCATCCATTGGGCACAAAGTCATGCCTCTTCACCTCTTGTAAATCAACTAAAGACACAGAACAACAACAAAACAAAAATAGAAAACAAAACAAGGTTCACAAAAAAATTCCTACAAGTTGTGCAACAACTGCTTATTTGTAACAAACTAGACTAAAGTTGAACTGAAACATGTGCGACAAACACACTTATTGAAAAAAAATGAAATAAAAAAAATAGTCTACCCTAAGCTAACCAGGAATAGCATTGGATCAATTGAAACCATTAACTGGTTATGAAAAGTAACTTCCCTTTCTTGACAATATGCCATGTTGTGCATGAGTTTGGGTAGCTACAAGAAAAATTAGGCTAAAGATATGCCTTAGACAAAGTTGTATAACTTCTTGAAAGATGAAAAATAGATTTCCTACCTCCTTTAGTTGGTCTTTCTCACTTTCTTTTGTAAATGAAGAGATGATTGGGATGCAAACCCCTTTTATAAGTTCATGATGAGGATATTTGGTCTTTGAACCTTCATGTTTAATTGCAAGCATAGTTTGCAATGTTCTGCTATCCTTTTCTCTGGATAATTATCTAATAGGACAACCTCTTAATAGTGTAGGCTTCTGTGTAACGCCTAGCTGTTCTTGATGAATTATTCCAATCTTATCTTTTGTTGTAGAGGTTAGCTCACACATAGCTTGATCATCATCAACAAATAAAGGAAGCTCAGCAAATAGATCGACATGAATAATTCCTTGCTCTTGGGTTTGTTGTTCTATATTGCTAATCATTTCTACATCAAACAATAGATCTACCTTTTCATATTAAATATTATCTGCATGTGTTACCTTTTCTGTCATAGGCAAAGATACCATGGCTAGAGGTGCTTGGCTGAAACTAGGCATTGAAAGAATCTGGTCTTTCTGAAATTGAACCAACAAAGTCTTCATTTGCTAATTCTTTGCTGCCATCACCCTCACAAGATGCTCTTCATATTGTCTTCTTTCTTCCTCCATCTCCTACTCCCAAAGATGAATCTGATAAGCCAACTCATCCTCTTTGACACTATTAGCCTGCTGTCCAGAAACCATGATATTTTCTCCTTGTGGTAGATCTTCATCATCTTCTTGCTACAATTCATGTATACACAAATAGGAATATTTTCCTCAACTTGTGGACCTTTTTTCTCATATGTATCCTGCACTAAATATTTAGAAACCATGCAATTGTGATGCCCCTGATGGCTTTGACCTTGGATTTCTTTGGGGTAAGTGCAGTGATTATGAATATCAGGTTGGCAAAGGACTGACTGCCCTCTATAAGTTTGTAACATATCTTTTAACTCTTGGTTCCTGAGAAGGGGTTTGATAAAGCAAAAGCCTAAGGTGTTTCTTGATACTCTAAAATTGAAATAGTAGCTGTAATTGGGACTGGTAATAGCATATTTGGCTGTATCTCTGGAAGAATTGGCATAAGTTCTCTAGGAGCTAGCTTTTTAGCTAGATTAAACTATTCTCCGCTCTAATAGCTATATTAAAAGCATCTGGCAAGGTAAAACCTCCCATATATTGAATCATTACAGATATATCACTATTAAGAGATCTCAAATAATATAAGAAAGCATGGTCATTGGTAGGTCTTACTGATATTGGAATCCTACTCCATGTTCTTTGGAATCTATCATTGAAATCAGACATGAGCTTATGTTGTGCTCTCTTTATTGTAGATAGTTGTTTTATTAATAACAGAATGTTTGACCTATCCTCAAAGCATTCATTCAAGGCGACTCCTAATTGATCCCAGGTTTTGATAGAAGTTACAGGTAGCTGTCTGAACCACTGTAGTGCCTTTCCCTTAAATGACATGGCAAGCAATCTGATGGCGACATTCTCCTGTGTGATATGGTGAATTGCACACAGTGATGCAATGTCTCTAATATGATCTATCGCCACTATTTGGTCTTCACCAATGAAATAAGTTAAATTCTTCCATGCAACCAAAGGTATATCATCATATTGTGTCAAAATCAAGGGAGTACCCTGATCAAATGACACAAATGGCTGATTCCTTGGTGGATTTTGAGCCATCTAAATTAGTTTTGGTACTACTGGTACATCTTTTGAATGCCGATAATATCTGATCTTGAAACAAGATCACAGAGTCACCAGGTATTTGTGCTGAAAACCTCTAAAAGGCTGAAAACTGTTGTTCAATACCCAAAAAAACAATAGGAAATAAGTTTGCTTCTGAACTGAGGATTAGTTCAGGGTCCCACCGGGATGCCAAAACTGTTACCAAATTTTTGCACATGCTAAATTTGGTGGCCTACTGAGGCCTTGCTTTCATTCATATTGAAAAGTGCCAAGCACATTAACAAATATCAGGTCAAATCAACAGCAAGAAATCAGATATGCACTATTTTTTTTAACTTGTTTGCTTCATGTGTAGATACAGGAAAATTAAAATACAACATGTGGGTTAAAATGTGGCTCCCATGAGGGTTGAGCCCAACATGATGATGGAGATGGGTGTTACAAAGATAAATAGATCACAGAGATATTCCCGCTCCATTGCACTTTCAAGAATGGCATGGCTATTAAAAACTTCAAGCAAATTCATTTGGCAAGTGTATCGCCAAATCCCCTGCATGGCTGATGGAAGGTAAAAGAAACTTCAAAACAAATGCAATCGGCCTGTGTAAGGCATATTTTTTACGTGGGCGCCAAGTTGGGTTTACAAAAGAAATGAACCTTCCAGGAAAAACATTTATCCCACATTGGCAGTGCAGAGGGAGTTTATTGCATTTAAATATAAGAACACATATAACTATAGTGTCAAAGCTTACGAGCTTTTGACAAGGAGTAGCTCAGCGTTGGTGGGTCCCCTGCGTGCACGTGCATCTCAATGCGCTCAAATTTTACAATAGAAGGGAAAATTAACTAGTTAGCATATCAAGAAAGATCAACGGTGATCAAGAAAGATCCGATGGTGGTCGCTATACCACGATAGAAAGATGCTCGCCGAATACTCCTTGCGACTTGGCGACAAAGCACATGCGAAAAAGGTGAAGTGCCCAGAATGAATACCCTAGCGATTGAAGAGGTGGCAGACAAGTGGCGCCCAAATGGTGGCCAGTTGGATGCGCAAACAAACTAGAGAGTGACTTATCGAACAAACATTGGCATCGATGGATCTCTAAAAGATTCACCGAAAGCATCGGTTCCATCAACATAAAGTACATCGAAGAAATCAGAACCGGTCCTGTCGATAAAATAAAAGGGTATCAATGAAACTAAGGTTGATGAGACATGTGAGTAGTTTGCCGAGGGTGGAAGTTTGGCCGAAAGAGTAATATCAAACAAACCGAGGTGAGCCCAAGTCCAGTGGCATATCCAAGTGGCGAGACAGACGGATCTCATGAGCAAACTAGTGGCTGACACATGGTGACACCATGGCATAAGAGAGAGCCGCTCAGAAGGCTAAAGGTTGAGCATATCAAGGAAGATCAATGGTGATCAAGAAAGATCCGATGGTTTTTCTATGTCGCGATGGGAAGATGATCACTAAATACTCATCGTGACTTGGCGACAAAGCATGTGCGGAAAAGGTGAGTGGCTTAGGTGATAAGGGTTGAGAAAGTTTGAGAAGATCCAATGACCGTCATTATACCATGAGATGAAGATGCTCAATAGTTATTCCTTGCGAATTAGAGATTGATGATGTGGCGGTTAAGGTGGTGCCCAGTTGGATCCAAAGGCGAATCAGATTATAACACATGGCAAGGGCCTGTAGATGAGTGACTCAAAAGTGGGCCCGTTTTGAAGGTTAAAGTAGTTAAAAAGCGAACAGGTTCCTGAAGATTTAGTGGCTATCGCTATACCGCAATGAAAAGATGCCTGAATGTTAATCCTTGCGACATAGCGACAAGCCATCAACAGTCCTTGTGGTTGAATGCTAATCTGTCATATTCTGGTAGTTAATGCAGGTGGTTATTAAGCTTGTGAGAAAGTTTGCATGAGTTTTTATCATGGTTTAGAGGTGATAAGGCTTGATTTTGAGTGCCACATGGGTCAACCTTTAGTTGACTAAGAGTTTTAACTGAATTACCCACTTTTTTGCATGTTTTGAAGCCTATTTTGGTGGCTTTTTTCTTCTACTCAAGGATCAGTTTTCAGAAAAGATATTTTCAGTGGAAGTTCATCTTCAGTCATTCTGGAGTCATCTTTCCTCTACCTTTTTGGAAGGTTTTTGTATAAAGTGAGGAAGTTTTATCTTTCTTCACTAGTTCTTGATCATTCTCTTGCTGGTTTTAGCAGAGAATACATTCTTGTAGCTCATGTGTAGTTTTATGATAGAATACTGAATAAGATTATCAACTTATGCCTTATATCTTTGGAGTTCATTTTCTTATTTATGATTGAGAGCTATTTTATTGTGTTATTGTCTAGATAACCTTTAAAGTTTTTGTCTCATTTGTAAGTCACAGGTTGTGCATTGTGATAAATTGGTTCATTTGGTTGATTGTGAAAGTTTTTTCTTTCCTTTCAATTTCTTGAAGTTTAAATCCTTTGCATGGAATATCATGTGCTATGAACCAAAAGTCTATTTGTGCAGATTGGTGTTTTTAGGAGTATATTTCTATCATTTTGAGATATCATATTGATTCTTCAGCTTAGTTTAGCATTCACAAAGTCATTCTATTTTCATTTTTAGTTTTCCTATCCCTTTTCTTGGTAAAGAATTTAGAGTTATTCACAGGGAACCAACCCTTCATCTGGAGGTTAATTCTCACTATAGGCAACCCATAGGCCTGAGAATTATCCCATGTGTCACCAAGTTACTTGAGCTTTCAGCTTGTGCATTACGGGTGCAATTTGAGTGACAACATAAATATTTCAGAATTTTTGGAAATAAATGCTATATCAAAAGAGATGATTCAATTGGAAAGTTTGATCCTAGATGTGATGAAGGGATATTTATTGTTTATTCAATTCAAAGAAAAGCATATAGATGTTATAACAAAAGATTGCAGAAAATTGTGGACAGTGCTAATGTGAGAGTGGATGAGCAGTACAAAAATCAATCTATATCATATGACACGGAACTGACAGTGGAAATGATCATAACTGAATTAACAATGCCTCAATCGATATAGGAAACTAAGATAGTTACACCGGCACAATCAGAAAATTCAATTGTGACTGATGATCAGAATAGTCAACCTGAAGTTCAAAAGACACCAAGGTATGTAAGATTAAATCATTCTGAAGATGAAATCATTGGAGATAGGAACAAGGGAGTTATGACAAGAACAAGACTGGAAAATGAAGAGGTATCTCTTAATTCTGAAATTGAACTGACATCTGTTATTGAAGCTTGTAAAGATAAACATTGGTTAAAAGTTATGGAAGATGAATTGGATCAGATAGAAAAGAATGAGACTTGGACTTTAGTTCCCCGCCCTAAAAATAAGAATGTTATTGGAACTAAATGGTTTTTAAGGAATAAACTGAATGAGGATTGTCAAGTTGTAAGAAACAAGGCTAGATTGGTTTGTAAAGGATATTCTCAAATGGAAGGAATTGATTATGTTGAGACATTTGTACTTGTAGCTAGAATTGAAGGTGTTAGACTATTTCTTGCTTATGCAGCTTATAAGAAGTATAAGGTTTATCAAATGGATGTTAAATGTGCATTTTTGAATGGTGAACTTGAGGAAGAAGTATACATTGAGCAACTTGATGGATTTTCACTGACAGATGATAAAGATATGGTTTGCAGATTGAAGAAAACTTTATATGGATTAAAACAAGCTCCTAGAGCTTGGTATGCAAGGTTGGATAAATATCTTTTGAAGTTTGGTTTTACTAAAGGTAGTGTTGATAGTAATTTATATTATAAGTTCACTAATAATGATATTTTGATTATTGAAATATATGTTGATGATATCATTTTTGGAGGAGAAGATAAATTGTGCATGGAATTTGCTAATAATATGAAGAATGAATTTTAAATGTCCATGATTGGTGAAATGAGATTTTTCTTAGGTTTGTAGATTACTCAAACTGAAAAAGGCATTTTTATCTATCAAACTAAGTATCTGAAGGAATTGTTGAAGAAGTTTGGTATGGATAATTCCAAACCGGTAAGTACTCCTATGGTGACAAGTGAGAAATTAACTATCAAGGATACTTCTACACCGGTAAATCCGATAAGGTATAAGTCTATGATTGGTAGTCTGTTATATCTAACTCAAACTAGACTAGATATTATGAATGTAGTAAGTATTGTTTCTAGATATCAAAGTAATCCTAAAGAAAATCATGAATGTGCAGTAAAGAGGATATTTCGGTATTTGCAAGGAACAACATAATATGGATTTTGGTATTCTAAAGATGATGATTTTACTTTACGTGCATATATTGACTCAGATTGGGCAGGAGATACTGATGATAGGAAGATCACTTCTGGTGGAGCTTTCTTTCTTGGAAAGAAACTGGTTTCATGGATCAACAAAAAACAATCATGCATTTCTTTATCTACTGCAAAAGTTGAGTATGTTGTAGAAGCAACTAATTGCACCCAAGTCTTGTGGATGAAGCAAATGTTGAAGGATATTAGGGTAAATTGTAGTGAACTGGTATTTATCTACTATGATAACTCTGTAGCTATTTACATGTCTAAAAATCCGGTATTTGAGTCTAAGACTAAGCATATATCAATAAAGTATAACTTTCTGAAGGACAAGGTAGAAGGAAAGGAAGTCAAATTGGTTTATGTGAACACTAAAGAACAAATTGTAGACATATTCACTAAACCATTGTCTAAGGAATCATTTGAGTATTTGAGAGACAGGTTAGGGGTTTCTGCCCCTCCAACATAGACTTGACTGATGTAGTTTGTCATCAATCCGACATGCATTCTCAGAGATATTATTCATTCTAGCATTGATGAGTGGTTCTACTACTCAAGAGGAGTAGCCAGCTTTCAGATTCAGAGGTTTATATTCTTGTTTTGATATTTTTCAGATTTCTTGCATTGATGTCAAAGGGGGAGAGATAGTGATGTGAAAAATAAATTCAAAACTTTACAGAGATATCATTCACAGGGGGAGAATTATTGATATTTAGGAGATTGTTGGTTGTCTTCCACAGGGGGAGACTTGTTTGGCTTTTCTTGGTACTTAGATGTTTTTCACATCTAGTGTTGCCATCAATGCCAAAGGGGGAGATTGTTGGCATTATGGATGAATTGATTATGTGTTGCATTGATGTTTTGTCCTTGATGTCAACACTAGTTGTTATGGTTGGTTACCGACATACAAGTTTTGGTTACCGGTAGAAGATCTAGTGTTACCGACAGAAGAGACTATCTGTTGGACACTTTTGGTATGTTTGGATCAATGGAGTATGTTTGATTTTATGTGTTACATGTTCCTTAAGCATGTTTTGGTTAGTTGGTATTGAATTGGTAATCGGATTCTATCATACATTCTTGTAAACCCTTACTGACGTTGGTTTAAGGTTTAACCAACAGAGCTTTCACTTAGAAATCTTGACAGGATGCATAAGTGGTGTTGGTGCGGCTTCTAGATGGATTTTAGGATGCTGAAGATGTTCTTTGTTCGTGCTTCAACTACTTGAAGACATTGCTTTGGAGTGATGGACCCAAAATAGGTCTGATACCTATCTAGGTTATGGACTGATATCATGTTAACGTGTACTCTACACATTACTGGGATGTTTCAAGATGTTCTATGGATTGATTATTGTTGTTTTGGTCTTAAGATGACATGACATATCATTGTAATATGGATTTATGTAATGATCTTATTGTAATATCTTTAGGTGGCCGACCTAATTGGTTTAGGCCTTAGGGTTGGTATAAATTGATGTAAGATCTCATTGTAGATCATGTCCATGGTCGTGGAATGTAATATCATATGCGAAGGAGATTTAGTCGATCATAGGTGATCGAATTGGGATTTAGGAAGAGGTCAAAGGCCTTTGGTATTGAGCTTAACCAAGACTGTAATTAGGCATGGTAGATGCTATCTCTGGCAGTTCATTATTCGAGATTGTTGTCCATTTATCTTGAGGTGGTTATATCCTCTTTGTAGTCAGTGAGAATCTTTTGTAATGAGAAGTATGCTCTAGGCAGTGTGTCTTCCTACATGTCCAGGCCCCTCATTGTATCACATACTTTCTGCAGAAGTATCATCTGACTATTGGTAGGCTTCCCATTGTAGTTTTTCCCTTTCCAGGTTTTCCACATACAAATCATGGTGTAATGTGGTATGGCTGCATTGTGTTGATTATTTGTTTCATTGTTAAGTTTTATTTCTTATCGATATCTATTTTTGCTTTACTGACACTTAACCTAGTTAAAGGATATTAAGTGGATTAAATGATATAATATGTTAACAACTGATTCACCTCCCCCCCTCAGTTGTTCACCGGTTATCCTAACAATTGATTACATAGGCAAATATTCATTTAAATTTATAAAAGGGAAGCCACCAAATACAATGAATACACAATAATGAACTGAATACAAGGAGTTTCGTAGGGTTAATTTGACATTTTATAGATTTTATCAAATCATATTCCATGATTGCAATGTTTTATATCATAGATTTTTATTGTTTATATTCATATTGTTGATTACATAGGAAAATGATCAATTAACTTTATAAAAGGATAGCCACGAACTACAATGAATACACAATAATGAACTCAGTACACATTTATTGGATCAAATATCAATATTTGTATATATATCAAAAAAAGGCATATGTGCCAAGTCAATACAAGTATTACAAAAAAGTGGCATATGCCATGTCCAAATTGATATACAACAAAAATCTAGAATATATCTACATGTATTGGTCATTATATGACCACAACTAACACTATATGATCCTAAACTTGTGGTGGATCATCAAAATCAAGCCTCTTCGATGCAGTACACTATTCTGTAGATGGTTGGAAAACCAGAATTCAAAAGCCAAGTTAGAATTATTTTGTAGAAAGTAGTTCACAGTTAACAACATAACTATGCATTTAACTATAATTCCTTTACAATTGAAATGTAGATTACCTCATCGACTGATCTTGGAGCTAATGTCTTTGCTCTCCTCTCCTTGTCACTCTTAGGAGTTTTCTTGAAGACAAACTTAAAAGGATCCACGTTATGGTCGAACTGCGAAGGGGTCTATTGTAGATTAAATGTATAATTAATACAATGTACTAACATAAATACATCAAAAACACTTAAAAGCTATAATATAGAGAACAATGATGTATCGGTGCCTAAGAGGCTTCTCCAATGGATGAGGATGGCTCACCAGCGATGGAGAAACTATCGCTATTACCTATACAAAGAATGATCAAAGATTAAATACAATTAATATAATGATAAGTATTGTAGGTTAAAAATAATTAATGTAATATATCAAACAAAAGTGTACCGGATCCTGAGATGCTTCTCTAGTGCATGGAGGAGGGCTCACCATTAATGAAGCAGCTATGGATATTTCCTATATGAAAAAATTATAAGATTATAATTTATCACAAGTTCACATGTACACGTGCATATAATCATGAAATCAAGGAAATAAAGTAGAGATACATACCTTTGCCCTCTCTTAATCCACTAGCAAATCAAGTGCATTCAACAAATCCACATAGCTCAATGACCATTGTACATGTAAAATAGACAAAAAACACTAATCAATATACAAACCCCAACTAAGACTTGATTTCAACATTTTCAAACAATTGTACAACTAAAAATGTGTTCAATTACCTTCTTCCCACGTTTTGGCGTCTTTGAGGAATTCTTTTTCTTAGAACAAGACCTAGACACGGAGGGGGTACCCTAAAAAATCAAAATTAACATGAGATATTAGTACGGATAATATATTCAACATAATTTTAAAAATATGAAATGAAATGACTTGCATATTCCATCAAAACAATACATAAAAAAGGTTGTACAAAATATGATACCATATAGTGTAATACCCTAAAATTGGTCATCTAAACCATGGGCCCCTAATCTCAACAACATCACCAAGGGCCTAGCCAAAAACAATTAAATCACATTATTAATTCTTCAATCATCAAATATCACATGACAAGTCAATTACTCTATATTAATTAAATATTTATTTAATTAATTGAATTATTCCAAGAAAATCATTTTTGATCAATTATCCTATTTAATTTATTAAATATCTTATCATATTTAATTAATTAATAAATTTGCTATTTAATCATGCAAACAAAAAAGGAATTAATTTATTACAAAAGAGGAATTAATCACAAAGCAAGAGTTAAATTGAAAATAAAATAAAAGAATTGAATTGAATTGAGAGAAATCAAACTTGAGATATTATTTCTTTTTCTAAATTGAGATTAACTTGAAATCAGAAAAGCAATTAAAAGGAATTTAATCGTTCTCTAAAATTGGAACTCAAAGCTTTTCAGAAAAATAAGTTCAGTTGCATTAAAAAGACTCTTTTCTTGAATAAATCAAAGAATTATCTATTTTTATCACAAGTGCATGGAATTAATTAAATCTTATTTCTAATGCAACTTGAACTTCTTATTTGAATGCATTTCAATTAAACTATAATTGGAATCTATCTCAAGGTTAATTGAATCTGATTTCTCAATTATTTCAATTAATCCTAAATTGTTCTTTTTCTTGGTCTCTCTTGTAATTCTCTATAAATTCAGCCTTCAGCTCTCATTCAAATCACCCCAGAGATTTTTGAGAACACACTTGGAGATTATTATTATGCTGATTTTGCTCTGGAGTCATTGAATATATTGTGATTTTTTAGACTATTTGCATCCATATTTAGTTTAATTTCATATTGCTTGAATCTATATTGCTTGAATTCGTTATTGCTTGAATTATTCATCCATCTTGCATCCATTTTAGCTTAATATCATGCTCATATAGATTAAATCCTTCATCTTGGTGTAGTCTAGTCACTGGTATTGCTTATAAAAATCTGAGAGCAATCTTATACTCGCATCTTTTAGAAGGCAATTATTCATACTTATATCTGTCTAACCATACATGTAATGACTTAATTGAAGTGTTATGTCTTGCAGATACAAATTCTTATTCCACTTTTCACACACACATTTCTAGCACCCACCGTGGGGCCGAAGACTACATTTTTCGACCTCCAAGGCTGACTTTTTTGTTTTTTATTTATTTATTTATTTTCAGATTTTTGACTTTTCAGATTTTTCGGCCATATAGTTCTGCGTCATATTGTATGACATTTCTCATAGGCTAAAACAACAAATTGTAGGTGTCATACGAACTGGAATCCTGTATTGTACGAACTAGAATCCTATATCGTATGAGCTTAAATACTGTCGTACGATTTTGTAATTTTTCTAGTTAAAAAGACAAAAAAAAGCAAATTTCATTATTCTAATTTTCTGTTCAAATTGATTATACTGATGAATGACCCTGGTTGTTTATGTGTCTATCTTAGAATTTTTCACAGCCTAATCAATTTTTTGTAGAGCGCTTGTCGAAGAAGATGCTTGTCGCACAAAGACAATATGACTACTGATTCATTGTCTTTGCAGGTTGCCTAAAAAGAATCGACCAAACATTGTGTATTCTTTAAATTCATTTTTTAGGCACCTAAATTGCTATCTAGTTAAAGAACAAATTTGTCTTTCGTGTTTTGAGTAAATTCTGAGAGATAGGAGAGTATGCTATTGTCTTTTTTTAGACAATCAGAAATCCAGACCCTTGAGGCATTTTTTTTGTTTGAGATTTGTACATCTTTAGCAGACCTGCCCTCCTGAGGAGCTAAAAAACTTTTAAAGTCGTTATGGCCAGTGTGAGGGGAATGACCTAAGTGGGAATGACTAAACACCAGGTACTCCAACCCACTATAAAATAAATGTGATTTGATAAAAATCAAGTCAATGACAGTGCTCAGGAATAGCTCTCCTCTGTACCTTCAGGTATATTAAACCTTGGTTTTCAAGGCAGGGAGACCTCTTAATTGAGTTTATACCTCGACGCGCCAAACAAACCCCTTACTAGATCCAATTAAAATTAGAAGCTACTTGGTTCACCCCGGAAAGGGGGATAATCTTTGTGCAAGAGAGCTAGTAACTCTCCCAAGATATTTGTCATTTCGTGCCCCCATTAGCATTTGGAGTCAGATAATAAAGTGTTGAGAATCTATTGTGTGAGACTTAATAGCCATATTCTGATTAGCTATTGGGTGTGTACCTAAGTCTACAAGCAAAGGTTTTCTTCTCTCACCAAATTCCATAGGGCTTGCATGTTGTGATTGAATTTACTATTCATACTACGTGTTTTCTGTGTTTTCATCCCTCAAACTAAAACTGGGATACCAAAATTGGAGAAAACAAGAAACAACTCAGTGATCAAAAACTCTGTCCATGTCAGAACTAGTCCATCCTAAGTCAAAATTATGTCCTATCCTAGTCAAAACTCAGTCCATCTCAGAATTGGTCATACTCAGTTGTCATACTCAGCTATTGAAAAACTCAGAATTTTTGTCTCTGTCTTGAGAATAGTCATACGAATCTGATAATTTATCATCCTGCTTCATTTCCTGTGTCGTACGAGTCTGATTATTTGTTGTCTGAGCTTAA
This sequence comes from Cryptomeria japonica, assembly GCF_030272615.1. Taxonomy (NCBI): domain Eukaryota; kingdom Viridiplantae; phylum Streptophyta; class Pinopsida; order Cupressales; family Cupressaceae; genus Cryptomeria; species Cryptomeria japonica. Next base: position 341,123,907 of record NC_081405.1, on the reverse strand, counting down.
TCCTCTATCATACGAATATTGATACTCTGTCGTATAAAGCTAAATCCTGTGTCATACGATATAGAATTGCACTGAATCTTCTGTTGTCCTAGACATACCCATCTGTCATACGGTACTAGGTAGCAACTTGTACAAAATAAAACTGTTGTCATTCTGAAACTATTAAATTGTCATCCAGCTCAGTAAAACCTATCATACAAATCTTTGATTTTGTCAGTACAGAGCAGTCAAACTTGCCTCAAACAGTTTACAACAAACATAATACTGGTTATTATCATCCCAACCATAAACAGATCAAGATAGTGTACCTCTTCCATTTGTATTGCATGATTTGGTTGATCATCTTTTAGCTAGTTCAATCAACTAATTATCAAACCTAAGTCACTTAGATAACGTCTTATACATGATAGATCATTCCTGAAACCAGACCAAATCTTAGTCACTACTCTCGAATCAACTTAGATAAATGTCTTATATAAATGTCACTACTCTTGAATCTTAGTCACTACTCTTGAATCAACTTAGATAAATGTCTTATACATGATAGATCTTTCCTAAAACCAGACTAAATCTTAGTTGCTTCTCTCAAACAATACGTTAACTGAATAACTAGCTCTGAAATTGTTCTTGACCTCTGCATCACAAACAGCTTTAGGTCACACTAATCCATAAAAATGCCTACCCAAACTAGGAGTTCTTGTAAGAAGGAAGCCAAAGGCAAAGGACAACCCTTCACATATCAAGATAACCCATACTACATAAGGGACCCACTCACTGACAAACCTTCGTCATCAGGAGTACCAGTTTTTGATGAACTTGAATCTCCCACTATACATGAGACATAATACAATGACAAAGACAACCTTAGTGTTCACAAAACTGATAATGATTCCTCATCAAGTGAAGCTGAAGAAGACATTGAACCTCTAGAAAAAGAAATTTGTGACTGTCAAAAGGATAAAGACTTCCGAAAAATGATGAAAGCTATCTTGGTTTGAGAAAAGGAAGACTATTTCTTAGAACTAGCAAAACAAGGTGCCAAACTTCCTACTAGATATGATGTTCAGACACTCGTTACTAAAAAGGAAGAATCACCTATACTCATGGTACACAAACAATTACTAGCCTTACAGACTGAGATCACAGAATTGAAGAACAAGGATAAGTCCCCAAAACAATATTCTCTGGAGACAATATGCCCCTTTCCATTTGACAAGAATCTATACATGCCTCCATTTCCTTCACAAGTTGAGATCCCAAAATTTGACAAATATGATGGTACCTCAGATCCTCAAGATCATGTCATGGAATTTTGTGCTGCCTGTATGGATTTCATGCATGTTCAAACATATCTCATGCGCCCTTTTCCAAGGAGTTTGGGAGGACAAGCTATGGAATGGTTCTCAAGTTTACCCAAAGGAATAAAAATGTTTGAAGAACTAATCCAACTATTTTTACAGCAATACTCATACAACATTCGACATCTCCTGACTATGATCAAACTTTGTAATACTAAACAGAAAATAGGGGAGCCTTTTCTTACTTTCCTCCAACGTTGGAGAAAGATGTTCTCTAGGTATTCACGACCTATCCTAGATTATGAGAAAATGGATATATTTGTCAACAACTTGGTCCCAGAATTAAAATATAGTATCCAAATGCAAGTACACCCATCATTTAAAAAAATGGTAGATAATGCTATCCAAATGGAAGATGTGCTCATAAAGAAGGGGGATATCTCACCTTGGAAAGAAACACAACCATGATCTAGTTCTAAAGAGAAGAACAAGTATTGGAAATTTGGCAAAGACAACAACAAGAACGTTGTTAATGATGGAGTAGTACACACTATTAAAACCAACTCAAAGCCCATGATATTCAACTTGGCTAGTGGCACACAAGCACTCAAAGTTGCAGTAGAAAATCCTCCAAAGAAAACAAAAGAGTGGTTCAAAGAGAAACCTTGGCTTTCCAAGCCTAAGCATGATTTTACTCCTCTTGAAGAATCCTATGAGTCCGCTTTCAAAACTCTATTGACAAACAATCTAATAACACTACTAGATAATTCCAGGCCATATGATCCGGAAATCAAACCAAAATGGTGGAGAGAAAATGAATATTGTGACTACCATCGGAATAAAGGTCACAACACAAACAACTGCATGAAGCTCAAGCATGAGATTCAAGACCTCATAGATGCTGGTAAAATTGTTGTCGGGAATCACCCGACCAATGCTGATCACAAAGCGTTTAAGGACCCTTTACCTGTTTACGAACAAGGTGAATCCTCAAAGACCAAAGGAGGTGCCAAAGTAAATTATACCTATACCAACAATGACAACACCATTAACATGGCTGAGCCTCCCCAATTTGAATATTGCAATGTGATTATAATCCAAGATAAACTAAATAAATCACGATATGAAAGAGCTTTGACCCGTTCTAAAAAAAAAGTCACTCTCCAAGGAGCTAGTTCTTCCAATCCGGCTCAAGCAACATCAAACCTACCAGCCTCGTCAAACAAACAAAAAGAATCAACCTTGGATAAATTTAAAAGGCTAACTTCAACATCATCCTTTGGATATAGTGTTGTTGAACAGTTAAAAAGGACAAATGCTCAAATCTCAATCTTTGAATTGCTAAAAATATCTTCTATTCATAAAGAGATCCTAGACAAAGCATTTCTCACCACTAATGTTCCAACATATTTAGATATTGATCGATTTCAGTCAATGGTGGGTCATCTAACTTCACCTCACTATCTGACCTTCTCTGAAGAAGATGACAACTCGCTAAATCATCCACATAACCAGCCATTGCATATTGAATCCATGATCCATAAACACAGAGTTAAATGTGTTTTGATAGATGGAGGTGTGGGGTTGAATATCTGTACTTACAGTCTGCTTACACAACTAGGATTTTCTGAAAATGTCATTGATCTCACCAAGAAAATAACAATTAAAGCCTATGATGAAGAAGAAAGGACCTCTAAAGGTCTGGTATCATTACCAATCAGAGTGGGACCTATAGAAAGAGATGTCATTTTCCAGGTACTTGATCTTCCTCTGTCCTACAATATCTTACTGGGCAGGTCATGGATTCATTAAATGAAGGCAGTTCCATCAACATACCATCAATGCTTAACATTTCCTTATAATGGAACATAAGTCAGTGTTCTTGCTGATACAAATGTCACATGTAATGCATTAACAAAAGGTGCTGATAATTTTGTGCCTCATAATAGGGTAGCCTCTACAAATGAAAGTCCAGAAGCTCTGATGAAATACTTGGAAAATAAATTGAAGATTACAAATACTGGCATGGATGGCTACAAGATAGAACCGATACTCATATTAGTTTCTCTCCCTCCATCACCAAAACAATTGGGCAAACCATCAAAGGCTATGAGAACATAGACTTCAACTCTGAATGTCATATATGATGGTCTTTTTGCACAGTCTTCTACTTCCTTGGTAGATGAAATAGAAGAGGAGGTTGTGCTTAATTGGCTTTTCAAGGAAGATAGTCAAAACGAGGAAGTACGACATTGTGAGATTTCCCCAACCCAATATGGTCCTGGCTACAAAATGATTCAACTCATGGGATATTCAGGTACTGGTCCTCTGGGCAAACATAAAGAAGGTATAATTGAACCAATTCAACTACAAACAAAGTCCATAAATGATAAAGCTGGACTGCGATACAATCCTGGAAAAACATCAGACCAAAAACATGCTTCTAAGACAAAGTGGAAGAAAAGGACACTGCCTTTAACATTGTAAGAAGTAAATATTCAACAACTTCAAAACATCTATGAAATAGAACAAGAGGAACTAGTAATCAAGAGAGAAGAAACAGTCAGTGCTCAAGTTCTGATGGTATCAACTATAATACTACAAGAAGTAGAAGTCCCAGAAGATATAAAAGAGGAAGTAGAAAGAATCAGGGAATTGTTTACACTGCTGAAAATTTCAGTCACATACACTGGTAGGCAACAAGTGGAAGATTAAGAGGCTGAATCAATGAGTATGAATGGGGTTCAGATCACCTGTCAGATACATCCACTACAGAAACTCTAGAAGAGTCTACTAGTGCCACAAATGATACTCAAGAACTAATGCACATAAAACTAGAAAAATAAATATAGGAAATTGGATAAAAGAGACAAGAAAACTATGAACAAGGACTAAAGGAAGGAAGAATACCAGAAATCTTTTCCTCTATGTACCCCTCTAATAAAATAGAACAAATCAGGTATAGGACTACATAGGAAGAATTGGAAGCTACAGAAGCAGAACCAGTCATTAGTCCAGAAGAAGCTAAATGGAGTAGACAACATGGAATCATAGAAACACCAAGATCATGTCAACATGTGTGTCAGATACAAATGATAAATGAACCAAATTTTGAAGGAACTTGCAACATTAAAGATGTTGGTGTTGATACCATACATATATTCACTAAATCACTTGCAGAAGACTTAGAAACTTCATCCGATGAATATGACAACAATCCCATTTTTGACAATATCTACTGAGCATCAAATTCTGAATCATCTGATGTAAATGATGAAAATCAGTATACTGATCTTATTTCTATCGAACCATGATATAAAGTCCAGTTTGGCATAGAGAATGATGCTACAAGTATGTCTATTGGATTAGGTCAACCAAATATTAACGTGCACTTTAATAATCATGTTCTTACTCTTCCTAGTCTCGAGACATTTACGCAAGGTATCCTTCTGGAACTCGACTTTTTGATCTGCAGTTGTGATGACAATACCATGAGCACCCTTGAACCTATCTATAATTTATCCTTACTACATCCAGAACTAGTTGATTGTACTTTATAAAACTAGTCCATGAATATACCTACTTTTGTCAATGACTATATGTTAGCCTATTATCTCAATGCAGTTGAACCTATGGACTCTTCCACTAGTGAATAGAGTGAAAAAATGACTGAAACAGATATCAAGTATCTTAGTCACAAAAAAAATAAAAATAAAAGATTTGATGGCAAAAACCACATTGTGGCGGTGTCAGAATCTAAAAAAGAGAAAATAAAGGATGTACCTAAGGGTGAAAACCTCTTTGAGGTGCCTAAAGGTGAGGTACTTGATATACTTCCAAGTCAGTTTCAAGAAAGGTCTTCTATATTGATTGAGCCAATTCAGCCAATGAACATTGGGAGTCAAGAGACACCACACATCATTCATGTAGTGCAATCACTATTAGTAGAAGAATTGAAAGATTTCACTCATCTATTTTCAGAAAAGAAGATTAATTTTGCATGGACGTACTCTGATATGCCAGGCCTGGATCCTGATCTTATCATGCACCATCTTTCTATCACACTAGGAGTTAAACCAGTCAAGCAAAAAATCCATAAAATGCACCCTCATGTGGCATTGCTAGTCAAGGTTGAGCTAGAAAAATTGCTAAAAGATGGATTCATCATAGCCATAGACTATGCTGAATGGATTTCAAACATAGTACCTATGTCAAAGGCAAACAAATCTATCAGAGTTTGCATTGACTTCAGAGATCTCAACAAATCTTGTCCGAAGGATGACTTTCCATTACCAAACATTGATATGATAGTTGACATGACTGCTGGGTATGAGATGTACTCACTAATGGATGGATTCTTCGGCTATAATTAGATCAAAATAGCTCTTGTAGATCAAGAAAAGATAGCCTTTACCTATGCATGGGGAACCTTTTGCTGGAATTTCATGCCATTTGGGATAAAGAACGCAGGAGGAACATACCAAAGAGCAGTAACTACTATCTTTCATGACATGATGCATAAGAATATGGAATATTATGTTGATGACACTTTAGTGAAGACTATGAAGAGATCCACACATATTCAAGAGCTAGGCCCTATACTAGATAGAATGGAAAAATTCAAACTCTGGTTAAATCCAAAAAAGTTTGCATTCAGAGTGACATCTGGGAAATTACTTGGCTACATCATTTCAAAGAAGGGAATTGAGGTTGATCCTGAGAAGGTCCAAACTATAATGGAAATGCCACCTCTGAAGAACATTATCCAAATGAGAAGTTTATAGGAACTTCTCCAATCAATCAGATGCTTCATTTCTCAGCTAGCAAACAAAGCTCAACCTTTCACAAAAGTATTGAGGAAAGGAGTAATATACAACTGGGATTAGGAATGTGAACAAAATCTTCATCAAATCGAAGAGTACCTGTCCAATCCACCAATATTGATGCCACCAATTCAGGGTAAACCATTGATCTTATACATATCAGCAACTGATTCATCACTAGGGCACTTCTGGCACAACAAGATGACAATAAAAATGAAGAATCTATCTATTACATCAGCAGAACATTGGTGTCTTATGAACCGAATTACACTATAATAGAAAAAGCATGCTTGGCATTAGTCTTTGCATCACAAAAATTGAGACACTACATGTTAGCACATTCAATCAAGCTGGTGGCTAAAATTGATCCGCTCAAATACCTTCTCATCAAAGTAACACTCACAGGAAGAATGGCAAAAAGGGTCATGATCCTTACAGAGTTTGATATTGAGTATGTGGAACACAAAGCCATAAAAGGACAGGTAATTTCTGATCAAATTACTGAAGCTCCGCTTGAAGACACTCAACCGCTGCATATAGAGTTCCTAGATGAATCAATAATGACCCTTACTCAACAATCCTAGAAGATGTTCTTCGATGGGTCTTTTAATCAAAATGATTTAGGTGATAGAATAATGTTTATTACTCCTCAGAATTATTCAATCCCAAAGGCTTATAAGATTCTTTTCTCTTGCACAAAAAACATTGCAGAATATGAATCTTTGGTAAACAAGATAAAGCTAGATATTGAATGGAAAGTTGCAGAATTACACATCTATGGAGATTCTCAGCTGATCATCAATCAAATCAATGATACATATCAGACTCAAGATGAGAAAATGATGCCTTATAAGAGGATGGTGGATGATCTTAAGAAATATTTTGCTTTTGTATCATTCCAACAGATTCCTAGATTCACAAACAAAGCAGCAGATGCTATGCCTACCTTGGCATCTATACCTGAGTTACAAGAATCCAATTTTCTCTTTGAATTCCTGGTGGAAGAGTTACATTACCTGGCCTATGATTCTCCTGAGACCCAAATAGTCTTTTCTATTATTGGACATGACTCATCTCAATACAACCACATTTACTCTTATCTACGAGACCAAATTATCCCTGAAAATGTTACCCGTAATGAGAAAAAGAACCTAACCCGAAATGCTTCACGGTATGTTATCATTGCTAACGATCTATTTAGATGAGGTTTGGATGGTACATTTCTTAGGTGTCTAGAAAATAAAGAGTCTAAACATGCATTATTGGAAGTTCATGAAGGTATTTGTGGATCTCATTCGAATGGTCTTACTTTAGTTCAGAAATTACTACGGGCTAGATACTACTGGCTAGACATGGAAAAAGATGCTATTAAATTTGCTAAGACTTGTGAGAAGTGTCAGCTACATGGGAACCTCATACATGCTCCAGCAAGGGATATCATACCCTTCATTATGCATTGGCCTTTTCAACAATGGGCCTTTGATCTCATTGGTCAGATATATCTTGCATCATATAACAGACACAAATTTATCATAATTGCCACTGAGTATTTCACTAAGTGGGTAGAAGCGGTTCTTCTCATCAAAGTAACTGAAAAACAAGTAGCTCTCTTCATCCTAAACTATATCATCTGTAGGTATGGGATACCTTCATCCATCGTGACTAATAATGGAGGATAGTTCAAGAATAAAGATCTGGACGAGCTCTGTGAGAAATTCAAAATTAAACAACACTGCTCATCAGTATATTACCCTCATGGTAATGGACAAGTTGAGGCATCTAACAAAAACCTATTGACTATCTTGCATAGAACAGTGAACAAATCCAGGAAGGATTGACATCTACAGCTCAATCCTACATTATGGGCTTATAGAACAAGTATCAGAACACCTACTAGGGCTACACCTTTTTATTTGGTGTATGGGTCCGAAGTAGTATTACCTATTGAAGTGGAAATACCATCTCTAAGAGTTTCTTTGCAAGGCCTTGTTACTAATGAAGACTATAGAATATCTAGATTGCAAGAACTCAAATTGTTGGATGAATGTCGACAAGTGGCATTTGATCATCTCAGAGTGTATCAAAAGAGAATGTCCAGAGGATATAACAAGAAAGTTTGACAAAGAGAATTTTAGGTTGGTGACCTAGTTCTAAGAGAAAATCCTAAAAATCAGCAGTTTTGAGACAATAAAGGGAAGTTTGAACCCAACTGGCTAGGTCCCTACATTGTTACTACAGTCTTTGGCTATGGTGCCCATCAACTCTCAACATCAGAAGGAGAACAACTCCGTGAACCGATTAACACCATCCACAAGAAGAAATTCTTCACCTAGCATTCTCTGCTCCAACAAACTATACAACTGAAAAAGTCCTAAAAAAAAAATCAAAAAAAAAGAAAAAGAAAAAGAAAAGAAAAGAAAAAAAGAGAAAATGCGCTGGTGAAAACCTGGTAAACAGGCACCTTGGTAAAAAAATAAATAGAATCTCTTCCAAGTAGGTGAAAACCTAGTCAACAGGCACCTTTTGTACTCAAGCACTCCATCTATCAACACAACATTGACATTCTCACTTTCCTACATCTTTGCTTTCACTTGTACATATATTATAGTCACTTTTGTGACATACTGGTTCATTGGAACCCTCATGGCTTGAAATTGATCAATGTCCTAGTCTTAGGTTAATCGACAGAGCACATTACATGTCCTAAGCAGTATCAACTAAGTCATCTTTTGATTAGTGAAACCTGGTCGTCCACTCCGAGTTAGTCACTTGTCTCCCGACTACTGAAGAGTTTTATCACTGAGTACACAAACAAAACAACATAACGAAAAACAATCATTAAACAGTTTGAGCTATGCATGAAAATTTTCTTTGTGTGCTGTCTTTTATATTGGTTTTCGATTATTATCCCTCTGAGTAACTCGAGGAAGTCTATCTTGACTAAGAGGAGCAAGGATTGGGGGCATAATATTTTCTTTTTTTTCTGCTTGTAGGAATGATCCAAATGATCGGGAAACATCTAATCAGCTGGGTGTCTGTGATAAGAGCCTTCACATCAAGGTGAAATCACCACACATACCTCGACTCTGCTTATCTGTATGCTACAGGGAAGTTCACATCATTTCTTTATATGTTTTGAAGGAATTTCTTTATGATGCAATTCAGGTCCCTACGAAATCTGTCCAAGGATATGAACGAAAAAAGAGTCATTGCGGACAAGTAATTAAAATTGCACATTGAAAAGAAAGGAACTCTAATCTGCTTGTTATGTTCGTTATGCTTGGTGATGAAACTTAAGCATTTTAAATCCAGTGACTAGGTTTAGGTTGCATTTCACTTTGCATCTCATTTTGTATTTCATTTTGTATTTTGTGAATTTAGAGTGATTTCGGTATAATAATGATCTCTTTATCTTTTGAATGAGAGCTAGAAGCATCATCATTTCTTAGCTAAGTGGTTTCTTTTTCATCATTTCTCCGATCGAGTACTTGTGTTTTGAGATGTTAGCTACATACATAAACATCTTATATAGATTCATACATTTCATTATTACTCATTTGCATTCACCTTATTGCATAGAAAAATAAAAATTTGCATTACTCATTACTCATTCTCAGTCATCTATTTGCATATGAAAAGAAACAAAAATAAACATCCATATTCATTCGCATTACATACATCCATATTGAAAAAAAATATATGCATACATATAGAATAAAGCATATAGAAAGCATCTCATAATCGAATCAAGACAAGTATGATGAAGTCAAATCAGATCTCGTATATATATCATATAAAGTCTTAGAGTACAAAATGATGTCAACTGACATATACAAGTTCTCATCGGAGCAAGAATTGTAAGGGCTGCAAAAAATGGGTGTGTCTACAAAAAATATCAGAGGTACAAAAAGAATATCTAGCTTTCGGCTTCTCCCTCATCGCCAGATGGAGGAGGAGGAGCCTGATGACCGAGATCCTGCCTAGGTGCTAGAGCTCCCTCAGATCGTGCCATGTACTACGAGTAGGGTACAACCTGCCACACTACAAGAATATCTATGCTGTAAGATGCAACATAGTAAGCCGTCCTACTAGTCTGGTGCAAAACCTCCTACTGAAGAGTGTCTCGCTCTTCTCTCATCGTCACGATCTGACAATCGCACTCTGCTCTGAGCTCCACTAGTTGACGATCTTGCTCCGCCCTAAGCTCTGCTAGCTATCGGTATCGCTCTGCCAGCTGAGTCTGTGCCACTGTCAAGTGTGATTGTAGACCCACTAGACGTACCCTCATCGACCGTGCTGTGTCACCCCCTACTCTCTCATAGGCTCTCCACCACATCTCCACCTCTAGCTCTGCCCTGCTCCTCTTGTCTCTGCTAGACCTGTCTCGATGCTACTCTCTCCTCCTCACCTCCACCCTACGGCACCCTTGCTCCGCTCAGTCTCACACCCATCGCACCAAGGGATCCACCCTCTCCCCTTTGCTGTCCAACCCCATCTGGAACCCTGCTGCTACTAGCACCAGGATTGCAACTTGCCCGCCTTAGAGCCTCGACTCTCTGTCCCTGTCTCTGTCCCTATCCATGTCCCTATGCGTGGCATCATCCTCAATCTCCTTAATACAAGGTGCCTGCTCTACCGAACCAATAAATGTAGGGAATGGATACTGCTGGAACTAATCCCTGTACTGGGGCAATACCCCCGCATCTGCAACATCATCCATGTATTCCCACCAGAGTCATTGTAATCTAGTCAAATCTTGCATACCCAAGGCATAAGATAACCTTGGTGCCCATCCCCGCCTCTCCTCATCAGCATATCTCACATATGCTATGAACTTCTGCGAGGTCCCCTGAGGCCTACCATACTGCCTCATCACCCGAGATACCACGAATCACTCCACCATACTCTGTGATCTGCAAATGAGTGGGCGCGTAATAAACAGATCTCTACGTATGATCCTCTAGTCATCCCATGGCTCTAGGCCCCTATAAGGTCTCCATACCATAGCTATCAAGTCATCTAACTGCCATCACCAAAAATCAGTCTTGCCTAGATGGGGCTGAGTGACATATCCTAAATATCTATATACAATCGACTGACTAAGCTCCCTGCCATCATCTATAATCGAGCTACAAACTAGGAGGTGTTCCCAGGCCCATACCTGTAAAATCAAGACTCCTGCAGCCATGCTCTTCCCCTCCCGATAAACAATCTCATGCATCTCACGATACATGTGTGCTAATATACAAGAACCCCAACCTAGTCTTTGAGTAGTCTTAACAAGCCTCTCCAGCATCCTACCCCATCCACACAAAAATCCTTGCTGTCCTCTATCCAGCATAAGAAAACAGCCGATAAACCCTACTATAACACAAGCTAGAGGAAAATCCTCACTGTACCTGCTCATCATAATATCCCAACTAATAGAACGTGTCAAGATATCTAGATCCTTGAGTACACGTCTGACAGCTTGTAAACCAGGAAGCTGTGCTACATCATAATCTACCTTACCCCCGATAAAAGGGATACGAAGAATCCTGTAAATGTAAATTGGCAAATGGAAGGTGTTATGCTCAGAATGAAATCTCTCTACTAATGCTGTGAGCATCCCATGATTCACACGGATATCAGGTAACCTAAGAAGGTGGGTGAAACCGCACAAATCAATGTGTGCTTGGTCAACATTTGACAATTGTCGCACTAATGTCATAGTGGGTGGATAGACGCATCTTAAAGAACATGAGGTAATCAAACCTACAAAAATCAAACAACGGAGTATCAAAAAACATTCCAAATAAGCCTACAAGAGAAGTAAAATATCATGCAAATTCAACTACGTCAATTGCCAAATCAAAATTTCAAGTTTACACTTTAAAAAATGCTCACTATTTTCCAAAGGATAAAACACAGAAGGACAGAAACTCATACGAGTCAAGAATAGGCCTCGTACGACAAAATACTCTGATACAATACAGGAATAGACTTCCAATGATAAAATGGGCTCTTTTTAATGTTGTCGTACAATACAAGGGTGAGCTTAGAACGACAAAACTAATGACTCTAAATGACAAAACAAAATTTAACAGTTTGTCGTACGAGACATGATCCTGTCTCGCATGACAAAACGAGAAAATCCGACTATCAACATGCCAAAAAATTGAAAAATCAACAAAAAAATTCAAAATTGAAATGAATAATAGGCTTAAGATCAATCACTTACTGCTGGCTCATAGTTTTGTAGTCGATTATGTCATCTCTGTCATTCAAATCGATGCTCATAAGTGGGAACCACCATTTTTCTTCACAGAAGGCATTTTGAATTTTCAAACTTGGAGGGTTAAAATGAATTGAAAATGACACTTTTACCCCTTATATAGCCAAAACCCTAATTTTTCAACTTGCTTCGATGGACATGAAAATTGTACCCTTAGCTAATTTGCCCGTTTTGATTCCATTTTCGAGATCGAAATCGAAATTTGATATCATTTTGCTAGTCAATTTCCAAAATTTGGACCACTTAGCATTTTTTCATCAAATGCTCATTTTTTCATCAAATGCTCATTTTTTCATCAAATGCTCATTTTTTCATCAAATGCTCATTTTTTCTTCAAATTGCGCTCAATTTCTCATGAATCGACACTGAATCTCAATTGAATTTTACAAATCACATTTATGCTCAATTTCTTATCAATCAACGCCAAATTTTCAAATATTCCTTTGAATCATTTGTGCTCAAATAACTTATCATCGCCAACAGTTGCCTATAATCATGTACCCTCGCTATCTTTCGATTTCACTCCCGAGGGGGCATAGTCATGACCTCATGACCTCACATCTTCAAAGTCAATTTTTTTTTAAAATCTTCATCAAAAGTTGAGAAAAAATATTTTCAACTAAAATCAATCAAATCCTTATTGCTAAGGGTTATCTCACCTTTATCATTTCATATCAAGTTGAGATCTCTCGATCATCTGTATCAAATCAATTCCTAGGGGCATATCAGTTTTATCGCTTCAAATCAAGTTGATATTTGTCTTCATTTGAATTAATCTCTTAACATTAATCAGTTTCATCTCTTTTCATCAAGATGATTATTTGTTTAAACTCGATCAAAAGTTTAAAGAGTATCTTTGATCACACGCTTAATCTAAGCAGGTGTTGAGTTTCATCGCATCAAATCAAGTTGGACAATTTATCTTCGGTCATCATATCTTGATCAATCAAGTTCAAGATCGATTTTATCTTCACTCACTGTGTCTAGTTCAATCAAGTTATAGATTAGTAAGATCCGCTTCTTGATCAATCAAGTTCAAGTTTAGTATCTTTTCTCTCTATTGTCCCTAGTTCAATCAAGTTTGGGATCGGTATCACTTTAATCAAACTATGTTTAGCTTTATCACTTCAAATCAAGCTAAACACCTTGCTATTCATCTGGTTCATGATCAATCAGGTTCAGAACTAGTATCTCATAGACAACAACTATTATTTGAACCAACGCGTTGCTCGCACATTAATTCAAAGAGGGGCAAATGTAATACCTTGAAATTGGTCATCTAAACCATGGGCCCCTAATCTCAACAACATCACCAAGGTCCTAACCAAAGACAATTAAATCAATCTTGAGCACATTATTAATTCTTCAATCATCAAATATCACATGACAAGTCAATTACTCTATATTAATTAAACATTTAATTAATTAATTAAATTATTCCAAGAAAATCATTTTGATCAATTATTCTATTTTAATTTATTAAATATCCTTGCATATTTAATTAATTAATAAATTTGCCATTTAATCATGCAAAAAAAGAATTAATTTATTACAAAAGAGGAATTAATTATAAAGCAAGAGTTGAATTTAAAATAAAATAAAAGAATTGAATTTAGAGAGAAATCAAACTTGAGATATTATTTCTTTTTCTAAATTGAGAACTTGAAATCAAAAAAGCAATTAATTGAATTATTGATCATTCTCTAAAATTGGAACTCAAAGCTTTTCAGAAAAAGAAGTTCAGTTGCATTGAAAAGACTCTTTTCTTGAATAAATAAAAGAATTATCTATTTTTATCACAAGTGCATGGAATTAATTAATTATTATTTATAATGCAACTTGAATTTCTTATTTGAATGCATTTCAATTAAACTATAATTGGAATCTATCTCAAAGTTAACTAAACATGATTTCTCAATTATTTCAATTAATCCTAAATTGTGCTTTTTCTTGGTCTCTCTTGCAATTCTCTATAAATTCAGCCTTCAACTCTCATTCAAATCACCCTAGAGATTTTTGAGAACACGCTTGGAGATTATTATTATGCTGATTTTGCTCTGGAGTCATTGAATATATTGTGCTTTTTTAGATTATTTGCATCCATATTTAGTTTAATTTCATATTGCTTGAATCCATATTGGTTGAATTCGTTATTGCTTGAATTATTCATCCATCTTGCATCCATTTTAGCTTAGTATCATGCTCATATAGATTAAATCCTTCCTCTTGGTATAGTCTAGTCACTGGTATTGCTTATAAAAATATGAGAGCAATCTTATACTCGCATCTTTTAGAAGGCAATTGATCACTTTGTTATGGTTTTATTATTCATGCTTATATCTGTCTAACCATACATGTAATGACTTAATTGAAGTTTTGTGTCTTGAATCTATGAGGTCTATGAGGTCTTGAATACTAACTTCTGTTCCTATGTACTTAATAAATTTGCTATTTAATCATGAAAAAAAAGGAATTAATTTATTACAAAAGAGGAATTAATCATAAAGCAAGAGTTAAATAAAAAATAAAATAAAATAAAAGAATTGAATTGATTGAGAGAAATCAAACTTGAGATATTATTTCTTTTTCTAAATTGAGATTAAGTTGAAATTAGAAAAGAAATTAAAAGGAATTTAATCGTTCTCTAAAATTGGAACTCAAAGCTTTTCAGAAAAATAAGTTTAGTTGCATTAAAAAGACTCTTTTCTTGAATAAATCAAAGAATTATCTATTTTTATCACAAGTGCATGGAATTAATTAAATCTTATTTCTAATGCAACTTGAACTTCTTATTTGAATGAATTTCAATTAAGCTATAATTGGAATCTATCTCAAGGTTAACTAAATCCGATTTCTCAATTATTTCAATTAATCCTAAATTGTGCTTTTTCTTGGTCTCTCTTGTAATTCTCTATAAATTCAGCTTTCAGCTCTCATTCAAATTTGTTAGGGTTCCCATAGATACTGAGAGGGGGGGGGGGGTGAATCAGCATCTGACCGGTAATGTAATTTTCTTAAGACAGAACATGAAGAACATAAAGTAACAGTGTACCGGTATGCAAGAATTAATGTAATAAATAGAATAAAAAACATCCACATGAAAAGAACACCATAACACAAGATGTTTAACGAGGAAACCCGGTGTGGGAAAAACCTCGGTGGGATTTGTGACCCACAATATTCACTTACTAGCCAATAAGAGAATATTACTTACAATAGGGGCTTGCACATGCAGGAAGGCCAACTGCCTAGAGCACACTGCTTAGTGAGAAGTCACACTGACTTACAATGAGGATTAAGCTAATCCAATATTCTGTACTGCTTTACAATAGCATCTTCAATGCCAGATTCAGTACTGGTTCTTGCTCTGTTCTTTACATATACCCTTGACCTATAATTCACACATTAGGTCTGCCTAATAATTTTATTTATTTTTGCTTCTATCCATATCATACAAATGTCTACAATGATCTCTTTTATATACAAGAGTCATTTTACAATTTGCCAAGTTGGCTTTTACAATAATAAACAAAATATTACATATCAAAAATCCTATTGGCCTTTGTGCCGGTATACATCTTTTCTTTTGTGCCGGTGTACATCTTTTCTTCTGTGCCGATGTACATCTTTTCTTCTGTGCCGGTACCATAGGATTGCAAGGTTGCCTGTGTAATGCTTTGCCAGTGCCATAGGATTGCAAGGTTGCCATCAATGACAAAACCTTCAATCACACACAATGTCTCATTGGAGTGTCCATATGCCAACAATCTCCCCCTTTGGCATTGATGGCAACACTCATGAGAATTTCAAAAAGATATCCAAAAATGTGTAGACCAAAAAATTTACTAAAAAAGTGAGTGACTCCCCCTGAGCATATGATCCCTATGTTTTGAATTTTCTCATCCTACTACTCCCCCTTTGGCATCAATGACAAAGGTTAGTAGAGTTTGTAGTTATACTAGTCCATAACCTCAACCTTGTAGCTGAGTAGTTATTATCTGAAAAAGATCTCCCAAAATTAAGTTTATACTATCCAAAAACTTCTTACTATCTTTTATTTCTATCTCAGTTCTTTTTACAGTGCCTATGAGATGCTACAAATGCTCTGTCGGTGTTTTACTTCCCTGTGTTAATGCCTCTGAGATTTCCTTCCGTAGAGATGCTAAATAGTTCAATCTTGGACTTAGTTTAGATATCAAAAGTTTTTCCTTGTTTATTATTCTCTCTTTCTCTCTTTCCAATTTGAGCAATTCTTCCTCAAAATTTGCTATCTTCTCTTCAAAAACTGATAATGAATTAGGTGAGTTGACAAAATTGTCTACAAGTTTATTTATCTCATCCTGTGCCTTGCTTATTTTCTTGTCAATATCTACAGTCAAAAGGTTTGTTTTACATGTATCTTTATACAGATTCTTTTACTCTTTTAACAAACTACACAGTTCCGGTAGAAGTGTGTCAAAATCTCTGTTACACTTCTTTATTCCTTCCTGAAAGAATTTCTGTTTCTCCTTTTCTACAATTTCCTTTACAGATTCTACCTTTATTTGCTCAAAATTTCCAGAAATATATTTACATAGTGTATCCAACTGTCCTAAAGAATCTTTATTGTCTATGTTACAATTAGGAGCTATTGATTTCAAAAATGGGATTGAATCATCTATTGCTTTGTAAGCTTGTGAGCTATAATCAATTATTTTCTTGATGGATTCAAGTAATACCTCAGTTACATTTGATGGTGACCCAACAAACTGAGTACCGGTGGAAGTGACCATGCTTGTATTGACCTATGGCAGGTCAGTTTGTGTCTGCATTTCCTTAAGCACTGGTTTTCTTGCTTCATTTCTTATCGATGGCATCTGTTCTGGAGCCTTTAGCTCTGTCGGTTTCTCTATTTGTGTTTCAGATTCCATCTTTTTCCTTGTATCCACTGTCGGTTGCTCTGTATTTCTTGTTGCCGGAGGCTCACTAGCCATATCTTTCTTATCTGTTGTATCTTTATCTACCACTATGTTGGTCTTCTGAGTATCAACATTCATAGTATATAGGACTTCAGGATTAGTATTGCCATCCTCTGTATCCATGCTCTTAGCTGCCAGTTGATCTTCAGTAGTTGTTGATTTTACTGGTGGAGTATTTAAAGGAGGTGGGGGTAAGTTGTCTCTAACCTTGATACTTGGTGGTCCACCAACTTTACCTTTCCCCTTGTCTCTATCTTTTTGATAAACTTTAATAGGTTTGGGATTCCTATATTCTTCTTGTTTTTGTTTTTCAACCAAAAATATGTCCCAACCATTTTCTGTTTCCTCTGAAACCTCTATAACTCTACCTGCCATCAGTGAAATTTGCTGGTGTGCAGTGGAAAAAAATGTCCAGTTAGCCTGAGCTATCAGATCATCAATTTCTTTTGGGGAGTTTACCGGATATACTGCAAGTAGTTTTTCTATTCTTATTTTCTTGTCCAGTTCAATTACTCCTTGCCTCCTGGCCTCAAGTCTTTTGTATAGATCATCAGGGATTTCATTTAAGACTTGCATCAAAAACTTTTTAAACATGTCCATGTGTAATATTACACTCTCCTCAACTTGCCCTTTCTCATCATCCGATAGGGTGTCATAAATTTTCCTTATGTTCTTTAGTTTTCCTTCCTCTGTGATCTCATTTAACAAAATTTCTAGAGGTGCCAGGTCAGTTGTTGTCTTTTTTTTTTTTTTGGGGTCAGCTTCTTTTTAGGCGTGACCTTTTTGACTAGAGATCTCACAGCTTGTTGCTTCTGCCTTGTCCTTCTAGGTGAAGGAGTGGTTGCTGATGAGGGGTCTCTTTTCCTAACAACTCTTTTAAAAGTTGCTGGTATATCTCCTTTCGAGTAAGTACCTACCGGTGATAGATGAGCTTTAGGTTGTGGGTCTGCCAACTCATCTTCAGTTATGTTGGTTTTCTTTAATATATCTTCCTTTATGGCTTTTGCTTGTTTGGATCCTTTCCTCACAACTGCCTCAACCTTTTTCACTCTCTTCTTAGATTGAATTTGACTTTCTATGGTCTTAGCACTACCAAATACTTCTTCCTTTGGTTCATTGGGGGCTTCCAGAAGTGCTTTGGCATAAGTTTCCACTATGTGGTCATCTGTTTCATAGCCCATTTTTGTTACCCAGATTATCCTAGGGATGACTGCTTCCATCCATATTTCATCTTTTTTGATTACAAAACATATATCATCCTTGTATTTGTTGACAATTTCCTGTGATAGTCTGATTCTTTTGTTCATTCTGACCTGTAGTGCTTGAAAATACTCATTGATATTCTTTTCCTTGTTTTCACCCATATTGTTGAATGAGTCTGATAATTATTTTCCTACCGGTATGTCAAATCCAAAATCTTTATGTCCTATACCGGGAACCTATTTTGTTATATGTAGCATTAAGCATACAAGTAGATTTCCAAATCTAAAAGTTCCTTTCTTATCCTTCTTGATTTTTCCTAAGTTATCAATCAACTCATCTTTTAACCATTCACATACATCAATTTTCACATTTTCTTTTACCATATCATGAGCACTCTTAATGCATAAACTGGAAACTGAGTTGAGTCTATTTGCATGAGTTGCTTTGTACCCTAAAATCATGCTAACAAATCTAACATTTATATCGGTCACATCAATAACCCTTAGAGACCTTCTGTCTGATGTTGCACTAGTTAAGTTCATTACTAGGTCATTGGAGACCTTCTTAGTCTTGTCGGGTCTCTTACTGGTGGAAGGTAACCCTGTTACTACTTTCATAGCTTCCTTTGTAATTTTGTGAACTGAATCAAGCCAAAAGAATGAACCATGTACCCTTCTTAAAACTATCCTAATCACTTCCTTGGGAAATTTAGGAATGCAGAGGATTTTAGTGAATCCTAGGGTTTCAACAACTTTATATTCAGGTTTTACATTTCCAAAATTGTCACATATAACAGTCTTATACATGTTTTTAATTTCTTCATCTCCTAATTCCTCTATGTTGCAATGGATATAGATTCTAGGATCTTCTACATAAACAACTCCTTTTGGAATTTGGGAGAAAGCACCTGTATTGTCATCTTTCTTAGCTACCTTGGGAACTAGCTAAAATATGGGCCTAGGGTATTTTATAACCTTGACTACTGTAGGGTTTGCTATGAATTCAGGTGTAGAGGAGGATGCCATGATGATAAATACCTTTTTCTGCCTTTGGATGGATTGATTGCTGAAATACTTTGCCTCTTTGCTGGAAATGCCTTAGCTCTGGAGATTTCGCACTCTTCAAATGTTTGAATGCTTGGTGAAGTGAAATGGAGCCAAAACCTTATTTTATAAAGTCTTTTCCGCTACCTACCACATTAATTGCTTGTCAGTAATGTATTAGCTTAACTTTATTTTGCCGGTAATGAGTGATTTTCAACTTCTTTTCTCTAACCGAGGGAATAATAGCACATGTGTCATTAGATTGCCAAACCCTCAAGATAATTTTCTTCAATTAGATGAAGAACTTCCTGCCGGTGGAGCATTGCTCTGTCCTGACGGTGGAGCATCATATTGTCCTACCAGTGGAGCATTTGTTGGTTCTACCGGTGGAGGAGTATTCCCAATATTTAGATCAGCTTTTCTAATCCATTTCTTTGAGAATTCTTGCTTAACCCCTTCAACCTTTTCTTTACCTTTCAAGCTAGTACTTTTGTTGTCTACCGATGTACCTTTACTTCTACAAAATTTAGCAATATGACCAATCTTGTTACATGCATAACAAGTTACAATATTTTTCTGAATAGCTTTCCCATAACCTATGCCGGTTTGTGTTCTACATTGATTTGATAAATGTCCAAATCTTCCACAAACATAACATCTTACATTCATTCTGCAGTTTTCAGAGTTATGACCAATTTTGTTACATTTGGAGCATTGACCAGTGGGAGGATTGATATTCTGATAATTCCTAGATCTACATTCATTTGCCCTATGACCATATTTATTACAATTAAAGCATTTTCCATTGAATTTGTAAGTATTAGGAGGTCTTACCGGTTTGCTGTGATCCTGAGTATATGCAGTACCGAAGCTTTCTCCAACTTCAAATCCAATTCTAGAAGTGTCACCTTTGGGTTTTTGATTCTTCAATAAGGTACCAAGTTCTTCTGAGCTTTTCTTGAATTTTTCTTTGTGTTGATTTGCAGTTTCCAATTCCCTTTCCAAGATTTCTTTTTGTCTCATTAGTTCATTTGAGTCATTCTGAGTATGCATCAGATTTGTCTTCAACATGTCATTTTCATAGCTAAGTCTTGTGTTCTCATTTGCTGCATCACTTAGTCTTCTGGTCAATTCTTCTTCATTCTTCTTTCTATCCTCAATCTCTTTGCAAAATCTCATAGTCATATCCTACATTTCATTTTTTGTTGTCATGATCTCTTGTTTCAATTTTCTTATCATATCATTAAGTGATTCCTTTTCATCATTCTCACTTTGCAATTTTTCACAAAGTTCTCTTCTCTTATTTCTTGTAACAGTAAGATTTTCTTGAAGTGCCTGAATAATATCCTGAGCTGCTTTTAAATCATCTTCTAATTTGATATTTTTCAACTTCTCTGTATCATAGTCAGTAAGAGCTCCTTCAAGTTGCTTCATCAGATTTTCCATTTTTACCGGTGTCAAGATCTTCCTCAAGCTATTAATCTTCTGAAAATAGAGGACCAGGCTCTGATACCAATTGTTAGGGTTCCCATAGATACTGAGAGGGGGGGGGGGGTGAATAAGTATCTGACCGGTAATGTAATTTTCTTAAGACAGAACATGTAGAACATAAAGTAACAGTGTACCGGTATGCAAGAATTAATGTAATAAACAAAATAAAGAACATCCACATGAAAAGAACACCATAACACAAGATGTTTAATGAGGAAACCTGGTGTGTGAAAAACCTTGGTGGGATTTGTAACCCACAATATTCACTTACTGGCCAATAAGAGAATATTACTTACAATAGGGGCCTGCACATGTAGGAAGGTCAACTGCCTAGAGCACACTGCTCAGTGAGAAGTCACACTGACTTACAATGAGGATTAAGCTAATCCAATGTTCTGTATTGCTTTACAATAGCATCTTCAATGCCAGATTCAGTACCGGTTCTTGCTCTGTTCTTTACATATACCCTTGACCTATAATTCGCACATTAGGTTTGCCTAATAATTTTCTTTATTTTTGCTTCTATCCATATCATACAAATGTCTACAATGATCTCTTTTATATACAAGAGTCATTTTACAATTTGCCAAGTCGGCTTTTACAATAATAAACAAAATATTACATATCAAAAATCCTGTCGGCCTCTGTGCCGGTATACATCTTTTCTTCTGTGCCGGTATACATCTTTTCTTCTGTGCCGGTGTACATCTTTTCTTCTATGCCAGTGTACATCTTTTCTTCTGTGTCGGTACCATAGGATTGCAAGGTTGCCTGTGTAATGGTTTGCTGATGCCATAGGATTGCAAGGTTGCCATCAATGACAAAACCTTCAATCACACACAATGTCTCATTGGATTGTCCATATGCCAACAAAATCACCCCAGAGATTTTTGAGAACACGCTTGGAGATTATTATTATGCTGATGTTGCTCTGGAGTAATTGAATATATTGTGCTTTTTTAGATTATTTGCATCCATATTTAGTTTAATTTCATATTGCTTGAATTCATTATTGCTTGAACTATTCATCCATCTTGCATCCATTTTAGCTTAATATCATGCCCATATAGATTAAATCCTTCATCTTGGTGTATTCTAGTCATTGGTATTGCTTATAAAAATCTGAGAGCAATCTTATACTGCATCTTTTAGAAGGAAATTGGTCACTTTGTTATGGTTTTATTATTCATGCTTATATCTATCTAACCATACATGTAATGACTTAATTGAAGTGTTGTGTCTTGCATATACAGATTCTTATTCCACTTTTCACACACACATATAGACTTGTAGGCCAAAATCGATCACTGAGTGCATGATGTCATCAATCTGGGACATTTAGTCCCCTGTCAACACCTACAAACTAAAAATTGGACCAAGCATTAAAGATAGTTAGTATATCTTGTAATTTTTTTGAATTCAAAGTGTACTATTCTATTTTAACATGTTACAAAATTTATACCTCAAGCATAGAAGTTGCACCTATAATAACTGCGGGAGGAGTATGGGATACCACTGCTGCATCCTGAAATGCATATTATTTGTCCCAATGTAAATTGATGTATAAATAAAAATTCATTTATGTAATTAAAAATTTAAAGTGACAGATAAATAAAATGCTATGAATTTAAATCAACACACCCGTGTCTATCGCTGATGGGCAAACACCATGTCCATCAACTCCTCTGTTAGCGCCAAATCCTCAGTCATGCGAGCCTAACATCTACTCTCGTAAATCATTCATGAATGAGATGTGGATCCATCTGTAGTGCCCACGTCATCCATCCCTTAGCATATCCCCGAGCAACTGACACACATATGTTGAATGGGCTCTCTATCACCACTTGAAGCAACTAATGGCTCGTCATCCAGTACAAAAGGGTGTGCTAATGACATCCCATGCTAGATGATGGCACCAATCAATTTTGTGGCCACCTGAAGAGTCTGTAGGTCCATCGAATCTTTTAGCTCTACTGGGACAACTTGATGCACCTTGGGTTTGGGTGCTAGGGGGTGATGACTCTCTGGGGCTACTCACCTATGGGCTCTAGGTCTATCTTGGGCAGAGCTGCCACCTCTACCATGGAACACTCTTATGTCAAAATAGTTTGGCCACACATTGAGGACAAACTCACAGTATACTTTTCTCAAAAAATACAATGGCACCTCATAATTATTACAAGGTGGATCATCAAAGACCATCCTCCACCTTTGCCAAAAAAGGTTCTTC
Organism: Cryptomeria japonica; assembly: GCF_030272615.1. Classification (NCBI taxonomy): domain Eukaryota; kingdom Viridiplantae; phylum Streptophyta; class Pinopsida; order Cupressales; family Cupressaceae; genus Cryptomeria; species Cryptomeria japonica. The sequence continues at coordinate 341,100,587 of NC_081405.1, read as the reverse complement.
ATTTACACATTGGTATACCAATGTATGGGAAACCTCTTTGCATTAAGAGGTAACAACTCACCAGTTTTAGGATCAACAAAAAGGGCACATATTTGTTGTTTACTAATATTTTTGTTTTTCACTCCCTTGTATGATAACCCATCAGCATAGTATTGACGAAACCTATCCCTAAAGTTTCCACATTTTGTAATTTGTGTGGAAACAACTATGGCACAACTAGCTAATGTTTCTAGGCTAGTGGCAAGGGATTTATGATGCTCAAGCTCAGATGTTTTCAATTTATTAATCAGTCTATTTATTTTAGACGTGTTTTTCCCTAATTGATTAATCAATTGCTCTTGTGTTTTAGGTGTGAGATCAAAATGAGGAGTTGGAGGTGTATCTTGTGGATTTTCTTTAGGGTTTTCAAGAGGTGCATTTTATTGTTCTTGTTGTAGATTATCAAAATCTAGTTTTTGAAAAAAAAAAAAAAAAAACCTAATCAAAATTAATGAAATTAAATTCAAAATGTAAAACAAATTGAATAAACGGGAAAGAAAGACAAAAATTAAGAAAAACTAACCTTGATCCATAGCATCTGGAGGAGAAATGAGGTAGCCTGTTCATGGAAACTTACCTTGATCCATACCATTTGGAGGAGAAATGAGGTAGCCCATTCGTGGTTTCATGGAGGAAATAGAGGAAAAAACGTCGTGGTCATGGGAAAATAAGACCCAGTTTTTTTTTAAAAAACTTTTTTGACAGGTACCGCATATGCAGTTCTTTAGGGATTATGAGTGCATATGTGCTCACTTTCCTAAAAGTAGCACATACGCGCTCACTTTCCTAATAAGTAGCATGTATGTGCTACCTTTTTTAGGCTCGGGAACTATGGACCTAAGCGCATACAAGGTGATTTAAAATTTTATAACCGCATATGCGCTACTTGTTTTTTCATGTTTTTTGGGTGGTGTCCACTTTTTTGGCCACCATCTTTGTGCACATACCCCTTCAACTATCAAGAATTCCCCGTACAAAAGAATTTGCAAGATCATTAAAGATTGATATGCATTTATGCGACCTAAGGTTTTATCATTAATGATTAAATCTGCTAGCTGAGGAAAATCTGCCAAATTGAGCCCTAGTCTGGTTGAGTCTAAGTAAGTGTTGTCGCATCCCATGTTTACTAGGAAATCCTCTTCTACAACATTGTTTGTGCTAGAGGGGAATAAAAGAGGTTTTGAGACTTGTAAACTCTTTTGAATGATCCCTAATTCTCCCTCAGTTTCAAGCTCTTCTTTAACTTGCCTCAATAAAGAACCACTACCAGTTAAGGTATCCATGTTAAGCTATACCGGTTAAGCTATATCAGCTTGCTATCTTGTTTATCGGTTCACTGTATACTTCACTCTGCTACCAGTTAAGTTAAACTAGTTGGGCAGAACCAGTTAGGCTATACCGGTTTGCTATACCAGTTAGAATTAACTTTTTTATTGGTTACCCAATGACCTAGTTGACAAGGCTATACCGGTTTACTATCTCGCTAACCGATTAATTGAATAGATGACTCTGCTACCGGTTAAGCTATACCGGTTGGGTAGCACTGGTTAGGATATGCTAGTTAGAATTGACTCCTATTACCTTCAAACTCAACAATTGCCTTGAATTTGTTGCTATTGCTCAATCCTTGATCACATAAGACAAATATCAAACCATTATCATTTTCTTCACCCTTGGTATGTTCTGGTAAGAAGGGTTCCTCGGGAAAACCTTTTTTGAATTAATGATCTCTAAAAATAAAGAGAAGTCTTATATTATAAGATGCATCAATGTAGAATCCACTTCCAACTTATCACAACCCATATTTGTTGTTGGCATTATGTGAACCGGTATGAGGACATAATGACATTGTATGTTGTCATTGATGTCAATATGTTGAAGAGAAGAGAACTGGTATAACACTGTGAACCGACATTTGTGCCAAAGTGAAGCGGTGTGTTTGTTTAAGGTGAACCAGCATGTGGTTATGGGAACCGGCACATGGAAGCTTTGTATGACTACCAGTTGGTAGTCTCAACTTCAGGGTTTCTGATTGAAGTGCTTCAAGCCTATGTGGCTCAACCAGTGACTTTGTGTGATGAGTTAGCATTGTAGCGAAGAACAGATCATGTTGCCACAACAACCTTGTGCGCGTGAAGGATCTTGCATGAAGGAGATTGTTCCCATCTACCTCAGGAATGTGCGAAGCCTGTAAATGGTGATAACGCGTGATGGGCTATCAACTGCCATGAAATCGATGGAAAAAAAATGATGGAGAATATCTTAAGATTGGATCAAGATTGTTGCATTTAATGCAATATGCTCAATGGTCAGGATTGAACCGTTTGAATTCCTTAACATAACAGGTTTAGGGTTTAGGGTTTATGCTACCGACCTATCTATTTCCTATAAGGTTGATGTTGTGTTTCATTCTGAGGTTGTTGGCAAAAGTTGTATGTGTATCAAAGAGAAGAGATACATGATTCTTGCTAGACCAGAGGAGAGAAGTGATATCTGCAGAGTGTATGTACAAAAGGTGAAGAGGAGCTAAAGTGGATCTGCATTGGCATTGAGTGTTGTTACTAGATCATTGTAATACCTATTGATCTCTAACCACCTCAACAGTTGGGAAATCCCTTAACAGGGTAGCTTTAACTGGCTTGCTATAAATCCTTTAACAAGGTGACTCAAAACCATTGAGTTCTTGAAATCCTCTAACAAGGTAACCTTTAACAGGGTTTAACCCTTAGTCAGGTATTCTAGCCATCCCTTAACTGGGTGATCCCTAACAAGATCGATTCCTAACAGGACCTATTGTATCGGTCTTTAACCATACAAGGCTCCTAACATAGTGGACTTCTAAAGAGTTCAAAACAACTTGTGGATATTCATCCCCACCGTGGTTTTTCCCAGTTGGGTTTCCACGTGAAAAATCTGTGTGTTATGTGTGGTGATATTCTTGTGATGGTTTGAGTGATTTGTGTCTGAAGGTAAATCATGTTGATCTAGCTGCTTATATATCTTTTAATGATAGATTACCTATTCATGCACTAGGGTGAAATGGAAATGAAGTATTAGAATGTATGAAAAGATAAGTGTCAACCAGTTTATGCTTGTCTTAGGTATTCTGGGTTTTGTTGGTTGTACTCTGTTTAAGACCGGTGTTACTGTTTGTCTATCAAAGCACAATGTCTACTGTCAAACCAGTTTAGGATTTAGTTTTTGCCTATACTGATTCACCCCTCCTCTCAGTCCTAGTTTGGTACTATCCGCTCATCATTGAGTTATCAATTGGTATCAGAGCATCCTCCAGGCCCTCTGTGTTATAAGCTTAACCACTTGAATTAAAGATCCCAGTCTAATGATGAAGAGGGAAGGTCCAAAGTTCAACAGAGAAAATTTTAGTATATGGAAAGATAGAATGAAGATATACATCAGAAGCATGGGTGCTCAACACTAGAGTTATGTTGAGAATGCCTATGTTGCTCCTACCAGTACTCTCACCGATGACCAAAAAAGAGAGATGTAGGAGAATGGGCAAGTCATGGAAGTCCTAATTAGTAGTTTATTTGACATTGAGTTTATTGATGTCCAAGATAAGGTAAATCCCAAAGAGGTATGGGATACTCTTGAAAATATCTATGGCGGTGATGAGCATGTAAAAAAGATAAGGAAGAAAGCCTTAGAGGGAAGTTTAAAGACATGCAGATGGTTGAAGGTGAGACCATTCAACAGTATGGAATAAGAATCAAAACCGTTGTTTGAGATATCAAGAGTGCAGGTGGTAAAATGGAAGATTCCATTGTGGTAAGCAAAGTCCTGAGATCCTTATTACCGGTATATACAATAAGGGTTGCTCCTATTCAAGAGTTGAGATCAATAGACAAGACTAAGGTATCCCTAGACTCCATCATTGCAAAGTTGATAGCCTATGAGCTAAATAGTTTTGATGGCAGTGTTCAAAAGACTGAATCGACTTTTAAAGCTTCTGCTGCACCATCTAGAAAAGGAAAAGAAGCTAGCAGTAGTGGTGAACCAAGACAGCGCAGAGAAATGGATGATGAGGAGATTTTGATGGAATTTGAAGCTCTTCTTGCCAGGAAACTTCCTAAAGGATCTGGAAAATACAAAGGTAAGCTCCCTTTGAAATGCTTTTCTTGTAATCGGATAGGACATATTGTTGTAAACTGTCCTAATGGCGACAACAAGGACAAACTGGAAAGGTTCAAGAAATTCAAAGGAGGAAACCGGAGAAACTATTTTGTGGCAGTTGATGAAGGTGTCATAGATGAGGAATCAGAAGATGAAGAAAATGAAGATATTGTGTTTGTTGTTGTCAAGGAAGATGTGTCAGACAAGAAGGCTCTTGTCTCCCAGTTTGATAATTCTAATGGATGGATTATTGATAGTGGTTGTTCTCACCATATGACTGGTGACTGGAGCAAGTTTCTATCCTTGGAAGAGTATGATGGTGGTGTGGTTCACTTTGGTAATGATGCACCTTGTATGGTCAAAGGCAAAGGGTCCATCTCTCTGAATGGAAAGAGTAGTGCTGACAATGTGTATTGGGTTGATGGTCTCATGCACAACCTTCTGAGTGTTTCCCAGTTGGATAATAGTGGTCTCACTCTGGAATTCAAGAATGGAGTATGCAGAATCAAAGGAAAGAATGGTGAACTGGTGGCCATCGACATGCCACCGACATGTAGACCAAAGGTAATCTATTTCAGCTGAATGCAAATGTAAGTACATGTCTTATGGCTAATTTTAATGATAGCTGGATATGGCATAGGAGACTTTGCCATGTAAACTTTGATAACATTGTGAAGGCCAGTAAGATCAAGGCAGTTAGAGGGTTTCCACTGCTAAGGAAATCGGATAATACCTTGTGCAGGGAGTGTCAATTGGGGAAAATGTCTTCCTCAACCTTTAAAGGTAAACCTTTCATTGCTGACAATTTGCTTGATCTTGTGCATACTGATTTGTGTGGTCCTATGAAAACTAGGAGTGTGCAAGGTGATAGGTACTTCATGATTCTCACTGATGACTGCTCAAGAATGATGTGGGTCACATTCTTGAAAGATAAGTCTGAAGCTTTTGTAAAGTTCAAAGCTTTCAAAGCATTAGTGGAAAAGGAAAGCGGTAAAAGAATCAAGTGCCCGAGAACTGATCAAGGAGGGAAATTCACTTCCGGTGAATTCAACAAGTGTTGAGAAGAACATGGCATCAAGAGACAACTGTCTGCCCCCCGGACTCCATAGCAAAATGGCCTAGTAGAGAGGAATAACCGGACTATGGTTGAAGAAGCTAGAACTATGTTGATTCAAGGAAAGGTAGCGCACACCTTTTGGAGAGAAGTGGTGAGCACTGTAGTCTACACAATGAACTGGGTACTCATCAAGAAAGGTAAGGACAAAACTCCTTATGAGTATTGGACCGGTAGGACACTTGTGGTTAGCTACTTTAGAGTGTTTGGTAGCGAATGTTACATCAAGAGGAGCGAACACTAGAGCAAATTTGATGCAAAATGTGATGAGGGAATATTCCTAGGGTATTCCACCAAGAGCAACGCTCTTAAGTGTTTCAATAATAGGACTCAGAGAATTATGGAAAGCATCAATGTAAGAGTTGATGAAACCTCTGAGAAAACTAAGGAAACCAACAGTGAGCAAGCGGTAAATGAACCTATTGTAACCTTTTGGGAACCAATTGCCAGTCAACCAAGTACCAGTAACAGTGTTCATACACTGGTAGATGTAGATGCTGATACTGATGGAGATGAGGATGAAGAAGAAAAGCAAGAGGAATCTATTAAGACCATTCCTCGGTATGTCAAGCTGAATCATGATCCTAAGCAGATCATAGGAGATAAGGATGCAGGAATCCTTACAAGAAGAAAACTCATGGTGTACTTGAAGAGGAGGTGTATATAGAGCAACCAGATGGGTTTGCCCTATCTAAAGATAGTGACATGGTATGTAGGCTACATAAAGCCTTATATGGTCTAAAGCAGGGACCTAGAGCATGGTATGAATGCCTGCATTCCCATCTTGTGAAGATTGGCTTTGAGAGAACAAGCAAAGATAGCAATATCTACTTGAAGTCTGAAGGAGATCTGATCCTGATCTGTGAGGTATTTGTTGATGAAATTATCTTTGGTGGAGATGACAAGATGAGTCATGAGTTTGCAGATGAGATGAAGAAAGAGTTTGAGATGTCACTCATAGGGGAGATTAAGTTCTTCATTGGACTGCAGATCCAGCAGATGAAAGATGGAATCTTTATCACTCAGTCCAAGTATGTCAAAGAGGTGTTGAAAACCTTTGGCATGGAAAATAGCAAACCGGTTGGTACACCGATGGTGACCATTTGTAAATTTTCCAAAGAGGATGACTCAACATTGGTTGATGAGAAGGAATACCGATCAATGATTGGTAAGTTGCTTTATGTAGTGCATAGCAGACCAGATATTGCACATGCTATTAGCATTACTGCAAGGTTCCAGAAAAGCCCAAGAGAATCCCACTTGGTTGCAATCAAGCAAATTCTTAGGTATCTGAAGGGAACTATTGATTATGGATTGTGGTATCCATATACCAAGGACTTCAACTTGAAAGTATTCATAGATGCTGATTGGACAGGTAATGTAGATGACTAGAAGAGCACAACCAGTGGTGCATTCTTTCTCAGTGGTAGACTAGTCTCATGGATGAGTAAGAAGAAGAGTTGTATCTCTCAGTCTACAACAGAAGAAGAGTATGTTGCCGCTTTCATGAATTGCACTCAGACAATTTGGATGAAGCATGTATTAAATGGCTTCAAAGTTCCTGTATCTGAACCGGTAAGTATATTTTGTGACAATACTAGTGCAATTAACATCTACAAGAATCCGGTTTTACATTCAAGAACCAAGCACTTTGAGCTTAAGTATCATTTCTTGAGGGAAAAGGTTCAGAACAAAGAGATTGCACTGGAACATGTCTCTAGTAAGGAGCAGTTAGCAGACATATTCACCAAGCCTCTCCCAAAGGCTACATTTATGTACTTAAGAGGTGAATTAGGGGTGTTGCCCTTTCAGAAAGTAAACTAAAGGTATATGCTCCACATTAGTCAAGTATTGCATTGTCAAATTTTTCTTCAGGATTGATGTGTTGAAGGATGCTACTCCTTAGGGGGGAGTAGCATAATGGAACAGGGAAGCTTGTGCCTCCACTTTGGAATTGTTGTCAAAGGGGGAGAAGAAGAGAAGCAGAGAAGATATCTGCAGAAATTGGGGGAGAAGATGTGAAGCGGAGAGATATCTTTGTATATTTCCATCAATGCCAAAGGGGGAGATTGTTGGCATTATGTGAACCGGTATGAGGACATAATGACATTGTATGTTGTCACTGATGTCAATATGTTGAAGAGAAGAGAACCAGTATAACATTGTGAACCGACATTTGTGCCAAAGTGAAGCGGTGTGTTTGTTTAAGGTGAACTGACATGTGGTTATGGGAACCGACACATGGAAGCTTTGTATGACTATTGGTTGGTAGTCTCAACTTCAGGGTTTTTGGTTGAAGTAGTTCAAGCCTGTGTGGCTCAACCGGTGACTTTGTGTGATGAGTTAGCATTGTAAAAAAGAGTAGATCATGTTGCCATGACAACCTTGTGCGTGTGAAGGATCTTGCATGAAGGAGATTGTTCCCATCTACCTCGGGAATGTGTGAAGCTTGTAAACAGTGATAATGCGTGATGGGTTATCAGACGCCATGAAATCGGTGGAAAATGAATGATGGAGAATGTCTTGAGATTGGATCAAGACTATTGGATTTAATGCAATATGCTCAACGGTCAGGATTGAACCGTTTGAATTCCTTAACATAACAGGTTTAGGGTTTAGGGTTTATGCTACTGACCTACCTGTTTCCTAAAGGTCGATGTTGTGTTTCTTTCTGAGGTTGTTGGCAAAAGTTGTATGTGTGTATCCAAGAGAAGAGATACATGATTCTTGCTAGACCAGAGGAGAGAAGTGATACCTGTAGAAGGTGAAGAGGAGCTAAAGTGGATTTGCATTAGCATTGAGTGCTGTTACCAGATCATTGTAATACCTATTGATCTCTAACCACCTCAACAGTTGGGAAATCCCTTAACAGGGTAGCTTTAACTAGCTTGCTGTAAATCCTTTAACAAGGTGACTCAAAACCATTGAGTTCTTGAAATCCTCTAACAAGGTAACCTTTAATAGGGTTTAACCCTTAACCGGGTATTCTAGCCATCCCTTAACTGGGTGATCCCTAACAGGATCGGTTCCTAACAGGACCTATTGTATCAATCTTTAACCAAACAAGGCTCCTAATAGAGTAGACTTCTAAAGAGTTCAAAACATCTTGTGGGTATTCATCCCCACTGTGGTTTTTCCCAGTTGGGTTTCCACGTGAAAAATCTGTGTTGTGTGGTGATATTCTTGTGATGGTTTGAGTGATTTGTGTTTGAAGGTAAATCATGTTGATCTAGCTGCTTATATATCTTTTGATGATAGATTACCTATTCATGCACTAGGGTTAAATGGAAATGAAGTATTAGAATGTATGAAAAGATAAGTGTAAACCGGTTTATGCTTGTCTCAGTTATTCTGGGTTTTTCCGGTTGTACTTTGTTTAAGATCGATGTTATTATTTGTTTGTCGAAGCATAGTGTCTGCTGTCAAACTAGTTTAGGATTGGGTTTTTGCCTAAACTGATTTGCCCCCCCCTCTCAGTACTGGTTTGGTACTATCCGCTCATCATTGAGTTATCAATTTGCTAGGATATTTGCTGCTCTATTGCCTTCCCTGAATATGTGAGATATGGAACATTCTTTGAAAGAATCCAATAATGCCCAGGATTGGAGAAAAATGTAAGAAATCATCCAGTTAAAAGAACGTCTGGATATACAAGCCTTAATTACAATTGATGAATCCCCTTCAAAATGGATCTTAGTAAACCTTAATTTTTTGGCCAATGTCAGACCAAATAATAGAGAAAGAGCTTCTACCATATTGCTCATCCTAGGAGGAATAGAAGAAGCTTTGAATGCTAATAGATATCCTAAATGATCTCTAATGCAAATTCCTATCCCTGAAACCCTTGAGTTACCTCTAAATGAACCATCAAAATTTAATTTCATGAATCCACTTGATGGGGGTTTCTACTTGACCAAAGCTCTCTTAATTAGAATTTTACCTTGTCCATTTGAAGCAAGAAAGGATGGGATAGATAGGCCCTTCCATTCCTTGATTATGTTACCACCCCAAGAAGATAAATTAAAGTTACTATTTGTGTTCTTTGTATAAGAGTTAACCTGTTTAGATATATATTTCTCAATCCCTTCCAGAATCCTTGGTAATGGAGAAGCAACCTGTCTAAAAATCCTCTTGTTCCTTTCCCACCAGATTGACCATATGACTGTCATTGGAATACATTTCCATATACATGAAAAAAGAGAACTAGAAAAGAGGGTAGGCCATGATTGAAATAACTCTCATAAATTATAAGGCAATGACATCGACAAATTAAGTTTCCTCAAAACAAAAGACCAACATTGTTGAGCAAAAGAACACCTTAGGAGCAAGTGATCAACAGTTTTAGTCTCCTTATATATTACACAATAAAATGTGTTGGCAATGTGTAATTTTTCCAATTTGTCACTTGTTAAAATCCTCTTTCTTAATGTTAACCATGCAAAACAACCAGCTTTAGGTAAAACAACACTATTCCAGTAGAAAGAGAAGGCCCTATTTTTAGTATGTTGAATTTCCGTATACCAAACAACCTTATAAAATTTTTGATAGAATATTTACCATCATGTGTAGGAGCCCAAATCAACTTATCTTCCTGATTTGTGATGTATACCCTTCTAGTAGATAATATCTCTTGAAAGATAGAGTTTTTGGTCATCTCTAATGGGTATTTCTGAAGGGTCCTTCCAAATGACTTTACCTAAGGAGAATTCAACTCCACATACATACTCAATCAAAAAAGAACCCTAGCAAGCTTTAATGGTCAGAATAACTTCCAATAAAAGATTTGTATGTTTCAATGATGGGAATCCATTCCAAGAATCCTCCCAAAACTGAATTCTCTTGCCATTAAGAACCTCCCAAGACACATATCTTGTAACAACCTCTCTAGAAGACATCTGTAATGCCCCACCAGGAAACCCCGAAGGGTTTAAGCTAAAACACTCAATGGAGTGTAAATATATATTTTTTATAATAATAATAAGAGTGCTAATAATATGACACAACATCAAGATACATTGGAGTTATCTAATGCTTAGATAACACAATGGAAGACTAAGCAAAACCTAAGGAGTTTCCCAACGTGATTACGTAACTTAACACCTAACCCAACTTGCGACATTAGATCCAGTTAAGTGGGTTCTCTTAATTACATGTTATTACTTGGAACATGGATAAATTTTTTTTAGTGAATTAACATTATAGGGATTAGGAAGCGTTCATCTATTATGGTTGAAGATGAGGCTAACATGAGGACTTTTGCCCAATGAATTTAAAACATAGATAACTTAAGAATTCACCCATTAAGGTTTAAATATGCTTAACTTGGCGGGCCATTCATTTTAGATACAATGTAACTAATATATCGAAGTTCATTTATAGGGGTTAAAATGTAATTAGCCAATTGAGTTCATCCATTGTAGTTAAAATATTGCTAAGAGATGAAGTTCATTCATTAAGGTGAAAATGTAATATAGCTACCTAAGTTCATCCCTTTAATTAAAATATAGCTAATATGATGAAATTCATTCATTAAGGATTAAAAATGTAAGTAACATAATGAAGGTCATCCATTAGGGTTAAAATATAACTAACTCGATGAGTTCACTCTTTTTAGTTAAAATAAAGTTAATATGAATAAATACATTTGCTAAGATTAAGATGTAAACAACTAAATGAGTTCTCCCCCTTTAGATCAATTATAGCTATTATGATGAAGTTCATTTAATAAGGTTGAAATATAAATAACTAAATGAATTCATCCAATTTAGTGAAATAAAGCGAATATGACGATGTTCATTTACTAAGATAAAAAGGTATGTGACTAAATGAAGTTCATCCATTAGAATTGTAATTTAGGTAATTATGACAAGTTAATCCAATATTTGTTATCCATTCATTACATTCAAATTACAAGTTTTATGACAAGTTAATCCAATAATTGTAACCTAGTGAGTTTCTTTCCATGCTTACTTCTTTTCATTAACATTAACAAAATACTTTCGATAAACATATCTACAATCTTTTATGATCATAATTACTAAATTTATCCAGATGATATCAAATCCCCATTATCCACTCACATATTGCACCCATACATGCTAGTACTAACTATGAAACAAGAGAGACAAAAGTATCACATAACACATAAATGATCTTGGAGTTCTCCCCTAGAGGGCTACATCTTTGGGTCTGCTCAACTGCAAGATCCCTCTAGCAATTAATTAAGTTAAGATTACATAAGATTTATGTAATTTACATCTCTTCCATTTAGGCGAACACAACCACTTTACAATGACCACTTCGGTCAATAATTACATAAATGGTCCCTTTTTAGAAGCGGATCCAATTGAACACATCAAAAGCAAATATAAAGGTCTCTTGACTATCAGTACCCTATCTAGGGACTTGACTGACTGTGACCAAACACAAGCAACCAAACGACAGGGTCCAAACAAACCTATCAAGGTCGTGCCATTACTCTAAACATAGCGATTACAAAAAAAAATTAAACCATGCACAAGCATTAACTAGAAAAGACAATCTTTTCTCATGTTGATTTAAGCATCTAAACAAGTTATTTTATCCTTAGATTTTCATCATTGACATGCTGGTTTATAAACAGTACTCTAGTCCCCTTTCTAGTAGCACAAAAATTTCCCTTTACAAAAAGGAACGAATGCTTTAAAAGCAAATAAGGAAAAGGAAAAAACATCTCCCAACGAAATTAAAGTTCTTTTGCATACATGTAAAAAAAATCACCATTCGATTTAAAAAAAATAACAACATTACAACAATTGATAAATCAATGGAAATAATTACTATAATGGGACCAATGATTAATATATAATTAATAATATATACTAATTAGATATTATCTAAATTAGCATATATTTTAACATATATATTAATCCATTATTAATGATTAATACTTGATAGTAATATAAATCTCCACCATATTTTAATAATAATAAAATATATTACTTTTAATATATTTATATTATTATTTTTATTTTGAAAACACTGAAGAAAATCTTTATAAAATTTAAAATAAGAATAAATGAGGGGCGGCAAAACCCTAGGGTGGTGAAACACAGTGGAGTCGGGGGTTGCTGCGGCTGCCATAGGGGTCACAGCCCCTTCGGCCTCCACACAGTGGAGCCGGGGGTTGCTGCGGCTACCATGGGTCGTAGCCCCTTCGGCCGCCACTCTGTGGAGCCAAGTGGTTGCGGATGGCGATAAGGGGAGGGGCCGGTTGAGCTTCGGCTCCCCCCCCCCCCGAAACCCCAAATTATATTTTCTTTTCCATTTTTTTTATTTTATTTTTTTATTTTATTTGTTTATAGTTTAGATTAAAAAATAATTTTTTTTTTAATAAAGATAATGAAAAGCAAAAAAAATAGAAATCCCCCATTTCTTTTTATCACAGACCCATATATCTCCCAAATTTTACAAATCAACAATATGGGAAATTATTTTCTCAGCAAGTTTAAAACACCAAATCCATTAAGAAAATTTTGACCCAAGAACAATCCATATTTTCAAAACTGAAACCTATATTTTAACAACAATCATGGAGTTTTGGAGTAAGAAATCTTCAAGAACAAAATCCATAGATATACCCAAAATTACAAAAAAAACAAGAGGTGCATTCGAAAGCTACCTCCTTCGCATTTCGGGCAAGAATTTTTGAAGACGAGCTCAAACTACCATTCCAAGAAATCTCCCTTTTTTTTTTTCCAAAGACCTCTTCATCGCAGAAATATTTTTCTTTTTTTTTCAAAAATTTCCCATCCCCCAATTTTTTTTTTCCTAGGTTAATTGAATCACCTTTTTGACCTAATTTCTAATTTCAAATTTCAACATTTTTTAATTAAAAAGGAAATAATACTTCTTTTCAACTATTAAATTAATTTAACTTGATTTTCTAATTAAAATGCTTCTCAATTATTTAATTTTAATTTCTCAATATTAATTAAGCCAACATTTATATTTCGAAATATTGACAAGGGTAAAATATTTAAATTAAATTAATTTCCAAAATCAATCTTTCACACTATATCAAATTTACTTATAAATTAAACTTGCTTTTCTAATAAAAAAATGATTTTCTTAAATAAGTAAAACTAACCTTTCTTTTCCAAAATGCAAAAGAGGTTAATTTAATTATATTTAAAATAACTTTAAATATTTCCTTTTTAAAACACATAAACTAATTAAATTCATTATTTAAAATTAATCATTAAATTAAATTCGCTACAACATAAATAAAGCGATCTTTTTTAATTAATGATTAATCACCTAAAAGAAACCTATTTATTTTGATTTCTCAACTACTAATGCATAAATGAACACATTAATTAAAATTAAATACTTAAGCTTGCTACAAATATAAATAAAGCGATCTCTTAATTTAATGATTAATCACATAAAAGAAACCTATCTATTTTAATTTCTCAATTACTAATGCGTGAATCAACACATTAAATTGAATTAAATACTTAGGATAAAATACTCCATTTACCACATGCAAGGCACACAAACCAAGAAAGTCCACCAATCACATGACACGCAACCCAACAAAAAAGGAACCCGACGGACCACACACGATGCTCACCTAATCATGGCTAAGGCAAGACGAGAGTTTTATGACCACCTAATCCAAATTCTAAGGATGAAGGAGGTATACTCAATCCTACAAATCCCAATGGCGATGAACCTCGCACCTAGGCGGTATTGTACCTGCAATCTCCTGCAACCATGAGTCACGCAAGCATACATATTTATACATATTCACTGAAGGCGTTAGCTCGAGATTTATAACAAGAATTAGGGAAACAATTACATTTACACAAGGATTGATGCGAAAGCACAATAACAGGTACGCACAATATTCATATAGTCTAATCTAAAACATTACATAATGGTAAATCCACCATTCAAGAATGCCACATAGGAAGTCAACCAAGGTCAAACCGGTTTTACAAGGCCGGCTAGGGTAGGGGCATTACAACATCATGAAATTCTAAATAGTTGATCCCTTCAAGGGATCAAAGATAGTGATAACTCGAGATGGATGGAGAGAGTCCAAGTACTTTTCTTGCATAACTCTATACCACTTAGATTCTAGTTTAGAGACCATTTTCCATACAAGCTTACCCCCAAAAGCTATGTTTCTTTTTGAAAGAGCATGTAATCCTACTCCACCTTCTCCTTTATCATGTGACATTTACTTTAAGGATATAAGAGGCACCTTTTTCTCTTCTGACATGTTGTCTCTCCATAAGAAACCTCTGATCAACTTTTGAAGTTGATGTAGGACTCCAACAAGGGATTTAACGACTGACATGTAGTAGTTGGGAATGGTTAATACGACTGATTTAATGAGGATTAATCTATCTGATAGAGATAAGCATCGATCTTTCCATGATGAGATGGAATTTTTGATTCTTTCAACAATAGCTTTGCAATAAGATGCTTTGTTAGAGCCAACAAAAAAGGAAAGTCCTAAGTATGCAGAAGGTAAAACTTCCTGAGAGAAACCCAAAACATTAACAATTTTCCTTTTCACTGTAGTGTCATAAAATTGCAACCCTAGCAATTTTTGACTGCATTAGGGTCCTCATGCATGGAAGATCGAATCCCCTATCCTGATCAAAGACCAGAGACTGCTCAACCCTCAGAATCTGCTTCTCCCTTGGCCTTCACACTACCTTGTCTGCACTCTTCCTTAGAGAAAGAGGCAGGACAGGGGTGTGGTGCCCCTGTCCCTACCCTATTTTTGGTAGGACATTTCCTGAGCATGCATTGTAGGTTGTGCAGTGAGTGGGAAAACTTCCCCAATGTTGACCTGTTATGAAAATTAGTTTCATTAACCCTAATTTACATGTATTTAAATTGAATTTACCCTCTCATTTTGGTAAGCTGGATAAGTCAGATGAGTAGAAATTTTACATGAGATCAAACATTCAAGAGCATTCAAGCAATTCTTTCCAGCATTCAACATTCTCAAGTCTCCCTTCAAGGCTAGGTGTTGCATTCAAGTCAAGGATTCAACCATTGAAGAGTAGATTGATTCCAACATTCAATTCCCCACAAGCATTTCTATCAACATTGCTATCACCACCTCCCTTGAGGTAATTTATATTTCAGTCTTTCATTTACATCTACTTGCAAGTACTTTCTTTCATTACTTGGTCAATTTTAAAATTGGGGTTTGACCTGAAGGCAAACCCCCAATCCCAACCCCTTTTCCTCTCTTTTATGTGTGTAGTTTGTAGGTGCACAACTATACTTTTGGATTTGGATTCCATTTGTAGAGGTGGAAAAACCCTTTTCATTTTGCAGATTTTTCGGAGGACTGTGTAAATTCCCGCCACAGTCCGGGCAAATTTTCCTCAAATTCGCAGGATGACTTCGTCTTGACCTATTACTGCCAGAGCCAGGTGTACAACTTCATCCCATACTCTGATCTCAAGTTATAATCAATTCTTTTTCACTTTTGAACTACATAATTCAATCAATTCCTTTCCATTTCAAATAGGAAGAGGGGATTAACTTATCATTCCCGTTTTACTGAGAATTCTATCTTCTTCTTTGGAGATTGAATCAAGTGAATTTTCCTCTCCTCTTCCAATGTAATAGGTGAAAAGTGTTTGAAGGGAAATCCGTAGTGAAACTCTCATCTCTCCTTGGAGGGAAAGGGTAGTTTTCCTCTTGATCTCTCATTCATACATTTTTCACCCACAAATACATTTTGGTGAACTTGACATCTTGCATGCTTCCCTTTGAACAAAATTGGATATTTTTTATTTACAAGTTTCAAATTTCTGCAAACTTAAAGGTTAAATCATTAAAAACCCTAGTTTTTTAAATTAAAATTGAACTTGTGATTTGTAAAAATTGCTTGTGGTTATCTTAGATCTAAAAATTGTCGTGTTTGTCAAATTCAATCTCTTCATTGTCTTGTTCACTTTATAAATCAAATTTACAAAATTAAGTAGTTACTTGTTAAAACCCTAATTTTCAAAAATCATCTTGAACTTGTGCAAAATTGGATTTCCATTTAATTTTCAGATTTCTGATTGTTCTCAGACTTGTTTTCATTCCTACAATTCAAATTTTCAATTTCCCGCTTTTTTCCCAAAATTCAAATTTCAAAATTAAGTGGTTAGGTCATAAAACCCTAATTTTCAAATTTAATTGGATTTTGTGCAAATTTCAAACAATTTCATTCAAATTCAGATTTCTAAACATTTTCCAAGGTGTTCCTATCCATTAGGTTTGACCTTTTTCAAATTTGCAATTCAATTCCTCTTTTTCTTCAAAACCCTAATAGGGTCCTGTTTTTACATTTGAACCTTAATTTCGCCCATTTATAAATCGTAAAATTTGCCAGTTTTTTGGGGTTAGCTTTGAAATCATCATAATAGTCATCCCAGAAAATTTCAAAAAAAGTTGGCCAGACCATGTGCATTCCCACCACGGTCCTCGACTTTTTTCTTGAAATTTTGGGAGACTATTATGAATGTATTTAATAGCCTAAATCAAGAAGATTGGCTGATTTTGTCGATTTTTGATCCCTCTATAATCAAAAATTCCTCCAAAATTCAACATTTCAAATTTCAAGAATTTTTTTTAAAATTAAGAGGTTAATTATAGTTTGCCCTGATTTTAAAAATTCTAATTTTAAAATTTAGTGGTATTCCCCTTGCCCTAATTTTAAAATTCCAATTTCCTTTCATTTTTTTTGGAAATTGTGTCATCCTCTTCCTCTAACAAAGTTCAAATTGTGTAGTCATTACTTTCTTAAATTTTGTATTAATCAATTTTGTAAGATTTGTTCCAAAATTAAAAACTCAAATTTTCCCTCTAGTGCACGAGTTTTACCACTATTCGTCCTACCTATCCTATCCCTGTTGGACAAAGCATTATAATTAAGGCCTCCCAAGGTTTAATTACCGAGGAGATGGAGCTTAATTTGGGTGACTTCTTTGATGAGGATCATGCTAATTCTTCCCATCCTAATCATGTGCCTATTCACTCCATTGATGAAACCCATGATGAAGAAGAAGCTTTAGCTAGGGTCTCTATAGATCAACTTTCCACATTGGACAATCAATTTGATAATTTTCAATAATGGATGTCCCAAGAATACCCTAATAGTGAAGCTCTTCCATTAATTGAAGGCCTTAAGTGCATGATTCAAAGTGATAAGAATGGAATTGATATATTGTGTGGAATTGCACATATTGTTGATTTTAATGTCATGCCTATCAAGAGTTGTGCCGAAACCCTAGGTTATTCACAACTTTGAACACAAGTCAATCCTTCAATTCCTCTGACTACTCTTATGACTAGTATTCCTACTTTTACCTCCAACATCATGGCTACATAAACTCAAAATGTCATTTCTTCAACCATTGGTCATGGGGGTAATCCCTCTTCTTCATTTAATCCTCCTTCTTTACCTATGTCTTCCATAAGTATTCCTATTAATCCTCAACCAATCAATGTGACACAAGGGGACAATTCCTTCAACAACTTTGTTCCTCCTTTAAGTATCCCTTTTCCTACCCAATCATCACCTATGATTACTTATCATAATGTCCCACCACCTTATTCTCAGTCCATGCCTTCTTTCAATAGAATCACACCACCTTCTCAATCAACTATGTCTAACATTAATTCTTCTACCGAAGTGACAATTAACATCTTTCTCAAACTGTGTCTTTCTTACAACAACAAATTGCTTCTATGAGTCGATCCAAGTTTAGTATGCCCACCTTTGATGTTGCGAGCTCACTTTCTCTTGATATTTTTAAATTCATGCCACCTAAAAATGTTGAGGTCCCTCAATTAGAACTCTATAATGGAAAAGGTGATCCTCTTACGCATGTCAAAACATTTCAAACCTTGTGTATCAATTTTTCTTATGATCAAAGATTGCTTGCAAAATTGTTTACAAGAACACTAAGAGATAAGGCTTTACAATGGTATTGCTATTTGTCTTCTTATTCTATCACTTCCTTTCAACAACTGGCAAGTGCTTTCATCCAACAATTTCAAAACAACATTGGTCCTAAAATCACTTTAACTGTTTTAATACATTGTAAACAAGGTGTTAAAGAAAAAGTGATTGATTTCATTGGTATCTATATAAGCGTTTATGTGCTCAAATTTCTTTTCATGTACCTGATAATGATATTTAAAGAATTTTCATTTCTAATTTATAAAAAGATATCAGGAAAAAACTTCTTTTGTCTAATTTTACTCCCTTTCCGCAGTTGTGCGCAACACTCCACAATTATCAATTAGCTGTGAATTAAATGGAGCAATCCACTCCTATGGCTCTGAGTGATAAGGGGGAGAGTGTTCAAAAACCGTTTGCAAAGTTCAAACCAACAAAAAGATTCATCATGTTCAATGATACAATCAACACAATAATGTGAATGCTACAACATGTGTGCCTTCTATTTCTAAATTTTTCCAAAGAGAAAGACAATTTACTTCTTTGAATGAATCTTTACATAGTATTATATCTCATTTGTTGCAAATAAATTTTATCAAACTTCCTCCTATAAAACTAGTTGATCCTTCTAAACTTGCATCCCCTTATTTTGATAATAATTCATTTTGTCAATTTCATCGTCAACCTGATCATGATACTGAGAAATGTTCACATTGAAAAATAAGATTCAAGATTTGATTGATAATAATACTATATCTGTGGAAGGTGTGGATGATAAAGGGAATAAATCAGTAGCTCCTCCTAATCAAAATCTTAAGATTTTTCAGTGATCCCTTGCCTTCTCATACCTCTAACGTTATTGAGATTGTGCCTAATTCTTTCTCTTCTGAGGAATTCATCTCTATGGCTTCGAACTTTGTTAATATGTTAGAAAAAAAAGATATGCCTAAGGATCCTTGTATTACATTTGACCCTAGTGAAACCATTAGGGAAACCGATGGCCCTTTATACATAGTTGCATGGTTAATATCATCACTGAGGAGTATCTTTTCAATTTACGATTACATAAACCAATATATGATGCTTCTAATGTGGTTGTAAAGTTATTTGATGGATTCTCTTTTCTTACCATTAGCTCTATCACCCTTCTTGTTGAAGTTCATACTAAATCCGTGGATGTTGACTTTGTTATCATACCCTCTTCTGAGAAATTACATGTGAAGTTGGGCTATCCTTGGATATCTTCCATGAAGGCTATTGCTTCTCCAATCCACAAGTGTCTAAAATTTCCTTACGATGGAGAAATCATAATCATGAACCATCACTTATTTTGTCCATCTGAAAGAAGCCCTGGTGTTCCTATTGATCTCTTTTGCCCTAAACAATTTCAATCTCTTCGATCAAGGAGTGATGCTCTTTTTCAATCTTATAAAAAATGGAAGAAGGATATGATCTTATCCTTAAGTCAACCTAGATCTCCAACATTTGACATTCCTATTATTCTTCCCCTCTTGGATAGAAGTAATCTCCCTCCTAAGGAAAATTGTCCACCTACCCCTATGGATATGACTTTACCTTCTCTTAAGGAGAACACCAATACTCTTCCTAAGGTTAGATCTATACCTCCTCCTCATGATGGACCTGGTCTCCTTCCTACACCTAATATTCCTCCTTTCTATGGCATAGTTCCACCTCCTTCCTCTTATTGAGAGAAGAGGCTTGCTTCTCCTATTGTTAAACCAAAAAGACCTCAACCTAAACCTTCAACTATCAAGGAGAGAAATATTCCTACTTTTCCAAGTGTTCCTCCTTCTCAACCTTCCACTAAGACTCGACAATTTCATTGTGCAAGAGAACGCCGATGAAGATGTCATGTTCGAGCTCGTGAAGCCAGTTCTCAAAATAATCAATCTCCTAAGACTCTAACAATTGACATGATTCCCTTTTCTCCTAAGAAATATGTTCAACCAACATCTCCACATCATCAGTTTCATAAAACATGTGATGGTTTTAATCCTATTTGTGTTCATACTAAATCCATAGATGTTGACTTTGTTATCATACTGTAATGTCCCCTTCTCAGACCTGATCTTTCCAGTGACCGTTGGCCTTTTTTCTGGAAACTTGAAGGCTAGTCGGAAGGTAAAATTAGGGTTTCCTATTTTTGAGGATGTCTTTGCTCAGAGTTGGTGGATTCAATGGTGGATTCTTTCTGGGTTTTCAGAGAGCTTCGCAGTGGTATGTTCATTTCGGCATTCAGAGCATTTTCTGGAATTTACTATTTTTAGTAAATTCTATTTTTGGCAGTTTTTCAGTTGGGTTCAGCATGGTTGACTTCCTACTTCAGTTTGGTCAGTTGATTTGGTCATTATTGGCTTCAGGGCACGATTGAAGAGTTAAGTTGATATATTTAATTAAAAGGTCACGTTTTAATATTATATTCGAACGTTGACCCCTTGGCCTAGTCTATTGACTTTATGTTGTTTTGAAAAGTGGGCTTTTTGAGGGTGGCGCCTTCATTAAAGATTATTTTATTAATTTCCAAAGTCAAAGCAAGCTTAATGTGGGTGCATTTATCAAGGTATTGAATTCAATTAAAATATTAATATTAAGCTTGAAAGGAAAAGGACGCCATCTTGGATAAAGGATTAGGGTTTGGATATTGAAGTGGATTTTAGGGTTTCGTGAAGTCAACAGGAAGTTATAAAAGGAAGAATTTGAGCATCATTTCACATCTTTGGTCTATAGTACTGTTATGTTGCCGGTTTGGCTCTAGGTTTGCTTCGAGGAATGAAGGCCTCCTAGCTCGGGCATCGCTTCTTGTTTGTAAGACAACAACTAGTGGTGATTTTAGTCTAGTTTGTGAGTTCCTTGAAATTTGTGTATTGTAATCAGCATTGTAGTTCTTAGTTTCTGATTTTTGCATATTAAAAGTTCCTGGTTTTTGCATGTTAGCTTCAGCAGATTGGATATTAATTCATAAATCAAAAAAGACAAAGAAATTCGTTGTGGGTATTGCATATTCCCTTCCATATAGAGAAGGTGTCCATGTGTGCCAATTTGTAGATTGATTTGTGAAGCATCAGAATTTTAAAAGAGAAATCGCCCTTTTCAGCTGGGTCGTACCTTTGTTGTCTTGGGAATTGTGCATTGAGTGTTAGATGCTTTTAAGTCTATTTTCTATTCTTAGTCTGAGCGCCTCCTTTCTATTAGAGTTTTGCAATTCATATCCAGCATTTTGAATGAGTAAAGAGTGAGTTCCGAGCATTTCAAAGGAATCCTATGTTGCTGGTTATTTGTTGAAAGGTGCAGGTCTGTTAAATCAGTTCAGAGAAATCTGCAATATCTTAATTCGATGGTGGTGAGAGTTCTTTGAAAGCGATGGGAATGCTTCATTGAAGATTTATTCAAGTCTGGAGAAAAGGTTGGATCTGTTTATTGCCATTTCCATTAATCTTACTTCTTAGCAAAGGAATTCATTAATATTGTACCTCTCTATTTATATGTTGATACGTATTGTTTGCAAGATTTCATCTTTCATAGTGTAAGCTGGTAGTAGTACTGACAACAGAGTATAATCTTGCTTTATCAAATTGTAATGCTCTTCTTACTTTCAGCATTTGATATTGTATTTAATTGACCTCCGCCCTATGGTAGCTACTTTCCCATTCTGGGTTAGCAAGCACATTCTGGGTGTTGAGTATTTCTAGCTTCCGCATTTCTTTTCAAGCATTGTTTTGTAATCACTCCGCCATATGGTCGCCCCTCACTCCATTCTAGATTGGGTAGCACATACTTGGTGTAGAGTTCCCTTTCAACATTTAGGGTAGAAGATCCTCTGACCATATGCTCGCCATCATCGACGCCATTCTTGGTTAGAGTTATTGCATAAGCAATTTGTTTTAGATCCTCTGACCAATGCTCACACCTTGCCCACATCGGGATCCTGGTGTACATTCTGGTTAGAGTTGCTTCAGCACGTTTTGGTTTATCTTCTAACCGTAACGGGTGCATTGAATGTAATTTGTAATTTGTACAAACGAAAAAATTTGGCTCAGAATATTTCAGTGGTATCAGAGCCAAGATCTTGCCATCCTATGATCAATCTGTCTATGAGTGACAGAGAAAAGAGGTACATTGCAAGGGAAGACAAGAAGGTTGGAAAACAGTTCCAGCCTTATTAGGCTCCAGAAGGTCAGACAGCTTCAGAGATCTTGAGGGCTCATTGGGAGTCTTCTCAGGAATCAGATATGGTAGAGGGTGAGAGATCAGTTGGGGGTAAAAAGAGAGTTAACAACAGAGATGATAGTGGGAAAGGAAGAGAAAGATCTATGAGTCCCAGAAAGAGATTTGAAAGAAAGATGGATGCCTTGATGGACATGGTATCTCTCATGATGGGGAAAGTGGGTCAGAATACCACTCCACAGAACAACTTAGGGCATAGAGGAGAGCATAGTGCCTCCAATCAGCATGATGGACATGTAGCCCAGACTGTGTCAAACAACACTTATATTTCTTCTAGGCCATTCAAACCCACCTTTTTGGCACCTGTAAACACTCAGCCAGAGTCTGAAGAGAATGCTTCATTCGTGGAGTAGTTGAGACTTGGTCATGCAGAGTATGATTCTCTACCTAACGACATCAAGATGGATATGTCCTATAACGATTTCATGGATCATAAAAGGAAAAACAATGGACAAGGGAGACACTATGATCAAAGAAGACCATCAAATCAAGGAGACTTGTACTAAGCTGTCAACAAGGTGACACTTCCACACTTTGACGGGTGTGATACCAGTTCAACCCGAGCTTGGATTCAGAAGCTGGATAACTATCTAGCTCTCAGACCTATGGCAGAAAAGGAAGCGATCAAGTTTGCTATGCTACACCTTGATGGGGTGGCACATGAATGGTGGTACCATGGCCTAGTTACTCAGGGTCATCGGTCTATCACAACTTATGATGAGTTCACTACTAGGCTCATCGAGAGGTTTGAAAAGAAGGATCCTGAAATTCATTTCAGAGAACTGGCACAATTGAAATAGTATGGCATTGTTGATGCCTACATTGCGGAGTTTCAGAGACTCTCAGTCATGGTGACTGGAATCACGGAGAGGAGATTGGTGATCCTTTTCAGTGAAGGGTTGACAGAACCACTCAAAGGTTGGATTAAAGCCTTTGATCCACCAACCCTACAGGAGGCCATGAAGAAGGCAAGAAACATGGAGTGGGCTGCTCCTAAGGCAAAATTTCAGTCAAATTCCCCCTTCCAGAAAAGGGATAAGGGGAAAAGACCTCAGCATAGACCTCCTTTGAGACCTCAGCACAAGGAGTTCAAACATCACAATCCCCATGTCACTAGGTTGGATCCTGAAACCCTGAATGAACTCAGAAGAAAAGGGTTGTGTTTCCGGTGTAGGGAAAAATGGTCTCGAGATCATGTTTGCCCTAAGGGAGTTAAATTCAATTAGATTGAGTACTATTCTGTTGGTGAAAGTAGTTCTGATTTTTCCGACCAGCAATCTGATTTTGAAGAAAGTGAGGTAGAAAGAGCTCCAGAAGAGTCCGGAGATGAGAAGGAAAGTGGTGGAGTTTTGGCTCAGCTTTCGAGCTTCCAAAGAAACGAATCATTCAAGGTTCGAGGGATGATCAAAGGGCAGCAAATCGTTGCCTTGATCGACACTGGAGCAACACATAACTTCATTGATGAAGTTGTGGTAGCAAAGAAGGGGCTGCAAACAGAGGAGTTTGAGGGCTTCAAGGTCATGGTTGCCGATGGATTCCATATTTCATGTACTAAGAAAATCTCAAACCTGACCATGCAATTGGGGAATTACGAAGTCAAGGATGACTTCTATGTAGTCCACATTGAAGATACTGATGCTATTCTAGGCATTCAATGGCTGTGTTCTCTTGGGGAGATCTCCTTGAATTTGCAGACTATGGAGCTGAAGTTTCAATCTGATGGGAAGAAGATAGTTCTAAGAGGAATGTCCAATGGGGGCCCTCGGGTTGTGTCATTCAAAAGAATAGCAAGGCTGATCCGTCATTATCAAGCCGAGTGGGTTGCAGAGTGCATGATCCTTCCTCTAGTCCGGTTGAGACTAAACGAGACCATCCTCCTGATGTTCAGTCTCTACTCACGAAGAAGAGCAAGGTCTTTGCAGACTTGCCTCCTGGACCACCACCTGAACGGGGTTTAGAACATATCATAGAGCTCAAGGAAGGAGCTAAACCGGTGATTACAACTCCATATCGGTACCCGAAGAGGCAAAAGGATGAGATTGAGAAGAATATTCAAGAACTCTTGGAGATGGGTTTCATTCGCCCAAGCAAGAGCCCCTTTGCATCTGCTGTGGTTCTTGTGAAGAAGAATGATGGTACCATGCGCATGTGTGTGGACTATCGTGCTTTGAATCAAAGCACCATAAAAAACAGATACCCCATTCCCAGGATAGATGAGCTCATTGATGAGCTACATGGGGCCAAGTTCTTCTTGAAGATCAATTTGAGATCGGGTTACCATCAGATTCAAATGAGAGGATCGGATGTGGAGAAGACAGCTTTCAGATGTCACTATGGCCATTTCGAATTCTTAGTCATGCCATTTGGGTTGACTAACGCTCCAGCTACCTTTCAGTCTTGCATGAACCGTGTTTTTCAGAATCAGTTAAGGAGGTTTGTGTTGATTTTTTTTGATGACATTCTGATTTATAGAAAGACTTGGGAGGATCATCTCAAGCACTTGGAGGAAGTGCTTAGTATTCTGGAATCTGAGAGTTTGTTTGCAAAAGCATCCAAATGTGAATTTGGAATGGAGGAGTTACTGTACCTTGGCCACATAATCAGTGCTGAGGGAGTAAAGGTGGATCCTGAAAAGATCAAGGCAGTAGTTGAGTGGCCACCTCCTGAGAACTTAACTCAGTTGAAAGGTTTTCTGGGTCTTTGTGGTTTTTATCGGAGATTCATAAAGGGGTATTCACAGAATGCTGCTCCCCTTACTGATCTCACCAAAAAGGGAGCCTTTTGTTGGTCAGAAAAGGCTCAAATTGTTTTTGACAAGTTCAAGAAGATCATGAGCTCGTGCCCGGTTCTAGCTATTCCAGATTTCTCCAAGCCATTCGAGCTACAGTGTGATGCATCAGGTGAAGGAGTTGGGGCTGTCCTGATGCAAGACAAACACCCTATTGTGTTTGAGATCCGAAAATTAAGGGGTGTGGAAAGAACATACTCAATTTATGACAAGGAAATGCTTGCCATTATGCATGCATTAGCCAAGTTCAGGTAGTACTTGGTGGGGAACAAGTTTGTGGTTAAGACTGACCACAATAGCCTCAAGCATTTCATGCACCAGAAGGACCTAAATGAGAGGCAACAGAAATGGGTGAGTAAGCTTCAAGCTTACGACTTTGACATAGAATATGTCAAAGGAAAAAATAATATCGTGGCTGATGCTTTATCTAGGAGACCTCATCTTAGCTCATTGTGTGAGCTTACTGCAGATTGGAGAGACATGTTGCTTGCTGATTATGCCAAAAATCAGTTTGCAACCAGCATTCTTGAGGGTACTTTTCATGATGAAAGGTACAAGGTGGTTGAGGGATTGATACACTATAAGGGAAGAATCTTTCTGGTGGCTGATTCTAAGCTTAAGAAGAAGATTCTTTTGACATTTCATGATATTCCAGTTGCTAGTCACCAAGGTTTTTTCAAGACATATAGGCAGATTTGAGAAAGGTTTTCTTGGAAAGGGTTGAAAGGAGAAGTACAACGCTACATTCAGGAGTGTCCTATTTGTCAAGTGAACAAGAATGAGCATACATTACCAGCTGGTTTGCTGCAACCACTTCCTATTCCCAATCAAAAATGGGAAAGCATCTCGATGGATTTCATCATAGGGTTGCCCAAGGCCCAAGGGAAGGATTGTATTTATGTAGTGGTGGATAGGCTAACCAAATTTGCTCATTTCTTCACCATTACCAACACTTTTTCTGTAGCCCAAGTTGCAGATCTATTTTTTCGAGAGGTGTTTAGGCTGCATGGGTTGCCAAAGAACATTGTGAGTGATAGGGACATCAAGTTCCTAAGTACTTTTTGGCAAGAAGTCTTCAAAATGAGTGGTACTGTGCTCACTCCAAGCACTAGTTACCATCCCCAAACAGATGGACAAATGGAAGTAGTGAACAAGTGGTTGGAAGGCTACTTGAGAAACTATGTGTTAGAACAAGAGAGAGCTTGGGTCAAGTGGCTGCATATAGGCGAGTACTGCTACAATTATTCTTTTCATATGTCGATTAAGATGTCTCCTTTCTTGGCTCTTTATGGGTATGAAGCACCTAGCTTTGCCGATTTGGTGTTTGGTGAGAGCAGAGCAGCCCAAGCCAAGGACTTGTTGCAGCAAAGTCAAGACATCATGAAATCCTTGAAGGATAATTTGCAGATTGCACAGAATCAGCAGAAGATGTATGCTGATCAGAGATGTGTTGAGCATTCTTTCGAGGTTGGGGATATGGTTTATCTTCGATTGCAGCCTTACAGACAGTCTACTCTCAAGAAGAGTGGAGCTGAGAAGCTCAAACCTCGTTTCTATAGGCCATTCAGGGTCATCAGAAAAGTTGGGGCAGTAGCTTATGAGTTAGAGCTACCTTATGATAGCCGAGTGCATAATGTTTTCCACGTGTCTCATCTCAAGAAGGCACTTGGACATAATGTGGTTGCTTCATCACAGTTGCTGCCTTTGGATGAGGAGGGACAGTTAGTTCTAATTCTAGAGGAGATACTTGATTTCAGAGAATGTTCTTTGAGGAAAAGAACTATCAGGGAACACCTGGTGAAGTGGAAGAACCTGCCGATGGAGGATTGGACTTGGGAAAGTGATGAGATTCTGCAGCATCCTGGTTTGTGATTGCTTGAGGACAAGCAATCTTGGGGAGGGCGGACTGTAATGTCCCCTTCTCAAACCTGATCTTTCTAGTGACTGTTGGCCTTTTTTCTGGAAACCCGAAGGCTAGTCGGAAGGTAAAATTAGGGTTTCCTATTTTTTGAGGATGTCTTTGCTCGGAGTTGGTGGATTCAATGGCGGATTCTTTTTGGGTTTTCAGAGAGCTTCGCAGTGGTATGTTCATTTCGGCATTCAGAGCATTTTCTGGAATTTACTATTTTTAGTAAATTCTATTTTTGATAGTTTTTCAGTTGGGTTCAGCATGGTTGACTTCCTACTTTAGTTTGGTCAGTTGATTTGGTCATTATTGGCTTCAGGGCACGATTGAAGAGTTAAGTTGATATATTTAATTAAAAGGTCACGTTTTAATATTATATTCGAACGTTGACCCCTTGGCCTAGTCTATTGACTTTATGTTGTTTTGAAAAGTGGGCTTTTTGAGGGTGGCGCCTTCATTAAAGATTATTTTATTAATTTCCAAAGTCAAAGCAAGCTTAATGTGGGCGCATTTATCAAGGTATTGAATTTAATTAAAATATCAATATTAAGCTTGAAAGGAAAAGGATGCCATCTTGGAGAAAGGATTAGGGTTTGGATATTGAAGTGGATTTTAGGGTTTCGTGAAGTCAATAGGAAGTTATAAAAGGAAGACTTTGAGCATCATTTCACATCTTTGGTCTACAGTACTGTTATGTTGCCGGTTTGGCTCTGGGTTTGCTTTGAGGAATGAAGGCCTCCTAGCTTGGGCATTGCTTCTTGTTTGTAAGACAACAACTAGTGGTGAATTTAGTCTAGTTTGTGAGTTCCTTGAAATTTGTGCATTGTAATCAGCATTGTAGTTCTTAGTTTCTGATTTTTGCATATTAAAAGTTCCTGGTTTTTGCATGTTAGCTTCAGCAGATTGGATATTAATTCATAAATCAAAAAAGACAAAGAAATTCGTTGTGGGTATTGCATATTCCCTTCCATATAGGGAAGGCGCCCATGTGTGCCAATTTGTAGATTGATTTGTGAAGCATCAGAATTTTAAAAGAGAAATCACCCTTTTCAGCTAGGTCGTACCTTTGCTGTCTTGGGAATTGTGCATTGAGTGTTAGATGCTTTTAAGTCTGTTTTCTATTCTTAGTTTGATCGCCTCCTTTCTATTAGAGTTTTGCAATTGATATCCAGCATTTTGAATGAGTAAAGAGTGAGTTCCGAGCATTTCAAAGGAATCCTATGTTGCTGGTTATTTGTTGAAAGGTGCAGGTCTGTTAAATTAGTTCAGAGAAATCTGCAATATCTTAATTCGATGGTGGTGAGAGTTCTTTGAAAGTGATGGGAATGCTTCATTGAAGATTTATTCAAGTTTGGAGAAAAGGTTGGATCTGTTTATTGCCATTTCCATTAATCTTACTTCTCAACAAAGGAATTCATTAATATTGTACCTCTCTATTTATATGCTGATACATATTGTTTGCAAGATTTCATCTTTCATAGTGTAAGCTGGCAGTAGTACTAACAGCAAAGTATAATCTTGCTTTATCAAATTATAATGCTCTTCTCACTTTCAGCATTTGATATTGTATTTAATTGACCTCCACCCTATGGTAGCTACTTTCTCATTCTGGGTTAGCAAGCACATTCTGGGTGTTGAGTATTTCCAGCTTCCGCATTTCTTTTCAAGCATTGTTTTGTAATCACTCCGCCATATGGTTGCCCCTCACTCCATTCTGGATTGGGTAGCACATACTTGGTGTAGAGTTCCCTTTCAGCATTTAGGGTAGAAGATCCTCTGACCATATGCTCGCCATCATCGGTGCCATTCTTGGTTAGAGTTACTACATAAGCAATTTGTTTTAGATCCTCTGACCAATGCTCACACCTTACCCACATCGGGAGCCTAGTGTACATTCCGGTTAGAGTTGCTTCAGCATGTTTTGGTTTATCTTCTAACCTTAATGGGTGCATTGAATGTAATTTGTAATTTGTACAAACGAAAAAATTTGGGTGAGAATATTTCACATAGCCTCTTCTGAGAAATTCCATGTGAAGTTGGGCTATCCTTGGTTATCTTCCATGAAGGATATTGCTTCTCCTATTCACAAGTGTCTGAAATTTCCTCACAATGGAGAAATCATAACCATGAACCATCTCTTATTTCTTCCATCCGAAAGAAGCCCTAGTGTTCCTATTGATTTCTTTTGGTCTAAACAATTTCAATATCTTCCATCAACGAGTGATGCTCTTTTT
This sequence comes from Cryptomeria japonica, assembly GCF_030272615.1. Classification (NCBI taxonomy): domain Eukaryota; kingdom Viridiplantae; phylum Streptophyta; class Pinopsida; order Cupressales; family Cupressaceae; genus Cryptomeria; species Cryptomeria japonica. The sequence continues at coordinate 341,071,163 of NC_081405.1, read as the reverse complement.
CAATCTTATCAAAAAAGGAATAAAGATATGATCTTATCATTAAGTCAACCTAGATCCCCAATACTTGACATTCCTATTATTCTTCAAGATGAGGTTTTTCCCCTCACAGATAGAACTAATCTCCCTCCTAAGGAAGATCGTCAACCTATTCCTATGGATGTGACTATACCTTATCCTAAGAAGACCAACAATATTATTCCTAAGGTTAGACCTATATCTCCTCCTCATGATGGACTTGGTCTCTTTCTTACACCTAATATTTCTCCTTTATATGGAGCAGTTCCACCTCCTTCCTCTTATCGAGAGAAGAGGCCTACTTCTCCTCTTGTTCAACCTAAAATACCTCAACCTAAACCTTCAACTATCAAGGAGAGAAACATTCCTACTTTTTCAAGTTTTCCTCCTCCTTCTTAGCCTTCCACTAAGACTCGATGAAATCATTGTGTTAGAGAACGCTGACGAAGACACCGTTTTCGAGATCATGAAGATATCCCTCAAAATACTCAATCTCCTCAAACTCTGATAGTTGACATGATTCCATTTTATCCCAAGCAATATGTTCAACCTACATCTCCAAATCATAAGTTGCACAAAACATGTGATGGTTTTAGTCCTATTCATGTTCTTGCTCCTCTTTCTCTAAACTTTGATGAAGAAATGGGTGAAAATGTTATTTATGATGGCAATACAACTCCTAATTCTTCTGATAGTGAGTATGAATATGTTGACGTGGATAAGAATTTATCAACTAAATTTTCACAAACCCTAATCCTAGCTCCTAGAATCAAACAAAGTGACTTATAATATGAGCATAGTCCATGTTTGGATCTTGTGATAGCTCCATCTGTTGTGCTTGATGTTGGTCCTTTAGCATGTTTCTCACCTTCCCGAAATAGTGATCAAAAAGATTGGGAGGTAGATGTCGTGCTAGATTAGCAATATTATCACTATAGATCTTCTCTCTTTCTCCTTTCTTTCTCTTTTGTGACCATTATTCTATGTGTATCCCTATTTTTCTATTGTTCCCTAAATATCTACTTGGGACGATGCAAAGCATTGAGATATTTTCTTGGTCTCTTTCATGTTGACTTGAAAGATATCCTCTCTTCCCTTTCTTCCAAGGTAGTTTCCTTCTTTGGGGAATGACGATTATTATATGCATACACATACATGATATACATGAGTTATCATACATCATACTGATCCTGAGGAAAGCGAAACTACCATGTACCTCATGTTTTGTGTTCATTATCCTTGGGTTTATTCCTTGATTGGGGGCTAAATCCTTGCAATAACATGCTTCCTCTCATCTCTCTCTCTTGGGTTTATCCTACCTTAAATTAGTTGCTCCTGATAAGGCATGCATGATTCCTTTAATGTGGGGGCATACACTCCTCTCATATTTTCCTTCTTAATACTTAGAATTACTTTGTGAAATTTGTTTTTCTTTGTAATCTTTGGTATCCTTGCTTTCATGACTCATAGTGAGGGAACATTGCTACTTGCAATCATGGTTCTCCCCTTCTCGATCTTCCCTTTTACTTTGCAAATCAAAGTCATAAGATCCTAAGTCCACTGGGGGCTTGGTGCATCTTTCCTCCTTGACATGGTAAAAGTCTTTCAATCTTTTTTCCTTGTACTTTACTGATAGTATTGGCGTACGTTCATACTCCCTCTAAAGTAGGGGCTAAATGTAAAATTATGACCCTAGCAATTTTTGATCGCATTAGGGTCCTCACGAACGCGAGATCAAATCCCCTAACCTGATCGGAGACCAAAGACTGCACAACCCTCAGAATCTACTTCTCTCTTTGCCTTTGCACTACCTTGTCTGCACTCTTCCATGGAGAAAGGGGTAGGATAGGGGTGTGGTGCCCCTGTCCGTGCCCAATTTTGGGCAGGACCTTTCCCGAGAATGCATTGTAGGTTATGCAGTGAGTGGGAAAACTTCCCCAATGTCGGCCTGTGACAAAAATCAGTTTCTTTAAACCTAATTGACATGTATTTAAGTTGAATTTTCCCTCTCATTTTGGTAAGTTGGATGAGTGGTAAGTTTACATGAGATCAAGCATTCGAGAGCATTCAAGCATTCCTTTCCAACATTGAGCATTCTCAAGTCTCCCTTCAAGGCTAGGTGTTGCATTCAAGTCAAGGATTCAACCATTGAAGAGGAGATCGATTCCAACATTTAATTCCACACAAGCATTTCTATCAACATTGCTATCACCACCTCCCTTGAGGTGATTTACATTTCAATCTTTCATTTACATCTACTTGCAAGTACTTTCTTTCATTACTTGGTTAATTCCAAAACTGGAGTTTGACCTGAAGGCAAACCCCCAATCCCAACCCCTTTTCCTCTCTTTTATGTAGGTTGTAGGCATGCAACTGTACTTTTGTATTTTAACTCCATTTGCAGAGGCAGAAAAACCCTTTTTGTTTCACGGATTTTTCAGAGGATTGTGTACATTCCAACCACGGTCAAGGCAACTTTTCCTCAAATTTGCAATGCGGCTTCATGTTGACATATTACTGCCAGATCCAGGTGCACAACTTCATCCCATACTCTGATTTCAAGTTATAATCAGTTCTTTGTCACTTTTGCACTATATAATTTGATCAATTCCTTTCCATTTCAAATAGGAAGAGGGGATTAACTTATCATTCCCATTTCACCGAGAATTCTATCTTCTTCTTTGGAGATTGAATCTGTGAATTTTCCTTTCCTCTTCCAATGTAATAGGTGAAAAGTGTTTGAAGGGAAATCCGTAGTGAAACTCTCATCTCTCCTTGGACGAAAAGGGTAGTTTTCCTCTTGATCTCTCATTCACACATTTTTCACCTAATAATACATTTTGGTGACATTACAGTCAACACAACATTTTTATTGAAGATATAAATCTTAGATTTGAGGGCATTTACCCTTTGACCCAAGACTGCCATGTAAAGATCCATTGTTTTTTTAATTTTCTTTTCCTCATGGACATTCGATTTTCCAAATAATAGTCTATCATCAACAAATTATTGTATGTAGCTCTTTTTGATAAAAATATATAATTCATCAAGTGAAGGTGAATGTATTTGTCATTCTAGAATTAGGTCCTAAATACATTACTTACATATGTGACAACTCACCACAAAATAGTTTTCCAAGTGGATAACACTTGAAAAAATAATAAAATGATAATTCAAACTACTTTGTGAGGGTTTTGGTCATTGATCTTGCCACTCAAAAAACCTACAAAACATAATTATAATTTTTTTTCTATTTGTACATGTCTAATTAGAATTCATTTTATGATCTTGTAACATCTCTTAAAAGATAATAATAGCATATTCCATTCACTCACATTCCCTTTCTCACAGAAGGAATGTATTCCACATAAAAATATAATTATTTGATAGACACTTTGAATAATTGAAATAAAGTACAAAAAATAAATGAGTAGATGGGTGTTCTTAGCTCTAGGATTGATAATGAATACTTTAGTGCTAACTTTCTATCGAATCAATTCAACACTATTTGCCATGCTCTTCAAAATCTATAATGTCTCAAAAATTGATACAATTGAGCTTAGACATATTAAGGTTGATCACAAATATTGAGAGCTTGATCAAATGCACACAATTTATCAGAGACATGTGGAATTGATCTAATAGAAAGTGTACCTAAGAATATATTCTCATCCATATTCTTGACATCACTAGATATATCAAGGTAGTAGCTAAATAGGCCTTTAAGTAGAGTGCAAACTTGATTGGCCAAAGTCTTGGTGGATTAAATTAACAAAAATAAAATAGATCAAACATAACATTCATAAACATTTAGATGGAATGTGTTATGATGATGCAAATTTGATTCCTTTATTTCCTTTCAAGAATAGAAATATGTTTTAAGTTATTCATTTTTTCTTCATCATAATGACCATTCTTATCAATTTACCTTGTATTATCAATTTTAAAATTGATTGTGTTTTAAATGTATAATAAATGACTTTGAATATCATGACATAACAACATGTCACATTAAATGTGTGCCAATTAACAATGACTACTAAAAAGTAGCCCATGAGTATTAAAATTGAAATTTAATTCCTTATATTTTGGTAGTCGTTTATGAATTTTGTGGATAAATCTAGATCATTCCCACAACCCATAAAATTGATATGAAAGTATAATGTAGCGGTGGTCTTCATATAGGGAATGAATATATATATATATATATATATATATATATATATATATATATATATATATATATATATATATATATATATATATATATATATATATATATATATATATATATATATATATATATATATATATATATGAAAATTAGTACACAAATGAGCATGAATTAGGCTATGAGAAAATTTTGACACAATATTATTCTATTTGTTAACATGTTACTACATTAAGATACACCAAGGCAAGTGAGAAGCTAAATGGGAAATATCATAGATGTACTAATTTCACCATAAACTTTTACTCCCACTTTGATGTACATGCAAATCTAACATGAGCATGGATTTCAATTATTCATTATCCATGGACATTATTAGCCAACATAAATTCAATTATTCATGCACTCATAAAATGATACACGTTATTAAAAAATGATTCAATGATTCCTCTTGTTGCAATTCTCCTTAGAATGAGCACTCCATTAAAAACTATAAAATAGAAAAAGTCTACAATGAGTAGTGTTTACCATATTATTAAAATAAGAAAAATACAAGTTAGTTTAATTGACTACAAAAAAGAGAAGAGAAGAAAAGGTATAGAAAGTTCTACCTATCTAGAAAGTACTATAAAAAAACTCCGCCTAATTTTTAAATGTAATATATAATAGTTTACATGATGTGGATATGAGAGAAAAGTGTATGCTATTTAACAATCAATAAAAACCCAAATGATGTGGTAATGTGATGAAAATCTCCAAAATGATACGACTTCATATATATAATAATAAATTTCTATCTATCATACCTACCAAAAAAAATTTCTATCACAAGACACTATTTTAAATCTTAGTTTTGTGAAAAGTGAAAGCAGTTATATTTAATACTTTTCAATTATTTGTATCTAATGGATGCATGGAAACAAAGAGGAAAAATTATACTTATTAATGATAAAAGATAAAAGTGATCAAATAATTGAATCAAACATAATTATTTAAGCACATATATAATTGGGAATGCATAATGCATCCATAGTTTCACCCCATTTGGATAATCAATAAGATCTCTCTACAAGTTAGATATGATCATTTTATCAAATAATGACAACATAAGATATATGTGATATTAAGTATTAAAATGGTAAGCCTTACAAGATTATAACATAATAAAAACTTAAAGCATATAAGTTTATACTTGATAAAGATCATTAGCAACATAGATCTGTTGGCAACAATAACGAAAGAAAATTGAGAGGGGGAAGGGGTGAATCAATTTTCACCGGATCAACAAACTCAACCACAAATATAAATATGATAAACTAGAGCAACAACAAAGATAAGAAAATTGATAGCACAACACACAACACCAAGATTTTGATGTGGAAAACCCAGTTAAAGGAAAAACCACGGTGGGAACCTACCCACAATAAGATGATATTCTATAGTAGTATGTGAAAATAATTACAATGGGAAATGCACCAACATTTAGGTACACTGCCTAGAGCTCATAACTCAAGATACAATAACCCATAAGGCTACGACCCTCAGGGAAGTCTCACCGACTTACAATAAGAATCAAAATACAATCCATAAGGAATGAATTGCAATAATAGCATCTATTAATGCTCGATGATAATTCTGGTTAAGCACATTTGTCTGCTCTATACCAATCTCTTCTCAATACACCACACCAAAAGATGAATCCCTTGTTTGCACATACACCACTCTCTGATAATGCAGACACAACCTCGATACCTAAATTACATGAGTATACCATCTATTTATACAATTCATCAACCTTGATAACAAGGTCGACTAAACCCTCAACAAAATTACATCACACGATACAAAGATTGACCACTGGACCAATATAATGATATACATGATATAACATGCCTAAACCAAATCTCCAAATATACACCACTAGAAATCATGCCAAGATCAACCACAACATGCTACACCACCAAATATACCACATAACATGAAGAACATCACCAGTTCAGAAAAATCACCAAGAACTTGCACAAATATTAATGCGGATCATAAAAAAATAGGAAACAATTAGGAAACACCAACAAACATGTTATAATAATTTGTAATAGCTGCACCAACACAACTTATCAAATCTTCATTGATCAACATGTGAAACTCAAGAGTACTCAAACAACAACTGTCACGAAGAAAGATAACTTGTGGAGCACCAAATCATGAACCATCTAAAATGAATATACACAAAACCATCCAAAACAATCTCCCAAAAACTCATCTCAAGATTTGATCACACTAGAATATACCGGAGGAAATATTGAACTCTTCAAAGCACTTACCAGAAAAACCAAACTACAAATTGGATAATATGATATGATCAATTAAGATTCCTGGATCACCAAAACCAATACAGAAAGATATAATGATACTAGAAATACTCCATACACCAAACCAAGATCCTAATAAACCAATTTGTAGTAACTGGAGCAATAAATCACAAGAATATGTTGACATCAATGACAACAACATATCCTAGTAGCAACAATCTCCAACAATCTCCCCCTTTGGCATTGATGACAACATATGGATGTGAAAAATGATCAATGAAAAGAAAGAAAGAAAACATCTCCAACAAACTCCCCCTAAGATTAGACAAATAACATAGTTTTTCACATGCTTCTCCCCCTTTGACAACAATACCAAACTTACTCTCCCCTTGATAAGAAAATCATGATCCTCTCCCTTAGACACATAACCAGCCATAAGTAGACTACTCCACCAAAGGAGCATCATAAACTCATCAATTTGGACAAGAAGATAAGACTGTGAAGTCCACCAAATTGATGCAACTCAATGCATCTAGTTCTCATCAGGAGTGTTGGTGCTTCAAATTTCCAAATAATTTCAAGCACCCTACTATTAAAAATGGTGGTCACTTCATGGAAATGACATATAATGAATGATTAATGATTTGAAGAACGAGAGTAAAGGAGGATATGAATAAATTAATTCCAATGGACCCCATGAAAGACTAGTGTTTTTGATCTGTAGAAAAGATGATATGAAGAGAGAATTAAAATGAATGAAACATGAAAATATAAGAAATACCCATTTCAGAAAATCAATTTTCCAAGCTCCAGTAAACATATTAGATCTGTACATTGGCTATAGACCATACAGAAGAGCATAAGAAGGCTGTTATTTCGACCTGCAAGAAAGAAGATGTCAAATTGAAATGAAAATGTATGTAAATATCATATTTGATGAAGATCCATTTTAGAAGTGGATGTTTGCTACGACCACAAAAAAATTAAGATTTGTATATGAAGTTTAAGGCAACCGACCAAACAAAAATCTGAAAGATAGCTTAAAGAAATGTTATTGACTAGCTAGTTTGCATATTAGTTTCAAAAGCTTTTGTTAATTTTAATGTAAAATGGTGACTTTTCACCCCAAAAGGGGTATGGTGCCCATTTAGCCACATATATAAGTGGTTAAAAAATGTAGATATGAGGGGGGAGTCATAAGAACAACATAATGCTGTAAGGATTGAATATTATTTTGTATTAGAGAAGTCTAGGGAAGAAGAAGTATCATTTTGTGCAAGCAATCTGTAATGAAGTATTTACAAGTGCAACTTATGTATACAATTATTTCTTGAAGATTACTATACAAGGTTCACTGTCTCTTTTTCCAAATATTGTGTACACTTTTGTGTTGATGAGTTATCTTTGTCCTCTTGATAAATTTGTTTATAGATTTGCTATGATGTGAATCACATGCCATCACATTAGGTGAAAGATTGAGTTCTTATTATTTGTGTAACACATACTGAACCTTCATAGTTGATGAGAAATTATCTCTTGATTTGATAAGACAATCTGTCCATAAAGTGTCATATATATCCCTGGATAGAGGCACTGGTCTGTTATTGATTTTTCAAGGTTTTGGTCTATATGCATTGAAGGTCCTTGATTGAAAAATATTCTTCCCAAATCCTATATGAACTGATCTATGCATATGTCTTTTAGGTCCTGAAAGCAATCTAATTTTCAATATACATTCACAATCATTTCTTTTCAAAGCATTCAGTTAAAGCACACAATAAAGAATAATTGTAGACAACAATTTGCCAATTTTTAATTTGTTAAAAGGATTAAATCCACTTTAAATAATTTATTTTGTGCTTGAGAGTGTGAGGTAGACCTACCTAGGTTTAGTGGAGCCTAAAGTGCAGAGAGATTTAGTCTTTGACTATCCCTATTTGTTGGCCAAGGCTGATTGGACTGCTTGAGGATTTGGCAAGTCGTTGGGGTTTCCAATCTGTGAATTTTGGGCACCAACAGATTAGCGACTCTGCTGGGAAATTGTCATACATAGTTTGACATTCACCTAGAATCTTTGGTGTTTTTTCATTGAATATTTGATAAGTTTTGTTTTCCTCATCCGAGTCACACAACAAATTGGCGTCTCTGCTGGGGAGTTGTCTACAGAATTTCAATTCCAGAATCTCTATTAAGGTGTGCTCTACTAGAAGGAAGAACCCAGGAGATCAGTAAGTAATATTTTCCTCCATAGGAGGTGGCGACTCTATTATACATAACAAGATCTATTTCAGTTGGTGACTCTACTGAGGGAGAAGATCTAGAAGGAGATGAAAATTTTCCTTTTTGAAAGAAATAACAATTTTGGTTTAGAATGTTTCAAAGAAAACCATTTATTCTAGATGGCATCAGAGCATTGGATCTCAAAAGCTTTCAATGTATCCGAAACAAGTTTTTCCCTAAGCTTTCACAACTTGTACCAAAATTCCATGGGGAATATGATGAATTAGCACTTGATCATTTGGGCTCATTTTATACATTCGTAAAGGATAATGAGATTTATGCAGAAGATTATGTGATGAAGTTATTCATCAGGACATTGAAGGATAATGCAAGAAAAGCCTATGAATCACTCCCTGCACAGAGCCTGTCATCATGGAGGGAGTTGGAGCAATGTTTCCTTGATGTGTTTCATGATGTAGGTGAAGAAGGAAGCATGTGCTATGAGCTAGAGGAAGACCAAGAATATACTATGGAAACAAAATTTTGTGCGTCTCCCTTGGATGAATTTTTAAATCTAAAAAAACAAGGAGATGAATCTACAATAAATTTCTTCATGAGGATGTTCAATATTTATCAGGAGATACCTTCATATGTCAAGCCTCCATTTTATGAGTTATTAAATAAAATATATAAGTTAGGGTATGACTCTCAGTTGTATAGTTTTCCCAGGTATCTACCTGATGAAATTGTTGCAAAAGATAATGGATACAGGATGAGATTTATAGAGGGAACACAAAATCCTAATGAAGAGGGAAGTTTGGATTAGATTGAAGAGGAATCCATTGTTGATGAGACCTATGTGGAAATAGACAACATGCAATATCAAAAGGAATATTGTTTGCTCAGTAGTGAACAAATTTTAGATCTTTTGGATAGAGAGTATCAGAGAAATACAACGAAGGAAAAAGAGGTGTGTCATGGACAATAGATAGAATGTGCACATGCACTTGTAAATAGTTTCAAATCTTTTTCAAATCAGTTGTGTGATGACATGATAGAGGATGGCTGCCATTTGGAAAAAACTTTATGTGATGAGTCCTCCTAATTCTCTAATAAATACATTAATCATAGTGAGAGCACATATGATGACCAAAAAATTGAACAGTCATATAACTATCAAGATCATTTTAAATGTTTTACAAACCCTCTTTATAGTATTGCAGATATAAATGATGAAATGACATACTGCTAGAGTATGTCTAACAAAGATCTCTATGTGTTTTGAAATCGACTATATGAAGAACAAGAAATATCTCCAGATGATTAGGAGATCTTATTGAGAAATTACATAAATAACAATGAGGATAATTGGGAGCATTGTTATGGATCAGAAAAGTTGCATTCTCCAAAGCACACTTAGACAAATAAAATTGGTGATATAAATTTTTCAAAAATAAAAGAAAATGTTCATGAGAAGAGTTTAGGGTTTCCAAATAATCTATCTCTCCAACAAAAGGTACAATTGAAAAGTAAGCCTAAGTATGAGTTTTTGACTTTAGGTTTACATCAATCACATAGGGGAGTAACCAAGAAAAAAAAAATTCTCCTAATTCTAATGTTGATATTGTTAGTATGATTTCACCTAATCACAACAAGGAAATAAAGGTTGAAAGCCAACATCTCTCAGGAGAAATGGAGAAACCCTATAAAATAGGGATGAATATTGATGTATTTCCAAATATAGGAGTATTTCAAAGGAAAAACCCTTATAAGGATAAAAGCATGATGGTTCAGAGGAATTTGATTTCCTATATGGTAAATTCAAGAAGGAGGGGTAAAAAGAAATATGTCGGGGATGATTTGGAGCGTGTCCATAAAGTAAGGAGAGATAATGTGATATTTAAAAATATTAGAAAGTCTCAAAAGATAAAACTTTATAAATCAAATGATATAACGATTTATAAAAGTTTGATGCCCTGTGTGGTGAAAACAAAAGGGCATTGTTGCGATTCTTTTAGCATGGAATATCAAGACAAAAATAAAATATATTACAACATATATGGTAAACATGAAAATATGACAATTGATAAGCTTTATGATGAAATTTGACTGGTTGATGATATGTGCAAAATTAGAATATTTTTGCATGATGAGAACCAGATGTTTGATCCAGGAAAAATGAGTGTTCATATTTTTGGGACCTAGGGGCCACCAGATGCAGTTTTAACATAATTTATAGAAGGGAGGTGATTGGCAATGGTCTACTCTACCAGAGAAAACTAGATTCTTGCTATGCCTGCAAGGGGCATACATCCCTAGATACAACCACTGTTGGGGCTTCAAATTTCCAAATAATTTCAAGCACCCTACTATTAAAAATGGTTGTCACTTCATGGAAATGACATATAATGTATGATTAATAATTTGAACAACTAGAGTAAATGAGGATATGAATAAATTAATTCCAATGGACCCCATGAAAGACTAGTGTTTTTGATCTGTAGAAAAGATGATATGAACAGAGAATTAAAATTAATGAAACATGAAAATATAAGAAATATCCATTTAAGAAAATCAAGTTTCCAAGTTCCAATAAAAGAATTAGATCTATACAATGTGTTTTTGGCTATAAACTATACAGAAGACCGTAAGAAGGCTGAAAAACTTGTTATTTCGACTTGCATGAAATAATATGTCGACTTGTAATGAAAATATATGTAAATATAAAATCTGATGAAGACCCATTTTAGAAGTGGATGTTTCCTACTATCAAATTTTTTTTCCGATTTGTATCTGAAGTTTAAGGCAGCTGACCCAAGAAAAACCCGAAAGATAGCTTAAAACAAGGTTATTGACTAAGTAGATTGCATATTAATTTCAAAGGGTTTTGTTAATTTTAATGTAAAATGATGACTTTTCACCCTCAAAGGGGTTTGGTGCCCATTCAAACACATATATAAGTGGTTAAAAAATGTAGATATGAGGAGGGAGTCATAATAACAACATTGTTGTAAGGATTGAATATCATTTTGTATTAGAGAAGTCTATAGGAAGAAGAAGTATCATTTTGTGCAAGCAATCTGTAATGAAGTATTTACAAGTACAACTTATGTACAAAATTATTTACTGAAGATTAATATACAAGGTTCACTATCTCTTTTTCCCAATATTGTGTACACTTTTGTGTTGATGAGTTATCTGTGTCCTCTTGATAAATCTGTTTATAGATTTGCTATGATGTGAATCACATGTTGTTGCATTAGGTGAAAGATTGAGTTCTTATTGTTTGTGTCACACATACTAAACCTTCATAGTTGATGAGAAATTATCTCTTGAGTTGATAAGATATTCTGTCCACAAAGTTTCATATATATCCTTGGATAGAGGCTCGTCTGTTATTGATTTTTCAAGGTTTTGGTCTGTATGCATTCAAGATCCTTGATTGAAAAATATTCTTCCCAAATCCTTTATGAACTGATCTATGCATATGTCTTTTAGGTCCTAAGAGCAATCTCATTTTCAATATACATTCACAATCATTTCTTTTCAAAGCATTCAGTTAAAGCACATAATAAAGCATAATTGTATACAACAATTTGCTAGTTTGTAATTTGCTGAAAGGCTTAAATCCACTTTAAATAATCTCTTTTGTGCTAGAGAGTGTGAGGTACACCTGCCTAGGTTTAGTGGAGCCTAAAGTGCAGAGGGATTTAGTCTTTGACTATCCCTGTTCGTTGGCCAAGGCTGATTGGACTACTTGAGGATTTGGCTTGTCTTTAGGGTTTCCAATATGTGGTTTTGGGCACCAACAGGGAGGGGTAGATACCCATAGCTTGTCTCTCAAATAGAAAAATGTATCTGCAGGCAAAGGCTTAGTGAAAATATCAGCAATCTGTTCCTATGTAGACACATATTCTAACTTCACTTCCTCTTCATTGACTTTCTCTCTCAAGAAATGATGTTTGATTGATACATGTTTAGTCTTTGAATGTTGCATAGTGTTCTTTTACATATTAATAGCACTGGAATTATCACAATATATGACAGTAGGCTCATCATAGATAACTTTGATATCCTTAAATATTTGCTTCATCCAAACTACCCAAGTGCAGTTACTAGCAGTAGCAATGTACTCAACTCTAGTAGTAGATAAGGACACTGAATCCCATTTCTTACTTGCCCATGAAACCAATTTCTTACCCAAAAATAATGCACCATTGAAGGTACTCTTCTAATCATCAATATCACTATCCCAATCAACATCAATGTAAGCACATAACATGAAATCATCATTCCTTGGATATTAGAAACCATAATCCACATTTCCTTTCAAGTATCTGAATATCCTCTTTACATAGTGACATAACTTTCTTTCGAGTCAGCTTGATATCTATTAGCCATGCACACAACATGCATAATGTCTGGTCTATCCTGAGTCAGATATAGAAGTCCACCAACCATAGATCTATATAAAGTCTGATTAACTTTAATTAATTCATCATTTTTAAATAATTTGCAGCTAGTCACCATAGGAGTTCCAACCAGTTTGGAGTTTTCTAACCCAAATTTCTTCAATAATTCCTTCACATATTTAGTTTGAGATATAAAATACCTTTTTCAGTCTGTGAAATCTGTGAACGTAAGAAATTTTTTATCTCTCCTATCATAGACATCTCAAATTCTTTATGCATATCATCGATAAAATTTATACTCAAGCTATCATCTCCTCCAAAGATAATATCATCAACAAAAACTTCAACAATCAAGATGTTATCATTCTCAATCTCAACATACAAATTACTATCAACAGTACCTTTATTAAATCCAAATTTTAGCAAGTACTTATCCAATCTATCATACGGGGCTCTAGTGGCTTGTTACAATCCATAAAGAGCTTTCTTCAGTTTGCATACCATGTCTCCATCATCTGATAATGAAAATCCACCATGTTGCTCAATCTAGACTTCTTCCTCAAGATCACCATTCAAAAAAGATGACTTGACATCCATCTGATATACCTTGAAATCCTTATATGCAACATATGCAAGCAACAATCTAACAACTTTAAGTCTAGCTACCTATTGCTTCCCCAAAATGGGGTTTACATTGCAGGAGGGAAGAAACCAAGTTGATTCTTTAGATTATCTATGGAGAAGCCAACTCCAACTATCAATATCTTTAAGAACTTGGACCAACATATGACAAGGATTCTAACAAGATCCTTCTACACTTTGGGCTCTACAAGACCCGAGAGGGTGATCCCTTGGTGAATCAGTGATCTTTTCACCATACTTACAATATTCACCAAAATTAAGTAGATAATATCCTATAAAGGCTCAACAAAGAGGGAGAATGCTCAAGAATTTTGAGTTCTTTAGTGATCCTCAATCTATTGGAGCATGAGGTGGACAAAACATGAAAAACATATAGAAAATAAAGTGATTATCTGATATTTAGCAAATTATAGAAAGTTGTTGGTGAGTTTGAACACAAAACTAACATTAAAGACATTTACAAGTTGTGATCAGTGCTTTACTCCATTGGGTGCCTGAATTTATACGATGTAAAATGAAAATATGACATAATTTTATCTAATAGCATAGAATCTATGATAATATTGTCTTAAAATATATCTCATCTGCAATCTGAACCCAAACTACTTATAAAAATCATTGCATAAGCCCTACCAATCTACAATTCCACTCAAGAATTTAATCGACCCCTTAGATCGAAGCATGAACAAAAAATATATACACCACAATAATGCAATGAATGAAAAAACCCTTGATTCTACTCATTCAAAATATGATAGAATTATACACTGGAGAAATGGATCATAAACATATTTCTATTGAATATGTTTGCTACTTCTATCAATTTTTTTTTTTACATATAACTCCTTCAAGAACCTACAAAACCTAGACACTAAAATGCTTTTTTATTACTCTATAAATTGCTTTACAACTTGCTAATTTCACCTGGACTCACTACTGGAATTTATCTTCTCCTAAAATAAAGTTCCTGGAACCAAGAATTTGGAAAAAAAAATTGAAACAAAATTTTTTGGATCCCCATCTCATGGCCTTGAATTCCCTTTTATAGAAACAAGGGAGTAAACAAGCTTTGGGCCATAGGAGACACTTGTCACATGCCCATAAGACCACTTGTGATTCTCTTACAAAATATTCTTTACGATTTCCCAAAAATAGTCCATACTAGCATTCATGATGAGGTACAACCAAATTTTTTAACTGTATTTTGGTAGAAACAAAAACTCCTTGAGCCGTGCCATTATCACCCTTGATGCCTCCAGATGGACCGTGAGATGCATCGTTCTACCCTATAGAGAATTTCCCTTCCTAGAAAGGAAACTATAACCCGACAAGTAGTAAAGTCGCCCTCAAACTAGAGGAAAAGCTCCACACTTCGTGCCCAGGATCATTGAAAGTGTAAAAAGGGGCTCCCAGAGAAATATAATAAGAGGGGAAGGAGTCACAACTTCCATGTCATTGCAAAACTGATTGGCTATTGCCCCTTACCCAACCTTGTCCTATTGCTATCCCTCTATGAGATCCTTCCCAATACCCCTTACCAAATAGTGGCAAAGGAGAAGTAGAGGATGTTTCATGAGGGGATCTTTCAGATGAGAAATGAATTTAAAGCTTCCATTGACTATCCTCCCAACTTTCAAGGCTCCACTAACTATAAGCATGGTCACTCAGAAAAGGGGACTTCCATCCAGTATCATACAATTCACTCCTTGCATGATATTGCTCAAACATCTTGCATATCTACAATCAAACCTCTCTAGAAAATAATGAGGTCTTTGTTCTCTTCTACCCACTAAACCACCACCTTGCTATATTTATAATAAAAAAATCACTTCATTTGGTAGTGTTCATTCATGTGAAAAATCACCATTTTGATGCTCTCTACTCATCCCGTCAGCTATGGACTCGGGAAGTCATGTCTATCAAATCTAGGACACCATCACATTTAAGCTATCAGTTCACCACCTTCTATGAAGGCTCACCTTACGTCAATGATTTTGTTATGATTTTATTGTTCCTTGACTGCAAAATTTCTGCTTCAAAATCCCTTTTTGGACACTGAGTCATTATCTTTTGAATTATTCTCGGAGATAGTTCCTTGATTCTACCTTATTGAGAATCCCTGCCAACATGCATCCTCAGATCTTGTTGCCAGGTTCCTAATCATTCTATTGCCAACTCATAAAACATCTTTATCCTTATCCTTTGAAACTTTGGCTTCTCCTTGTCATGGCAATGAAGTTTGGTGAGATGACATCTTTGGTACTATCAATTTTGGTTGCTAATTCAACTTGACTCAACAAAAAACCCTCAGAATAGGCCTTCTAAAAATTAGTTGGCATCCATATGTCTCAACTTGTCTTCATTCTTCCCTCGTTGACATGCTTACATTCTGTCTACCTTTCTTTTCTCGTGTGGGTGATAAGAAAATGACTTCAATCACCCTTTTGAAATACATTTCAAATTTCCACCGTAGATCCTATGTAGCCTGGTGTATCACACAATCACCATCGGTCAATCTAACATTGACCTTCCAATGTGGCAGGTGGGTACGTCAAAATCCTGACTAAGCATCGCTAAGTCACCTTCCAACTCAAGTCTTTCAGCGGCCCCACCATTGGACTTACTTTAGCCTATCTTGGACACATGGCATCATCTTGTGATGCCGCAGTCCATAACCCCTATGCATCTTTGACCGTGAGGTTGAGAGGGTCGTTGGATTTTCTCTATCTTTACTCCAATGCCATGGTAACTGTCAATTTTAACAGGTTAATAGTCAAGCACCTTTTTTAGCATGATTAAAAGGTCTCTATCCATTCAAGCACATGCAGATAACAAAAAATTTTAGTAGCTCGACAATTATCATAAAGTCTCTGACTGTAATAATAAGGCTTAGAAAAATAAACAAGGCGCTAGCAGAAATAATAAAGCGGGGGCCCCGACCATGGGGCCAATAAAACATTAGGGCACGAGACTTAGGACAATATTAAAAGGGCTGACCAAAACAACTTAATACCAAGGAAAAGACATGGCCCCACCAATAGTAAGTAGACCCTTGGCCTTAAGTGGAGAAAAAGGTAACACCAAATTATAACAAGATTAGGGTTTTTATAAAGACTTAATCAAAATGCATAAAACCCTAACACCTGAGCCTGAGACAAAAGACAAAGAGCAAGATAAAATCAAAATGACCAATATTTTGCCTAAGACATGAAAATTATTGCTAGGTGATTTTTAGGGATATCAGTGGCTCTGGTTGGGGACAATCATTACTCATGGATGATATGAGAATCCAAAATCTTTGGTGGAGTAGACCAAAAGGAAGTTACCTGGTCTACTATGTACAAGACCTAATCTTATGCTCATGTAAGATAACTACTTTAATAAAAGTAGAGCTTCAAGAATTGTCCACGAACAAGAAATTCAAGAAGAAAAGGAATACTACTCCATTGGGAATAGAGTCAAAAAAAGGTTTACTCTACCCTAAGCTACTTTTGGCTTGAAGATCAAACCACATATGGTGGGCCAAGGCCATCTGACAAGATCAACCAATGCTTTCCTCTACCATAAACATGGTTTTCCTTTGACTGCATCAATTTGAAAGTATAGTTGGAATGCCATTGATCAAACATGTTGTCATTTTTTATTCGACTACCATACTTAAAATTATCATTACCTTCACTGTTGAACTTCTGAAACCTATGTAATGATTAAAAATTTAAAACACTTTGTGACCCAAACAAGCCATGCTCACTGAAAAACACACTTTCATGCTGAACACAACATGCATCATGGCTCAAATCACTATCATACTCAAGAAAGATACCTCTCTGCTGAAAAGGAAAAGGCCCACATTCTGATATACAACTGGGAATATAGGATTTATTCAAATTATTAGTTTTCTCATCAAAAGTGGAACTCTCAAAAGAATCCATCCACCTACTGTACACAATAAGAAAATTGTTATCAAGAGAAGAAAAAGGATCACAACTGATCATCCCATGCGAATGCAAATCATTAGATTGAAAAGGGGCCTCAGCCTTTTGTTCTGAGTCCCATTTGATGTCATTCATACTAGAAATAGGAGAAAATTCATCCTCATCAAATGACATCAAATCACAAATCACATCCAGGTTATTGCAATCATTTGCTTCACAAATTTATGCAGCATCTAAGATGTCCAGACTCTCAATCATCTATTTATACAAAGGATTAGAAACCATATGAAAGCCCTTCTCAAAATCATTATGTATAAGGACTATTTGATCCATATCTGCATCCTCATCAAACAACTCATTAAATTTTTTTATTGAAGCTACTACCCATCTGAAGTACACATTCATTTTCATCAGAAATAAAAGAATCACAATCTGAACTATAACAACTCTCAATATTATAGTCCTCACAATATAAATACTCAATGTTATAATCATCATAGGCTTCAAAATAATTATCACGATTATTTTGATCCCTTTGAACTTCATCTTTCCCAACCACACATGCTAGTTCAAGAACACTTTGATGATGAGAAAACTGAGAAACAATTTGATCTATTGCATGAAGAGTTGTTCATAATGGGACAACTGGTGTATTATTATTTGTTTTAGGCACACATACCTAAACTAGCTCCTCACATACATTATTTTGGATAAGTTCATGTGGCATAGGCACAAGCAGAAGCATAGTTTCTTGATTGGAACATACCATGGAGCTCTCTAGGTCAAAAGCATTATCAATAAAAAATGGTGGCATATCATCATTCAATCTCTCATCACCACACATAACTAATTCCTGAGAATGAGTCTATGTCATCAAAATCTTGCATACTAGCATTGTCCACATCAGATGTGTAGTTTTTCAATTCTTCTTCAGGCAAACTGCTAGATTCATCTGAACCATAAGGCTGCAGATGGACCTTTTGTGTGACATCCTTGCTGAAATAACTAATAGTTCTATCGTATGATGTAGCAACTGAAATTATCTCCATCTTTGTATAAATTGTGTCACACAATTTCTCACTAACCTTTTCTTCACTAACATGAGGAATAATCATTGTCTGGGACAGGTTCTCTTCACTCACATTTTTGTCTGAATCATAAGTCATAACATGGTCATTGTGATTAGCAAGGATGTTGATGCTTTGACATTGATCTTTACTTCTTGACTCACACCTTTCCTCAACTTTTGGTATCTTAGGACAACAAACACTTGCAGATAGATAACCCCTAGGGATTCCATATTTCAAGTTATTCTCAATATCCATAGCTGTCCTATGAGCCCGATGAAAGGTTTTAGGAATTTTCTCTCATAGCAAAAAGCTCATTTCCTCATCAAATGTAGCTAGGTAAACAACCAAACACACTACATCATTTGGCCTATAACTTCTAGGAATGTTATCCAATGTTCTTGCAAATATGAGATTGAAAGCATGAACTAACTCATCTTCTTCATTTTGAATACTCATGAATCTTTTTATAACTAAACTCAGATTAATTCTTTCACCAAATTGTTCCATGAAAGCGAAACTAAGTTCATCCCATGAAGAGATATAACATGTTGACAAATATGAAAACCAATCTCTGGCATCTTCTTTCAGAGATTGAACAAAAAGCTTCATGAAAACATCTTCATGACCCATCTCAAAATCTCCCATCAAATCAGAAAACTTCTGCAAATGTTGACATGCTGATTCTGAGCCTTTCCCATTAAACCTTGGTAAATGTTCCCTAGGTTTAGTAGGAAGAAGGTTTGGAAAACCTTGAATACCACTAAAACTTAATGGTCTATATATTTTAATAGAGAGCATTTTTTTTGTGACTTGACAAAGATTGCATACTTTTCACATTTACATTTGATATTTCATAGGGATGTATAGGTAAAAAATACATCTTCTCACTCATTTACCTACTTCTTTCCTTTATCACAATCTTAAAATATTACAATGCATAGCTCAAAACATACTTCATTCAACTTAATACAAAATCTGAAAATTATATCTCAGAAGTATGTAAAATAATCACTACTATTCCCTTTCTTAGTGCCTAACTCAATAGGGAAACATTTTCTACAAATGACTTTCATGGAAATACATTTGACTCAAGAAAATCAAAATACCTGAAAGTACTGTAGTGGCTGGAAATCAGGTTTTTGGCTTGTAATGGTGATAGATCTAAAGCTATCTTCACATATTGATTATGTTCTTTTGTAGAGTCGCCACATCTTTGCAAAGGACAAATATCTTAAACTATTGGAATTTCTTCACAGGTCAGATTTGTTCAAAAACCAGCACTGGAACACCTCCTCCTCCAATAATATGACATCATATGGATTCCTTCCTCAACTTGTCAGGGTACTTCATCATAAGAGATCAAATCTTCTTCATCTCTACTTCAAATTCTTTGGTTCTTCTTTAGTTCTTCTTCAAATAATGCACACTAGTGCAAAGATTTAAGAGTCACCACTCACAATTTGTGAGCTATTGTGAAATAATCATGTAGTATGGATAAATATAGACATAACTTACATTAAAATATAGATTACAACAAATTCTTGGGCAAAATTTATGAGAATTGACTCAACTGACAAGGAGATGAAATTAACAAGCTAATGAATTTATAAGTCAAAATGATCTTCAACAGTTTTTCCCCAACAAAGTCGTCATTTTTGTTGGTTTCCCAAAATGCGGTTTACACTGCAGGAGGGCATAAACCAAGTTGATTATTCAGATTATCTATGGAGAAGACAACTCCAACTATCAATATCTTTAATAACTTGGACCAACATATGACAAGGATTCTAACAAGATCCTTCTACACTTTAGGCTTTGCAAAACCTGGGAGGGTGATCCCTTGGTGAATATGTGATCTCTACATCATACTCACAATCTTCACCAAAACTAAGTAGATAATCTCATATAAAGGCTCAACAAAGAGGGAGAATGCTCAAGAATGGCGACTTCTAAAGTGATCCTCAACCTATTGGAGCATGAGATAGACAAAACGTGAAAAAACATATAGAAAATAAAGTGATATTCTGATATTCAACAAATTATAGCAAGTTGTCGGTGAGTTTGAACACAAAATTTGACATTAAAGACATTTACAAGCCGTGATCAATGTTTAAATCCATTGGGCTCCTAAATTTATACGATGTAAATTGAAAATATGACATAATTTTATCTAATAGCATAGATTCTATGATACTATTGCCTTACAATATATCTCTTTTGCAATCCCAACCCAAATTACTTTTCAAAATCCCTGCATAAGCCCTACCAATATGCAATTCCACTCAAGAATTTAATTGACCCCTTAGATTGAAGCATGAACAAACAATACATACACCATAATAATGCAACAAATGAAAAAATCTTGATTTACTCATTCAAAATATGATAGAATTATACACTGGAGAAATAGATCAGAAACGTATTTCTATTGAATATGTTTGCTACTTCTATCATAAAACAAATTACATATAACTCCTTGAAGAACTTGCAAAAACTAGACACTAAAATACTTTTTTATTGCTCTGTAAATGGCTTTACAGCTTGCTGATTTCACCTAGACTCACTACTAGAACTTATCTTCTCCTAAAATAAAGCTCGAGGAACCAAGAATTTGGAACAAAATTTTGAAACCATAAATTTTGGACCCTCGTCTCATGGCCTTGAATTCCCTTTTATAGAAACAAGGGAGCAAATAAGCTTCAAGCCAGAGGAGAAACCTATCACAAGCCCATAAGACCACTTGTGATTCTCTTACAAAATATTCTTTACGTTTTCTCAAAAACTACCCATACTAGCATTCATGATGAGGTAGAACCAAAATTTCTAACTACATTTTGGTAGAAACAAAAACTCCTTGAGCCATGCCATTATCACCCTTGATGCCTCTAGATGGACCATGAGATGCATCATTCTATTCTATAGAGCATTTCCCTTCCCATAAGGGAAACTATAACCCAACAAGAAGTAAAGTCACCCTCAAACTAGAGGAAGAGCTCCACACTTCGTGCCCAGGATCATTGAAAGTGGAAAAAGGGGCTGCAAGAGGAATATAATAAGAGGGGAAGGGGTCACACCTTCCATGCCATTGCAAAATTGACTAGATATTGCCCCTTACCCAACCTTGTCCTATTCCTATCCCTCTATGAGATCCTTCCTAATACCCCTTTCCAACTAGTAGCAAAGGAGAAGCAGAGGATCTAACATGAGGGGCTCTTTCAAATGACAAATGAATTTCAAGCCTCTACTGACTATCCTCCCAACTTTCAAGGCTCCACTGACTATAAGCATGATCACTCAGAAAAAGGGAATTCTCTTGGCAATTGACACTCTATTGGTTGGTTTCATTATGTTTTCATTGATGGCAACATGATTTTGGGTTCCGGCTTCACATGGTGTACCGACAGGCACTTCACAGACTCTACATCGACACCAACACCGACAGGATAGAAGATTTCTTTGGTCACCAAAAATCTAGGTCGACATGGTATAGAAAAGGTCATCGGTATTGGAGGCCGACACATCTTGGAGTTGGCATTGGCGACTTGTTTTAATGCTTATTCATTTATGTTATATGGCCAACATGTAATATGATATTGTATATATTATTGTAAGCCAACATATGGCATAAATTTGTATACGGTATATAGGGGAGATTGATTAGATCATTTTGAAAGAAGATAATAGGGATAGACATGTGGAATGGATATATATGAATATAATGTAATACAAAATATATTAGAGAGACTATGTATGTGAGGAATACATTGTAAGGGTTATTCTGGTACTAAGGTTTAGGGTTTTAACCAGAACAATCATAGATTAAACTGGAACTGTATTCTGGCATTGGAGATGCTATATTAAGTAGTTCATACTTCTCTAGATTGTTGTCTAGATTGTTATGTAGTCAGTGAGGCTCCTATTGTGATGAGCAGTGTGCTCTAGGCTATAAGCCTTCCTGCAAGTGCAGGCCCATCATATATTGTAATATCTCTTCATATGGCTAGTGAATTGATATTGTGGGTCACAAATCCCATAGTGGTTTTTCCTCATTGAGGTTTTCCATGTATTAATCCTGTGTGTTATGTTTGTCATTTATGTGTTTGGCTTGTTGGTCGCATTACTTCTTTCAATTCTATTTATACTAGTATATTGGTTGGTGTATGAATGTTTTGTTAAAGCTAAAAATCTTTTATTTCGGTATAACACTGATTCACCCCCCCTCTCAGTGTTATTGGTTTCCAACAATTAGTATCAGAGCCTTGTACCTTAGAGGAAGTTTAATAGCTTGAGGAAGATCCTAAAATCAAAATCATTAAATATGGCTTTGGAGAAGTAGCTTGAGATGGCACTTAAAGATTATGATGTTGAAAGATTGAAGAACTTAAAGCTACAAGATGAGTTGAATTTTGCTAAAGAATTTATTCTTGTCCTACAAGAGAGACTATCATCTGTTCAAGCTAGGAGGAAGGAACTTTTGCAAAATCAGGATGATGAAGAAAAAAATGCACTTAAGGAACAATGTTAGAAATTGAGTCAGGAGAACATGCTTATGAATAATGAAATGCAAACTATGACTATGAGGATGTCTAAGGATATTTAGGACATAAATAAAAAGGAAGAAAATTTTGTTGTATCCCTGAAGAACAAATTTGAAGAATGTGGTAGGTTGACTCATGAAAATGAGAGGTTGAGGTTTGATTTGGTACAATCCTAGAGTAATGAGCAAGAGCTTTAGAGACAAATGACAGTACTAAGAGATGATTTAACTACTGCAAGTGAGTACAAAGAAAAATTCAAGATCAACTTAGAACAACTTGATGAGTTACTGAAGAGACAGAGGCAGATTGGAGATTCCAGTGGACTTGGATTTAAGCAAAAACAGAGTTCTGATACTGCTAATGAAGATCAAAAACATAAGGCACCGGTAAGGAAATTCAATGCTTATAAATTCAATGGCAGATGTTTTGTTTGTAATAGATTTGGACACATGGCTAAGAAATGTAGAAACAAAGCAAATCAGAACCCTGAGTCTGCTCTCAGTAAATGTTCTAAATGCAATAAAATTGGTCATAAGACATAATATTGCAGAATGAATATAAAATTCTATGCTTGTGGAAAATTTGTCCATATGGCTAATCAATGCAGGTCAAACAATTTCACTGGTTTTAGCAAGGAAATTCAAAAGAACAATGTTACATGTTATTCATGCAATGAAGTTGGACATATTGCTAAGTTCTGCAGAAGTAGAAATCCACCAGTTGGCAATGGAGGATCAAATGATAAAGGCAAAGAGAAGGTTAGTGAAATCTGGCAAGATAATACTCAGAGATGGGTTAGAAAGACTGAAGAGAAATCATCATATGGGAATGTTCCGGTTACCTATCCGATAAAAGAGGCTGCTCCTGCACCGACAGTGAGCTCATCCGGTAACTAAGGCAGATGCCTTAATGGAAGGAAAATTTCATGGAAGATGATGCATATGCCCCTGGAGGAGTTTCTGGAAGATGTTCCATATATTGGAGAAGATTATCCGACATTGATATATTCAGAGTGAGATCTGGTATGTTTCACAGGCAGTCATTTATGTCAACATAAAATCAGGGTTTTCTTGATGGATAAAAGGTCGATTACACTTCATTGTTAATCACCCAGCATTCAAAGTGATTTCAGAGTGACTTAGTGTAATCAAAATCTATTCAGAGGCGATCAGATTTCATCTTGAACAATCACACTGGCATCTGGAAGGATTTGTTAAAGGTTTTTCACTGGAAGCATTCTAAAGGTATTTTTCTTGAATCATGGAATCAGGATCATCTTCTGCTCCTATTTTCATTGTAAACCCAACTATAGTAGAAGTTAAGGACTGCCCCAGACCAAGTTTCAAATGGTATCCACATGAGGCTACCAAGAAAGATTCAATTGGAGTGTTTTATCATGTCTCAGAGGGAGTGGTATATGTGGAATATGTAAGGGCCTATATTCATTGTCATATAAATGACTTAGGCACTTCGGAGATCAAGGGGATGTATATGAATGAACTCATGGGAGAATCTGGTAAAATCAAACCAGCATATAAAAACATCAAAGATCTATGGTTCAGTGATATTCTGGATATTCCAGAGTTAGGGGATGAAAATGTCAGATACGTACTAAGTAGAGTACATGGGGAATTCATATGGCTAGGTAGACCCTATAAAATTACTAAGGAGGCCATCTGGGCAATTACTGGTTTTCCATTGTTAGGGCAACATCCGGATAAGAAAGTATCAAATGACTTTGTAAAAAAGATTGTCGATGCTACATCAGACAAGAGATCGATGAAGGTGAGTACTATCACCAACATCGACATCAATTTTGGAAGCATGATCATAGGCTACAAGGTAACTTAGTCTAACCAACTGAATTCAGTTTCCAATTCATGTATTTTGGCCACTTATAGAATGATGAGAGAAAATATCAACTTAGATCTTTGTGACTGGATGCTTGAGGAGTTATTGATCAATTTAAGAAAGATTAAAGGTGAGAAGAAGGGTACCTTCTGGTATGGAAACCTATTAGTCTACTTAATGTTATACTTTTTGAATGATACTCCTAATTCTAGAAGGAAGCAATGGGATTTTGACATCCTAGTAGGAAGACAACTTAAAAAATCAATTGCTGTATTGAGAAGTCTTAGAGATGAAAAGATATGGGGTTACTTCAAAGCTTTTTAGAAATCTATGAGGTCTAGAATAAGAGTATCTGAGCATATAGTAGAGAAATACTCTACCGAAATATGTTTCATGGTCAAGAAAGATGAGACCCTCATGGAGGCAGTCAAGCCCCAAAAGATTTGGATAGCTGAAATGGGATATGAGGTGGACGCATTAATTCTTGATGCATATGCTAAAATTCTACTTGATACAGATATAGATGAAGCAGAAAAACCTTGTGGAACAACACAACAAAAGACTCTTGAGGTTGAAACTGAGGTCAACCAAAAGAAGAGGAAAAAAAAAGAAGGTAAGGCAAGAAAGTTTGTATAGGAGGTTTCAAAGGACATTAAGGTACTCATTGATGTTGTCCCAGAGAAAGGGAGAAATAGGAAGGATCCGGTAGTTCACATTGAACCTATGATTGCTGATTCTAAGCCTGAAGATGACACACCATTAGCATTCAAAAGGGTTGTGAGGAAGAAATCGGAAGAAACTAAAGTGGAACCAAAGAAACAACCTATTAGGAAGGTCACCATCAAATTATCGGCACAAAAAAGGTACCCAAGGCTACACCATCAGCTACATCCAATACTGCCAGATAGAGGAAGAAAAGTGACATTGATTTGGCACTTGAGACTGGTAATGTAACAATTATTCCGCCTAAGACTTGCACTAAAATTGTCGATGAAATTAATAAGGATGGGATGCTGAAAAATGTTGTATTATTATGATACATTTGAAGATGATGAACTGAGAGAGGTAGAGGAAGCAATTCTTCTATATTTAGATATCTATAAGAAAGCATTAATTGAAATAGAAAATCAAATATCGACACAGCTATACAACATGTTAGATGCTAGAAGGTTTTCTGCAATGCAAGAAGACAAACACATTAAGATGCAAGAACTTTTAGCTATATGTGTTTCTATAACTCTAGATGAGATGGAAAAGACAATTGAGGTTGTAGATAGGAAGGTATTCAATAGCAAACATAGAATAACTAGCCTAATGTTAAGAAGGATGAATGAGATAATAAAGGAAACACAAAATGTTTGGATAAATTTTTTGGGAGAGCATAGAGGATTCTTCACTTCATCGGAGACAAAGGCTAATACTGTAGATACACCAGTTGAAGGGAAAGGTAAAGGAATCATGGGTACTCCACCCTCAATTTTGAAGAATATCAAGATAGTGGAAATTGAGCCACCAGTTAACACAAATGTACAAACAAATACATAGACACTGGTTAATGTAGAGAACATTGTATATGATACTAACATTAAGGACACTTGTCCTCTAGATATTAATGTACAAGTTGAGGATACTGTTCCTATAGAGGAAATGACAGTTGCACAAACTACACCAAATGGTGAATCCATCGGTGCAAGTAAGGAGGTAATAAAGGATAAATCACCAAAGAAAACAAGGGAATCCAATAGGGAACCAGTTGCCGACACATCATTATTAACAATTGACACTTATCTAGTTGAGAAGAAAAACATCACAGAGATGAGTCTCATAGAACTAATGATGATGGTTGCTCAGAAACTAATGAAGGAGGAAACCATAGACAAAGGGATTACAGATCAATCCATAACTATTTTACATAGATTGGTCCCAAAATGTAAGATTGAGAATGAAGAAAGCCCTTCCGGAAAGATTAAGATAATAACAAAACATATCTATAAATATTTTCAATCATTACAACAGATCTCTAACTGGCTAGCACTTGAAAAATTCCCTTTGGCTAAGAGAGCCGCTTTTGATCAAATCATTGACAAAGAGAAGAAACAGATTGAGGAGAAGTTAATTTTGATAGAAAATTATTTGAAAAAAGGTACTAATATATATAGGGTATGTTGTAATACAAATATTCTTACAACAAAAGTAGATGAAAAGATAAAAGAGGTATATGACAAAATTTCTAATATTGCTAACTCTTTTGATGGACTAACTTCACGGACCACATCATCTATTGATGCACAAATTTTGACTTTGGAGAACCAAATTTATGTTCTTGAAAAGGAAAGAGATAAAACATTTGGAGAGCTAGAAGTCTTAGAGGTTTGGTGAGTCCAAGATTGGATTCACTTGGTGTACATAAGAGGGAATGCATGGATATGCTTGGTAAGCCCACACCGACATAAGTTAATGAGAAAGAATCACTTGCATATTTATTGAGTGGACTTGTATCTATCTCCGGCACATTCAAAAATGGTTGGGATACTTATGTGGAGTTATTAGAGAAAGCTTACCCAGAAATTTTTTAAATTGGTCAAGGTCCGGTAAGACATTTTTTTTGGAGGTATTCAGTGTACAACTATCATTCTTTGACATTCTTTTTACAATTTTTGGGCATTGATTTCAAAGGGGGAGTAGTATACATGTGAAAAATAATGAAGGGTTGCATACATTAGGGGGAGTTACAAAGTTTTTGGAATTTTGGAGTATTGGAGCATTTTTACATATTCAGCTTAGGGGGAGCAGGGCAGGATGAAATCGACAATTGAAACCATGACCATTTTTCACATGAGTGTTGCCATCAATGCCAAAGGGGGATATTTTTGGGAATTGACACTCTATTGTTTGGTTTCATTATGTTGTCATTGATGGCAACATGATTTTGGGTTCTGGCTTCATATGGTGTATCGACATGCACTTCACAAACTCTACATTGGCACCGACACCGACAAGATAGAAGATTTCTTTGGTCACTAGTAATGAAGGCCGACATGTTATAGTAAAGTTCATCGATATTGGAGGTCGACATATCTTGGATCTGGCATCAACAACATTTTTTAATGCTTATTCATTTGTGTTATATGGCCAACATGTAATATGATATTGTATATATCTTTGTAAGCCGACATAAGGCATAAATTTGTATAGGGTATATAGGAGAGATTGATTAGATCATTTTGAAAGAAGATAATAGGGATAGACATGTGGAATGGATATATATGAATGTAATGTAATGCTAAATATATCAGAGAGACTATATATGTGAGGAATACATTGTAAGGGTTATTTCGGTACTAAGGTTTAGGGTTTTAATCGAAACACACAGAGCTTAAACTGGAACTGTATTATGGCATTGGAGATGCTATATTAAGCAATTCATACTTCTCTGAATTATTGTCTATATTGTTATGTAGTCAGTGAGGCTCCTATTGTGATGAGTAGTGTACTCTAGGTTGTAAGCTTTCCTACAAGTGTAGGCCCCTTATATATTGTAATATCTCTTCATATGGCCAATGAATTGATATTGTGGGTCACAAATCCCACCGTGGTTTTTCCTCATTAAGGTTTTCTATGTATAAATTTATGTGTTATGGTTCTCATTTATGTGTTTGGCTTATTGGTTACATTACTTCTTTCAATTTTGCTTATATCGATATATCGGTTGGTGTATGAATGTTTTGTTAAAGCTAAAATCTTCTATTTCGGTATAACACTAATTCACCCCCCCTCTCAGTGTTATTGGTTTCCAACAACTTCCACCCAGTATCACAGAGTTCACTCCTTGCATGATATTGCTCAAACATATTCCTTGTCTATAATGAAACCTCTCCAGAAAATAAGAGGTCTTTGTTCTCTTCTACCCACTGAACCACCACCTTGTTGTATTTGTAATAAAAAAATCACTTCATTTGGCAGTGTTCATTCATGTGAAAAATCATCATTCTGATGCTCTCTACTCATCCTATTAGGTATGGACTTGGGAAATCATGTCTATCAAATCCAGGACACCATCACATTTAAGTTATTAGTCCACCACCTTCTGTCAAGGCTCACCTTACGTGAACGATTTTTTTCTGATTTTATTGTTCCTTGACTGGAAAATTTCTGCTTCAGAATCCCTTTTTGGATAGTGAGTAATTATCTTTTGAATTATTGTTGGAGATACTTCCTTGATTTTACCTTACTAAGAATCCTTGACAACATGCATCCTCTGATCTTGTTGACAGGTCCCTAATCATTCTATTACCAACTTAGAAATTATCCTTATCCTTATCCTTTGAAACTTTGGCTTCTCATTGTCGTGGAAATGAGGTTTGCTTAGATGGCATATTTGGTACTTTCATTTTTTCTTGCTAATTCGACTCGACTCAACAAACAACCCTCATAACAAACCTTCTGAAAATTAGTCAGCGTCCATGTGTCTCAACTTGTCTTCATTCATCCCATGTCGATAGGCTTACATTTTGTCTTCCTTTATTTTCCCACATGGGTGATAAGAAAACAAATTCAATCACCCTTTTGAAATACATTTTGAATTTCCATCATGGATCTTATCCAGCTTGGCGTATCACCCAATCACCATCGGTCAATCCGACATTGACCTTCCAATGTGGTAGGTGGGTCCATCAAAATCCTGACTAAGCATCGCCAAGTCACCTTCCAACTCAACTCTATTAGCGGCCCCACTGTCGGACTTACTTCAGCCTACCTTGGATATGTGGCATCATCTCGTGATGTCACTATGCATAACACCCATGCATCTTCGATTGTGGGGTTGCGAGGGCTATTGGATATGCTCAATCTTTACTCCAATGCCACAATAACTGCCAATTTCAATAGGTTAACAGTTGAGCATATTTTTGACCATTATGAAAAGATCTTCATCCATTCATGCACATGCTGATAATAAAAAAATTTAGTAGCTCGAGACTTATCATAAAGACTCTGGCTATAACAATAAGGCTTAGGAAAATCAACAAGGCATTGGCAGAAATAATAAAGGTGGGGCCTGACCATGGGGCCAATAAAACATTAGCGCATGAGACTTAGGACAATATTAAAAGGGTCGACTGAAACAACTTAATGCCTAGGGAAAGAAATGGCCATGCCAACCCTAAGCAAACCCTTGGCCTTAAGTGGAGAAAAAGGTAACACCAAATTATAACAAGCTTAGGTTTTTTATAAAGACTTAATAAAAATGTATAAAACCCTAACACCTGAGATTGAACCACAAGATAGAGACAAATATAAAATCAAAATGATCAATATTTCGCCTAAGGAATGAAAATTATTGCTAGGTCATTTTTTAGGGCCATCGTTACCGAAGAAAAAGTTTCCTCATAATCAATCCCTTCCTTTTGTGAATATCCTTTGCATACCAATCTTGCTTTATTTCTAACAACTTCACCAGCTTCATTCAATTTGTTCCTGAATACCCATTTAGTACCAATCACAATTTTATCTTTAGGTCTAGGCACAAGTTCCCATGTGTTATTCTTTTCAATCGGATTCATTTCTTCTTCCATAGACATTATCCAATTGTCATATTTGCAAGCCTCAACAACATATTTAGGTTTAATTTTGGAAATCAAACATACTTCTTCAGCAACTAGCCTTCTTCTAGTCATCACACCTTTATTTTTATCACCAATAATCTTATTTTCAGAGTGACTCAATCTTACATACCTCAGAGTCTTCTGATTATTTTGACTTTCAGGTTCATGTACCTCTCCACTGGTAGCAACAATATCCGGATTAACTGTCTAAGAGATCATTTTACTTCAATTCTTTATTCTGAATAGGTGTTAGAACAATATGTTGACCATCATCATATCCACCTTCTTTGATTTCTTTTCCATAGTTCTAATCAACCTTCACATTTTCACTTTCTACTATCTTTCTCAGTCTCTTATTGTAGCACCGGTAGGATTTCTCTTTGTTGAATATCCCAAGAAAATTCCTTCATCACTTCTTGCATCAAACTTTCCTATATCCTCATCTCTCTTGATATAACACTTGCTACCTAAATTTTTGAAATATCTCACAATAGAAACATGACCAAACCATAGCTCATAAGGAGTCTTACTAGTATCACCTTTTATATTTACTCAGTTGAATGTGTAAACAATAGTGCTAACAACTTCTCTCCAATAGATCTTCAGAACATTCCCTTCAATCAACATAGTCCTTGCAACATCCAAGACAATTTTGTTCTTCCTTTCAACAACTCCATTCTATTGTGGGGCTCTAGGATCAGATATTTGTCTTCTAATCCCATGCTTCTCACACAATGAAACAAACTCACCAGAACAAAATTCTCCTCCTCTATCAGATCTTAGACGTTTCACATTCATTCTTGTCTCAGTCTCAACCTTTTCTTTGAATATCTTGAATTTATCTAATTCTTTCAATTTTTCCTTCAATAAGACAACCCACATCATTCTAGAATAATCATCAATTAATAACATAAATTATTTGTCACCCTGCACACTTCTAATATTTGTAGGTCCACATAGGTCAGTATGCATAAGATCTAGCAATCCATCAGATGTATATTGCTTACTCTTGGAAGGAATTCTTGTTTGCTTACCCATTTGGAATTCCTTACATACTTGATTAGCAGGCTTAACAATTTTAGGTAAATTTGTAACAACTTGTGTAGAACTAATCTTAATTATTGAACCAAAATTAACATGACATATTATCCTACGCCACAACCAACTTTCATAAATCAAAGAAATCATGAAACTTTTCACACCAGCATTCAAATGAAAGATATTACCTTCATTCTTAGTTCTAGATGCAGTCTCTATACCAGAGGCATTTAGGATGTTACATTTTCCATTCTTAAATTGTAAATCATAACCTTTGTCAACTATCTATCCAACACTTAAAAGATTATGCTTCAAACCTTCAACATACAAGACGTCATCAGTGTTATGCTTACCATCAAAGGAAATAGAACCTCTACCATGGATCACACAGGCTTTGTCATCTCCTAATCTAACTATTCCACCATCATATCTTTCCATACAAATTTTCTTTCATCACTTGTCATATGATGTGAACAACCGTTGTCAATCACCCATTCATCTTTCTCTTCAACTTTAGTAGCTAAAGATTTCTCCTCAATAGTGCAACTTGTAGAATCAATAGGTACTGGTCCATCTTCTTTGATAGCAATAAACATAACTTCATCTCCTTTCGATTCTTCATTTGTAACACCTTCATCAACAACATAATAACAATTCTTTTGATGCTTATAATTCTAGTTAGGCTTGTAAGGCTTATCAAACTTTTCATGCTTCTCATATCTATGATTCCTATCATGCTTATCAAATCTATCATACCTATCATATTTAGACATTCTCTTTGGGCATCTAGAAGCAAAATGTCCTATCTTATTGAAAGAGAAATATTTCAGAGGCAATTTTCCATCATACTTACCAAATCCCTTAGGTAATCTCTGGGCAATCAATCCTTCAAGCTCATCCAATTCTCTTTCTTTCTCTTCTCTCTCACTTCTCCCTCTCTTTCATATCTAGATATTCTGTATTCATCAGGATCATACTTCTTCTTTCTGGATATAGATTCTCTAAATGTTGTCTCAGACTTTCCATGTGACTCACCAAATTTGCTCAGTTCAAATGCAGGAATCTTTCCAACCAACATATCTCCTGTGAAGGTAGTTACACTCTAGATCTCATTAATATCAGCTACCTTATGTCTGTAAAAAGGAGGCAATATTCTCAACACCATAGAAACAATTTCATCTTCTTCAAGGGTTCCACCAACACATCTGATACCTGGGACAAGTTCATTTATCTTAGCCATAAATGAATTTATGTTCTCATCTTCTCCCATTTTTCAGCATCTCATACTTCCCTTTCAAACTCTACATCTTAGCAACTTTTACTTGCTTATCTCCTTCATACAAGGTCTCAAGATTCTCCCAAATTTCAAGTGTACTCTGAAGTCTCATCACATTAGTCATTTTTGAATCAGTCAAGGCACTCAAAAATTCTTCCTTATCTCTAATGTTATTTATAGCTTCCTTGATCTCATCATTAGTAACTGGTCCATTCAGAGGAACATAATAGTAGTTCTTTGTAATCTTCCAGTAATCTTCTCCAAGGCATCTTAAGTGCACCTCCGCCCGGTTCTTCTAAATAGCATAATTACTTCCATCAAATCTCGGATTCTCCTTCTTAAAGATAACACCTCTTGTTATCATCTTGGATTTCCTCAAGCGGTTAAGTTTCTTCTAGAGGATCTAGCTCTGATACCAATTGTTGGCAACAATAATGAAAGAAAACTGAGAGGGGGGTGAATCATTTTTCACTGGATCAACAAACTCAACCACAAATAAAAATATTATAAACTACAACAACAACATAGATAAGCAAATTGATAGCACAACACACAACACCAATATTTTGATGTGGAAAATTTGGTTAAGGGAAAAACCACAGTGGGAACCTACCCACAATAAGATGATACTCTGCAATAGTATGTAAAAAATTTTACAATGAGGAATACACTAGAATTTAGGCACACTTTCTAGAGCTCATAGCTCAAGATACAATAACCTCAAAGGATAAAACCCTCAGGGAAGTCTCAATGACTTACAACAAGATTCAGACTACAATTTAGAAGGAATGAACTAGAATAATAGCATCTGTAAATTCTTGATGACAGTTTGCTGGTAAACAACACTAACATAGTTTTGATTAAGTACATTTTTCTGCTCTACACCAATCTCTGCTCAATATACCACAATGAAAGATGAATCCCTTGTTCACACACATACCACTCTCTAATAATACAGACACAACCTCGATACCTAAATTACATGACTATACCATCTATTTATACAATTCATCAACCTTGATAACAAGGTTGGCTAAACCCTCAACAAAATTACATCACATGATACAAAGATTGACCATCAAACCAATATAATGATATACATGATATAACATGGACCTAAACCAAGTCTCCAAATATGCAACACCACTAGAAATCACGCCAAGATCAACAACAACACGCTACACCACCAGGAATACGACATAACATGAAGAACATCACCGATTCAGAAAAATCACCAAGAACATGCATAACGATCAATGCAGATCATCAAAACAAATAGGACAAAATTAGGAAACACCAACAAGCACATTACAATCATCTGTAATAGCTGCACCAACATGACTTATCAAATCTTCATTGATCAACATCTGAAACTCAAGAGTACTCAAACAACAACAACCATCATGAAGAAAGATAACTTGCAGAGCACCAAATCACAAACCATTTGAAATGAAGATACACAAGACCATCCCAAAAAATCTTGAAAAACTCAGCTCAAGATCTGATCACACTAGAATATACTAGAGGAAATACCAAACTCTACAAAGCACTGATAAAAAAAACCAAACTACAAACCAGATCATATGATATGATCAATTAAGCTTCCCGAATCACCAAAATGAACACAAAAAGATATAATGATACTAGAAATACTCCATGCGCAAAACCATGATCCCAATAAACCAATCTATAGTCATTAGAGCACTAAATCATAGGAATATGTTGACATCAATGAAAACAACATATCCTAGTAGCAACAATCTCCAACAAGATCTCATGAGATGAATCATTGATAAGGATCATAATGTAACTTAAGAATGATCTATATGATATTCCCACATATGATAG
Source organism: Cryptomeria japonica (assembly GCF_030272615.1). NCBI lineage: Eukaryota > Viridiplantae > Streptophyta > Pinopsida > Cupressales > Cupressaceae > Cryptomeria > Cryptomeria japonica. Next base: position 341,036,232 of record NC_081405.1, on the reverse strand, counting down.
TTATTGTAGGAATATCTATAACACAAATAACTGTTAGGATTCCCATAGATATTGAGAGAGGGGGGGGGGTGAATCAGTATCTGACCGGTGTACATAATTTCTTATTTCAAAACATGCAGAACATATTATAATAGTGTACCGGTATGCAAGAAATAATGCAATAAATAGAATCAAAAACATCCACATGAAAAGCACACCATGACACACGGATTCAACTAGGAAATCCGGTGTGGGAAAAACCTCGGTGGGATTTGTGACCCACAATATCCACTTACTGGCGAATAAGAGAATATTACTTACAATAGGGGCCTGCACATGCAGGAAGGCCAACTGCCTAGAGCTCACTACTCAATGGCAAGTCTCACTGACTTACAATGTGGATTATACAAATCCAATATCTTGTATTGCTTTACAATAGCATCTATAATGTCTGATTCAGTATCGGTTGCTTCTCTGCTTCTTACATAAACCCTTTAACCTATATTTCACATAATAGGCCTACGTTAATATTTTGCTTACTTCACTTACATAACTTCTTCACTTACTTCCAAAATGTCTACAATGATCTCTTTTATATATAAGAGTCATTTTACAACATGCCAAGTCGGCTTACAAAATTTTTACAATAATAAACAAAATATAATATAACAAAATCCCGTCGGCCTCTGCGATGGTATACGTCCTTTCTTTGTGCAGGTGTCGATGTCCTGAGTGCCAGTGTAGAGTGTGATCTGTTGATGCTGGTGCACTAACTTACTAATGTAATGCCTTGCCAAAGCCATAGGATTGTAAGGTTACCATCAATGACAAAACCTTCAATCACCTACAATGTCTCATTAGAGTGTGCATATGCCAACAATCTCCCCCTTTGGCATTGATGGCAACACTCATGAGAAATTTCAAAACTGTATCAAAAAATGTGAAGTCCAAAATGTTAACAAAAATGTGTGTGCTCCCCCTGAGCATATGATTCCTATGATGTTGAATTTTCTCATCCCACTACTCCCCCTTTGGCATCAATGACAAAGGTTGTCAAGATGTCAGTAGAGTTTGTAGTTTCAACCTTGTAATTGAGTAGTTACAATTTGAAATAGATCTACCAAAATCAAGTTTATACTCTCCATAAACATTTTACTATCTCTTATTGTTGTCTCTGTTCTCTTAATTGTACTGGTGAGATGTTGCAAATGCTCTGCCGGTGTTTTCTGTCCCTGTATTAGTGCCTCAGATACTTCCTTCCGTAATGATGCTAGATATTCCAATCTTGGACTCAGTTTTAATCTCAGATGCTTTGCCTTATTCACTATTCTCTCTTTTTCTCTTTCCAATTTATGTAATTCTTCCTCAAAATTTGTTATCTTCTGTTCAAAAATTGATAATGTATCAGGTGAGTTAACAAAATTATTTGCAAGTTTATTGATTTCATTCTGTACCTTGGTCATCCTCTTATCTATATCTATAGTCAAAAATTTTGTCTTACAGGTGTCTTTGTACAGAGTTTTATACTCTTTTAATAAATTACACAGTTCTAGTAGAAGTGTGTCAAAATCTCTAGTACACTTCTTTATCTGCTCATCAAAGAATCTCTGTTTTTCAATTTCTACTTTGTCCTTCAATGTCTCTTCCTTTATTTTCTCAATGTTCTCTATGATATATTTACACAAGGTATCAAGTTGTCCTAAAGAATCTTTATTCTCTATATTATAGTTAGGAGCAAGTACCTTCAAAATTGGAATGGTGTCATCTATTGCCTTATAAGCTTGTGAGCTGCAATCTATTATCTTTTTAATTGAATCCAATAGTACGTCAGTCACATTAGTTGATTTGTAGCCTGATGATGAACCTGCATTTTGAGTACCGCCAGTGGAAGTAACCAAGCTTGTATTGACCTCTGGTAGGTCTGTTTGTGTTTGCATTTCCCTAAGCAATGGTTTTTCTACTTCTCCAGTTGCCGGTGGCACTGTTTCCTTATGAACCTGTTCTTGTTTCTGTTGCTGTTCTTGTTTAGGAGCCTTTTTCTTTGTTTGTTGTATTGTCTTATTCTGAGTCTGAGTTTCTACCTTTTTCTCTTTGTCATATGCCAGTTTCTCTTGTGTGTTATCAGTTTGCTCAGCTACTGGAGGCTCACTAGCCATGTCAGTCTTATCAGTTATATCTTTGTCTACCACAATGTTGATCTTTTGAGTATCAACATCCACTGTATATAAGACTTCAGGATTAGGATTGACATCCTCTACAACCATACTTTCAACTACCAGTTGATCTTTTGTACCTGTTGTTTTTACCGGTGGAGTAATAAAAGAAGGTTGGGGTAAGTTGTCTTTAACCTTGATATTGGGTGGTCCACCAACTTTACCTTTACCCTTGTCTCTTTCTTTCTGATATACCTTTATAGGTTTGACTCATGTATTCTTCTTGTTTTTCTTTTTCCACTAGGAAAATGTCCCATGCATTTTCTGTCTCCTCAGTCGACTCATTAACTCTTCCAACCATTAAAGCAATGTGCTGGTGTGTAGTAGAAAATACTAACCGGTTGGCTTGAGCAATTAAGTCATCAATTTCTTTGGGTGAATTCAATTTCTATCTTTATTTTCTTGTCAAGTTCTACTACTGCTTGTCTCCTTGCTTGTAGTCTTTTAAATAGTTCATCTGGAACTTCATCTACTACTTCCATCAAAAATTTCTTATACATATCCATATGCAATATAACACTATTTTCTACTTGTTCTTTTTCATCAGCTGTCAGAGTGTCATATAGTTTCTCTATATTCTTCAATTTCCCTTCCTCTATAATTTCATTCAATAGTATCTCAGGAGGGGCCAAGTCCTTGTTTGTCCTCTTCTTCTTTTTGGGTGTCAGTTTCTTCTTCTTCGGTGTAGCCTTTCTTACTGGAGATCTCACTGCTTGTTGTTTTTGTCTTGTCCTCCTAGGTGAGGGTGTGGTTTCCGGTGAGGGATCTCTTTTTCTTACAACTATTTTGAAAGTTGCAGGCATGTCATTCTCTGAAGATGTACCTACCGGTGATAAGTGAGTTTTAGGTTGTGGCGCTGCTAACTCATCCTCTGTTATACCGGTTTGTTCCATAATTTTATCCTTGATCTCCTTTGGTTGCCTAGAACCTTTTCTTACAACTGCCTCAACCTTTTTCACTCTTTTCTTAGATTGTATTTGACTTTCAATAGTTTCTGCACTACCAAATATTTCTTCCTTAGGTTCTTTAGGGGCTTCTAGAAGTGCTTTAGCATAAATTTCAATTATATGATCATCTATTTCGTAGCCCATCTCTGTTACCCAAACAGTCCTAGGGATGTCTGCTTCCATCCAGATCTCATCCTTCTTGATTACAAAGCATATTTCATCCTTATATTTGTCAACAATCTATTGTGATAATCTAATTCTTTTCCTCATTTTGGCTTTAAGTGCTTGAAAGAAATCATGGATATTGTTTTCCTTATCGTCTCCCATGTTATTGAATAGTTCTATTAGCTGTTTCTCTACCGGTATATCATATCCAAGTTCTTTGTAGCCTATACCGGGAACCTGTTTGGTTATATGTAGCATCAGACATACTAGCAGATTCCAAATTTAAAAGTTCCTTTCTTGTCCTTCTTAATCTTGCCTGTTATCAATTAATTCGTCCTTCAACCACTCACATACATCAATCTTTGCATTATCCGTAACCATATCATAAGCACTCTTAATGCATAAACTTGAAACTGAATTGAGTCTATTTGCATGAGTAGCTTTATATCCTACTATCATGCTGATAAATCTCACATTAATATCTGTTACATCATTTACTCTTAAGGACCTTTTGTCGGATGTTGCACCAGTTAGGTTTGTAACTAGGTCATTGGATACTTTCTTAGTTTTGTCTAGCCTTTTACTAGTGGTCGGTAACCCCATGACAGTTTTCATTGCTTCCTTGGTGATTTTGTGAATCGCATATAACCAGAAAAATTCACCATGTACCCTGCTTAAGACTATCCTAATCACATCCTTGGAGAATTCAGGAATGCTAAGGATCTCTATAAATCCTAGGGTTTCAATGATCTTGTGTTCATCTTTTACATTGCCGGATTCATCACATATGACAGTTTTAAACATGGTTGTAGTCTCTTCATATCCTAGTTCCTCAATGTTACAATGAATGTAAATTCTGGGGTCTTCAACATAAACAACTCCCTTAGGAATTTGAGAAAAAGCACCTAATGTATCATCTTTCTTTGCTACCTTGGTAACTAATTGAAATACGAGCCTAGGTTTTTTTATAATTTTGACTACAGTAGGGTTTTCTATATATTCAATTGCAGAGGTAGATGCCATGATAGAATACATTTTACTGCCTTTAGGATGGATGATTGCTTGAAGTGTTCTTGCCTCTTGCTTGAAATGCCTTAGCTCAGAATCTTCATGCTCTACGTAGGTTTGAAATCTCGGTGAAATAAAATGGAGCCAAAACCTCAAATTTATAGTGTCTTTTTGCCATCTACCACATTAAATGCATGTCGGTTAAGTATTCACTTAACATTGTCTGCCGATGATAAGTAATTTCCAACTTCCCATCTCTAACCGAGGGAATAATAGCACGTGTCATTAGATTGCCAAACCCTCAAGGAAACTTTCTTCAATTAGATGAAGAACTTCCTATCTATGGAGCACTGCTCTGTCCTGCCAGTGAAGCATTGACTAGTTCTACTGGTGGAGGATTATTCCCAATATTTAGATCAGCTTTTCTAATCGATTGTTTTGAGAATTCTTGCTTAACCTCTTCAAATTTTTCTTTACCTTTCAAGCTAGAACTTTTGTTGTTTGTTGATGATCCTTTACTTCTATAGAATTTAGCAATATGCCCAATCTTGTTACATGCATAACAAGTTACATTATTCTTCTGAATAGCTTTCCCATAACCTATGCCGGTTTGTGTTCTGCATTGATTAGATAAATGTCCAAATCCTCCACAAACATAACATCTCACATTCATTCTACAATTTTCAGAGTTGTGACCAACTTTGTTGCATTTTGAAGATTGACCAGTGGGTGTGTTGATATTCTAATAATTTTTGGATCTACATTCATTTGCTCTATGACCATACTTATTACAGTTAAAGAATTTTCCATTGAATTTATAAGCATTAGGTTGTCTTACCGGTTTGCTGTGATCCTGAGTATTTGCAGTACCGAAGCTTCACCAACTTCAAAGCCAATTCCAGAAGTGTCACCTTTAGGTTTTTGATTGTTCAGTAAGGTGCCATGTTCCTCTGAACTTTTCTTGAATTTTTCTTTATGTTGATTTGCAATTTCTAGTTCTCTTACTAAGACCTCTTTCTGTCTCATTAGTTCATTTGAGTCATTCTGAGTGTGCATCAGATCTATCTTCAACATGTCATTTTCATAGCTAAGTCTTGTGTTCTCATTTGCTGCATCATTTAGTCTTCTAGTCAATTCTTCTTCATTCTTCTTCCTATCCTCAATCTCTTTACAAAATCTCATAGTCATATCCTGCATCTCATTCTTTGTTGTCATGTTCTCCAGTTTCAACTTGCTTATCTGATCATTAAGTAATTCCTTTTCATCATTCTCATTTTGCATCTTTTCACAAAGTTCTCTTCTCTTATTTCTTGCAATGGTAAGATTCTCTTGAAGTGCCTGAATGATATCCTGAGGTGCCTTTAAATCATCTTCTAGTTTGATATTTTTCAATTTCTCTACATCATAGTCTGAGAGAGCTCCTTCAAGTTGCTTCATCATATTTTCCATCTTTACCGGTGTCAAGATCTTCCTCAAGCTGTTAGGCTTCTGAAAATAGAGGACCAAGCTCTGATACCAACTGTTAGGATTCCCACAAATACTGAGAGGGAGGGGGGTGAATCAGTAGCTGACCAGTGTACAAAATTTATTATTTCAAAACATGCAGAACATATTATAACAGTGTACTGGTATGCAAGAAATAATGCAATAAACAGAATAAAAAACATCCACATGAAAAGCACACCATGACACAAGGATTTAACAAGGAAACCCAGTGTGGGAAAAACCTCAATGGGATTTGTGACCCACAATATCCACTTACTGGCCAATAAGAGAATATTACTTACAATAGGGGCCTGCACATGCAGGAAGGCCAACTGCCTAGAGCTCACTGCTCAATGGGAAGTCTCATTGACTTACAATGTGGATTATACAAATCCAATATCTTGTACTGCTTTACAATAGCATCTATAATGCCTGATTCAAGTACCAGTTGCTGCTCTGCTTCTTACATAAACCCTTTAACCTATATTTTGCATAATAGGTCTGCCTTAATATTTTGCTTACTTCACTTACATAACTTCTTCATTTACTTCCAAAATGTCTACAATGATCTCTTTTATATATAAGAATCATTTTACAACATGCCAAGTCGGCTTACAAAGTTTTTACAATAATAAAAAAAAATAATATAACAAAATCCTGTCGGCCTTTGTGCCGGTATACTTCCTTTCTTTGTGCCGGTGCCGGTGTTCTTTGTGCCAGTGTCGAGTGTGATTTGCTGATGCCAGTTCACTAACTTGCCGATGTAATGCCTTGCCAGTGCCATAGGATTGTAAGGTTGCCATCAATGACAAAACCTTCAATCACCTACAATGTCTCATTGGAGTGTGCATATGCCAACAATCTCCCCCTTTGGCATTGATGGCAACACTCATGAGAAATTTCAAAAGTGTATCAAAAAATGTGAAGTCCAAAATGTTACCAAAAATGTGTGTGCTCCCCTTGAGCATATGATTCCTGTGATGTTGAATTTTCTTATCCCACTACTCCCCCTTTGGCATCAATGACAAAGGTTGTCAAGATGTCAGTAGAGTTTGTAGTTTCAACCTTGTAACTGAGTAGTTACAATTTGAAATAGATCTGCCAAAATCAAGTTTATACTCTCTATAAACTTTTTACTATCTCTTATTGTTGTCTTTGTTCTCTTAACTGTATCGGTGAGATGTTGCAAATGCTCTGTCGGTGTTTTTTGTCCCTGTATTAGTGCCTCAGATACTTCCTCCCGTAATGATGCTAGATATTCCAATCTTGGACTCCATTTTAATCTCAGATGCTTTGCCTTATTCACTATTCTCTCTTTTTCTCTTTCCAATTTAAGTAATTCTTCCTAAAAATTTGTTATCTTTTGTTCAAAAACTGATAATGTATCAGTTGAGTTAACAAAACTATCTACAAGTTTATTGATTTCATTCTGTACCTTGGTCATCTTCTTATCTATATCTATAGTCAAAAATTTTGTCTTACAGGTGTCTTTGTACAGAGTTTTATACTCTTTTAATAAATTACACAGTTCTAGTAGAAGTGTGTCAAAATCTCTAGTACACTTCTTTATCTGCTCATCAAAGAATCTCTGTTTTTCAATTTCTACTTTGTCCTTCAATGTCTCTTCCTTTATTTTCTCAATTTTCTCTGTGATATATTTACACAAGGTATCAAGTTGTCCTAAAGAATCTTTATTGTCTATATTACAGTTAGGAGCAATTACCTTCAAAATTGGTATGGTGTCATCTATTGCCTTATAAGCTTGTGAGCTTCAATCTATTATCTTTTTAATTGAATCCAATAGTACCTCAGTCACATTAGTTGATTTGTAGCCTGATGATGAACCTGCATTCTAAGTACCGCCAGTGGAAGTAACCAAGCTTGTATTGACCTTAGGTAGGTCTGTTTGTGTTCGCATTTCCCTAAGCAATGGTTTTTCTACTTGTCCAGTTGTCGGTGGCACTGTTTCCTTATGAACCTGTTCCTGTTTCTATTGTTGTTCCTATTCAGGAGCCTTTTGCTCTATTTGTTTCTTTGTTTGTTGCATTGTCTTAGTTTGAGTCTAAGTTTATACCTTTTTCTCTTTGTCATCTGCCAGTTTCTCCTATGTGTTATCAGTTTGCTCAACTATTGGAGGCTCACTAGCCATGTCAATCTTATCAGTTATATCTTTGTCTACCACAATTTTGATCTTTTGAGTATCAACATCCACTTTATATAAGACTTCAGGATTAGGATTGACATCCTCTACATCCATACTTTCAACTACCAGTTGATCTTTTGTAGCTATTGTTTCTACCAGTGGAGTAATAAAAGGAGTTTGAGGTAAGTTGTCTTTAACCTTGATACTGGGTGGTCCACCAACTTTACCTTTATCCTTGTCTCTTTCTTTTTGATATACCTTTATAGGTTTTTGACTCATGTATTCTTCTTGTTTTTCTTTTTCCACTAGGAATATGTCCCATGCATTTTCTGTCTCCTCAGTCACCTCATTAACTCTTCCTACCATTAAAGCAATGTGCCGGTGTGCAGTAGAAAATACTGACCGGTTGGCTTGAGCAATTAAGTCATCAATTTCTTTGGGTGAATTCACTGGATATATAGCAAGTAGCTTTTCTATCTTTATTTTCTTGTCAAGTTCTACTATTGCTTGTCTCCTTGCTTCCAGTTGTTTAAATAGTTCATCTAGAACTTCATCTACTACTTCCATCAAGAATTTCTTATACATATCCATATGCAATATAACACTATTTTCTACTTGTTCTTTTTCATCAGCTATCAGAGTGTCATATAGTTTCAATTGAGCTATGCTATTATTTTATATAAGAAGTTAGGTTAGTTTGGGTAGTCTCCATGGCATGAGTAGGGTACATATGTCATAGGTAATGGCTACCTTATTATTATGAAATTAGAAATCTATAATTGTTGAATATTTTTTTAGGTTGTCCCCTAAAAGTGGCAAGTCTTATTATTGATAATTTTTAATTAATTCGTATTATATCTTCAAGTATTTGTTTTAATATTATTCTCTTATGAAAATTATTTTATTGTAGAAAGAAAAATATGAAAATTTGAAATAGAGGCTTCCTAACAAGATAAGTGGTGTGTCACAAACCGAAGTTCTAAGCACCAAGTATTTTACATTTTTTATAGGTATACCCAAGACTCAATAGTAAGAGATAGATAAGAGGTTAACATAGATTGTAGAATAGATAGGTTAGTACTAGGATAACATAGAAACACAGTATAGAGATAATCTTCATATCATGACTTGCATAATAGCTAATTATATATATTCATTTTCATATAAATATTTATTCATTATATACATCTATACATTTTTCCTTTCTAGTATATTATCTCCTTTTACAATTTATGGTTCTTTTATATCCTTTTTTGCTCTTCTCTCTTCTCTACTACTTCCACTCTATTATATTATATTCTATCTTGTACATATATTTTTCTAACTAGACATGTTTATATAATCTATTACATGTTTGGGAGGTGTCTATTTGGTTAGGACCTCTCCAACCACCTTGGGGTAGTTTGTGGTAGGGTTTTTGTTGCTACTGTACCATTGGTATAATCCTTGGTAACATCATTCCCCCTTCAACCACCCTGTCATATTGTAAGTTGATTAGAAATGATGGAATTATATACCTCTTTAATATTATCAAATTTTTTTCCTACAATATTGTTTCCTATTGAAGAAGTTGATTTTAGACACCTATTTGTGTAAGAAAAACTCTTCTTATAAAGGATCTATACCTATTGGACCATTTTTGAGTATTTTTTTGAAGTCCTATTATGTGTGCCAACCCTAAGCTAATAACCTTTCAAAGTTGATAATTTTTTTTTATGCTTTCTCTTGTTGGTCCTATGACTATTGATTTTGTGTATGTAGGGCCTCCATTTGTACTCTTGTTTGATCATCCATATCTTTTAGTGCATCATACGATGCAACTATTTGGAGAATGTGAAGTTAAATTTGGTTGATTTGTGCCTTGATCTTTGTACTAATTATCATCCATTAGAGATAAAAATAATATCAAGAATTGATATCTCCTTCTATATATTCTTCAATGTACTAATGTGGGCCATTAATGTAGAGTGGGAAGAAGCACATTTCTTTCTCTCTTCATCCAATCCAAAAGGTTGTAGTTCTGCAATGTTGTTCTATCTCAAAGTGGTCTTTTGAGTCGTGTGCCTTGAAGTAACCCATCTACCAAAATCTTTATTTGAGTTGCAAGGGGTTGAGAAGGATACCCCTCTATATGAGGATATTTATGATTTATTATTTTTTCTCTTTCTCCCTAGACTCACTTAAAGAAGAGTCTCCAATGTTTCTTCCATCAAATGTTCTCTTTGTAGTGGAGTAGCTACACTAACTCATTTGGGTGCATTTTCTGACGAACATTTTCGACGAACTATGGAATTTCTTTCATTTTGTCGAATCTTAGGACGCAATTTGTGTCAAATTTGTTTGTTTTTTAAATCTTGCCTGACATTCATCGGAATTTCGATGAAATCAATTGTCGTCGGAATCTTGCCTAATGTTTGTCAAAATTCCGACGCAACCAACTCTCGTTAGAATTTTTAACATATGTTCGTCGTAATTCCGATGAAAAACAAAAAAGTGAAAAAGAAAAAGAAAACCCTTAGGGTTGGTCTAGTAAATAATATAAAAAATCATGCGGACAGTGTTTTCTATACTTGTGACATCGCTTTTCTTGGTTTGTGAAGGTTATAGACTGAATTTTCCATTGCCCGATTTTTTTGCTTGTGAAGAAAAATCATGTCAGATGATATGAATGAAGAACAAAATAAGGAGACAATTGCTAGATTGTGGTCTAGTTTGGAAAGAAAAGGTTATGGGAAATGTTATTGTCCTTGCAAAATTTTTAAGGGCTTTAAGACTATAAGACTTTTAATCACAACAACTGAGAAACATTATAGGCAACATGGTCACATTGAAGGGGGACATGATTATCATCCATTGGTAAGTTGTTCATTATATGTGTTTACATTGATTGCATTTGTAAATGTTTATATCATTTTAACAATTTATATACATAAAAAATCACTTGTTAATAAGATCATGATCATGGTTTATTTATATGGATCATTTTTATATAGGTGGGGTGCCCTAGGGCACATGATATAGACTACCACGACCCAGAGAATGTGGTTTTCCAAGTGGAGGAACATGGAGGTGTGAATATCGAAGATAAAGATAATGATCCTATGGAAGAAGATGATCATGCACTAGAAAACATAGTTGAATATGATGGTACAAATACATTGATCCATGATACATTTAGTACTAGTGCAACTGATCATGATGATCAAGATGACTTTGATGCTTTTCATGATTTACCTGTACTTGAGATGGCGTACGAGCCCCTTTAGGAAGGCTCCCAAACAACTCTTCTCTCTGTTGTATTGTTGTTGGTGAACTTGAAGGTTATGAATGGTTTATCTAGCATAACAATCTCACGTATGTTAAGGTATGTCATATATGTCATGTTTTTTCATCTATTTTTGTTGTTATTTCATCACTAGTAAATACAAGGTGAAATATGTACCATTAATATTCTTGGTATTAATAAATTTATTTTTTCGTTCTATATTGATAAGTGATTTTTTGTTACCACCATCAAATATTCTACCTCGCTCATATTGATAATTATCTTCCATTATGAAAGATATTGGAATGGAGTATCAAGCAATAAATGCATGTCCCAATGATCATATTATATATCATAAACAACATGAAATTGCAATAGAATGCCTTGAATGTCATACCAATAGATATCAAACAGATCAACTTACAAAAAAGGTGCCTCACAAGGTTCTTCGTTATATTCCCATTATTCCACATTTGCAACGATTATTTAGGTGTGAAAGCTTGGCGCAATTTATGGATTACCATGCATGCAATATAAGTCAAGATGACATTCTTTGAATGCTTGCAGATGGTTATGCATTTATGGACATAGAGGAAAAATGGTCACACTTTAAAGAAGAACCTCGTAATCTCAGGCTTTCATTGGTAGCAGACGATGTCAATCCATTTGGAGAGCTAAGATCTATTTACTCGGTGTGGCCTATTTTTGTTATCAACAATAAAATTCCTCCATGGATGTCAATAAAGAGGGAGCACATAATATTGGCAATGATTGTTCCAGGTATTTTTTTTATTTAATAGTCATGTACATTAAATTATATATATTGCTGTAAAATAGTTATAATAATTATGTAATGTTTTTGTTCATTCAACTTGGTAAGTACCAAGTTAAAGATATGAATGTATATATCAATTCTCTTATCGATGACTTTTTGGGGTTATGGAATGGTGTCACTATGTATGATGTCTCTAGACCAATAGGAAAAAGACAATTTCAATTCCATGCAATGCTTGTATGGACAATTCATGATGCCCTAGGGCTAACACATTTTTATGGTATGTTATAATGTTCAACTTGCGCACTTTAATAATGTTTAATTTTTTAAAGTATAAATCATTCATTTAAAAAAAAAATCCATTCAATATATATAATTATAAAAATTAATATATTTAATCCAATTATACATGATCTTGTAGGTCTTCAAACAAAGGGAAAATTTGCATGTCCAATTTGTGGTCCAAAGATGAAATCTTGTCATTCAACAAGATTAGGAAAGCAGGTGTTTGATGAGTATAGACACTTCCTCCACAAAAATTATAAGTATCGAACTACTAAAAAACATATTTTCAATGGGAAAGAAGAGACTACATCAAAATCACGAAGAATGACACCTCACCTATGGAAGTTGGAATATAATAGAATTAATCGTCAAGGTAATGCCATTCAATCTAATTTTTAATCTATCATATATGATATGTTTGGAATTTATATTTTTATATTGTGTTTTGTTTACTCATGCTGTAATTGACGATGGTTGTCATTGTTAACTTTTTAAACTTATATGCTTCATGAAGGTCATCAAGGCATTAATTACCACCTTCCAAAGGGACTAAAAAGTTATCCCAGACAATTTAGTAGGTTTCCCTACTATGAGAAGCTTCAAATTGTGCATTTGTTTGATACTATGCATATTGGAAAGAATGCAACCAATATGTTATGGAAAATATAGGATGGAAGGTGTGACAAAGAAAAAATTATCAAAATTTATAGTGACATTCAGGAATCCAATCATACAATGAAAAATGTCATTCAATTAAATAGTGATTTATACCAAATTAATATAAGTTCCCTTCCTTGGTTATTAACGGCGTAGCAAAGCAATTCTATAAAAGAGGTCATACAAAAAATTCATTTTCCCACAAGATTTATTGTGAACATAAACAATTTCATAACAAAGAAAAGTGAATTTGGGCCAGGGATGAAAATGCATGATTGGCATACCTTCATTAAGGGAATTCATGTTCTTGTACATTTTCTATATATTTGTATACTACATATACTTTTCATTGTATTATGTTAAGTACTAGTTTCAGAAAAAATAATGAAAGGATCATTTTATAATCATTGCAGTACGTTCTACCTCTATCTCTCCCATACCACTTCGACAATAATGTCAAGCAAGTTATATATGATCTTTAAAAATACATGAGGTAAGTAGTGTTATTTGTTCAATTTTTTGTATAGATATTATATTTTCCATTTGTTTTACTTGTTATGTAATATATTGTATATTATCTTATTAATTCTCATTAATATATTTGCATCTTGAATCACTTGTAGATGGTTTTCATCTAAAGAAATCCATAAAGAAGATATAAAATATTGGAAGACAAAAATTTCTCATCTAATGTATAAAATGAAAAAGTGTCTACCTTCGACATTTTTCAATGCCCAAGAACACTACCTCATACACCAAGTTGAGGAGATTGAATTGTGTGGACCTGCACACACAAGGTCAATGTGGATGGTTGAGAGGCACTTGAAATTTTTGAAGGCTTTAGTTTGACAAAGAGCACATCCTGAGGGTTTTATGGTGGAGGGATATATGGTATACCAGACTATGGTGTACATTACTGAATATCTTCCTAAGTTTGTGGCAAAGATCCATGTAGATCGCATTTGGGATCCCAACTCCATTAACAAATTTGAAGGGGACTACCTTATGGGGAAAGGTAGATTAAGGAAAGTGAGAGGTAATTATTGGATGTTCATGGACATTAATATAAATACATTTTACATTTGGTTTTTATATATATTGTAGTTAATTAATTCTTAATCTTCAATATACACCGGTTGTAAATTTCTAGTTATTTTTTCTACAGTTGGTCGAGAGTGGGATGCACTACATTTGTATGTTACAAACAATCTTGATTGGATGACAATATGGATTGAACAATGTCAACGATCCGGTCACGCATTAACATGGGAAGGTGTGGCTTCTTTGGTTAAAGAAGCTCATTGTAATGGAGATTCCAATGTTACACCAAGGAAAATTAATTTGGCATATGGTTTAAGAGATAAATAGGTACATATAAATATATTAATCACACATAAAAATTATTATTTTTTCAATTGCAATGATGTATATATATGTGTGTGTGTGTGTGTGTGTGTGTGTGTGTGTTGTTTTTTGCATACATTCGACCAAGAATAAATATGTTTACGAACTGGTGATGCAATGTGTGTGTGTGTGTGTGTTGTTTTTTGCATACATTCGACCAAGAATAAATATGTTTACGAACTGGTGATGCAATAATTTTTACATGTTTGACATATTGCAGGTGAAACACCACAAGGCTATGTGATGCAATGGTCATAAATTCCGCATCAAAAATTTGGATGACACAAAGAAAACTTGTGATTATGGGATAAGTGCAGTATTTCAGGTGACTAATGTTTCATCTAGAAGCGACATACATCTTCAAGTCTCAGAAAAGCGATACTCTGGGATTTTTGATGATATACTTGAGTACGACTTTGGGTCCTTCAAATTAGTTCTTTTCATCATGCAATGGTACAGGCTACAATTGAATAAAAATGATCTTGACAGAACTGTTATTGAACATGATAATGGATTTACAATGGTCAATACAAGGTGTCATTTGAGCGAGTTGGAAATGAGCCCTATGTTCTTCCAAGCGAATGTGAGTAGATATTTTACTCAGAGGTTCCACATAAACCGGGTTGGTCATTTGCTGTTAGACATGATCCTAGAGGAAGGCCAATAAGTATAATTTCATGGAAGAAGAAGATACAAAATAACTAGAAGATGATGTACATGATGATCAGGATCAACAATTATATGATGATCTGCCCAATGAAGATGTCGAAGAAGAGGAACAAGATCATGATGACGTAGGAGTTAATGTTCATGAAGATGATGATGATGATGGTGATGATGATGATGATGATGATGATGATGATGATGATGATGATGATGATGATGATGATGATGATGATGATGACGACGACGACGACGACGATGATAACGACGATGATGACGATGATGATGATGACGACGACGACGATGACGACGACGATGATGATGATGATGATGATGATGATGATGATGATGATGATGATGATGATGATGACGATGATGATGATGATATGACCAATAATCCTTACAATATTGATTCTGGATCAAAAGATACAGACAAAGAGTTGGATGAAGAAGAAGATCAATGACACAATTTAAATGTATGATGTATGCAATTAGTATATTATCTATTTGATATTAATTTCTTGAAATTTTTTGCTGTAATCTAAATGTTGTGATTATGTGGGAGGACTTGTTTGTAATTATGTGGGAGGAATTATGCTTTGTGATTTTCTTTCAATGTATCTTTACATGTCAAGTCATTTATACTTTTACATTACAATATTTGCATCATGTTTTGTTCTGTGCTGAGATATTTATGGAAAATTTAATGGATGAATCCTTTTAATGGTTTGTTATGCAATAATACAATGATTCCTATTA